>NC_045790.1:575836-1925836 GCF_009873245.2 Balaenoptera musculus | reverse complement strand
CCTATATATACTAGTTTGCATCTACTAACCCCAAACTCCCAGTCCATCCCTCCCCCACCCCCCTGCCACTCGGCAACCACAAGTCTGTTCTCTATGTCTGTGAGTCTGTTTCTGTTTCATAGATAAGTTCATTTGTGCCATATTTTAGATTCCACATATAAGTGATATCTTATAGTACTTGTCTTTCTCTTTCTGACTTACTTCACTTAGTATGATAATCTCTAGTTACATCCATGTTGCTGCAAATGGCATTATTTCATTCTTTTTTATGGCTGGTAGTATTCCATTGTATATATGTACCACATCTTCTTTATCCATTCATCTGTTGATGGACATTTAGGTTGGTTCCATGTCTCGGCTATTGTGAATAGTGCTGCTATGAACATAGGGGTGCATGTATCTTTTTGAATTATAGTTTTGTCCAGATATATGCCCAGGAGTGGGATTGCTGGATCATATGGTAATTCTATTTTTAGTTTTCTGAGGAACCTCCATACTGTTTTCTGTGTGGCTGCACTAACTTATCCTCCCACCAACAGTGTAGGAGGGTTCCCTTTCCTCCACACCCTCTCCAGCATTTATTATTTGTAGACTTTTTGATGATGGGCATTCTGACCGGTGTGAGGTGGTACCTCATTGTAGTTTTGACCTGCATTTCTCTAATAATTAGTGATGTCGAGCATCTTTTCATGTGCCTCTTGTCCATCTGTATGTCTTCTTTGGAGAAATGTCTGTTAAGGTCTTCTGCCCATTTTTCAAGTGGGTTGTTTATTTATTTATTTATTTATTTTTTGATATTGACCTGCATGAGCTGTTTGTATATTTTGGAGATTAATCCCTGTCCCAGTTGCATCATTTGCAAATATTTTCTCACAGTCCATAGGTTGTCTTTTCATTTTTTTTATGGTTTCCTTTGCTGTGCAAAAGCTTGTTTGATGAGGTCCCATTTGTTTATTTTTGTTTTTATTTCTCTTGCCTTGGAGACTGACCTAAGAAAACCTTGGTACGATTTATTTCAGAGAATGTTTTGCCTATTATCTCTTTTGGGAGTTTTATGGTGTCATGTTTTATGTTTGTCTTTGAGCCATTTTGAGTTTATTTTTGTGCATGGTGTGAGGGAGTGTTTTAACTTCATTGATTTACATACAGTTGTCCAGCTTTCCCAACACCAGTTGCTGAAGAGACTGTCTTTTCCCTGTTGTATATTCTTGCCTCCTTTGTTGAAGATTAATAGACTGTAGATGTGTGGATTTATTTCTGGGGTCTCTATTCTGTTCCATTGATCCATATGTCTGTTTTTGTGCCAACACCATGCTGTTTTGATTACTGTAGATTTGCAGTATTGTCTGAAGTATGGGAGGGTTATGCCTCCTGCTTTATTTTTGTCTAAGTATTACTTTGACAATTCTGGGTCTTTTATAGTTCCATGTAAGTTTTTGGATTATTTGTTCTAGTTCTGTGAAAAATGTCATGGGTAATTTGATAGGGATCACATTAAGTCTGTAGATTGCTCTGGGCAGTATGGCCATGTTAACAATATTAATTCTTTCAGTCCAAGAGCATGGGATATCTTTGGGGTGAGGATATCTTTTTGAGTTAGTGTTTTCATTTTCTTTGAATAAATACACAGAAGTGGAACTGTTGGATCGTATGGTAGTTCTGTGTTTATTTTTTTGAGGAATCTCCATACTGTTTTTCATGGTGGCTGCACCAATTTACATTCATACCAACAGGGCACAAGAGTTCCCTTTTCTCCACACTTTTGCCAACACTTATTATTTCTAGTCTTTAAATAATAACCATTCTAAGAGGTGCGGGGTGATATATCATTGCAGTTCTGATTTGCATTTCCATGATGATTAGTGATTTTGAGCAACTTTTCGTGTACCTGGTGGCTCTCTGAATATCTTCTTTGGAAAAAGGTCTATTCAGATACTCTGCCTGTTTTGGTTTTTTGTTTGTATTGTTCTTTTGCTATTGAGTTGTTTGAGTTCTTTATATATTTAGGATATTAATCCCTTATTAGATATAAGATTTTCAAATATTTTCTCCCATTCGTAGTTTTCCTTTTTGTTTTGTTGATGGTTTCATTTGCTGTGCAGAAGCATTTCCCACTTGTTTGTTTTTGCTTTTGTTACCTTTGCTTTTGGTGTCAAATCCAAATGCTCATCGCCAGGACCTATGTCAAGGAGACTAGTGTATATATTTTCTTCTAGGAGGTTTATGATTTCAGGTCTTACATTCAAGTGTTTAATCCATTTGGAGTTAGTTTTTGTATATAGTGTAAGACAGTAGGCCAGTTTCAATCTATTTTATGCGGCTTTCCAGTTTTCCCAACACCATTTATTTAAGAGATTGTCTTTACTCCACTGTATGTTCTTTCCTTTCTGATAAATTAATTGATCATATATATGTGGGTTTCTTTCTGGGGTGTTGATTCTGTTCCATTGATCTATGTGACTACATTTGTGCCAGCACCATACTGTTTTGATTACTGTACGTTTGTAATGCAGTTTGAAACCATGGACCTTGATGCCTCCAGCTCTGTTCTTTCTCAAGATTGCTTTAGGTATTTGTGGTCCTTTGTGGTTCTATACAAATTATAGGATTATTTGTTCTCTAAAAATGCAATTGGTATTTTGATAGGTATTGCACTGAATACGTAGGTTGCTTTGGGTAGTATGGAAATTTTAACAATATTAGTTCTTCTAATTCATGAACACATGATATCTTTGCATTTATTTGTGTTTTCAATTTCTTTCATCAATGTCATAGTTTTCAGCGTACAGATCTTTCACCTCCTTGGTTAAATTTATTTGTAGGTCTTATTCTTTTTGAAGCAGTCATAAACGGGACTGTTTTCTTAATTTCTCTTTCTGATAGTTTGTCATCAGTTACAGAGTCACAACTTATTTTTGTATATTGATTTTGTATCTTGAAACTTTACTGAATTTGTTTATTCTAATAGTTTTGTGATGGAATTCGTAGGGTTTTGTAGGTATAAAATCATGTTATCTGCAAATAGTAACAGTTTTCCTTCTTCCTTTCTGATTTGGATGCCTTTCATTTCTTTTTCTTGCCCAACTGCTCTGGCTAGGACTTCCAGTATTATGTTTAATAAAAGTGGTAAGAGTGGGTATCTTTTGTCTTATTCCTAATCTTAGAGGAAATGCTTTCAACTTTTCACCATTGAATATGATGTTAGCTGTGGGCTTGTCCTATGTAACCTATATTTTGCTGAGGTACATTTCCTGAATACTCACTTTGTATTTTTTTTTAACATCTTTATTGGAGTATAATTGCTTTACAATGGTGTGTTAGTTTCTGCTGTATAACAAAGTGAATCAGCTATACATACACATATATCCCCATATCTCCTCCCTCTTGCATCTCCCTCCCACCCTCCCTATCCCACCCCTCTAGGTGGTCACAAAGCACCGAGCTGATCTCCCTGTGCTATGTGGCTGCTTCCCACTAGCTATCTATTTTACATTTGGTAGTGTGTATATGTCCATGCCACTCTCTCACTTCGTCCCAGCTTACCCTTCCCCCTCCCTGTGTCCTCAAGTCCATTCTCTACATCTGTGTCTTTATCCCTGTCCTGCCCCTAGGTTTTTCAGAACCATTTTTTAAAAATTCCATATACATGGGTTAGCATATGGTATTTGTTTTTCTTTTTCTGACTTACTTCACTCTGTATGACAGACCCAACACAGCCAAAAATAAATAATAGGTCCATCCACCTCATTACAAATAACTCAATTTCGTTTCTTTTTATGGCTGGGTAATATTCCATTCTATATATGTGCCACATCTTCTTTATCCACTCATCTGTCGATGGACACTTAGGTTGCTTCCATGTCCTGGCTATTGTAAATAGAGCTGCAGTGAACACTGTGGTACATGACTCTCTGAATTATGGTTTTCTCAGGGTATATGCCCAGTAATGGGATTGCTGGGTCGTATAGTAGTTCTATTTTTAGTTTTTTAAGGAACCTCCATACTGTTCTCCATAGTGGCTGTATCAATTTACATTCCCACCAACAGTGCAAGAGGGTTCCCTTTTCTCCACACCCTCTCTGGCATTTATTGTTTGTAGATTTTTTGATGATGACCATTCTGACCCGTGTGAGGTGATATCTCATTGTAGTTTTAATTTGCATTTCTCTAGTGATCAGTGATGTTGAGCATCCTTTCATGTGTTTGTTGGCAATCTATATATCTTCTTCACAGAAATGTTTATTTAGGTCTTCTGCCCATTTTTGGTTTGGGTTGTTTTTTTTTTTTGGTATTGAGCTGCTTGTAAATTTTGGAGATTAATCCTTTGTCAGTTGCTTCATTTGCAAATATTTTCTCCCATTCTGAGGGTTGCCTTTTCGTCTAGTTTATGGTTTCCTCTGCTGCGCAAAAGCTTTTAAATTTCATGAGGTCCCATTTGTTTATTTTTGTTTTTATTTCCATTTCTCTAGGAGGTAGGTCCAAAAGGATCTTGCTGTGATTTATGTCATAGAGTGTTCTGCCTATGAGTTCCTCTAAGAGCTTTATAGTGTCTGGCCTTACACTTAGGTCTTTAATCCATTTTGAGTTTATTTTTGTGTATGGTGTTAGGGAGTGTTCTAATTTCATTCTTTTACATGTAGCTGTCCAGTTTTCCCAGCACCACTTATTGAAGAGGCTGTCTTTTCTCCATTGTATACTCTTGCCTCCTTTATCAAAAATAAGGTGACCATATGTGTGTGGGTTTATCTCTGGGCTTTCTATCCTGTTCCATTGATCTATATTTCTGTTTTTGTGCCAGTACCATACTAGCTTGATTACTGTAGCTTTGTAGTATAGTCTGAAGTCCAGGAGCCTGATTCCTCCAGCTCTGTTTTTCTTTCTCAAGATTGCTTTGGCTATGTGGGGTCTTTTGTGTTTCCATACAAATTGTGAAATTTTTTGTTCTAGTTCTGTGAAAAATGCCATTGGTAGTTTGATAGGGATTGCATGGAATCTGTAGATTTTCCTTGAGTAGTATAGTCATTTTCACAATGTGATTCTTCCAATCCAAGAACATGGTATATCTCTCCATCTGTTTGTATCATCTTTAATTTCTTTCATCAGTGTCTCATAGTTTTCTGCATACAGGTCTTTTGTCTACTTAGGTAGGCTTATTCCTAGGTATTTTATTCTTTTTGTTGCAGTGGTAAATGGGAGTGTTTCCTTAATTTCTCTTTCAGATTTTTCATCATTAGTGTATAGGAATGCAAGAGATTTCTGTGCATTAATTTTGTATCCTGCTACTTTACCAGATTCATTGATTAGCTCTTGTAGTTTTCTGGTAGCATCTTTAGGATTCTCTATTTATAGTATCATGTCATCTGCAAACAGTGCCAGCTTTACTTTTTCTTTTCCGATTTGGATTCCTTTTATTTCTTTTTCTTCTCTGATTGCTGTGGCTAAAACTTCCAAAACTATGTTGAATAATACTGGTGAGAGTCGACAACCGTGTCTTGTTCCTGATCTTAGAGGAAATGGTTTCAGTTTTTCACCATTGAGAACGACGTTGGCTGTTGGTTTGTCATATATGGCCTTTATTATGTTGAGGTTCTCTCTGTGCCTACTTTCTGGAGGGTTTTTATCATAAATGGGTGTTGAATTTTGTCAAAAGCTTTTTCTGCATCTATTGAGATGATCATTTTTTTTCTCCTTCAATTTGTTAATAATGTTTATCACATTGATTGATTAGCGTATATTGAAGACTCCTTGCATTCCAGGGATAAACCCCACTTGATCATGGCGTATGTATGATCTTTTAATGTGCTGTTGGATTCTGTTTGCTAGTATTTTGTTGAGGATTTTTGCATCTATGTTCATCAGTGATATTGACCTTTAGTTTTCTTTCTTTGTGACATCATTGTCTGGTTTTGGTATCAGGGTGATGGTGGCCTCATAGAATGAGTTTGGGAGTGTTCCTCCCTCTGCTGTATTTTGGAAGAGTTTGAGAAGGATAGGTGTTAGCTCTTCTCTAAATGTTTGATAGAATTCCCCTGTGAAGCCATCTGGTCCTGGGTTTTTGTTTGTTGGAAGATTTTAAATCACAGTCTCAATTTCAGTGCTTGTGATTGGTCTGTTTATATTTTCTATTTCTTCCTGGTTCAGTCTCAGAAGGTTGTGCTTTTCTAAGAATTTGTCCATTTCTTCCAGGTTGTCCATTTTATTGGCATATAGTTGCTTGTAGTAATCTCTCATGATCCTTTGTATTTCTGCAGTGTCAGTTGTTACTTCTCCTTTTTCATTTCTAATTCGAATGGTTTGAGTCTTCTCCCTTTTTTTCTTGATGAGTCTGGCTAATGGTTTATCAGTTTGTTTATCTTCTCAAGGAACCAGCTTTTAGTTTTATTGATCTTTGCTATCGTTTCCTTCATTTATTTCTGATCTGATCTTTCTGATTTCTTTCGTTCTGCTAACTTTTGGGGTTTTTTTGTTCTTCTTTCTCTAATTGCCTTAGGTGTAAGGTTAGGTTGTTTATTTGAGATGTTTCTTGTTTCTTGAGGTAGGATTGTATTGCTATAAACTTCCCTCTTAGAACTGATTTTACTGCATCCCATAGGTTTTATGTCGTCGTGTTTTCATTGTCATTTGTTTCTAGGTTTTTTTAAAAAAATAAATTTATTTATTTATTTATTTTTGGCTGTGTTGGGTCTCCGTTTCTGTGCGAGGGCTTTCTCCAGTTGCGGCAAGCGGGGGCCACTCTTCATCGCAGTGCGCGGGCCTCTCACTGTCACGGTCTCTCTTGTTGCGGAGCACAGGCTCCAGACGCGCAGGCTCAGTAGTTGTGGCTCACGGGCCCAGTTGCTCCGCGGCATGTGGGATCCTCCCAGACCAGGGCTCGAACCCGTGTCCTCTGCGTCGGCAGGCAGACTCTCAACCACTGTGCCACCAGGGAAGCCCTCTAGGTATTTTTTGGTTTCCTCTTTGATTTCTTCGGTGATCTCTTGGTTATTTAGTAGTGTACTGTTTAGCCTCCATGTGTTTGTTTTTTTACAGATTTTTTCCTGTAATTGATATCTAGTCTCACAGTGTTGTGGTCGGAAAAGATACTTTATACGATTTCAGTTTTCTTAAAATTTACCAAGGCTTGATTTATGACCCAATATATGATCTATCCTGGAGAATGTTCCATGAACACTTGAGAAGAAAGTGTATTCTGTTGTTTTTGGATGGAATGTCCTATAAATATCAATTAAGTCCATCTTGTTTAATGTATCATTTAAAGCTTGTGTTTCCTTATTTATTTTCATTTTGGATGATCTGTCCATTGGTGAAAGTGGGGTGTTAAAGTCCCCTACTATGATTGTGTTACTGTCGATTTCCCCTTTTATGGCTGTTAGCATTTGCCTTATGTGTTGAGGTGCTCCTATGTTGGGTGAATAAATATTTACAATTGTTATATCTTCTTCTTGGATTGATCCCTTGATCATTATGTAGTGTCCTTCTTTGTCTCTTGTAATAGTCTTTATTTTAAAGTCTGTTTTGTCTGATGTGAGAATTGCTACTCCAGCTTTCTTTTGATTTCCATTTGCATGGAATATCTTTTTCCATCTCCTCACTTTCAGTCTGTATGTGTCCCTAGGTCTGAAGTGGGTATCTTGTAGATAGCATATATATGGGTCTTGTTTTTGTATCTATTCAGCCAGTCTATGTCTTTGGTTGGAGCCTTTAATACATTTACATTTAAAGTAGTTATCTATATGTATGTTCCTATTACCATTTTCTTAATTGTTTTAGGTTTGCTATTGTAGGTGTTTTCTTTCTCTTGTGTTTCCTGCCTAGGGAAGTTCCTTTAGCATTTGTTGTAAAGCTGGTTTGGTGGTGCTGAATTCTCTTAGCTTTTGCTTGTCTGTAAAGGTTTTAATTTCTCCATTGAATCTGAAGGAGATCCTTGCCAGGTAATCTTGGTTGTAGGTTTTTCCCTTTCAACACTTTAAATATGTCCTGCCACTCCCTTCTGGCTTGCAGAGTTTCTGCTGAAAGATCAGCTTTTAACCTTATGGGGATTCCCGTGTATGTTTTTTGTTGTTTTTCCCTTGCTACTTTTAATACTTTTTCTTTGTATTTAATTTTTGATAGTTTGATTAATATGGTCTTGGCGTGTTTTTCCTTGGATTTATCCTGTATGGGACTCTCTGTGCTTCCTGGACTTGATTGACTATTTCCTCTCCCATATTAGACAGGTTTTCAACTATAATCTCTTCAAATATTTTCTCAGTCCCTTTCTTTTTCTCTTCTTCTTCTGGGACCCCTATAATTCAAATGTTGGTGCGTTTAATGTTGTCCGAAAGGTCTCTGAGACTGTCCTCAATTCTTTTCATTCTTTTTTCTTTATTCTGCTCTGTGATAGTTATTTCCACTATTTTATCTTCCAGTTCACTCATCCGTTCTTCTGCCTCAGTTATTCTGCTATTGATTCCTTCTAGAGAATTTTAAATTTCATCTGCTGTGTTGTTCATCATTGTTTGTTTGCTCTTTAGTTCTTCTAGGTCCTTGTTAATTACTTGTATTTTCTCCATTCTATTCCTGAGATTTTGGATCATCTTTACTATCATTACTCCGAATTCTTTTTCAGGTAGACTGCCTATTTCCTCTTCATTTGTTTGGTCTGGTGGGCTTTTACTTTGCTCCTTTATCTGCTGTGTGTTTCTCTGTCTTCTCATTTTGCTTAACTCACTGTGTTTGGGGTCTCCTTTTCACAGGCTCCAGGTTCGTAGTTCCCGTTGTTTTTGGTGTCTGCCCCCAATGGCTAAGGTTGGTTCAGTGGGTTGTGTAGGCTTCCTGGTGGAGGGGACTGGTGCCTGTGTTCTGGAGGATGAGGCTGGATCTTGTCTTTCTGGTGGGCAGGACCGCGTCCAGTGGTGTGTTTTGGGGTGTCTGTGACCTTATTATGATTTTAGGCAGCCTCTCTGCTAATGGGTGGGGTTGTGTTCCTGTCTTGCTAGTTGTTTGGCATAGGGTGTCCAGCACTGGAGCTTGCTGGTCGTTGAGTGGAGCTAGGTCTTAGCATTGAGATGGAGATCTCTGGGAGAGCTTTCGCCATTTGATATTACAGGGAGCTGGGAGGCCTCTGGTGGACCTATGTCCTGAACTCAGCTCTCCCACCTCAGAGGCACAGGCCTGACACTGGGCCAGAGCACCAAGACCCTGTCAGCCACATGGCTCAGAAGAAAAGGGAGAAAAAAAGAAAGAAAGAAAGAAAGAAGGAAAAAATAATAAAATAAAGTTATTAAAATTAAAAAATTATTAAAAATAAAAAAAATGAAAGAAAGAAAGAAAGAGAGCAACCAAACCAAAAAACAAATCCACCAATGATAACCAGTGCTAAAAACTATACTGAAACAAAAAACCAAAAAAACAAACAAAAAAACGGACGGACAGACCCCTAGGACAAATGGTAAAAGCAAAGCTATAGAGACAAAATCACACCAAGAAGGATACATATATATACTCATAAAAAAGAGAAAAAGGAAAAAAAATATATATCTATATATATTAAAAAAAAAAAAAAACGAAGAGAGCAACCAAGTCAATAAACAAATCTACCAGTGATAATAAACTCTAAATACTAAACTAAGATAAACATGAAACCAAAAACAAATTAGATGCAGAAAGCAAACCCCAAGTCTACAGTTGCTTACAAAGTTCACCTCCTCAATTTGGGATGGTTCATTGTCTATTCAGGTATTCCACAGATGCAGGGTACATCAAGTTGATTGTGGAGATTTAATCTGCTGCTCCTGAAGCTGCTGGGAGAGATTTCCCTTTGTCCTCTTTGTTCGCACAGCTCCTGGGGTTCAGCTTTGGGTTTGGCCCCGCCTCTGCGTGTAGGTCTCCTGAGGGTGTCTGTTCTTCGCTCAGACAGGACGGGGTTAAAGGAGCGCCTGATTAGGGGGCTCTGGCTCACTCAGGCCGGGGGGAGGGAGGGGTATGTAATGTGGGGCGAGCCTGCAGCCGTAGAGGCCAGTGTGACGTTGCACCAGCCTGAGGCGCGCTGTGTGTTCTCCTGGGGAAGTTGTCCCTGGATCACGGGACCCTGGCAGTGGCGGGCTGCACAGGCTCCTGGGAGGGGCGGTGTGGAGAGTGACCTGTGCTCGCACACAGGCTTCTTGGTGGCTGCAGTAGCAGCCTTAGCATTTCCTGCCCATCTCTGTGGTCCGCGCTGATAGCCGCGTCTCGCATCCATCTCTGGAGGTGATTAGGTGGTGCTCTGAATCCCCTCTACTCACGCACCCCGAAACAATGGTCTCTTGCCTCTTAGGCAGTTCCAGGCTTTTTCCTGGACTCCCTCCCAGCTAGCTCTGGTGCACTAGCCCCTTCAGGCTGTGTTCACGCAGCCAACCCCAGTCCTGTCCCTGGGATCTGACCTCCAAAGCCTGAGCCTCAGCTCCCAGCCCCGCCCGCCCTGGCGGCTGAGCAGACAAGCCTCTCGGGCTGGTGAGTGCTGGTCGGCACCGATCCTCTGTGTGGGAATCTCTCTGCTTTGCCCTCCACACCCCTGTGGCTGCGCTCTCCTCCGTGGCTCCGAAGCTTCCCCCCTCCACCACCACCAGTGTCCACCCGCGAAGGGGCTCCTAGTGTGTGGAAACCTCTCCTCCTTCACGGCTCCCTCCCGCTGGTGCAGGTCCCGTCCCTATTCTTTTGTTTCTGTTTTTTCTTTTTTCTTTTGCCCTACCCAGGTATGTGGCGAGTTTCTTGCCTTTTGGGAAGTCTGAGGTCTTCTGCCAGCATTCAGTAGGTGTTCTGTAGGAGCTGTTCCACATGTAGATGTATTTCTGATGTATTTGTGGGGAGGAAGGTGATCTCCACGTCTTACTGCTCTGCCATCTTGAAGGTCTCCTCCCACTTTGTATTTTTAAATCATAAATGGATGTTGAATTTTTTCAAATGCTTTTGCTGCATCTACTGAGTTGATCATATGATTTTTACTTTTCAGTTTGTTAATGTGGTATGTCACATTGATTGATTTATGCATGTTGAACCATCCTTGTATCCCTGAAAAAAAATCACTTGATCATGGTGTACTACCCTTTTAATGTATTGTTGAAATTGTTTGCTAATATTTTGTTGAGAATTATTGCGCCTATGTTCATCAGTGATATTGGCCTATAATTTTCTTGTGGTGCCCTTGTCTGGTTTTGATAGTGGGTAATGCTGGCCTTGAAAATGAGATTGGAGATGTTCCCTCTCCTTCTGGATTTTTTGTTGTTGTTTGTTTTTGGTTTTGGTTTTCGTTTTTTTGGAAGAGATTGAGAAGGATTGGTAGTAATTATTGATTAAACGTTTCATAGAATTTACCAGTGAATCCACCTGGTCCTGGAATTTTGTTTGCTGGGAGGTTTTTGATTACTGACTCAATCTCCTTACTAGTAATTGGTCTCTTCAGATTTTTTGTTTCTTCGTGATTCAGTCTTGATAGGTTGTATGTTTCTAGCAATTTATCCATTTTTTTCTAGGTTATCCAATCTATTAGTGTATAATTGTTCCTAGTTATCTCTTATGATCCTTTGTGTTTCTATGATGTCAGTTGTAAGGTCTCCTCTTTTGTTTTTGGTTTTATTTATGAGTCCTCTCTTTTCTCCTTAGTGAGTCTAGCTAAAGTTTTAAAAATCTTTGTTTACATTTTCAATAAACAAGCTCTTAGTTTCACTAATTTTTCCTTTTTAGTCTCTATTTCTTTTGTTTCTGCTCTGATCTTTGTTATTTCTTTCCTTTTACTAACTTTGGGCTACATTTGGTCTTTTTCTAGTCCCTTCAGGTATAGTTAGGTTGTTTATTTGAGGTGTTTCTTATTTATTAGTGTAGGCAGCTATTGTTATGAACTTCTCTCTTAGAACTGCTTTTGCTGAATTGCATACATTTTGATATGTTGTATTTCCATTTGTCTCATGGTATATTTTGAATTCAGCAGCATGTTGTTTAATTTCCACATATTTGTGAATTTTCTAGTTTTATTTTACTTGCTGTGTAATTTCATACTGTTGTAGTCAGAAAAGTTGCTTGAGGGCTTCCCTGGTGGCGCAGTGGTTAAGAATCCGCCTGCCAATGCAGGGGACACGGGTTTGAGCCCTGGTCCAGGAAGACCTCACATGCCGTGGAGCAACTAAGCTCGTGCACCACAACTACTGAGCCTGCGCTCTAGAGCCTGCGAGCCCAACTACTGAAGCCCATGTGCCACAAGTACTGAAGCCCACATGCCTAGAGCCCGTGCTCTACAACAAAAAGAAGGCACCACAATGAGAAGCTCGCACACTGCAACGAAGAGTAACTCCTGTTCGCAGCAACTAGAGAAAGCCTGTGAGCAGCATTGAAGACCCGACACAGCCAAAAATAAAAATAAATTAAATAAATAAATTTCAAAAAAAGTTGCTTGATATGATTCCAATCTTCTTAAATTTATTAAGAGTTCTTTTGTGGCCTAACATATGATCTACCCTGAAGAATGTTACATATGTGCTTGAGAAGAATGTGTATTCTGTTGCTTTTGGATGGAATGTTCTATATATATTTATTAAGTTCATGTGATCTAATGTATCATTTAAGGCCAAGGTTTCCTTATTGATTTTCTGTTTGGATGGTCGGTCCATTGATGTAAAGTGGGTATTAAAGTCGCCTGCTATGGGGCTTCCCTGGTGGTGCAGTGGTTAAGAATCCTCATGCCAATGCAGGGGACACGGGTTCGAGCCCTGGTCTGGGAAGATCCCACATGCCGTGGAGCAACTAAGCCCGTGCGCCACGTCTACTGAGCCTGTGTTCTAGAGTCCGCATGCCCCAACTACTGAAGCCCACGGACCTAGAGCCTGTGCTCTGCAACAAGAGAAGCCACTGCAATGAGAAGCCCGTGCACTGCAACAAAGAGTAGCCCCCACTCATTGCAACTAAAGAAAGACCACGTGCAGCAATGAGGACCCAACACAGCCATAAATAAATAAATAAACAAACAAACAAATAAATTAAAAAAAAAAGTCCCCTGCTATTACTGTGTTGGTGTGTATTTCTTCCTTTATATCTGTTAATATTCATTTTATATATTTATATGTCCCTATGTTGGGTGCATAAGTATTTACAAATGTTATATTCTCTTGTTGGATTGACCCCTTTATTATTATTATTATTATTATTATTATTTTAAATGCATTTCCATCCCCCATGTTTTATTTATTTATTTATTTATTTTGGGCTGTGTTGAGTCTTCGTTTCTGTGCAAGGGCTTTCTCTAGTTGCAGCGAGCGGGGGCCACTCGCGGGCCTCTCACTATCGCGGCCTCTCTTGTTGCGGAGCACGGGCTCCAGACGCGCAGGCTCAGTAGTTGCGGCTCACGGGCCCAGTTGCTCCACGGCATGTGGGATCTTCCCAGACCAGGGCTCGAACCCATGTCCCCTGCATTGGCAGGCGGATTCTTAACCACTGCGCCACCAGGGAAGCCCCGACTCCTTTATTATTATATAAGGACCTTCTTTGTCTCTTACTATGGTCTTTGTCTTAAAGTTTATTTTGTCTGATATAAGTATAGCTATCCCAGCTTTCTTTTGGTTTTCATACTTATGAAACATCTTTTTCCATCCTTTCACTTTCAGTCTGTGTGTGTCCTTATATCTGAAGTGAGTCTCTTATAGGCAGCATATAGATGGGTCTTGTATTTTTTTTAATTCATTCAGCTACACTATGTCTTTTGATTGGAGAATTTAGAATATTTACATTTAAAGTAATTATTGATAGGTATGTATTTATTGCCATTTTGTGTGTTCTGGTTGTTCTGAATTCCTTTGTTCCTTTCTTCTTCTCTTGCTCTCTTCTTCTATGATTTGATCATTTTCTGTAGTGTTGTGCTTAGATTCCTTTGTCTTTTGTGAATCTACGATAGGTTTTTGCTTTGAGGTTACCAAGAGGCTTACATAAGATATGTTTCTCAGTCAATTTTAAGTTGATAGCACCTTAATTTTAAATGCATTTTAAAGCTCTATATTTTTTCTCTCTCTCACCCATTTTATGTTTTTAATGGCACGATTTACAGCATTTTATCTTCTGTATCCCTTAACAATTATCGTAGTTATAGTTATTTTTATTCCTTTTGTCTTTTAACCTTCATACTAGCTTTATAAGTGGTTAACCCACCACCTTTACTATATGTTTACCTTTACTGGTGAGATTTATACTTTCATATGCTTTCTTGTTACTAATTAGCACCCTTTCTTTTCAACTAAAAGAAGTCCCTTTAACATTTCTTGTAAGGCTGGTTTAGTAGTGATGAACTCTGTTAGCTTTTGGTTATATAGAAAACTCTTTCTCCTTTAATTCTGAATGATAACTTTGCCAGGTAGAGTATTACTGGTTGGAGTTTTTAATTTTTTTTTCTTTCTTTCAGCATGTTGAATATCCAGTGCCACTCTGGCCTGCAAACTTTCTGATGGAAAATATATTGATAGTCTTATGCGGGTTCCCTTGCATGTAAAAAGTTATTTTTCTGTTGCTGCTTTTAAGATAATCTCCTTTCTTTTAATATCTAACGTTTTCTTTATAATGTGTCTTGATATGGGCTCTTTGGGTTCATCTTATGTGGAAATCTCTGGGCTTCTTGCATCTGGAGACTGGTTCTTTCCCTAACCTGTCTCCTTCCATCCCAGGTTAGGGAAATTTTCAGCCATTGTTGCTTCAAATAAATTTTCTGCCCATTTCTCCTTCTCTTCTTTCTGGGACCCTTGTGATGTGAATGTTGGTCCACTTGATGTTGTCCCATAAATTCCTTAAGCTATCATCACTCTTTTCATTCTTTTTTCTTTTTGTTGTTCAATGGGATATGTTCTCTACCCTGTCTTCGAGTTCACCAGTCCTTTCTTCTACCTCATCTAGTCTGCTTTGAATGCATCAATCATAATTTTCAGTTCAGTTATTGTATTTTTCAGCTCTGTGACTTCTACTTGGTGCTTTCTTATACTTTCTGTCCCTTGCTGAAATACTCACTTTGTTCATTCATTGTTGGCCAAGAGGGTAAGCATACTTAGGGTCATTTTTTTTTTTTTGGGCATTGCAAAGTGCGGCTTTTTTTTTTTTTAATTGGAGTATAGTTGATTGACAATGTTGTGTTAGTTTTAGGTGTACAGAAAAGTGAATCAGATATACATATACATATGTCCATTTTTCTTAGATTCCTTTCCCATATAGGTTATTACAGAATATTGAGTAGACTTCCCTGTGCTATACAGTAGGTACTTATACATTTTATATATAGTGTGGATATGTTAATGCCAATATCCTGATTTATCCCTTCCCCCCTTTCTTGTTTGTAACCATAAGTTTGTTTTCTACATCTGTAAGTCTATGTCTGTTTTGTAAATAAGTTCATTTGTACCATTTTTTAGATTCCACATATAAGGGCTATCATAGGGTATTTGTCTTTCTCTTTCTTACTTACTTCACTTAGTATGATAATCTCTAGGTCCATCCATGTTGCTGCAAATGGCATTAGTTTGATCTTTTTTTATGGCTAATATTCCATTGAATATATGTACCACATCTTCCTTATCCATTCCTCTGTCCATTGATATTTAGGTTGCTTCCATGTCTTGGCTATTGTAAATAGTGCTGCGATGAATATTGGGGTGTAGGTATCTTTTCGAATTATGGTTTACTCTGGATATATGCCCAGGAGTGGGATTGATGGGGATCGTATTTTTGTTCTATATTTAGTTTTTAAAGCAACCTCCAAACTGTTCTCCATAGTGGCTGCACTAATTTACATTCCCACCAAGAGTGTAGGAAGGTTCCCTTTTCTCCACACCTTCTCCAGCATTTATTGTTTGTCGACTTTTTATGATGGCCACTCTGACCAGTGTGAGGTGGTACCTCATTGTCGTTTTCAGTTGCATTTGTCTAATAATTAGTGATGTTGAGCATCTTTCCATGTGCTTTTTGGCCACTTGTATGTCTTCCTTGGAGACATGTCTATTTAGATCTTCTGCCCATTTATTGTTTGGGTTATTTGGGGTTTTTTGATATTGAGCTGCATGAGCTGTTTGTATATTTGGAGATTAATCCCTGTTGGTCACTTCATTTGGAAATATTTTGTCCCATTCTATAGATTGTCTTTTTGTTTTGTTTATGGTTTCCTTTGCTGTGCAAAAGCTTTTAAGTTTAATTACGTCCCATTTGTTTATTTTTGTTTTCATTACTCTAGGAGGAGAATAAAAAAGATATTCCTGCAATTTCTGTCAGAGAGTGTTCTGCTTATGTTTTCCTCTAAGATTTTTATAGTGTGCAGCCTTACATTTGAGTCTTTAATCCATTTTGGTTTATTTTTGTGTATGGTGTTAGGGAGTGTTGTAATTTCATTCTTTTACATGTAGCTTTTACATGTAGTCCAGTTTTCCCAGCACCACTTATTGAAGAGACTGTGTTTTCTCCATGTGTATTCTTGCCTCATTCATCATAGTTTAGTTGATCATATGTGTGTGGTTCTATCACTGGACTTTCTGTCCTGTTCCAGTGATCTATATTTCTGTTTTTGTGGCAGTACCATACTATTTTGATTACTGTAGCTTTGTAATATACTCTGACATCTGGGAGCCTGATTCCTCCAGCTGTTTTTCTTTCTGAAGATTGCTTTGGCAGTTTGGGGTCTTTTTCTTTAAGGGTTCTTTTAAAAAAATTTTTTATTGGAGTATAGTTGATTTACAATATTGTGGAAGTTTCAGTTGTACAGGAGAGTGAATCAGTTATACATATACATATATCTACTCTTTTTTAGAATCTTTTCCCATTTAGGTCATTACAGAGTATTGAGTAGAGGTCCCTGTGTTATACAGCAGGTCCTTATTAGTTATCTATTTTATATATAGTAGTGTGTATATGTCAATCCCAATCTACTAATTTATCCCTCCCCCCCATCCCCTGGTAATCATAAGTTTGTTTTCTACATCTGTGACTCTACTTTTGTTTTATAAATAAGTTCATTTGTACCGTTTTTTTTTTTAAGATTCCACATATAAACAATATCATATATTTGTCTTTCTGTGTCTGACTTTACTCAGTATGACAGTCGCTAGGTCCACCCATGTATGTTTTGTTCTTTTTTATGGCTGAGTAACATTCCATTGTATATATGTATCACATCTTCTTTATCCATTCCTCTGTTGATGGACATTTAGGTTGCTTCCATGTCTTGACTATTGTAAATAGTGCTGTAATGAACATTGGGGTGCATGTATCGTTCTGAATTATGGAATTGCTGGGTCATATAGTAGTTCTATTTTTAGTTTTTTAAGGAACCTCCATACTGTTCTCCATAGTGGCTATATCAATTTACATTTGCACCAACAGTGTAGGAGGGTACCCTTTTCTCCACACCCTCTCCAGCATTTATTGTTTGTAGAATTTTTTGGTGATAGCTATTCTGACTGGTGTGAGGTGATACCTCATTGTTGTCTTGATTTGCATTTCTCTAATAATTAGTGATATTGAGCATCTTTTCTGGTGCTTTTCAGCCATCTGTATATCTCTTTGGAGAAATGTCTATTTAGATCTTCCACCCATATTTTGATTGGGTTGCTTTTTTGATATTGAGCTGCATGAGCTGTTCTTATATTTTGGAGATTAATCCCTGTTGGTTGCTTCATTTGACAATATTTTCTCCCATTCTGAGGTCATCTTTTTGTTTTCTTTATGGTTTCCTTTGCTGTGCAATAGTTTATAAGTTTAATTAGGGCCTCTTTGTCTATTTTTCTTCTCATTTTCAATATTCTGTTCTTTTTTACACCTTTATTGGAGTATAATTGCTTTACAATGCTGTGTTAGTTGCTGCTGTATAACAAAGTGAATCAGCCATATGCATACATATATCCCCATATCCCCTCCCTCTTGTGCCTCCCTCCCAACCTCCCTGATCTCCCTGTGCTATGTGGCTGCTTCTCACTAGCTATCTATTTTACATTTGGTAGTGTACATATGTCAGTGCTACTCTCTCACTTCGTCCCAGCTTATCCTTCTCCCACCCCCTGTCCTCAAGTCCATTCTCTAGGCCTCTGTCTTTATTCCTGTCCTGCCCCTAGGTTCATCAGAACCATCTTTATTTTTTTAGATTCCATATATATGTGTTAGCATGTTTTTTTATTTAATTTTATTTATTTATTTTTATACAGCAGGTTCTTATTACTTATCCATTTTATACATATTAGTGTATATATGAAAATCCCAAACTCCCAATTCATCCCACCACCACCACCCCCCCACCAGTTTCCCCCTTGGTGTCCATACGTTTGTTCTCTACATCTGTGTCTCAATTTCTGCCCTGCAAACCAGTTCATCTGTACCATTTTTCTAGGTTCCACATATATGCGATAATATATGATATTTGTTTTTCTCTTTCTGACTTACTTCACTCTGTATGACAGCCTCTAGAGCCATCCACGTCTCTACAAATGACCCAATTTCACTCCTTTTTATGGCTGACTGATATTCCATTGTATATATGTACCACATCTTCTTTATGCATTTGTCTTTGTCTGTCGATGGGCATTTAGGTTGCTTCCATGTCCTGGCTATTGTAAATAGTGCTGCAATGAACATTGGGGTGCATGTGTCTTTTTGAATTATGGTTTTCTCTGGGTATATGCCCAGTAGTGGGATTGCTGGATCATATGGTAATTCTATTTTTAGTTTTTTAAGGAACCTCCATACTGTCCTCCATAGTGACTGTATCAATTTACATTCCCACCAACAGTGCAAGAGGATTCCCTTTTCTCCACACCCTCTCCAGCATTTGTTGTTTGTAGATTTTCTGATGATGCCCATTCTAACTAGTGTGAGGTGATACCTCACTGTAGTTTTGATTTGCATTTCTCTAATAATTAGTGATGTTGAGCAGCTTTTCATGTGCTTCTTGGTCATCTGTATATCTTCTTTGGAGAAATGTCTATTTAGGTCTTCTGCCCATTTTTGGATTGGGTTGTTTGTTTTTTTATTATTGAGCTGCATGAGCTGTTTATATATTTTGGAGATTAATCCTTTGTGCGTTGATTTGTTTGCAGATAATATCTCCCATTCTGAGTGTTGTCTTTTCATCTTGTTTGGAGTTTCCTTTGCTGTGCAAATCTTTTAAGTTTCATTAGGTCACATTTGTTTATTTTTGTTTTTATTTCCATTACTCTAGGAGGTGGATCAAAAAAGATCTTGCTGTGATTTATGTCAAAGAGTGTTCTTCCTATGTTTTCCTCTATAAGTTTCATAATGTCCGATCTTACATTTAGGTCTCTAATCCATTGTGAGTTTATTTTTGTGTATGGTGTTAGGGAGTGTTCTAATTTCATTCTTTTACATGTAGGTGTCCAGTTTTCCCAGCACCACTTATTGAAGAGACTGTCTTTTCTCCATTGTATATCCTTGCCTCCTTTGTCATAGATTAGTTGACCGTAGGTGCGTGGGTTTATCTCTGGGCTTTCTATCCTGTTCCATTGATCTATATTTCTGTTTTTGTGCCAGTACCATATTGTCTTGATTACTGTAGCTTTATAGTAGAGTCTGAAGTCAGGGAGTCTGATTCCTCCAGCTCCATTTTCTTCCCTCAAGACTGCTTTGGCTATTCGGGGTCTTTTGTTTCTCCATATAAATTTTAATATTTTTTGTTCTAGTTCTGTAAAAATGCCATTGGTAATTTGATAGGGATTGCATTGAATCTGTAGATTGCTTTGGGTAGTATAGTCATTTTCACAATATTGATTCTTCCAATCCAAGAACATGGTATATCTCTCCATCTGTTGGTATCATCTTTAATTTCTTTCATCAGTGTCTTATAGTTTTCTGCAAACAGGTCTTTTGTCTCCCTAGGTAGGTTTATTCCTAGGTATTTTATTCTTTTTGTTGCAGTGGTAAATGGGAGTGTTTCCTTAATTTCTCTTTCAGATTTTTCATCATTAGTGTATAGGAATGCAAGAGATTTCTGTGCATTAATTTTGTATCCTGTAACTTTACCAAATTCATTGATTAGCTCTAGTAGTTTTCTGGTGGCATCTTTGGGATTCTCTATGTATAGTATCATGTCATCTGCAAACAGTGACAGCTTTACTTCTTCTTTTCCAATTTGTATTCCTTTTCTTTCTTTTTCTTCTCTGATTGCCATAGCTAGGACTTCCAAAACTATGTTGATTCACAGTGGTGAGAGTGGACATCCTTGTCTTGTTCCTAATCTTAGAGGAAATGCTTTCAGTTTTTCACCATTGAGAATGATGTTTGCTGTGGGTTTGTCCTATATGGCCTTTATTATGTTGAGGTAGGTTCCCTCTATGCCCACTTTCTGGAGAGTTTTTATCATAAATGGGTGTTGAATTTTGTCAGAAGCTTTTTCTGCATCTATTGAGATGATCATATGGTTTTTCTTCTTCAATTTGTTAATATGGTGTATCATATTGATTGATTTGCATATATTGAAGAACGCTTGCATCCCTGAGATGAATCCCACTTGATCATGGTGTATGATCCTTTTAATGTGTTGTTGGATTCTGTTTGCTAGTATTTTGTTGAGGATTTTTGCATCTATATTCATGAGTGATATTGGTCTGTAATTTTTTTTTTGTAGTATCTTTGTCTGGTTTTGGTATCAGGGTGATGGTGGCCTCATAGAATGAGTTTGGGAGTGTTCCTTCCTCTGCAATTTTTGGGAAGAGTTTGAGAAGAATGGGTGTTAGTTCTTCTCTAAATGTTTGATAGAATTCACCTGTGAAGCCATCTGGTCCTGGACTATTGTTTGTTGGAAGATTTGAAATCACAGTTTCAATTTCATTACTTGTGATTGGTCTGTTCATATTTTCTATTTCTTCCTGGTTCAGTCTTGGAAGGTTATACCTTTCTAAGAATTTGTCCATTTCTTCCAGGTTGTCCATTTTATTGGCATAGAGTTGCTTGTAGTAGTCTCGTAGGATGCTTTGTATTTCTGTGGTGTCTGTTGTAACTCCTTTTACTGACACCTTTTACAGAAACTCCTTTTTCATTTCTAATTTTATTGATTTGAGTACTCTCCCTCTTTTTCTTGATGAGTCTGGCTAATGGTTTATCAATTTTGTGTATCTTCTCAAAGAACCAACTTTTAGTTTTATTGATCTTTGCTACTGTTTTCTTTGTTTCTATTTCATTTATTTCTGCTCTGATGTTTATGATTTCTTTCCTTCTACTAACTTTGGGTTTTTTTTGTTCTTCTTTCTCTAGTTCCTTTAGGTGTAAGGTTAGATTGTTTGAGATATTTGTTGCTTCTTGAGGTAGGATTGTATTGCTATAAACTTCCCTCTTAGAACTCCTTTTGCTGCATCCCATAGGTTTTGGATCATCGTCTTTTCATTGTCATTTGTCTCTAGGTATTTTTTGATTTCCTCTTTGATTTCTTCAGTGATCTCTTGGTTATTTAGTAACTTATTGTTTAGCCTCCATGTGTTTGTGTTTTTTACATTTTTTCCCCCTGTAATTGACTTATAATCTCATAGTGTTGTGGTCTGAAAAGATGCTTGATATGATTTCAATTTTCTTAAATTTACTGAGGCTTGATTTGTGACCCAAGATGTGATCTATCCTGGAGAATGTTCCATGCGCACTTGAGAAGAAAGTGTAATCTGCTGTTTTTGGATGGAATGTCCTATAAATATCAATTAAGTCTATCTGGTCTATTGTGTCATTTAAAGCTTGTGTTTCCTTATTAATTTTCTGTCTGGATGATCTGTCTATTGGTGTAAGTGAGGTGTTAAAGTCCCCCACTATTATTGTGTTACTGTTGATTTCCTCTTTTATAGCTGTTAGCAGTTGGCTTATGTGTTGAGGTGCTCCCATGTTGGGTGCATAAATATTTACAATTGTTATAGCTTCTTGGATTGATCCCTTGATTATTATGTAGTGTCATTCCTTGTCTCTTGTAACATTCTTTCTTTTCAAGTCTATTTTATCTGATATGAGTATTGCTACTCCAGCTTTCTTTTGATTTCCATTTGCGTGGAATATCTTCTTCCATCCCCTCACTTTCAGTCTGTATGTGTCCCTAGGTCTGAAGTGGGTCTCTTGTAGACAGCATATATATGGGTCTTGTTTTTGTATCCATTCAGCGAGCCTGTGTCTTTTGGTTGGAGCATTTAATCCATTCACATTTAAGGTAATTATCGATATGTATGTTCCTATTACCACTTTCTTAATTGTTTTGGGTTTGTTTTTGTAGGTCCTTTTCTTCTCTTGTGTTTCCCACTTAGAGAACTTCCTTTAGCATTTGTTGTAGAGTTGGTTTGGTGGTGCTGAATTCTCTTAGCTCTTGCATGTCTGTAAAGCTTTTGATTTCTCCATCGAATCTGAATGAGATCCTTGCCAGGTAATCTTGGTTGTAGGTTCTTCCCTTTCATCACTTTAAATATGTCATGCCACTCCCTTCTTGCTTGTAGGGTTTCTGCTGAGACATCAGCTGTTAACCTTATGGGAGTTTCCTTGTATGTTATTTGTCGTTTTTCCCTTGCTGCTTTCAATAATTTTTCTTTGTCTTTAATTTTTGCCAGTTTGATTACTGTGTGTCTCGGCGTGTTTCTCCTTGGGTTTATCCTGTATGGGACTCTCTGCACTTCCTGGACTTGGATGGCTATTTCCTTTCCCATGTTAGGGAAGTTTTCGACTATAATCTCTTCAGATATTTTCTCTGGTCCTTTCTCTCTCTCTTCTCCTTCTGGGACCCCTGTAATGTGAATGTTGTTGTGTTTAATATTGTCCCAGAGGTCTCTTAGGCTGTCTTCATTTCTCTTCATTCTTTTTTCTTTATTCTGTTCCACAGCAGTGAATTTCCACCATTCTGTTTTCCAAGTCACTTATCCGTTCTTCTGCCTCAGTTATTCTGCTATTGGTTCCTTCTAGTGTAGTTTTCATTTCAGTTATTGTATTGTTCATCTCTATTTGTTTGTTCTTTAATTCTTCTAGGTCTTTGTTAAACATTTCTTGCATCTTCTCGACCTTTGCCTCCATTCTTCTTCTGAGGTCCTGGATCATCTTCACTATCATTATTTTGAATTCTTTTTCTGGAAGGTTTCCTATCTCCACTTAATTTAGTTGTTTTTCTGGGGTTTTATCTCGTTCCTTCATCTGGTACATTGTCCTCTGCCTTTTCATCTTGTCTATCTTTCTGTGAATGTGGTTTTTGTTCCACAGGCTACAGGATTGTAGTTCTTCTTGTTTCTGTTGTCTACCCTCTGGTGGATGAGGGTATCTAAGAGGCTTTTGCCAGCTTCCTGATGGGAGGGATTGGTGGTGGGTAGAGCTGGCTGTTCCTCTGGTGGGCAGAGCTCAGTAAAACTTTAATCCGCTTGTCTGCTGATGCGTGGGGCTGGGTTCCCTCCCTGTTGGTTGTTTGGCCTGAGGCGACCCAACACTGGAGCCTACAGGGGCTCTTTGGAGGGGCTAATGGCGGACTCTGGGTGGGCTCACACCATGGAGTACTTCCCAGAACTTCCGCTGCCAGTGTCCTTGTCCTCGTGGTGAGACACAGCCACCCCCTGCCTCTGCAGGAGACCCTCCAACACTAGCAGGTAGGTCTGGTTCAGTCTCCTATGGGGTCACTCCTCTTTCCCCTGGGTCCCTATGCACACACTACTTTGTGGGTGCCCTCCAAGAGCGGAGTCTCTGTTTCCCCCAGTCCTGTTGAAGTCTTGCAATCAAATCCCGCTAGCCTTAAGAGTCTGATTCTCTAGGAATTCCTCCTCCTGTTCCTGGAACCCCAGGTTGGGAAGCCTGACGTGGGGCTCAGAACCTTCACACCAGTGGGTGGACTTCTGTGGTATAAGTGTTCTCCAGTTTGTGAGTCACCCAGGTGTGTGACAAACTGCTGGGTAGCAGTTATGGGATTTGATTTTATTGTGATTGCACCCCTCCTACCCTCTCATTGTGGCTTCTCCTTTGTCTTTGGATGTGGGGTATCTTTTTTGGTGAGTTCCAGTGCCTTCCTGTCGATGATTGTTCAGCAGTTAGTTGTGATTCTGGTGCTCTTGCAAGAGGGAGTGAGAGCACGTCCTTCTACTGCACCATCTTGAACCATGCCCATGGTATTTGTTTTTCTCCTTCTGACTTACTTCACTGTGTATGACAGACTCTAGGTTCATCTACCTCGCTACAAATAATTCAATTTCGTTTCTTTTTATGGCTGAGTAATATTCCATTGTATATATGTGCCACATCTTCTTTATCCATTCATCTGTCGATGAACACTTAGGTTGCTTCCATGTCCTGGCTATTGTAAATAGAGGTGCAATGAACATTGTGGTGCATGACTCTTTGAATTATGGTTTTCTCAGGGTATATGCCCAGTAGTGGGATTGCTGGGTCGTATGGTAGTTCTATTTTTAGTTTTTTAAGGAACCTCCATACTGTTCTCCATAGTAGCTGTATCAATTTACATTCCCACCAAGAGTTCAAGAGGGTTCTGTCTTCTCCACACCCTCTCCAGCATTTATTGTTTGTAGATTTTTAAAAAATTAATTAATTAATTAATTAATTTTATTTTTTTTGGCAGTGTTGGGTCGTTTCTGTGCAAGGGCTTTCTCTAGTTGTTGCAAGCGGGGGCCACTCTTCATCGCGGTGCATGGGCCTCTCACTATCGTGGCCTCTCTTGTTGTGGAGCACAGGCTCCAGATGCGCAGGCTCAGTAGTTGTGGCTCACGGGCCTAGTTGCTCCGCGGCATGTGGGATCTTCCCAGACCAGGGCTCGAACCCGTGTCGCCTGCATTAGCAGGCAGATTCTCAACCACTGCGCCACCAGGGAAGCCCCTGTTTGTAGATTTTTTGATGATGGCCATTCTGACCGGTGTGCGGTGATACCTCATTGTGGTTTTGGTTTGCATTTCCCTAATGATTAGTGATGTTGAGCATCCTTTCATGTGCTTTTTGGCAATCTGTATATCTTGTTTGGAGAAATGTCTATTTAGGTCTTCTGCCCATTTTTTGGATTGGGTGTGTTTTTGATATTGAGCTGCATGAGCTGCTTGTACATTTTGGAGATTAATCCTTTGTCAGTTGCTTCATTTACAAATATTTTCTCCTGTTCTGAGGGTTGTCCTTTCATCTTGTTTATGGTTTCCTTTGCTGTACAATAGTTTTTAAGTTTAATTAGGTCCCATTTTTTAATTTTTGTTTTTATTTTCTGTACTCTAGTAAGTGGATCATAAAAGATCTTGCTGTGTTTTATGTTAGAGTGTTCTGCCTATGATTTTTCCTAAGAGTTTTACTGTGTCTGGCCTTACTTTTAGGTCTTTAATCCATTGTGAGTTTATTTTTGTGTGTGGTGTTAGGGAGTGTTGTAGTTTCATTCTTTTACATGTGGCTGTCCCATTTTCCCAGCACCACTTATTGAAGAGGCTGTCTTTTCTCCACTGTATATAGTCTGGCCTTGTTCATCATAGATTAGTTGACCCTATGTTCCTGGTTTATCTCCAGATTTCTGTACTGTTCCAGTGGTGCATATTTCAGTTTTTGTGACAGTACCATACTGTTTTGATATATTACCTTTTTCATATAGTGTGAAGTCAGGGAGTCTGATTCTTCCAGCCTTGTTTATCTTTCTCAAGATTGGTTTGGGTATTAGGGGTGTATTTTTTTTTTTTTTTTTTTTTGTATAAGGGTTCTTCTTAAAAAAAGTTTATTGGAGTATAGTAGATTTACAATGTTGTTTAAGTTTCAGGTGTACAGCAAAGTGAATCAGTTATACATACACATATATCCACTCTTCTAAAGATTCTTTTCCCATATAGGGCATTACAGTGTATGGAGTGGAGTTCCCTGTGCTATACAGTAGGTCCTTATTAGTTACCTATTTTATATATAGTAGTGTGTATATGTCAATGCCAATCTCCCAATTTATCCACACCCCATTTCCCCCCCTTTTCTCCAGACAAATCCTAGGTTTGTTTTCTACATCTGTGACTGTTTCTGTTCTGTAAATCAGTTCATTTGTACCTTTTTTTTTTTTCCCACTGAAGCTGTGTTTGGTGCTGGGATCAACGTAAAGTTCCCAACTTTTGAAGTTGCAGGTTTCAGGGGCAGACTGCGGGGTAATACTAGGTTAGGTACATTAAAGGGGGTGGAGCTGATATAAAGCCTGGTCAGAGAGATATAGGGATCAGCTGATTGATTTAAAGGCCAATTACATGACTTAAAGGGTGGTTGAGTGGAGGGGGCCCTAAAATGTTTCTTTTCTTTCTCTGGCCAAGGACATCATATTTATAACTTTGGATTTTTTATGACCTACAAAACTAGAGCTGTTTCTATTTGGAAACAAAAAGAAAAATACAGTATTTCAGTTTCATTCTTGAAACAAACTTCTCATGGTTAACATGTACTGATTAAAAGATCTTCCTTCTGGAGAGATCCTAAAACTCTGTAGGTGACTTTATTGTGATTACAAAAAGAAGGGGAATGTAATCAGGCTGGAAGGTGCCCAAGGCCAGTGCAGCCAGCTGGGGGGCGGGGGGCAGGAGGAAGGGTTCAAAACTGCAGTTAGAGAGGATAGCCACTAGAGGGTGCCAGAGCACCGGCGTCGTGCGCATGCAGCTCCCAGTTTGGACCTCCCGAATGTGAAATGGGCTTGGAGATGGGGTTGCTCTAACCTTAGGGGGGTGCCTGGGCAGGAGGGGTTGGTTGCTGTGTGCCTGTGACTGGCCCAGTTGGCTCCCTTCTCAGAGGGACACAGGTCGGCTAACTATATCCCATCGGGAAGTTACAGCCGGATTGAGGGGCACAGTGGCTGGACACCCTGGCAGGCTGTCTGTGCTCTGACTGCACTTTCTCTCACCAGAGGCAGGACTCTGGGCAGAGAGAGATTTTGCTTGACTCTTGGTCTTCAAGCTGTAGGCCTCCGTGAGTGCTGGCATCTGGAAAACAGAGCGGGTGGTTGTGAACCTGGAGTGCGTAAAACCACTGGCATTCTGGAGGGCAGGCTGTGCTCCTCTCTGTGCCTTTCTGTCCAGAGTTCTCCCCAAACTTCTTTCTTCCCTATCTGAGTCTCTTCCACCTGTCTGCACTCCCGTAACCCGAGCCATGAGTGATCGCAGCCTGTATGCCCGAGAGACATCATATGGTGTTTGTCTTTCTCTGTCTGGCTGACTGCACTCACTACGGCCATCTCCAGGTCCCCCCATGTGGTCTCAAGTGGCATTATTTCATTCTTCTTTATGGCTGAGTAGTATTCCATGGTGTATATGTGCTACATCTTCTTTATCTATTCATCTGTCGATGGACACTTAGGTTGCTTCCATGTCCTGGCTATTGTAAATAGTGCTGCAGTGAACATTGGGTGCGTGTGTCTTTCCGAATTATGGTTTTCTCTGGATATATGCCCAGGAGTGGGTTAGCTAGAGTGTATGATAGTTCTGTATGTAGTTTAAAAAAAAATTTTATTGGAGTATAGTTGATTTACAATGTTGTGTAAGTTTCAGGTGTAGAGCAAAGTGAATCAGTTATACATATATCCACTCTTCCTTTTTTTAGATTCTTTTCCTATACAGGTCATTACAGAGTATTGAGTAGACGTCCCTGTGCTATACAGTAGGTCTGTACCAGTTATTTTATATACAGTAGTGTGTATATGTCAATCCCAATCTCCTAATTTATCCCTGCCCCCTCCCATCCCCTGGTAACCATAAGTTTGTTTTCTACATCCGTGACTCTACTTTTGTTTTGTAAATGAGTTCATTTGTACTTTTTTTTTTTAAGATTCCACATATAAACAATATCATATTTGTCTTTCTGTGTCTGACTTCACACAGTATGACAATCTCTAGGTCCACCCATGTCGCTGCAAATGGCATTATTTTGTTCTTTTTTATGGCTGAGTAACATTCCATTGTATGTGTGTGTGTGTGTGTGTGTGTGTGTGTATACACACACACACACACACACATATACACACCACATCTTCTTTATCCATTCATCTGTCAGTGGACATTTAGGTTGCTTCCATGTCTTGACTATTGTAAATAGTGCTGCAGTGAACATTGGGGTGCATGTATCATTCTGAATTATGGTTTTCTCAGGGTATATGCCCAGGAGTGGGATTGCTGGGTCATTTGGTAGTTCCATTTTTAGTTTTTTAAGGAACCTCCATACTGTTCTCCATAGTGGCTGTACCAGTTGACATTCCCACCAACAGTATAGGAGGGTTCCCTTTTCTCCATACCCTCTCCAGCATTTATTGTTTGTAGATTTTTTGATGCTGGCCACTCTGACCGGTATGAGGGGATACCTCATTGTAGTTTTGATTTGCATTTCTCTAATAATTAGTGATGTTGAGCATTTTTTCATGTGCCTCTTGGCCATCTGTATGTCTCTTTGCAGAAATGTCTGTTTAGGTCTTCTGTCCATTTTTTGATTGGGTTGTTTGATTTTTTGATATTGAGCTGCATGAGTTTGTATATTTTGGAGATTAATCCCTTGTCGGTTGCATTGTTTGCAAATATTTTCTCCCAGTCCATAGGTTGTCTTTTTGTTTTGTTTATTGTTTCCTTTGCTGTGCAATAGTTTTTAAGTTTAATTAGGTTCCATTTGTTTATTGTTGTTTTTATTTTCAGTCTCTAGGACGTGGATCAGAAAAGATCTTGCTGTGTTTTTTGTTAAAGAGTGTTCTGCCTATGTTTCTTTCTAAGAGTTTTATAGTGTCTGGCCTTACATTTAGATCTTTAATCCATTTTGAGTTTATTTTTGTGTATGGTGTTAGGGAGTGTTGTAATTTCATTCTTTTACATGTAGCTAGCTGTCCACTTTTCCCAGCACTGCTTATTGAAGAGACTGTGTTTTCACAATTGTATATTCTTGCCTTGTTCATCATAGATTAGTTGACCATATGTATGTGGGTTTATCACTGGACTTTCTATCCTGTTCCACTGATCTGTATTTCAGTCTTTGTGACAGTACCATACTGTTCTGATTACTTTAGGTTTGTAGTACAAAGTCAGGTAGCCTGATTCCTCCAGCTCTGTTTTTCTTTCTCAAGATTCCTTTGGCTATTCAAGGTCTTTTGTGTCTCCATAGAAATTGTAAAATTTTTTTGTTCTAATTCTTTAAGAAATATCATAGGGATTGCACTGAATCTGTAGATTGCTTTGGGTAGTATAGTCACTTTCACAATATTGATTCTTCCAATCCAAGAACATGGTATGTCTCTCCACCTGTTTGTGTTGTCTCTGATTTCTTTCATCAGTGTCTTATAGTTTTCTGAGTACAGGTCTTTTGCTTTCTTAGGTAGGTTTACTCTTAGGTATTTTATTCTTTTTGTTGCGATGGTCAATGGGATTTTCCCCTTAATTTCTCCTTCTGATCTTTTGTTGTTAGTGTATAGGAATACAAGAGATTTCTGCGTATTATTTTTGTATCCTGCAACTTTACCACAATCATTGATGAGCTCCAGTAGTTTTCTGGTAATATATTTAGGATTTTCTATGTGTAGTATCATGTCACCTGCAAACAGTGACAGTTTTAGTACTTCTTTTCCAATTTGTATTCCTTTTATTTCCTTTTCTTCTCTGATTGCCATGGCTAGGACTTCCAAAACTATGTTGAATAATAGTGGTGAGAGTGGACATCCTTGTCTTGTTCCTGATTTTAGAGGAAATGCTTTCAGTTTTTCACCATTGAGAATGATGTTTACTGTGGGATTGTCGTATATGACTGTTACTATGTTGAGGTAGGTTTCCTCTGTGCCCACTTTCTGGAGAGTTTTTATCATAAATGGCTGTTAAATTTTGTCAAAAGCCTTTTCTGTGTCTATTGAGATGATGCTATTTATTATTCTTCCATTTGTTAATATGGTTATGACATTGATTGATTTGCATATATTGAAGAATCCTTGCATCCCTGGGATAAATCCCACTTGATCGTGGTGAATGATCCTTTTAATGTTTTGTTGGGTTCTGTTTGCTAGTATTTTGTTGAGGATTTTTGCCTCTATGTTCATCGGTGATATTGGCCTGTAATTTTTTTTTTTGGTGATATCTTTGTCTGGTTTTGGTATCAGGGTGATGATGGTGGCCTTGTAGAATGAGTTTGGGAGTGTTCCTTCCTCTGCAATTTTTTGGAAGAGTTTGAGAAGGATGGGTGTTAGCTCTTCTCTAAATGTTTGATTGAATTTGCCTGTGAAGCCTTCTGGTCCTGGACTTTTGTTGGAAGATTTTAAATCACAGTGGGTGGCAGCCACACCTGGTTGCTAGTCATGTGCCCACTCCTTTCTTAGAGACACAGAACTCGGAACTGAGACAGGGCCCCCCTCTGAACTGGGTGAACTGGGACAGGGCCCCCCTCTGGAGAGGGTTGCAGTCGGCCCCTAGGTGTGTGTTTAATTAGAAGCCTGCCCCTTAGGCCATAGCTGTGAAGACCACTGCCCTGTGTCACAGAGAGACTGGGGTGCTTCAGTGTGCTGCCTATGTGCTCTGCCCTGGGGGGTAGCAGGGTAAGAACCGTTTCTCCATTACAGACTTACGGGACTCGCAAATGTAAGCCCCCCTGGCCAGCAGAGCTAGGCCATTCAGGTGTCCCCTGGGCCCCAGGCCAGTGCACGGGCCCCTTTATGGGAGCTAGTGGCAATCTGGAGGCAGAGGGATGGCGTGAAGACAGCGCCTGCCCTTGGGGGTTTCTGGAGAGGATTCGGGTTGGCCTGACACGTGTCCAGCTAGATGTCTGTCCCTCAGGCTGAACATAAGCAAAGAAGCCTCTTTCACAGAGGGTCTGGGCGCTTTTCATTTGGCGGCCTCTGTGCTGGTCCGTGGGGCGGGCTAGTCCGTGCAGCCCTGGAAGAAGCATCTCTCAGTGACCTGCAGCCTTGTCTCATGGACAGAAGCCCCGTTGGCTTTCAAAGCTACACGTCTTGGGGGCTGGTCTCAGAGGCAGGCCTTAAAAGTTGGGGTCCTGGTGAGGGGTTCAAGTCCTTCACTCCCCGGGGAAAGCTTGGGGTTGAGTTCCCTCCTGACCGTGGGTCACCATGCCAGGCAGTGGGGGTCACAGTGAGGCTGTGCCTCGGCCCCTCCTGTTGTGACGTGGGTCTGTTCTCAATTCACCCGAGGTTTCTTTTGGAGGATACGTAGTAGTGGATCTGGTGTGTCTGGGGGAGGACCTCTTGAGCCAGAACCCCGTATACTTCTAAGAGAGCGGCTATGGTACGTGGTCGCAGGGTGCTTTCCCGGGGGACCACAGGACCCACTGTTACTCCCAGGCACATGTCCAGTAAACTGCTGAGGTGGGCGGGGTTCTGAGCCAGCTCCCAGTGTCCCCCCGTCCTGGGGTGCACCCCCCTTCTCTCTCACCCACACACAGATCCAGGCTCCGCATGGAAGGGATTCTGCAGACCCAGATCAGGTGGTCCCTTAAAAGGCACGGGACTCTTCTTGACTGGAGTCAAAGCGTGAGAGGGATTTGTCCCGAGGGGGATTCTCACTGCCGGTTTTGGTGAGGGAGGGGGGTGACGCGGCCTGTAGCAGCCCAGTGCCCCCCACTGACAGACCATGTGAGAGAGACCCAGTCCTATAGCCGCGAGGAGCCCAATTCTGTCCCAGCCGCTTGCACTCAGGTGAGAATGCACTGCAGCGGACACAGTGGTTCTAGTCTGTACCAGTTTATTACAGCAAGCAATAGAAAATGAAAACGACTGAGTATTTGCTTCACAAAATTGCAACTATTATTTGTTAAATATTTATTGATGTTAAATCCACATTACACCAGCACAACAATCCAAAGTAGTAGGATAGTACTTATTTCTTTATAAATACATGAAAGGTGGCAAAATAATGCTACTTAATCCCAAACCCAGCAAATCAGCAAAAAGTCACATTCAGAAAAATTTGGCAAGTAAGAGATGATGTTAAGTCATAATTCTACAGTATAGAAAGGTCCAGGAGAGACTTTGCACGGTGTCTGAGATCCCACATCAGCAATGCACGTAGGTGTGGTCAGAGACACGTGTGCCACTCTGCACAGAACGTGGGCACCGGAGCTCCAGCCTGGCATTTAAAGCTTGCTTGGTTGGTGCTCTTACAAGGAAGGAGAAAGCTGTCCATGTGAAGCAGCACAACGGAATATACACGGTGGCACACAGATACAAAATTACTTAAAAAATACTATGTATTGAATTGAGTAACTGAGCTAAGAGAGTTCAACATTTTTATTATAAATAATGAAAGATAAATGCGTTTTGCATAAAGAATACAGTGTGTTCTCTTCATAGGAAAGTACCATTAAAGACTCAGGTTTTATAATATCAGCCCAAATTTGTTTTTTTCTCCTTTTTAAAGTTTATTGGTTCTGACTTAAAACCATCAAGTCTGGTCAGAATCCACTCCATCTAGCTGATGCAGAATCACAGGCATTCAAAAGCAGTCTTTGCCCGAGATGCCTTTACAAACTACTTGGAACCCAGCAACTTCTTAAGGCAAAAAGGTCTCGTGGCAGCAGGGAAGTGAATTAACAGTTTCCATCCACCGTATGGCAGTGCCATGGAGAAAATGCATTCTGGCACCCCCGTCTTTGTCTCCCCAAGTAGACTAGCGCCCACAGGCTGTTTCTGATCCGTGACAATCTCGCAGCTCAGCCCATATTCAACTTGCGGTACGCACCTCCAACCTCCTGCTCCGGCGCCAGCTCAGACACCGCAGCGTCCCGAGCACGAGCTTCCCTCCGACTGACCCTCGATACCCTGACTTGGGAATGGCGGTGTTGTGTTGCTTCTGTCTTAGGTTAAGTTTGAAGAAAACCAAAGAAAAGCCTGGCCTTGACCGTCTCGTGCTCCGCTACCTTCACGTAAATGAACACAGTCTGAGTGTGCTGGTTGTGCTTCCTTCCCCTCTTCTCTCTGCTCCTTCCAAACCCGTCTCCTCCAGACGCTACACAGCTTGGTCACTTGGGTGGTCTGGGTGCCCTTCGTGGAATGGACTGCAAGATGGTTCTGCTTTATTCAGAGCACTTTGTATTATTTTCATATGGTTTGTAAGTAAGCGCCCTACCAAGGTAACATGAAGAGAAAATACTACACGTAAAGAAAAAGAGGTTAAGAACGAAGGTCTTAACCTTGTTAGAAAACTGATGTTAACAGAACTGAAGGCAGGTGGCTCCTTCCGCACGGTTTAGTGGAAAACGATTTGCACACAGGCGTTTCCTTGGGCTTCCTGGTGGCGCCCTCCTCCTCCCATCCCCCGCGTGGGTCCCTGGCTGCGTGAGCACACTGCCCCTCAGAGCCCAGGCGGGGTCCCCTGTGGTGCCGCCACCTCCGGGGAGCCCCCCGAGCTCACGCTGGGTGGCAGCACCTACGCTGGTGAAGACACTCGGGACAACACAGGTCGTGGTCACCTTTTTTCCGTTAGCACTTTGGCATTTCAGACCCCCTGAGTCACAGCACTTCCCAAAGTTTTAAATTGGCTGATGAATGTGAATTCTCCGTGCAAGGTGCGCATTCCTATCAGCATCGCGTACGCAGCCTCTACGTCTGGTTTACCAGGAAGAAAAGTAGGATTTTGGTGTCCTTTTGTTTCTTAGAGCCAAAGGTATGTTTCTGCCTTTTCCGTCCCGTGACAGAGGAGAGGTGGGTCAAGGCAGCGGCGGTTTCAGTGTCTGGGCTCCGCGGAGAGCGCCAGCTCACAGGTCCTCGCTCTCCACCAGGCCGGGGCTCAGCATCAGGTGCGACGGGCTGGCCTCGGGCTGGAACGCAGCCCTGATGTCGAGTCCCTGGTCCGAGAGCGCGGCGTAGCGGCTGGCCGAGGGCCGCACCCGCTTCGGCTTGGTGCTCGGCGGGAGCTGCTGCCACTGGGCTGCAAGACACAACGCGGAACTCAGAACCTGTGACCAGGCGGCATGGCTCTGGCCGTGCACCAGGCGCGCGTTCTTTGCAAAAGACCGAACACATCCATGGTAGAAGTCCTGAAACGTACGAGGGGTTCTGCGGTCTACTCACAGGTTGCAGATTTACTGCCTACACAGGGCGGTGGGGCTACAGCAGCTCGGGAACAGAGACAGCGTGTAGCTTATCTTGATAGTACTCACCGCAGCTCGGGGAGTCCTTTGAAATGGCTGCTACACTTCCTGCTGCTCACTTTGAAAAAAAACTTCAAAGCTCAGAATGTATAAATGCCACAGTAATGACAGTCATCAGGTATTCTGGACGGATTGTCTAACACAAATTGTTTGAAAGGAGCCGGGCGATAGGGAAGGTTGAGGTCAGTCATTTCTTATGTGTGAAATCAGTTCTGAATTTTTCCTAGTGGTTTTCTTGTCACTAGATCACATAATGCTACTGGGCTAGTCTGTAAACTTAGAACATTTTTCTTTCAATCTGGGATGCATGTACACAAATATACGTACACAAACACTCACAAACCTAGTGCTGAACTGCTTAAGATATGTTAACACAAAGCACTAAGCCACAGGAAGTATGCATTCCAGGTTCAATGGGCCACACGTTTAGAGTGAATTAAGAGGCTGTGACAGGATCATAGCTTAGGGGGAAATGTTAAAAGGGAGTCATTTGCACAAGGCAGTAACAAAATGTGAAAAATCTGTGCTTATGCCTTTGCCTGGTGTTAACTCCTAAGGGTGCTGGGTAAGAAAGCCACAGCTGGGTAGCCGACGCCAGAGAAATCCACATGCACATTTTGCTAAAAACGCAAAGTTCCTGAGTGATACTTGGGCACTGTTCTCCTGGCGAGGTTCACTATTAATGATGAGAAACTATAAACAGAAAGAGAAAGAGCAGTGTGAAATTTCTGGCAAATAAAGCGCTAGAGTTGTTGATGAGATCAGAGTAACGTGATTTGCTGTGCTGACACCTGACTTGTCGTAACTGAAGGAACCAACGCGTCGAGGCGAGAGGGAGGGGTACTCACTGTAGACGTCCAGCCGGGCCGTGCAGGACACGATCCCGGCCTCGTTCTTGGCCGACACCGTGTACCAGCCAGCGTCGTCCTTGGTGGCCCCCTGGATGAGCAGACACACGTAGCCGTAGTTGTCCCGGTGCAGGCTGCAAAAGACGGACGTGGCCCTAGGGCTCGAAACGTTTCAGGACGCGAAGCATCGCTTTTCATTAGCTCATGAGAAACAGGACGGTGCAAGCAGCGGATAACAGGGTCCTCCTAATTCTGCAGAGGCCGCCAGCCCGTGGCCGCTAATGGGACGGGGAGGGGCCGGGAGGCTGGATGAAGCCGAGCGCTCAATTCCCAGGGGAGGATCTGCCCCCGCAAAGCACTGCCTGCGTTAGGCGGGGAGCCGCCGCATCGCACAGCAGGGTGGCCGCCTACGGAAAGCGCAGGCGTGTGGGGGCGGGGGCTGGCCCGGGGGCGGCGCACACGGGCGCGTGCTGGGCACCTGCCTTTGGGACCATCAGGACCCCTGTGGGTGGGGGGCGGCCCCGTGGGCTCTCACCTCACGCGGTCCGTGCTGTGAGTGAGCGACTCGTTTTCCTTCTTCCAAAATATCTGCGGTGGCGGCACCCCGGACACCCGGCATTCCAGCCGCACCGGGTACCCGTCCGCCACCCCTGTGTTCTGCAGCTTCTCGAGGAACACGGGGGGCTTGTGCGCTTCCTTAGCTGCGAAGACACGAGACGGATTACCTACCAGTGATGGGTGCAAAAGGTATCACAAAAGAATGCAGGTGCTTTCAGCAATACTGCTCAACTGTGCTGACGTCGTTTTTCACTGCAGGTGGCAGGACGCTTGTCCTCTCTCCAAGTTATCCCTCCTCCACCAAGAAAGGTTCCTACCCTTCATTCCACTCCTTTCTCTCCTCAATCAGTTCAAGTCCGACAGGCCTGCACCTGCTCCCAGAGCGTCCGCCTGAGTGGTCTCGGGGGACCTCTGTCAGGCTGGTGACTGATGGGGGTCCCTGCCTCAGCCCAGCGCTGCCATCTAGCGACACTGATTCACTAGATTCCACCCTGCTGGCCGAAAGACCCTGAGGATTTCTAGGTCCTGGCTTAAGAGAGACATACCACAGGCTATAAAGGGGGAAACAAGAGGAGAGGCAGCTTTAAATAGTTACCTGAACACTAGGAATGTACATTCTATACATTACCAGTTCCAATTTGTATTTCTTTGAAGAAAGCTATGGAAACGACGACTATTACCCAGTCTGGAAAAATCAGAACTGTTGGTAACACTCTGATTATTACCATCAGTGTTTCCTTGGATCTGCGGTGGGGACAGTCCCAGAGGAAGAATAAGTCTTAGCGACCATCATCCTAGCCGCCAACAATGAGTCTGAGGGTGCGGCCTTCTCCACCCCCTCCTCTGTGACAAATAACAGCAAAGCAAAGGTAAACGTTCTACCTGAAATTTTTAAAAACCTAAGACCCTCTATGACCTTGAATTATATAGAGGGTTAATTTTTATCGGACTTTTTGTGGTTACTTGACCTGGGCTACCCTGGGCAGAGACCTCACTCGGTGCTCTTCCTGGGCCCCAGTTTTCAGAAGCGCGTAAAATGCGTGAGACGGGCCTTTAGGTCGCAGCGACCCTCCACAGCAGGTCTCACGCCCGCATTCCGGAGCTTGGCTGGGCAGGCTTGTGGGGATGCAGAGCTGCACAGGGCTTCGCCCTTGTGACACGACTTAGCCCTTAAACCCTGAGCGTCACGGCCCCCTTTTACAGTTGGGGACACTGAGCTGCAGAGACAGACCTGCCAGAGGACACAGCCAGGAAACGAGAGCTGGGCTGGGAGCTGAGCCCCGACTTCCTCCGGAAGTGCCGACGGGGGCATCTCGGGCCTGAGGACGGGTATGGTCAGCGGGGGGACCCCAGCAGCTGAGTTTGAGGAGGGAGGGCTGCAGGAAGGAGTGAGACTGAAGCAGGGCTGGCACGCAGGCTGCACGCTGCCCGTGTTCTTGTGTGAACACGTCTAGGTGTCGTCACGAGAGTCCCTGGCCCGGACTGTAGCCGGGCCGCCCGCCGCGTCCTCGCTGCTGCTGTTTCCCCAAGGAGCTCGACGGCTCCCGGCACCAGAGGGGCACCGGGGCCTGGCCCCTGGGAAAGTCACTTCACCTCTCCTAATTCCCATTTGCTGACTGCCTCGTGGGGCTGCCGTGAGGACCAAGTGAGCGCTTCGCATGCAGTGATGAGAAATAAACGCTCCGTTCTGCTGCTTTTTTCAGGTGAGCACAGAGGACAGGCTCTCTACTCATGCTCAGCTCCTAAGGACACTAAACCTTTCCATAAACTCATTTCCCATACCTAAGGGTAAAACTTTATTCTGGTAGGTAAATTCTGTAAAGATACATAGTCAATTAAAAAGCAAACCTGAGTTTAATCTGTCTATGACATTGGGGGTAGATCACAGTGTTTCAAAGTTTTGAATTTCGAAATCACTGCACATGACTTTAAAAGCTAGGTCTACATGGAGAACTTGCTGCATGAGCACATTCTCCTACGTCGTCTGGTTCCTGGAGGCCGGGCTGCTGCTGCCCTTCCTGTGTGACACTGGGGGCCCAGGAGAAGGGGGACCGCCCAGAAAAACTGCTCAAACCCTTTCCTCTGGCTGCCAGGCTGACGGGGGAAGGGAAGAAAAATAACCATGGCTACAGCGAAGAAAAAGTGATGTTTCTGACTTGCCAGGTCTTAACACGTTGATGATAACGGTCTATTTTTTTTCAGCGGTTTGACGTACTTTCCACGTGGGTTAGTTTGTTTCTACGTCTGACGCTCACCCTGGGAGAGGTTCCCGGGACCTACCTGCGACCACGAGCTCCAGGCTGAAGGAGTTGTGTCCAGCCCGGTTGGTGGCCACGCACGTGTAGACGCCGGCGTCCCGGGCCGCGACGGGCTCGATGATCAGAGAGTGCACCCCGTTCTCTCGCACCAGCATCTTGTGGGCGCTGTCCTGGCGGATGGGCTTGCCGTCCAGCAGCCAGCTGAGGTCGGGGGTTGGCAGCCCACTGACCTAAACCGGAAAGGAAGTGCGAATGAGTTCCTCTGCTGCGGAAACAGAGTGAGGTCACGAACACCTAAGACGCCGGCTCAAACTCCTCCTTCCGGACAACATGAGGCTCTTAGCATCAGGTCACGTTTCTTACTTACTTACTTACTTATTTTTGGCTGCATTGGGTCTTTGTTGCGATGCATGGGCTTCTCACTGCAGTGGCTTCTCTTGTTGTGGAGCATGGGGCTCTAGGCGCATGGGCTTCAGTAGTTGTGGCTCGTGGGCTCTAGAGCACAGGCTCAGTAGTTGTGGCACACGGGCTTAGTTGCTCTGTGGCACACGGGATCTTCCCGGACCAGGGCTTGAACCCGTGTCCCCTGCATTGGCAGGCGGATTCTTAACCACTGTGCCATGAGGGAAGCCCACGTTTCTCTTTTGCTTAAAATCTTTGAATAGCTTCTCAGCACACACGGGCTCACTTCTAAACATTTCTTATAGAGCAACCCAGAGAAAAGTGTGATGGGGACCAAAAACATTCGCCATCGTCTTTCCTCACCCAGGTTATAAAGACGCTGAGGGTGATGTCAGCCCGGGGCTCTGAGCCCTTTGGAAAAAAGATGTCCAGCCATGACAAGGACTCACACTCAGCTCGCATGGTTCACGATAAAGCCTCTCATCAAGGCTGCTGTAGCCGCGGAGACATTAGTTAATGCAGCCATTAAGACACAGGGCTGTTATTATTTTATAATCCTTGAAACTAAGTAATAGGAGCCATACGAAATTACCCAGAAAGCCATCTCAACAAATTAGCCTCACGATGGAAACATTAAAAAAAAAAACCACTCTCCAGACCATGACAGTCGTGCTGACCAGAGATCAGACAAAAGCACGTTTAATGGCTAACAGCATGGTGTGCAGTGAGGGGAGGGGTGGCCACCGTCTGTCAGCTCTTTACTCTAGGGCCCTGCATTCTGAACGGGAAGAAAAGCACCCGTAAGGAAGGCCCTTTCACCCCTACCCCAAATGTACCAGTGGGAAATCACATACGGAAAGATGTCAGTGGGACTGTAAACCAATTCTTCTGAGAATCAGCTCTGCCAAAATCAGCCAGAGAACTCACAAACTCCACTCCTGCTGTGTGACGCTCACGTATACTGCCCCCAGGATGCCTCAGCCCCCAACACACACAGCAAAGGCCTAGGGATTTACAGAAAACAGTTAAATCACTGGCTAAAAGCGGGCAGGCTCTGCACCGTCCCATCCGGCCACCTGCCACCCCCAGCGCACCACGCCCGCTCTACCTGTCGGGCCAGCACAGGTGCACGGAGGAGGGGGGTGGGCTCTCCCGCCCGGGCTGCACAGCTGGCCCTCTTGGCCGGTCAGAAAACGGAACCTCTTGCACTCTTGGTGGGAATGTAAATTGATACAGCCACTATGGAGAACAGTATGGAGGTTCCTTAAAAAACTAAAAATAGGACTACCATACAACCCAGCAATCCCACTCCTGGGCAAATACCTGGAGAAAACCATAATTCGGAAAGATACATGCACCCCAATGTTCATAGCAGCTCTATTTACAATAGCCAAGACATGGAAGCAACCTAAATGTCCATCGACAGAGGAATGGATAAAGAAGAAGTGGTACATATATACAATGGAATATTACTCAGCCATAAAAGAGAATGAAATAATGCCATTTGCAGCAACATGGATGGACCTGGAGATTATCATACTAAGTGAAGTAAGTCAGAGAGAGAAATACCATATGTGGAATCTAAAAATTGATACAAATGAACTAATTTACAAAACACACAGACTTAAAGAATGAACTTTTATGGTTACCAGGGAGGAAGGGTGGGGGCAGGGAGGGATGAATTGGGAGATTGGGACTGACATATACACACTACTATATACGAAACAGATAACCAACAAGGACCTACTGTATTGAGCACAGGGAACGCTGCTCAATATTCTGTAATAACCTAAATGGGAAAAGAACTTTGAAAAAGAATAGATACATGTATATGCATAACTGAATCACTTTGCTGTACACCTGAAACTAACACAACACTGTTAATCAACTATAGTTCAATATAAAATAAAAATTGAAAAAATTACGCTGGAGGGACTTCCCTGGTGGTGCAGTGGTTAAGAACCCACCTGCCAATGCAGGGGACACGGGTTTGATCCCTAGTCTGGGAAGATCTCACATGGCACGGAGCAACTAAGCCCGTGTGCCACAACTACTGAGCCTGCACTCTAGAGCCCGCGAGCCATAACTACTGAGCCCACGTGCCACAACTACTGAGCCCGCATGCCTAGGGCCTGTGCTCCAAAACGAGAAGCCACCGCAATGAGAAGCCCACGCACAGCAACGAAAACCCAATGCAGCCAAAAAATAAATACATTTATATTAAAAAATTATGCTGGAAAGTATTTTATACATCTTTATACATTTTTATACATTTCAACAAGCTTTTTATACATTTCTACAAGCTCAGAGTTAACCTTCTAAGTGCCTTACATCCTGTGTTCTGCAATTCCACAGACAACCAGCAGAGAGAGCCCAAATTATTTTTTTAAAAGCTTATTCATATTTCAGAGCTAAAATTTAAGTTTAAGGTCAATAAATAATGGGGCAAAAACACAAAACAATCAAAAAATTTCAGACTAGTGGTTCCTACACATTTTTGGCCTCGAGGTCCTCTGGGAAGCTGATGGCAGGTGTACCACATACAACCTCCTGTGTAATTTCAGGCCCACACACCCGATGAGACCGGCTCACCCCAGGACCTGATTAAGAAGCCCTATCGTAAAGCGACGGAATGAAGGTGCTGCTCAGATGTCTCTCAGAAACAGGAAATGGGAGGCCTGAGAGAGTAGGTGTGTGCATACAAAATTTGTATGAAAACAGAGTGAATATAAGTAAGATCAGGACAGAGGGACACATCCAACACAGTCAGTCATTACTTCAACAAAAAGGGCGACTTTGAGGGACAAAACCTCCCAGTTCACTGTCTGGAGTATGGTATACAGGGTTCTAGGTAAAGGACATATTCAACAAAAACTTAAAAGTCAAGGAAAAGAATGATTTGAAATGTATATAAATATTTAGTATGTTCCATTTTCTCTCCTCTTCTGCTAGAAAACATTTTAAAGATGTATACTTTACATACTTTCCCCAAAAGGAACTAGAGGGAAGTGGTATTGCAGGGAGAAGGGAGGCACCCACGCCCCTCACCTTGCAGTCCATCCTGCAGAGCCTGCCCTCCTGGACCGTCAGGTCCCCAGGAGCCTGCAGGAAGTGCGGTCGGAAGAATCGCTCCTGAATCGGTTCACCTTCGTCGGCACTGTCCCTGGATCTCGAACGAGACCTTCGAATGAGAGAGAAAACCAACAGATGGAAAGAAAGATGGGGGAGGGGAGGGAGAACGCCACAAAAGATAGACAATATAGATAAATAGACAGATGGAAAGAAAGATGGGGGGCAGAGAGAGACGGAGGAGAATGACACATAGATACAGAGAGATGGAAAGAAAGATGGGGGAGGGGAGGGAGAATGCCACAAATATAAATAGATGGAAAGAAAGATGGGGGCAGAGAAAGAGAGGGAGAATGACACATAGATAAATACAGACAGATGGAAAGAAAGGGGGGAGGAGGGAGAACGACACAAATATAGACAATATAGATAAATAGATGGAAAGAAAGATGGGGGGAGGGAGGGAGAACGACACACAGATGATAGGTAATATAGATAAATAGGAAGTATTGTCAGGTTCTTAGTCATCTCTTCTCTATAATATATGGAGTGATAATACAATTTCCTTACCTGCTTACCTAGCTCCTAATCCCAGGGTTTATACCATAAAAAAAGTCAGTAAAACAAAATCTTGTTTCATTTGGAAGTTTATTATACATTTAATAACCTGCTAATTGCAGACTTCAAATAATCTGCTGTCCTAACCCTTACAGCTAGCATAAATCGTGAAAGGGGAAAATGGGGAACTAACAGTAGCCTATTTTTTCCTAAATAAATATTTTTAAAGCTGTATGAGAAGCGGCAGGTGTTGCTCATTTATTGCCAAGTATTTTTCAACAGAAATTAGTACAGCTTTCCACTGTGACTGTAAATTTGCAGGAAATTAAAAGTTCTTATTATTTAAAAAGAATGAATATCTTCTAATAAAAATTTCTTTTCATATTAACCAGGAAAACAAATCACATTTTAGGCAGGTTTTCTTCTGTAACCATTAACCATGTGCCTAAAGCAGTATTTTTTTTTCTTTTTTTTGCTTTAACATAAAACTGTGCAAATCTCCCAGATTTTGTGCATCCTTCTTGCTTTGGAGTATGCTGCCAGAGCCGCCTTTAAGAGCAACATGATTTAAAGTGACTGCAGGGAAGACTTAGGAGTGAGGTGCAGAAACTAACCCTGCCGGTGATCATTGGAAGGTAGGTTAAGAAACACTTCAGTAGCAAAAGCAGGAGCAAAGCAAATGAAAAACTAGTATAATACGCTAGCCATCACCAGCCTTCATCCATCGGGTCTCATTTATGAGCACAACGCCCTTCCAGGAGACAGTGGCCCACGAACGGCTGAAATGCACGGAAGGCCCCGAGTAAAGCCGGAGAGAACGGACCTGCTACAGCTGTGCTGTGCGCAGGGGTGCGGGCGCAGGTGATGCTGTGAGCAGGCCCCGCCCCGGGAGCCGGCATCAAACCTGCGAGCGCCGAGGCCGGAGCTGCCTCCCAAACACCAGCACAAGCCCGCGCGGGGCGTGGACCCGCCCGCTGCTGCTTGCCGTGTCCTGCTCCTCCGGTGCCCTCACTGGCGTGTCCTCCCCTGCGCCCCTGGCCCTCCAGGACCCCCTGAGCAAGGCCCGGGGACCGGCCGGCCCAATCACCGGCCCCTTCTGTAGCCACGTGTGTCACTGAGACCCGCAGCCCCGCTGCCCGTCCTCACGTGCACTCGCTCGGGGCCACGGGGCAACGAAAGCGTCCAAAGTACAGCAAGTCTGACCTACGAGGCTAGGGTCTGAGACGAGCTTGTGACCTAAGCGACCGGAGGAGGGACCTTCGCACACGAGCTGATCTTAGGAAACCCAGAGGGCAGCCCGCGTGATGCTGGTGAGGAAAGCGTGGCTAGAGCCTGGGTGCCACCGACCAGCGTGTCCGTGGTGACGTGGCTGCCGCGCGGGGCGGCTCCCGGCCCTGCTCACACGCGGCACGTGTCGGCGGGCGCCGGGCCCAGCCGGCATGTCCTCCTCCCCACCCGCAGCTAGAGAGGAGCCACACGCCGCCACGCTTCCTGCCGTGTCCCCACCCTGTCCCTGCGATGCTGGCAGCGCTGGGTTATAGTGACAGTAAAAGAGCAGCAGCGCGCGGGAAGGGACGCGTGCGATACCTTCTGCCGTGAGGCTGGCCGGCGGGCGAGCGGGGGCTGCGGCCTCTCTGGTTCACGGCCTGCACCATCAGCCGTCCCGTGCAGCTGACGCGGCCCTGCGGGGACAGAGGGGACCGACGGTTAGCGGCCGGCGCCCCCGCACCGCCACGGTCACCACCGCCCTGGTCTCCACAGGATGCTCTTCCCAGCAGACTGACGTGCCGCACCAGCGCGACCCCAGCCTGTCTCTGAAACACGCCCCCCGGGACGTCTTGTGATGATTCCACTTTCAAGGTCAGATACCTACTGCTGGAAGCTAACTCTGAAATCAAACCAGATCATTTCAGTTTTCTTTTTAGTTACATATTCATTAAATGTTAGTGGTATCCCTTCCCAAAACCGCACACTGAAAGAGCTGCCGGCATGAAAAAATAAGCTTTACGTAACAAGCATGCCCGGGGCGACAAGGAGCATAATGGCTGTGGGACACCTTGTCCCCACAAAATGAGAATATCTGAGATTTAAAAACCAGAGCAGTTAATGCCTGAACCCATGAGGGTCACATGATACGGGCCTATCTAATGAAAAGCTGTATTTTATAATCTTTTAAAAATATTTTTTATTTGAAGTATAAAGTCTATAGCCCCCCCACCCTGAACACACCTGATCTTGCCTGAAGTATAGTTCACTTAATATTATATTAGTTTCAGGTGTAAAACAGTGAGTCAATAGTTTTATAGATTATACCCCATATAAAGTTATGATAACATATGGCTACACGCGCTGTCTTCTCTCTCAAATTGTCAACTGGAAATCGGGTAAGTGCTGTCTCGGGACACACAGCCATACTTAAGAGGGGCCGGGTGACAGGAATAAATGGCCCTGTCACTTTGCCTTCTGGTTTAGACTCATCTCTCCCTACGTCCAGCAGAGCAGCAGATGATCTCCTCCTCCGCTCGCTCCTCTCAGGGCCCCGGAGGACGAGCGGAAGGACAGCTAAACCCCGATGGTGGCCGAGAGGGAGTACGCAGGGTGGGAACATGGGAAGCAGACCGATGTTGCACACTTACCCTTGGTGAGTTCCACAGCTCCAGGCTGAAGGGCGCGCTTAAGTCAAAAGAGAGTTGACCCCTGACCCCCACTGTCATTGCAAGTGGCCAGACAGGTGACCAGAGCAGAGGGGTTCTGTGGGTCCTGAACCGCCTTCTGAGCGCCCCCTCGAGAGGATGCTGGCGGGGACACGGAGGGGGACCCCACAGCAGGATGCAGGGAGGGGCCCTCGGGGTCTCCCCAAAGCCTGGGCCTCTTCAGGCCATAGTCACCAGGGAAGGCAAAGACACAGTACCGGTGCAGACGGGAGGGTTAGGAAGGACCCAGGCGCTGTCGTAAACACACAAACTCAAGCGGTCTCGTACCGCGGGACACGCACCTTCCTCCACTGAGGCCACAAACGCTGCCTTTCCCGGAAATTTCCAAGTATAATGAAGTATAACTTTATGAGGGGAGTTATTTCCAACTTAGATCAACTGTATCTGAAGTTCAGGCCACACGATATGAATTCTCTCATGCTGATCTTACAAACACTTGGGATTCCCTAAAGTAGCTTGAAATCTGTACATCAATTCCATCGAACCCCTCCTGGTCTGTACTTGCTACAGAAAATCTAGCTATAACTTGCTTAGAAGAGCCCGTTATAAATTACACAACTGATGTATCGTCAGGGCCGGGACATACAAGACCCATGATTCTTTTTGGAGCTTGAGGACAAGGAATTGCATGTTTTGTTTCACACAAATAGCTTCCATTGTACTGATGATACGGTTTCCTTACTATCTGCTTTGCTGCTTCAGCAAATAATTTTAATTTGGAGAGATTAAAATAGAGTTACGTCATTTGGGTGGATTCTTCCTTGTGGTATAAAACCCAGAGGACCCACCAAGACAGTTAATATTAACTAATGATTTATGTAGTTAGATAAAGATAAAAGTTAAATTCAACCTTTAACCTTGAATTTGGGGAAGCAGATAATGGTGCTAAAAAAAAAAAAAAATTCCTCTAACCTGGATTTGAGTTTTGACTTTTTTCCTAAAGCTTTGGGCAAATCCTAAATTTGTTCAAGCCTACACTTGTTCTTTTGTAAAAGCTGGGGCACTGTACCTCACAAGGGTGCTGCAGAGATTAAATGATATAATCTATGATGATCCTGTTACAAATCCTAAATTTGTTCAAGCCTACACTTCTTCTTTTGTAAAGGCTGGGGTGCTGTACCTCACAAGGGTGCTGCAGAGATTAAATGATATAATCCATGATGATCCTGTCAATAGTGAACGTACTTGACGTCATCGTCACCGCTAACTCCGCCACCGCTGCTGGTACTGTGTTTCTCTGGGTCTGTGACATCAGGTGTGCACACTAAGGTGATTTTTAGGGGCCCAGCAGCTTGGCTGACTCCAGTGAAATTTTCCAAGCAGATGTATGTTGCTCGCGGTACACTCTTACCTTGTTTGGTTCCTTCAGAGGCCTCTTTTAACCAGTGCCCCCCGGCCCCTCAGGGCTCTCAGTGCTGGGATGAGCCCCAGATGCCTGCCTTTGGCTCCTTTGCCCTGGGTTTGTAACCAGCTCTGTCCCTTACAGTGGAAAGACGAGGCAGGCGACATACTCCTAGGTGAGGGTCCTCATCTGTGGAACAGGACCCTCCTGGTCATCCTGCAGGGAGGGGCTCTTACGATGATTCAGTGAGTTAACAGGGGTTAACAGGGGTCAAGCACTTGGTGGTGTGTCTGGCACATCCTAAACGCTCAAAATGTTAAATTTTTACAGCACTGGATACAGATGTAACTATAATAACCACCAGATGGATAGGAACTGTTTTGTTCAACACCATTTTTTTCATATGACTGGAGTTTCCTTCCTTCCCTCCTTCCACCCACTCTCCCTTCCTTCTTTCCTTTTCCTTTCTCTCTCTCTTTTTTTTGGTTTTAGGACGCAATTTACTCCAGAGGAAAAGCGAAGTACTCCAAGCGTAGGAGGGAGACTGTGAGGAGAGCAGACCAACCTTTCCACCTCACGCTGGTGCCTGCAGGGCGCCATGCACACAGGCAGGTGTCTGACGGCTGCGTCCGAGGCCCAGGAGGAAAGGGGTCCTGCCCAACCCTAAGCACTGTCTGTGCCTGGGATACACTTCGTCTCCTTTCCCCGCTCCCACACACACGGTGAGAACAGGTTGGCATGCTGCTCTGTAAAGAGTGCACGTTTCTACCACGCTTTCAAGATTTTTACTGCGATTGCTTAGAACCCTACAAATACTGCCCCAGAATCTTCCTTAACTTCCCAAACTTAAGAAAACGGCATATGTTGTCATTTATCACCTTGTTATTCCCACACCATCCTCCACTTTGGAACAGAAAGGGGAAAGGGCCTGGAATTCAGGAGGCAGAACTGTGAGTTTGATAATATACTGATATTGGCGAAATATATTACTAATAACAAGTGAACAGGACTACTTAGAAAGCAACCAAAGTAGCGAGTGGTATAATTTTGACACTTTCAGTCCAGAACTCAGGGAAGCATTTTTGAAAAGATGCCTCCAATGTGCACGCTAGAAAGTTCAGATTTTTAAGTCTGAATGTTTTCTGAGGAAGATCATCCAAAATGAGCATTCAGTGATTTTAATCCTACAAATGTGCCAATTAACCTAGTAAAACTGCCGTCATTCCAGGCTCAGGGGCACATAAACGCTGTCTGTTCGCTTTTAACTGTCTCGTTTCTTTCTGCTTTATCATTAAAACATGAAGGAATAACGGAAGTGAATGTTTGAAGGGAAGCTTGGAAGGTGCCAGAAAACCTTATAACGTTGAAACACACACAACCAACAAACCAGCCTTTTAAATTTAACTCAGCTGCTCACTGCTTTTCCATTGCAGACAAGTCCTCAGTGTTTAAAGCTATAGCGCGAATCCCGCGTTCGAATTCTTAAGGTGGTTCTCTGTTAACCATCCAGCTTGTAACGCGTATCTGAGGCCTCCTGCACGGTCAGTGATTTACGTGCTATGGACAAAACATCTGCATTTCCCGGTTTATGAAACCTAACTTGCAGCCCACAGGTCTCGGGAAAGCCTGCCGCTTGCACACACAATGCAACTGGAGGACGCAGCAAACGGTGCACGACAGCCATTCCAAACCGGAGAGCAGGACAGGGGAACCTAGCAACGCAGCAAAACAAAGTCAAACATCTGTGTTTCGATTCCGCCGTGTCTTCAAGATGGGGTTAGAGTCGGCCATAAGCGGAGCCGGCGGTCCTCGGTTCGGCACCCGCCTGCTGTAACGCGGCACAGTCCCTCAGGGCCCCGCTCAACCGTGCGACTGTCTCCCGGGAGCTGCCGGGCTGAGGACGCTCCGCGGCCAGCGCCCGCCGGAGCTGCGTTCTGCCCCAGGTGGAGACTGCACGCCACCAACAACGTCTGACGTGCTTCTTATTCCCTGAAGGCCGACCCAGGTGGAAAATCATTCTATAAAATAATCTGCTGACCGCATTGTCCTCTTTCCTTGCTTCTCACCCTTTCTGTTGGCTGCTCTCGGGGATTATCTTCCGCTGCTCTGGAGAGCTCGGCCGTCTGTGTTTCATTACCGAACTCATCTTTCCATCAGCCTTTGCCTCTTTCCCTCGGTCACTTCGCATCGTGGAGGCCACGGTGCACCAGAAAAGAGATGGAGTTGTCTCCCTCCTAAACCCAAATCCTTCCATAACGTGGAAAAAAATGAAGGTACCAAAGGGCGTCAAGGAAGCAGGGAGCCCAGGTCAGTGGACCCCACGTTATGCTTCTGGGACTAACGTATCTTGAAACACTTAGCTTTTACTTTTGAGATTTTTTTTCAGTGCCTATTTACATCACGCTTCTTTTAAACCGTGTTGTAATTCACAAACTACAATAAGGGCGAAGTCCTTTACTGCACCGTAGCGTGACGCGTGTCTGTCACCACGTTCCTACGGCAGCAAGGGGCAGGCCGAGGGACGGCGCGCTGCTCGTCAGGCCCGAGACGCCGCCGTGTTCTCCTAAGTGGGCAGCACGTTCACTCCAGTTTCTCGGTGGTGCCTCACAAGACCCACATCCGGCAGCTGCGGACACACCTGCTACTGAAGAGCCGGCCGGAGAGGAAGCGTCACCCCTGCGCGGACATCAGCGGGCGCCTCACTCAGAAGCCTGGAGCGGCGACTGCCGAGCGCCGCGAACACCGGAAGTCACAACCGTGTCAGGCTGCGGGCCGGCGCCCACGCGGGGCACGTCCTCGGAGTCCCCTCGGGAGCCTCGCCTCGGACGCCGGCCTTTCGGTCATGTCGGTGGGAGAGGAGCCGCTTAGTCACGAGAAGGAGCCCCATTCGCGAGGATCCTCGTGGGCCCGACCTCGCGAGCCGGCGGGATTCTGGCATCGGGAGCTGCTCTGCCACCGGGGCCGCGAGGGCTCTGGGGCGCGGGCCAGCCTCGCCGCTGTTTGCCTGACTCACAGCCAGGGCGGGAGGGCCTGCCAGGAGAGCCGGGCGTCCGGTGACCTGCGGGAGGCGGCCACTCCCCATCTCTCTGTCTCGTCCCCGCAAGGTAAAGGGCGAAGACCCAGACAGGGCGGGCCCCGGGGGGCGCGGCCAGGGCTCTGGGGCGGCAGCAGAGCGCACGACCCGGCACGAGGGCGGCTCCCCGCCAGCCCAGCCGTGCACGTGGGGCCTGCAGCCGAGCCCTCCTCCCAGGGCCCCGCCGGGCACGCCTCTCCCAGGGTGGAGGCCGGGAGACCCTGCGCCGGCACCGTGCTGGGGAGAGTCCAGCCCGCACTGACTTCTGGACTCGTGGCGCTGAGGGAGGGACACGCCGGGCTCCACGGCTCCTGCCAGCTCAGCGTGCTGCTCCGAGAGGGGGACCAGCGTCCTCGAGCTTCAACAGCGGCAGTGACCTGCACTGACGAAGCACGTCACATGCCAGGTAACCGAGCGCTTTACAGGCATCGTTTAGATTCGTGTTATTTTTCTCACTTCATGGACGAGGAAGCGGGCGCAGAGATTCAGGACCTGCTAAAGGCCACGCGGCCAGGACCCAACTCAGACCTGCCCGGTGCCGGGGGCTCGCTCTTACCCCCGGCTCTTCCGAATTGTCCCCACTGTCTCCACTCCTGGTCTTCGTCCTGTCACTTCCGTCTTCTGACTTTGCCCCTCCTCCTTTCCCATGTTGACACGGACATCTTCAGCCCTCCTTCCCCTGGCTGGTCAGGGGTTTAGTAAACACGCAGAGACCGCCACCCTGGAGCCCAGCGGCCTGCCCGCTGCCACTTGCCTGGTCCTTCCCGTTGGAACTTTCCCACGTGGAACGATACGTCACCCGAAGAAGACTAGAAGCAGACTCAAAACTGCAGTCTGACATTTACCTTTTCTTCTATAACATTGCTCACTCCAGTAACAACAGTTCAAAACATTCACTAGGACAAAGGCCTTGAAGTGGACAGCAGGACCCCAGGAATGGTGAGTACATAAGGAGCACAGTGAATTCCAGCTCCATAAGCCACCCTAGCCTTCCTAGGGCACGAGAGAAGGACCCAGAGCGAAGAAAAATTCTGCATTTTGCTGAGCACTCCACTACTTTTTTAAGAGGCAGAAAACTGAAAATCAAAATTGGTTAATAGAGTTGTAGTAGTAACATCAAAGATCAACGATCATAGACCACCATAACAAATGTAATAATAATGAAAAAGTGTGAAATATAACAAGAATTACCAAAGGTAACACAGACATGTAAAGTGAGCAAATGCTATTAGAAAAACAGCAGTGATAGACTTACTCAACACGGGGTTGCCACAAAACTTCAATGTGTAAAATACGCAATATCTACAAAGTGCAATAAAGATGGAATTAAAAAAAAAAGTAGTCAAGGAAACATACTAAAAATATAATTATAAAAAGAGAGTTCCACTTTCGTTCCCTCAAATACGAACAACATGAACACAAATAAGCGTTAAAATGGAACTTATTAGTAAAGGTTGTGATTTTGACTATTTTTCAAAGAGATGGTCATGTGTTCACTGATTGAAAAGTTAGAACCTCAAGAAGGCGCGTTAACTTGGAAACTGTTTCCTGTCAGTGGAGAGTCGGCTGTCCTGGATCACAGCCTAATTTGTGGGCAATTTCAGTTTCACTCTTATTACTGTCATTGCAGAAATGTATCTTTACATGACAATGTAACCTCAGGACAGGATAACACTGTACAAACTTTCAGAAGTCCGTAAGCTTTGCTAAAATTATTTGTATCATTTTCTAACAAACACTTAATATTTCCTTCAAAAGAAATAATGAAATAGGGAATGATATAAATAGATCAGAGATTTTTTAAAAAGATAACTTCTGGGCAATCTTCATCAGTTATATAATAAAACTGTTAACTTTAGCTTTTTTTTTTAAAAAAAAGAGTGTTTTTTACCAAAATGGGAAAAGAATTTTAAAAAGAATATATATATGTGTAACTGAATCACTTTGCTGTATGACTGAAACAACATTGTAAATCAACTATAGTCTAATATAAAATAAAAATTTTTTTAAAAAGTGTGTTATTTACATGATTTCTGCAGACTTCATAAAATACCCAGTCAGATGTTGAGCTTGTAAGGCACAAAAGCACTTCTTACACATTTCTGTGTACCCAGTATAGCACCTAAAATATACAAGATATTCAATAAAAAAGAATGTGCAGGCTTGAATTGGGAACATGGTACCCAGTAGCTGTCTGTTAAATTCTAAGTAGTCAACCGATTTTTTGACCCTAAATTTAAGGGCAACTACAAAACATCTGGATGTAAACAAACAAACAAAAATCCTGAATGCTCTATGTATGTTCTATCGAAATTGTAATTTGTCCACACTTACACATTACTTAAATTCCACTGAATTAGGTGTGCATGTATTTCTTCTAAATATTTTATTTTCTGAGTTTTTCTACCACAGCTTATCCATACCCCTCACTCTCCTTTCTCCTGAGAACATAACCGTACCTGAAATCACATGGTTTATGCATTTGTTTACTGGCTTATCTTCTGTCTTGGGACCTTGTCCCCTGAAGCACTGCAGCCCCATCACCCACATGACAGGTGTACATATCTGGCTCTCAATAATATTTACGGAAAGGATGCACATCTGCACCGGAATTATTCATGTAGACAAACATCTCACGGAATAGATAAATATTAAGAAAGTATGTTTCTATCCTGGGAAACCAGGAGAATTGGGAAATTCCTGGAGAATTGGGAAAACAGTTTCAAGTCAAAGAGGCATGACTCCCCCGTTAGTCAAGCAGCTCCTCTGCCCGGGAAACCCCAGCACCCTGAGCACAGGCCCGAGGCCACCGCGCATCCCCACCTGAAGGTTCGAAGCCATGATCGTGTAATTCCCGTCATCGTCCAGGGTGGAGGCCGCGGTATGCAGAGAGCAGGTCCCGTCAGGGTCGCTCCGGATGCTGTAGTGATCGTTCTTGGGAGAGATCTGCTTCCCATCTTTAAACCAGTAGGTCTGAGGGGGAAGGCAGAGATGAAGGTGAGGCCCTGTGAGCAGAGGGGCACGGGCCGCCCTGAGCTCCCGAGTTACAGCGCGAGGCAGGACGTCGGGGCAGGACCTTGACTTCTGAGTGAAAAGGGTAGGTGGCAAGCAAGTTGAATTCTATTTCAGTTTTAGAAATTACATAGCCTCTTTTTATTTTTAAGAAGACATATATAAGCAGGCATTTACATTCATCCACTATTTATACGGAGGACGGTGATGATTTCTGAGCTGGCATCCCAGTTTTCTTTTTGCTTCTATTTTCAAGTGTCCCGAATGAAAATGTGTTACTTGTAAAGGTAAAAAGGTTACTGTAGACAACAAAACCAGAACCTAAACCCCAGTCATTCCTCGGAATCATGTCAAACAGAACAGGGTGTGAGGAGGCGGGGGTGGTGGGGGAACCCTATCACTTTAATTCCCAGCCGAGGGGCACAGGACGGAAGGTCACAGTTTGTCAGCTCCACTACGTTAAAGAAAACACAGTAGTATTGAAATGTATAATATTTTTCAAATAATATTTTAACTTGGGGTGATAGAAAATTAAATGTGAAAAATCAAGTGAAAATCTTGACTAAATAAAAAAATTCTAAATGGTCAAACGAGCTCTTCTACAGGTCCTCCTTCCCTCCCTCACCTTTAAGCAAGATCCTGGGTCCGTGGGTCTCTCATGGTTTGTTTATGATTTCTGACTTGATCATGAACTGCACAGCTGAAGACGGGCCACAGCTTGGGTCACGGAGCCGGCAGCCCTAACACGGCCGGGATGCGGCACTGGCCACCGGGAGGGAGATACATCCGCCCTTTTCAAGCCGTAGCAGGTTCTTGGTGGTCACCTTTGCTCCTTGCAACCAAAAGCATTCCTAACTGATTCCCAACAGAAGAAACTTAGTTCAGAGCCTGCAGTTTTAAAATGAAGTTCTTCCTGCATGTAACTCAACATGTCAGTTGAGACCACAGCTGGCCTTCCAATTCCACTCCCTGTCAAGGCCTCTGAATCTGAAAAATCTTTCTTACAACTTCCACGTCAAAGATAGGAAAAGGCTCAAAAGAGACGGCAGGAAGTAAGTGCAAGAGCAATCAGGGTCTGACCGCTGTAGCTTTTCCTACCGTTAGTTTTCAGTTAGTTCCACGTTTACAGGAACTGTATTATTAATCTCCAGAACCTAAAAGTTCACCATCAAATAGACTAATAACTTTCCGTTCTAAAAGTTAAGTTACATAAGGCGTGATACTTCGTAACTATCATGCTCTTAGTGGTTGGATTATTTCCGATGGAACAAAGAGGCTGTGATTAGTACATAATTTCTCCCTTTTGCATTCTTGCCGCTATGCCAGTTCTTTAGAATTATTTCTCTCCTTTAATCATATTTTTCACCTCTATTGTACTTGGAATACAACTTTCAAATGAGATTAAGAAGACAGTTCCAAAACTTTACCAAGACTGCTGAGAGACAGGGCAGGAAGGGTACAAGACATGAAAACAGGGTGAACTAGAAATTCTCTTCCATCTTCTCATATCTCAATGGAACAAGCATGTCAAGGGCAGAATAAAAAAATTAAAGAAAAAACCATAAGCTAAAAAAATGTATATTTTTAAACACGATGAGTATTCCATACTCCAACAATCCTAATATAATTTCTAGAACATGTGCAGGAGAAACAGGTTTCAATAAACCAGGGAGGGAAGAAAAAGAATGGCAGCCAGGAAAACAAAAGAACATCTAACAGGAAAAAGTTCTGGAAAATCAACCTCTTAACGGCTGTGAAACATTCAAGGTTGTAGGAGAACAAGACAGTCACGTTAAAACAAAAGCCCGCCACTCGAGCGAACATAATGTTCTTTAAGAACAGGATTCAGTGATCTTAGAACCCGATCAGTAATCTTGCCTCGAGTAAGGTTTAAAAAGAACGTGGGCTTCTTTTTGTGACTATTTTGGAAGTTCATGATATAATTATGAGTTCCACTCATAAGCTGCATGTTTATTTTTAATACATGCATTTGATACCATGTTTGTGAACACACACCAATGATCCACTTATGTCAAGATAATACAGAAGTGTTCTCTAACAACAGTTGATTTGTGAAGTCTCATTAGGAGGTGGCGAAGGCTCTGAAAATTTAAAGCGAATTATTTTGGTCTATCTTTTTCTGACTGTGGGGCTGGGATTCGGCTTTAGGGAAAGAGCATGGTGGTAACACTCTCCTTATTGTGAAAACAGAACAACGGATGGAGCCACAGAGCACGAGCTCCTCAGAGTTTCAGGTGTGGTCACGGCCCTGCCCCTTCTCCCGTCTCACTCATTCTCATTCCGGCTCTTTTACACCAGCCCCTGTTAAAATGTTAATTTCAGGGGGGTATAGTTTTCATTTTTTGTATGCTTATTTTACATGTGCCTGGTCTCTGGTCCTGTTCTTTCACTGAAGTGTCTATTCCTTTTAGAATTGTTTCCATCACTTTAAACACAGCAATTTCAGAGGAGTCCCCTCAAGACAGCTCAATCCTGTGTAGCACCTTGGCTTCTGTTCTCCCGTTTCTTTTGCTGTGGACTGTTTGCTCGCACGGTCTGTTGAGTTTTTCTTGTGAACTCACTTCTTCCCCCTCCTGCCCTGTAGATGTCTGACATGCCCCAGCGTGGAAGTCTTCTGTGGGGCAATTTTTACTTGCTTCTGCCAGAAACCTTAGGATTATAATCATCCTGGACTAAATTTCATATTAATTTCTCAGCTTTGGGCTCTGTATCCTGTGAGAGTGGGAATCTGGAGTTTCAGTTTCTCATGGGTGCCTCTTTTATTCTCTTCTCTCAAGTTCTAGGGAAAAGTGTCGTCCTGTTTGCCACTTTGCTGGGCCAGTGAGCAGTGATTCTAGTCTCTTCTTAAAGAGAGGGCCACCCTCCCTCCTTCCGGCATCCCCACGTGCTTGCAGGAACAGGGCTCCGGCCAGGCCAGCCTCATCCTCGTACCAGAAGCTTCTCGGAGGACCCTTTCTCACAGTATTCCTGCTCCCGCCGCCTCTGTAAACACAGGAGGCTTTGGTTTTGTAGACTAAAGATCTGACGTTTCCATCATCTGTGGTAGCTTTATTCCTCTGTCTGGTACAGAGCACGGGTGGATTCAAGTTCAAGCCTGGCCACTCACAGCTTTCTGACCTTGGGGAAGTTCATTGCCCTCCCTGAGCTCAGCCTAGTCGTCTGCAATTTGGGTGTAACAATGATAACATCATATGAGTAAACGATGTGGGTTATGAAAAGCTCCGTGTCCGTTATTCTACTATTCTATTCTGTCCTGTCCCGTTCTATTCTTCTACCCTCGCTGGTTTCCGGGGCCTCCTGAGGACGGCCCTGAACTCAAGCATTTCACATCACGGGTGCTGAGAAGCTTAGTCTGCACCTCTGCCTCCTAACGCTGTCATGGTGTGTGGCATGCTGGAAGCAAACTCATCCTCAGGGAACGTAACTCTTAAGCAGCCCTGTTGCAGCTCACCTTCGGCTTTGGATTCCCGGTCACTCTGCATGTGAAGGTCACGGGCATCCCCTCAAAGATCTTGAAATGCTTCAGCTTCATCTCGAAGAATGGGGCCACTCCACTCTCCACAGACGCGTCCCCACAGGGAACCTCTTCCCCGGACTCCTCCACGGGGGACCTTTCCAGCCTGTACTCGATCTCACTGATGAGCCTCTGCTCACAGCTGGAGACTCTGTACTCCTAAACCAGAGAGAAGGGCACGTCACCGACCTCGGTCCACGTGGTGCGAAGCCCCCCGAGCCCCACGTCTTATCCCCTCTCCAGTGAGGCGCCCAGAAGACAGTGATGTTTCTACCACAGAGCTAAAAAAGGAGCCTGTGCCCAACTCCATTCCATACAAAACAGAGAACATCTGGAAGTAAGTATGTATGATATTTCAAACTGTCCTCAAGTCCTATCATCCAAAACAAAACCAAACCAGCTACGAAGATGAATTTCCTTCTCTCTTCTCTTGGGGTGGGGAGAAGAAAGAAAAAGGCAACAGTCATTCCTGAATCATTCATAAAAAGTAAACATGATGGCACACTGACTCCTCTGTCGGGCGGGGCACTTCTTTGGAAGGGCAGCCGCACAGGCGGCGAGCAGCTGCCGGATCACTCGGCCTCTGAGCGGACGAGTGATGGAGAAATGGCCCCACAATCCCCCCTCCTAACAACCTCGCCACGCAGCCTCGGGCTCTCCCTCAGCTCTGCCGCTCTGAGCGACCATCCTCCACCCGAGGCCTGACGGGCCAGTCAAATGTTTGGTTAAAAGAACAGGAGCAAAGCAAAGCCCCCGTCAGCGTCCTCTGGCGGTGAAGGGGGACCCTGCAGATCTCTTGCTGACAAAGTACAGTAAAGACAAGGCAGCCCATTATGAGATATTCTCTATTTAATATTAAGTGAAAGATTGTTTTAACGAGGTTTTTCCCTTAAGGTACTCAACCTTTAAAAAACAGTCTGTTGCCTTGAAGGAAGAAATTCAACAGTATGAATAAAACTGCAAAAAATACACAAGTTGTTTTGTCTAAACAGTATCAAATCAGTCAGTTTAAGAACTAGCTCTTTTCCCCCCTAGAAAGGTTGAACAAATGAGAAACTTTTCACAATTTAAAATTCAGAGTATCCACAAAGGACAGAATCAAATTCAAGTTTGTAAATAAGTGACACGACAAATCACACCGCAGTAATTCTGTCCATCTGATATTAAATGAAAATAGACACTGGTCAGAGTATTTATAATTAACGTATGGCAGTTAACTATAGATACACAGGTAAACGAGGAAGAATAGAAGAAACAGATACAGGGAAAGACTGGGAAGAAAAGAAAGGTGAAAGCGTGACCTTTTGACCATCCAGAGGACTCCCTACAGAAGCATGAGGAGACCCAGGGTCCTGTAATGGTAGAAAGAAAGAAGTGAAGCCCAGTAATAGAAGCAGCAAAAATCGAACGAGATTGCTAGCTTCAAGTGAAACTGTGGTGGTAGCAACATTTAACACACAGAAACTTTCAGATTTTGAAGGCTGGTCTACTTCTTAAGAGATACGAGAAAGAGTTTACTTGATCCTTTAAACTTGTGTTAAAAAGCTTTCTTTTATCTCAGAGCTACATCTGGAGACTCCAAATAGAAGCAGTGGAGATTATAAAACAGTTTATTTACATCAAATCCAAGAGGTGACTTATTTTGGGGTGTTATCAGAGGAACAAACTGTTAGCATTTTAGGTTCTCTGCTGATCAGTGCTTTATAACTACATATGTGGAGGAAAACAGAGTCTTTTCTGTACATAGGTATTTTACCTGGACGAGATATCAAGAACATAATTGGAAACAGTCACTAGTGATTTCAGACAATTTCAGTGAACACACGTTCCTCCACACAAACCTATTCCGCATTACAGCCCAGGACAGGAAAACCAGAAAGATACTTGGAAGGAGAGAAACTAATCGATAAGAAAATAAAAAGAACAGGTGTCACCGACTGAAATAAATCCCAGCACTCACTCAGCATAGTATGTGCTCAATAAACGCTGGCTGGGAGGCTGATCTGATGACAATGTTCTTTCCTCTGACCCACCCTCTGCTCTCCACAGAGCTGACCCCAAGCCTGTCCGTAAGGAGGGCGGGGAGAGGCGACAGGGTAATCTGCTTCCCTGGGGAGCAGGAGGAATGGGTACCTGGTCGGCTGCCTCCTCTTCAGGCTCCTGGACGTTGAAGACGGTCGCGCTGTCGGCACCCAGCAGCCGCCGAGCCATCCTTTCCTCGTACGTCAACCTCTAGACAAAGCAAGTCACAGAAATCAGAAAAATCACAATGCTACCACGCCTTAAGAAGAAGTTTAAAAAGCAAACGCGTTGGCCGTTCTCTGTAACTGCTCCCTCTCCGCCTTCGGACGCCTGTACGTACAGGAGTCCTCTCCTCCCCTTGCTCAGCGGCTCTCACCTGCCCTTCTGGTCCTGACCCTGGGTTGGGAGGTGGGGTGACCCATCCTGAGAGCCACCAACTGACAGAGCACAGACTGGGCAACAGGGCAGAAGTCACCTAAAAGTACGTGTCATATATTTACCCCTAACGATAAACAGAGAGAAAAAAAGATACTTAAACAGCAAAACGTTCTTTTTACAGGAAATGCTATTTTCATAGCCATCCACAGGCTTCAGAACAGCCTGGTCAGCTCTGAGCCTGATGAGGGAGGGAGTCTCAGGCCAGCGGGCAGTGACGGTCCTCCCTGCTTTGACAGCACTTCCCAGAGGCTGGGAATCCGAGGTGAACACAAGCACATGCAATAACCCACAAAGGATGACTACACACGCGGACTTAGCAGAGGGGCCGTGAAAGATGCCTGCTGAGCTGATACCCACGACTCACGAGCCTACTTGGGGAGACTGTCTGCAAAGAGGGCGGTGAGGCTTCTCCATCGACCGACCGGCGCTTTGGGCCAAACACAAGAGAAATGTCCACGTTCGTGTTCTGTCTGCTGGGTGGATGGCCGCTCTTGAGCACTGGCTCTAAGATGACCATTGGCCCATCGGGGGCATTTTAAAAACAAGCATTTGATTCAAGATAGAGAGTAACTAGTAAGGCAGAATCCAAGAAAAAAAAACCCCCAAAAAACCTGCATAAGTTATTTCAGATAAACTTCCAAACTTGCGTGAGGAAGGGGCGGAGGATGAGATGAGGCAGAGCAGTGTCTGCTGCATGGAGGGTCTCGTCCAGTAAGCTGTCGTTTGATTTTCTCACGTGTGTTAAAAAATCATGAGTTCAGTTTACAGAGAGAGTTTTAAATTAATTTATTTATTTGGCTGTGTTGGGTCTTCGTTTCTGTGCGAGGGCTTTCTCTAGTTGGGGCGAGCGGGGGCCACTCTTCATTGCGGTGCGCGGGCCTCTCACTATCGTGGCCTCTCTTGTTGCGGAGCACAGGCTCCAGACGCGCAGGCTCAGTAGTTTTGGCTCACGGGCCCAGTTGCTCCGCGGCATGTAGGATCTTCCCAGACCAGGGCTCGAACCCGTGTCCCCTGCATTAGCAGGCAGATTCTCAACCACTGCGCCACCAGGGAAGCCCCAGAGAGAGTTTTAAATACCTGCTCTCTTAAAAGCCTTCCTAACGTCTGCAGGGAGGACTATACCAGCATCACAGGGAGGACTACACCAGCATCACAGGGAGGACCGGAGGGATGCCACCCTGTTCCTTTGAAGCAGAAGCACCATTTGACACCCAGGCCTTCACCAGATGCACCTGCTACCACCAGGAACCAAATTCACCTCATCATTTTGTTCCTAAACTACTACGCCGTGTGGAGAGACAAGCTCTAAGAAGCCAGAAATAAGTATGGAATGATGTGCAACATCAGGCAAAAGCTGTTTCAGGGTCTCATTTTCTAAGAAAGGAAACCTTACTTTTCTTGTCTTTTTTAAACTCTCAAATGCGGAAATCTATGGAAAATATTGGAAATGTCATTCACTGCTAAACAAATACCAAAAAAAATATTTATACGCAAGGTATATGATATATATATAATATAAATACACATAGTATAATGTAAGGGCTTATAGAAGTCTTACTTTTTAACCAAGAGTTAGTCCATAAGGAATACTTAAACAAACAACCAAAAAAAAAAACCTGGAGAGATGCCTTTACCTGGATTGAAAAAGTTCCCATAAGTATTTGTTTTAATCTATCAAGGGCTCTGGTTGACAGAGCCAGGGCAAACTTCCAGAATATGTACACTTACACATGCAACCACTTATTTCAGGGAGAATATATTTTCCCTTGGTGAAAATCTTCTCTCCGAAATCACTAACCAACACGAGAACTCATTAGCATTTTAACCTTCCTGAGCTCAGATCAGGATGCCCTAACAATTAAAATCAGCACCCAACACCCGCCTCTAGCCCCCATCTTTCCCATCAAACGTGGTCTGTGCTCACATTTTTATCTATCAATGCTTGATAATTACAATTCCTAGAAAACTTAATTAGTACAGAGACTCTCTCTCCTGAAAAAGGTATCTGAGGGAGATTTTATACAAAGAGGCCCTTTTCTGCTTCTACTTAAGAGCCGGGCAAATTTCCCCATAATAAAGCACAAAAGGCTCCTTTCCCCTCCCTGAGAAATCTCATTTACTAGACTTGCTTTTCCTGTCCCCTTGAAGTACTCTGATGTGATAAGAAAAGGGTCAGTAACCCCAAAAAACAAACAAAAATGACTGGCAAGGAAACATGAAGTCCACTGGAGGAAACATCTTCTGCCCACATTGTTACCAGAGCTACTGGTGGTGGACTTTACAATTCTGCAGGCTTGACACAGAATTACTATTTTCTTCTTGAGTTGAGCGGTCCTGCCCTGACAGACCAGAACGAGGATGGGAAGCAAACCTCCTCTTTCAGGTGACAGAATCCGCATCTCCTGACAGTCTAGACTCCAGCCATGGTCTCCTAAGGAAAAATGCTTTTTGTGCAGAAGCAGTGCAGAGCACAGAATCCAAATTCTGCTTCTGAAACTTTAATTCCAATTCACGGCTTCCGGCAGAGACAGGTCACCGGGCGGCGTGGCTCTCCCCACGCCCACCCCTCCAGCGGGATTTGCTCCGTTTTCTCTGTAAGGTCGCCAGGTCCTCACTGTCCTACGCCGGGCCTCAGCCTAAGTCCTTCCTCCCTCCCTTCCCTCCAACCTGCTGTGATCCCCCAGGAATGGTCCGTGACAGGAGGCAGCAGAAAGCAGCCCTCTCCCCTCTCCCCCTTCCCCGACCCAAGCCTCAACATGCAGAGGAACGTGGGGGCTCGGGGTACCAGGCCAGCGGTGAGGCCGCGTCTCGGGACCTTAAGCCTGGGGGAGGGGGAAGGGCTCGGGAGCAGCTGCAAAGCCCCGCCCACCCTGGCACCTCCCCACCCCACCCGCGCCCCGTACCGGCTGCCCGTTGTTCAGCAGGTCCTCCTTGAAGCGCAACTTCCGCTCCAGGTCCTGGATGACGGCATCCTTCGAGCCCTGGATCTCCTCGTCCGAGGCGATCCTGGCGGTCCTGCTGGCCTTCTTGGGAAATCCCCTGTGGGCAAGCACACAGCGCGGTCAGGGTCAGGGTCAGGGTCTGGGTCAGGGTCAGGGCCAGGCACGCAACCCCCGGCCCAGCACCACCCACCCTGAAGGCCACGCCTGTCCCGCTGGGTGTGGTACCAGTGACGCTGACGGGAACCGGTCCCCAGAGAAAGTCCGTACACCCAGGGCGCACCCGCCGGGGTGAGATGAGGGCCAGGGCCGGGGAAGCGGCAACAAATACGGGATGCTGTTTATATCCAGACCTGGGTTTCCACCGTGTTAGGTGTGTGACTTTGGTCAGGCTTCACAACACGTGTCATAAACAGGTGTAACAATACCCGCCACCACACGAGACCATCAAGAGGGTTTCAGGGAGAACAGACTCCGCATCCTTTCCTCATCTCAGCTCTCTGGTCCTCTGCCCAGTCTGTTCAGCGTCAGCGCCCCGCCCGCCCTGAGCAAGCGTGAATCCTGCCCACTCGCCCTCCTCTTCTGTCCTGGTCCGGTTGGGCTGCAGGGTGCAGGCCTCACTGGGTGGACTGAAGCCATGTGCTGCCTATTTTACTTCTTTCTCCCTCACAGGGCTGTGGGTAAAGATGAGTGAGACACGAACACCGTCCAACAGTGGAAAAGAAGGATGCATATCAGCAAAGCTGAATCTCAAAGACATAATGTCAAGGTTAAAAGGAGCAAGTTAGAGAAGAGTGCACACAATACACTTTCCGGTGGGATGTGTGAGGACGCGGGCGGGCGGGGTCACGGAGGGGAGAGCAATGCCGCGGGCGGGCAGGGTCAACGGGTTGGAGGTGTGAGGGGGCGCGGGCGGGGTCACGGTGGTGTGAGACGCGGAGGCGGGGACGGGCGGGTGTCACGGGTGGGAGGTGAGGACGCGGGGGGGGTTGGCGACGGGGCGGGTCCGGGTGGGGGTGTGAGGACGCGGGCGGGGTCACGGAGGGGAGTTGTGGAGGACGCGGGCGGGGGGGTGGGTCACGGGTGGGAGGTGTGGGAGGACGCGGGCGGGGGGGGGGTCACGGGTGGGGAGGTGTGAGGAACGCGGGCGGGCGGCGGGGCACGGGGGGAGGTGTGAGGACGCGGGGGGGGGTCACGGGGGAGGTGTGAGGACGCGGGCGGGGCGGGGGAGGGGGGGGGGAGGGAGGGAGGGAGCGGGCGGGGGCACGGGGGGAGGTGTGAGGACGCGGCCGGGGAGGGTGGGAGGTGTGAGGACGGCGGGGGGGGGTCACGGGTGGGAGGTGTGAGGACGCGGGCGGGCGGGGTCACGGGTGGGAGGTGTGAGGACGCGGGCGGGCATCACAGCGACAAGGGTGAAGAGGCCAGCATCGCCCTTTACAGAAGGACTAGGCCGGTTACCAAATGGCTCGTGCCTCCACCTCCTCCTCCGTAAAGTGTAAAATGTGGGAACTAAAAGCACAGGTCTCACAGGATTATGGGGAAAACCAGGGCCTGCAGGAGGGGCTCTGGGGCAGTTGACAGAGACCACCCTGCAGGGCGGAGGATCATGGAGGGACGGGCCAAGGGAGGCCGGGGGGAGTGAAGAGGACCCCAGGATGCGGAGCACCCCCGCAGACCCACTGGTCAGGGCCCTGCTCGGCTCTGGGGGACAGGGACACACGTAGAGCAGACTGAAGTCACCACTCCTGCAAAAGTCATCTTCTACAGTGGGGATGGCAGAGGGGGCGGGAGGGGAGAGTGCTGCCGGGTGACAGAAGTGGGTCCACGAGGAGCTGGGCCGGGATGACCACGGGGAGGGCAGCCAGAGCCAGCCCGGGGTCAACAGGGCACCGGGCACCGTGGGGAGAGGGGTCCAGGCCACGGTGCGCTCTCGCTTCGTTTAATACGGAACCTTTTCTTTTTTTCTGAGAGTACCTCATTTGGACTAATTACTAACGTAATTCAGAAAACACTAAGAAACAGTGTTAAAAACTGAGCACAGAGTAAGGGTGAAGATCTGAGATCAGGGCAGAAACCAAGACGGAGCATTTGGAAAGGGGAGGCACCCGGCAAGAACAGGGGTTACGAGCTTTTGAGGCAAAGTTTTGGCAGCGGAGTGCTATCCTATAAAAGGAATCTGTTGTAAGACGGCTGTGGCCTGCTCCCCAACGTGGCACCAACTTCTGATGAACAAAGAGCAACTCGTCAGGAATAAAAGGAGCATCTGGTGACAAACAGATGCTTTCCCTTCTTTTAAACAAATTTGTTTTTCTTCTTTTGCATGGCCTGCGGGATCTTACTTCCCCGACCAGGGATCGAACTCAGAGCCCTGGAAGTGAGAGTGCCAAGTCCTAAAAACTGGACCGCCAGGCAAGTCCTGAGATGCTTTCCCTTCATAATGGTTTGTACAATTAAAAATTAAAACGTCTCTTCAAAGTAAACTGTTACCCAAACCAGAACTCCTCACAAAACCCCGTACTCAGCGCCCAGGAACCAGTGGCATCCCCACGCGTCTTATGGGCTGATGGCTCCTGTGCACGCGCTCAGCCCAAGCACGCAGAAGGATTGTGTCCTGTCTACACCAGCTTCAATGTGACACCACTGACTGTGTTAAATAATACTCATGTTGTTGGGGGTAAAAACAGCTCAACCGTACACACACGCATGTGGAAAGTAAAACCCTCCAGATTCAACCACGCCAAATCCCAGGAAGTCTTCTTCTTGTTCCTTGACTACTGAACGACCTTGAGAGCAACCCCCCTTGATGGACTGTTCCAGGTCAACACTGTCCGTGCTCAGAGACGCAGCTCAGAGCACATGACTTAGGAGGTCCTGGGCCTCTCTGGCCACCGGAGAATTTTTTAAATGAAGAGCCCCCGTATCTTCTTCTTCCCATACTCAGCGAAATCAAATGGAAACTAAACGTCACACAGTTGCAGAGTGAGCAAAATCAACAACATGCTGTCAGGTAGGAATCCCTCACATCCAAGAGTGTAACACAGAAATTAATGTATAAAACAGGGAATTCCCTGGCATCCAGTGTTTAGGACTCCGTGCTTTCACTGCCAAAGAGGCCCAGGTTCAATCCCTGGTCGGGGAACAAAGATCCTGCAAGCTGCGTGGCTGAAAAAAAAATTAATGTATAAAAGAGCCCGAGAGAGATTGGTTCAAGATGGCGGAGTAGAAGGACGTGCTCTCACTCCCTCTTGCGAGAGCACCGGAATCACAACTAAATGCTGAACAATCAACAACAGGAAGACACTGGAACTCACCAAAAAAGATACCCCACATCCAAAGACAGAGGAGAAGCCACAATGAGACGATAGGAGGGGCGCAATCACAATAAAATCAAATCCCATAAACACTGTGTGGGTGACTCATAACTGGAGAACACTTATACCACAGAAGTCCACCCACTGAAGTGAAGGTTCTGAGCCCCACGTCAGGCTTCCCAACCTGTGCGTCTGGCAACGGTAGGAGGAATTCCTAGAGAATCAGACTTTGAAGGCTAGCTGGATTTGACTGCAGGACTTCGACAGGACTGGGGGAAACAGAGACTCCACTCTTGGAGGGCACACACAAAGTAGTGTGCACATCGGGACCCAGGGAAAGGAGCAGTGACCCCATAGGAGACTGAACCAGACCTACATGCTGGTGTCGGAGGGTCTCCTGCAGAGGCGGGGGGTGGCTGTGGCTCACTGTGGGGACAAAGACACTGGCAGCAGAAGTTCTGGAAAGTACTCCTTGGCGTGAGCCCACCCAGAGTCCGCCATTAGCCCCAACAAAGAGCTGGGTAGGCTCCAGTGTTGGGTCACCTCAGGGCAAACAACCAACAAGGAGGGAACCCAGCGCCACCCATGAGCAGTCAAGCGGATTAAAGTTTTACTGAGCTCTGCCCACCAGACCAACAGTCAGCTCTACCCACCACCAGTCCCTCCCACCAGGAAGCTTGCACAAGACTCTTAGATAGCCTCATCCACCAGAGGGCAAACAGCAGACGCAAGAAGAACTACAATCCTGCAGCCTGTGGAACAAAACCCACATTTACAGAAAGAAAGACAGACAAGATGAAAAGACAGAAGGCTATGTACCAGATGAAGAAACAAGATAAAACCCCAGAAAAACAACTAAATGAAGTGGAGATAGGCAACCTTCCAGAAAAATAATTCAGAATAATGATAGTGAAGATGATCCAGGACTTCGGAAAAAGAATGGAGGCAAAGATTGAGAAGATGCAAGAAATGTTTAACAAAGACCTAGAAGAATTAAAGAACAAACTAACAGAGATGAACAATACGATAAATGAAATGAAAAATACACTAGGAGGAATCAATCACAGAATAACTGAGGCAGAAGAACGGATAAGTGACCTGGAAGACAGAATGCTGGAATTCACTGCTGTAGAACAGAATAAAGAAAAAAGAATGAAAAGAAATGAAGACAGCCTAAGAGACCTCTGGGACAACATTAAATGCAAAAACATTCGCATTATAGGGGTCCCAGAAGCAGAAGAGAGAGACAAAGGATCCAAGAAAATACTTGAAGAGATTATAGTCGAAAATTTCCCTAACATGGGAAAGGAAATAGCCACCCAAGTCCAGGAAGCGCAGAGAGTCCCAGGCAGGATAAACCCAAGGAGAAACACGCTGAGACACATAGTAATCAAACTGGCAAAAATTAAATACAAAGAAAAATTATTGAAAGCAGCAAGGGAAAAACGACAAATAACATATAAGGGAACTCCCATAAGGTTATCAGCTGATTTCTCAGCAGAAACTCTACAAGCCAGAAGGGAGTGGCATGATATATTTAAAGTGATTAAAGGGAAGAACCTACAACCAAGATTACTCTACCCAGCAAGGATCTCATTCAGATTCAACAGAAAAAATCAAAAGCTTTACAGACAACAAAAGCTAAGAGAATTCAGCACTACCAAACCAGCTCTACAGCAAATGCTCAAGAAACTTCTCTAAGTGGGAAACACAAGAGAAGAAAAGGACCGACAAAAACAAACCCATAACAATGAAGAAAATAGTAATAGGAACATACATATCAATAATTACCTTAAACGTGAATGGATTAAATGCTCCAACCAAAAGACATAGGCTCGCTGAATGGATACAAAAACAAGACATATATGCTGTCTACAAGACACCCACTTCAGACCTAGGGACACATACAGACTGAAAGTGAGGGGATGGAAGAAGATATTCCATGCAAATGGAAATCAAAAGAAAGCTGGAGCAGCAATACTCGTATCAGATAAAATAGACTTTCAAATAAAGAACGTTACAAGAGACAAGGAAGGACACTACATAAGGATCAAGGGATCAATCCAAGAAGAAGATATAACAATTGTAAATATCTATGCACCCAACATGGGAGCACCTCAATACATAAGGCAACTGCTAACAGCTATAAAAGAGGAAATCAACAGTAACACAATAATAGTGGGGGACTTTAACACCTCACTTACACCAATGGACAGATCATCCAGTCAGAAAATTACTAAGGAAACACAAGCTTTAAATGACACAATAGACCAGATAGGTTTAACTGATATTTATAGGACATTCCATCCAAAAACAGCAGATCACACATTCTTCTCAAGCATGCATGGAACATTCTCCAGGATAGATCACATCTTGGGTCACAAATCAAGCCTCAGTAAATTTAAGAAAATTGAAATCATATCAAGCATCTTTTCAGACCACAACGCTATGAGATTAGAAATGAATTACAGGGAAAAAAACGTAAAAAACACAAACACATGGAGGCTAAGCAATACGTTACTAAATAACCAAGAGATCACTGGAAATCAAAGAGGAAATCAAAAAATATCTAGAGACAAATTACAACGAAAACACAATGATCCAAAACCTATGGGATGCAACAAAAGCAGTTCTAAGAAGAAAGTTTATAGCAATAGAAGCCTACCTCAAGAACCAAGAAAAATCTCAAATAAACAATCTAACCTTACACCTAAAGGAACTAGAGAAAGAGCAAACAAAACCCAAAGTTAGTAGAAGGAAAGAAATCATAAAGAACAGAGCAGAAATAAGAGAAATAGAAACAAAGAAAACAATAGCAAAGATCAATAAAACTAAAAGCTGGTTCTTTAAGAAGATAAACAAAATTGATAAAGCATTAGCCAGACTCATCGACAAAATGAAGGAGAGGATTCAAATAAATAAAATTAGAAATGAAAAAGGAGAAGTTACAACAGACACCGCAGAAATACAAAGCATCCTAAGAGACTACTACAAGCAGCTCTATGCCACTAAAATGGACAACATGGAAGAAATGGACAAATTCTTAGAAAGGTATAAACTTCTAAGACTGAACCAGGAAGAAACAGAAAATATGAACAGACCAATCACAAGTAATGAAATGGAAACTGTGATTAAAAGTCTTCCAACAAACAAAAGTCCAGGACCAGATGGCTTCACAGGTGAATTCTATCAAACATTTAGAGAAGAGCTAACACCCATCCTTCTCAAACTCTTCCAAAAAATGGCAGAGGAAGGAACACTCCCAAACTCATTCTATGAGGCCACCATCACCCTGATACCAAAACCAGACAAAGATACTACAAAAAAAGAAAATTACCGACCAATATCACTGATGAATATAGATGGCAAAAATCCTCAACAAAATACTAGCAAACAGAATTCAACAACACATTAAAAGGATCATACACTATGATCAAGTGAGATTTATGCCAGGGATGCAAGAATTCTTCAATATACACAAATCAATCAAAGTAATACACCATATTAACAAATCTAAGAATAACAAACATGATCATCTCAACAGAGACAGAAAAGCTTTTGACAAAATTCAACAGCCATTTATAATAAAAAGTCTCCAGAATGTGGGCATAGAGGGAACCTACCTCAACATAATAAAGGCCATATACGACAAACCCACAGCAAACTTCATTCTCAATGGTGAAAAACTGAAAGCATTTCCTCTAAGATCAGGAACAAGACAAGGATGTCCAGTCTCACCACTATTATTCAACATACTTTTGGAAGTCCTAGCCAAGGCAATCAGAGAAGAAATAAAAGAATACAAATTGGAAAAGAAGAAGTAAAACTGTCACTGTTTGCAGATGACATGATACTATACGTAGGGAATCCTAAAGATGCCACCAGAAAACTACTAGAGCTAATCAATGAATCTGGTAATGTTGCAGGATACAAAATTAATGCACAGAAATCTCTTGTATTCCTATACACTAACAACGAAAAATCAGAAAGAGAAATTAAGGAAACAATCCCATTCACCACTGCAACAAAAAAGAATAAAATGCCTAGGAATAAACCTACCTAAGGAGACAAAAGACCTGTATGCAGAAAACTATAAGACACTGATGAAAGAAATTAAAGATGATACAAACAGATGGAGAGATATACCATGTTCTTGGATTCGAAGAATCAGTATTGTGAAAATGACTATACTACCCAAAGCAATCAACAGATTCAATGCAATCCCTGTCAAATTACCAATGGCATTTTTTACAGAACTAGAACAAAAAATCTTAAAATTTGTATGGAGACACAAAGGACCCCGAATAGCCAAAGCAGTCTTGAGGGAAAAAAACGGAGCTGGAGGCATCAGACTCCCTGACTTCATACTATACTACAAAGCTACGGTAATCAAGACAATATGGTACTGGCACAAAAACAGAAATATAGATCAATGAAACAGGATAGAAAGCTCAGAGATAAACCCATGCACCTATGGTCAACTAATCTATGACAAACGAGGCAAGCATATACAGTGGAGAAAAGACAGCCTCTTCAATAGGTGGTGCTGGGAAAACTGGACAGCTACATGTAAAAGAATGAAATTAGAACACTCCCTAATACCATACACAAAAATATACTCAAAATGGATTAGAGACCTAAATGTAAGACCGGACACTGTAAAACTCTTAGAGGAAAACATAGGAAGAACACACTTTGACATAAATCACAGCAAGATCTTTTTTGATCCACCTCCTAGAGTCATGGAAATAAAAACAAAAATAAACAAATGGGACCTAATGAAACTTAAAAGCTTTTGCAAAGCAAAGGACTACAAAGAAGACGAAAAGACAACCCTCAGAATGGGAGAAAATATTTGCAAACGATGCAACGGACAAAGGATTAATCTCCAAAATATACAAACAGCTCATGCAGCTCAATACTAAAAAAACAACCCAATCCAAAAATGAGCAGAAGACCTAAATAGACATTTCTCCCAAGAAGACATACAAATGGCCAAGAAGCACATGAAAAGCTGCTCAACATCACTAATTATTAGAGAAATGCAAATCAAAACTACAATGAGGTATCACCTCACACCAGTTAGAATGGGCATCATCAGAAAATCTACAAACAACAAATGCTGGAGAGGGTGTGGAGAAAAGGGAACCCTCTTGCACTGTTGGTGGGAATGTAAATTGATACAGCCCCTATGGAGAACAGTATGGAGGTTCCTTAAGAAACTAAAAATAGAATGACCATATGATCCAGCAATCCCACTACTGGGCATATACCCAGAAAAACCCATAATTCAAAAAGACGCATGCACCCCAATGTTCATTGCTGCGCTATTTACAATAGCCAGGACATGGAAACAACCTAAGTGTCCACTGACAGATGAATGGATAAAGAATATGTAGTACATATATACAGTGGAATACTACTCAGCCATAAAAAGGAACAAAATTGGGTCATTTGCAGAGACGTGGATGGATCTAGAGATTGTCATACAGAGTGAAGTAAGTCAGAAAAACAAATATCGTATATTAACGCATATATGTGGAACCTAGAAAAATGGTACAGATGAACCAGTATGCAGGGCAGAAATAGAGACACAGATGTAGAGAACAACATATGGACACTAAGGGGGGAAAGTGGCGGGGAGGGTGGTGGTGGTGGGATGAACTGGGAGATTGGGATTGACATATATACACTAATACGTATAAAACGGATAACTAATAAGAACCTGCTGTATAAAAAAATAAATAAAATAAAATTCAAAAAAAAAAAAGAGCCCCAGATCCACAAACTAAGTTTCTGTACATCAATTCTATTATTTTTACTGATTTTTATTTTGAAGCCAAAGCTGTTGGCATCCAGGTGGGCACCTGAAGCTCGTGCTTCAAGGAGAGCGCGTAACTCTACACTAACGTTACACTCTCTCCACGTTGCCTTTGGGCCCTGGCACGCGTGTGTGCGCTGTGCCCGCCCGCGCACCCCATGCAGGGTCACCCAGGACCGAGGTGTTCTTCTAGCTGCTCCTGGGGCAGGCAGCTCAACAGAACCATCACCCAAGACCCCGCCTGCTACTTTCTGGGGAATACTTGCTTGGGACTGGATGCGCATTTTTGTGCAATCCTCTAAGATGCTGGACCCCAATGAGCCCAGTGACAAGACCCTCGGGGCCTCTGCGTCTACCTGTTTCCTGGGGCAAAGTCCACTGCAGGTTCTGTCTTTTCTATTAGTTACTATCTAACCACGGTCCCGACTTGTAAACGTCTAAACTACCATGTAATCTGTTACAAACTTCTCCTTAAGACTTGGGGCGTTTTGTTGGTCTGCAGCCTTCCTCAGTCAAAAAATATCAGACACCAGATTGATTACAGATCAGCCTGGGCCACACCCCAAGGCGAAGTCCCTCCTCGCTCAGGCTAAGTCCAGAACCCTGGGAAACCCGCCCCCTCCTGGTGCCTCTCACCTTGAAGGGAGAATGATGACGCTGTCCCCACCTACCTGTTCCCTGTAAGTCAGGGAGAAAGAGAGGACAAGGAGATACTGCTTATCAAGAGCTGAGAGGCTGCAGGATAAAATGTGCATCACAGCGCCTACTGACACATGCTTTTCTGCTGACAAACGCAGCGAAGCCTGCTTATTATAAAAGAGGCAGTTCAGAGTATAAAACATGGTAGCACCGCGGCTACCTGCTGCCTGAGAGCAGGTTCCAGGAGCGTGGAGGTGGGCGAGAAGTGCAGTGCCCAGCGGGCCATCTGGGTCGGGTCTGATCTGATCCACCTTGAGACTTGCCCAGCCACTCGGGACCAGCAAAGGCAGAGCTGCTGCCCTCTTCCCAGGAGGGGGATGGCACTCCCAAATGCCCTGGATCCCCACCGCCTTTCGGGCTGATTCACTGAGCAGGGGACAGGATTACAGCAATGAAAGCAGCGGTTCTGAGAGGAGGGGAATACATTCATTTTATAAACGTGTCAACAGCTTTCTTGCTGAGGCCCGTGATCCTCACAGCCTGCGTCTGAGAGATTTAGTCACCTGAACATCTGTGTCCGTCACCAGCTTTGAGAAGGCGGTATTTTCCCTGCAGGTGACCCCACGGCCCGGGGAAGAAGGCAGCTGTCTGAAGAAGGAAAGGCGCGAGGGGCCTGGATGCACAGAAGTCCCCCAAACCCCATCTGCGCGCGCGGACTCGTGCCGGAAGAGGCCGCTGTCCCGGGCCTCCCTGCCTCCGCCCCCTGCCTTGCCCTCCACTGCCCAGACGTGAGAAGCAGAACCTCATCTCCACAGACTACTTAGACCTACTCTTCGACAGATGAAAACAGGACGATGCTAAACATACAAACAACACAACAGCCAGTGCTACGACTGATGATTAAGAAAACTGAGATATCTGAAATTTATACTCAATATTTTGGTACAACAGGTAGGCAAAAAAATACCACAACAACCAAAACCAACCCAACTAATGGATTTCTACTTCACTGAGTCACGTGTAATCGGTCCATTTAGTGGCACTTGACATACATGGCAAAACTGTCCGACCAGAGAAACGACGTGTAAGTGAAACTGAGTGTGCTGTCACAATCACCATGAGTGCCCAATGACATATAAATAAGTAATTGAAAAGAGTCACTTGACAAGAGCTCAGCAGTTCCTACAAATTCAAGGACGCCAACTGGTCATGGCAACCCTGAAAGGGACACTCGGTCTTTGGCAAATTATTTGAATTATTACTACGGATAAATAGTTACTTTTTTGGTTTTAATTCAGAATGCAAAACGAGTGATCCCACAATTCACCAGAGGAAAAGAATGTTTCAAAAGTCACATGTATCAAACCAAAAGAACGAATTCTTCAAGTGTGTGTGATTTGGCAACAGGAAAACTTTTTGAAGACAAAAGGGTAACCACACAACAGTGGCTTCTGGGCTGGCACAGAGCTGGAAGCCTGGGGTTGCCACTGGACCCTGGTGTCACAGCGCCTAACTACCTACCTCTGGGTTACAGTTTCCCACAGCACAAAACCAGCGTGATTTCTCCATTAACTTTTTTTTTCTTAAACTTTTTATTCTATATTGGAGTATAGCCGATTAACAACATTGTGATGGTTTCGCAGTGACTCAGCCCTACATATACATGTATCCATCCTCCCCCAATCCAGTAACTTTTAAGAAGCGGCAGGAGCTGCTGGACCCTCTCTGGGAACAATTACAAAATTATTTTGACTCCGTATGAGTAACTACGACAGATGCTGATAAGAGGCCAGCGCGTCTATGACTCGAGGTAAGCCCTTAAAACTGCTTAACGCAAGAGAATTTCAAAGTCAAAAACCAGAATAAACGACTTTTTCTACTTAAGATGATAAAAGGTATGACCCCTCCACCACCAAGGCTTCTGGTAGATGCATCTTTGTTCAAATTCCACCTGAGAACTAATAGGCGGATGATTTATATAGGACTCGTCTTCCGGGAAGCGAGATTTGGTGCCATTTCTTAGTAAAAGAGGACAACGAGGGTCAGGTAACAACCCCCTCCCTTTCTCACAGTTAGCTTCTTTGAAGCAAGATAATATTCATTCCCCAGCCGCCAAATAAAAGCTCAAACACAAAAGGAGGAGAGAGAGACAAAGGTTTTCTCAGGCCAGCGGACTGACTCGGCTCTCAGCAGATGCCCATGATACATCCTTACCATCCAGACTCTCCTCCCTGATTCGACTTATTTATGTTGTCATTTGACTGAGCTTTCTCTAATAAAACTTTGAGAAGGAGCCAGATTTCAAACATAGAATTCCTGCAGCCAGCATTTAGAAAGTGCCTAACAAAACAGGACTCAGCTAACAGGAGCTCCTGGACACACCTTGTCGTGGGCAAACAGCACACCCCAGGGTGGAAAACTTGCACGTGAATGAAGAGAACTGGAATTCTAAGGTCTTCGCATTTTTATTCCAGTACTAAACCCTCCTTAGGGTTTCCTTCTTTTCTCTCTGAACACTATTGGGATCCTGGCGAGCCCTGAAGCAAGATTTCAACAGGAAGGGTTGAGACAGGGAACTGGCCCGACCTTGGCTAACACATTTCTGAACCCCTCAGTCAAAAGGTTGAGTTCTAGCTCTTACTCATTACACTTTAGACGCACAGACACCTGCCCGTAGGTTTCTTTTGAAGGCTTTCCTCTACTTTTGTGGGCATTATCTTATTTATCCTCAGAGTTTCTAAGTAAAGATTTCAGAAGGCTGTCACGTCACCACTGTGACATAAGGAAAGCCATTCAGAAAGACTGGGACAGAGGATCGTGCAATCCCTGCAGAGATCATGGCTCGCCAGGGACAGGCCCGGCTCCATCATTTGTGGCCGGGGACAGGCCCGGCTCCATCATTTCTGGCCGGCTTGCACAGGGTCTCACTTTTCTGCACCAACGTGAAGTTACTGACATGCCTGTCCCCTCCAATCCGTACGTGTACGAGCTCACGTGTACGACATGTATGTGGGTGAGCTCATTTCTCGGTTCCGCGGACGCGGAGGTTGCAATCCCCCTCAGGGCACCCAGCCCGGCTCCCCGCCCCGCCCCGCCCCGGCTGCTGGACCCCGCTACATATACACGCGGGCGGGCACTCACGTGGCGGGGGCGGCGCGGGGCAGGCCGAGCGCGGAGACGCCGGTGGAGACGCTGGCGGCGGCGGGCGGCGGCGAGGGCAGCAGGGCGCGGAGCAGCGCGGCGGGCGCGGGGCCGGGACGCGCGGCGCGGGGCGCGGGGCCCGGGCCGGGCGGCGGCGGTGGCGGCGGCGGCGGCGGGAAGGCGTCCATCCCGGGGGCGGCCGCCTGCGGGCTGAGCGGCGGGGGCGGCGGCGGGAGCGCGCTCCACGGGGCCTCGGGCTCGGGGGGCGGCGGGGACGCGGGCGTCGGGGGCCGGGGCGCGCCGGGGCTCAGGCTCTGCGCGGCGATGAACTGCTTGGGGCGCGCGTAGCTGAAGGAGCCGGAGGCCTGCATGGCGGGCGCGGGGCGGGCGGCGGGCGCGGGGCGGGCGGCGAGCGCGCTCATGGGCTCCGGGCGCGGCTCCGGGGGCTCCGGGGACGCGGGCGGCGAGGGGCGCGCGCGGGCCTCGCGCTCCAGGCGGATCTGCTGCTGCAGCTGCTGGATCTTGAGCGCGTCCCTGCGGGGAGAAAAGGACACCTTCAGACGGGCCGGGAGAGACGGGAGGCACTGCGACCACCCCTCCCGACGCCCCCAGCCCCCTCCCCGCCCCGCGGGAGCCCGAGGTCCACCGAGGACACCGCTGATCTCAACGTCGAACTGAACTCGGACTCCAGGTGAGCCACACCGGTTTACAGATGCTGGGGATGGACATTCTGTCTGACCCGCGGGAGCCGCACTGCATTTTAACAGAACCAGAAATACTAAGAGAACAGCTTCTGACCTGAGTCCTCAGCCCTCGCTCTCACCTGTAGCCGAGTTTTGGAAAACTTCTATCACAATGGGAAAGTTAAAAGAAAGAAACACTTAAGTTATTTTTGGCAGATTTAGGTGAATCCAACTTGCCTGCTTCATTGCTGTCAACTCTCTAGTCAATAAATACCACAGGCTGATTCTGGGGGGCGGTGGGGGGGGGGGGAAGACCTACTTTAATTTCTGCCTTTGCTCCCTAAAAAACATATGCAAAATCTACTCTACCCCCAATTTAGTAGGAAACCCTGAACTGCCAATCGTTTCTACATGGTACAAACTGACATTTGGTACCATATCTGAAACATGCAAACGACACCCATCTCTCACCTGCAGGGGTTCAATAAGCAATAACAAATTATTAATTTTACAGTAATGTAGTTTTAATTTCCCAAGTGTTTTCCATCAGGAAGGGACAGTTTGAATTTTAATTTTTGATAAAGAGGTTAGCAATAAAGCAGTTAGCAATCAGCTAAAATCTTACTCTTACCTTAACTCAAAAGCTTTCCTGTCTAGCTGTATTTTACATCTGAGATGTTTTCCTTTATCCAGATCAGATAGTGACCCACAGCTGTGAGAAGAAACTTCAACGGAAGGTGGCACTATAACAAGCGAATAAAATAGCAACAATCCACAGAGACGCAAAGCTATGCTCCTAACTTGAAACCTTATAAAACTAAAAAGCAAAACCCCCAAGACCTCCTATCCATTGGTATTTAACCTTCAAATTCAAAGCAATAAAAGGAACTGAAGCTGTTGATAAAAAGGTAAAAAAAAAAAAAAAAAAGAATTTAGATCTGTTATCAAGTATCACTGGATATGGCAATATCTGTCAAGGAGTTCTAAATTCCTTCCCATGTCTCCGATTCCCTGCTGTAATTACCCAGTACAGTGATTACATTTAAGTCCGTGAAAAGACGCCTTCTTGGGAACTGAGAAGTATAAGGGGAAGACGGCTGCAGATGCTTGATCCAGGCAGGGCATCCAGGATTCCAACAGCAGTGAACCCTGGGTGGTCCCGGGGGGCTTAACTGGAGCCCTTTAAAGCAGCCTTGCCACTGCCAGGATCCACGGGATGCTGACGTTCCAGACGTCTGTGCGGTCTGGGTCGACTGCCCAGCCTTCACGTATTTAGAACCGGCCCAGGAATAGGACTCATAAAAACCACCCACCAGTGCTCTCATTCTGAATCCCCAAATGCTCCGTTCTGATCTCCCTGCCTTTCTCTTTCTTATTTCCTACCCACTGCAAAATGCATCCTATTCCTGGACCGTTTCTCCCCAACGTTCAGCTGACCTGGGCACCGGGACTGGAAGTGATCTGTAGGGCCCTGCAGGAGGCACTGCCCCCTCCTCTGGGCCAGCTGGGCTCCCCATGGCCAGAGCCGCAGCTGTATCTGCAGGTATTTTCAGCTTGGCTGTACGAAGCCGCCCTGGCAGTGCTGCTCGAGACGTCACGTCGTGCCCTGTGTCTGCGTGGGGTCTCCTCTGCCCCAGGATGAGGGATGGCCCCCGAGAAGCCAGTCTTCAAAGAAGCCACACCAGGGAAGCTCAGACCACCACTGGTTCTAACTTTGTCCATGGGGTCAAGCCTACTCATTTGGGCATTAAAAAGACCATCGAGTTTGCTAACTCGAGAGCTTAAAACTGCCGAGATGCTACTGTTAGTGATAAGTGACGGTTCAAGAAATTAACGTAGCATTTCACAAGAAATGGACAGGCATTCCAGTGATGTGGTCTTAGTATACACTGCATGAAGAACTGTGCCACCCTTTCCACTCCCCTACACTGCGCTGGAGAGGAATGTGACAGGCAGAGAGTTGGAGGGGTGGGGGAAGGGAGGGCAGAACAGTTGCTTTGAATCTGAAAGTGTCTGACTTGATTTCTGCACAGATCCTAATATTTCAAAAAAATATTTGAGTTAAATGGTTCTGACACCCAGATTCTGAGATGACAAAACGCACAACTCTAAGTCACTTTCTCAGTCCTCGTTATCTTCATAAAAGTTGATTTTCACAGAGATAAAAAAGCAAAGGGAATGAAAGGTCCCAGAAAGGCAAGACTGCTTGTGGCCTCTGGAAATTACTGAGAGTTACTTGTCACATTGACATCGGTCTTAGAGATGTTTTCCTGGATCTGACTCCAAAGCAAGGGAAACAATGGCAAAAATAAACAAGTGGGACTACATCAAACTAAAAAAGCTTCTGCACAGCAAAGGAACGATCACCAAAACAAAAAGGCAGCGTACTGAATGGGAGAAGATACCTGCAAATCGTGTATCCCTTATATAAGGAGTTAATATCCAAAATATATAAAGAACTCAGACAACTCAACAACAGAAACACAAATAACCCAATTAAAAAATGGGCAGAGGCTCCGAATAGCATTTTTCCAAAGAAGACATACAGATGGCCAACAGACACATGAAAAGATATGCTCAACATAGCTGATCACCAGGGAAATGCAAATCAAAACCACTATGAGATATCACCTCACACATGTCAGAATGGCCATCATCAAAAAGAGAAGAAATAACAAATGCTGGAAAGGATGTGGGAAGGAGGGAAAATTTCTGTTGGGGGGAATGTAAATTGGTGCAGCCACTATGGAAAACAGTATGGAGGTTCCTCAAGAAATTAAAAATAGAACTACAATATGATCTAGCAATTCCACTTCTGGTTATTTGTCTGAAGAAAATGAAAACACTAATTTGAAAAGATATATGCACCCCAATGTTCACTGCAGCATATTTACAACAGCCAAGATATAGAATCAACCTAAGTGTCCACTGACAGATGAATGGATAAAGAATATGCGATATATTAATATAGCTCTCTCTCTCACACACAAACACACACACAAAATGGAATACTATTCAGCCACAGAAGCAAAAAGAAATCCTGCCATTTGTAACAACATGGATGGATCTGGAGGGTACTGTGCTAATAAGTGAAATAAGTTAGAGAAAGACCAATACCATGTGATCTTACTCATATGTGGAATCTAAGTAAACAAACACAACACACAGAGCTTAGTTTAGTGGTTACCAGAGGGAAGGGGGTTTGGGGTGAGTAAAATGGGTGAAGGGGGTCAAGTGTATGGCGGGGGGGATCACTCTGCAGTGTGTATGATGGGGAACTATAATGCTTTACACCTGAAACTCACATAATAAAAATAAAATACTTAGTATTTGTAAAACACCTTTAAAAAAGTTATCACTTTTTTGGTTTTCCCATTTCTTTCTGCTGTCCTTTCTCTGAGAATGAAATGAGAATGAGAAACTGACCTGAATGTCTTGGAGACACCCTGTAAAGGTGGGAAAGTCAGGTTAAGAGCACTGAGATTCAAGCAGGACAATGAGATCAATGAGATCCTCGTGTAAAAGTTGCCTCCATCTAGCCTCTCCCAGCTTTTTTCTCCTCTCCCCACCACAACCCCCAACTCAGAAAGCCTAAGAAAACCTGCTCTCACCCCTCCTTCAATTCTCAAGGCTTCAATACCTCAAGGAATGAGCTGGCTAGACTCTTTGTGATGCACCTGCCACGGTCCTTTTACAAGCCTTTTACAAGCCGGGAACCTGTTAAGTAACTTGTTCAAGGTCACAGAGCAAGTACCTGCAGAGTCAGGCAGGTCAACATAAAAGAACCCGGACCTTCAATGTGGTTTTTAAAAAGTCTGTGGTCATCTTTCCCCCCCTGAGGACCTCCACTCTCATGCCTCTTTGCTGCCATAGCAACCAGGGTCTTTAGGATCAGAATCATCAAAGTTTTAAATACTCACACATTTAAGAATATATTTAAGATCTCTGATTTTGAACTTGATTCTTTCCAGGGTGAAATGGTGCAAAGACGAAGATCTTGGCAGCCCAGAAAGGGGATGTGTCAGGACTAACTCAGGGGATTCCCTTCTCCATGACAGGAAATCACAAATCCCCGTCCTCCCACCCCGACGGTTTGGGCACAGCTTCTAGCAAGAACAGTTTCATGCTGGTTGGATGGGGAAGATTCAGATTTGACAGGGATAAATAGGGCTGTAGAAACCATTTTTACTTTCCAATTCAGTAATCTCTCCTGCCACCTGATTAAAGCAGTCTTGGAGAAACCAGCCAGCCGGGCAGCAGTGTGGGGCAGGGGGCAAAGGCTGACCTGGGCAGCGGGATGGCGCTGGCCAGACGCATGCTGTCCCCAGGGTGAGCTCAACAGACTCCCAGAGACAGCACGACTACATCCACCTTGGTTACCTTAAGAGCAGACCTTAATGCAGATCACGTTCTTCCTGCAGGGACCTCCCTCTTCACGGGCAAGGGGACAGCAGTGGCGCACGGGAGGGGGGCCTGGAGACTGGGCTGGGGGTGGGCGCTGAGCCTGGGACCGGCTGCTCACAAAGCCACGTGGGGTGGCAGGCGGGGGTCGACTTCTCCCACACCTGGGCTGGCCTGACACACCCCAGCAGCCCTAGGAGGATGGCTGAAAAATCCCCCGTGGGTCAGGTTAGCGAGGTCAGGGCAGAGCCTGGGTGCAAAGGCTTGTGCTATTTGTACATCACCCTGTCCAAAGTGCTCAGGAAACAGAAAAGGTTTATTAAAGTGTTAGTAATGATTACTGCAGTTCGCTTTGTCTCTGGGGACCTGCAGCCCAAGCTTAAAATGAATGACGTGAAAGTAAACTTCGGAGAACAACTTTTATGTAACTTGGAAATTCCCAGTACGTCCCTGTGGATCAAGGTCTGGGATGCCAGTGTTCACACTGACCGGGATGGAGCAATGACAACTGTCCGGAGAGACTCCTGGGTGGTGAAGCTGGAACACATTCATGCTTTCAGGACAGACAGGCTGCGGGCTTATATATTTTCTTTCCCTTTTTACTGTGTGATACAGAAGCCACTGCATGATGAGTTACAAACCTGCGCCCTCTGAACCGGGTCCTGCAGCTCGTAAGGACTCTGAAGGCAGGGCTGTGACCTGCAGCGTCCTCACGACACCCCGCCGCACACAGACGAGGGACACGTCACCGCCAAGCACAAGCACGTGGTCATTCCTGGCTGCCGTGCCCTGCCGGGTCCACGAGGTGTGCCCCGTCAGGCCGTCCTGCAACAGGGCCCACCCTGGACTGCCGAATTCCAACCATTTCCACATGTAGGAAGGTAAGCGAACGACAGATAAACTGCTGGGTATTCCCACAGGGGAGTCCTCTCTGGCTGGGATTAGCTCAGCACTGTCTGTATGAGAGCTCAACAGATTAATTCTGGGAGCTCATAAACTAGACAGAATATAAAACTCCTACAGGGGCTTCAGTTCAAGAAGGACTAAGTTCCCTCTACGACTTTATGACGTTAGTCCCTCAATGGCCTTGTTCTACACTCAGGCTTCAGCGTGTGTCTTCCCACCACAGCAAACCACGGCTGCTGGGTGAGGGTGGAGATCCAACACCTGACTGTTGCCCCTGGTAACAGGTGTACAGATCACGGTCCTGAGGACGATCATTTACACGATCAAGATGAGTTCATAGGAGCCAAATGAGGGTGTACTGCCTTGGGTTCAGGGGGGTCGTAAGTGCAAACATAACTATGAATTTAAACGCACGCCCCTAAGGTTGGGGGAGAGAGCAGGGATAAAAATTTGGATGTTCTTTGATCTTTAATGTGCCTTTAAGATCGTCAGCACAGAACTTCTCTCAGATGTTAAAGAATTGGGGGGAAAAAGAAGGACAGATGCTTAACTGTCGGTCTTACAATGAAATAAAGCATTTGGCATACTTTAAGGTTGCATGTGGTTCATGTTTCCTCGAATTACCATTTGATGATTAAGAGGCTCGTGCAGCCCGTCTGGTCATTTTCACCTCAGGTATGTTTGCTGCCTTGAGTATTGGAAGCAGGGCTGAGCAGCCTGGCCTTGTACGAATAAGTTATGACCAAGGGCAAAGTGTCCTGTTTTTCAAAAGAAACAACCGTTACCTACTCACCAAATGGCTCTATTCTCCTGGAAGAACAAAAGGCATTCTCCCACTTCTCTCCCCTTCCAAACATTTTCAGTTTGGTATCTCCCTCTCTGCTCAAATGCAGGCACTCACTAAATACTGGTTGCATTTAATTAAAGTCCCAGATTTCTGTCAAGTAGAAAACTAGCTGCTCCACCAGCCTCGCTGGCACTCGGGGCACCGCTGCGTCTTTCTAAGGGGTAAAGCCACCTTCTTGGAGACAAAGCCACTGCCACACAGGCTATTTACAAGGAGAAACAAGCAACCAGAGAGAGAAATGGTCAAACAGTTCAACTCCAGCTTGGCCTCTAGCTTTTTAAGATTTTGGACAATTCACTTATCCTCTCTGGGGCCCAGTTTCGCAACCTTAAAATGGAAATCTATGGTGTAATATCTACAAGGTCCTAATAAACTCTCAGATCTTATGATCCTTGCTCTTTAAGCCCAGCAACATGTAAACATTATAAAGAAACTAATTTTAAAGGAACTTGTAAAGAACTAACCAAGTCCCAGTATGGTGCTTATTTGTATACATATTAACCTCAAGCATCTCCTGTTTTCACATCCATTTCAACTGTTTTGGAGGAACGAACATAGCATGTTTTGGTAAACAGAAATAGATTTTAAAGGCATCAGAGTGGCAAACTAAAATAATTCCACAGTACATCCTTTTCTAAGAGGAAAGACAGTTTTGTACTGAACAATCATCACTTATTGGTTAACATTAGTTGCTTAAGACACATATACCTATAGATAAACTCCATCCAAAAATTAAGAAAAACAGCTTTTGGGTTTTTTGTGGCTAGATGTGTTTCTGCTGTGATGTTCTCTCCTAGAGAAATGTGAGCTCTTTCAGTGACTCAGTAGCCACTGCTGTGTTAATAAACCTTTCTCTTCTTCCTACCTAGCAGGTTTTCTTTGTCCTTTGACCCTATTTTGCAAGCCTTCTACCAATTAATGTAAGGGGTTCCCTCACCCTCAAGACAGGGCCCTGCTGGGGCCCCGCAGCCCGTCCCCTCCCTGTGCTCACTCTGGCTGCCCTGCAGCCCCCGGCCCCGACGGTACCACCCTCCTTCCTGGAGCCATCTTCCCCCTGACCTTTGACACTAGACCCATCCTCGCTCCCCCACCTTTGACACCCCGCCTCCCCCATGGTCTTGCCCAGCTCTCTGACTGTGGGTCCCAACACGATCTAGGGCTCCCCGATTTCCTCCGCATCACCCCTGGAGCCCAGACCTCGGTCCAGAATCCCAACTCGACGACCCACTTCCATGTAACAGAAACACGCTGCTTCACTTCCACTCAGCGTGTCTAAATCAGAGTTCCTCTCACCCCTTACCCACTGTCTCCCCCCAAAAACCATCTGATATTCAAGGGTAAATACGTGGCCGGGCCAGGCCATCAGGAATTCACACCGAGGATGAGAGGAAGGCGTCTCCCTGCCCTCTGACAGCTGACTGGCCACACGGATGGGACCCCCAGAGGGAAGGCAACAAAGTGGGAGCCAACACGTAAAAAGAAGCCCAGAGAGAAAAGCCTACAAGAAAGACAGTGACCACCGCCTGGGGCCAGATAACCTAAAGGCCAGTTTCATCTGAGTTTCACGTGCAAAACAGCTGCCTCCCCCGACCCCCGCCCTTTCTACGGCTTAAGTTATTTCAGACACCCTCTAACTCACTGAAGAAAGTGGCCTGGAGACCGACCAGCCCACTTTCCTTACTGTACAGGCACACGAGACGTTACGTGGCTACACAGGTTTTTCAGCTGCTTGGGGCAAAGGCCTCATTAGAACATCTTGCCGGTGAAAACAACACTAAAGTTAATCTAGCTGCACTGTCTTTAGCTGATAAACCAGTAAGTGGACCGATATGAGCATTGTTCCTAAAGTTGTGGAAGAAACCATCCGAAGGACTAAAAACACATGGTCAACAGCGCTGACCTCTGGAGACGGAAACCTGAACGAGGGAGGGGGGAAGTCTTGTTTCTGCATTTTACCGTCTTTTACACTAGTGGTCTGAATACTTTTTAACCTGGTGTATATAAAAATATAGTGGGAAAAATATATATAAAGTTCCTAAAACATAAATTATAAACATAAAAGTTTTAAACCACATAAAACTCCAGAAGCTAGTACTTTACAGAAGGTCACATCATAAAAGAAGACACAGTGCTGGCTCTTAGCAAATGCGCATCCCGGAAGCCTGAGGACGTCCATCCCGTGTACTGAAGTCACGGGGGCGGGGCTCATCCAAACAGCGCGCTCGGTCACGGCTGTCACGGCTGCTGCTGCTGCCACCTCCTGCATCACTGCTAGTGATAACGGCTGTCACTGGGCACTTACTATGCACCCAACACGGCTCTAAGTGCTCAGTCTATACCGACTCATTTAATCTTTATAAAAACCACAGAAGATCTTACCATCGTCACTTTACGGATGAGGAAACGGAGGCACAAAGATACGCCGAGCTGCTCAAGGTTACAGGGCTGGAAAGCAGCACAAATAGGCCTTGAGCCAAAGAGGTCTGGCCGGTGGCTACAATGCACGGCCTCTCTCATCAAGGTAGCAGGGTTTGCCGGGACTCCACGTGCACTGGGATTTCTCCAGCTACAGAGGGCCTTTCTGATGTGGGTTCCGCCCACCTCGGGCTTGAACTCTGTCCTCCTATCCCCTCTGCTTCTTTGTTACTGGGATATAGACATTGCAGTGGAGCTCCAAACAGCTACACAGACATAACCTGCTACATCCTGAAGACATCCCATGTGTATAATGGAATTATAATGCCCAAGTAGGTCATGTTTACGTCTCCTCCGCCAGGCATGACAAACTTTTACTCACTGGAGAAACTGTAAGAATATACAAAGTAACTTAAAGGAGTTAGTTTAGAAACTAAGAAATTAATTTGTTCCCTGAATTTCTTATTCCTGTATTTGTATCATCAACCAGCAACCGTTACATTGAGAGACTAGTAAATGCTCAATTCCCACTAACTAAACAGCTATTTACAGCTATACAATCTAAGTCGGAAACACAGAAGAGGGACAGGGAGATGAGACAAACTGGTGAAGGTTCTCAGTGCAAACCTCACAAGTTAAAAGGGAATCCAAATTCCTAATAACATTCAAAATACATGCCACGTAACAGTAATAATTCCAGCATGGAGCTTCAGAGCACAGAAGTTCCCACATACTTTTCGTTCTGGCCTTTAGTGTGCTCTTTGAAGAAGATGCTCAGTGTAGAAAAAATAAGAAGTACGAGAAGAATAATGTCGTAAACAACTGGAATTGAACCCTTAAGGATGGCTTTGTTTCGGAAATCAGACAGCCTCCTCTGGCACCTCTGCCGCCGGGCTGCAGAAGTGAGTGTGCCACCCACGACTTGTGTGGCCTTGACTGAGAGAGCTCTGAGCTTCCTCTTATCTGTGAAACGGAAAGTTGGACTATTTTTAAATCGTCCCTATAAATATGTTTTAAAATGCTTCCAACTATAAAACACACTCTCTAGTCTTTCGAGACAGCAATCTGAATATTACTCATTTGCTACGTTACTCCATCTCTTGAGAGACTGCATCACTGAAGAGGCTGGATTTTTAAAAAATTGTATCTTTTACATGCTGACGAACAACACTAATTTATAAAGATGACTTTCTAGGTTTCTATTAACAGAGGCCCGCCACTGAAGAACTAAACATTTCTGAATGAATAATAACCTGCCAATACTTAAGCCCGCCAAGGGTAAAGCAGTGAAAGGAGTGCATAGTTGGACCCGGGTACCCAGTGTGATTTATCTCCTCCTAGAGGTCGGCCGTCGCTAGTCTCAGTGTTAATGGCCAAAGGTTCACGGTGCGAATGCAGCCTCGCCCGATCACGAGGCCCCAATCCAAACCTCCCATCCAAGAGGGAAAACATTCTTGAAACAACTCAAAAGTGCTCTTTGGCAAGCTTGAGAGATGTGTTCAATTAAGAGACTGGTGACCGTGTAAAGGATTGTCAGTTTTAAGCGGCTGTGACCTTTCTTACTTTGACCTGCTGACCCCGACATTCCTAGGCAGCTGGGGAATGAGACGCAGTGGTGATGGAGCCGACGGACCTTCCCCTCGAGAGGCAGACCCAACCCTTCCAGCAGCAAATGACGTTTATCCAAGTGTGTCTTGGGAAGAACTAATAAATGACGTTCCCTCCCTGAGAAATGACTAAAACCACTAAAATAATCCTTAGATAAAAAACCCAATTATTTACGGTAATGACTCTTAAGATAAAAATGAGGGAAATTTATTATAGTTGCAGGATGTTTCCAACAGGGCTACATATAACTGTGTACAGTCAAGAGTCATTCATCTGGTATTCTAGCAAATGGAATTTTCTATAATATGGTCTTTAGGACCATCTCCAACACAACAAAAACCCTGCAACATCTTGAGATGCCTCTTGAAAGAAGAAAACTTTACAGTATGTACAGCTGCTGCACTGCACTTATTTTACCGAACTTCATTACTCTTTTCTAAAACGTACATACTGAAGTCTGTTACACACGTTGGGGTTTATGATTATACTGTAGTGTTTTATACACTAGGTGCCCTTCATTTAGGGAAACAGTATATACACCCGGTGTGCTGTTCTTTCCTTCTTTCCATTTTTTTTTTGGCCATGCCACACAGCTTAAGGGATCTTAGCTCCTCGAGCAGGGATTGAACCTGTGCTCCTGGCAGTAAGAACGCCGAGTCCCAACCACTGGACCACCAGGGAAGTCCCACAGTCTTTCTAAGATGTACGACAAAGAGTGGAAAAAGCCACCGGAGTGAGCACAGCACCCACGTGATAATGCGCAAAGGCGGGTGAGGGGCCGTGCAGATGGAGGGGCCTGGAGCCCCTCGCCCTACAGAGCAAGGAGCCACTCCGTGCAAGGCTGTGGGAGCTCAGGTCGGAACCAGGGTTCCTCGCTCCCAGCCTCCTGAGTGGAGACACCAAAGTACGAATGTCTTTCACTAACAATTAAACCAAGAAGTCATTTCTAACAAGAATATACATAAACATCCCAAAGAGCAAAGGAAAGATAGGGTCCGATTCAGTTGGGTTCCATCAAGGGCCACCTCTTCCCTGACGTGTGAGGGGTGAGCCCCACTAGGAGTAACGTAGAGCTGACTGTCTAGTGGGTCTGTGTCCTAGTCACACAGCCACATGGTCCGTGTGTGTGTGTGTGTGTCTGCATATATCCACACATGTGACTAGATATGGTAGTATCAGCATAATGCATAGTTTCAGGTTTAAACATGACATTATTGTCTAAAGACTACAGTTTTGAGTAAAAATGATGCAGAATATATTTAATTACACTTTTATGCCTAACCTGACCTTTTAAGTATGATCTACTATCTTGATTGCAGCTACCAGTAATGAAAATGACATCTGTAAACTCAGAAGTATAAGCAATTCATACCAGGGAACCAAGAGTAATATGTATTTTTGTTGTTAATGCCTTCTGAATAAACTCAGGTTAATATAATAGTTGTTAAGTACAGAAACAGAAAAGTATGAATTGACTAGTGACTTTTTTCTTGCTGTGGAATTTGTCAATCTATAAAATATGTTGTAAGACATTAAAGCCACTTATGATATATGTTAATGACCTAATAGACTAAACTTTAGCAAGAGCACCATGCTATCATCTTTTAAAAATTGTTACTATGTAGTATCAGGAGGACACTGGGACACTGAAGGGGCAGGCACTCCATCCTCCACTGTTCGCGGCGGGGGTGGGGCGCCCGCCTTGCCTGTATCCTTACCCCCCCCCCCTTCAGTGAGTGTGGGAGGTGGGGCTGTATGACGCACCTGTGAATGCGCAGGTAAGCCGCTCAACTCCAGGGTGAAGTCTCAGCAAGCTCCCTCAGCCCGGCGACACACCCTTCTCCTCTAGTACAGACTTGAGGCTTGGATTCTCTCTCTGACTCCTCAGTTCATCAGGCGAATGGTCCCAAACTTGAACAGGGAGAAGGGGTACCCCCTCAAACGTCCATACATCATTCACGCATTTTAAAGGTCTGGAAGAATCTTAGACATACGGGCCCCCTTGCTAATTAATAAATCAGTGCATCCTCAAGCCAACAGTCATCATTTGTTCAGGTTTATCACAGTGGCTATAACCCCAACTCTGGGAAAGGGCAGAGAAGGTGTGGGTGGGCTCAGATCGACTCAATGTAATGACAAAAAAAGCATTAAACAGACCCACTCCCTCGTGGAAGGCAACTGGAGGACCATCTACTGATAATACAACATGTGCCTTCACGGGCAGGTCCCCCTCCTCACCTAAGGACTTTGGAAGGGCACATCATCCTCTCTGGCAAATACATGTTTATCGACATCTTTTCAGACCAGCGACAGTTCAGCACCCCTCCCCTCCCCTGAGGATAGAAAGGTTGTCTTTATCAACCCTTTTAAGTTCAGCTGATCTAAACACTTAGTTTAAATTTACTCTGACACAGAGCTTGCAACATTTTACCCTTCTTGCCCTGTGACAAAATACTGCCATCAAATTTTGATTATGAAACTGGTGAAAACACAAGCATAAACATAATCTTTTGGACCAACAGAACCTAACTTTTATGGCTTTTAGAGCTAAAGCACAACAATAGTTCCTAAAAATGGATACAGTCAAAACACTTTTTCTCTTTAAAACTGAACTCATAATTGTAACTAACAACTGCACAGATTGCTACACAAGATTTCTTTTTATCTCTTTTAAAATTAAATCCTATTTCTTAAACTGCACATGATAAAAAAAAAAAAAGGCCAAAAAATCCTATTGGGTTTCCATATGCACAAAAGACATAAACCCTCTTGACCCACAATTCACACCTCATACAAAACTTAAATGAATCTTTGACTTAAATATGAACCTCGAACTATAAAATTTCAAGAAGAAAACACAGGAACATCTTTGTGACCATAAGTTAGGCAAAGATTTCTTTGATAGATACCAAAAAGCGTGATCCATAAAAGAACAAAAGAATTGATAACTTGGACTTTTTACAATGAGAAACTTCTGCCCTTCAAAATGCAAAAGGGACCAAAAGGACACCGTGAGAAGGATATTCTCCCTCTCGCTCCACTTTCTCTCCCCAGCGTCCACCAGACACCCTGCCTACGGCCCCTCCTGAGCCGCCCCGCAAGCAAGCAGCGCATGCAGACGTGTAAGACGTGGTGGTTCCACTGCTCTTTGTAACAAGACTTTTTTCAGAACACGAACTTCCACATTCGGTACATTTATTAATTATTCGGGTGCCACGCTGCCTTCCCTGGTCATGCACAGGATGGGGACCAAATTCTTTGGAAGTAATTCGTTTCAGCGTTTACTTAAGCAAATACGGAAAAGGGACAGATAATAAATTTTAATTTGTTTGCCTCAGTTAAAACAAACATGAAACTTTTCTAAAGTATCAGTCCAGTCTCCCTGCATTATTTAGGTCATGCTCCAAAGCTCAGCTGTGTCAGCTGCTGGATCCTGGGGAGAGATGCTGTCATCTGGGCCTGGTACCAAAATATTTGAAGTACACAGAAACCAGTTTCTTCAGCGGCTTCCATGTCTTTGGGTATGGGTGTCCTCCAATAACGAAATCCTCTCTTAAAGAAAAATGAGAATCTCTGTCGTCACTTTGAGAATTCGAGAAAGTATCTGCCTCCCGCTGAACTGCAAACACGTCAACACTACAGAGCCCAGTTCGCTCTTAATGGCCCATGTGGTACCTACGTGGACGAGAAGAGGACCCGCGTCTCCCTGGAACCCACCGTCCTGCTTTACTTCTTCACAGCGTTTACCACTGAAATGATGTATCTTCTACACGCTCCGCCTGAATGCCAGCCCTCCACCCCACCTACTCCAGCCCTGGGAGGGCAGGGCTTCCAGCCCCTTGGCCGCGGCTTAGGGTCTCGGGCAGGCCCTGATGCACAGTAGGTCCTTGGCTGAAGAAACTCCATTTCTCCTACTGGGATTGGCTGCTACAGGTTTGTAAGTTCAGCAGACGTGACACAATCGGGATGGCCATTTAGAATATTTAATATTGCTTCTGCTACATTGATTTGGGGTGCAAAGGGCTGTGGCTTCCTTGTTTTACACCCTCGAGACCTGTGCTGTCCAAACATGGTGGCCACTGGCCACATGGGGCTGCTGGGCACTGGCCACATGGGGCTGCTGGGCACTGGTCACATGGGGCTGCTGGGCACTGGCCACATGGGGCTGCGGGGCACTGGCCACATGGGGCTGCTGGGCACTGGTCACATGGGGCTGCTGGGCACTGGCCACATGGGGCTGCGGGGCACTGGCCACATGGGGCTGCTGGGCACTGGTCACATGGGGCTGCTGGGCACTGGCCACATGGGGCTGCAGGGCACTGGCCACATGGGGCTGCGGGGCACTGGCCACATGGGGCTGCGGGGCACTGGCCACATGGCTGGTCCAGCCCGAGAGACGCTGTGAGTGTAAAAATGACCTCACTAACCGTGTTTACGTTACACGGGGAGAAAACAGCATTCTTAATCCTCTGGGTTAAACACAATGCATTATTAAATCTAATTTCACTGCTTCTTTTCCTTTGTGGTATGACTACTAACTGATACACTGGACCTGTGTGTGTGGCCTGTATCTGCACTTCACATCCTACTTCTCCTGGAGGCCTAGTTCTAAACGTGCCCTGCACCTCCGCCTGAGGGGACTGCCTCTTTCCCCCGTTAGAAACCCACCGGGGTGGACACACTGCAGGGCCTTGGGGTCTGAGGGCCCAGCCCCGGAGGCGCCAAGCCCGGGGCAGCGGATGGAGCTGTCACGACCGTGGCACAAAGCTGGCCCCCAATTTCTTACCCATTTTCTAGTTTGTTTGCTGACTTCCCGGCAAACGGTATCAGAAACTATTCTGACACTGTGTTTCTGACCCGTCCCACTCTCTAATACATTCACCCGGCTGCTTGGGGACCCTGGTCAGGACGGGTGGGAGCCCCCCTCACCTCTGGCCCAGCGCCCCCTTCAGGCAGAAAGGGAGACCCCCAACTCCACAGAGAGCCTTCTACCGCCAAGGTCACACTGCAGGGCCTCGGGGACGTGGCATCAGCGGGGCGCGGGGCGGAGCTGTGAGGCGACAGGCCCAGGGCTGCAGGCTCGGGGAGGGGGTGGAGATGAACTACACGGAACAGAGCAAAACCCCAAAGGACGTAACATGCCGACCAGAGAGGGAACGACCAAGTCACAGAGCCGAGCTTTTATCTCAAATTTGATTTTTTCCTCCAGTTTATAAAAATGTTTAAAGGAACATCTTCACGCAGAAGTACAAAAACAATAGCCTCCGCCTTGAAATGCGCAGACTGTTATTACATTTGGAGTAGGTTTGGGGCCCGGGGGAGAGTCTAGATTGCATACTGTGGGCAGAACACGGCTGGTCAACATGATCTGAAGACACCCCTGCAGTTGCTTCCTGCTGCAGTCTGTTCGGAAAGCTAATACAGTCCCCTCAACCCCCGTGCCAGCATCTGTCTGTTGACCTGAAACACTGTACCTCAGAGAAGAGCTGCCAGGATAAGGAGAGATTGCAAAGGATACTTTTTTCATCCTCTGCGTAAAGGTTACAATGTTAATAAAAGTATTATTTATGCTTGATCAAACGGTATAAAGACAGACGCCAGGAGAAACATCTTACAGCGCACCCAGGAGTGTAACACTTGGAAACACGCCTCCTGGTGTTACTGAGGCAGTTTGGCTAAAAATAGCAAGCGGCCCCCAGCCCCCCTCGGCCGCTCGCTTCCCCCCGGAATCCGGCTGATGGAAATAAAACATGTGGCGGGCCTGACCCCCTCCACCAACATTACATCAGTCTTCCTTATTAGGAAAACTTCTTCCAACCTGACATGCTGCCCAAAACAATCAGAGTTTAATTCTCGATGAGCAGTTCTAGGAGAGCTGCCCTAACCAGAAGGGGCTAAACATCGGGAGGGATGTGGGCGTCAGGCAGGCTTCCTTCTACCACGCTATTTTAATTCTCTGAACAGCGGCACCGTGACGGAAAGCATTAAGGAGGTACATATTTCACGTTCCCCGAAGAAGGCACATTTAAGAAAGCACATTTACTCCTCTTCCTCAAATGTTTCCTTTCTATATACTTTCTGACATATGCATGTTTACTGTGAACAGAGAGACGAGAAATCAGAAATTCTTCGATTCTTGATTTATCATAATTGCAATATTGGTTCTGACCAAAGATTTTGGTATCTGACCTTAAGACGACGAGAGGATGACGTGGAAGTTAAGAAGCTGAGAAAGATCTCCCTCCCTCCCCCTCCCCGAACCTTGACTGTTATGTCTGATTTGCTAGACAACTTTGGGTTACCCTTTTGGCTCTGTTACCATATTAACATGTTAACCTGGCAACAAAAGCAAAAATTAACAAGTGGGGACTACATCTCAAACTAAAAAGCTTCTGTAGCAAAGGGAAACATCAACAAAATGAAAAGGCAACCTATGGAATGGGAGAAAATATCTGTAAATCATCTATCTGATAAGGGGTTAATATCCAAAATATATAAAGAACTCAAACAACTCAGCTGCAAAAAAAAACCCCAAACAATCCAATTAATTACCAGCAGAGTAACTAAATAGACATTTTTCCAAAGAAGACATTCAAATAGCCAACAGGCATGTGAAAAGATGCTCAACATCACTAATCATCAGGGAAATGCAAATCAAAATCAGAATGAGATAGCAACTCATACCTGTCAGGATGGCTGTCATCAAAAAGAACACAAATAAATACTGGAGAGGGTATTTACTGTTACTAAGGCAGTTTGGCTAAAATTAGAACACAAACAAATACTGGAGAGGGTACTGGATGAAGCTTCCTACATTGCTGATGGGAATGTAAATCGGTGCGGCCACTGTGGAAAACAGCATGGAGGGTCCTCAAAAAATTAAAAATAGAGCTACCACGTGATCCAGCAATTCCACTCCGGGGGATCTATCCAAAGGAAATGAATTTACTATCTTGAAGAGTTATCTGCACACTCATGCTTATTGCAGCACTATTTACAACATCCAAGACATGGAAACTACCTAAGTGTCCATGAACAGATAAACAGATAAAGAAGTGAACAGATGAATGGATAAAGAAGACGTGGTACATATACACAATGGAATATTACTCGGTCATAAAAAAGAATGAAATTTTGCCATTTGCAGCAACATGGATGGACTTGGAGGGCATTAGGCTAAGTGAAATAAGTCAGAGAAAAACAAATACTCTCTGTTACCACTTATATGTGGAATCTTAAAAACAAACAAAAAAACCACAGCAACAATAACAGAAAAATACCTCAGGTTAATAGAGAACAGATTGGTGGTTGCCAGAGGTGGGGGAAATGGGTGAAGGTAGTCAAAGGGTACAAACTTCCAGTTATAAGTAAGTCATGGGGATGTAATGTACAGCAATGGTGACTGTAGTTAGTATATTTGAAAGTTGCTGAGGGTAGATCTTAAAAGTTTTCCTCACAAGAAAGAAAATTTGTAATGATGTAAGGTGATGGATGTTAACTGAACTTATTGTGGAGATCATTTCACAATATATACTGTATCAAACCGTCACACTGTACACCTAAAACTAACACAACGTTATTCGTCAATTATATCTCAATAAAACTGGAAAAAAGAATATCATATTTTAAAATGTTACATAATAAACTTGTTTTCAAAAAAATACGTTAACTGATCTAGACTTCTTGTTATGAAAGGTAAGACTTAAGAAGTTAAGATGTACGTGTAAAATAAAAATTAACAAAGGCAAACCTCTGCCTTAAACAATTGCCTTTCCATGAATATAAATAGGGTTATTTATCAGTTTGCTGATCTACTTGGTATTTGACTTTTCTTTCTTCTTGACGTAAGGACTATTTTCATCGGAAAGAAGAAAGGGTTACAAAACAGTCCGAAGTCTCCAGTCCGCAACGGGGCAGTGGCGTTAGCAAAGGTAACACTGCATCCTACAGCTATTAATCTAGAAACAAGCAATCCTGGGTAGCAAGGGTCCAGGGCATCCTGCTCTGTGTACAGCGAGCCCCTCCTGACAGGCGGTCACTAACAGACTGCTGGCTCTCTCCCCGGTTTCCAAGGTGGGTCCCTGACAAAACCCAATCAGTCACGTGTTCATGGAACCGGGGAGGGAGGAACGGCTTTCAGAGGAGGGTTGTGCACAGAAGGAAGACGGGCCTGGAGGGTGGCTGTGGACAGCTCCAGGCTTGTACTTCCACATCTAGCTCATGACTGAACTTTTCTAACTTGAATGTTTTCAAAGGCAAGAAAAACAAATACACCCGAATCTCTTCTGCTCGGGACCCGGACGGTCCTCACTGTTTCCATGATGGGCCAGGCACTGGTGCCCTGGGAAAGTAATTCCATTTAAGAACTCAAAGGGCTTTCCATCTCTGGGGAGTTTTATCCACATACTTCTTACTGCTTTAGGGATTAAAGGCGGTGTGTCCTTCTCAGGAGTGAGGCTCTGGGGTCAGACCGCCCGGGTTAAATTACTGGCTAAGTGTCCTTGATCCCTTAACCTTCCTGAGCCCATTTCCTCATCCTGGAGTAGGGGTTACAACGGTATTTCTCTCCTGGGCTGCGAGGGTGAAGTGAGCTCTGACATATGGAATGCTTAGAGCTAAGCTCGAGCAAACCTTTAAGAAGTGTAGCAATTAATATCCAGGATGACCATGTAATTCAGTGTCCAGACGGGGACCTTTCTGTCCAGGAAAGACGTGACCTGGACAGGACTCGCCCCCAATAGGCAGACTGACAGTCCTGGGAAAAGGGGAACCTACAGTGATCCCAGCAACTCCATGGTGCCAAAGCCCCACAGGGCAGACGTGAACTGATTTAGAAAATTAACAAAATGTGTGCATCACTGGTACCAGAGGGTCTGAGATCAGAAGAAGAACGCCTTAATTTTAAAAAAACCAGTAATTGTAATGTAAAAGTTTATCTTAAAACAGACCTAACAGTTTTATGTGAACCACCCGTTCTGCTGACCTCAGAACATTCCTTTTCAACATCATCCCAAATGCATTGCAAAGATTCGTTTCAATGGTTTTGGCCACTTCCTCAGAGCCCCTCCCCACAGACATCAGGGAGCCGGGGAGGAGTAACCCAAAGAAAGAGGTGACAAGGGCACAAGTTCACATCCACAGACCCAGGTGTGCTCCACAGGTGCAGCTCTACGGGGAACTGGGCCACTTCCCTCCTACCTGGGGAAGAGCCAGCACAGAAACATGTCTGTTAAAAATGAGCTTTTCACCTCACGCCGGTCAGAATGGGCATCATCAGAAAATCTACAAACAACAAATGCTGGAGAGGGTGTGGAGAAAAGGGAACCCTCTTGCACTGTTGGTGGGAATGTAAATTGATACAGCCGCTATGGAGAACAGTATGGAGGTTCCTTAAAAAACTAAAAATAGAACTACCATACGACCCAGCAATCCCACTACTGGGCATATACCCTGAGAAAACCCGTAATTCAAAAAGAGTCATGTACCACAATGTTCATTGCAGCTCTATTTACACAGGACATGGAAGCAACCTAAGTGTCCCTCAACAGACGAATGGATAAAGAAGATGTGGTACATATATAAACAATGGAATATTACTCAGCCATAAAAAGAAATGAAGTTGGGTTATTTGCAGAGACGTGGATGGACCTAGAGACTGTCATACAGAGTGAAGTAAGAAAGAGAAAAACAAATATCGTATACTAACGCATATATGTGGAACCTAGAAAAACGGTACAGATGAACCAGTTTGCAGGGCAGAAGCTGAGACACAGATGTAGAGAACAGACATATGGACACCAAGGGGGGAAGCGGGGGGAGGGTGGGATGAACTGGGAGACTGGGACTGACATGCATACACTGATGCGTATAAAACAGATAACTAATGAGGACCCGCCGTATAAAACATAAAATTAAATTAAAAAAAAAGAGCTTCAGCGGGAAACGTTCAGCTGGCGCCCTCTTTCCTCCCTGGGCCCTTGGCGGCAGCTCCGTTACGGAAGCGCTTTACTATCTCTAGTCGAGCAGGAGCTGGGACTTGACCCTGTGCAGGCCGGCCGCCCGGGGCCACCCCGCCGCCTCGGGCCCGAGGGGGCCACACCCGCAAGGCGGGGGAGCAGCCGGCACCCCAGCCTGCGCTCCTCCAGGCCCCGATCCCGCGGTGCTGTCTCCCCTAGGCCTTCAGCCTCCCCACCTACAGAACTGGCCCAAGGCCCATTTCTGACTTAACTCACGGGGGCTGCCTGTGGAACCTCGGAGAAGAACATCTGGGAAACGGTTTTCGCTCACTCCACAGTGTGCATCCTGCCCCGGACCCCGCCCCGCCCCCCATGTATCCATTCAAGAGTGATGCAAGAGTTCTAGCTCTAGCTCACGTTTCTGTCCAAGGCCCCAGACCAGCCACACCCCCTGACTGGCCTGTCCACGCAAGGCCACTGCTGGTTTAGTTATTGTCTGTTTCCTCCTGAGACCGCGATCTCTCTAAGGGCAGGTCCACGTCTGCTTTATCCTTCAGTCTGTCACCTGAAGTTCAGCACACCGTCCATGAATGAATCCTTGAACCGGGAGAGGCAGGAGGAGAGGATGGTTAGTGAAACTTGACAGATGCCAGACACCGCCCCGCTCTGTACACAGGCTTCCTCGTTCCCGTGTCTGTCTCTGCATCTGCACGGACGGGTCATATGGCCCGTGTGTGTATGTACCTGTTCTCTGCAGTACCGACGAGCTGGACCAACCCTTCTCTCATCCGTGCAAGGGCGGGTAGCCGAGGACAGCGCTTGGCACACAGGTGTGCCGGGAGCTGCTGTCATCTCTCTTCCCCCCAGTCAACGGCACCATCACTGATGCAGCCCCTCCACTCAGCACCCCAGGACTCACCCCTGCCCGGCCCTCCCTGGCCTCACCTAAGCCCTCACCAAGCCATCTAACCCCACCACCCCTGCCTCTGCCTCTCCCAGACCACCTCCCACCCGCGCTCTCCTCATGCCACCCAGAGAGGTTTTCAGACGGCACGTCTCATCTTGTAACCTCCTGGCTCACGTGCCCCCAGTCGCTTCAGCCTGCCCTCAGGACAAATCCGAGTTCCCCGACCTGGGCCACCAGGCCTGGTGGGCTGGCTGTGGCCTCTTCCCACCGCCCCGTTCTCGGGGTCCAGCCCCGCGTCCTGGGCGGCAGCCCTTCCCTGTGCCCCCGAGCGGGGTGAGGGTCTCCGGTCTCCGGCCCTCACCCTGTCACAGCATCACCTACGCGAGCACTCCCCGGGCGTCCTGCACCTGGTCTCTGAGACCCTGCATTCCCCTTGCCCGGACCTGGGGCTCTTCCAGCTCTAGCAACGCGAGGACCAGGAAGCAGGTGATGGCAGAGACACGAGGGCTGGGCCAGGGGACACCCGGGTCTGCTGTGGCTCCCCAGGGTGGCCCTGTCTCCACTGCCTTCCCGTCTGTGACAACCGGTACCAGACTTTAAGGCCAAATTGTCTACTGAAAACAATCCCTGTAGACACAAGGAAGACGCTCCCGATTATGCTGCGGGAAAGACGTTACTACGAGGGGTGCTTGTCTGTGGGGTCCTCTCTCGCCTCCCGCTTTCCTGCCGCTCATCAGCCGGCTGTGACTCCTCTCCATGCACAGAGCAACATGGTCTTCTGTTCTTCCCCGAAAGGCTAGAATTATGAAAACTCATTTTATGAATCCTAAAAGACGTTTTTTTTTGCAAAGTTTAACAGTGAATAAAAACAAACAACCCACTCAAAAAATGGGCAGAAGACCTAAATAGACATTTCTCCAAAGAAGACATACAGATGGCCAACAAGCACATGAAAGGATGCTCAACATCACTAATTATTAGAGAAATGTAAATCAAAACTACAATGAGATAGTTCTGATTTTTGATGATGGCGATTTTGGCACCAGTCAAAATCGCCATCATCAGAAATTCTACAAATGATAAATGCTGGGAAGGTATGGCGAGAAGGGAACCCTCCTACACTGCTGGTGGGAATGTAAGTTGGTGCAGCCAGTATGGAGAACGGTATGGAGGTTCCTTAAAAAACTAAAAATAGAGCTACCATATGATCCAGTAATCACACTCATGGGCATTTATCTGGAGAAAAACATGGTCCAAAAAGATACATGCACCCCAACGTTCACAGCAGCACTACTGACAATAGCCAAGACTTGGAAGCAACCTAAATGTCCGTCAACAGATGAATGGATAGGGGCTTCTCTGGTGGCACAGGGGTTAAGAATCCGCCTGCCAATGCAGGGGACATGGGTTCCAGCCCTGGTCCGGGAAGATCCCACATGCTGCGGAGCAACTAAGCCTGCGCGCCACAACTACTGAGCCCGCGTGCCACAACTACTGAGCCCGCGTGCCACAACTACTGAAGCCTGCACGCCTACAGCCCGTGCTCCGCAACTAGAGAAGCCACCGCAATGAGAAGCCCGCGCACCGCAACGAAGAGTAGCCCCCGCTCGCCGCAACTAGAGAAAGCCCGCACGCAGCAAAGACCCAACGCAGCCAAAAATAAATAAATTTATATATAAAAAAAGAAAGCTATAATTTTTCTTTCCACATCCAGCATTAATGGTTTTTGTCCAATTACTTATTAAAGTGCTAAGGTATGAGTCTTTCAGTAGAAACTGGTTTGGGTTGAACACAAAAAATCCACAGGGATTTTCCAATTTAATTCAAGAGGTTGGACAACTGTCCTATTAGCTTAACAAATAAAGTTTTATTGTGCCTCTTTCTTCTGTTTGACAATGTAGGTCGCTTCTGATATATGGGGATGGGCGGGAAACACGTATTCTGCGGACAGAGAGGGGTCAGCAGCCTCTGAAGTAGAGAATAATGTTGGTACGACTGGTGGGGAAGAGACACCTGGGAAGAAGGGAAGAGAGGGTGCGGCTCGAATGCAACAGAGGAAAGACACGGAAAGAGGCTGCAGGAAGCAGCACGCACGGCAGGCCTGCCGGCCAGCTGGCGACACACCATCGGCGTGTGGGCTGAATCTCAGCACTGCCGTTCACTTCACCTCTGCAGGCCTTGGTGTCCTCTTCTTTCAAAAAGGGAACAGTAACACCAGCTTACGCGGCTTCTCGGCAGGTTTAAGTGAGGTCATGGATGTAAACATTTTAGTTGCCTTTCACTTTCCTTCAGTATTCAGAAAATATGAACATTCAGTGTGGTTTCTTCTAAGATCGCAGAACCTAGTGGAAAGCTTGCGGCAGACGTTGAAAAGCAGACCTGAGCTCTCCACGGGTCTGTCAATGAACCCGTCGTGACCACAGGAACCGTCAGGGCCCAGGACGGACAGCCCCCCGTGCCCTGTCCTCACACCCCTCACACCTGTGGGAAGGGACGCCAATCACCTCCCCGTCTGTCCTGAAGGTGGGTGGTGGCCTCATGGTGCATTTCAGGAGAAAGGCCACGTGTGTCTGCAGTGAACATACAAGTTAATCATGCTATGAACCAGGGGCAGAAGGAATGAATGAACATTACTCCTGTCCTGAATTCAGAGCTCCAAGTAGCTTTGGACACCAAGTTAAAAAATGAAATATATTCATAAAGCTGAATCTTTCATTACTTTGCTAAAGACTAGGATTCAGGCTATTTCATAAAATCAGATAATTTATCACTCAGGATATTTCAGGGAGAAATCCATTTTGTGAATCCAAGCCTTTCCTTCCCACTGTTTACAGCACAGAATGAAAAGTACACTCTGCTTGAAGGTTTGAATTCTACCAGTGTTGAGCGCTCAGAACGCAAATGACCATATTTCTAAGTTTGACAAGTACCCTGACTTTTTGTTTCCAGTACTGTCTCCTTTTATGCCCTCAGTGGTTTACATTTTGTGCAAAACATCTTATCAGTGATGGTGTGAGAAGCTTTCTTTTAAGAGAGAGAGAGGGACTTCCCTGGTGGTCCAGGGGTTAGGACTCTGTGCTTCCACTGCAGGGGGCCTGGGTTCAATCCCTGGTCGGGGAACTAAGATCCAACAAGCTGCATGACATGGCCAAAAAAAAAGTAAAAAAGAAGAGAGAGACAGACAGAGAGAAACAGAGAGAGAGAGAGAGTCCAAGGACAGCCGTGCCCAAATGGCATGGTATCCCTGCTGGGGTGAAAGCCAGTGAATGACGGCTTCTGGTCTCCAGTCTCTGACCGCAGGGATGAGCGCATTCAATCCCTAAACCGTACAAATGCCCCGATTTCCTTGTTGTCTCTGAACCCACAGGACAGGCCCTAAGACAAAGTGGCGGCTCTCAGCTGCAGGAGTGACCCTGGGTGACAATTCACAGCACAAAGCCCCCTTCGGTGTGATTCCCTTTCACTCACGGGGGGGTCTCTCTTCTTACTTCTCCTCCGTCACAACCTGGGGGGTGCGCTCCCCCGTCTCAGCCCCTCAGGCTCAGAATCCTCACAATATGGTAGGTGAGGTTACATTCTTGCTCTAAAACTTGGACTAGCTCTGCTATACGGAAGTGAAAAATAATCATGAATAACACTGACCGGGAAACAGGAGATCAGGGTACCCGAGTCAGTTCTACTACAAACGAGCCGTCTCTTAATATTCCTGGAACTTAGTTTTCTTCCTAATTTTTTTTCAAAAGGAATAAATATTCATTGTGGAAAACTCGAGTCTCAGAAAACCAAAGTACTAGGATGATAAAGTAAAAGTGAAGCTTCCTCCCCCAAACCACCCCTCCTCATAGGGTGCCACCCCCAGGGAACAGCTCTGCTTGTGTCCAGCGCTGTCGTCCCAGAGCTTCCACCGTGCAGACACCTGCACACACAACACACGGATGTTTACAGGTAGGGCTTCCGTGTGACCACAGCACACACAACGCACGGCTGTTTACAGGTAGGGCTTCCGTGTGACCACGGCACACACAACGCACGGCTGTTTACAGGTAGGGCTTCTGTGTGATCACGGCACACACAACGCACGGCTGTTTACAGGTAGGGCTTCTGTGTGACCACGGCACACACAACGCACGGCTGTTTACAGGTAGGGCTTCTGTGTGATCACGGCACACACAACGCACGGCTGTTTACAGGTAGGGCTTCTGTGTGATCACGGCACACACAACGCACGGATGTTTACAGGTAGGGCTTCTGTGTGACCACAGCACACACAACGCACGGCTGTTTACAGGTAGGGCTTCTGTGTGATCACGGCACACACAACGCACGGCTGTTTACAGGTAGGGCTTCTGTGTGATCACGGCACACACAACGCACGGCTGTTTACAGGTAGGGCTTCTGTGTGATCACGGCACACACAACGCACGGCTGTTTACAGGTAGGGCTTCTGTGTGACCACGGCACACACAACGCACGGCTGTTTACAGGTAGGGCTTCTGTGTGATCACGGCACACACAACGCACGGCTGTTTACAGGTAGGGCTTCTGTGTGATCACGGCACACACAACGCACGGCTGTTTACAGGTAGGGCTTCTGTGTGACCACAGCAGCTGGATCACGCGTGTGCCTCTTCCTCAGTGACGCTGCATCTCCCACGACGGTCACAGACGCCCCTCCCCGTCGCCACCCCGAACCCCTGCCCCAGCTGGGCTGCAGCCCACGTGGGCCACAGCACAGACAGGCCGTCCCTTATCAAAGACAGACGCGGCCTCCCCAAGGACTCTCTAGTACAAGCAGTGGAGCAGTGAAGATCCCTGTACAACTTGAGTACGTATTTTGAGTTTTCTGTGGGAAAAATTTCTAGAAATTGCAGGGTCAAAGGTTGTGTGAATTTCACATATAACGAGCTTTAAATGTGAGGGCCACACTGCCCTTGAGAAGATCTTATGACCTTATCTTTATCTGAAAAAGGAGGAAAAAGGAGATGATCCTTTTCCAATCTTTTTCCAACTGAACCTTGAATTCAACTCAATTAAGAAGCTTTTCAAACCAGAATGGAAGACGGGGCGGCTCTGAGATCCAGTTGCCTTTCAGCAAGTCCACTCATTTCAAGCCCTGTCTTCATGAGCAAGTACTGAGACTTTGTTTTGCTTTGGTCTTAGTTGCCAAATAACATTGTTTTTCCCCGTGGAATAACATTGTTTTTCCCTGTGGCAATATTGCTAGCCAGAAATGAAAGTGCTGCTTATTTCCAGAAGCGGTTAAGAAACGATTTCCTGGCATTTGCTACATCATCAGTTGCAAATCTCACTTATTTAAGGGACAAACTACTCCCTCGCAGGTGTGGGTCTCAAACTTTAGTGAGCATCAGTCATCCAGAGCCTGCAAAAGCACAGACCGCAGGGACCCACCCTCAGAGTTTCTGATTCAGTAGGTCTGGGATGGGGCCCGAAACTTCTGTTTCTGACAATTTCCCAGGTGAGGCTGCTGCCGGTGGTCCGGGGAGCACGGCTTTTCAGACGCTCTGTAATCACTGGGCAAACATTTGCAATCAGAGGGCCACGGCCTTATTCCGGGGAGACGGCGCTTTACATGAGTTTGAATGCTAGTCAGGCACCCTACTTACTACACGAAATCTTCTCTCTGCTACAGGTCACCACCGCGCAGGAAGGGGCAGGATGCCAGGACCACACGGGCGGCCCCAGGGTCACCCCTTCTGCCCAACACCTACTCTCGCACAGGAACTGGTATTTAAAAGCACGTAAGACGACTGCAAGATAACTTCACCTCGTTCTCCCTCTTACAAAGGAAACTCTATTGATCAGACGGTGAAAGGTACTGACACTGATGCCTTCTGATAATCCCCAGGGACTTACAGCCACTTAAGTGACACATGTCAAACGGACAAATTCAGCTCTCAGTTACCCAAGTCCTGAAAGCAAACACGAGAAAACAGATGACGTGAACCTGAACCTGCCCTCTGACTGTAGGCTGTGGATCTACAGGGCACTGCCAACGCATTTCCTGTTCTAGATCTTGTATCTGAGAATGACGGCAGTACAGTGTGCGGTGGGGGTAGAAGTGAACAAAGGAACAGGTTCACGTTTACATATTCGTGACAGGACAGTGAACTCTGCTGGGCAGGGAAGAAGGCAGGTCACAGGAGAGAGAGCCAGACCTGCCGGACGCACCGTCAGCTTGGAGGCTGTTCGCCGGTCAGCTGTGATACACCTGGTTCACGGTGTGTTTTCAGAGTTGAAGTCAGAGCATGTTGAACTCACGTCAGAGGAGAGAGTTATGCAATGACGGAAGGGAGAGAAGAAAGGGGGGCAAAGACAGTGTCCTAGAGCAACAAGGCGCCACCTCCAGTGACAGGCAGAGGAAGCCCGCCCATTCACCGTGGTCCCTCAGCAGCTCTGAAGGGGGCCCGTTAAACCGGTCAGCGCTGTAAGGATGGGCAGGGCCCCCTCACGTCCTCGGAGGCACACGTTGCATTATTCCCTAAGACCACGGCTCTGCTTCTGGCCGACGCTTTCGAAGTCTTGACTAGTCAAGTTCTTTATTTGAATAAATCTTTCTTTTCTTTTAAAAAAAATTATGACTTTAGAGGTTTTTAAACTCCTGACAACCTCTCTTATGGGTAATCAAAATCAGATACTGCTACTGAAAAAAGAACAAAGGGGTGAGGAAGAAGTGACAAGTAGGTCCCCAAATTCCTTTTTAAAGCATCTAGAGAGATTCCACAGATCACACAGATATCCGGGAAACACCGTGCTCAACCTGTGAAGGTATCCATTCAGACAAAGAGCTATTTGCATATTTTCCATGACTCTCTGCGTGTGACAGTCCAGCCAGGCCTTCCTCACCCCCTCCCCGCGGGCCCCTCTCCGGCCACGAAGCTGGACGCCCACCGGCCTGCAGACACGTGGCCTTCTGTCCACCCCTGGGCCTTTGGGCGTGTGGCCCAGTGGCCTTCTCCACCCCGGTTCACTTGATCAAACCTCCCTACTGTCAGGCCTCGCGCGCCGTCTCCCGAACCTTCCCCTGCTCCCAGGAGGGCTGGTCACGCCTCCCTGGGGTCTCCGCGTCGCCTACTTCAACCTCGGGCCTCACCAGCCCTCTCTGCTGCCGTTCCACGACCCCCACTCATTCGGGGACACCTAAGTATTCTCTGAGTCAGTGAGTGTCTGCTGGAGTGTCTGCTGAGTGAAGGAGTGACACTAATTTGTTTGCTCGCTTTTTAAAGTGTCAGGAAAGGTTTCCCGGTATGCCCTCCCCCGGCCGCCACAGAAGACAGGCCGTGGGCCGTTAAAGCTCCATTCCCGCGGCACAGCTGTTTTCCCCTCATCGATTCTAAGAAATCTTAGATAACCAGAGAACTCTGTGGGTTACAGAAGGCCTCGGCCACCGCAGGGCTCTGTGCGGTGAGAGCACGCAGTTTTAGGGGAGAGGAACCCAGAGCGAGAAGAGCCCGCCCGCCTGGGGACGCCCCACCTCCGCGAGGCGCGTTTTCTTCCTTCTGGAAAAAGGAGATTTTATAATTTTTAAAAGGACAGACGATGGTCTCACTGGACTGTTCTACAATTCAATAAAGAATGTATGTAAAACACCTTGAAAATTCACAGTGTCATTAACTATTTGTTGAATAAATGGATTAAGCAATTCATGTGGACTTGAGTACCGAGAGAGACCAGCCAAGAGCAACCTTTACTACCAGGCATATCGGATCATGAGCGCTAATTTCTGAAGGTGATCTAGTCATGGTTTTCTGCAGGAATTGTGGCCTAAGACAGAACAAAACAGAAGGAAACACAGAGCTCTCTGACCTCTGGATACACGATTTCCCCGTGAACGATGACTCAGGGTAAAAGCACCGATAAAGGCTGGGTTTCTGCCGCACCGGCCTCTGCTGAGACCCAGCGGGGCAGGGCCTGCCCTCCCCACCTGCACAGACGCCCTTGGGAGATGCTGCGAGGGTCCCCTGAAGCAAGAGAAGGGGAACCAGGATGGGCAAAGCGCGCAGATTTGGCAGGAAGTCTGGATCTCCGCACCGCGGCTTCCGGCCCGGGCTTGCTCCCCAGTGACGTCATCTGATCTCCATGCTGCAGCCCCACGAAGCCTCCGCATCCGATGAGTTCCCGACTTCCAGCTCAGCTGCGTCTCCCCAAGCCTAATATGGAAGGCCCCTGAGTCACGGGACGGACCTCCGCGGTTGTTAAAATAGCAGAAGTGTTTACTAATCACACATGGAAACCAGTGCACGTACCACGGGGGTGGCTTTCCAGCTCCACATCACCACTGCCTGGAACGGTGGCTCTAAGTCCGACCACTGGACTCCTACGGTACACAAGGACCACGTCAAATCTGGTCATCCTGCGGTCTAAGACAGGAGGTCACTGAAAATCAAATGTAAACCTAAAATGCTCTTCTTAAACTATGTGAACTTTTCTCTTACTTGAGCTCAACAGAGATCAACCCCTGACCACGTGGAACTGGTGATTTCTGTAAACTTTGTCCTGTGACCCAGCTTAGAGGTTACAGCAACTCATTAATTATCCTGTTTCCCAGATTACACTATATCCGAAGGGTATTATCTCCTGAAATGTAAATTAGCATAAAACATTCCAAAAGGTTTGGCGGTCAGTCTCTTACTTTTCCTACGTGGCCCACGGTGGTAAACCTTGCTGCAGTCAGAATTCCCTTCTGGCAAAGCCACAGTGGCCAAGCTTAGAAGCTGGACTTAGGTCAGATGACACTATACGTTTCCCTGGTCTCTGTATACTAGGATATATACGCACAACTAACACAACTACACATTTTTTAACCACCTCTATCATCATTTTTGGAGGTCACGGGCACTTGGGATTTTTGTGAAGCTTGTATTTCTAATATGGTTTTGCGGATGACGCACAGGCTTATAATTTGCACGGGAGTGTGGCACTTCCTGTCTGAGATCCATCTTTGTACTTCTCCAAGACCAGGGAACCATATCCCAGAGTCACCAGCTTCCTGAGTGTTTCAGCCCAACCCTCCGCGAGAGCAGGCAAAGCTGAGGTGGAGGAACGGCAGGGCTGCACGGGACGCCCTTCATCTCCCTCCTCACGCGGCACGGGGACAACTCAGCCCGTCTCATCCGGTCTCTCACTTTATGGGAGGACGAAAGAAAGCCGGGAGCAACGCGGGTGGCCTGGGAAGGGACAGCTGGCCGTGCACAGCCCGAGCCAGGACCACCACTGCACCAGAAGACAGACTTGGGATGACGGCCATTTCCTCAGCTGGTTCAGAAAATAAAGGCAGGCGGCCGAGAAAGGCAGGCGGGCAAGTCACAGATGCATCTAGACTGTACTACATCACCATCTCGAGAGATCTAAGCAGCTTTCCGGGTGGCCCCGGCCAACAGCAGGTGTGTGCTGGCCTCGTCAGAAAACCCAGAGGTTCAGCCCGACCCTGTGGTTTCAAACACTGCAGCCTTTAGTCTGTTTGCTGGGAGCTGCAGTGCCCTCACGATTTCCCTGACTCATAATTTCAGCTGATGCCTGTTGGCAACAGAAGTGATTGGTGTTATTATTTTTTTAATGAAAATTGTAGAAGGGATATCGTATTTGAAACCAGATCTAATTACAGTGATGAAAGGATGAACTAGTTATCTCAAAGTCAGAACAGGACCCAAAAGCCATTTTGTAAAAGAGACTCAAACCCAAGGGTCAGAGCAGACCCCACCGTACGACCAAACTCTGTTTCCAAGATGTTCAGTCTTCACTATATTCTTGCCTGTTCAAGTGGCTGAATATTGATAATGTAGCTGTGTGACTCTGTGACTGCACGTCATTATTTGGCTTACATAAAACGCAGTGAACCAATAATTGCTGTACTACATAAGCTATGACACTTCACGATCAGTGTGGTTCTGAAATATATCCTAATTATAGATTTAAGTAGAAGGCTGCAGTAAAATGAAACTACTGCCACCATGAGAACACTGAGCAAAGATTTAGGCGTCCAGTTTGATTATCCTTCTCTTTTATTTTCAGACTGGTGCTTGGCTTAATAGGCAGACAAAATCAAAAGGCTCAGAGAGAAAATAAACACGTGGGTAGACTCTGAGCTCTGAGCAGAGGGGCAGAGCCTGGGAGCTGCAGCAGCAGAGACACACCGGGGGGAGCGGCCAGGGCACCCGGGACACGGCGGCCACCCCCCAGGGCTGGGCCGTCCACGCAAGGCGGCCAAGGCAACCCAACCAGAGGCCTCCACTGGGATCACCTCCCCAAGCAAACTGGGCTTCAGGATTCTAAACATTAGCATTTACCCTTAAAAGCTTTCCTCTTGAACCTGCATAATCAACGCTCTCAATGTGACTTTGCCAGATTTGCCATCTGTGCAGAAGCTGCTGGAAAACCCTACAGTCGCCCTGGGTGCACAGTTCCCAGGGTCACAATCCCCCTGCACTCGGAGGGGAGGCCCCAAGGGCTGGAAAGAGAAACCAGCCAGAGCCTGAAGGCCCTGGTCCTCCAGTAACTGCACCTTCGGGAAGTCACAACCAAGTGCACGCTTTATACTTTCAATCTGTTCAGCAGAGGGGTCAGGACACCTGCCCTGCAAAGGCCCTGGACCGGCAAAGGCCCCGAATTGTTAAATGAACGAGAGCTTGGCCTGGGTCTCACACTCTCGACCCTGATATGCCTGTGAAGGGCGAACACTCGGACTTTTCTAAATCTCGAAATATAAAAATAATTCCAAGTAACTTTTCCATCGTTTGTACCCTGGAGCAAGGATGCCGACCTGGCAGAGGAGAGTCTGGCCGGCGGTGGCGGTTACTGAACGTCCCCAGTGGCTGCTGAGTGGTTCTGAGGGGAAGCAGTGCAGTTCTGTACGTCTGCAAACCGACAGCTCCCGCTGGCTGTGCACGAAGAGGGGCCAAGGATGCCTGGACTTGGACAACTTCCGTCTCACCCCCGGACGACGTTCCTGCCTTTCAGAGAGATCTGCAGGCTTAGGTACCACTCTCTCTTGCAAATAAAAGCTCCGTTTTGGAGAGGCAACGTCCAGCTCCTCGTCCCGTCCTGGGCGTCCTGCCCTCACCTGCCGGGACAGGCTTCCAGGTGCTGGTGTGGACAGTGTGTGCTCAAACCTCCTGCTATGTGACACAACCTCGTGACGCGGAGGGCATCTGCTTTCGTTTTCTCTCTTAATAAGTGCCTCAAATAGATATTTCTACAGATCCACACGTCACTTTATACAAACACATCCATTTACAGTTAGGAAGACAAGGAGAAAATGAGGCTTTACCAAGAAGAACCACACATTTTTCCAACTCCAGCTTTGAATTAGTTCACCTGTGGTTTTACTGGGATATGCTTTACTTCAACACTCTTTCACTGGGCAGGTTTTTCAGACCTTAACTTAGTCAAGTGACGGATCTTGACGTCACCTTCAAATACAGAGTCCAGCTTGCTCACTGTCTGTTCTCCCGTGGGCAGAGCCATCTCCTCCCAGGGCTTTCATCGTGGTGACCATTCCCTCAGCTCTGTCCCCACTCTGCCCTCTCAGAACAACACACATGGGTGTCCACCTGCCCCTGCTCACCTCTCTTTGGTCCAGCACCCGACCTGCCTTCCCCTCAGGGCTGCTCCACTTCCTGCCCGCTGCTCGGCAGGACCCTGGACGCAATCCCCCTGCCTCACCCCTCAAGACCATCAAGGCCAAGGGCAGTCAAGTCCACCTTCTAACCCCAGTAAAGGGTGAATCCGACCCCTCCAATCAGTTCCTTTGCCACCAGCTGAGTTGAGACCGGTGTCCATTTCCTGCCTGATTCTAACCATCCCGGGGGTTCTCCTGTCTCCCAGCTGACCGCCTACACCTGCCCCAGGACGCCCAGCAAGCAGGAGCGAGCAAACAGAAGCAGAAGGCGTCCCTGCTGTCCTCACCCGAGGCACCACGCGAGCAGTGAGGTCTGATTCAAGTCGCTGCCCGAGAGCGACACAGAAGAGCCCACAGTTAAGAGCTGTTTCAGAGTCTAAGACTCGGGCTCAACACTGCAGAGACGAGACGAGCTCGGGGAAGTAACTAGCCACAGAGGAGCCGCTGTCTGAGGGGCTCGAAGTGCCAGAGCACCTCAGCGGAGGGAGCGACTACTGTGACGATCAGGGTAGAGAGAAGACGTCTGATGACATTTCCGGGTCAGCGTGTAGGAGGCTGACCGCGCTCCCTCAGCAAACACTGGCCACCGTCTACCAAGCGCAGGGTTCCTCCACGTAAGGGACACACAGAAGACTAGCAGAGGGCTCTCCCCTCGGGAGGTGAAGGGGGTGGTGGGGTTCTGCGGCCCCATACAGGAATGTCATCAGCACCCGACCTCCGGCAGACCCTGAGGGCACATTCCACCAGCCAGGTGAGTGCCACACCTCCTCTGCTCAAACGCCCAGCCCTGCCAAGGTGACGACCTACTTCCTATTTCACTGAAAAAACAGGAAGCCCTCACTGCTGCGTCCATCCACACCTGCCCCCTGGCCCGCGGACCCCGCCTTCTTTCCAGAACCGCAGAGGAGCCATCTCTCTGCCGTGCCCTGACCCCAGCCTGTCCTTCCGTCTCTCCTGACCTTCGATGGGCAAGGTGAAGCCCTGCGTCCACGTTCCTGGATGCGTCCCCAGGCACCCGCTGGGGTATTTACAGGGACCCACGAAGGCGGTCCACACTCCCACAGCGGCCGCTACAAAATACGAGGGTATGCCTGGAGCACGGACGCTGTAACGCTCCCAGACGCGCTCTGCCGGCGCACAGCCGCTCTCACAGCCGCTCCCCTGCCTGTGCTCTCTTTCCCACGGGACTGATGCCAGCCTCACTCCAGCTCCTCCTTCCTGGCTCTGTTTTCCCCCAGCACAGGACTACCTGAAGCCCTGGATGTTTAGTTTGTGTCTTTATGGTTTGTCTCGCATCTCTACAAGACAAGCTGCACGAGGGCAGGGGTTTGTGCCTATTTGTCCATTTGGGTCCCTACTTTATTCCCAGAGTCCAGCCAGCGGCCAGGCCACGGGGCTTGTTCAACAGCAGCTGTCCAGCCCTGCCATTTCAGAGCTGTGTGGCTCTGGGCACATTCTTACCCTCCCGAAATCTCACTTGCATCCTTTTTAAGATGGGGGTGCTGATGGTACTTACTACATGGGACTGTGGTGAGGGATAAACGACGTAAAGTGTGTTAAACACTTTAGCACATTTTCTGGTAGGCGGTAACTGCTCTATAGTATTTATCGTATCGTTATTCAGGATATTATAAGCATACATCAGCATCTAAGTTGACCTGAAGTCTGTCCAGTCCCCAGGAGGTATTTGTTTGGGAATTTAGTGCACTGGCATCAAAAAGAAAAACAAAATGCCTGAAAGTTTGCTTTCTTGCTATTATTCAAGATTCCATTTAAAACCAACCCTGACTTGAAAACACTGAACGGACAGCTCACAGGGCTGATGCCCAGGTTCTAGAGTAAAGACGCTGCTCAGTAAGGAGGTCGTGTCAACCAGCAGGCAGCCCACGTCAACCGGCCATCAGAGCAGCTTCCCCGGCCTGGCTGATGGACAACGGGCCTCAGCTCGGCCCTGTCACCCGTGTCCTTCCCCCTCTGGTGCCAGCTACTGCTGTCCCCACCCCCCAGCTCTCTGGTTCCAGGCTGGGGGGTCTCTGTTAGCACGGGGGCAGTATGAAAGGAAACGTATCTCTCTGTACCTTTACTTCCCCTTTAGGGTTTACATGGAAAAAGACAAGGTGGGGTCCTTCTTGCCATCGTTGCTGGGATTAAAAGTCGTTTAAAAAAAAGAAAAATCAAGTTGGAGCTCTGAGTGCATTTTCCCACAAAACCATGTTATATATAATGGCTCCATTCGATGGTACTATGAGTAAAAGCAGGATACTCTGACCTGTCCTGGAACCCCACTGCAAACTGACGTGGTTTCAATGAAAGGGCGTGTTCAGAGTTCCCAGCGAAGGATTTACAAACGCACATTCAAAACCCAGCCCAGGCGAAAGCGGAGGGTGCTGACCCCCAGTGGGCCTGGCAGTTTCACAAGGGCGGCAGACGTGTCATGAAGAGGGGGGTGACGCCTGTGAGTCTCACGCACGGTGGTCCAGTGCTGCTTCCTTCCAACGTGGATGGGCACCTGGTCCCCGTTTTCTGACACCAGGAAACGTGGCAGAGAGTGCTGCATGCCCTGCAGGGTCTGCTTAACCAAGGTCCCTTCCTCCCTCCCTGCCCACTGGTGAGACCTCAGTGTCTACTCTTCTTACTTGGTTTTGCCTGGTTTTTTGTTTTTAAATTAAGTAATTAATTAATTTATGGCTGTGTTGGGTCTTCGTTGCTGCGCACAGGCTTTCTCTAGTTGTGGTGAGCGGGGGCTACTCTTCGTTGCGGTGCGCGGGTTTCTCATTGCGGTGGCTTCTCTTGTTGTAGAGCACGGGCTCTAGGCACGTGGGCTCAGTAGTTGTGGCTCGCAGGCTCAGTAGTTGTGGCTCGCGGGCTCTAGAGCACAGGCTCAGGAGCTGTGGCGCATGGGCTTAGCTGCTCCATGGCATGTGGGATATTCCTGGACCAGGGCTCGAACCCGTGTCCCCTGCATTGGCAGATGGATTCTTAACCACTGCACCACCAGGGAAGTCCCTTGTCTGTTTTCTTATGAGTCTATTTCTAACACTTCTATATGGAAAAAAAATTGCAAAGTTTTGCCAAAAATCCAAAAAATGGTCATTTGCTCATTTCTTCTGGCTGACACATTTTGCCTGCAAATGGCAGCTTCTCCCTTAGGAGGAAATCTTTTCCATCAAGGAAGCCTTCCCGCCTTCCAAAAGCCCAGGCCAAGCTGGAAACTAGCATCGTTGCTTCCCGCAGGGGGAAGCTCTGGCAGCTGGTCGCCCTGCACTCCGTGGAAGGACTCGGAGCTGCATGAACCAACCACCCGAACTCTCAGCCTACCTTCCGGTCCTTGTGATCCAAACACACAAGTAAGAGAGGCTCACCTAACCGGAACGGCGAGCGTCACCCATCATGGTTGTCCCTAAAGCACACGAGCAGCAAGCAGCAAAGACGACTGCTCAGGGAGAAAGGTGCCTTTAGGGAGTCAGTGGGGCTGGGCTGAAAACTGTGCAGGGCACTGGCTTCAGGGGGCGTTTCTCCTTCCTGACCCCTCAGGCCCTCCTTCCTTCCACTGTACCTCCCCACCTTTCCTACAAGGCTGGGCTAGCTCTCGCCAGTCATACAGTCTCCTTGGAGGAAGCCTTTCTCATCCAGCATCGTTAATTCTTCATCCTTCGACACAATCTGATACAGAGCTTCCCAGCAAAACAAACCCCGTGAGCGAGTGCAATCTCGCTTTTGTAGAGCAACCCGAGAGGCGGAAAGGGGACGGCCCGAGGACCTCACTCGACCTCCTACCACCCTGTGTCTCAGAAGAACATTTGCGGAGTGAGCTACCGTGTGTGAAGGCAAGAACACGTTCACAGTTGAGTGCAGTGCTTGTCAACGTTTTGGTGTCTACCTCCCCCATTTACTTGAAAAAGAGTCATTTTGCCAAATAAGAAATCGTATAGGCATTTTGAGAAGCACAGTGAACTTCCATCACCTGATGTTTATCTGGATCTTCTGAAACAATTGCTGAAAAAGCACATCACATGTTGATATGAAATTGTTTACAGGGAAATGTACGCAAAAGAGAAAGCAATGTCTAAAACATATTTTTACTGTTCCCAGTGACTGTGAAAAGAAATCCGGAAAGTGGGGGAAGAAAAGCAACAGCGGTTTGGACGATCAACAGCTATGTGACCAAATTAACAACTTCCTTTTGAAATAATGACTCTAGCACCTTGAGCAGTATGGACTCCTTGATAAGTTCCAGGAAATACTTTATACTTAAGTAATAATGAGTGATTTCAAAGATAGTAGAGTGTAAGATTTACTACAGTCTAGGGAAAATATTTTGGGGAAAAAAAAGCAACTATGCTCAAAAATAGTATAAAGATTACAGCTCTTGAGAAAACAACACAGTAAAGTTTTTTAAAGATCAACTGCAAGGCAATGCAGTAGGTGGCATTCAACTCTTACTAAAAAGTTTTCAAAGTCAACGAAAACCCAGAGCCCACAAGCCTCTAATGAAGCACCCCAGGGCTCCTATAACCAGGACACCGACCTCTTGTTTTCCAAGTCAGCGTCCTCACCTGGGAACACACTGGGTGTGCAGTTATTACACCATTTCAAGCAGGCAGGCTACTGGACCACACCAGCTGTCAGAATGTTATGATTCACGGGTTTCACAGCCACAGAATACAAAGCTGTGTGATTGTCGACCACCTACCCCGAACTCTTCACCCAGAGCACCAAGTGTTCACACAGTCAAAAAGACGGTTAGGATACTGGCGTACTTGATTATTCGCTGTACGTGCCTAGTTTCTTAGTAACAGATGTGGTGTGGGCACTGGGCAACCCAGCCCAGTCCTTATTCAAAACACAAAAACTACAATAAGTGTCAGATAAATCTTATTTTATATAAAATAAATAGAAGAAATAAAAAACACAGCTTAGAGATTAGTTGGAAAATGTGTCGATTACATATTGATTATATACCTCTTGCCTATTTGAGATACACCCACTGTTAAGGATGGACTAACCACGTGACTTCCTCTCCCTTCAGGTCGGACTCCGGACTCTTCCAATCGCTCCAAGGCACGGGGACCCCTACCCTCACCCGCAACAACGCAAACGCACGTGAACAGACCAGGGAAAAAATAAAGTTCACTCAAACCTCTCATCACTAAGTCCAAGTCCCCCAGCTCTTGAAAGAAAAAGAGTCCTCTTCCGCTGGGGATGGAGGAAGAGCGCACGAAGCGGCTACCTCTGCACTGTGAGCTCAGAAACATCCCCCACCCCCCTCCCCGATGACCCCGGCCAGCTCTTCCGCAGACAGTGGCAGTACTGCGACGGGGCCCCTCGTAACGCCAACCAAGAAAATGTCCTCCAGGCCAGAGCTGGGCAGTTTTCGAGGCTGCTGGGGCCGCTGCTGAGCCTGGGGGGGGCGGGGCGTTGGGGGCGGCATCCCGAGGGCAGGTCACCCAAGAACCGAGCCTTCCCGCCTCCCAGGCGAATGTCTGTCCACGCGGCCCCTCCCTGGGGCCGCAGGGCACACGCAGCTCGGGCTGGCTCGGCTCCCGGGGACCGGGGTCGGAGGAGCTCCGCGCGCAGGGGGCCCCCGGCCGCCGCACTCCGCTCCCCGGAGCCCCGCGCGCTCGCCGCCCCGAAGGGAAACCAGACCCGGGCGGCGGGACCGCAGCCGCGGGGGACGCTGCCCGAGGGCCGCCGGCTCCGCGCCCCGAGCTCCGCGCGCAGGCCACCCGGCCTCGCCGCTCCCCCAGGCCGGCGCCCCCCCCCCGCCGTGCGCGCGGGCTCTCCGCGCACCAGCGCCCGCAGAGAGGAGGGTGCGGGGCTGCGGGGCTCGGGAGGGACGGACCCCCTCACCACACCCCGCCGGCGACACGAGGAGGTCACCGCGCGCCCCCTCCCCGCCAGCTCTGCCGGCCGTGGCCCGGGGCAGCCTAGCCTCTCCGGCCCCCGCACGGTCCGAGGCGCCCGAGCCCCTCTGGAGCCAAGCTCTCTGCGCCGCTCTCCGACCGCAGGGCCGGGAGGGCTCCGCCAGGGGCCGCGGCGGGGCGGGAACGCGGGGCTGCTGCCCGCCGGCCCCCTTTTCCTCCCCCACCCCACCCCACGCCGCCCTACCTGCCGTCCGGCCGTGCCCCGCCGCTCCGGGACCCCCAGCGTGCGGGAGGACCCGCCGTGGACCGCACGCCGAACTGGACGCCTCGGCGACTCGGGAGGCCTGACGCCGCGCCCGCGCGCCGGGGCAATAAGAGTCCACGGGCGGCGGGGGCGGGGAGGGGCGGGGCGGCCTGGGCCGAGGGGCGGGGAGGGGAGGGGGGGCGAGAGGAGGGGAGAAGGGGGAGGGGAGCGGGAGAGGAGGGGGAGGGGAGAAGCGGGCTGCCCCGCAGGTTGGCCGCGCGCCGCCTCCGCCTCCCGGGTAGCCGCCCCCGCCCCGGGCAGCACCTGGACGAACGGGCTTTCCCGGCACTTCCAGGAGGGATGGATAACGGGAAAGAGGTTAACTTTTTTTCTAGGCCACTAGGGATGTTGGCTGCATGTCGGGTGATTTGCCCCAGGTTTTGAGTTTTCTCGTTTCTGGACTGAGAAGGAAAGTCCAGGACCTCTGCTCCAGGGCAGCATTCCAGCGGGATGGAGTGACACCCGGCGGAGGCGGGGGCGGCCCGGGAGGGAGGGGCTGCGGGCGTCGGGCTGGGCCGGTGGGTCGGAGCCCAGCTCCTGCGCGCCATCAGGTACCATCAGAAAGACTGTGCAGCACTTAAATCCCAAAGCACACTGATCGCGTGGAATGCTTCTTACTTTTTTAAGGAAGAGAGAGGATAATTTCTAGATTTCCATTAACCGTTTACTCTGTTCCGCTTATCAATGAGTCACTGAATTGCGGGGCCCTGAGGGGACGAAGCGCAAGGCGCTCTGGTTTAGCAACGGTGCCTATCCTGTGATCTTCTGTCGTAAACTTCTAGAGGCCCTGAGTCACTCGTTTTAAACTACTACGCGGAAGTTTCTATAGAACTGTTTCCAAGGAGGAAATGGACTCATTAATTCCACAATTAATTTCTTATGTAAAATGTGTGACTTCCTGTGGGCTTACCCCTAAGTCCAGGTCGGCGACTTCTCCTTTCACTAACCCAGCTCAGAACGCCGCTGGCTCCGCGCATCCCCTGCAGTTGGGTTAGCAGTTATTTCTGGCCTGTTCCTCCTACACCGCGTGCTCCCTGACCTTCAAGTCCACATCTCCTCTACACACCAGGAACTGTCACGAACATGAATGGATGAATGCTAACACATCGCATCTATTGAACACCCATGGTTGTGTCTAGCCCTTTCTGTAAACTGGACACCAAGAAAACGCCAATAGATGCCATCTAGGTTTGAATGCCAGTGGCCACGGTAACTGGTCTAGTAATTCTATTCCTGTCTTCAGTATTAATATCGAACAATAGTGTTTCTGGGTTCACAGCCCTGAGACAGAGACTCTACGTCTCTCTCTCTCCCCCTGAAATAGTGTTAATGATTTTTAGATTAAAAATGATGTCTGTAAAATACTCAAACAGTAAACCCAAAGAGGATGGTTCCCTGTGATTCAACCCTCAAGAGATAGACATTGTTAACAGCCTGCAGTATCCTCTTCCAGACTTTTCTGTTTGTGCATTTCAACACATATTCAACACACAGATTAGATCATCATTTCCATATGATTCTGTAAACTACTTCTTTTTTAACCTACAATATACCGTAGTCATCTTTCCAGGTCTACTACAAGGCATTATTCTCTTTTCAATTTCTGCAAGGAACAGGGGTAAAAAGCTCAGTACACCACTGTTTAACTTTGCTTTTCTTTCAATTTTTGGTGTGCTCACTCCCGGGCAAATGGCCATTAGGGCTGCAAGAATGACATCAGTGGTGCACTGCAGGGTTTTCCAGAAGGCTGCACTTGACATTCTGAAGTGGGAGTTAGGACTCAGTGGTCTGTGCCATTAACTGTGGAAGCCTGGAGTTTTAAAAAATTTTCATAGCAATGGGATTAATTTGATGAATTTTAAAGCTACAGTTCTTAAGTGTTGTGATTTTATGATTTAGGAGTCCGTTCTCAGCGTAAGCGCAGAAAGAATGAAATGGATAAGGCTGAGTTACCAGCACCACAAGCTTGGGAGAGTGTGTAGGAGGAACTAGACCCACAGGGTTGGTGAACTACCAGGAAACATCCAATTCCTCTCCTCTCCAGAGGCAGCAAGGAAGGATGACCCAGAGATCTGCCATCACTGCCTTATTGCTACTACAGGAGCCCAGAAATGTGAACCAGTTTCAACTTCTCACAGGTCAGATCTGGGAGGATTTCAGAACTGGTGCAAAATACTAAGTCTTTTAATGCTTTCAACTTTTAAAGATTTTAGGCGTGCAGAGGGGGAGGCGTGGGTACATCTTAGCTATCACTTTGGCACATCCAAGATTTGTGACAACTGTTATCAATACTGATAGGAATCCTGCCAAGCTTGAGAAAGAACATGCGTCCCCTTGTGTACTCCAAAGATCCTGAGCAGGAACCTTCTCCTTAGATTTTCTCCTCTCTCTCCCTGAGCCAAAACTTAGAGCTCTGTGGCTTTAGGGCAACAGGAAGGGGTGGAGAACACACCTGCATCCACTCATACCCCCAGGGCTGCACTCTGGGACTCCCACTGGCCCCCGGGAGCATCTGGCAGAATCTCCTCTAAGGTTCCTGTCTCCAGGGTCACTTTTGCACACTTGGGCTCAAACACCTGTGGCTTCAAACGTGCAAATTTAATCTGAGATGAAGTAATTTGCTCAATTGTCTGTTTGGGGAGGAGCGTGGAATGGGTGAAGTTAATCCTTCAAATCATTCCTTGTTTCTCCTTTTCACATTCTCAGGAAAAGAATGAAGCTCAGGGTGGTTAAAAACTAAAACAGCAGCAAAAGACAGCTCAAAACAAATGGTATTCACTGAACAAACAAGATCCTGGCAGGGAAGCCAGCCACAGAGATCTGACGGCTGGCAGGTAGCACACGGCCCCTTCCTCAAACATGCTCGGCATTGGTGATGATATTTTATAAAGTGGATACGATAAGCAAATCAAATCCATGCCTTCTCACCAGATGTCCACTAGAAAAACTACCACCACAAGTCAAGGCGCCCAACCACGCTTTTTCAACATGTAAAGCCAAAATCTACATTTTCCTTCCTTTTATTTACAGGTAGCAGTAAAAGAACATTAGTATATCTTCAGGCATTTTGCTTAAAATAATATTTTAATGAAAAGTACCAAAACCTTGAGATTTTCTCAGAAGATTCTTGGCCAATGGTCTGGCATGTATTTCCGCCGAGTGATCGATGGTGAATGTAACAGATGTTCTGATAGCAATTCAGCATAAGGGTCTATTTCCACTCACTTCTGGTGCTTTGATATTATTTTTAAAAACCTGTTGATTTAGCTCTTGCTGTATTTTTAAAAGGTACAAGATCTTATCTCAGTGGCCCATTTCTTCAGTTGTAGAGATTACTTTTGCAAGGAATCCCAACCCCATTCAGCAAACAAGAACAGACTAGGAAAATAGTAGAGCAGTTACTGATTTTACCTGATACTGGTTCCAACTAATATTATTTTTCAGAAAATGTTTCTGAGAGGAGAATGCTTAAGATCACCTTTCATTCTATTCATGTTTAAAATGAGCACCTTCAAGAAGTCTTGGGGGCTTCCCTGGTGGCGCAGTGGTTGAGAATCTGCCTGCCAATGCAGGGGACACCGGTTCGAGCCCTGGTCTGGGAGGATCCCACATGCCGCAGAGCAACTGGGCCCGTGAGCCACAACTACTGAGCCTGCGCATCTGGAGCCTGTGCTCCGCAACAAGAGAGACCGCGACAGTGAGAGGCCCGTGCACCGCGATGAAGAGTGGCCCCCGCTTGCCACAACTAGAGAAAGCCCTCGCGCAGAAACAAAGACCCAACACAGCCAAAAATAAATAAATAAATAGTATTCCCTTTAAAAAAAAAAGTTACTCTTTAAAAAAGAAGAAGTCTTGGACCACTTTGGATTTGCACTCTTTGTAATTAACTGCAGCATTTTTAAAGAAACATCTGTTTCCGTATCAACAATTACCAAATTATTTTAACGGAAGTGCGAAATCTTTAAAAACGTGGGTCTTCTCAGGAGGCTAAGCCCCGTGCAGTATCTGACCATGAATGTGGACTTCTGGGGGAGAAGGAAAGGGCAAACCTCCAAGGACAATTCATACTTTCAACATAAAAACACAGTGTGTATCCCACTGGCCAAGATAACTTTCGGGCTCTTTGGTTTGTACATAACTTTTTATTAAGGGCAGGGAGAAAGGCCAAGGGGAAAACAAAGGGGATTGTGTGTACTTGTGTAAAAGTGACTAGAGCCCAGTGGACGTAAAACACTAAGTGAGAGGGAACACGGTCCCCAGAAGGGCTGCAGTCATGGAGGTTAAAGAAAGATCGTGAAGTTGTAAACAAAAGAACAGACTGAGTTTGCCAGAGCAAACTAGGCCTTGAACCTGCAAAGGACTCCAGGGCAATCACAGATTCAGACCAGCAGGGGCCTGAGGAAGGGTGCCTGAAAGGGCTGGGCTCTGGAGACAAGACAGCCCGGGTCCATCCAAGGCTGTTGCCGTGACCTTGAACTCACGGAGCTCCTGTGTTCTCATCTGTAAAGTGGAGGAAAGGCGTTTCCCTTGGCCGGCCCGAACGAAGATAAACGAGATGCTGCCTGGGCAACCATGGCACAGGGCTCAGTACGTGGTGGGTGGCCTTGGTTTTCTTGCCCCTTTAATGTGTATGTTTATATCCTTACGGTATCTAAGGAATTTTTTTTTTTTTTTTTTTACAAAACACAGTACTTACTTAGGAGCAGAGTAAAAAGCAATAATCTGAGACGGTGCTGATCATTTCACACACATTGTCCCATTTTATGCACCTGTACAAGCCACGGGAGGTACGGCTGTTACCATCACGCCCCCTTCATGGAGGACAGTGGCCACGGAGAGCTTAGTAACCTGCCCAAGGACACAGAGCAGCTCAGGGGAGAAGCAACAGCATAGACTGTTGACTCCAGAACCCAAACTCCAGGGATTCTTAACTTTGGAGTGAAAAGTACATACATACGGAAAGTCCCTTAACAACCTCGGGACACTAAGATCTCCATTAGTGAATCCTTGTTCTCGCCAAGCTGCATTGTGCACAAGAACGTCTGCTTGACTTGAAATAGTTCAGGCAGCTCTAAACATGTCCTGCTTCACCCACAGAAGAATCTGACTCATTACTGAGTATCCTCTTCCAAATCAAATGAGTTATGCTGGCTCCGATGGAATCACCCACAGATTCCACATGGATTACTGAAAAGGCAGAGTGAAAAGTAGTCTTTTGCCTTTTTCTGTGACTCTCCTGAGTGAATGATGAAATACTGCTATGAGTTGGCTTGTTAGTTTAACTCCATCCTGTGTAAGAAAAACCTTCAGCTGAGTCCTATAAATGTAGTCACTGATAACAGACACATAGGCCATAATGTCACATTTTATATTAACTGCAGTGGCAGTTCATGAAGTTATGGGTGAGATTTCTCTTAATACTGTTACCTCTGGTGACACCCTAACAAGGAATCTTGTGTTGCTTTTTGTGCAGATTCCTTTGGATGCTTCGAAAACCTGCGGACCAGCCATCGTTCGACTGTTGCTCCCAGAAATACAGGATGTAGAACAACCTGGTGACGGATCTGCTGCGGGTGGTGCCATGGAAACCAAGGAGCCCAACAGGGTGCAGCCGGGGCCACATGTACAGCGATGAAAAGAGGGCTGTTTCCCACCCCTGAAACCCTCCCCCTACCGAATCCGTCACTTCCTCAACTGGAGTATCCATCCATTCCCTTGAATTAATAAGCTAATCTTCTGGCTCAGATTAATGGGATTATGTTATCTGAAGTGCTTAATTTTCTTCCTTCGGGAAATACACAGGAATTTGCTTGGGTGCTGCAGGGGAAGGCTTTCTAGCAGAGATTTCCAGCTACTAAGAGGATCGTTGAGATTATTTTATGGCATAGATCTTTGACACAAAAAATGTGCGAACCTAGACGCTGGTACTGAAAGGGACTGAAGAGAGAGAGCGAGCGATAAGGGGAAGTCAAATATTCCAATTAAATTTTCTCTAAGAACAGAAATTTAATAGATGCGTTTTATATTGGAAAATCCCCTGACTGTGTACCCTAAGACACACAGAGCAAATATTTGGTAACATAGGTAATTTAAGAAATTAATTTATCTGTATATAGTTTATGTGATTGATCGTTTAAACAATTGACTTAATATTGACACTGACTGTTATGGGCCCCTGATACAACGAAGTACTAGATTTCAAGAGAAAAAAAATCAAGACCTTTCCCTAAGATTCCATTAGGTATAAGGAATATTCCCATTGTTCCAAAGAATTGAGATCGCTGCTCTTATAACAGTGCACCATATTTTTCTCTTTGCTGATAGTAACCTTAGAGTTAACTGACTTTGAGGTAATTTGGTCACATAATGGAATGATATCATATCTTCAAAGAACGATTCAAAGAACCGAGTGGCCCAGCAGTGTTTTCAGATGGACTTTTTTTTTTTTTTTATAATATGCAATGAACTGTGATGAAATGTGGCACATGAAGCGTCCAAAGAGAGAAGACTATGCTGAGGGAAATCGGAGTTTAGGGCGCCCGTTTTAAAGTTGTACACGGTGCTCTGTGTAAAACAGATAACCAACGAGGACCTACTGTACAGCACAGGGAACTCTGCTCGATACTCTCTAATAACCTAAATGGGAAAAGATGTTGAAAAAGAATAGACACATGTATGTGTATAACTGAATTACTTTGCTGTACACCTGAAACTAACACCATGTTGTTAATCAACCAGACTCCAATATAAAATAAAAATTTTTTTAAAAAGACTAAAAACAAAGAAGAGCCTCAGTTTTCTCATCTATAAAATGAAGACACTATTATCTTCCTTGCATGATTGATGCAAAGATTAAATGAGTGTAAGTAAACACCTAAAAACAAACAAGAATGTTGTAATTTCGGAGCAAAGTTGACAAAGTGACATTTGGAAAGTAAAGTTTTCAATGCAAGAAAAGCAGAAAGACAGCGTCCACCATAAAGACTAACTTCAGCCCTACCTCCTTCAGACCAAGCCTCTGCAGAGCACAACCTCAATTTAAAAAAGCCTCGCTGGAGATGGATGTATTAGCGACGGGTCTAGACACATCTCAGCCACTGTCACTCTCAGGTCCTGAGCCGACAGGCGGCAGCGTTAGATTCCGCCTTCCCTCGTGCGCGACGGGCAGAAGCTTGGCCTAACTTTGGTGCCACTGTGCCCTTGTGACACTCTACAAAGCCTCTGTCCCAGCAGTGGATGGACCGGCCGGACAGAAGTTCTCCTCTCCGATCGGCTCCATTTCAGAGCTCAGAGGCGCATCGCAGGGGGAGTAATTTGGGATTCGGTGCCCTGCCTCGGGGTCAGCATGCCACGGTCCAGTGAGCAGCCCAGCGGGGCGTGCTGGCCGGGCCAGGAGGTGGTACTTAGGGAGAAAGGGATCACCCAGTCCTCAAGCCCCCCTGTTGCTCGGAGAGAAGCATCTAGAAAAACAGAAGTGGAAGGGGGCTAGTTCCGGGTTACAAGGAGGGCAGCCGTGGTCAGGACGGTCATCATCTGTAACCTTGGGCAGGGCCAGCTCATCCGACAGTGGGTGCCGGGGCTCGGGCCCACACACTTGTCGCAGCCCACGGAAAATTTTTTAAAGTTTAGATAATTTTAAACTCGGAAGAAAAAAAATGAACATAAAGGACTGTCGTCGTGATGACTATATAATAATGAATCCAGCCTGGATTCCATCCATCTTTATGCCAATGCTGTTATAAAATATAATTCTAATTTTTTTTAATGGAGAAAGGGACCCATGAAGGCAGAAGAGTCTGGGGCCCACGGAAGTCCCAGCACAGCCCTAACTGTCGATCGTCTGCGCCCTGCACACTTTCATTGGTTGCAAAGCAGGTCTGCCCCCTCGCCTCCTTTCAGGGCTGTACTGTGTGTGAACCTAAGGCAGTAGGCGTCACACGTTTTTAAAAGAAGAAAACAGGTCCTATGTTCTCAGGCTCCTTACCGTCTAAGCGGGCGGACAGAGTCAGCTGTTAACAACTGGTGCTTTGCAGCCGCTCATTCACGTGAACGTTTCTCCCACTGAGAGTGAGTTACTGGCGCGTAGGTGAGGCACAATCGTCAAATCACTGGGACACCCTTAAAAGGCTTAACGGAAAGCGTGATGCATTTAGAAGCTGGACCTCCTCGGGTCTTGTCTGGAGAAGGAGGGAGGGCCAGGCTGAGGGCAGCGGGGGTGCTCCTGACCCCTGCGTGGCCCCCCGATGCCATGTCTCCTGGAACCCCTACCCATCCTGGGTCAGTCCACCTCATCTGCAGAATGTTCTGCTTTTCACTTTTTAAATCCCTCAAGGGTCCCTTTTCAATTTCAACTTGTTTGTGGTGTTAAGAGAGCACTTCCGCTACCAAAACACCACCTCTATTCGGTAAAACAATTCCAAGCTTGGTCCCTTGTCTCCATGTACCTATTCAGACTCTATGTTTTAGACTGATTTATCTTTTCCAGCTTTATTAAAGCATAATTGACAAATAAAAAATTTTACTTGCTTACGGGGTACAACGTGATGTAACTTTACCTTGTGTAATGATGACCATGATCAAGCTAATTAACACACCTGTCACCTCGTGTGTGTTTGCGCACATGCGCACGCAAAGTTTACGTACACCAGGCTTCAAATATTACAAAAGGGGCTTCCCGGGTGGCGCAGTGGTTGAGAATCTGCCTGCCAATGCAGGGGACACGGGTTCGAGCCCTGGTCTGGGAAGATCCCACATGCCGCGGAGCAACTGGGCCCGTGAGCCACAATTATTGAGCCTGCGCGTCTGGAGCCTGTGCTCCGCAACAAGAGAGGCCGCGATGGTGAGAGGCCCGCGCACCGCGATGAAGAGTGGCCCCCGCTTGCCGCAACTAGAGAAAGCCCTCGCACAGAAACAAAGACCCAACACAGCCAAAAATAAATAAATAAATAAATAAATAAATAAACCCAAAGTTAAAAAAAATATATATATATATATAACAAAAGATCTCATCCAGTCCTAAGTCCTCTTGGAAATGAGGTCTTTAGGCAAAAAAGTCCCTTAATTTCCTGGTCTCCTTGTCTGCTCAGTGGAGGGGTTGGATGGTGTGATCCCTAAGGCTGTCTCCAGTGGGATGGTCCTGGGATCAGGCCCAAGGTCAACCCACTCTGGCCTGGGTGTAGGTAGCACTTTTGTAGCAACTCTTCCAGGGGGTGTTGGGGTATTGCAGAGAGCAAAGGTCTTCAGTGACAATCCACTGAGAAGTGACAAAAAATACTAAAACCTCTCCTTATGTTTATCTTATCGTTTAAATACAGTGACAATCCACTGAGAAGTGACAAAAAATACTAAAACCTCTCCTTATGTTTATCTTATCGTTTAAATATTTGTATCTTTGTATATATTTTTAATATATGCAACAACATAATACACGTATTTTACATATACAGGTATGTGTACATATACCTATATATGTATATATACGCACAGACAAACCTCAGAGATACTGCGGGTTCAGTTCCAGACCTCAACAATGAAGTGAATATTGCAGTAAAGCAAGTGACAGGAACTTTTTGGTTCCCCAGTGTATATACCAGTTATGTTTACACTATACTGCGGTCTATCAAGTGTGCAATAGCATTGTGCCTCAGAAACAATGTTCATACCTTAATTTAAAAATAATTCATTGCTAAAAAAGGCTAACCATCATCTGACAACGCAGGGCTGCCACAAACCTTCAATTTGTAAAAAAAAAAAAACACACTACCTGTGAAGCACAGTAAAGCAAACCACAATAAAATGAGGTCTGCCTGCATATACAAAATATTTTACTAAAGGGGATAAACAGCCCCAAAAACTTAGTATCCCATGGTTTTACGGTACAAAGAAATATGTAAGCAATGCAATTCACCAGGTGACGTGGCAGAGGGCCGGCTTGGGACACCCATCTCTAGGGTCAGCTTAGAGCTTCAAACATGCAAATTTAATTTGAGAGGAAGCACCGCGGGGTCTGTTTTCCACTAGTCTGGGGAGGGGGATGGAGTGGGTACAGATACTTCCTTCAAACTGTTCCTTTATATGGAGATTCCACTAAATACCCCAGATAGCTGAAGACTTGAGAAAGTCCCAAACCTGCCCCGCCTGGACCCCTGCCCCGTCCTGTAAGTTTCCGACTTGATTCTTATGGGTGCAGCTCTGGATCAGCTATGTTTGGAACTTGGATGTTGTGGATAAGCAGAGCATCTGACCTGCCAAATCTCTGTCCCTACTGATGTGGAAGAACCCAGAAGCCACGAAAATACAGACATTTATTACTCCACAATTTTCACTGAGACCCTCACTTCATACATAAGTGTGGCATCATCAGATTCCTTACTGACAACATATATAACATTTCAAAATTTACATGTCTGCCTCCCAAATTTTTACTGATGCAGGTAATTTTTGGAGCTGCTTCAGTAATTATCATTCTCCTATTCAAACAGAAATTGCCACTTGGATACCTGGCTTCATTTTCTCAATGAAAGTGGAACTTCTTTCTCATACCTTCAGACACGTTCAAGAGAAGTGTCAGCTACTTGTGATACTCAGGTGTACCCTCCAAAGCTTTCATTCACACCTACTGAAGGAAGGCATGTTCACGTTTAGGAGCTCGTGCTCTGGGTCTGAATCCCGATGTTGTCACTTGCTAGGTATGTCTCTGGGCAGGTTGTGTAACCTCCCTGAGCCTCAGTTTCCCCCTCTGAGAAATGGGAACAGTAGTACTGCCCACAACACGGGGCACAGTGAGGATTCACGGAGGTGCCCAGGGTCACTAGGCACAGCGCACAGCACACGGCTGCCAACACGGTTAGCGGTTCCCGTCGTCACTGCTCAGAAACACGGCCCCGTGCGGCCACCAAGGAGTTTATATTCTAAACGAGTAACTGGACGAAGCAAACCGCTAAGGCATCGCCTCAACTGAGTCAAGAACATGGATTAAAGCTCCTTTAAACTCATAATCCATCAAAACAAGACTGATGGCAGTGCTCTTTGGGTCTCCACAGGAGGGGGCAAGTAGGGAAGGGCAGCAAGTGGAGCCCTGATAGAAAAACCTCCTTTAGGGACCTAAAGACAGCATTCAACCCAGGTGCTGGCTACAGCATGAACCCACTGTGAGATCTCGCACGATTCACGTCAAGTCCTGTGTCTCAGTGTTCTAAACCTGCACCAGAGGGGGCTGGAGGAGATTACATCTAACATCTACAATTATTAAATAACTATTGTAAGTCATCAGAGGAAATTCCATTAAGATAGATTTATTTCTTTGCTCCTCCGCTTTTTGATACCAGGGCATGTAAACGATTTCTGCATTGTTCTAAGTCTGCGTTAGCTTTTCCCTGTAAGTAGAATAATTCAAATGAGCTGACTTATGCGAAGTGCGTTCTCATCACTCAGAAGTCCTTGGAATTCCTTTCAGTAGTAGAGGGACCAACCAAGCTGAAGCACCGACTGGAAGATTGGATGAACTGCTCTGGCTGTGAGCAGAGGTTTGCCACCCGATGCCAGTCAGCGCTTTGAGATCACCCTGTGTGGGCATCCTGTATCCTCTCCTCTTTAAACTGGGGGGCTGCTGGCGAGGCTGGGGAACCCTGGACGGACCCCCCAGCCCTGGTCACCCCACATTAACCAGATCACAGAGAAATGCCCAGAAGTCTCTGCAGTTACATTTCCTTTGTTTTTCTCACAGAGAACTACAGCTAGCTTTGTTTTTGTTTTTACAAATAATTGACATATTATTAGTAAGTAGAAATCACCGTTCTCAAAATCACAAAGGCTGTTACAAGATCATTAAGGACACAAACAGAACTTCGTGAGCTTATTTGCTGTGCAGATAAAGTCTGAAATTTCAGTTCTTTCTTACCCTGGAAACTCTTACTTTTTTTTTTTTTAATTTAAACGGTGTTTATTATGAAAAAGTACAACTCATAAAGGCAAGAAAAAATGTATCCATATTCATAATGCACTAACACTAATATTTTCTCCATGTTCTTTTCCTGTTTCCCGTCTTGGAAGCACAGCTGTGTGGATAGTGTGTCATTGTATAAACGTTTCAGCTTCATTACATTATTTCTCATAAACGTACTTGCCCTCATGGTCTGACTCACAACTAGTTTTAGTGGCTGCATAATATTCTATTCTTTGAGACAAGGGAATTAACATTCCATGTTCTTTGGCTCTAGGTTTGCTTCTTTCTTCTGAAATTGTAAAAAAAAAAAAAAGCTATTATAGGAGACATCTTCAGGTTTATATGTTTATTCCTCTTTTGAATTATTTCCTCAGGGAACATACTGAAAAGTAGGACTTTGAGAACAAATACTGTTTGTATAACTCTTGACATTTATAGCTAAACTGCTTTTTTTTTTTAAATTCACTTCTTTGTTAGTGATGGTAAACATGTTCTCATAAGGCTGCCATCTTCCTGAAGAGGGAAGGCTCAATGAGCAGGGTTCATTCCTGAGTGTGGAGCGGTTATTTCTGAGACCAGAACGTGCCCCGAGCCCAGCCTGATGCAGTGCTCTTGTGGGCTGTGGGGTTCCCGCCCTTTGCCCTGTGGCCAGCTCTCTCCTCAAACTCTCCCTTCCCACGAGGCAGTGTTCTGGAAGTTTCAAAACTCAGTGTGGGCTGTCCAGTTGTGTATTTGGGGTGGGAGTGGAAGGGGGGGCTCCTTCCCTTGCCTACCTTCAAGTTACCAACAATCAAGTTACGGAGGATTTTAAAAATTCTGATCCAGGATGAATGCCCTATATCTACTCCTCGCTTTGAATATAAATATATTGACTGCTTGGTGAACAGAAATCATTTCTCCGTGTTGGTTTTGTGGCACAAAAAGGTGTTTCTCAATCTGTTTAGGATTATCCTGAAATTCCTCTTCCAAACCTCCGCCTTCCTCCACCCACACTACAAAAAAGTGTCAAAATAAAATGTTAATTCATATTACTAAGTAACAAAGATCATTTAACACTTTGGGGGGTCTGGGAGATGAGGCTGAGAGGATCGCGTGAGGCACCGATGCTTTCTCTGCATAATTTCCTTCTTTGACATCTTCACTACCTACCAACAAACACACTTGGATCAAACGTTTCCCTCATTTGTGAAGAGGTGCGCTTTTTCTCAAAGGACACAACTAACGCTCCGTGTTCAGGGTGCGTCTGAAAATGGGAGTCGAGATATCTTTGTGACTTCTTGGAAACATTCATCATCTTCAGCTAAAAGTTTCATCAATTATACAGAAAAGGAGTGCCATGGTGCTTCTAACGTACAGCTTGTGTTTTTTCCCATGTTTAACAAGGGAATGCTTATTATTTCAGCTGCTCAAAGCGTTTCTAAATGTCTCTCAGACACTGGTCTACAAAAGGGGAGAGATGCAATGTGTATTTCTCACCCCTGCTGAAAGACCAGAGATCCTGTTTTCCCTGTGTATTTTGTGTAAGCAAGTGACACCAAAATCCTTTGACATTTTTCTTTGCTTATTTTTACTCTCCCAGATTGCCTCGGATCTCCACTCGCTTCTATTCTGAAATCCTGCAGCGCCAATTTCCTTATTTGGTTGCTAGAGCTGCTCTTTGTCTGGGTCAAACATTCTGCTAAGCTTGCAGCCTCGCTTCAACCCTGCCCCGCCCACGGCTCCCCCTACACACACACACACACACACACACACACTCTCTCTCTCTTTCTCTCTCTCTCTCTCCCCACCCCCTCCCCCCAAGCAGGTCACTGACTCAGCCTCCTTTGCCTTTACTCTCCAAGCATCCAGCACTTATGCCCATTTAAGGAGCGCCTTTTGGAAATCATAAGGGGCCGGACAGCTTGCAGCTGTTTGGAAAGTTTGCTCTGTTGCATACACTCCAAGTCACCGCAAAGCCTGTATTTCACACGCATGCCCTCCTCATGGGGCCGGGCATCTTTCTGGAAAGAACAAAAAGCCCAAAACACTCCTGGTCGCCTGATTTGTGGTCACTTGATTCCTCAGTGTCCTGGCTCCTAATCTGGCTGAGGGGCAGAGTGGTTCTGTTTTGTCCTTCCCCCTTCCCCCTTCCCCAATCTGGGGTGCCCGCGGGACACTCCAGTCTCAGATTTGAAGGAGCGTAGCACCCAGGCCCAGCCGGACAGGCCAGGTCCTTCAGTGGAGGACACAGGCTCCCAGCACCTGCCGTCTGCTCCGCTCTCTGGGGCTGCAAGCAGCTGGCATCTCGAGGGCAGAAGGGTATTTTCTGCTTTCTGTACTCAGACGCGTGTGGGGAAAGCACAGCTCTCTGCATTCCCTATTTAAGAAAGAAGCTGCCAGGGCCCATCCCATAAAACACAGCCGTGTTTCTTCACATGTAAACAAGGGAGAAATTCCTCGGGCAAGCACACAGCCTTTTGGTTCCTGGAACAAAGCGGATGGTGGTATTTATTATGTCAAATAAACACATCATCCACACTCCAAAAGGAAACCTGAAACAATCAGCTGAACAAAGCAGTTTTCAAGGTTTTAATCCTTTTGCAATTAGCTCTTGTCTAACTCCACAGAGAAATTCAGACTGAGCTATTTTCCCAGACGGAGGAGGCTGAGTGATTCAAGTGTGTTCTCAAGACTTGCTCTGAAAAGGAATCAGAGCTCGTTTCCCAAGGTAAGTAATATAAACATACAGGATATCCTATCACTTCATATTATTCCTCATTTAGCACCAAAAATAGTCTGTATTTTCCTTTGTCCATTGTGCTAATGATCGAAGCCCCGTTCTCATCAGGCGTCGGACTAGATGCTGTCACCAAGCTTCACAGTGGCCACGCTGGTCATCACAAGGAGCAGACCAAATTCCGCAGAAAGCACATTTTCTCCCTGCCCCTTTACCATTCAGTCTGCTTATTTTGTTCACCATGGTGACCAGTGTGGAAATAGCATTCAGCTTAACAGAATTCCCAAAGTGTATTACCCTCTTTTGTTCAGGACCGTCTCTGACTGGCTGGGATGAATTCTTGTTGGTAGAAGTCCTAATCCTCCTAGGAGAGGGACAGGGTATGGATTATAAATATACTTTCAATGACCTCCATTGGTTGTAACCTCAAGGAATCAGACGGGCCTTGAACATGGCTGGTGAGTTCAAACTTGTCCAGGGTTTAGAGCCCAAGAAGTCGTGACACTGTTATACTTAATTCTATCACTGAAACACCACGATGCTACTAGAAGAAAATGATTTGTATGCCTGCGATTGTGAAGCAGTCACAAGCACACGTCCAAGAAAAAGAAATCTGTGACAGCCTATTTCTGAGCTTTTAAAATTTATGTTTACATTGGTGCATCCGTCTCATTATCGAGACGAAAGGTGGTAGCAGTCACTAAAAGATTAAAAAATTCATTGTTTTATGGGAGGAAAATTTTAAACTGAGAATATTCTACCATGATTCGGGAAACACCATCCCTGTTCACTTTCAGCCCAGTGTTCTGGGAAGCATCTTGGGGAAACACCGGCATCAAGACGCTAGCCCCATATGTATGATGCCGCTTAAATGCGGACTCTTAAAAAAAAAAAAAAAAAAAAGATACAAATGAACTTATTTACGAAGCAGGAACAGATTCACAGACTTAGAGAACGAACTTATGGTTGCGGCGAGGTGGCGGGGGGAAGGGATAGTTAGGGAGTTTGGGATTGACCTGTACACACAGCTCTATTTAAAATAGATAACCAACAAGGACCTACTGTATAGCACAGGGAACCCTGCTCAATGTTATGCAACAACCTAAATGGGAAAAGAATTTTAAAAAAAGAATAGATACATGTATAACTGAATCACTTTGCTGTACACTTGAAACTAACACAACATTGTTAATCAACTATATACTCCAATATAAAATAAAAAGTTAAAAAAAAAAAAACCAGAAAGTAGCCCAAGACTGGGCTTCCAGACCTGTTTTTGTGCCAGTTTTGCTGCAAAGCAGCTGTGTCACTTTTAAGTAAGTCATTTCATCCCAATGACTCTTATTTTCCACATCTCTGAAATGCGGACACCATTTTAAATCAGAATTCCCAGTGTGGTGAGGTTTCCACATTCCCCCAAAGCTCAGCAGAAATGGTATATTTGCTCAAGACAGACCTTATAGGCTATTGTGTAATTGATTTCCACCCCCAGCGACCCTGCTCTGCTGGTAGAAAAATTTGGTAAATAAGTGGAGGAATCTGAAATATGAGTTCTTAGTGAAAAAAATCAGAACAATTAGATTAACATAATTTCAAATAATTTCCCCAAGCCTAAACTGCTAAACTCTAAGAAGGAGAAAGGTGATTGGCTCTTATGCTTTATGGTCTGTGGTTCCCAAATTTAGCCAGAAATTTAGGCTGACTTACACCCATCCTTTCTCTGAGTGTTCTTGGGATCATGAAGTTTCTGAGGCTGGTTTACAACTTCTCAAAACTGCGGGCAAAACCTATTATTGACAGATTCTAAGTACATTTTTTGGTTGTTGCTTCATCCCACACTCTCCCGACTGAATCAGGAGTTCACTGGAGCTGGTTCTTTCTCGGCCGCGTGCCTGAGCCTCCCGACCCCTCATGTCACACCGTGTCCGGGACACCGTGTCCGGGACACCTGAGGGATGCTGTGGGTCCCACAGTAAGGTGGAGCTCTGAGATGGGGAGAAAACTGCTGATGGGCACAGTATGTGATCCTAACAATAGCTTTAAGAAACGGAGAGAACGATTTGGGTTTTGTACTGGGGTGTCAAAATGTGATACAATCAGGTTTACCAGTTAAAATAATCCTGACTATGCTTTAGTTTCCTCATTCTAAGTAGATGGTAACTGCCTTGTTCTGAAGCAGGGGAGGTTTCTCAAAAGAAGCCCTGCTTTTATGTCCCTGTACCTAGGACAGTGCTGGTAGCACCAAGTAGTAAGAAGGGCACTGACTGGGAAAGGAGAAGACAATTAAATTCTGTGATTCGGGTAAAACTGATAATATTTTCATATCACCCCCTTCCACAGGCGTGGACCTTTACTTGGAGTTGGAGCTCTCTTGAGAAAAAAAAATGCATCACTTGGACCTTCAAACATGAGTCAGGAAATAGATTCCAATTCCCTTTTCTTTTTTTCAAAATGATTACCTTTTTCAAAAGAAAAGAAACCCGCACTAAGAGCCCCAGGGACAACGAGGCCTTCCGCACCAGCATTCCAAGCCCGGGTTTGCTTTTGGGGAGGTTCCTCCCTGCCAGGCCCTGCATTCTTTCCGACGGCCTGGCATTCAGGCTGGCGAGACGATGGGGGGCTGGGAGTCGGGGCCATTTTCAGGCTTTGCTCTCATTTCCATGCCCATGTTTATACTGCAGGGTCTGACGGGGAAGAAGGAAAATGGTTGCCAGATGTTTCCCCACATTTGTTTTGAAAGCAAAAAGGGACCCTGACACACTCTTCATGACAACACTGCAAGCAAACGAGCGTAATTGAAGGGAGACACCCATCCCGGAGGCCTGACTGCGGCTGCACGCTGCTCCCAGTGTACGGTCTTCACGTTAAGCTGCTCTTGGGAGAAGTCCCCCCCAGGGATGGAAAATCTTTGCAAAGCAGCGGGCAGGAGAGCGCCTGCAGCCTACACGGTTACCAGGAGCGTCTGGACACGTCCTCTCCCCTGCCGGCCGTGACCCAGCCCGCCACCCTGGACGCGTGCTCGCTGGAACCCCTGCCCGGCTCTCTGTCCCCCCAGACTGTGGTCCCCGTCCATCCAGGCGGCTCGGCTCTCCGCACCGCAGGCTCAGGGAGCGACCGCGGAGGCCCACGGGACACACTGCCCGACAAGCCAGTGTCAGCTGCCAGCCTTCACGGCGGGGATGCCTAGTGAGGCCTGGGCCCCCTGAGCAATGCCTGTCCTGACACGTTTCCAGGGACGGGAGGTCTGGACCAGAGGGTGGGGAGTAACCCTTGTTTGGCTGGTACCGAGCTGCGGGTCCCAGGCTGAGGTTCGTTTCTCTGAACCCAGGTGCCTTCTTTGTCTCCACAATCTTAGGCCAAGACGGGTTCTGTAAGGTCAGGGCTGGGGAGTGTCTCACCCGACATCAGAACCCCTCTCACCGCAGCTCTTCCCTCCTCCGGCAGGAAGATGCTGCTTCTCCGCGCTTGGCTGTTCTCCTTCAAACCTCTGACCTCTTCTAGCTCCACACCACCCACCAGTAGAGCTCCCAGAGCGGATCCGGAGGGACTGTCACCTCCCTTCTCTATTTCTCTCGGGTTTTCATGCCGCCGTTTCACACCCTGACTCTGAGCTGGACAGAACCTTCTCCCCTTGGAGCCTTCTTCATCTTCTGGGTTTCCTGTTTCTCTTCAGTTCAGTAGACATTTTTTTCTTTAATTTATTTTATTGAAGTATAGTTGCTTTACAATGTTGTGTTAGTTTCTGCTGTACAGTTATACACATAACCGTGACTCGGTTATACACATACATACATGCTTTTTCATATTCTTTTCCATTATGGCTTATCACAGGATATTGAATATAGTTCCCTGTGCTCTACAGTAGGACCTTGTTGTTTATCCATCCTATATATAATAAGTTTGCATCCGCTAATCCCAAACTCCCAATCCATCCCTCCCCCATCTCTCCTCCCCCTTGGCAACCACCAGTCTGTTCTCTATGACTGAGTCTGTTTCTGTTTTGTAAATAAGTTCATTTGTATCATCTTTTAATTAGATTCCACATATGAGTGATATCATATGATGTTTGTCTTTCTCTGTCTGACTTACTTCACTACGTATGATCATCTCCAGGTCCAGCCATGTTGTTGCAAATGGCATTACTTCATTCTTTTTTTATTTACGGCTGAGTAATATTTCATTGTATACATGGACCACATCGTCTTTATCCGTTCATCTGTTGATGGGCATTTAGGTTGTTCCATGTCTTGGCTAATGTAAACAGTGCTGTAGTGAACACTGGGGTGCATGTATCTTTTAAAATTAGAGCTTTCAGTCTTTTCCAGATATATGCCCAGGAGTGGGACTGCTGGATCCTATGGGCTCTATTTTTGGTGTTTTGAGAGGACATAAGCATTTTTTGAATACCCATTAGTTACAAAAGACTTCTCCATACACTGATGACAGAAGAGGACCAAGGTATTTACCGTCCCCCCCAAGCGGAGGCAGCCGCAATTCCATGAAACAGACACGGCTGCAGCTGCAGGGAAGGGATCCTTGTGGAGCCCACGTGGGGCTGTGGGACCCGGGGAGGTGGGGCAGGAGACCCGAGAGGCACCTGCAGCACGTGCTGGGCGGCCACGTGACTTTCCATATTCGCAGAGCCCCAGATCTGGGCATGTCTGTCTCTTTTCATTGCTCTTACTTTTGGGGGAGACAAAGCTGGTTCCTTACAAGGGTCACTCCAATGAAGGTTGCTGCCCTTTCCCAATGTGCTCCAGCCCCCAGCTCTTTCCCTGTCTCTCACCATCTCTCTGTCCCAGAGATCTCTGTCGTCTGACCTGTGGTCGCTCCGCCTTCCCGTCCTCCACCTCTGACTTGGGAGGGGAAGTGCTTCCATTCGCCTGAAATACTTCCCAAGCCCAACGAGTGTTCAAGACTCCACTCCTTCCAGGCTCCTCCCAGGCCCACAGCCCACAGCCCTACTTTTGTTCTCCTGAACTTTCAACCCCCAAATCTCCTCCTCTCGTCAACGGGCTCCTGACAAACGTCTTTTGTCCTCAGACCATCTTCCAGGGAACTTCCTCCATCACTGAGGTGCCATTTTCCCCGTTTCATCCCCAAATGCCGTACGAGCTGAGCCTCCAGCCTCACTGCCTTCGTGTTCTCCTCTTCTCTTCCCTTCCCACCCTTCACAGTCTTGCTTCTTCCCCTTGCACTGTGCTCACACCAGCCCGAGGAGGCCCTCAGTGGTCACTGGAGCACCGAACCCCAGAGCCTCTTTCTAACGCTGCTCAGTGCCCAGCCCTGGCCTCCCCGGAGGCTGCCCCCACCACACTGCTCCTCCGGGTCTCCCACTTCCCTGGCCACTCCTGCTTGGTCTGTCTACTAACACCCCTTGTCCCCGCGTCTGACCCTAACCTGTAGGCGCTTCTCAAGTGTCTGTCTCCTCTCTTCTCGTCTACCGGCTACCCCTGGGGTATTTCTCACACCCCATGTGTGCAGGGGGCGACTACAATGCATCTCTTCCCAGTTCCAGAAACTTCTTTCCAACCCCCTATTATGACACATCCACCAGCACCTGGAGCACAAGTCCAGAATGGAACGTATCCTTCCCCAGACTCCACTCCAAGTGCCCTGGTTCAGATTTCTGTCACTTGCCCTTGGTACTATTACAGTTGCTTCCTAACTTTTCCCTCCAACGCCCCCTCTATGTAGCTAGTTTCCTAAAACACAAATCTTATTCTAGAACTTCTGTTTCATGTAAGAGGGCTGGCTAGGTATCTCGACCCTCCACTGAAAACAATTAAAAAATGAATGATGAATTATAGAAATCATTTTCTAACACACTGAAACACTGTCAAGAGTTAAGGATTTATAAAGGGGGGAACACAGAGTGGAGAGCAGAGCTCTGAAAGCTGCTTCATCCTGAGGGAACTTTCCAGAAGCTAGAGAATGAGCTTCAGTTTTCATGGCCTCATAAAAACAAGAGACAGAAGAAGAAACCCCATGCTGGCTTAAGGTGAGGAGCTTAATAATCATAGACCCTTCCCTGGAAAGCTGAGACCCCTCCCCAAAAGGCCCCCAGTGTGGACCAGACATTAAAACCGTCCACCCATGTGTGCTGCTGGGTCCTTGCAAAGGAAGTTACCTTGGTTTCAGGAGAGCAGGGGAGAAAATCAGTCCAGAGAAGGTGAAACCACAACTGACCTTTTGTGCAGATTTACAACCCAGATTGCTGTCATCAGGATGATTAAAACAAAGAAAACAAAAGAACCCGCAGGCCTTGAATGCAGTTTAAAACAGCCCCAGAATGGTGATTTCTTTAGACCCCTGGCAGAGCAGACCCTCTCTGGAAGAAGCCACCTTCATCCCAGGCCTCCAGGAATTCTCAGGAACAAACTTCCAAGGAATACCAGTGGCTTACAATAAAAAAAAAAAAAAAAAAAAAAAAAAAAAAAAAAAAAAGCAAGTAAATAAAATCACAAAGGACGCATGGAAACAAGGTATCATGAGCAAGAAGCCGCAGAAATAACAGAAGAAAGAGACCTATAGACCCTTCCAATACTGGACGTATTAGATACAGGGTATATAAAAATAATATCATGTTTAAAGAAATGGGACACATTTTTTAAAATTTCCTTGTTCAAAGCCCTTAGTTGCTCCCCAGTGCAAATTGTAAAGACCGGCTGAGGATTTTCAGCTTGTCTTTACAATATAAACTCATCTGGATGTGTCTCCTCTCATGCACCTAACTCAACTTTCAACGCCCGGCTCAAAATGACACCACCTCCATGAAGTCCACTCAGATCTGCCCAGAAGGAATTGATGTATTTTCTCCTATGTTCTCACGGACGTTCCGCAGTACAGTGTGCACATGTCACATTACAGAATGTTCTGTTTTCCTCACTGGACTGTAAGCTCTTGAGAATCTAAAGCTTCTCTTAGAAAAAAAATCTCTGAATGTGTCACACACCTGGCCCGGTGCTTTCTATACAATCGAAACCAACGAGTGTTTGCTGAATCTGGTTCAATCGAAAATCACTCCCCAGGCTGAACGGTCTCTGTGGCCCTCAGATTCTGGCAGCGCAAAGTAACATTTGGTATTCAAGCTTTTTACTGGCCCCCAAATCTCACTACGAAGCCTTCTGTCTCCTCACTGCCCCTTGTAAAGTCCTTGCTCACTTTTTAACATCTGACTCTGGTTCATTTGTTTTCCCCTCTTTGAAGCGCCTTCCCTCCCTCTGCTCCTGGAAACGTTATCTTTTCCTCATTTTGTTTCTGGATCTGCATAAAATTTTTACTCTGTTAGGAGCAGACAGTAATCAGTGACTAGCAGCCCGGTTCTGCCTTTAAAAATGATAGGTGATTGGGTCTCTCTCTAAGGATACACAGCTAATGTGAGTGAGCATCTATGACGCTGTGCTGGTCGCTGGGCCAGATGCAAGAGCTGCAAACACAATCCAGGAGATCAAATTCCCTGACTCCCAAGATCTCGCATTCTAACAGGGAATCAGAGGTAAACGAGGACCTGTAATTATAAGGCACTAACGGCCATGACTTCCCAGGAGGTAAAGCAAGTGAGGCCACAGCGAGGACGTGTGACCGGGTGGCAGGGGGCGGCTTCCCGGGTCACAAGGCCCCTTTCGAGCTGCCCCGAGGATGAGTCAGGAGGGGCGTGTGGGTGGTTGGCGGCGAGCACCCCAGCTTGTGGGAAGACCATGCCCAGAGGCATGAGGTTGTGCAAGAGCCCTGCACACTCAGAGCCGGGAATGAGCTCGAGCAGGAGCCCGGGGGATTTGGGCAAGTCCCGGCACTGGGCTGAGGCTTGGGGCCTAGAACGCGAGATCAAGATTCCCTAAATATTTCCACTTTTCCTGCTCTCAGCCTCGCTTCCTTCCGAACCGTTCCCGGGCTCAGGCCTCTGCTCCCGGAGCTCCGAGCTCTCCTGCATCTTCTCCCCGCTGGAGGGAAGGGCGCCAGGGCCTGACACACCGGGGCCGCGTGCGGCCCCAGTGCTGACCCTGCAAGCACAGCACAGCGGGCTCAGCCCCGCCTCGAGCTTCTGGCTGATGTTTCCACTTGGGAAACTCTTCAGACAAAGTGAGAAGAAGTCCTGGTGGTTTTCCTTCACAGAGAAAATACACACCCGCCTCTCTTTACCCTGCATACAGGACTCTTGCCACGAAAAGAGCCGTTCCTTTTAGGACACACACAAGTTTGATGTTGTGGACCAGAAAATACAATATTTACCTGATAACAGCCTACGGCAAACTAAGCAATACGCTTCTTCAGTAAGAGAGCAGCTGCGGCCGCTGGAGACAGGTACTGTGACCGTTTAACCACGGCTGCCCCATAACTTAAAGTGAGGGCTCCAGTCATGTGGCTCCGAGTTCACATTTGTCTTCACCGTGAACCAGCAGTACCCACACGACCAGAGCCATGGAATCTCACACAAGGGTCCTCGCTACTGCAGAAGGTTTTAACCTTACTCTAAACTGAGACATAATGGTCTTCAAATTCTGAACACTGTTCTGAAAAACATGTATTTGTGGGCCCTCCGCTTGTGTCTAGACGGTACCAGACCGGAGGTAAACCAGCTAGTTTCTGGGTTACACCAACTTCTGGACAAATACAAGGGGAAATGTCCCAGGTACTTCACCTCTGGGCTGTGAAGTATGGCGTGTTATTTCTGAGTTAATGTATTTCCGATCTGCTTTAGAAGTGACATACTTCCTTCCCGACTTTCATCAGAAAAATTAAATCCGCATGGATGACTTTTCTCCCCGGTGCTGTCTGGGGCACCGTTCTCAAGAGCCATACACGTGTCGCTAACACACATGGTCCCCCACACGGTGAGTCGTCATTAAGAAGCCAAGCCCGTTCATGACGGTAACAGCTTGATACTGTAAATGGAAAAGATGGCAGCACGTCACCAGCAGAGACGTGCCCGGACAGCCGTCCCAGGAGCCCTTCAGCTCAGGAAGACAGCTCCAGACGGCGGCCCCGGCCCCCCGTGGCTGTCCATCCTGTGCCGAGGCCCCCCACGAGGCCAAGGTCAGCGGAGGGCTCCCCCCCTCTCCCTGAACAAGCCAGTCCTGAAGCTGATCTATGAACCTCCCCAATCACAACCCTGACAGGTTCACAGAGAAAACTAAAAAATCCCTGGAACAGTTTCCAGCCGGTGTAAAGAAGCGGGTATTTCCGGGGGAGCCAGGGAGCGGTTTCCTAGGTCGGATGGATTCTTCCTGCAGAGCCTCACTGTTGAGTACTTTTTGTTGGTTTGTGTTGCTTCTTCTCTGAGCATCTAGAATTAGGACCAGGTAGTACTTGCTACACAGGTGAGTGAGGCACGAGTCTTCCCATGACGAGGGATTCCCAGTAGGGCTCCCCACTTTCGTAGGCCATCAAACACTCCCGAAACGGTGAGCGGACGGAGGGAACAAGGGTTTTGTGCTGAGGCTGCTGGCTGATGCCCAACTCAGCCAGATTACTCAGCTTCTTCTGCAGTTAAAACACCTACAAATCGGCCAGAAAAAGGCGGCGCCGGGCATCACCCAGATCCCACCCGTGCTGCGCCTGCCCTCTCCTGGAAGGAGGGTCTTCATTTGCTCAAATGGACTCATTTCGCAGCTGGGGGGGTTCCCGGTGTCAGCAGAGGGCTTGCCGGGGAGCGGGGTGTCAGCTACCACAGCACAGGCGTCCCGACCCCTCTGTTCCTCTCGCCGGGGTGGGAATTCTCCGTGCAGCCGACTTCACCTGGGAGCTTTGGGGGTGGCTCTCTCCTTCTGTCTTTCAGGTAATTCCTAAACAATTTTTTCTATCTGTATGTTTTTTTAAAAACCACTTACAGCTTAATAAAGACAAAGCAAACACTCCTGTAACCAATGCCCAGGTCAAGCCAGAGCAGGACAGGCCCTGCAGGCGTGACCCCTGGGCCCTCTTCCGCCTGACCCGCGGGACGTCCTTCATGCTCCACTGTCCTCAGAGGTGGGCTAATCTCTGGATGCATCTCTCAACAGTCCACTTCGCCCCCTTTAGCTGTACTGAAGGGGAATCATCCTGTATGTACTCTTTTTCTCTGGCTTCTTTTGTTTTGCATTATGTTTGTAAGATACATCCAGGTCGTGCCGGGCTATGGTTCATTTATTTTATTGGAAGCGTGGAGTCTTAACCACTGGAACTACCAGGGAAATCCCTGGTTCATTTATTTTAATTGCCAAATAATACATCATTGGATGACCCTACCCAATTCCCGGGTCTGCTCTACTGTGGACGGGCTTCTCAGATGTTTCCAGTTCGGGGCTGTTGTGAACAGGCCTCTTGTGTCCTGTACGTGCCCCTGGGTGCATGTGTGTAAGCACTTCTCTGAAGAATGCCCCTAAGAGTGGATTCTAGGTCATAGGGTGTGTGTAACATCAGGCCTATCAAATGATGCAAAGGTCTTTACCACGTGGTTTTTTACAATTTCTACTCCCACCAGCAGAGTATGAAATACCCTGTCACTTCGATCCTTGCCAGAACTTGGATTCGTGGGACTTTTTCATTTTTTGCCAATCAGGTGGGAAGGGAATGGTATCTCTCTGTTGTTTTAATTCATATTTTCCTCATTACCAATGAGGCTGAGTAACTCTTCTAGTTTATTGGCAATTTGAATTCCTTCTTTGGTGAAGTGGCTGTTCAGGTCTTTCACCTTTTTTTTTTTTTTCTTTGTTTCTTATTTGCCTGACTGCCTTCTTCGTACTGATTTGTGAGTTCTTTATTTCTTTGCAGGAATTCTTTATTCTGTAACTTGTGTATTCAGGTAGTGGTCCAGCGCTGCCTGTATGAGTTGAAAATATTCTCCACTCTGTGGCTTGTCTTTTTACTCTCTTCATGGTGTCTTTTGATGATCAGGAGTTTTTTATTTTAATGAGCTTAAATGAATCATACTTTTCCTTTTATGTCTTGCTTAATCCATCTGGAATTAATTTTTGTATATGGTGCAAGGAAGAAATTCGTTTAACAACTGGAAGTACACAAGTTAACAAGTATTATTTATAAAAAGAGGAACCTTCAGAGGGAAGGTATTATATTGTCCTCTTTTACTGCAGATGCACAGCCTGCCTCTGATAAGAGGCAAACAGAGTATCTTGTTCAGGGACAGCAGAGTGTGGATCTGTAATTCCCTTGGGAGGTAAGAATACATATGCCAGAGGCTCCAGGTAGGGAAATATTCCCAAGGGTGCATATGTGTATGAATCACACTCATGCACGGGGTACACAAATGCTTGAAAATTCATGGACAGTTTTTGGAAAGATGCACAGGAAACAGTTATAGTAGCTACCTGTGGGGAATGTATTTTTAAAATTTTGTGCCTTGGGGGAAAATAATAGAATGTTTTAAGATTAAATTACTAGAATCGTTTAATAGGAAAATAGCATCAGATATGCCAAAATTTATTTACATGTGTTCTTTCAGGAATCCATCAAACAGACATGCTGGTTTTCAATGATTTCACATGTGCTTTTTCCACAGACCCAAAATACTGGCTACTTAAGAAGCACAGGGAACTACACTGAATTACAGCGTGCTCCATCTTCCTCGAATTCCAAACACTATTCCCAAATCCATCCTCTGAATAAAAGATGGGGGAGCCCAAGAGATGAGCAATTTGCCTACAAGTTCCAGGTGAGTATGTAGCGTGATTTACAGATTTGTGTTAAGACATTTTTTTGATGTTAAGAGGCTCTGGTTATCTTTCAACCAACTACCCGGGTTTAAGCAAGGAATAAGGCTTCTCTCTTTTTCTTCCTTCTGCCTTTTTTGCTGAACAATTCAGTTGCACAAGGAACCAACTGTGATTTCCCTCACCCTTTAACAAATGGGCCAGTTTACTTCAAGTCTGAACAATGAACAGCAAGGAGTTATTTAAGTATTATAGTCACAGCAAATACGTCAGAATATATACACTTTTAAAAACTTTAAAACATTTCAGCAGATATTTGCTATATGTGATTGAGCAGGATAAAATCACTATATATAGTATGGTCCTATCTTTAAAATATGTACATTTATGCAGTTAAAAAGTTAACAGTGATCACCTCTAGAGACGTTAGGTTATAGGATATTTATAATTTCCTCTTTGTGCTTTTCAGTTTCTGTAAATCTAAGGGAGATATGGTAGTAGAAACAACACGGAAATTTTAACATGTGCCTTAGTTCTAAGCTAAGAAGCTTTTGCTTCTAATATTCTTATAAGAAATGAATGAATCTTACTGTCTTACCTACTTCAGAAAATGGCATTGCAAATTTTCAAGTTCAAAACCAACTTTCTAAAAAAGAAAACCTTCATTTTTAAGCTTTTATTCCTCTAAGTATAATTTAAATTTCTTCTAATGGCAACTTGATTCAGAGGAGTTTAGCAATTAGCCGCCTTACCTTTTACACGGGGGAGTGTTTAGATAAATAAAGGTTCCCTGTCAGGGGAAGAACACATTTAGAAGTCTACTATCAAAATCTATTAATAATAGAGATTATTCTGGAACATGGCCCACATCACCTTGACCTCGGCTCTACTAGGGTTGTGACAAAGCAGGTGACCAGGCAGCCTTTTCATGAAGATATAGTGGACTTGTTTGCGTACGACTCTGAACTTGCACCCTTAACCAAAGTGTCTTTGGTTCTGATTTTATAACACTGAACTCAAGAAAAACAGCCAGACTGGGATCAGAGGGAAAGTTCCTTGTCTAACTCAACGTGCTGCAAAATTCCACGAGGGGTTTACTGACTGCGGGATTAACCCGTAGGGGCTGTGCCCTGTGGTTGGGGGGCGGGAAGCGTGTGGAATGCAGCTGTCAAACCACAAGCAAGCAATGAGACACAAATCTGACGGCAGCTACATCTGGAATTTGGCTGTGTGTTCGACTGTGAACTTGGTCTGATTGTGAGCTAACGTGAGGAGTGGTTCACCTCACCATGGAAACCGGCCAGTCTGTCTGTATCTGCCACTTCTTCCTAGCTCTCTCTTCAGGGTAAAGCTGAGACAACAATCCAGTTCTCACACCTCTGGTTTCTTTTCCTTAAGGCACCTGCTCTTTTCCAAGGCGAAAATGCCTAAAATTTTCTTGGTCACGAAGTTATCTCAAAGTAACATAATTCAGGGTGATCTGATAAACTATATTAGGAATTAAACAATTTCCTGCAAAGGATGAAGATGAACGGACAGATGAGTAGCTCTGTTTATCCCGTTTGGTTGTCTGGTGGTCTAAAGGTATAAAGTTTTTGGATGAGTCACAAATTTTGCTCCATAGTATTTGGTAAACAAGGTTAGAATCAAAGTCAGGATCAGTGTGGTGTAGATACAGGGATTTCAAAACGAGCAAGCGTTCCTTCAAAAATATCTGAAAGTCATTTGATTCATTCTTTTTTCTTTGCTAATCCAACTATGTCTTCTTCAAGCTAAGCAATTTTTCAGAGAGATAAAAATGTTAAAAATCTTCACAGATTTGACCAGATCAAAACCACAAGCAAACTGACTGTGTACACTCCCTACTGTACTGAGTTATGTTTTTGTAAGCAAAGGAAAGATAACCCCAACTTGTCTTAGTGAGTTTCTTGGGAAGTAAAGTTTTCTCCTTGAAGTGATCCCCTAGCTTTTAGAGAACAGGCCAAGTGCCCACAATCATGTCCACTAGAAAACGCTCCTGCAGAACAAGTGGACTTTGCCCCTTGAGTTCTATGACAGGGAAAGTAAACCACGGTTTTTGTCACAAATTAACTGTCACCACCGAAAGGTGAGAGGAGGTCCCCTTGACTTGGTCAAACTGCATTGTTATGAGAAATTCTGTGATCTCATCCCCAGCATATGACTATTTTGAAACTTCTCTTCAAATATCAGATTGCTAATGTACAGCACAGGGAACTCTGCTCAATATTATATAACAACCTAAATGGGAAAAGAATCTGAAGAAGATACATGTATACATATAACTGAATCACTTTGCTGTACACGTGAAACTAACACAACATTGTTAATCAACTACACTCCCATATAAAATAAAAAGTTCAAAAAATAAAATAAAATAAAGCAAAGTGCAATAAAAAAAATATAGACAGGAGACAAGCCATTTGAAAACCCGTCCGCCACCAGTCATTTTCACCTGGCGGATGTAATCCCCACTCACTCCACAGATACTTATGAGCAGAGGCTACGGCTCAGACCCCGGCTGGATGGAGTCCCGTCTGGCCTGCCGTGTGTCTTGATCATCACGCGCTAACGCAGCGACATCAGTTAACTCCTTCCAAAGCCCTCTCAGGACAAACAAAGCAGCCAACCTGACGGCGGCCGTGAGCCGTCACCCGGCGACGCCTCCCCTGCTAGCTCGCGAGGAACCCTCGGCCACGCAGGACTCGGGCCCTGCTCCTCACGCGCCTGGGCCCACAACGCTCACTCCTGAGAACCACTTAGGGGAACGCAGGGAACAGGCCAGTCAGCGTCTGGAGGTTTCCTGCATGCCCTGCAGAGAGCAGGGGAACGCTGCCGGGCGCCGCAGGATTCACCGCGCACGCTTGTTTCGCTGGGCCCACATCCGCTAGCTTGTGAATTCCCGAGGACGGAAACCTCCGGCGCTGCGCTGCCGCCTGGTCGCTTCCAGCTTTTTTGACTGTAACCAGTAATAAATGCTTTTTTTTTTTTTTTTTTTTTTTTTTGGCCACTCCGCGCGGCTTGCAGGATCTTAGTTCCCCGACCAGAGTACAATGGAAGCGTGGAGTCCTAACCACTGGACCGTTAGGGAAGTCCCAATAGACACATTTTTAATCTCAACAAACACACACACACACCATATTTACTTACTAATTTTAAAGCAAAAATTTCACAAAACAATACCCATGTTGAGACACGCATTCTCGATTTTCCTATGCTTTCATTTAAAAATTGCCACTTGAGAACCTTTACGCTGATTTCCCAATAACTGATGGTTCTAAAGAACACTCCTGCGGACTCTACTTCTCAACCAATGAGAACGCTCTGTAGAGGCCTTCGGAGCCCCTAAGAACAACTGACTTCTGCTACTGATGGGAGGGACAGCCGAGTTTACTGAGCGTTTCCTATATGCTGAACGTGGGGTCACGTGCCTTCACGTTTGTTACGGGTTGTTAATGGCCAATCCTTCAGCCTCAGTTCTGACTGAGGCCTCTCTGGCTCTGGACAATAAATCAACGCCAGGGATGCCCCACACCTGCAGGAAAGTGCCGACCCGCCAGGCCAGAGGCCAGAACAGGACACAGAAACCAGCTCTGTTTCCCCTGCCTGGATTACCCCTCCAGCTGAGGGAGGAGTAAGGCCTGAGGCCACTGAGGGGTGAGGGGTGAGGGGTGAGGGGTGCGGGGTGACGGGTGAGGGGTGAGGGGTGACGGGTGAAGGGTGACAGGTGCAGGGTGACGGGTGAGGGGTGAGGGGTGAGGGGTGCGGGGTGACAGGTGAAGGGTGACGGGTGCAGGGTGACGGGTGAGGGGTGAGGGGTGACGGGTGCGGGGTGACGGGTGAGGGGTGATGGGTGAAGGGTGACGGGTGCAGGGTGACGGGTGAGGGGTGAGGGGTGACGGATGCGGGGTGAGGGGTGAGGGTGACGGGTGAGGGGTGAGAGGTGAGGGGTGAAGGGTGAGAGGTGAGGGGTGAGGGGTGAGGGTGTCCTCAGACTCCGCCCTGGGGAGGGGAGGGCTGGAGAAAGTGCCCTGGAATCCAGGCTGCCGACCAGTGGCCTAGCCTGGCCTGGGAGGGAAGGGAGCCTGCCTGAGTCACTAGGAAAGGAACCCCACTCGTGAAGGAGGCCCCCTGAGAAGGCGGCTGGGTGGAGGGGCCCAGAGGAGGGGGACCACCCATCCAGAGGAAAGCGGGGAGGGGGAGGGGAGCCCAAGGGAGCAGTCCACCCCCACCCCTACTCCCCCTGCAGGTGCCCAGGCAGGACGGCCTTGCTTGGGACAGGACAGTAAGAGACGGAGCCTCAGTACTCTGGAGAGTAACGAGAGGAGAAAACCATCCAAAAGCTACTAGAAAGCTCTGGGGTCTTCTGGAATTTGGCCCAGAGCGGGGGAAGAACAGAACAGCAGAGCAAGGCCTGCCGATGGCAGGGGGAAGGGGGGTGGAGAAGGTTACTGCATCCTCGCAGGACTGAACGCATCTCGGTGTCAACCCTTCGACGACCCCGTGACACGAGTGCTTTGCTACTTGCTTTTTACGGACAGGGACCCTGATCTTCAGGGAACGGTTCACTAACCTCTCGCCAAAGTTCCTCGCAGGGGACTGGGGGTCGGGAGTGTGGCCTGGGCAGCCTCACGGCACACCCCCTGCCCTTCTGGCCACACAGGATGGGGTGGGTGAGAGGGGGCAGCAAGGCGGAGTTACATCACTGAGCCAGCATGTTGCAAAAGCACTGGTCCATTCTGTATACTTATTTACCTGTAAATTATACGCCCATATTCCAGAACTAATATGTGCATTTAAAACAGCGCCCCCAGGATAAATTTTAGAAGAATAAGATGAAATACATTTTTTTTTTATCCGCTGAGAACACACACTCGAACACAGACACATTTTGGAAGAGAAGCCCTCGACTGTGATAGCACTGTAAACTCTGTCCCCAGAGGCCAGGGATATAAGGGTTTACCGTCCTCTTCTGTTTGGGTTACGTTTGCGGGAAAGTTGATGACTGGGAGGTTTGAGGTGAAGGGCAAGGAAACTTCTTGGTGTAGAGAGACTTAGGTGGGCCTGGAGGAGACCCAAATTTTGGGCCAGTGACGGGAAGCAGAGGTGCCACTCAGAAGAGAGACTCAGAAATGGGGGCAGGGGGCGGGGAAGCTGCTGAGTGCGGACAACTTCCTTCCACTTGGCAATATTCCTAGGTCAGTTCCAACTGTTCTCCTCAACTCCTTGGGTACCGCGTACACTTACTCTTATTTTATTTGTGTATTTTTTTCAGCAACCCTGTTGGTGAAGAAATTTTTATCCTACAACAGGAGTGCGGTGACTTTGGGGGTCACAGAGTGACAGAGGCCTTTGCTCTGTGAGGTGACATGAGGTGTGGCAAGGAAGCTAAAAGCACCTCAACCCACCGGCTACGCGGAGACCCCAATCTCTGCTGCAGCGCACAGCGCCCCCTTCCTTGAAATTGTCAACAAAACTGTATCATGTGCATGTGTGCATTTTCAGGGGAAAGGATCCACAGCTGTCATCAAATTTCTGAAGATTCCTTAATCCCAAAAGATAAGCATCACTGAACTAGGTGCTCATTTGATTAGCTCCTCCTTTAAAACAGATTGCAGCTTGGGAGGGGGGAGGTGCTAGGAAGAGACTTTATGTTATAAAAGCAACAACTATTAGGAGAAAAATGAAACAAAACAGCAGGGAAACATATAAAGCACCCCGATCCTACTGTCCAGAGGCATCTTTGTTGACAGTTTGGTGTCTAGGAGCTTAAAACAATCTTCAGAGGAATTACTTCAATCAGACAATCTACACTTAGCTTAAAACCTACAAGGGTCCCAAAGGGGAAATTGGAGTCTGACGTACAGTGGCGCTGGGAGATCAAAAGGGGTCATTTTGAGAAAGGACTGTCCTGGAGAGGCACCCCTGGGTAGGACGTCCCGTGGGGTCTTTTAGGGGGTGTCACAGCGTGCAGGAGGAAGTGGAGGTTAGGTCGGCTGTAAAGACAGCTGCTCTGAGCCCTGGTGCTGGTGGGCGCCAGTGCTTGGGGTCGTTCCTGTGGCTTGGATGCCAGTAGTTGAAGGAAATGACAGGTCTGGTGGTCGCAGGAACATGGAATAAAGACACAAGGTCTACATGATGACGATGAGAAAACGTTACTGCGCGGAGTTAGGAAAAGGAGTGGCGGGACAGTCATCTTTGTGATGGGAAGATTCAGTGACCTAAAGCTGTCCATTCTCCACAAGATCAATGTTTAATTTGAAATCAATATCTCAAAATCGCAGTGGAATTCTCTTCTGAAATTGCCACATGTATGCAAAAGTTTATCTGAGAACAAACAGTAGAGAAGGAGGAATGCGTGTGTGTTGTTACATCTGTACTCACGGATTCAAACAGATTTTAAAGGTACAATAATCGAAAGAGTGTGATACCGGCTCAAGTGTGGACAGAGAGGTCCAAGGAAGAGAAGAGAAACTCAGAGACATCCCCAAGCACGCATCCTTCAGGGAATGATAAGTGTGCCATTTCAAATCAATGAGGATGGATTATTCAATAAACTGCAGGAAAACACAAATGCCACTCCATACCTCACACTATATAACAACATAAATTCCAGATGGTCTAAACTCTTAAATTAATCCTTAAACTCTTAAATTAAAAAATTAAACTACGAAAATTTCAGTTTAGAGCTGTAATAGGATTTTGAGGTTCCCACATTCCTGGTCCTCACAAAACTGGAAAGAGCCAGGCCCACGGTTATTTTACAAAATCCCATTTTTGCCCTTAGCCAGCAGCACCCCCCATCAATCATAAGATATTTATATATCAGTTAAATTCATCACTGAAATATCACTTAAATTTACTGATTTCAAAAGTCGTGCTTCCTCAAGGACAGACAGGAGAAGGTAGCACGTTCATTTTACATAACAATTTAAAATGGTACGAGCGTTAAAACCCTCAAAGGGAGAATTAAAACCACCAGCTCTCGGTGCCAGTTGCCTCCTGGTCTGCCTGCCTCACCGCACCTGCATAATAACACCACTTGAATCTCAAAAAAAAAAGCACATGGGGCTGCCCTGGTGGCGCAGTGGTTAAGAGTCCGCCTGCCAATGCAGGGGACACGGGTTCGAGCCCTGGTCCGGGAGGATCCCACATGCCGCGGAGCAACTAAGCCCGTGCACCACAACTACTGAGCCTGCGCTCTAGAGCCCGCGAACCACAACTACTGAGCCCACATGCCTAGAGCCCGTGCTCTGCAACAAGAGAAGGCACCGCAATGAGAAGCCCACACACAGCGACGAAGAGCAGCCCCTGCTCGCCACAACTAGAGGAAAGCCCACGTGCAGCAGCGAAGGCCCAACACAGCCAAAAATAAATAAATTAAAAAAAAAGAAAAAAGCACATGGGTCTTCACTTTATAATTATTTATTAAACTGAACATTACTCAAATGAAAGGTGGGAAGAAGGTCATTTCACCGCCTGTCTGCTGCTAAAAGTCACTGAGATTTGGAGGGATTGTTTGCTACTCAGCAAAACCCAGTGAAAGCCAGCTCCTATGAAGGATGCCAGATTCATTACAGTTTAACAGTTTAACACAACTGAGCATGGTTTCAACAAACTTTTCTGGTTTTGTTTTTGCAAACCTCAAATCTCATTTACAATCCTTTCAAATCAACATTTAATCGAATGTACGTACACACACGAGTGTGTAAATGGGCTGATTTGGCCCTTTGAAGCACGTGCTAATGTATATTGAAATTATCAAAAGCTTATTGCTTAGCTTACAGCAATAAAAAAGGTAGTTAACTACCAAGAAGCATCTGAATTTTTCATAAATGAAGAGAAACATTGTGAAAAAAAAGCCTCCCTGCTCACAAGCATTCTCAGCAATTCTGTTCAGACCTCACCGTCCAGGAGACCTTTTTGTGATGGGGTCACTGCTGTACCCACAAGGTCCACCATGGTGGCCACTGGCCACAGGTGACTACTGAGTCCTTGAAATGTGGCTGGAGTGACAGAGGAACTGAATTTCTGGTTTAATTTAATTTAAATTTAAATAGCCGCACACGGTGAGTGCTTCTATATTGAGTAGCAGAAGTTTAGACAGTGTCACCAAGTTTGAAACATCACCCTTCTACTCCTGAAAAAAACACTACATTTTAAGATAACCTCTCTGGCACTTCTGGAGAAACTGCAAATATTATCAATCACGACTGTAGGTGGTCTCTCTTGACCTCTCCCATTCTAGACGAACATACAGAGGATGATCTGAAACAGAAAATGAGCAACGAAAACCATTCTAGCAATTTAATCTTGGGATTCCTACCACACAGTATAATATCTGGTTCATAGTGGGTTCTTAATAAATATTTGTGAAAAAAGGAACAAATCAGTTCACGAATGAATTGGCAGGCAACTTATTTCACTCTCTGACTGGGGGGAAAAAATCTTACAGCAGAGGATAAACATTTCTTTGAAATTGAGAGCCCTTATCTCTCATCATTTGACAAAGGGGTTTAATCGGACACACGTAATAGAGTTAGATGGATGGAAAGAAAGTCAGCTAGATTGACAGAGTGACAGGTAATTCATTTGATATGTGGACATTGGGAAAAGATGTTCCAGTGAAAACACACAACCAGCTCAAACTGGTCCCATCCTGTTTCTAACAAGATACTGAGTCGTTTTCCAGACAACGGAACAAAACCGCAAGTCAGACAGAGGAGAAGATTCTGACCTCAAACAGCACCCGGAACCAAAGGTCCAGGGTAGGACCGGAATCTGCACCAGGACCCTTTCAGAAGCAAAGGGTCCTGTCCAGGAACATGGTGCTGAAGGCCCTTGACCACGTCTCCCCATAAACAGCCAAGATCCAAAGTCCTGCGAGGAAACCAGCTGGTGTTCCCACGCCAACCCTCCTCCCTAACTCGTGAAAGGCCTGACCAAACCCCAGATTGGGCCAGATCCTCCCTTCCTGACTCCCTGCTGGTTGGGCCCCCAATCAAGCGTTTTATTTGGTCAAAGCTGGTGCCCTGGAACTGGCTCCTGTTCATCTCCTGGGGGCCCTCCATCCATCTCGCTTTGGGACCCTATAAAAGGCTGCAGCCGAGACTCTCCTTGTCCTAACACCTATGTTGTTTTTTCCTGCTTCAGGAGAAGACAGTGCATTTTATGGAACAATTTTAAAATTATACACGTTAGTTTTTAAAACCCTCAAAATGAAAATTAAAAACGCCTGCAATATCACTGCCTGAGGGAATCGTGGTCGGGGTTTTGTGGTCTATTCTATCCAGCCAGCCTTCTTTCTATTTTGCTGACCATACAGATGTGTGCATGTAATATTCTACAATCCTCTAAAATTAAAATTGGATTGTACTTAATAGTATATTCAGTCTGTTTTTCAAATGTTCCAATACTGGTGTGCATATTTCTAGGCCAGTCAGTATGCCCACACCATATGCTATGTCAATCGTTTTTACTGGCCTCCCAGTATCCCAACGAGTAATCTAATCCCATTACTAAATACTAATACTAATCGCATTGCCCCAAACGCTCATGTGGCTCACCCCGCTGGCTCTCCTAGTCTATGCCAGTTTGCCTGTGGCTTTCTGATGCAACTTTATCTATTCACACTAGTTTTAAAACGCTCCACAAACCTCCACGATTTATTAGAACTGACTCTACCCCCTCCCCCTTCCTTTCAGAACCCACAGGGCAAACACTTGATCTCAGTTTGGTCACCATCGTTCTTCGAGACGGTGGGACCTCAGTTTTTTTTTTTTGTTTTTTTTTAATAAGTAACTGATTTTTTAAAAAATTTTATTTATTTATTTATGGCTGTGTTGGGTCTTCGTTTCTGTGTGAGGGCTTTCTCCAGTTGCGGCGAGTGGGGGCCACTCTTCATCGCGGTGCGCGGGCCTCTCACTGTCACGGCCTCTCTTGTTGCGGAGCACAGGCTCCAGACGCGCAGGCTCAGTAGTTGTGGCTCACGGGCCCAGTTGCTCCGTGGCATGTGGGATCTTCCCAGACCAGGGCTTGAACCCGTGTCCCCTGCATCGGCAGGCGGATTCTCAACCACTGCGCCACCAGGGAAGCCCTGGGACCTCAGTTTTGAGAGTGACATTTGCTCACTGCAGGGCAGGATGCAGGACCTGGGGCACAGCTGCAGATCTCCCGGCCTGCAGGTGGGGTTTGGCAATTAGCAGGGAGACCGTTTCATCCCTGAAGCAAATAGGGGAACTTCTAGAAGACTCCTGCAGAATCTCCCAAGTAGTTACTGCTCCCCAGAGTACGGGGAACCTCTGCACTAAAGGGTAGATGTCCAAACTCCCCACTATTGTTCAGGAACCACTGTTTTGTCTAACTCCGATCATCAGTACGAGAAATGAATTCCCACTGGATTAATTCGGTAATCCAGACACATCTGCAGAGGAGATAGGGGTCCAAGGACGCACAGTTCGCTCCAGCCGAGGCACCAGCTTGGCACTCGAGGCAGGAGAGGACCGTGAATCACCCCACCTTCTGGACAAACAGCCAATTCCTCATCCTGCACGTCCCCATGCCGGCACTGAAAGCACACAGTACCCCCGACCCCGCTTAAAACGGAGCCCCCGCCAGCTAGCCGACTGCTTCACAAGGCTGCTAACGAATTCCAGGCTAACAGCTTAAATTAAAAGTTAATGAAACACAGCCAGTGCCCCATTATGCTTCACTTGTAACAACCTTTCTTAAAAAAAAAAACAAACAAACTGAGAGAGACAAAAGAGCTGGGCCTTCGTTAGAAGGAAGAGGCTGGCACTTCATCCCGGGTTGGCCCGTGCCCCTAGCCGGCAGCGTCCCTCAGCCGCCCCCTGCCACGTCCTGGAAACTGCTCCTCTGAGGCGGGAAGGTGCCTGCACGGCGCTGTGACCAGACGGACCACGTGGCAGCAACGCTCGTGGCTCTGCAGGTCTGCTCTGGACCGCAGCGGCTGACCGCACGGCCCTCTGTGCCCCGACAACTCCACAGCCCTCCTGCATTTACCGGGAAGGGGGAGGGCACCCCTGGTCCTCTCTCCCCTGCAAATTCACACCGATCAGTGGACGTGTGAGTGAGTCGAGACCCAGCGCCCTGGTTTCCTCCTGCCTAGTTCCCTGTCTCGGCACTCAGTGTCACCTCTGTGCCGGCGGGTCCCGAGTCTCTGTCTCCAGCCCCCTCCTCACGCAGCCGCTGCCTCCAGGCTCCTCCACGGGAGGAAGCCCTCCAGGGCTTCCAACAACAGCTGCGACATCCCTGCTTACTTCAGCCCATGAGACAGCTCTCCTGCTGGCTTTCTTCCACGTCAGGGCCCCAGAGGCTGGAACCTGCGAGCTGCCTTTTACGCTCCTCCCTTATTCATCTCCCCCCTTAGGGCCAGGGACCATCCCAAAGGCCCAGGGCAGGAGTTTCCCACTGTCCTAAAAGCAGTGGACACAGCAGGTTCTTTGCTCTGTAACTACGTGGCCAAAGTGTTTTTGGAAAATTACTCTGCCCTCCATCAAACTCCATCTTCACCGCAATTTATTAAGTAATCGTTTCCTCTACCGCCAGCATTTAGTTATTTGACAAATACCTGGACACCTCCCAGGTGCCAGGAACAGCAGCAGGTGTTTCAGCAACACTACCCTTTTCTGTCCTCACGACAGCCCTATAGGAGCCCATGGTCATCGTCCCATCAAGGGATGGAGGCTCCGAGGTGCAGCCAGCACGGCCCCCTCTCGGGCTGCTTGGTTACCCAGCCTCACTTCTAACACCCGTCATTTTTTCTGGGCGTGTCACCTGTTCACGCTCCTCCCGTCGCGCCCCCTTGACCCACTGGCTGCCCCCAGGCTCACTCAGGGCTCCCCGCTCCCCTCACGCTCTGCAGGATGCTTGTCACTTGACTGGCTCGTTGCCCCAACTAGACTGTGAGCTCCTAGACGTCAGGGGTCACCAAGATACTCGTCGATCTTTCTCTAGTGCTGAGGAAAAATACAGCTGGTACTCAGGAACTACTATTTAATGAAAGCACAATGATACGTATTGCCATGAGCCAAGAAAAAAGAAGAAAATTACCTAGAGGCACCTTTTGCTTTTTTATAGCTATCCTGAGTACGCAGTTTTCTCTGTTCACTGGGAACAGCACACCACATCTATCTGTGGGTAGAAATCCTGTCTCCTGGTTCCTCGGACGCAGGGTCGTGGTCCACCTCCTCCCCGCCGCTGGCTCTCGCAGAGGAAGCTTCGCGGGCACGCCACGCCCGCTTATGTGTGTCCTGTCTGGGGCTGCACCCTCACTCCCAGGGAAAGCTGAGGGTTTGTCACAGAGCCCACGTGACGCGCAAACACCAAAGGATTTACTCTCTGGCCCTTTATGAGCAAAGTTGCTGACCCTTGTCACAGACAAAGAGCAACAAGCGTCTGAACAGGAAACACTTCTGCTCACTGTTTTCATGCTTAATTTCAATTTCCTTTTCTCTATTAATTTTCTTGACACTATTTGTGTACTTTTAAGATTAACCATCTACCTATGCTTCGGGATCAGAACCCACGTACACACAATTTACTCTGCATCCCAACACAGGTGCAAGGGTACCCGGGAAGAGTGGAGAAAGGTGGTCAGCCCTGGAAACTTTCTCTCCTTTTCGGAAAGCTGCTCCCGCACCCCGGTCTCCCACTGCAACCCACATCTCTGAGCGATTCACAGGGTCGTGCAAAGCCGTAAGTCCCGGTGGCCGGTAGCGCTCCGGCAGAGCGTGCTTGTTGTTACCTAGACTTTCCTGGTCGAGGGAGGTGAGAAGAGGCTTGGTGACGAAAGCAGGTCATCCCCAAGCACTGGTTTCCGAAGGTGCAGACAGCGCTTAGCTCCAGTGGCTGCTCTAAGGCAATGACAGGACAGTGGACCTTCTCATCACTCACGATCCATCATGCAAAGCCGTCAGGTGATGAATTAAAATCACACACTCTCAGCGTGGAGGTGGGGTGACGTCCAGGTGATGACTTAAGATCACACACTCGCAGCGTGGAGGTGGGGTGACGTCCAGCTTTCACTTGAACTTGTCTGGGTCCAACCTCATTCTTGGCTTCTGGGAACCACAAGTGTCCGTCCCGGCCCTCACTTCTGATTCCGCTGCCCGGAACCTGCTTGGCTCCCGGCCTTCCCAGGACGTGACCCCAACAGCCCTCGGGAGCTCTGACTCTGACACCGGGGGAGGGTCTCCGCCGTCTGCCGACAGCCGGCTCGGCTCCCTCTGAGCTCCAGCAGCACGTGCCCCGGGCTCCCTGTCATCGCGTCCCCGGGCCCGCCGTGCTGGGCATCTGCGCCCCCGGCTCTGGGGTCCTCCTGCCCAGGGCGGCAGCCACAACGAGACCTGCACGCGTCTCTGCTGGAGCCCGGGTGTCTCTCCACCCGCCCCGTCTCTGCCCCACTGCATCGATCTGCTCCCAGGAGATCGGACACAACTACGGGGTGGAGGAGAGTTCAAACGCTCACTCACCTTCTCGAGTCTCACACTGCTCCACGAGCACAAGCTGGGTGCATGGTGAGCCACCGCCCAGAACCTTCTAATTTTTATTCCACGCTGGCGTTAGGAAAGGCCCGGGGACCAGCGGCCTCACCTCTTGGAACCCACGTCCAACAACTTGGTCATCACGAACGCTAAAAACAAGCCAGCAAAGTATCGGTGGCTCTTTCTTCTGGGTAAGTTTCATTATGTTGACACTGAAATTTGTGAATGTTTTCAAACGCACACTCTTGTCAACGGCTCTTTTTGAAGCAACATACATGCACGTATGCGCACCCGTGTGCACACGTGCGTGTGTGCGGATCACAGGTGTCGTGTTTGGCACTGGCCTCTGCACGATCCTCACGGCTGACCACCCGGGGTGTCCATGGCCAGTCCTCTCATAGCAACTCATTACAGAGGGGAAAAGGACCACACGTGTGAGGGAAAATCCCAGAACAATAAAGCCGATGATGGTATTACAGTAATATAAACCTTCACAAGAAATAGGAAGATATTTACCTCCTCGCTAGTATTCCATAAGGTAAGGGAAGAGTGGGAAAGCTGGGTTAAGGTCTTCAGAGGGCAAGCCAGTGCCAGCCAGGACCGCGGCTTCGAGTCAGCGCCCACCCGCGGTGCCTGGGGACACGGTCAGCAGGAGAAGGTCCTGCTCTGTGCAGGATGGGGAGGGGACACCTCGACTGGCAGACGCACAAAACCACGCTCAGAATTCACAGGACATTAGAAGTGAGGAAAAGGAGACAGGGCAGAATTCATGCCAAATTAAAGAAGGAACTGGAAGGGAAAGTGATAAAGGTAGGGAAAGAGGAAACGAAACTACTCAGTCAAATCATGATACTGACAATATTACGGGAAGTATTTGGAGTCTGGTACTTGACTAAGGACGTTCCCATAATTGGAGGCTCTGATAAGTGGGTACGAAATAGAATATATGACACAGCAGCAGGAGTTTCACCGTGTGGTGCATTAAACTCCAAAGGAACCACAGACTCTCATAATACGTGTTCATGGTTATCCCAGAATCCGTAAGGTTATGAAAGGGGTGTGTGGGTATCAGACACTGAAATTGAGTGTGTACTTCTAAACTGTAAAACTAGGCAATATTCCACCATCGAGATGAAAGAATGTTTTCTTCCCAACATTCTTTATATTGGAGAGTTTCAAATGAACAATTCCTCAAGAAGAAGAGTGATTTCAGGTTTGTAACGCAGTATACAAAAACTGAAAAACAAAATGGCAATAGGGTTCTTTTATTTCCATATAGAAAGAAGACCAACAATGCTCTTTTAACCCAAAGGGTAATTTGGGGTAAGGGCTACACTGCAGTAAATGTACGACTCCTTATGGATCAACTAAAATGGGACCATCAGCAGCAGGTAATTTAGGAAGAGGAGATACGGTCTGACGTCGGGTGCTTAACGCTTTTAGATCAATGAAACCCTTGTAGGACCCCCATTTTTCTTGCTGAATCATATCATGATCTCATAAGTGTTGATAACATTAAAAATTCAGTATCAATATATTCTTAGCAAGTGTTAAAAGCCAGTCTGCCTGGGTCCAGTGCCGGCTCCTGCCTTTAACAACTCAGACAAGTTGTTCAGTCTCTCTGGGTGCAGTTTTCTCATCTGTAAAATGAAAATAATAGTGGCATCTTCCTTCCAGTGAGCGAGGAACAAATGAGCTGATACTTTTGAGGTATTTAGGACGGTGTCAGCACTATGAAAAGGTTTATGGTGTAAACTTTGATTGAGTATCTACTGCCCTGAAAGGATTCAACAACAGCTCAATCACATTTATGACCAAGTGTGCAAAGATAAAAGCTTAAGACTCTAGACTGATTCTTTACATTTATATTCGAGTCCCATAATGGGCCAAGCACATTGGATGCAGTGATTACGCGAGGCACTTCATCTATCTACCCTAAACATAGCATACTGACAACTGGATCACTTCTGTAGAGATTAGGACGTCCTTTCGGAGATGGCTGGGTGATGATTACATCTGCTAAAAGCTCCAGCCTCCCATGGTCTCCCAGGGCTCAGACTCTGTGAGTTACAAACAAGAGATCTTACTTTTCTGGAGAAAAAACACAGAAGAGATTGGAGGAAGGACGACGTCTCTGGACTGGCATCTCGTGCCCTCCCCCAGGCACCCCAAGTTCATCCACGAGGGAGAAAAGAGGACACGGAAGGATGGTCTGAGGTTGGGTGAGCCTGGGGCCCCCTCTGGGTTCTTCGAGCTGATTGTAAATAGGCTGAGATTACTGTAAGCCTTCAGCAGAGGTATCTCCTTTTCCCCAAGCCAGCTGGCTCCCTGAGTTTAGTGCAGGATGGAGATTCCAGGAGAGGCCGGGGCCCCCAGAAGTAAGTGCTAGTTAGACCGTGCTGAGTGAGAAGGTGACGAGCACCCCAGGCGTGCAGAGGGCACTGTGAGCACCACTGAGACCTGTTCTCCCAGGAAGAAATCACTGCCAAACTGGGGCGGGGGGCGGGGCTTGGGGAGAGAAAGGAAAGTCTGTTCTTGGATTAACAACTGAACTGTCTAGTCTCGGTTTTCTCATCTGTGAGCTGGGTGGGTCTCCAGGGGCTGACGGTCTCCAAGCCCCTGCCACCACTGGTATTATCTGAGTCGAACACACAAAGCCCTGGAAACCACTGGGTTTCTCTCCTTCCTGACCCCTCCAACTTCTGCTGTCACGAAGGTGTCCTGTCTTCACTCACCCCTTCAGACTGAAAATCTACCAGCCTGGAGGCCACGTCTGCTAGTCTGAGTCTGAGGGATGTGAAATACATTGCTTTTTGTTGATGTGCTAATGAAGATGGCCAGAGGGCAGCCCTCTAACTCAAGGTGGCATCTGTACATTTTCCTAAACCCTGTCTCCCCCGTCACGTTTATCTTGGGGCAGAGACTCTGTCTCGGGCCCAGGCAGCAGGAGGGCTTCTGTCAAGGCTGGCCTAGGGAGCAATAAAAGGGACAGAGCAGTATGACAGTGTTCCCCAAACACATGATGGCTGTGCCTTCAGCTCCGCCTCTGTATCTGTCTTCCCCAGGCTGCACTGAGTCTTACTGAGCCGTCTTAGTCTCATATTAACACTACTCGGAAGGCTGAAAAGCTCCTTGGCCTGTCTCCTCTCTCTCCCACTATTTTCCTGATAAACCTCCATCAGGACCAATCTCTATGTGAGATGATAGACACTGTGTGTGTGTGTGTGTGTGTGTGTGTGTGTGTGTGTGTGTGTGTCCCCCTCCTTGATTTTTCAATGATCCTTGGCCAAAGTCATATGAATATTTAAAATGGAGGAAAAAACTGTTACTTCTCGTCATCAAGTAAGCTGTGGCTAGCTTAACTGGAATTTAGTGCACAGAGATTAAATCTAACAGATTGGGAGTCCAAATTATCAGTGTACTAGGAATATTTAAAATGTAAAGAAACTAAGCAAAATTTTAGCAAATCAAATCCAACTGTGTACATAAAGGATAAAACATCATGATGAAGTGGGGTCATTTAACACTTGAAAATCAATCAACATAATTCACCATATTTTAGAAAACTATATGATCATCTCAACAGAGGCAGAAAAAGGCATTTTACAAAATCTAACATTCTGATAAAAATTCACAGTAAACTAGAAATAGGACAGAAATTCCTCAACCTGATAAAGAGTATCTATGAAAAACCACAGCTAACATCATACTTAATTATGAAAGACAATGCTTTCTCCTTAAGATCAGGAACAAGCCAGGGATATCTGCTCTCACCACTTCTATTCAATGTCTTACTGAAAGCTTGGCCACTGCAATATGGCAGGAAAAAGAAATAACAGGCATCTAGTTTGGAAAGGAGAAGTAAAACTGTCCATTTGCAAATAACACTATAGCCTATGTAGAAAATCTGATGGAATTTATTTAAAAAAAGCTACTAGAATTAAGAAGCAGGTTTAGCAAGGTTGCATATTATAGGATCCATATACAAAAATCGATTGTGTTTCTATATACCAGGAATGAACAATCGGAAACTGAAATTAAAATACTCATTTATGATAGCATAGAAATACAAACCACTTAGGAATAAACCTAACAAAAGATGTGCAAGATCTGTACACTAACAACTACACACATAGCTCAGAGAAATTAAAGAAGACCTAGTAAATGGAGAGGCCTACTTTGCTCATGAGTCAGAAGACTCAATGTTTGAAAGATGTTGATTCTCCTCAAATTGATCTATAGATGCAACACAATCTCAATTCAAACCCCAGCAGGCTTCTTGATAGAAACTGACAAGCTCATTCTAAAATTCATATCGAAATGCAAAGGACCTAGAATAGCCAAAACAGCTGTGAAAAAAGGTGAACAAAGGTGAAGGATGGATGTGATCTGTTGCAGGATGTGCTCTAAAGTGTCAGCAGTTGAAACAGTGTAGGACTGGCAAAAAGACAGACAGACTAATGGGACAGAAGAGAGTCCAGAAACAGACCACACATCTATGGACAACCAACTTTTGACAGTTACAAAGGCAATGTAGCAGAGAAAGATAACCTTTTCAACAAATGGTGCTGGATATCCATATGAAGGAGAAGGAGGAAGAGAAGGAGAAGAAGGAGAAGAAGGAGAAGGAGGAGGAGGAGGAGAAGAGGGGGAGGGGAAGAGGGGGAGGGGAAGGGGAAGAACTTCAATTTATACCTCACACCGCACACAAAAATTAACTCAAAATAGATTGTAGGTCTAAACCCATAACATAAAACTATAATCTGTATGCCTGGAAGAAAACATAGGAGAAAATCTTTGTGAGCGGATTAGGCAAGATTTTCTTAGATATAACATCAAAAGTGTGATCCATAAAAGAAACTGATAGATCTGACTTCATTGAACTTAAAACTTCAGCTATCATTGTTGGGAGAATTAAAAGATAATCCAACACAAGGAGAAAAAATGCTCAAAGCACGTATCTGATAAAAGACTTGTATCTAGAATATATAAATAATAAGAAACTCAATAATAAGAAAAGAATGAGAAAGCAAACAATCCAGTTAAAAATAGGCAAAAAGATTTAAACAGACACTTTACTAAGAAAGATATACAGGTGGCAAATACATGCATGAAAAGATGCTCTAATCATTAGTCATTAGGGAAATGCAAATTAAAATCACAAACACCACTACATACCTATTAAAATGGTTAAAATTAAGAAAAATTGATGATACCAAATACTGGCAAGGATGTGGAAGAGCTGGAACTCTCACACACCGATTGCGGGAATGTAAAATGATATACCATTTTGGAAAACAATTTGGTAGTTTTTTAAAAAGTTAAAAAACATTCACCTGTTATACAACTTAGCTGTTCCACTCCTAGGTTTTTATCCAAGACAACACCATAAGTCCATCTGAAGACTTGTACACAGCAGCTTTGTTTTAATAATAAAAAACTGTAAACAATTTAAACATCTATCAACTGCATGCGTACACAAATTGTGATATATACATATATCACATGTAGAAACGTATCACATATATTATATATGTGTGTGTGTAAGGAGATACATTCCATTACATCTATATTCCATGACATATATATGGAATCCAATTCATCAATAAAAAGAAATTAACTATTATACATGCAATATGGATGAAGTTTAAAATAATTATGCTGAGTGAAAGAAAGCAGACAAAAGAAGAGTACATATAGTATTATTGCATTTATATAAAACTCTAGAAAATGGAGGTGAATGTGTAGTGACAGAAAGCAGACCAGTGGTTTTCTGGGAGGAGTGGGGGGCCGGAGGAGGGGTTCCCCAGGGGTGGGAAGACACTTTTCAGAATGGTGGGTGTATCTGCTACCTTGATTGTGGTGATGATTCCAAGGGTAAATACACATGTCAAAACTTATCTAATGGTACCCACTAGACATGTGCTATATTTATTGTTTGTCAATTAAATCTAAAAAATGTTAAAAATTATCTGAAATGAAAACAATCCACCAGGATGTGAATACTATAAGTTAGAGCAATGTGATCACTTTTCAGGGTGGCAGGGAAGTGGGGTGAGCACATGGCAAGAGCTTTCTTGACCTGACGGGTGATACCAGGGCACTTGTGTCATAGGCATTCATAGTCTGTGAATTCAGTGTATATTCAAAGTAGACAATGACTATTTTTTATAATTATTAAGCCCTATATTTGTTTTGCGTGGTTTTCTGTATCTGTGTTTTATTTAACAATAAAAAGACTTTTTAATCCTAAAAAAAAAAAAACCCAGCAAGTTAAGAAAATAGTGGCTTGAGAGGAAGAGACGCATAAAACGTTGACCAAGCTGATGATAGGCACATTTCCAGCTTTTATTCCCAAGGCTGCACAGGACTGAGGAAAAGGAAACAGAAATGATGTGTGGTCCAATTGAAAGGGAGTTAAATAGACGTGTTCCAGGGCTGAGCATTTAATGACCATTTCCTCAGTGTGAGGGGAGCTCAGTAAATGCTATCTGAAGCGGGTGTGTCCCTGTGACCTCTCCGACCTGAGTGGGGACAGGCAGCGGGTGGGGTCTGCAGGGACCTTAGCAGGGCCGAAGGGCGAGGGCAAAGAGAAATGCAAATCAAAACTACAGTGAGGTACCACCTCACACCGGTAAGGATGCCCATCATTAAAATGTCTACAAATAACAAATGCTGGAGAGGGTGTGGAGAAAAGGGAACCCTCCTACACTGTTGTGGGAATGTAAATTGGTGTAGCCACTATGGAGAACAGTATGGAGGTTCCTCAGAAAACTAAAAATAGAGCTACTATATGATCCAGCAATCCCACTCCTGGGCATATACCTGGAAAAGACGAAAGCTCTAATTTTAAAAGATACATGCACCCCAGTGTTCATGGCAGCACTGTTTACAATAGCCAAGACATGGAAGCAACCTGAATGTCCATCGAGAGATGAATGGATAAAGAAGATGTGATGCATATATACAATGGGATATTACTCAGCCATAAAAAAGAACAAAATAATGCCATTTGCAGCAACATGGGTGGACCTAGAGATTATCCTACTAAGTGAAGTAAGTCAGACAAAGACAAATATATGACATCACTTATATGTGGAATCTAAAAAATGATACAAACGAACTTATTTACAAAACAGAAACAGACTCACGGACATAGAAAACAAACTTATGGTTATCAAAGGGGAAAGGTGGTGGTGGGGAGGGATAAACTGGGAATTTGGGAAGAACCTATACACATTACTATATATAAAACAGATATGCAGCTCAATATTAAAAAAACAAACAACCCAATCCAAAAATGGGCAGAAGACCTAAATAGACGTTTCTCCAAAGAAGACATACAGATGGCCAAGAAGCACATGAAAAGCTGCTCAACATCACTAATTATTAGAGAAATGCAAATCAAAACTACAATGAGGTATCACCTCACTCCTGTTAGAATGGGCATCATCAGAAAATCTGCAAACAATAAATGCTGGAGAGGGTGTGGAGAAAAGGGAACTCTCTTGCACTGTTGGTGGGAATGTAAATTGATACAGACACTATGGAGAACAGTATGGAGGTTCCTTAAAAAACTAAAAATAGAATTACCATATGACCCAGCAATCCCACTATTGGGCATATACCCAGAGGAAACCATAATTCAAAAAGACACATGCACCCCAATGTTCACAGCAGCACTATTTACAATAGCCAGGTCATGGAAGCAACCTAAATGCCCACCAACAGACGAATGGATAAAGAAGATGTGGTACATATATACAATGGAATATTACTCAGCCATAAAAAGGAACGAAATTGGGTCATCTGTAGAGAGGTGGATGCATCTAGAGACTGTCATACAGAGTGAAGTAAGTCAGAAAGAGAAAAACAAATATTGTATATTAACGCATATATGCGGAACCTAGAAAATGGTACAGATGAACTGGTTTGCAGACCAGAAATTGAGACAAAGAAGTAGAGAACAAACGTACGGACACCAAGGGGGGAAAGCAGCGGGGGGTGGTGGTGGTGGTGTGATGAATTGGGAGATTGGGATTGACATATATACACTGATGTATAAAATGGATGACTAATAAGAAAATAAACAAACATTAAAAAAACAAAAAACCACAAACAAACAAACAAACAAAAATAAAACAGATAAACACTAAGGACCTACTGTATAGCACAGGGAGCTCTACTCAATATCTTGTAATAACCTATATGGGAAAATAATCTGAAAAAGAATATATATGTGTGTATACAGACACACATATATAACTGAATCACTTTGCTGTACACCAGAAACTAACACAACATTGTAAATCAACTATACTTCAAAAAAAAAAAAAAAAAATCTAAAAAAAAGGGGGGAGCAGGAACCCCGCACTTGTGGTGTGTGACCAGCTGGGGTCACAGTCTGATTCCTCCCCCAGGAAGAGCCCTTGTCTGCCATCCGCCTCTTTCCTCATTCTTCACGCAGTGACCCCATATGAAATTTTGTGAGAATTAAGTGAGAAACGTCTATCCAGCACTAAGAGATGATGTCTGACATGCAGAAAGCAGGTGACTAGTATCATAACTGAATTTTAAACTCACAAACTTCACATTTTTGTAGCTAAATCAAGGAACGTGGTTTAAAAAGACCTCACCGCATCCCAGCCTATTTCTAGGGCTGTGATAGGAACCTGCCAGAAGCTCCTGCCAGGAAATCCACTTAGAGCGTATTTCCACTGCGGCTGCTCCAGACGCAAGGACTTTGGCAGACAGGGAGGCCTGGGCTGAAGTTCACGGCGCAGTTACACCCCTCACGCAGCAACTTCTGGGATTCAATCCTAAATATGGGTCTGAAGTTCAGGCAAAGAGAGGGTAGTATCTTTAAGTTCTAATTCTGCCTGTAAAATCTGCCATAATATTGAGGGTCATGCTCTGAATATTAGGTTTGAAAAGCTCTACAGTAGGAGGTACTAACAAATATTTGTTTTTACTGTATTTTGCATACTTATGTCTAGGGATTCACGCGAACACATGTCAAAGTAATGTGTTAACCATGTCTTCCAATGGAGTAAGACAGGTATTTTTGAGGTGAGAATTCTGAGGATTAGCTATTTGCATTTGGTTTCAGAGGCTGTTTTGGTTCTTAGGAACTTGTTCACTGGTCCCTGAAGCTCTGGCTTTATCTAAGTGTAGAGAAAATGGGGCGTCAGGAGAACTCTGGAGATGTTCATGGAAAGTCATGGAGAATCACTTGATTGAGGGCTGGTTTGGGGAAGAGCAGAAAGGTCTGCTTCAGTGGAAAGAGAAAAGCATGGAGAAGACTTAGTGCTCCGTGAAAACCAGAGCCGCTTCCTTCTCCAGGAAGGTAGAAGCGAAGGTGAGTCCTCTGCTTTGCTGGGATCGGCTCGGAGGGTCCACCTGCCGAACAAGTGGGCCGCGCCAGAGAGCTCTGGGCCTGTGGCTCCCTGACCGCTGGTCGCCAACCTCCCGTGGCCCAGTACCGCGCTCAGACCTGGGGAGGGCCCCCGCCCCCCGCCCAAAGACACACAGACGTCTCTGTCCTGAACATCCGAACAAGGACCAAATCCCCGAACTAAGAAGCTTGTGGGCAATCAGGTTGGAAAGTTCCCAGCAAGGGCCTGACTCTGCACACCGGGTTCGGGAGTCCAGGCCGCTAGTGACGGGGCAGGGGCGCCGGGGCGGGGGTGGAACCACGGTGACCGGTTCTCCCTCCACCCTTTTCTCTGACCCTGCGCCTCCCACAGACCCTGGAGGAGCAGCAGCAGACGTGGGGGGGGGGGGCCTGCCTGCCCCGTGAGAGCCCCGCACGCGGAAGGAGGTGTGCGCGGCCGCGACTGCGAGACGACAGGTGTGGACGGCGGGGTGCACGTTCTCCATCTGGGAAAAGTAAAGGCCGCGGGATTTCCCACCAGGCTGTGCACGGAGAACATCACCCACTCAACGGAAACGCACGTCTCCTCCCCTGAGCCCTGCGGCTCCCGCAGTGCCCTCGGCCTCTTCCGGCCTCCTGCTCCCCTGGAGATCTGTCACCTGGGAGGGAGCCCCAGCGCCACGTCGGGCCACGCACGGCAGACGTGAGGGGCTTCCTTCCGTCCCCGGGCCCCGCAGCGTCTGGAGCGGAGGCCGCGAGAGGCTCAGGCCCGGAGCAGGCAGGGTGCGCGGAGGGGCCCAGCGGCCTGCCGCCCGGGCCCAGGGCCTCCCCAGCCTCCATGCTCAGCCTTCACCTAGGGGCTCTGCCCTCTCCCAGAGCTCACACGGACGAAGCAAATCATCCAGTGTCGCTGTGAGGACAGCTTGAACCAACATCTCTGGACGGTGCTCGCTCGCAGGCAGACGTGCATGCACATCCACATGCTTCCAAAACTGAGAGAGCTTGAAAATCCGATTTATACGAGCAAGGAGAACAGCTTGTCTTTAATGACGGACTGGGGTAAAATAGATGTTCTTTACTGGAAAAGTCACCAACAGACACACACAACACACGCCATTCAAATTAGCTGCCTTGGCCGCACTTACTTTTATATTAATGTAGTCTGTGCGCTCCAAAAATAAATCGTGTCTGTTACACATTCCTAAGGAAAACAATTTTAATAAACAGAACGTATGCCTGTGAATCATGAACAGACAAGCGTATAAACGTTCGTAAGAAACTTTGCTCAAACCCACTGTCTTGACTCTATTAAAGACTCTTCCTTCTACTGTTAACCTTGACCTTTATTCCAACAGCCCATCTGTCCCATCTTAGAGCAAAGCGTCCCAGGTACACGGTGATTAATCTGAGCATCAGAGATGAGCCACTGCCAGTAGAGCGGCTGACTTAGCTCTTCCTTTTTTGACCAGGATTTCAGATGCTACAGTTTGGCCAACTAGACTTTGCCCATTGATGTTTGGCTCCCGGGGTGGGAATCCCCCTCGGTAAGCACAGCCAGCTCTGTACTCTCACACATTGTAAACGATCTGTGTCCAAGAGCAGCAAAAATACAACGAAGGGAACGGTGAGTTCTGATGGAAGGGGGATGGGAGAGGAAGTCAGGCAGGCTTCACGGAGGAGGTAATGTCTGAGGTGTGTATTGAAGGGTGAATAGGAGTTTTTAGGGAATAGGATGGGTAACAGCAGGGCAGTGGTCAGAGACAAGGCTGGAAAGCTTGGCCGTTGTAAGATGAAAACCAGCCTTCGACTGACGTCTGCTGTGGGTACAAGGATGTTCGGAAGGGAAGTGACATCAGATACAGGGAGTGTCGTCAACATCAGCATGAAGGAGGACCATACATGTTGACATTTTTGTAAAAACTATTTTGTGTGAAGTGACATAAGAAATGTTAACTGCTCTCTCTGGGTACTGCTACTCTGGAAGCTATTTTTTTAGTTTTTTACATTACCAGGAGTATACATTATCTGTATTATGAAAGGGAAAAGTCATTAAACGTGCATGTATGGAACAGGGGAGAAGTAAGTGAAGAGTAGTTGGCATGGATGGAACCCAGTGGCATCAGCTGACCAAGAACACGGTCTGTGGTCTGCGCCACAGGGTAGCCATGGCGGCTGAGACACTCACCTAAAGGAAGCACAGGGTCCAGATGACAGGCCCAACTCCTCTCATGTTCCCAAGGGTCCCACCCAGTTCTGGGGACCACAATTTAAAGAGCTGAAGCTGTTTGTCCGGAAAGGGACTAAGTCATAAAAGGAAGATTTGTGATGGCTTGAGACGTTTACCCTGAAGAAGGGACAGCTCATGGGGTTCATGGCCATGTTCAAATACTTGATGCGCTGCCACGGCAAGAGATAAGCCTCGTGTTCTATCAGAACTGACACCGAAGCTGGAACTTAGAGGGAGGACGATTTTGGCTGGACACGGGAAAAACAATGGTAAATCACAATGTTACGGTGAGGGGAGACTGAGGTCCTATCCAACAGCCTCATTGAGGACAAAAGGGACTCATTTTGAGGCCCAGTGACTTGTCCCCAAGGCCCTTCAGCTGGTCAGTAGGAGAACAAAGGCCAAACCGATTCCCAGGCCTCCAAGGCCAACACTCTTCTCCCCTCACCCCGCCACGTGGCCTGCTAGCCCCTGCAGACACCCAAGAAACGGCTTGGCTTTCCCAGGAAGTGGCTCCCGGACTCCAGGTGTGTCCAAGCACAGGCTGGACGGCCACTTGCCGAGACAGCCCCCAGGTTATGTGTGTGATGGCGGAACGGATCTTCTCTAAGAGCGCTTTCAAGTCTAGCTGCTACTGTGTGAATTTTGGAAATAACCTGACGACTAGGGTTGCGTTTAATAGAGCTCTCATATTCATTGAAGAGTGGTCTAGTTGATTTACAATGTTGTGTGAGTTTCTGCGGTACAGCAAACTGACTCAGTTATACACATACATACATCCTTTTTCATATTCTTTTCCATTATGGTTTATCACAGGATACTGAATATAGTTCCCTGTGCTCTACAGTAGGACCTTGTTGTTTATCCATTCTACGTATAATAGTTGGCATCTGCTTTTCCCAAACTCCCACTCCTTCCCTCTCCCTCTCCCACCCCCCTCCCCCTTGGCAGCCACCAGTCTGTTCTCTATGTCCCTGATTCTATTTCCGTTTCATAGATAGGTTCATTTGTGTCATATTTTAGATTCCCCATAAGTCATATCATATTTGTAATTCAAATATACTTCAATAAAACACAAATTAAAAAATAAAAAGGGAAGTCTAGGAACTTAGGAATAGTGGTTGGCATACAAAGAAGGTGGAGGAAAGGTCTTAGTAGTGGCCGGTTTCTCACTAGGACCCAACACGGTTAGGTTATCGTCAGTAGGATTATGTTGGTACTGCGCCCCCACGCCTCACATTTGCTGGGAGCCAGGGGCGTGCTGAGTGAGGAGCAAACTGCCTTTCTGCTTTGCTGCCCACCCTGCCAACTAGAAGGCATGATATCCCTACGGAAAGGGATGGAGTGCAGATGGGTGTGCCCCGGGTGATGGCAGAGGGCCACCTGGAAACCGCAGGGCAGATGACAAAAACACTCCAAGCGGTCTCATTCACTTCGGCCCGTGCTGTCCTCTCCCCCTCCACCGTCGGCCCACACCCATTAGTGGTTCAGCCGTTTGCCTGGCTCACAATCGTAGGACGAGGGCCGAAGTGCTGACCTCACCAGCTGCCTATCCAGACCCTGAATCTACCCTTCCAGAAGGTCCAGCCCAGGATTTCCCTCCTAACCAGTGAACTGCAGACGGCAAGCTCATTCACTGAAGCTCTTTTCTGGCTCCCAGGATGTCTGTTCTCCAGGAAAGAGATGACGATCTTGGTGCAAAGTGAGCTGGCCTGCAAACCGGAACTGCTTCTGCAGCGTCAGCTGGCCCCGAACTTAACGTCCGAGAGCACGTGACGAAGTTCATCTCAGGCAGACTGTTCCAAGAGATGCTTTTAGAGATGCCGGCACCTTCACTCCAGGTCACTCTGTGTCCCGAGCCACCAGGCTCACCTGAATGGCCCTGAGCACCTCTAGATGAAACTCCCAGAGCATTCCCGTCCCCGCCTTCCCTGTCCCTGCTGCAGTGCGGCTGGTCCTCATCTCGTGTCCTGGGGCCGTGATCAGGCAGCCTAGGAGGGGCGGCTCTGGTTACTGAAACCCACTTTCTCCTCCTCTTCATCCTGTGCCATCACTTCCACACACTGAAGAACCTGCTTGTCAGATACTGTGCTGCCTCTTTTACACACACTCTCTCACAGGTTCATCACCGCTTTTACTCTCATCGTCCAGATGACTAAAATCACTCGCCCGAGTCACCGCTACCAACTGCTGGGGATGGAACCCAAACAAGCTTTTCTGACTCCTGTGCCTGTTGCTGCAATAGACTGCCTGCGGGGAAGGACAGCCTTCCTTCTGGTTACACCGGACATTGTTATCGAGGACAGTGAATAAAGCCCTGCTTCAAACGAGGAAAAGTTGCCAGGCGGGAAAGCGAGTCTGGATGTGACGGAAACTCCGCCCGAGAGGAGGGTGGTGGGGAGACGGGGCGGGATATGTGAGGACCCAAAGGCAGGGTGGAGAGAAAGGGCCACACGGGGGTCAGAGGGGCTGGAAGGGAGCTTTCTGCCCGACGCATAGACGGCAGCTGCAAAGGGTTTAGGGTAAACGTTCCGAGGGGGATTTTTTGATCCAGAAAAAGAAATATACAATGTTCCTAAGGGCCAAGGTACACAGGGAGGCTTGTGGCCCAGAGGTGATATATTTACAAAATATATTTTACATTAAATATCATGTGTAACATAGATGAAGTAGCTACAGGAAAAAGAAGGAAAGAAAGAACTGGTCCTACATTAAATCATGCTGCTCTAGGCCCACTGATGAGAGGCGGCCCCTCGCTGCTCCCTTAATTCACTCGTCTGTTTATTCTTCAGCCCATCTCCCAGCATCGTTCCTGTAAGCCTGGGACTGGATTAAAAAGTCTGCCTTCGTTTCTGACATAGGTAGTATGCGTGGATTAAAAAAGTAAATCAAAAATCACAACAAAAGTGGGACTTGCCTGATGGTCAGTGGTTCAGGCTCTGCCCTCCCAACGCAGGGGGCCCGGGTTTGATCCCTGGTCACGGAACTAGATCTCACATGCACGCCACAACTAAGAGTTCGCATGCCGCAACTAAGGAGCCTGTGTGCCGCAAATAAGGAGCCCACGAGCAGTAACTAAGGAGGCCACGAACCGTAACTAAGGAGTCCGCCTGACACAACTAAGACCTGGTGCAACCAAATAAAAATTAATTAACTAAAAAATTACAAAAAAAGTGATGCCCAAACAAAAGTGATTATATCTTTAAGTGTATATAGGAAGGGTCATATGCAATATATATCCTTGAAATAGAACCAGAAGCAATAAAATCAGTTGACAATACAAGTCTTTCAGGAATTAGAAGCATGTGAGTAAAATAGGCAAAGATAAACTGTTCTGTTAAAACTCTATTGTCTTAAAGGGAAGTGAAAAGCAGTATGATTTTTTTATTGCTCATTTAAACTGTTTGTTTATTTATTTATTTATTTATTTATTGGGCTGCTTTGGGTCTTCGTTATGGTGCGCAGGCTTCTCACTGTGGTGGCTTCTCTTGTTGCAGAGCATGGGCCCTAGGCGCACGGGCTTCAGTAATTGTGGCATGCAGCCTCAGTAGTTGTGGCTCTCGAGCACAGGCTCAGTAGTTGTGGCGCACGGGCTTAGTTGCTCCACAGCATGTGGGATCTTCCCGGACCAGGGCTCGAACCCATGTCCCCTGCATTGGCAGGTGGATTCTTAACCACTGCACCACCAGGGAAGCACCAATTTTTAAAAGTTTTATGTTCAAAATGGGTAAATGCTCAATGAATCTTAGCATTGATATTATGGAGCAATTTAAAGAATCAGAATGAGTGAACATATGTGTTTGAGCTCTAAGTTATCTCACGCTGTTTACAATTATTATGAAACAAATTTCTACTGCCTCCTCAAAAATAGACTTGTCCTTCCTTCCTTCCCTGAAAACAAAAATCATAGGGAAATAAGACTTTTAGTTTAGAGAATGGACTAGAGAGCATTACACAGTAATAAGGTCTAAACACGGTTCATTAGGAAAGAATGTCTAGAATTATAACCCTTGGGCATCCAGGACAACGGGAGAAATAAAGAGAAAACCACGGCCCCTGCAGACACGAGGGCAGAGTGTTTCCCAAGGCCGTTTCTCAGGCATCTCCCGAGAAAGAAAGGAGCCACATGCGATACTGTCATTCATGGGAAACAGTGAATGTGACCTTAACTGGAAAGAAAGGAGCTCAGAGTTTTAAATGCGGACAAAGCGGGGACTCGAGTGCGTCCCTACAGAGGAGCACAGGCCCCGGGGCTCAGCGGGGAACCTTCCAGTGGGAGGAAGGCTGCTGCCTGAGAGCCGACGGCAAAGTCCTTGGAAAACACGGTGGGAAAAACGCAGTCCACAGAAATGTGTGCCCTAAAGCTTTTCCATGTGAAAAAGCAGAGACGTTTCTTCTCCCCACAGGGCTCTAACGCCTAAGGTGCTCAAGAACAAGAACCGCTGAGAGATTCGAGGTTCAGGCTCAGGTGAACCTCTGTGACACCAGCACGTCCAGCCCCTTCTCTGGTAGAAAGAATGACTGAGAATAAGAAATGCATCACATAATGTTCTACACGTCACGCCGCCTGCTTTCCTCCTGGTAATTCCCGTTGCCCTATTGAGGCTGAGCCATTCACACGTCCCGGGAGCTCAGAACTCAGAGGGTAGCAAGGAAATCATTTAAAGTTATAGGAAAAGCAACAGGCACGCGTGTGTTCTGGGTTTCAGCGTCAAGAGCCAGGCACCCAAGGGAGGAAACAGAAAAGCCTCCTCCCAGCCTCCCGCAGCTGGGCAGTGGGTGTCCAGCCCCAGTCATGGGGCAGCAGAGAATTTCCCAACATGCTCGTGGGTGGGGCGTCCTCCCTGCTGCAGCCCCTCGTTCCAGGCCTTCCTCTCCTCACAGGTCCCCCCGCCTCCCAGGAGACAGACCCCAGGTGGGCAGGGTCTTTCAAGACTGAGCATTTACCCCAGAGACAGGAGTAACCTGGAAAAGCCGACGTGTGCATGGACCTAGAGATTATCCTACTAAGTGAAGGAAGCCAGACAGAGAAAGACAAACATCATATGATATCACTTATATGTGGAATCTAAAACATGAACTTATTTACAAAACAAAAATAGACCCACAGACGTAGAAAACAACCTATGGTTACCAAAGGGGAAAGGAGGGGAGGGGGATAAATTAGGTGTTTGGGATTAACATATACACACTACTATATATAAAAGAGATAAACAACAAGGACCTGCTGTATAGCACAGGGATCTCTACTCAATACTCTGTAATGGCCTATATGGGAAAAGAATCTTAAAAAAAAAAAACAACAGTGGATATATGTATAACAGATTCACTTTGCTGTACACCTGAAACTAACACAACATTGTAAATCAACTATACTTTGATCAAAACAAAAAACAGCCTACGTCTGAAGCAGGAAGGGACTCAGTTACCTGGAACAGGTGAGCTGAGGTCTTCCTTCCCAACAAGTAGAGCACACTGAGTTCACATGCTGTAAATAAAGGTGCTTTTCTGCACGTGAATGGTGGTGTATTTTTTAAAAATATTTTATTTATTTTTATTTATTTTTTTAACTTTAATTTTATTTTATGTTGGGGTATAGTTGATTTATGTGGTGGTGTGTTTTAAAACCTCCCAAACATGAATGCACAGTGGAATGCTGAACTGTGGGTGGAGACAGGATAAGGCTGGTGGGTCAGCATCTCTGAGCACACGGCGTATTTACACGTTGTCCCTAAGAATGCATTTGCACAGGCAGATCAATGGATCTGCAGTCTAGCATTTATTTTTTTGATGAGAGAAATGATGGATTCAAACTACGCACAAGCAGTGGATGTGGGAGGGAAAAAAACATTTGAAACCTTTTAAATTTACTGTTGGTGGTTACAAGTTTCCTTAGGAGATACAATATCTTTTTTCCCCTCTTCTAAAAAAATAATTTGGACTAACCTCAGAAATCTGGGTTTCATGTTTCTCATACTTTTCCAAGCTGACTAAAATACGAACAAGTCCATACCCACAGGGGGAGAGATGTTCGTGGTTCTGCAAGTTTGCATGATTCATGCTGATGAGCGTCCGCGTATGGGATGCACGATGTGCCTTCTGAGCACAGGAGGGAAGGGGGGGCTCCCCAGCCAAGGCTGCCTGACCTGGGGTCGCCTTCAAGACAGAGGAGTCGCTGGGAGGAAGACCAGAGTGAGGGGACGGCCGTGTCCCCATTCACTTCTTTTCTTTTGAATCTAAAATACATTCTTTTATTTCAATTAATTACTTAATTAATTAAACATATTCATTGGAGTATAATTGCTTTACAATGGTGTGTTAGTTTCTGCTGTATAACAAAGTGAATCAGCTATACGTATACATACATCCCCATATCTCCTCCCTCTTGCATCTCCCTCCTGCCCTCCCCATCCCACCCCTCTAGGCGGTCACAAAGCACCTAGCTGATCTCCCTGTGCTATGCGGCTGCTTCCCACTAGCTATCTATTTTATATTTGGTAGTGTATATGTCCATGCCACTCTCTCACTTTGTCCCAGCTTCCCCTTCCCCCTCCCCATGTCCTCAAGTCCATTCTCTGCATCTGCATCTTTATTCCTGTCCTGCCCCTAGGTTCTTCAGAGCCATTTCTTTTTTTTCAGATTCCACATATATGCATTAGCATACAGTATTTGTTCTTCTCTTTCTAACTTACTTCACTCTGTAAAACAGACTCTAGGACCATCCACCTCACTACAAATAACTGAATTTCGTTTCTTTTTATGGCTGAGTAATATTCCATTGTATATATGTGCCACATCTTCTTTATCCATTCTTCTGTCAATAGACACTTAGGTTGCTTCCATGTCTTGGCTATTGTAAATAGTGCTGCAATGAACATTGTGGTACATGATTCTTTTTGAATTATGGTTTTCTCAGGGTATATGCCCAGTAGTGGGATGGCTGGGTCGTATGGTAGTTCTATTTTTAGTTTTTTAAGGAACCTCCATACTGTTCTCCATAGTGGCTGTATCAATTTACATTCCCACTAACAGTGCAAGAGGGTTCCCTTTTCTCCACACCCTCTCCAGCATTTACTGTTTGTAGATTTTTTGATGATGGCCATTCTGACTGGTGTGAGGTGATACCTCATTGTAGTTTTGATTTGCATTTCTCTAATGGTTAGTGATGTTGAGCATCCTTTCATGTGTTTGTTGGCAATCTGTATATCTTCTTTGGAGAAATGTCTATTTAGGTCTTCTGCCCATTTTTGGATTGGGTTGTTTGTTTTTTCGATATAGAGCTGCATGAGCTGCTTGTATATTTTGGAGATTAATCCTTTGTCAGTTGCATCGTTTGCAAATATTTTCTCCCATTCTCAGCGTCGTCTTTTCATCTTGTTTATGGTTTCCTTTGCTGTGCAAAAGCTTTTGAGTTTCATTAGGTCCCATTTCTTTATCTTTGTTTTTATTTCCATTTCTCTAGGAGGTGGGTCAAAAAGGATCTTGCTGTGAATTATGTCATAGAGAGTTCTTCGTATGTTTTCCTCTAGGAGTTTTATAGTGTCTGGCCTTACATTTAGGTCTCTAATCCATCTTGAGTTTATTTTTGTGTATGGTGTTAGGGAGTGTTCTAATTTCATTCCTTTACATGTAGCTGTCCAGTTTTCCCAGCACCACTTATTGAAAAGGCTGTCTTTTCTCCACTGTATATCCTTGCCTCCTTTGTCATAGATTAGTTGACCATAGGTGCGTGGGTTTATCTCTGGACTTTCTATCCTGTTTCATTGATCTATATTTCTGTTTTTGTGCCAGTACCATACTGTCTTGATTACTGTAGCTTTGTAGTATTGTCTGAAGTCTGGGAGCCTGATTCCTCCAGCTACATTTTTCTTTCTCAAGATTGCTTTGGCTATTTGGGGTCTTTTGTGTTTCCATACAAATTGTGAAATTTTTTGTTCTAGTTCTGTGAAAAGTGCCATTGGTAGTTTCATAGGGATTGCACTGAATCTGGAGATTGCTTTGGGTAGTATAGTCATTTTCACAATGTTGATTCTTCCAATCCAAGAATGTGGTATATCTCTCCATCTGTTTGTATCATCTTTAATTTCTTTCATCAGTGTCTTATAGTTTTCTGCATACAGGTCTTTTGTCTCCCTAGGTAGGTTTATTCCTAGGTATTTTATTCTTTTTGTTTCAGTGGTAAATGGGAGTGTTTCCTTAATATCTCTTTCAAATTTTTCATCATTAGTGTATAGGAATGCAAGAGATTTCTGTACACTAATTTTGTATCCTGCTACTTTACCAAATTCATTGATTAGCTCTAGTAGGTTTTTGGTACCATCTTTAGGATTCTCTATGTATAGTATCATGTCATCTGCAAACAGTGACAGTTTTACTTCTTCTTTTCCAGTTTGTATTCCTTTTATTTCTTTTCTTCTCTGATTGCTGTGGCTAAAACTTCCAAAGCTATGTTGAATAATAGTGGTGAGAGTGGAAAACCTTGTTTTGTTCCTGATCTTACTGGAAATGGTTTCAGTTTTTCACCATTGAGAATGATGTTGGCTGTGGGTTTGTCATATATGGCCTTTATTATGTTGAGGTAGGTTCCCTCTATGCCTACTTTCTGGAGGGTTTTATCATAAATGGGTGTTGAATTTTGTCAAAAGCTTTTTCTGCATCTATTGAGATCATCATATCGTTTTTCTCCTTCAATTTGTTAATATGGTGTATCACATTGATTGATTTGCGTATACTGAAGAATCCTTGCATTCCTGGGATAAACCCCACTTGATCATGGTGTATGATCCTCTTAATGTGCTGTTGGATTCTGTTTGCTAGCATTTTGTTGAGGATTTTTGCAGCTATGTTCATCAGTGGTATTGGCCTGTAGTTTTCTTTTTTTGTGACATCTTTGTTTGGTTTTGGTATCAGGGTGATGGTGGCCTCAAAGAATGAGTTTGGGAGTGTTCCTTCCTCTGCTACATTTTGGAAGAGTTTGAGAAGGATAGGTGTTAGCTCATCTCTAAATGTTTGATAGAATTCACCTGTGAAGCCATCTGCCTGGGCTTTTGTTTGTTGGAAGATTTTTAATCACAGTCTCAATTTCAGTGCTTGTGATTGGTCTGTTTATATTTTCTATTTCTTCCTGGTTTAGTCTCAAAAGGTGGTGCTTTTCTAAGAATTTGTCCATTTCTTCCATGTTGTCCATTTTGGTGGCATATAGTTCCTTGTAGTAATCTCTCATGATCCTTTGTATTTCTTCAGTGTCACTTGTTACTTCTCCTTTTTCATTGCTAATTCTACTGATTTGAGTCTTCTCCCTTTTTTTCTTGATGAGTCTGGCTAATGGTTTATCAATTTTGTGTATCTTCTCAAAGAACCAGCTTTTAGTTTTATTGATCTTTGCTACTGTTTCCTTCATTTCTTTTTCATTTATTTCTGATCTGATCTTTATGATTTCTTTCCTTCTGCTAACTTTGGGGGTTTTTTTGTTCTTCTCTAATTGCTTTAGGTGTGAGGTTAGGTTGTTTATTTGAGATGTTTCTTGTTTCTTGAGGTAGGATTGTATTGCTATAAACTTCCCTCTTAGAACTGCTTTTGCTGCATCCCATATGTTTTGGATCTTCCTGTTTTCATTGTTGTTTGTTTCTAGGTATTTTTTGATTTCCTCTTTGATTTCTTCAGTGATCTCTTGGTTATTTAGTAGTGTACTGTTTAGCCTCCATGTGTTTGTATTTTTACAGATTTTTTCCTGTAACTGATATCTAGTCTCACAGTGTTGTGGTCGGAAAAGATACTTGATATGATTTCAATTTTCTTAAATTTACCAAGGCTTGATTTGTGACCCAAGATATGATCTATCCTGGAGAATGTTCCATGAGCACTTGAGAAGAAAGTGTATTCTGTTGTTTTTGGATGGAATGTCCTATAAATATCAATTAAGTCCATCTTGTTTAATGTAGCATTTAAAGCTTGTGTTTCCTTATTTATTTTCATTTTGGATGATCTGTCCATTGGTGAAAGTGGGGTGTTAAAGTCCCCTACTATGACTGTGGTACTGTTGATTTCCCCTTTTAGGGCTGTTAGTATTTGCCTTATGTATTAAGGTGCTCCTATGTTGGCAGCATAAATACTTACAATTGTTATATCTTTTTTTTGGAATGATCCCTTGATCATTATGCAGTGTCCTTCTTTGTCTCTTGTAATAGTCTTTATTTTAAAGTCTATTTTGTCTGATATGAGAATTGCTACTCCAGCTTTCTTTTGATTTCCATTTGCATGGAATATCTTTTTCCATCCCTTCACTTTCAGTCTGTATGTGTCCCTAGGTCTGAAGTGGGTCTCTTGCAGACAGCATATATATGTGTCATGTTTTTGTATCCATTCAGCCAGTCTATGTCTTTTGGTTGGAGCATTTAATCCATTTACATTTAAGGTAATTATCGATATGTATGTTCCTATTACCATTTTCTTAATTGTTTTGGGTTTGTTAATTTAGATCTTTTCCTTCTCTTGTGTTTCCTGCCTGGAGAAGTTCCTTTAGCACTTGTTGTAAAGCTGGTTTGGTGGTGCTGAATTCTCTTATCTTTTGCTTGTCTGTAAAGGTATTAATTTCTCCATCAAGTCTGAATGAGATCCTTGCTAGGTAGAGTAATCTTGGTTGTAGGTTTTTTCCCTTTCATCACTTTAAATATGTCCTGCCACTCCCTTCTGGCTTGCAGAGTTTCTGTGAAAGATCAGCTGTAACCTTATGGGGATTCCCTTGTACGTTATTTGGTGTGTTTCCCTTGCTGCTTTTAATATTTTTTCTTTGTATTTAATTTTTGATAGTTTGATTAATATGTGTCTTGGTGTGTTTCTCCTTGGATTTATCCTGTATGGGACTCTCTTCGCTTTCTGGACTTGATTGACTATTTCCTTTCCCATATTAGGGAAATTTTCAACTATAATCTCTTCAAATATTTTCTCAGTCCCTTTTTTTTTCCTCTTCTTCTTCTGGGACCCATATAATTTGATGTTGGTGCATTTAATGTTGTCCCAGAGGTCTCTGAGACTGTCCTCAATTCTTTTCATTCTTTTTTCTTTATTCTGCTCTGCAGTAGTTATTTCCACTATTTTACCTTCCAGGTCACTTATCCGTTCTTCTGCTTCAGTTATTCTGCTACTGATTCCTTCTAGAGAATTTTTAATTTCATTTATTGTGCTGTTCATCATTGTTTGTTTGCTCTTTAGTTCTTCTAGGTCCTTGTTAAACGTTTCTTGTATTTTCTCCACTCTATTTCCAAGATTTTGGATCATCTTTACTATCATTACTCTGAATTCTTTTTCAGGTAGATTGCCTATTTCCTCTTCATTTGCTTGGTCCTGTGGGTTTTTACTTTGCTCCTTCATCTGCTGTGTATTTCTCTGTCTTCTCATTTTGCTTAACTTACTGTGTTTGGGGTCTCCTTTTTGCAGGCTGCAGGTTCGTAATTCCCGTTTTTTTGGTGTCTTCTCGCAGTGGGTAAGGTTGGTTCAGTGGGTTGTGTAGGTTTCTTGGTGGAGGGGACTGGTGCTTGTGTTCTGCTGGATGAGGCTGGATCTTGTCTTTGTGATGGGCAGGACCACGTCCAGTGGTGTGTTTTGGGGTGTTTGTGAACTTATTATGAGTTTAGGCTGCCTCTCTGCTAATGGGTGGAGTTGTGTTCCTGTCTTGCTAGTTGTTTCACGTAGGGTGTCCAGCAGTGTAGATTGCTGGTTGTTGAGTGGAGCTGGGTCTTAGCGTTGCAATGGCGATCTCTGGGAGAGCTTTCACCGTTTGATACTATGTGGCGCCGGGAGGTCTCTGGTGGACCAATATCCTGAACTTGGCTCTCCCACCTCAGAGGCTCAGGCCTGACACCCGGCCGGAGCGCCAAGACCCTGTCAGCCACACAGCATGAAACTAATATGAAATCATGGGACTGTGAAACTTGTCAGACATTCTTTCCTGCTCTTGACTGAAAGACTCTCCACTGAGGATCCTGGGTATCTTTTCTTTTATACTTCACTGGATTCATCCACAGTAAATAATAATAACCATCATGATGATGACGATGTAATGTGTGGTATCTCTTGAAAATCCAAAGATTTTCTCATATGAAATCCCTGTACTTCTTCCCAATTCTCCGTTTTCCCTCCAGTGGCGCTAACTGGTAGAAGCATCTCTGCACCAGCGTCTTTGAGGGCTGCTGCCCGCCTTGGCCCCAGCCCAGCAGCCCCTTGGCACCCAGGAAGTAGATCACGAAGCCCCAGTGGTGGCCCAGATATGCTCCAGCCGCTCGCGGGCACCTCAGTGGCCCCCATCCACTTCTGATCTGCACGGGGACGCATTCTGGGAGCAGAGGCAGAAACACGAGTTAGGCCAACATCTCAGACGTTCATTCACATCCTCTCCAAAGCGACAGTTCTTGAGCCTGAAGATGTGAACTGCAGACACTTTTTAAAATAAGACGAAGGCAGGAAGGCATCACCAGGATCGCTGAGCTGTGATCAAAACCGATAGTTAACTGGATGTATTTTGAAAGAGCATTTTCAATGGTCCATATGACTAAATTTTTGTGAAGAGGCTTTGTAAATTCTAAAGTGGTACGATAATGTCAGTCACTCCTGCTGTTGTTCTCAAGGTCCCTTCTGGCCAACGTACTTGGAGGTCTAGGTACAGACACACAGGATCTGTCCTGAGGCTTCTTTCCATCAGAAAATGATCACAATGATTGTCTGAATCACGAACACGGCTGTAAGTAATAAGTGTAAGTCGTTCTCATAATCAAATATTCAAATAATTTCTTGAAGTTTCTATTATTATTCCGAATCATCACAGGGGCATCTGATGCAAACGATGCTGACGTGGCCCCTGGGCAGTAAAGACGGGTCACGGCCGGGCCACCAGCACTGGGGCAGCCCTTCTCTGTCAGGTTGGCTCTTCAGGCTTTTACTCCAAGGTATTTCTTTGACTTGGAAACATAGGACCTCTGCCACCTCTCTCTCACCTTGCAGATAAGAAATCTGCGGAAATGGCATTTCTAGCTGGGCTTTACACTGCTTTTCTGTTTGTCTTCAAAACAGACCCCTTGTAACATGTGTTTATATTCCCACCGTCCATTTCCCTTCCTGGCACGTTCACTCGAGTTTTTGTCTCCACAATTCCTCTTGCTAGAGTCAACAGGACCACCTTTTGCCAAATCCAGTCCCCATTTCTCAGTAGCTCTAACAGGACCGTCTCTCATTTCTTCCTGAAACGCCTTCCTCCTTTTTCACTGTTCTCCGGGGTGTCCTGTCTCACAGGGGGTCCTCCTCACCCCTCGCTCCTGAGGTCTGTGAGGAACTTCTGGATGAAGGATGGACGCTGGGAGCCACGGGCTGAGCAGAGGGAAGGGGGTGAGTCCGGTGATGTCGTGACGTTTTGATTGAATCCTGATTTTTGATTCTATCTAAAATCACGCAACTGTTTTTCTTCAGACAGTGTCCCATATAAAAATCATCACCATGTCATAAGCTTAAGAAGTCCCAGAATGGAAAATAATAGTCACCGTAATTTAACAGCATGTGGAAAGCGATATTTGGAAAACCACAATTATGACCTTATCTCAGATTTGTTCTGGAAGACATTCATAGTAATTTTACTGGAAAACACGAAGGAATCTGCATTCAGAGCAACTCGTTTGAATGAACATAAATCCAGTCATTACTCTGGGCCCAGGAAATAAACCATATGACCAGAGAGTACACTAAAAGGTGTGCTCCTAGATACAGTCTTAACTAAGAAAGGACGATGAATACTTTAAAAACACAGGGTGGAACAGGGCTGATCATTTGCCCAGAAACGTTGGCCATGGAAGAGGTTCTCAAAGGTAGATTAGCAGTGGCTTCTTATGAGTTCTGGTCTACTTCTCAGCTTCTTCTCACAACCAAGGAGAAAACCACTGGTGCATCCTTCTTAAATGTATACAGGGGCACTGATGAGAGGCTGCAAGCATTCAGGGGAAGTAAAATTCTTATTAAACAAAAAAAGCTTTGGACTTCTTAATCCTTAACTTTCTCAATCTTTTTCTTTTAAAGTACATGTATTATCGTTTCCAGGTGTACACATATGGTACAGTACGTATTTGTTGTACATTTCCCCAAAACTTATTGGCGTAACGCAACCACAAACATTCATTATCTCATCGCTTCTGCGGGGCCAGAACCCAGCAGCGGGCCGGCTGGTCCAGCCGCGGCATCTCATGAGGCTGAGTCACAAAGCTGGCGGGGCTGTGGTCACCCGGGCTGGACCGCGGCTGGAGGCTGCCCTTCCAAGGCGGGCAGATTGGGCCAGGCTTCCGGTGGGAGGCAAGACCCCGTCCACGTGGCCTCTGCACAGGGCTGGTGAGTGTCCTCACAAGACAGAGCCTGGCACCGAGGGGCCGAGCGGGAAGCCACAACACCTTTCCTAGGTCAGCCTCAGAAGTGATGCACCGTCACCTCCGCTAGACTACCGGTGACACAGGTCAACACGGAGGGGATGTGGTAGGTGACAGGGAAGCATGGACACCAGGAGGCAGGGCTCACGGGGGTCCATCCTGAATGCTCAGATGAAGTCATTCCCCTCAAATCCCTCCCGACTGGAAAGAAAGGAAACAACATAGGAACAGAGGGAGGGAGCAAAAGAAGCAGAAGAGAAAGAAAGAAAGAAAACAAGAAGGAGAAGAGGAAGGGGAAGGAGGGGAAGGAGGAGGAGGAGAAGAAGGAGGGAGAGGGGAGGGGGAGGGGGAAGAGGAAGAAGAGGGGGAGAGACAGAGTGAAGGAGGGACGGAGGGAAGGAAGAGGTCACTGGTAGAAACGTTGAGGCATCTGAATTTGGGGCCAAGTGGACTTTCAAACGCTAAAATGATTAACTAGATGCACACTCCATACTTCCTTCTTCCACATGAATTGAACCACAAGCTGCGCTTAGGTGACTGATATTAAGAGGGGACGCCTGCAGAGACGTTAGCTGTTCTTAGTCAAGAGGGGGCTTTATGTCCTCCAAGGATCAGTGATGAAAATAGTCTCAGCTTCAACTATTTGTCAAAACTCTCGCTTGCTTGCTCCCCTTCCCCGCTGCTGCAGGACCACATTATTAGCATATTTCAGGGTTTTCAGCCCCAACAGAAGCTTTGGTCATGATTGAGGCTGGTTCCTCTTTCTCCTTCTCCATTTTCTTCTCCTCTGCTTACTCTCTTCCCTCTAAATTCCGCCTCTACGTTATTTTGTCATTATTTACACTTTCCATCTTAAAAGAGTTCAGATACTGAAAGCAGTAACAACCAAAGTACATTGGGAATTTAAAGAAGTTTTGTGGTCACTAGAATCTAGCTGTGAGTTATGGAGGTCGCCAGGAGACATAAACGGCAAAAAAAAATTTAAAAATTACCATAATTTCAAAGCATCGCAGTGCTGATGCTAACAGAGTCACTGACAGTTACCAGGGATCGTTTACAAGGTTCTCAGAGGCCTATCGTGTGAGAACAGGAGGAAAGCAAGGGCAGCGCAATCTCACCCAATCTCAGAGCACAGAACTGGGTAACAGACGCCTAAAGATACAAATTCATAACCATCTGAGCGCCCAAGCCCTTGGAAATCAATTCCTCCCTTCCGGAGAAAAGCGCCGTTAACGCTTGCCTTTTTATTAAGAAACTGATCAGATTACCACGGGGAATGCAGTAACTCCGGAGTGGCACTCAAGCCACTGACTTTTAAGTCTGAGGCTGACCTTGTAAATTCCTGCACTTGGCAGGGCTGGGGGGCGACACAGGGGGTGGTGGTCCATCTGCAAACGCTGCGGACCCGAGACGCCGCGAGCAGCTCCTGTGCCCTTGTTGGTCTCAGGGCATCAACACTGCCCTTGGCTCTGAGAACGCCACCAGCCCCCCTGCCGGCTGCTGACCAAAGCAGGGTCCCCGGTCCGGTCCCGCCACCCTCTCCTCTAGTCTTCTAACCAGCAAAGAGGGAGAGCGTCTGTAGACACTGCAGTCTGTGTTTGCCAGGCCACCTCCTCTCAAGCCAACCCGCCCTCCTTCCAGGGCTGAGCTGGGACTTGCGTCCTTGCCCTTGTGTGAGCTAAGCTGCTACTCTCAGGAGATGTCACTGCTTCCACCCTGATATTAATAACGGCTTCATACTTATTCAGTAATGGCTATATTAAGGAAAGCGAGGTCTAGAGACATTAAGCGTGGTGCCCAAGGCCACACACAGCTGGGCTGGGAATGGAGAAGTCAGGGGCTGAGGGCTGTCTGACCCCAAGGCTGCTCCCACATGACATCACCCTCACGTGGAAACTTACACAGGACAGGTTTCAGTAACTCAACACCTATGATTGGCTAATAGCTTTTATAACTCAACAGTCCTTAATATTAGTGTATATTATGTTGCCTGAGTGGCTCCAAAGATATAAAATTCAATCTCATGGATGTAACATCTATTGAGTATTCCTCATGTCCAGTTACTGAGTGAGGCTTTAATGATATAGAAAAGAATGGCACAGGTCTGTTTGCAAGAGAAAAATCATTTACCCAAGTATCTGTAAAGTAACTCAGGGTAGGAGAATAATACTGGGGATTAGGATGAAGGAGGGCTCCAGTTAGAAGCATCAGGAAAGGCCTTGTGGGGAGACTTTTAGTGGAACCCAGAAGAATGGCCAGGAGATGGTCTGGGAGGCCGGGCAAGAATGTTTATGTCAAAGCAGCTAAGGACGATAACTTTTCTTAACCTCACTGAATTTTTCTTGTACCTGGAAGAAAAAATCCATCTTTGGGACTTCCCTGGTGGTGCAGTGGTTAAGAATCCGCCTGCCAATGCAGGGGACACGGGTTCGAGCCCTGGTCCGGGAAGATCCCACATGCCACGGAGAAACTAAGCCCATGCACCACAACTACTGAGCCTGTGCTCTAGAGCTCGCGAGCCGCAACTACTGAGCCTGCATGCCACAACTACTGAGCCCGCACGCCTCGAGCCCATGAGCCACAACTGCCAGCACAACTACTGAAGTCCGCGCTCTGCAACAAGAGAAGCCATTGCAATGAGAAGCCCGCACACCGCAACCAAGAGTAGCCCCCACTCGCTGCAACTAGAGAAAGCCCGCATACAGCAACAAAGACCCAACGCAGCCAAAAATAAATAAATAAATGTAACAATTTTAAAAAATCCATCTTTGACCTCAACTTGCTAAGATTTCAGTGATTTACGGGATTATGTTTTCTTGAAGAAGATACACTTTCCCAAATGTGCTTCATTTTATTTTTATTTTCAAAAATTTTTTCTAATTAAAAAAATTTTTTAATTTATTTATTTTCTGGCCATGCAGCCTATGGGATCTTAGTTCCCCTACCAGGAATCGAACCCACGTCCCCTGCAATGGAAGCACAGAGTCTTAACCCCTGGACCACTAGGGAAGTCCCAAATGTGCTTCATTTTAAAAGAAAAAGTACACTAAGCAAGTTGTGGTCAATTCTGTAAAACAAATGATAATTTCTCCACTGCAGGTCACACCCCGCCCGAGTGCAGGCGGGGCTGTCACCTGTTTCCAACCCTCAGTGGGTGGGGCAGGTGACAGGATGCACCCACCTGACGGGCAAAGGCGGCGGGATATTGCCCCCACGACTGTGTTACCCGATGTGTGACGCCAAGCGGACAAGAGGGAGACCCTCCCCCGGCCTTGAGAGCTTTGGAGAAGCAAACTGGCCCCTGTGAGTGGCTCTGGGGACGGCCACATGGCAGGAGTTCTAGGGACAAGGCAGCCTCCACCAACGGCAAGTCAGAAAGGGGCCCTCAGTCCTGCTCTGGAAGGAAGTGAACTCGGGCAACAGCCCGAAGGAGCCGGGAAGCAAATCCTCCCTGGTTGAGCCACTGATGAGATGCTGCCGGGCTGACACCTCGACTGCAGCCTCGTGAGACCCTGAGCAGAGGACTCGGCCGACCTACGCTTGGACACCTGACCCGTGGAAACTGTGACATAACCAACAGGTGCTGTCTTAAGCCAGTGAATTTGTGGTGATTTGTTTCATAGCAATAGGAACTAACACACTGCAGAAATCAACAAAGCTTTCTTTTTTTTTTTTAAAAGGATTTGATGTATTCACTCCCATATTGCTCACAATTATCTCCTAAATCAGTGCTGTCTGTCTGAATCATTTATCTTCACCAGTGCACAGTCATCCGCAAGCCTGTTAAACTACATACTGCTGGTCCCCACCCTAAGGCTTTCTGACGTAGAAGATTTGGGAGAAGCCAAAGAATCTGCACTTCCCACAAGTTCCTAGCTCATTCTGATGTTGCTGGTTTGGGGGAGCATATTTTGAAAACCGCTGCTCTGTACCAATTTATTTGCTGAATATTTTTGTGTCAATTTACCTCTCTAAAGCAAAAGGGTTACAACAAGCACTCATCACATAAATTATCATCTAAAACGCTGCAGCCTTTGTTTCAACATTAACATTTTCTCCTGAACCTCCATCCCTTACCTGTACTTCTCTTTTCTGAGGAAACAATTACAAATAAGCTCCGAGAACAGAACACAATGGGAATATGGCAAAAGTGTTGATGAGAGAAGGGATCCGGCTACTTCCAATAAGTAACTTGTGACTTGGTGGTTAAGACTTTGAAATTCTACTAAAATAGGCTCAGTATCTAGGGCAAAATTAATTTTTCTCTTTCTAGCAGTTGGTATCTTTCAAAATGTTGGAATTCCTCTGATGATATTTATAGTATCTTAACCACAAGATGCTAATGTTCTCTAAAAAGCTAAAATTTGGCTTGGGCAAGCTGCGTGGCCCCCCTGAAACTAGGGGACAGACAAGATGACCGGCCGCCCTGCTGCTCCATCCCACAGCTTTACACAACGGGGACTGTGGTCTTTTTCTCTACACACGGTTCCATTTCCCTGTCTTCTCTACAGATGGGGACCACACAGCCCGAATCTCCTCGCACAGCTGTAGACTCAGATCTGCTGTCTCATGGTCAAGTGCACGTGTCTGAATTTCTGACTTGAAATTGTGGCTGTCCCATTTACATCTTTCCCTGGTAAGAATAACGCCGAGTGTTGGAACTAGGCTACGCATCCTTTGCCTTTATTGTGTCCTGTCAATTTCTATGCTTTTGCTGGGAGCCGGACGTGCTTTTACGCAGGAGTGAAAAATTGACACTCCTCAAACTGAAGGTGAAACGTCCTCCCAGACCTCACCCCCAGGGCAGGGTCCCGGACAGGACATCCTCTCTGGGGGGTGACTTGTCCATGTGGCTGGTGTATGCAGGACACCAACACTCCTGCACGGTAGCCGGGAAACCTTGACGTATGAGCGATAAATAAGCAGTAACAACAGTAGCTGCCTGCTGTGAAGTACCTACTGTGTGCCTCTCTCTACCTATACATAGAGGCAACCTGTAGCAAATGGACTCCAGCTGGACCTGCAATCTGCTTCATTTCAGATGTCAGCTCCAAAGTCTCCACTTATCAGCACTGGTTCTTGACGGCAGGCGTCCAGGTGTCAACGCTTTCTCTGGACACCTCACCAGCCTGGAATCCTGCAGATTCCTTTCTCAGACAAACACCAAGTCCCTTTTCTGAGACCCTTCCCCACGTCATCTTCACGGATGGCTCTCAGCCGTCAGCTACTGTCTCTACCTCCTCTGACTGTTTCCTCTTCCAGGCAGGGTCTTTATAACTGTCATATTTTCAAGTTGTTATCATTCACGTTTTTGACCTCTTGATATACCAAGTTATTTCCTCCGTATTTTAGGAGACTATTTTTAAGAGCAGTTTTAGGTTCACAGCAAGATTGAACAGAAGGTACAGAGATCTGTCCCCTGTGCCCCCAAAACACACGCAGCCTTACCCCGCCATCAACATCCCCACCAGACGGGACGTTTGTTACAACTGATGAACCTACACTGACACGTCACTGCCACCCAGAGTCCAGAGTTCACATGAGGCTTCACTCTTGGGGTTGTACATTCTGTGGGTTTGGACAAATGTATAATGACCTGTATCCACCACTATGGTATCATACAGAGTAGTTTCTCTGCCCTAAAAATCCTCTGTGCTCTGCCTATTCATCCCTCCCTCCCCCAACCCCTGGCAATTCCTGATCTCTTTACTGTCTTCATAGTTTTGTCTTTTCCAGAATGTCATAGAGTTGGAATCACACAGTGCATAGCCTTTTCACACTGGCTTCCTTCACTCAGTGATATGTGCATGTAAGGTTCCTGCATGTCTTTTCATAGCTTAATAGCTCACTTCTTTTTAGCAGTGAATCATATTCCATCATCTGGATGGACCACAGCTTATTAATTCTGGGAGTAATGTCTAAGCCACTGAAATAATAACTTTCACAAGATCCACAGGTTCACAATATTCTCCTGCCCTGGGAAAAGAATTGCTGCAATACCCATAAACTGATTGGAGATGGAGAAAAGATATTCATTCAAATATCTACTGAGAGGATCTCCGTGCTAAGCACTGCTAATGCTGGAAGCATGTGATAGTAAAACAGGGCCTCTGCCCTCAAGGCTTCATCTTTTGTGTCACCGGTTTTACTTCTCAGGCTTAACTGCAAATGCTGGAGTTCCAAGTCCCTCCTCCTGATGAAGGGAATGGTCTGATTAGGGTAATCCGATAATCCAAGCAGGCTTTTTAGAATTCGCATATGCATACTGTGTGCTTAAAGGGGGAAGAAAGAAAATAAGGAAACCGTGTCAGATTAAAAGACTAGATCCAAGCTGGTGCAACAGGAGAGAAAAGCAATGAAAAACAGGAACATTTTATTGACTAGAAGGAGGTGGGGTGCAAACCTGATTTTATTTTGGACCCGTGACTTCCTGGCCTCAGTGTGGTTAGGATAAGATAAAACTTAATGAACGGATCTGACGGATCGGCTTGACATTCCTGAGCACATAGAGCAGGGAAAAAATGTCAATCTGGAAGTTTCGTTCAACCCTCGTCTTGTCTCCTCCACACAGGACTCAGCACCTCCCGAAGATAAACGGTTCCTCTGGGTTGTTTAGATCACAGGCAAAACGGCTCCGGTAGTTCTTACATCAACAGTGCTTTTACGACCAACCGAAACAATCACTTGGAATCTTGTAGATTGTATTCAATTTTAAAAGTTGACTGTGACAATACTGGAATGAAGAAGGAACGAAAATAGCAGGAGAGAACTCTTTCTAATACACACTTCGTGATACATTAGAATATGTGCTTTTACAGGGAAACATTATTAAAATATAAATATGGGAATGTAACCATGTAGAAACACAGAATCCAAAATAAAATTTCAGCTATTATATTATCTCAATTCTCTTTAAGTGTCCTTTTTTTTTTTTTTAAAGAACGCATCATTATTTGCCCAGCATCTCAGTCTCTAAACTAATGACGCTGCCTCTGTTTGTACTTTAATTAACATACCCCGTAGAGTGGGGCACCCCCAAATAGTATTCGTTATATACAAAGATGAGTCAAAAGAATGGAGTAAAAGAAATATTGAACCAGGAGACTTGGGTCCCGGGTCCTGGCTTTGATAGTGATAATGTTGACGATAAAAATGCCGATGGTGATGGTCATAATGATGATGCTGTCGATTTCAGCCACTTACCGCGTGCCAGGCGTTACGCTAAGAGCTTTACATGAATGTTCTCTCATGTAATCATCTCAACAGTCCTGCGAGTGCCAATATTATGCCATTTTCTAGATGATAAAACTGAAGCTCAAAGAGGGTGAGGGACTTATTCAAGGTCACGGCCAGAATAACGAGGTGGTGCAGATTCACGCTGAGGCCTGACCCCAGAGCCTGTACTGTCCTCTTCATCGTAAGACCTCACCTGCCAAGTCCCTTATGATCAGCGGTCTCATCTTCTTTCCTAGAAAAACGGAGGCGTTGGAACAACTGACCTCGGAGGCTCCCTCTGGCTTTAAATCGTCTGAATCCTTTGGTCCATTACTGGGAGACAGTGAGACTGGAGTCCTATTTTTCCCAGGGCTTTATCTTGGCCATGTTTGGCTCTGCTCTACACCCTTGAGAAATGCGGGGAGTCTGTCTGTAACCCGAGTTGGCGGCGGCTCTGCAGGTGCCCTGTGGACCGACCACGGTGCGGAGAATGGAGAACTGCTGTGATGGCGACGCCCCTGCCTCCTGGTCTGTGTCCCTAAACAGGCCGACCCAGCAAAGCAAAGGGCAGCAGAAAGGAGAGGCCCCTGGGGGCCGCCCTGCAGCTCACCCTTTGCCCGGACCTGCAGGGCTCTCGAACTTTTATCAGGCACCACTCTCTCCCCCGAGGGGGGTCTCCCCTGGGTCGTCTGGGGAGGGATCTGCTGGTCGTAGGGAAACAATGGAACCAAGGCCATTGCCACTGAGGGTGGTCCTCTGGGCCGAGGGCTTTCCCGGGTTGGGGGTTGCTGGCTTCTGACATCAGGCTGCTCCCCCAACCCTGCTTTGCCAGGGAGGCCAAGGGCGGAGACCCCCGCGGAGCTTCCAGACTAGTTTTCCTCTGGGGTCCACTCTATCTGGAGCAAACACTTCCCAGACCAAGGAAGCAGCTGCCCATCTGCTACATTTGTAAACTGCCAAATTCCCCCTGTTTATGCTGTGTTTGTTTTGGGAAATCCAGGAGATGTCCACAGATACACAGAGTGTTCCTGAGGGTGTTTTGAGGATTGCAAAACTGAACCACAATGAAAGTCAAACTGAAGCGAGCTTTTATTTTTGGGCTCCCTGCCAGGCCCGAACAAACAAAACAGGCAGAAAACAAGCAAGGTTAGAGGTCCCGTCAGCGACCTCATTCAAACTTTTTCTGTGCAGCAGAAACAGGGGATCTGTTCCAACCAAAGCTCTGTTTGACCTGAAGCTGCTTACAGACCTCAGATCACATACTGCTCGCTTACTAGGAACTGAATACAACCGAATCTTTCATGACAATGTGAGAGGAATTTTGAGCAAAGGAGAGACTTCTCACAGGACTGCCTGATGACAGGACAAGAAGCTCCGTCGTTACAGCCTTTATCGAATTCTGTAGTGTCCCCATGTAAACACCTCAAGTGCAACTGAACTAAACTTCTGTCCTACACACTGTGCTACTTGAGAGGGCTGGTGCCTCCATGGATAAGCTCCTCCTCCAGAATAGGACGGCCTAGCGATGTAAGCAGGCGTCAAATGGATAAACGCCACTCAGCGTGACAATAAATATAACCCGTCCATTAAGCCCACTCATATTTACTGAGCGCCGATTGTGTGCCAAGGCTGCGGTAGGGCTGGGGCAAAGCTTACAGGACGGACACAGCCTAGAGGTGTCTGAGAACCTCTAGTCTCGTGGGGAGACCACCCTCAGAGAGTAAAGACATGAGGGTCCCCAGGGCGGAAGCCCTCAGTCCAGCGGGGGCAGACGGCGACCTAAGGCAGTCTGTGCCTCTGGACAGTGGGGTATGGGCTGCTCGCGGGAGAGCTGGCCAGGCAGCTGGAGGGGCGCAGGGGAAAAGGCTGGGGGTCCAGGGGCAGCACCTGAGTCACTGAGAACAGGGAGGGAGACTGTCAAGGCGTCCTTGGCTGTTTAAAGGAAATCCAACTACATGCAATAAACGGCTTGCTTGTCTTCTCATCCGGTACTGAACAGGGCTGACAGCTCACTATCCACGGAGCTTCGGGTCAGCGTGGGGAGGGCTGGGTAGCGAACGAAGAGGGCTGTAGCCAAAGGCCATCCCAGCAGACCCGTGCAACCTGCGAGATCTTCCCAAATACTAAACACCATTCACAGACTCCTCTTACTGATTTTCCTACACCCTCATTGGGAAACACTCTCCCAGTGGGTTGGTGTCCGAAGCATCGGAACGGCGCAAGAAAGAACTCCTGGGTCAGGTGCGTTCCCAGAGCAGAGACTGCCTTTGTCCCCAAGACGCCGCGCGTGTGGTCGTCCAGCCAAATGAAGCATTTATAACGTACAACATCTCGATGCCGCCCTAATACTTTAAACACACACGGTCTTCTCCTCCGTCTGACTTTTTCCTTCTCCAGGACAAATACGGCCTCGATATTGAGCCAGAGGTCAGAGAGCTAAGGGCATCTCCTTTGTGGGAAAGCAGAGCCTGCCTGGGTCAGATAAAGGCGAAGGATGTGCGCAAGAGACACTGGGTACGGAACTCAAGGAGGACCCGGAACCAGCGACAACTGCCGGGCTGACGCACAGAAGCCGTGAACTGCGTGTAATTAAAAGCCGCTTATTTCCCTGCAGAGAAGTCAGGTGGGCACAATGCTCACGGCTGCCCGGACACCCCTCAGGACGGCCAAGGGGACCTGTGGGAACCCAGCAGGCCTCACTGGGGGCCGGCGCATGGTGCCTGCGCCGTCCCTGCGGCGTCCTGACCTCGAGGCCCAGCCGTGGGGCATTCTGGCGAAGAGAAGAATAAAGTCAGCTGCGGATTAAGTGCGTTCTCTCTCCTCTGCCGCTGACACAGTGCTCCTGGCTGCCCTCCAGGATTTGTCCGATACGAGCTTCCTGGGACCACTGGACCTCAGCAAAGAGGCACCCGTGTTCCAGGTTTTTACAGGGTGTATCGCTCGCTCCCACCCCTCGGGACAATTATTCTTATCAAAGAGATCACACATCCAGCACAAAGGCAAGGAAGGAATCTCTTCCAGAACTTGACTTCCTCACTAGCTCAGAAGCCAGCAACCTCTGTAACAGACGTGAAGGCATATAGAAACAGTTTCTGGAAGTGTCACTATTCCCTTTAACGTTTCTCCCATTTTTGATATCTCAGAAATATGACAGTGGCACCAACTGGCCACTGAGAGCTCCCACCACCCGGAGTTTGATTTGTACAGACGTGAGCCGACAGACCCTGAAGCCAATGGGAAACAGTTAAAACGTGGGATGAAGTTAATCGAGCCCATATGACACTTAACATTCTTCTCTATTAAATAAAGGTCACTTCTTCCAAGAGACTATTTCGAGCAAATAAGATTTCTGCAGTTGTGCAAGACTGAAGCTAATTAAACAGCAGAGCAAAATGGAAAACAGATGTCACAGAACATTTTAAAAGATTTTAATGACATCCTGCCTGTTTTCTTAAACTCATTTGTAGTTGCTATCACCGTCTGCCCTGAAGTTCATGAGTGGTTGGGAGGGCAGGATTTGCATCAATTTCACCTCACTGGCAGTAAGAAAGCCATTCAAAGGGAAGTGTGGCCGGGGGAGTCTTGCAGAGTCTTTTTCTACACAACCTGGCCAGCTCTTTTGGCTTCAACTCTTGAACTCTTTTAAATTAACGTTTTCAGTCTTTCAAAAGAACTTACCATCCCAGCTACTCCGACTCTAGCTTTTTTTACCGTCCTTTCCAGTCGTCTTGTGCTCAGTTATCCTGAACACACCTGCTACACTGACTAAGAAACTTAGTATCTGTCAGTTTCAGCTCAGAAAAAAATCACAGCATGGTGACATTTTCTGGAGACAAAGTCATAATGAACAAGTAGACACATCAACAATTAGACTTGTAATGACTTTTTCCAATATTATATCCACAATTCAACGTGGCCAAGTCTTCCTGAAACAATCAAAATTTCGAATTAGACTGAGGGACGAAGCAGGTTTCCTCTCTTCAAAAGCGCATTCACAGAAGGAAAACGCAGATGTGTAGGAGGGGCCAGATAGGGAGCACAGGGCGTCGTCACAGTTTTTCTTCTTCTATAATTTGTCTTGTCAAAAATCTTTTAGGATGCTTCCCAGTGTTTGAGACCCTCTGATGATTGTGGACGTGCGTCCTTGAGTGGCTTACGACACTCACAAATGCTTGATATACGGGGAGCTCAACCATCCACTGAGAACGGCCTGGACCATTTTCTCAAATCTTCCTGACACGGTAATTAACACAGAGGAAGCAAGGGCTACTGCAGCTGCCGGCTGTGTATACAAGATCCCTGTGCAACCACAAGTCAGGAGTTGTTTTCCACGGCCAAACAATGATGTCTGCTAATCAGGGAGGAGAGGACACAGGTAAATGCTGCAGGAGAGCCAGAGAGGGGTTCCCGTTACAGCAGTGAGGACGCAGCCCCAAGACAAGCTCCCCACGGGGGACGGGACATGCGTCCTGGGCGACGGTGGCCCCCGCCAATGCTGCTCACGTGTGCAGAGGGCAGCCCGCGGCTCCTGGGCTGGCTGTCATCAAAACGGGCCATTTTCCCTGCCTGGACGTTAGGCTCGCAGGCCTTCTTTTCATTTTCTAAGAAAGCTTTATAACTGAAACTGTCCAATAAAAATTTTACTTATTCATTTTGCCATCTGCAACACGTGATAGTCTCGGTATCATATATGAAAGCAAAGAAGTAGAATAATGGAAACGCGAGCGACTGACTTGCTGTCAGCTGGGGTCGGTGTGAACACGGGGGGTTTACAAGGATTCACGAGGGGAGAGGCAGGAGACAGAAGGAGCCGTCTGGATGAACTGGGACGTCCAGGCCTGCGTCGGGTGGGGCGGCGGGAACGGCCTGGGGTTGTTGGGGTGGGAGGCGGACACGGATTAAAGAAACAACGCTAAGATTACAGATGGCTGAGGGCTGTCTGTGACACCTCACATTCCGGCCTCCCGTGAGTGCCCCCTGCCACGCCGAGGTGCCACCTCCCACCCCACGGTCACGTCGTTATCCTAAGTGTGTGTCTTCTGAGAGTGAGCTCTTCTCAGTTACAGAAAACAACTCCTGCAGCATCACTGATTCCAAACCCTGACTCCCAACCAGTTTTAAGCTCCCCTTTCTCCAATCGGTTTCTGGCCACAAAACCAATGAAAAATACAGAATGAAATGGCCTTGGAAGTTGAGAAGTAGGACAAAGGTAATGTGGGTTAGAAATGAGAGCGAGGGGTCAGATGCCTTCCGTGCCTGGCGTTCACGGACGCTGCCTTGGGGAGCAGGCTTGTGGCCAGGGACACAGACAGCCCGTGGCCACGCTGGCCTGAACCCCAGCCCTGCGGCCCAAAAAGTCTTGTCCGTCTTGGTCTTTGAAGCAAGACATTAACCTCCCAACGGCCGGACTGTTCCTTTAAAGGAGCAAGGGCTGAGCGATTCCTTCTTTCGGCCTCTTGGTCCTGGTGGGTTTCAGGACTCTCGGGGCTGCCGGGGACTCGGGGAGCAAAGAGTCGCCCCCAAGAGGCTCTTAGTGAGTTGAGGGAAACATGGAGGGATTAGTGAGGCTGCCCACCTTCGTGGAAAGAACCAGAAGCTCACCAACCTCACCAGGGAGTGCAGAGGAGAGGTCGGGGAAAACAAAACAGTGAGCTTTCATTTTACCACCGAGCACCTTATCAGTAAAGGAATTTCTCCTAGAATAAAACCTTGCCACCTGCCATGTGTGTGACAGTGAACACGTTGTACGTAGAGAGAATCTTTTCCGAACTCCTCGTGACCAACAGAGCCGACTTCCTCCTAATGGGCCTGAATGTTGCCAAGTGTGTTTTCTTTAGTTTCTCACCCTACAGATGTCTTCTTCATCTGGTACTCAAAAATATCAATACTCACATACAATTTTACTTTAAAAAAAAAAAAAAAAAAAAAAGCAGCTTCCTTTCCAACCCCGGCCCAGCAGGATGGCTCCCGCAAAGAAGGGCCGCCATCAACACGGTGGTGGCCAGAGGATACACCATCAACATTCACAAGCGCCTCCACGAGTGGGTTTCAAGAAGCCTCCCCCTCGGGCACTCAGAGGAATCTGGAAACTTGCCATGAAGGGAACTGGAACTCCACCAGAAGTATGCATTGACCCCAGGCTCCACAAAGCTGCTGGGCCTAAGGAATAAGCAATGCCCCGTATTGCATCCAAGAGCAGTTGTCCAGAAAACGTAATGAGGGTGAAGATTCACCAAACCAGCTCTATACGTTGGTAACCTGTGTACCTGTCACCACTCTCAAAAATCTACAGACGGTTAATGTGGATGAGAACCAACTGCTGAGGGTCCAGTAAAGTTACAGAACCACAACAACAACGAAAAAGCAGGCCCCAAACACGTCCGACATCGACCAGCTCGGAGTTCTCTGAGTCGTGAGCAACTTGCTCATGCCACAACCCTGAGGACTGATGCTGGGCACAGCCCGTGTCTGTGGAGGGCAAATACGATCCGGGTGTTTGAAGGAGAAGGGCACACAGACTGGCATCTTACTTTGCGTGGAACCTCAGGCAGCAAACAGAGCAAACACGGCCATCCACCTGCATGCCTTCTTGGGCTCCAAAGGGCTCCGGAGGCTGCTTGGGAAAGAACGAGGTTTCAGGAGAAACCCCCGTGCAAACCCTCTTCATCCATCAGACGAGGCTCTGAACAGGTCACAGCTCACGTCACGAACCTCCCCCTCGCCCTCTGCAGCTGCTTCTAACCGTCTGCTTTTCTCCGTCTCTTCACCACGCCTGGCAGCACATTTTGGACCCTGGGGTCACTAGTAATTGGAGGCAAGAACTTGAGGGCCTCTTTGGGAATGTTTTTAAACCTGCTGGGGCAGACGGGGATCCACTTGTGTGAGCTCCGTAACAGCCATCCGACTCCACCCACGTCGAATTCCGTTTTCTCAGACGACGGAGGGAGAGTCTCTGAACACCAGGCCCTCTGAGCTGTGGGTCGTCTCAGGAGTTGGGGTGACTCTGCGCCCCGCTGTCAGTCCTCACTTTCCCACCCTTTCTGGGAAAGAAAAATGGACCCGAGACACAGTTGTGGTCAATGACACTTAAGGGAAAGTCTGCTGGAAAGGAATTTCCCCAGAATGAAAATAAACAGAGCCTCACAAGACGTATGGCCTCTGCCCCATCCCTCCTGCTCTGGACGCTGGTGTGAGGACAGGGTATTTGGGGCTGCAGCCACCTCACAACCACGGGGACTCCGGACACACACTCACATCCCTGAGCTCCTGAAACAGGCCCGGCCGCTAGCACATGGATGTCCTGTGTGTGTGTGTGTGTGTGTGTGCCTCAGTATGTGTATACAGTAAAATTAAGGCATATTAATTATTAAGGCAAACATTTTAAACTCACAAAATGATGCCATTTAAATATTTATTTATTTATTTAGGCTGTGCTGGGTCTTAGTTATGGCATGTGGGCTCTCAGTTGCAGCGTGTGGGATCTTTAGTTGTGGCATGCAGACTTCTTAGTTGTGGCATGCGGACTTAGCTGCAGCATGTGGGATCCAGTTGCCCGACCAGGGATCAAACCTGGACCCCCTGCATTGGGAGCGTGGAGTCTTATCCACTGGGCCACCAGGTAAGTCCCTGATGCCATTTTTTGAGAAAGGAGAAATGAAAGCAAAACCGAGGCAGTGAGCTGAGCCCCACTAACCCGTGCTTGGAGGCGGAGGACCACTGGAGCTCCCCACACGGCACCCCTGGACGGCTCCTGGGCCTTCGTCTGCACCTCCCCGTGGTAAGGTTTGTGTCAATCTGTGCAAGGTGGTGAAATGCCCAGCTATCCGTAGGGGTCACTCCACTTTTCACATGGTGGCAATAAAAATAATTTGCAAACATGGGAGGTACAGGAACAGGGAAAGAGAAAGTCAGACAAAAATGATGCAGTGAACCCACACTTTTCCAGAAGAGACACTTCCAGCCCCTATCGGGGACACAGACCCAGAGTTAAAACCTACGGCTCCAGCCTCAAAGGAAAGGGGGTTCCTCGCCGCGGGACTGTGGGCTGTGTAAACAGCAAGGCAACCTACTAGATGCACCCAAACGCCAGCACCCAAGGGAAGGGAGGGATGGAAAAATATTAACACTTAGGGAAAGGAGCTTTAGCGTATGAGTGGGTTCCCCCCACCCCAGAAAGGCACAGCCCTGTCTGCAAGAGAGAAATCATCTACCCAGTAGATAGACTGGATGGAGGGGCGCCCAGGCCTGGAGAGGAGGTGGGGGTGAGGACGTGAGGGCAGTGAGGCCTCCTGACACCCTGGGAAGGGGCCTGGAGCGGAGTCTGGTCTGGCAACGGGGAAGGACGAGGCCGTCTTGACCTGTCTTTTGAGCCCAGTGGCATGCTGACTGCACCGAGCAGGACATCTTTAGGGACAAACAGCCCTAAATGTTATACTGCCCGAGCCCCTCAAGGGCTAACAGGCTCCATCTTTGATATCCATGACGTTGACCCTGACCTCCAAGAAGAGGACGTCATCGAGAGGCAGATGTTTCAGAACAATTTCCAGTATCACGAGGCTCCTCCTCGCCTTCTTTCCGCTTCTTTCTAATTTTGGTACTTAGAGGACTAGCGCGAGTTTTCCGGAAAGTTCCCTTTTAAAGAATATTGCGTTCCTCGAGGTTGCTTTTTAAAAACCGCTGCAGTAGCTTATCTGTGACAAAGGCTGATGAAAGCTGAAGACAGACATGAAATAATATAAGAAAGTGGTTGCCCAGAGCGGAACGAGGCTCAGACCAGAAACACGCTCCAACGAGAAAAAAAGGAGACTGGCAGCTCCGCACCATCTCAGGCTGCACCGTCCCCCGGCCTCACCCCCACCCCAAACCTTTTAACATGCTAACAAGGCAGGACATACCTAGACTGTGGCCTAGACACCCCGTGTGGGCTGTTGAGCTACTGAGGAGCTTTGTGTAGCAGAGGCCCACGTGGTTCCCTCCACCCGCAGGACACGGAAAACGTTCTCAGCTCGAAAGGAAACCAAACCCCAGGACTTATACCACTGTTTAATGTTGAACTTTAAAATACTAAATACTGTTCTTAGAAATAAATGAGTTGCTGTAGTTAGTTGGGCTTCCTAATTAAGATGTGTATTTGAATCCTAGGTACAATTTCCAGAAAGTTCCCAGAGCTCATGATTTTTAAGGGTAAAATTGATACCTCAGGTAATCAGGATTTGAGATTTTGCTAATGACAGTGATATGACCGGTAAAAACATTTCACTTTTCATTTGTTGCTAATGACTAAAGCACACTAATATTTGATCATTAAAATTATGACTAAATTGTACTCATCACGCTGGTCATACTTTTCAACACGTCTCAACAACTTAAAAAATGAATTAGTTGGCACAAGAACAGACACATAGATCAGCGGAACACGGTAGAGAGCCCCGAAATAAACCCACACACCTATGGTCAGTTAATCTACGACAAAGGAGGCAAGGACATACAATGGAGAAAAGACCACAATGAGATATTACCTCACACCTGTCAGAATGGCTATTATCAAAAAGAATACAAATAAATGTTGGCAAGAATGTGGAGAAAAGGGAACCCTCATACACTATTGGCAGGAATGTAAATTGATGCAGCCACTATAGAAAACAGTATGTAGCTTTCTCATGAAACTAGAGTTACCATATGATCCCGCAATTCCACTCCTGGATATATGTATCTGGAAAAGACAAAAATTCTAATTTGAAAAGATAAACGCACCCCAGTGTTCATTGCAGCACTATTCACAATAGCCAAGACATGGAAGAAACCTAAATGTCTATCGACAGATGAATGGATAAAGATGTGATACATATATACAATCGAATACTACTCAGCCATAAAAAAGAATGAAATAATGCCACTTGTGGCAACCTGGATGGACCCAGAGATTATCATACTAAGTGAAGTAAGTCAGACAGAGAAAGGAAAATATATGATACCGCTTATATGTGGAATCTAAAAAATAAAACTAGTGAATATAACAAAAAAGAAGCTGACTCACAGACAAAGAGAACGAACCAGTGTTTATCTTGGGGAAAGGAAATGGGGAGGGAAGAGGTAGGGGATTAAAAGGTACAAACTACCATGTATAAAATAAAACAAGCCACAGGGGTATAGTGTAACAGCACAGGAAATACAGCCAATATTTTATAACTATAAATGGAGTATAATCTTTTAAAACTGTGAATCACTATGTTGTAGTGAAACGTATATAATATTGTAAATCAGCTACACTTCAACTAAAAAAAAACAGTATGGTACTGGCATGAGGATGAACATATCAAAGGAACAGAACTGAGACTCCAGAAAATAAACCCATGTGTGTACGGTCAATTGATTTTTGACAAGGCTGCCAAGATCATTCAATGAAGAAAGAATATTCTCTTCAGCAAACGGTGCTGGTACAGCTAAATATTCACACATACAAAAGTGAAGTTTGGCCCTTACCTCACACCACATACACAAAATAAAGCACAATCAATCAAAGACCTAAATATAAGAGCTAAAATTATAAAACCCTTAGAAACACTGTAGTAAATCCTCATAATTTTGGATTTGGCAATGGTTTCTTAGATATGACACCAAAAGCACAAGCAACAAAAGAAAAGATAAACTGGACTGCATCAAAACTGAAAACTTCTGTGTATCAAAGGATGTTATCAAGAGAGTGAAAAGACAAGCCGAAAGAAGAAAAAGACATTTGCAATCACACATCTGATAAAGGCCCACTGCCCAGCTTACAGAACGGACACTTACAGTCCAACACCCCAATTAAAAGATGGGCAAAGGACTTGAAAAGACATGTCTCCAAAGAAGATGCACAAGTGTCCATCAACAGATGAATGGATAAACAAAATGCAGTACATTCATACAATGAAATATTATTCAGCCATAAGACGGAATGAAATACTGAATAATGAAATCCATGCTGCAACATGGATGAACCTTGAAAACACTACGCTAAGTGAAAGAAACCAGACACCAAAGGTTACACATTGTATGATTCCATTTACGTGAAGTATCCAGAACAGGCAAATCTATAGAGACCGAAGGCAAATTAGTGGCTGCTTTGGGATGGGAAATGGGAGTCTGGAAGGAAGGTACTCTCTAAAAGGTACAGGGTTTCTCTCTGATGATGAAAATGTTCTAAAAAGTGACTATGGCGATGGTTGGACCTACCTGTGACTACACTAAAAACGACTGAATTGTACACTTTAAATGAAGAAAGTGTATATACAGTATGTGAATTATGTCTCAATAAAGCTGTTAACAAAAGAAAAAAATGAATTAGGCAAATAGTTAATAAAAGCTAGCTAATTGTCAGCACTTATCCACTTAAAAGGAAAACATAAAAGAATCCTGTAAATTTATAGAGTTTCAGGATTAGGAACGAAAATACTTTGTATTTAAGAGCTGAATTAAGAATACCAAGAATCCATGTTTACATGAGGTGTGAAAAATTCTTTTGACCATAAGTTTCTAGTTTATCTGATTCATGTGCACAATATCAACGTTCTCTTTGTAAGAGTGAGAAACACTTCCATAAGTTTTCCAAGCTATTCCACCCTGAAAATGGAGCTCCTAGTTTCGTGATCATGTTCTAGTTAGCACTTGTTCTGTGTGAAGTAGTTTAAGTGGAGAAAACAATGCGGGGTGAAGAATATACTATCAGATTACATAAAATAAACACATCATATATATTTTAATGTTTCTGATGAATCACGTTCTACTTCGGTTTAACGCTTTGATTTGCCCTTAGATAACCTCAGCTTGACCAGGAATGGAATCATTTTAAGGTAAGAAAAGGGAAGAATTGTACTTTGAGCTCATGTTTGCTTTTGGAACCATTATTAAACACCCTATGTTTTTCTGAAATTTTTGGTTATGTTCTCTGGCCTTAGAAAACATTTCCAACAGACCCAGAACTTCTGAACAGGAGTGGGTAAGTGACTGCCTTTCTCCAAGGAAAGGCCACAGGCCTCCTCCACGTCAACTCAGGTTGTTCTGGACTAACCCCCAACAATACAGATTCAATTTCCTCTGTACACAATGACTCAAGCCTTCTTCAAATCATCTCTACATTTGTTTTTCAAGTTATTTACTACTTGGCACTGACTCTAAGTCAACCACCTACATGATAATAGGAGAGGAAAAGGGAAAGGGGGCTTCAGGAGAACTGACAGAAACATGTCAGAAGTTCTTCAGAAACTCTCTGTGGAAGAGGGATTCTCCCAGGCCACAGACACGGATGCGAGTTCTGGGTTGACTGTACTTTGCAGAGTTCTTTGTCACAGGAGGAGAAGTGGACAGGCCTTGGTGAATTTAGCAACATCTCCCTAATGATGTATCAGTTGGTTAGCAAAATAAAACGCTTTGAGGGCTCCAGCATTTCATGAGAGCATGACAAGCAAGTATGAAATTTCAGCCCTTAGCCAGTTGCGTGTGACACGTCTTCTGTTGGTCTGTGAGCAGTGTTTCCTGCACAACTACAGACCTTAAGCTTGCACAAAAGAAGAAGCTGTCTACCAACATTTTGTAGCCTTCCATCAGCACTTTCCCCATTTCTGATACTCAGCGTGCTAAAGTTCATACGTGTAATTTTCAGGAACTCTAGGGTGACTTGAATGAAAACAAAAGCTCCCAATCGGTCAGTGATTTTCCATCAATTTTTTTCTCTCACTACATTTTTAAGGTGGGGGAAGAAAAAAGGAACATAACGTAGGAAAAAGTCCCATATTTTTTTTTTGCAAGTTTTGAAAGTTGCTTATTTCAGAAGCTTTCTATGTGTGTAGTCAAGGAACAGAAGAGTCACTGTACACATTCCCTTAATAATAATAATCAGAACAATGACAGGTAACATCAGTTGGGTACCCGCCCTGTGGCACGGCTCTGTGCCAGCACATCATTGCCTGTGACCACAGTCCTGTGACGTAGGCACTCATCCCTCCCTTGACTCAAGACGAACTGAGACTTGGGTTAGTGAGAGGCTTGCTCAAGGTCACCTCGTTGGGCGGAGGTGGAGATTCTGTCTCTGTCTACACTGCTCTCTGAGGCTAGAAAGAATCTCCCTTTAAAAACAAGGTCCAAAGTTGTAAACTGTCTTTTACTAACAAGTGGTGGATTGAATGGCTGCATTTTATTTTTGTTCCTTCCTTAGAGCTGAGAGACAGAGAGAACAACTGTGATTTCACTGGAAGAGAAAGTGCAGGCAGCTGTCACTGACTTACATGAGGTGCCCACAGGAGGTGGAGCAAACAAGAAGGAAGCTCACTTGAGCAGCTGAAGGCCTGGCCACTAGACCGCTGTGAAGGCGGGGAGGGATGGCTCTGAGTACAGGAGGACAGGCCAGCTCCGCCTGCCCCTGGAGCCCCTTGGCCATTCCTCCTCCTCGTCTTTAAGAGTCAGGAGGCTTCTACTGTGGGGACAGAGAACCAGCGAAGAGTCAGACCCAGCGACGCCTGGCCCAGCAGAGAGAAGGGGCGAGAGAAGAGGCTGAAGACGGGCGTGGGAATTAAATGGGCACGTCCTCCGAGTGATGGAAGCCAGCCCTGTCCCCGTTCAGCTCCCAAATGCCGTCTGCCAAGCACGTCCCGGCCCCGTCCACCCTCAGCCAGGGAAGGAAACGGAATGCTTTTCTTTCCAGAGAAACTCATCAACCTACGAGGAAAGACCTGCAGATACTGACATTTGGGGTCCTTGCCAAGTCCTAGGTGATGCCTACCAGCTGGCAAACCCCCAGCAACAAGAGTTCCCAGTCAACGTGTGGGTGCCAAGCAGCACGAGACGTTAAAGAAAACCTCAGGCATGAAATTTAGCCCAAGTAGATTTAAAAAAAAAAAAGGAACTTGAGGGAATAGAGAAAATGCAGAAAATGGGGCGGGGGGAGAATGGACTAAGTAACAACAACTATAGTCACCTCCCAAAAACCTCCAGTGATTAACAGCTGCCAAGAGATAAAGGTCATTACAGCACCCATGACAGGGTGAACTGACAGGACGCCACAGGAAATTTAGAGAACGAGAAGGAAGCCTCGGGAAATCAAAGTATGACAGCAGAAATGACAAATTCAGCAGGAAGCATGGAAGACAAAGGTGAAGAGATCTAGAGAAAGTACAATGAAAACAGGCAAGAAAAGAAAATCAGAACCTCAGTTCTAATGTAGGAGTTGGAAATATCATGATAATACAAGTTTCAGAAAGGACAGAGAGAGTGGAAAGGAAATAAAAAAATAATGAGAAAATTTCCATAATGTATACTCATGAGTTTTCAAATTGAAAGGGCAACTATCCTAGCTAAATATCCTGTACAATGTCTGAAAAATACTGCATATCACCAAGCAAATTTCAGAGAACCGGGGATAAAGAGGAGATTTGACATACCTCTAGAATGAAAAAAATAATAGGTCACACACACAAAGGGCCAGAAAGTAGGTTGGCATTGGACTCCTCTACGTTAGCACTAGAAACTAGAAGAAGCTGAAGCAATTTCCTCAAAATTCTTAGGAAAACTCTATCATTCGAAACCAAGCCAAACTGTCATTTCAGAGTGAGGATAAAATAAAAACATTTTTCAGACAAGTAGGGTTTAGAAACCATTGGTCCTTCACACTTTCTGTGAAAGCTACTGGAGGGTCTGCTTCTGGCAAATGAGAGAGGAAAACAAAAAAGTGAGACACATGGCATTTAGGAGCCAGGGAACCAGGAAAGGAAAGAGGTGAAGACACTTCCATGACGACAGTGAAGGGGGGTTGAGGGGAACAGTTGTGTCCTGAGCGACAGAGCAGCTGGTCAAGAACGGAGGAGACGATGCGGGGAGTCTCCTGCATTTCAGACATTTTCACGGCAGGACAATGACATGAGAAACACAAGGTTTTATGCACCCCTATGTTCACTGCAGCACTATCCACAATAGCCAGGACATGGAAGCAACCTAAGTGTCCATCGACAGAGGAATGGATAAAGAAGATGTGGTATATATATATACAATGGAATATTAGCCATAAAAAAGAATGAAATAATGCCATTTGCAGCTACGTGGATGGACCTAGAGAGTATCATACTGAGTGAAGTAAGTCAGACAGAGAAAGACAAATACCATATGATACCACTTACATGTGGAATCTAAAATAGGACACACATGAACTTATTTACAAAACAGAAACAGACTCACAGACATAGAGATCAGACTTGTGGTTGCCAAGGAGAGGGGGAGGGAAGGATTGGGAGTTTGGGATTAGCAGATGCAAACTATTATATAGGATGGATAAACAACAAGGTCCTACTGTAGAGCACAGGGAACTATATTCAATATCCTGTGATAAATCATAATGAAAAGAATACGAAAAAAGAATATATATGTGTATAACTGAATCATTTTGCTGTACAGCAGAAAGGAACACAACATTGTAAATCAACTAGACTTAAAAAAAAAGAAATGCTTAAGAAGATGCTGACTAGCTGCCCTGATGGTCCCAATGAGACGCAACAAGGATACAGACAGTTCATCATAAAAACAAACCCACGACCGAGACAGGAAAACAGAGTGAGGGAGCCAGAGCGTTATCTTCCAAATGCATCAATAATTCATACTGGGTCACTTATACTTGCACAAAATCTCTGAAATAGTTTCTTTGTGACTTGAGCAATTCCTTATTTTGAAATGTCCCATCAATGCAACATGCCCAGGTTACATAAGTAGCTGCAATTTTAAGACTTTCTGGAGGAAAAACGCCCAACATGTGTACTAAGTCTACATGCAGGATGACAGTAACTGCTCTTATCGGAATAAATATCCACCCCATCACCTGCCTTTGTCAGGGGTGGACCACCCGACGCACGGTGGAGACTCTTGGGGATGACTGTGTAGAGTGGTTTTTCATTCCTGTAAATTCCTCGATAATCCTGTTGCACCCTCAGACAGTGTTCTGAGTTCACGCTAATGTCAACATGAACCATAAATGAGCAGACTGCTTCCTAGCACAAGACATGCTCACACCACAGGAAACCATCAACAAAACGAAAAGGCAACCCACCAAATCGGAGAAAATGTTTGCAGATGATATGACCAATAAAGGGTTAATACCCGAAATATACAAACAGCTCACACGACTCAACAGTGAAAAAGCAAACAACCCGATTAAAAATGGGCACAGAAGACCTGAAGAGACATTTTTCCAAGGACGACATACAGATGGACGACAGGCACATGAAAAGATGCTCAACGTCGCTAATTATCAGACAAATGCAAATCAAAACCACAATGAGGTATCACCTCACAACTGTCAGAATGGCCATAATCAAAATGATAACAAATAACAAACGTCAGCGAGGATGTGGAGAAAAGGGAACCCTCGGTGCACTGCTGGTGGGAATGTAAACCAGTTCAGCCTCAATGGAAAACAATATGGAGGGTCCTCAAAACTTAAAAACAGAACTGCCATATGGTCCAGTGATTACACTTCTGGGTATTTATCTTCAGGAAATGAAATCACTATTTTGAAGAGATATCTGCACCCCCATGTTTGTTGCAGCATTATTTATAGTAGCCAAGACATGGATGCAACCTAAGTGTCCACTGATGGATGAACGGATACAGAAATAGAGATGTTCCCTCTCTCTCTCTCTCTCCCTCCTCCCGCACCTTCCACACACACACAGGAATACTATTCAGCCATAAAAAGAAGGCAACCCTGCTATCTTCGACAACATGGATGGACCTTGATGGCATTGTGCTACATGACAGACCGAGAAAGACAAATACTGTATGATCTCATTTTTATGTGCAGTCTTAAAAAAAAAAAAAAGAAAAAAAGAAAAACCCAAAAACAAAAAACTGAACTCATATACACAGAGACTAGATGGGTGCTTGCCAGAATCTGGGGGTGGTGGGGTAAGTGACATGGGTGGAGAGGCTCAAAAGGTACAAACTTCCAGTTATAAGATGACTTAAGTCCTGGGGTGTAATGCACTGCATGGTGACTACAGATAGCAACCCTGTGTTGTATATTTCAAAGCTGCTAAGAGAGTAGATTTTTCATGTTCTCATCACAAGGAAAAAAGCTTGTAGCTCTGTGAGGTGATGGGTATTAAACGGACATACTGTGGTGACCATTTCACAATATACACATATATTGGAAACACGCTGCACACCTTAAATCAATATGGTGTTATATGTCAATTATAGCTCAAGAGAAAAATTTAATAAAAAAGACCCAAAAAGTTGATGTTTATAACTTTCATGTGAAAATAGATCGTGGAGGAAATTTGACACCAGGGGGAAAATGACTCACTGATCTGGGAATAAATCCAGAATAAACGACAGATCGCTCATAACCAAGTGGGATGCAGTCAGCTAGAGGGACTTGGTTATTTATTCATATCACCCTAAATTAGTTTGTTCTAGACTCCCTGGAGGGTACACTGCAGACTGATAAGGACTTACTTGGGAGAAAGAGGAATTCAAAACTTTAATTTATCTGTTTATAGATACTCACTGTGTCAGGGCAACTTCTAGTCACTTTTCAGAGGTCAAGCTCTTAAGAAATCAGCCATCCATCTCAGGCCAGCCCCCCACCCAAACCCCCGACACAGACCCAGCCTTGCAGGACCGCCTCCCCAAACACTCCCAACTGGGAGCTGTCTTTGATGCCTCCTGTCTGCCTGGACCCCGTGTGCCCCTTCAGTCCACTCCAGTCCAGGTCTGTATGTTTGGGGCCTGAGCTGGGTCCAGGAGGAAGCCTGCGTCCCCGCCTGCCTGCATCCTTCCCTGCAAGATGGTCAGGCGGGAGAAGACAGCAGGGAGGTGCAGCCCGAGACGCAGAGCAAAGGTAGGAGCGGCCAGGTGGGCCCCAGGCTCTAGAATCTGTGTCCATGGTGCTTTCCCTTGTCCTGACTGAAAGGACCCAGAACAGAGACAGCATTGAAGAGATGCACCTTCCTCATTCCATCCCAATTGTTGTAGGAATTCCAGTTTGCTGAGATTGCTTCCTACTGGCACCAAGAGTGCAAAACAGAACTCTGCTGTATAAAAGCAGCGTTTGGCCCTTTGTTATGTGCAAAATAACGACATGCGCATTTCCCTGTAGGTGATACCACGGTGAACACGGGAGCAGAGGTCCTCAGCAGAAATCAACTTCTCAAGTGATGGACGCTCAGGGGCCATCTACCTGCTTTTAGAAACCTCCCTCTGCCATTTTATGGTGAAAATTAAAAATTCTTTACTATCTTTCTCTCCAGTAAGGCAGCTGTTTAGTATCAGACTGTTAGAGTAACGACAAGACCAAACATGATTCTGCTATTTTAAGATAGAATAATTAGAACACACATGAAGTGAAACTCCTGCTGTTATTCTAGAAGGTCCCATCGTGAAACCCTCTTCTCTGTGAGAATGCTTTGTGACAGAATAAAAATAAATGTGAACATTTCACATCTGATTTAGAGAACGCCCTTTGAAGAAAACAACTGCTATGAAGGAGAGGAGGATACCAGACAGGAAACACGATCACCCAGAGTGAGACTTCACCCCCGTGACCAAAACCACTCGCAAGCCCAAGCTACAAACTCCATTTTAGAAACTATAGAAGACATTTTTACTTTGCACTGCAATGTACTCAGGCCATATTTCATAGCTTTTTTTTCCCCTACAAACAGTACTACACATAATGATACATCCCTGAAACCAGATGGCACAGGAACTATTTTCCAACAAAGAAAGAAACAAGGACGAGAAAATATTTGTGGTCTTTCCAGAAATCTTTCAAAACCTTCACATTTAATGGCAATTACTAGGAAAGCAGAAAGTTTGAAATGATAGCCGAGCCATATAATTACCCATATTTGACCGATTTATAAACTCCTCTGAGAAAAAAAAAGACGACCAGAGAGCTGGACCTACTCCTTGTGGTCCCTGACATGCATAGTGAAGTAAAAATATTTGGATAGTATGTTAGTGATTCCACGGTTTTACTAGCTTTGTATCAGGAGGCTCACAGCTGGAGTCCCTCAAAGGCCGCCTACAGAGGATACAGCCGCCACTCCATGGACATAAAACACCAGATCCGCAGGACACCGAGGAACGGAGCCAGCCACAGGGCAAGCATGCTGCAGGGTTTCTGAGCTGAGCTGGGGCAGAGAAGTGAGCTCTAGCAGACGGTGCGAACGGAGACAGCGACACTAACGCAAGGTTCTTATTTACTAAGGCAGTTCTCCGGAACGTCAGGAAAAACCTTGACAATCACTGTGTATCCTCCTAACAGCCTTGACAGAAGGAGGTGCCCGTACTTTCCTCGTGGGAACCTCTGCATCCAGGGGTCAGAAGACGTGGACTTCGTACAGCGAAGTTGGAGGTCCTGATTGCAATTAATTTATAGTTTCCTTTTGAATGATGGAGCAAATTTGTGTGTCAATTTATGCGTGATTATCCAGCCAATGTGTTTTCATGAAAATCTACATATTTTATCCAATTTGTTTAATATGTATCTTATTCTTAAAACCAAATGAAAGAACATCTAATTCCTTTCGAGTAATGGAGCAAATCTGTGTCTCAATTTATGCGTCATTATCCAGCCAACATGTTTCATGGAAATCTATTTTATCCAATTCGTTTAATATGTACCTTATTCTTAAAACCAAATGAAAGAATATCTAATTCCCTGCCACATATGGAAAAGGTTTTCAAAAACCAACATTGATTCCAGTGCTATCCACAAGGTTTGTGTAATCATAACTTTAGTCAAGTAAGGAAACAGTCATTCTTAGGTTTGTTGAGAAAATGTGCAGTCTGCTTTTACACATGTAAGAGGAACCAACTCAGATAAAGCTCCCTGTGACTAATGTCTTCACCATTAGGTGATGGCTTCATTTGAATGAAGGACTTACACATTCACAGAGAAAAAGAAATCAATGGTAAAAAAAAAAAAAAAATGGGCAAGCTAATGTATTTCAGCATGCAGCAGACAGAAATAAATTCTCTCGTAGTAAAAGTTGTGGACACAAACTAAAATCCAGTACATATGGATTACAGACTCATGAGCCTTAGCTCAACTGTTCTTAAACGATTGTTTTCAAATATCGAAATCTAGGAAAGAGGCTGTTCAGTAAAAACCCAGCTCAAGGTCCTCCTTGGATAGAAGACGTTAGTAACTACAGAACAGATCACAGCGCTACAGTGGAAACAAAGTAAGTAGGGACGAACAAAGCAGTACAAACTATACCAGAAATGGCTCCTTCCACTTCTAACTACACAGGCCCTGGGTTGCTCTTTGTGAAACACCAGCAGGTGATCCCAAGGGCGCTGTGACATCCTTGCCCTCCCAGCTGCCTCCTCTGATGCAAACCCGGCCCTCCACTCTCCTCGCCGTCTTCCTTCTCCTCCTGCCCCCAGACCCCTCTTCTATGGGATTATCTGTGGGATTCTTTGTTTCTACCCAACATCCCACCTGCTCAGTGCCGTCGGAAATGCTTCTGTGTTGACTGGAAGCTGGATTTCCTCGAGGACGTTACTAACCTCATCGTGATCTCCTCTGAGCGAGGAGAGTCCTGCGTGGTCCTGGATCCCCGATGCGCTCTTAGCACGGCTCCGCCATCACCCCTGGGCAGCCGCCTCTCTTTCCGTCTCCGTGCTCCTGCGTCGCACTCCCTCTCCCCTGCTTGTCACCAACGACCTTGGCCACGTCCTCACTTTGCTGATGGCTTCACTACTTCGTAGCATGTGGTTTCCTGCCACCCCCTTTGGCCATCGTCCACATAAATGCTCCTTCTAAAGTCCCCACTTCATGGCTCCCTGACCGCCTCCTCCACTCCTGTGACCTTGACCTCCACTACCACTGGCCACTCAAACAGACACCACTGGAATTCCTCTACCGCGTGGAAGTTCCTTCTTTCTTAAGGGTTTGAACGTTCAAGAGTCTTCTCTGTGGTCACAACTTCTGTTCCCTTTTCCTGTTTTCCCATCTCACCCTCCGAGTTGTTTTCATTCTTCGTGTAACTTCCATTTTCTTGAGTTCGATCTCTTTTCCCCTTAAGCCCTGATCTGGCTTAATCTGCTTCCCTTTCTGACCCCACAAGGACACAGCTGGTGGTGCTGGCGTGTGGGGATACTGTGATGTTGCTTCTACCTTCAGAGGGCTGATGATGCTGAAACCAAGTCCTGAGACCACAGTCACTGAATCCAACGTGGATCAGTCTCTAACTTCAAACGGGTTCTCACCATTTCTACAAAAATTACACAGCACCGGTCCTGGAATTCCTTATCCTTTCTCATTGCTGTCTTCAGCCTTTTTCTCTCTTCATCTCCCACTAACCACAACTCCGCTCCCGCTTTCGGCAGGTATTTTACTGATAATATTTTTATTTGACATGGAACCTCAATTTCCCTTCTCGTATCTTTTCTCCCTCACTGATGCTTCTGAGGGGAAAGTCTCACCCTACTTTCTGTGCAAGGCCTTGTATGGATTATCCACTAAACGTTGGTCTTCAAAATACGTGGCTTATTTGTGGCCTTAAAATGAAAAGTTATCTTACTCCTGTTACTTTCTTCTTTTAATTAATTTTTATTGCTCCTGCTACGTTTATCCCAACACCTGAGATGTGCAGCTGGAGAAGGGGGTTGGGTTTGGGGGAGCAGAGACGGTGTATGAGAAGCCGCATCGCTCTGGAATACGGGGCGTTTTCTGGGGAGGGTCTTCTAGGATGGGTTGTCAAAGCCCAGACGGAATCCCAAAGCCCCTGACATCTAGGAGGAGAGGGGGGCTCCGGGTGGGGGTGAGGAGGCAAGAGCTCGCAGGGCCAGAACCTTCTGCGTCCAGCTGTGCTCAGTATGGTGGTCACTGGACTGAGGCTGAATGGAGACGGACGGATGGGAGAGACAGGGTGCCAAGGGCTTATTTCTTTTAAAATAACACTTTGTAGCCATAAAAGTTAGAACGCTTACTGTTGGGCTTCCCTGGTGGCGCAGTGGTTGAGAATCTGCCTGCTAATGCAGGGGACACGGGTTCGAGCCCTGGTCTGGGAAGATCCCACATGCCGCGGAGCAACTAGGCCCGTGAGCCACAACTACTGAGCCTGCGCGTCTGGAGACCGTGCTCCGCAACAAGAGAGGCTGCGACAGTGAGAGGCCCGCGCACCGCGATGAAGAGTGGCCCCCGCTCACCGCAACTAGAGAAAGCCCTCGCACAGAAACGAAGACCCAACACAGCCAAAAATAAATATAAAAATAAATAAATAAATAAATAAAAGATTACTATTAAAAAAATAAAAATAAAAAACACAAAGAACGCTTACTGTTGAAAATTCAGTTGGAAAATCAAGTCAACAAGAAAACATAGTCTGCTCAATAGTGCACCACACAGAGAGCTGTAACATTTGGTGTATTTCCTTCTAATACATAACACACATTTTATTTTACTTTTTTTGGCCGCACGGCTTGTGGGATCTTAGTGCCCCGACCAGGGATTGAACCCGAGCCAACGGCAGTGAAAGCACCGAGTGTTCTAACCACTGGACCACCAGGGAATTCCCACATAATACACATTTTAGTTGGTTGAAATAGTTTATTTTTTTCCATAAAATTAGTCTTCAGCTCCATATATCATTTTGCTTCTAGTATTTTTTGCTTAACACTCTGTTGTTAATATTTGGACACCAGATTTATAGCATTATCTCTGGGCATGTAGTTCATACGTGGCTCCCCCTTTAAAAAATAAAAGGTCTCTACCCAGCAGGGACTACATTTTTCAGCTTACTCTGTAATCACCAAAGGGGCCCTCATGTGCGCTTAGGCCAGATGAGATGGACACACTGAAGAGAGATTGCATCATCATTTACTCTTTCACGGAAAGCACCCAATATTTGAGATGAATATCTGGCATTTCCTCTGGATGGTTGAGAACTACTTCAAAAATACGTAGAGTATCTGTAAGTATTTTCAACTGTATTTTAGACACCAAATAAGGCTACCGGCCATAAAAAGAAGGGCTCAAGCCTCTTCAGGAAATGTAATTAAAACTTTACACTCACCAAGAGACTAGCACAGCAGAGCACTCATATCCTAACATCCAAGAACGTGACTCTGTGTCGGAGCCAATATTGACGTGAAAAAACCATGAGGAAGGATACATTGAGATGTTATTCCTTCGTGAAAAGCTTTAAGCTTCAGGAAGTTCCTTGATTGGACTTCGCATTCCTGGGAGGGGCTGCCTCAAAGTGATTCAACATCAACACTGTTCCTGCAAAGCCATCATCATATCACGAAGAGTCCACATCTGCATGGCCAGGTGCTTCAGAATTAGAACCACGGTCCCATAAACACATGGATGAGTGTTTGCCTGTGATTTTATAATAACAAATTGAAGAAACTTCTTTCTGCCCTATTTTTTTGTCCTAATATTACTTTGAAAACCCTTCTGGTTCTATACGTTGCACTTCCACTGTCACTAAATTGCTTCGTTATTTGACTAGACTCAGCAGACAATGAAAATCATTCAACCAGAAATGGAAGCTGGTGCCTATTAGGTTTTCAGAATCAGAAGCAGAGCGGCTAATCTTCCAAACGTCAAACTGGGAAGAGAAGGCATTTGGATTGCACGGAACCTAACCTGGGGACTGGTCACTGTACACGTCTGCGTGGCGCTGACAGACGTGTGGAACTGTGTGTGTTCCTGCCAGTGTGATCTGAGCAGCACTCGGTCGTAAATTACTCACAGGTAACACCGTTGTCTTCTTCCTCTTTGTGCCTTGGGTGCCAGCATCACCCAACACTGCAGACGCTCATCAGGAGTCAGGGAATGACACGTGAGCTAGATTTTCAGGACATTTCTGTACATTTTAGGACCTCTTGGGACTTCGCTGGTGGTCCAGTGGCTAAGACTCCATGCTCCCAACGCAGTGGGCCCGGGTTCTATCCCTGGTCCGGGGACTAGATCCCGCATGCCACAACTAAAAGACCCCCGCATGCTGCAACTAAAGATCCCGCGTGCTGCAACTAAGACCCGGCGCAGCCAAATGAATAAATAATTCTTTTTTTTTTTTTTTTTTTTTTAAAAGAAGGACCTCTTCACAACTGCTGGGAGAGGTCATCTCTTTGACCTTTGGTTCTTATTTTGACCTCAACTGTTTTGCTTATCATCTCTTTGTTTTGCGTGTGTGTTTAGACCTAGCAGGTAAGCCTTTACCTAGGACAGAACCTAAGAGACCATTGGTATTCGAATGTCAAACAGTCACAGAGTGAGACCCTGAACCCCAACCAGCAGAGGTTAAAAGACGGAAAACGTCCAACTTTCCCAGTTACACTGACCGAGCCGCACCCGGGCCTGGGCCGCGTCCAACATAAACAGGACGGGGAGGAGCGTCCCAGAAGCCCTCAGCCCGTTGTCCAGCGTCTGCATCGCATGGGGTGCTGACACGTCAAGTACACATGCCTTGAACAGCGGTTTGCTTGTCCTCCCGCCAGTGGGGAGTGGGCAGGAGAGTGACGGCTCCCTCGTTTTTCCAAACGTCTTATTTTTTTCTACAACGTTTTAAAGTAAGACTTTCATAAAAGGAGAACATGGAAGAAATGAGAAAGGAGTTGAAAAGGATCCCAAATTAAGTACCCTGGACGTCCTTGTCTAATGTAATTCTAGCCAGTGGGATTCTTATTTAATCCTTCATACTCATTCAGCTTATAGGATAAGGGTGTCAGCTGGGAAGTACTGTCAAGTGGGAAACCTCTGGGATTGGTGGGGTTGGAAAGTAGAAATCCCACAGTATATGTGGGTCAAAGTTAAGCACAATGAATGGGGTTGCTCTAAACGTGGGAGACCTTTCTCTTCCTCTTTATGGGTCTGTTCTTGCTTCATTCATTCAAAGCTTTCTGGGCGTTCCCTGTTTGTCAGGCCGCAGGACCCGGCGAAAGAGCAGTGAAGAGACGGTCAAGGTCTTTCGCTGTAACAGTGGGGGAAAGCAACGCCCAAAGCAACATGCAAGTAAATAAGCAACTATCAGCAATAATTCCGTGCTGTGCAGACAGCAGAGGGCATGGTTTACTGGGCACGGCTGGGGGCCGCTCTGGACTGGGGGCCCCGGGGGAGGTGGCCACTGGAAAGACCAGGAGGAGCCGCCCTCAGCAGCGGGCAGGATGTGCCGGGGAGCGAACATTACAGGCAAGGGAACCCCCATGCCCCTCTTAGTGTCTAGGAGCACGGAGGGGACCACAGGGAGCCCCCAGAGACAGCAAGCCTGGCTCAGCTGAGCCCCTGATGGGAGAGCGGTCCAGGCTGCCCCTCCTCTCCTGCCTCTCTCCAGCATCCCCCCCCTCCTTCTCCTCCTCCTCTGGTCCCTCACAGGGCTCATGACCGCTCATCATCATGCAGATGTCAGGGCACAACTGCACGAGGTGACACGTAAAACCCGATACCTAAGTAGCAGTGAGCCTATAGGATCTGCCCCTGTCCTTGAGACAAGCATTGCTGGAATAACCAGCTCTCCCAGGGTGGGAGCAAGAGAAAGCAGGAAGAGAGACGCAAAGGTCTGAGATGTGGCCGCTGTGAGAAGGCTGATTCAACCTGAGGTCATTTCACCATTTTCAGGTGGGAACCCCTGACACCATGCTTTCTTCAGCGGCCGAGGGAGGAGAGAGCAGAGAGAACAGGAGGAAAGGGAGCTGCACCCACACCTCGTTCGGCCGTTGATGGCGCAGGTGACCATGCTGGGAGCACTTCAGGATCGTGCTCCCATCCGAGGGCCTGGGCCTTGAGGGCCGGGGCACGTGCCTGGCACCGTTTCAGCCCCTGAGCTGTCCTGTGTCCAGTGCAGGGATGTACCCACGGTCTCCCCTCTAGCCAGCCCCTCTTGGATGCCTCATCTTGCTTCTTCCACAAGACAGAGGACGAATATCAAAGGAGAAAGAAATGGGGCTTGAAAACAGCATATGGGTCTTTCTATAGCGCTTGGCCTAACTGAAGAGATGAGCTCAGTGGGAGAACAGGACCCGTAAAGCACCTGCTCAATCTGGCTCCAGAGTTTCTCTCCCGCCAGCGTTTAATCCTGGAGACCCTGCATACCCATGTCCTCCAGGGACTGTGTTTTGGCAAGAAAAAAAGATTCTTGGGACTTTATTTCCTACTAACAAACAGAGTCGTGTATTTATTTTGAATCTTCGGGCATCATTTGTAGAGAGTGGGCAGCAACAGACTTACTTGGTGTGCCCTGAACAAGGACAACAATATAAAAAAATAGTTCACAAAAGCTAGGCGTATGTTCCTTCCTTCCTCTTTCTCTCTGATAAGAACTATGATTTCAGCAGCACGTGGCTTCTTTTCTTTGCACTGCGATGGACGGTGCTGAGTGTCAGACACCGAGTCACACAAACAACTCTCACAGGTGAATTCCTTCCTGAGTGGAGTCTAAGTGCTCCTGTGGTCCACAGTGCGTTGTGAGTGGCACCTGGAACTCACTGAATGGCCCACATGCAATCATGTTTAACTCACACCTGAGGGGTGGTGTCTGAGCCAAAGACACTGAGAGATGCAGAAATGGGAGTGGACGTGGATCCCACGACCACGGGCCAGGAGCACAGATGCGGCTGGCGGCTGGGAGGGCAGCAAGACCCCTGGTGAGGATTTCTGTTGGAGGACCTTGCTGCAGAAGGGAATTCAGGACCTTTCTACCGTTTTGTTTCAGTCTGATTTTTTTCCCTTTCCATAATAAATAGTGAGCTATTTGAGAGAAAAAAATGCAGAGAGATTTTCCTTTTGACAATGATAATTTTTCAGGAATCTGACAAATCAAACACCCTTTTCAGGTTCATTTATTAAGAGGAAATATTTAAATTCCTATTATTTGTCCCCTCCTAATTGTTTCCTATTTGCTTACAAATGATGCAGATGAATGAAATGCCATAAAACTCCCCCAAATACAAGCCTCTCCTTTTTTATGAAAAGTAGTAAAATCATGGGCCGATGAAAAAAGATTCAAGTGCATCAGTTTTCCCACTGCCAACCATAAGACTCAAAATTTCATTTTTTCCCAATGTATGAAGGGAAGTAGACATGTATAGGAATTTTACTTGGCAGTGACATTAATCACCAGTTCCTTGGATGTCATTCTACATGATTTGCAGATGTCATTCGATGGCATCCCTACCAATGGATACAACTCCCAAAACAATGAGCAAACTCTTTCGGAAAAGACCATGATAACAGAGAAAGGGTGGAAGACCTCGTACCAAACCATGACGCTGGTTACCTCAAGCACTCCTGTACTGTTTGAATTGTCACCTCCAGCACGCACTTACTTTGTAATTAAAACAAAATCCAAAAACGGACTGCAATTCATAAGAAAATTTTTAAATGGATATATATTTTGAAAGTGTCAATCACATATTGTTTCCTACCTAGTAACTGGCAGGTAATTATACAATATGAAAATCATGAAGTGATGCTCTAAGGGTATATTTAAACACATAAAGATTTGAAAAAAAGAAAGCAGTAGGAAAACCAGGTTTCCCTAAATTTCCACATGAAGGGAATTTAAACACTGAAATCCATGTTCCCTGTATTTTACTTTATACTGAAAACCTGACTAAGAAGCAGATCACGATGTCACTCTTCAAACCTGTGCGTAAGCTCCGCAGCCTCTTAATAACCACCCAAGCGTCCTGTCTGCCTTTTACAGACAACGCCCCACCCTCCCAGAGACACTAAGCTCACCTAAAGTCCAGCTCAAAGCTGAAGAGTTGTTCAAACTCCTGAGATAAGGAGGGCTGTAAAGGCATGTTAACAGCCCTCCTGTTTGCTCTCCTTTGATTTATACTCGCCTCATGAGCCATTAGGGCAGACACACTTCACTGAGAGCCCCTCCCGGGCCCAGGCAGTGGACACCCCGCCCTTTCTCCTTCAGGAGGGCAGGTCCCTTGTTTCATTAAAAGCACTGCAAATACATACATATTCAAGACGCAAAGATAAAAGTAGTCAGCAGAGGCAATTCATTCAGTTGGTTGGAGCTACAGGAGTATAAATCTCTTTTAAGGCTGCCACTTCTGAGCTCCTGCGACCTGCCCAGCATCTCAGCCCGCCTGGAGTCTAGGTATAGAACGTTCGCTACCGTACACAAACCTAGCAGCCCTGCTGCCTGCAAAATGCGGGGTAGTAAAAGAGAGATTTCTGAAACTGCAACACGAGATTGTCAAGGAGTTTACTTTTATAAAATTGCCCGCCCATTTGTTAACTTAAGGCCTCTGTCTGGATGATTTGTTACTTGATTAGTCGAATAATGCTCATAAAATCGCCTAACAATAAAGTGATGTACGGATATAAGATATTATTCTAACTTGAATACCTTACCTATTCTCACCAATGAGCTGATGGAAGGGAGAATAAAGCAGGCTGTTCAGTACCAGAGAAGCAAAGAGTAACTCCTATCCTGAAGCCATCCTTCCTGCCCCAAATCACAAAGCTCAGACATCACGGGGAAACGCAGGGCGCTTTCCCAGATCCTGGAGAATTCATTCTCAAGGAAATGTGGCCGCGTAGACTATGTACACATTTGATGTGACTGACGTCTCCACCGACCTCCATCAGGGCAGTGACTCGAGGTCTGTTCTGTTAACTGATTCCTCCTCTCTGACACCGTGACAGCTCCGACCATCACCGCCCTCCCCGGTGTGGCGCCCATGGAAACAGCGCACGCAAGGTTTATCATCCTAACAAAATAATGGAAACCAAATGCGAAGGTGGTATCCGCGGAAACATGCCTTCCACGGATCCCCAAGCCCAGCGGGTCGGGCTGGGAAGGGCGCTCTGCGCTCATTCCTTCCCCAGGGTCCGCACCCGCAATCTCCATCCTCAGCTTTCAGGCTTCCCGTGCTCATCTGTATCGGATTTCCTCACCGATCCTTAAACGCGAAACACCTGGAAATGCTTTTAGCAGACAGCTCGGCGCAGTCCCTTCCCACCTCCTCTGGGGAGGGCTACACCCTTGCATACGCCCGAAGGCTGCGCCAGGCACGGATACTTTCACAGCTGAAACCAGTTACGGTTTTTCGCAAAAGGCAGATTTGACCAAGCTTCTCATCTACCTTCTTTACTTTGGGGTATCGTTTATATTTTTGAAGGACCCCACTTGGTAGCAAGGTCACACCAGCCCGCGACAACTCGCCTGCAGGAGGGGCCGCTTGCCCCGTGGCGGAGCCCAGGCAAAACGGCTTCCCTGGCAACAGAGGCAATTCAGCACAAGGACCACAGTGTGATCAAGCCGTACGGGAGTACTCACAGTTTCGGTTTGGCAAGCAGAGGCGGGGGTTCCTTTGTGGGTGACAGCAGGACGGCTGCGCTGGGAAGAGCTTTGCTGCCATCAGCTCTGCCGTTCATCAGTCCATTCACTCCGTGGCCCGGGTGGACGCCGTTGGTTTCCCTCTCCGCAGTGGAATTGAACTGAAGGGCCGCCGGGCTCAGCCCGAACACGGGGCTGGTCACGTGCTGGATCTCAGCCGGTTTCTGCGAAGCCAACTCGAAGGAGCCGGTCTCCCAGATTGGAGGGGGCAGCGGGGAGGGCTGAAAGCGGCCACTGCTGGCCTCTCCGGCTGCGTCAGAGCCGCAGGTGTCCATGTTGGCTGAGGGAGGGGACAGAAGGAAGACACCGTGATACGCTCATGGTCCACAGCCCCCTCCCACCGTCACAGACAGCCTGGGAGCCCAGGGCCCTGTTAGCTGTTGAAGGGGCAACGCCGAGGGGGGCCTGGTTCCCCCAGGCTTGATTTCACTGCACCTGTCTCATTTCCTGAATGGCCCACCAGCTGGGAGACCAGCTACCAATTCATTAACACATTTCAAACAAGAGCTAAAGATAGAACTTGGTTAAAACACACACATACACACACACACACACACAAACAGCATCAAAAAAAAAAATAACAACACAAACAGTATCAACTAATGATGCTTTGTCTTCTTGCATTTCAGCCCATGGATCCGACGGAACATCTTACCTGAGCTTTGCTGACGTTAGTGTAGGCTACAAAGGTTTTCTGTGCTGGGCAATGGGTGTTCACTCATTCACTCATTCATTCATCCATCATAAAGCCAAGTGAAGCTCTGAGTCTAAGGGAAATGTCTTACAATCTCACAGATAATTTTTTCCGGTTCACATGACTGACACCAGCTGTAACTTGGTACAAAAGAAAGTTTTGCTTGTTACTGTCAATGGCCTGAACGCATCTTAAGAGCATCTTTGTATTCCTGGCCTTGCCCAGAGTCCAGCAGAGCTCCAAAAAATGTCTACTGAGGTGAAGAGAAAGCTCAAAAATAGCTCTTATGTTTGGCCTAGAGCAGATTTATCCCCGAGGAAAATGGGAAGTACTGCATGTTAATTTCTGCCACGTGGATGTGGAGCCCGGAGTTTTGGCCGCGTGGTTGGAGCACTGCACTCCTGCTGTGGCCATTTGCTGGGACCGTCTTCAACTCAAAGTCAAAATACTGGGATCCTCCCTGGAGCTCTGATCATGACCCCGGAGTTTCCTGTTAACACTCAGAGCCCTCATTCCTATCAACTGGTGTCCCATTAAGGTGAACTTTACGTTTCTTCTCTTAATGAAGATGAAAAAGCACTAATTCCCCACTACAGCCCTAAACTGGTTTTGTCTGTGTCTCTGCCGCCCCCTAGCATGAGTTCTCCCTGTTCTAGAGAAATCCAGGTGCAATTCGGCTGCGTCTTCACTGACTCCTAACCATGGTGCCCCGTACCGGGCTTGGCCAAAGAGGTATTTTAAAAACCACTGTAAAATAAACAACAGAAATAAGGCTGTAAAGACCAGGTAAAGCTAATTAATAATAGTAGAAAACAGTTAACTAAAGGTCAAAGAAATAAAGGAAAAGAACTGTTTCATGTTGCTTTCCCTAGCGGTAAGTTTCTGAGTTTAAAAAACTGCCCAGATATTTCTGAATGTTGGTTTTAATAATAAAATACATTCCTTTAGTTTTTCATAGGCGTCCAGTCTCAATGAAATCTAGTTTCTAAGATCTTGACAGCTTCTCTAGGTTTATCTAGTGGGTTAAACAGTGACTGATTTGCGCCAGTATCTGCAGACCCCGTCGACACTGGTGTGAGCATAGTTCTGGGCAAGCAGGAGGCCCTTGGGCAGCCATCGCAATGTTTCCAAGACCAAGATCCCAAGACTGAAGGAAGAGCCCCACATGTGTTCCGTTGCTACATTATCATCACCTTTGTGTTTTCATCTCCGCTTCCCCTCCCCCCTCCCACCCCAGCCTTTTGTTTCGTGATGAAACCCTGGTTGTGAGGATGACCCCCGGGGCAAAGCATTTCTGGAGGCTGAGCAGTCCTCCGGGTGGGTCCCTTCTGCTGTGGGAACCCGTCAACCCTTCGCTCCTCGCATACCTGAGGTGACCACCAGCTGGGCAGTGCTGGTCGCTGATCCGTAATCATTGCTCGCCGAGCACGTGAAGATCCCGGCATCCTCGGGGAACGTCTCTGCTATAACGAGGGTGCAGATCTCCTCTGGAAGGAAGAGAACAGAGTAACTCATCAGAGGGCAACCACAAAGTTGCTCCGAAGAAGCCCGACCCTCTGCCTTTCTAAAACAAGCAAATTCAGTAACAATTATTATAGGGTCACTTTACAAAGTAGTCACAAGAGAATCTCTTGACATTTAATTTAGCCGTTCAACCTAGTGGCAAAAGCTTTGGAGTAGGACTCATTCTTTTTGATTTTTTCATCAGCCTTGGTTTCCTCACCTATAAAGTAGGGATAACGTGTACCTCATGAGTGTATCTGTGTAGAGGACACAAGAGGTTTGCAAAGTGTGTGCCTCTGTGCTAGGCACGTGGAAGACGCCAGCTCCTGCCTAGTTTGGTTGATGGTCATGGAAGGCCTTTCAACTACAATGTCGCTGCTCAACTGAAAAGCCACTGGTGGGGAAAATCAAGCTTCTCTGAAAAGCCGACAATGGGAAAAAAAGAACATAACATGGAAATGTTTGACTGCAGACAGTTATTCTGGAAACTACTGTTACACAGTGCAGCCATGTTCTGTAGCATGCAAAGCCCGGACTCTGGGACCAGCTGCTGGGGCTTGAATGAGGGCGCTGCCCCATGGGGCCTTTGTGACTTTGGTCCACCTCCCAGAACTTCAGTGCCCTTACCTAGAATATGGAGATAATAATAGAACCTACCTTATAGGGTTTGTATGAATCATGACTCATAAATCAACCATCACAGGGTTACTGTGAGGGGTGATGATGGTAACCATGACAACGGCTCAGGCACTAGGTAACACTACCAGCACTGAATATAGATGAATTTAGATTTAACCCTCATGTCAACCTTATGAGTTACATTTACTACGCTTAGCCTGTCTTATAGATAGGAAAGCTGAAGCACAGTAAGGCTAGTTGATTTACCCAAAGTCACGCAGCTCACGAGCGGCAACTTGAACCAAGTTGGGCTCCAGACTCCACGCTCTGCACGACCATCTATTCTTGTGACACGATACACACTGTTCTTAGGGTGCTGCCTGGCGCGTGGTAAATGCTTTGTCGTCAGGAACTGTTAGCTGTTCCATTAAGGAGAAGCTCGATCTAGAATGTATTAGCTATTTCTAATTAATTAATTAACGTATGTACGTATGTATTATTATGGGAGTGCATTAACTATTTTTAAATTCAGTGATTGTCCATATTGTACGAGTAACATCAGATGATTGTGTTGGTAAATGTTAAGAAAAGTCGTATACTTCTGCTTCCCACAGAGCCGGTCGATGATTCGCACGTTATGTGGGCCACGTGAGACCCTGTACCATAGGTTTTTTGCAGGCATGGCTGCAGTTACCCCCCCTGCAGCCCCACCCCCTCCCTAGCCCTGGGGTTCCGGCTGGCCTGATTGCTGCTTCAACCAGGGAAGCGGTGGGAGTGATGGCTGTTCTGACCCAAAGCCCCAGGTCCCCTCTCGCTCTGCTCCATCTCTGGGAGCCCGGCTGAACGCCTCAGGGATGCAGGCCGTGGGGCTGGACAAAGGGGTCCCTGAGCAGAGACGGGCCACCACACCTGAGACCACCCGGCTCATCCCTGCCAACCTGGAGGCCAGCCACAGCCCGTGGAGTGAGCCCACCTGGGCGGGCCAAGTCTGGTGCCCCACTGGGGCTAAGCTGAGTGGCTGACCCTCAGGATTAGGGACACGGTGGTCGCCACCTGGAGCCACCGATGTTTGGGCCGCCATGCTTTCAAGAGCCGACAGACCAGGATGAGGACAACGCTTCTCTTCCAAGCTCCTTCTCCAACAGCCCTGAGGGCAAGCTTTTCAGAATTTAGAGGAATGCGTCTCCCCTGGAGTCAAACATCAGTAATGAAAATTAGCAAACTTGCCCTCAAACGTATTTTATGTTTTAAACACTGGGAGGGCAAAGTGCTCACTGTGGGTAAAAGTCCTACCTTCTAACACAAACATTTTTATCTATTAAAATTACATGTCAATTTTTAAATACCAATAAAAGTAATAAACGCAAAGGTAAACCAATTAAACGATAAATAAAATGAAAGAGAGTCTTCCTTTATGCCCAAGAGAGCTCGTGGGCATTGATTTCAATTACAAGATAGGCTGAGTTCTTAATAATGCGCTGCCTTGTTTCAAACAAACAAAATCATTTTCTCTTTTTGAAAGAATGGTATCCTTGAAGACTTCCTGTGCTAGAAATAGTGGGAAATTCTGGTTACTACGCATTTTCTCTTCTATTTTATTTTAAACTAGTGGTGGTTGCCACCCACTTTCATGGGTCATGATCCACAGTTTAAAAACACTGCGCTGTGGGACCCACCAGAGTTCCTGGCTCAAAGAACATCAAGGAATCCTGCTGAGGTGTTTGGCATATTAAGAAAAGAGTTTTCAGGTAAAGGCATGAGATACATTTTTTTTTTAATTTTTAATTAAAAAAAAATTTTTGGCTGTGTTGGGTCTTCGTTGCAGCGCACGGACTTTCTCTAGTCGCGGCGAGCGGGGGCTACTCTTCGTTGCAGTGCACCGGGCTTCTCATTGCGGTGGCTTCTCTTGCTGCGGAGCACGGGCTCTAGGCGCACAGGCTTCGGTAGTTGAGGCACACAGGCTCAGAAGTTGTGGCTCGCGGGCTCTAGAGCGCAGGCTCAGTAGTTGTGGCGCACGGGCTTGGTTGCTCCATGGCATGTGGGATCTTCCCGGACCAGCGCTCGAACGCGTGTCCCATGCATTGGCAAGTGGATTTTTAACCACTGCACCACCAGGGAAGTCCCAAGGCTTGAATACATTTAAAGCACACAATTATTATTGATAAAAAGGCTCACTGAACAGAAGGAAAACGACAGGATAACAGAGAGCGTGAAGGAAGGTACCCTAAGGTACCCTGTGTGTTTCTGAGTGTACTGCACACAGTTCAAGGCTTCTCAATCGAAGAGGAAGAAAGTGTGGAAATAATTCAAGTCAGAGCTTCACATAAGATGAATCACCGGGAAAGTGAGATGTATCTGGAAAGGCTACGGGGACTGGGAATTTTAAATTGAATACATATGGTTACGAGATGAGTTAGAAGTGTCCTTAACCAAAGGAGGGTCAATAAAGCGCAGGATATTACAGCTCTAAGGGACTGTATGTGGACTAGCCCAAGTTGCTCATTTCTTCAAGTGAGGTCCAAGGTCCAGAGGGATCCTCTCAAGGTCATGGTTAATCAATGTTGAGGCCAAAATGCTGACGGTCACACCCCGTCCCCCACAAGCTCCTTCTTCCTAGAGCACAAGGCCTCTTAGCTGTTCTGCATTTTTTCCTGGTCCAGGACATGAGGAACCCAATGTGAAATGAAGTAATAAAAGATTTAAGATGGGAAACAAGGAGTTTCCTGGATCTGAACACTTGAATTGCTCTCATTATCCAAGTAACTCACTAGAAACCCATCTGCCCAAGTAGGTGGGCTGTGTGTCCTCCAATATATGAGATACACTGGAAGGATACAAGCCCAGTCCAAAGGACACTGTCACGTGGCCGTGACAGTGGGAAAAGAAATGAACAGCCCAGTGTGTCGAGATTTGGGGAAGAATCCCCCCATCCTGGCTGTCCTCTGGGAGGTGGGCTCCGTCTTAGAGGATGCTGCTGGGAGCCTGGGGCCGTCAGCTTCCGTGGCTGACCCCCACTCCCTGCACTGCCCTCCCAGGGCTGATGCCCTTGAACGGTCCTCTCCCAGCCTGGAAAGATGGACTTTCTGGAGACACAGAGAAATGCCATTGTTCTCAACGCCTGAGAACACTTTCCCCGTAAACACTGTGTTTACAGTTAATGCAATTCTGTGCCCTGAACCTACATTTTAAATCAGGATAAAATCTTATCCAGCAGGGATAATAGAAGGTGGCTTTGGAGTGATGATCTGGCCAACTCTTAGAGTGTCTTCTTATGCTATCTACAATTTTGATTTTTTTTTTTTTAAGTTATGCCATTTTAAGAAAACCTGAGTTTGTTTATACAGTTGCCCCTTCTCCTCCAGAGGGCCCTTTTGAGAATGAAAAGATTGCATGTTTCAAATCTGACTGAACTAACTTCATTTCCTATGAATTTTCAGGAACACTTCTATTGCATAAAATGAGGTAGATTCATGCATACAGCTGATGACCGACTGGACAGTCTACATACGGAGGAAAAAAATAAGAATAAAAAAGCACTGGCAAGTTCTTTCGGTGATCTTCGGACATTGCTATGTCTCAGGGACTTCTACTAGATAAAACATTAGTCCTATGCCCTAAAAGTTGTTCAGCTTTGCTTCTCTGGGAAAATTTCATCCAGAAGTGACAACAGGCTCACATTTTGCTGAGAGAAAGGAGTGTCTCAGCTTGGATGGCTCTGACATCACGGGGATGAAGAAAGCCAGCAGGATAGGAGATGAGCCCAGCTGCAGCACTGAATTTTCATCTAGTAACATCTTACTCGAACAAAGACCTTAAGATATCTGTGAAGTACATTTTGGTGAGGGATGGGAATCAGGAAGTGACTACTTGTCTCAAATAAAGGGAGTTAGAGGCTCACTTATTTTTATTAAAAAACTGTCCTTTAAAAAATGCAAAAATTTAAAGTTATTAATAACTCTAAGTGCAGTCCTTTTTAATCCAATTTTCCTAACTGGAGACTTCTGATTGAGGGCATATAATAACTTAGTATATTGGAAACCATTTTTGCTGATGGTAAATTCTGCTTTTAAAGTTACCTAAAAATTACTTAATCACATAAATATTTCTCAGAGGTTAACCCCAAATTTCATTCAAGTTCTTGGACATGCTGAACTCTTGGTTAAATACAAACAAAACCATTTTGTTTGCAGAAACATAAAATAATGAAGCAGCAAGGATAATATTACTAAGTCCTCTGGGTAATGAGGGAACACTTTCATAACTGTCTTCCTTCACAGGTTTTTTTTTCCCCCTTTTGGGGTCCAGCCTAACTTAAAAAAAAAAAAAAATCCAGCTTTTACCCTCCAAACCACATGGTTTGGCTAACACAACTAATAAAAAAGGACTCTGGGCTAAAATCAGCAAGACGAGATTCAGTGTGGGTAACTGTAAGGCTTGTATAAATTTTTATGAAGGATTTTTAAAAACTTCAAACTGTATCATATATAGAGAAAGATATTTAAAATGCACAGTTTAAGACTCATGGACATACAGAACACACCTGTGGTTGCCAAAGAGGAGGGGGCTGGGGAAGGGATGGAGTGGGAGTTCGGGGTTAGCAGATGCAAACTAGTACATACAGGATGGATAAACAACAAGGCCCTACTGTACAGCACAGGGAACGATATTCAATATGCTGAGATAAACCATAATGGAAAAGGATATGAAAAAGACTATATATATGTATAACTGATTCACTTTGCTGTACAGCAGCATTAACACAACATTGTAAACCAACCATGCTTCAACAAAAAATTTTTTTAATAAAAATGCACAGTTTAAGGAGTAACAATGAAATGAACCCCTGCATACCTATCAATAAGTCTAAGCAATAAAAGATGACCAATACTGTAGAATGCCCCATACGTCCTCCCCAGCTGAATCTTCCTTCCCCTTTAGAGATAATCACTCCTTTGATTTTCCTTATATGTTTACCACATATGTATGTATCCTTCAAAAATGTGTTCTTTAGTTTTTGTTTTATTTTAATTTTTATTAGAGTATAGTTGATTTACAATGTTGTATTAGTTTCTGCTGTACAGCAAGTGAATCAGTTATACATATACATATATCCACTCTTGTTTAGATTCTTTTCCCACATAGGCCATTACAGAGTATTGAGTAGAGTTCCCTGTGCTATACAGTAGGTCCTACAGTCATCTATTTTATACATAGTAGTGTGTATATGTCAATCCCAATCTCCCATTTTATCCCTTCCCCTCTTACCCCCTGGTAACCATAAGTTTTCTACATCTGTGACCCTCTTACCCCCTGGTAACTGTAAGTTTTCAACATCTGTGACCCTCTTACCCCCTGGTAACCGTAAGTTTTCTACATCTGTGACTCTATTTCTGTTTTGTAAATAGGTTCATTTGTACCATTTCTTTAGATTCCACGTATAAGTGATATCCTATGATATTTGTCTTTTTCTGTCTGACTTACTTCACTTAGTTTTTAAATGCTGACTAACAAGCATTTATCTTGTTGTGTAAAGAAAAGGCCACCTACAGCCTCTTCAATAAGTGGTGCTGGGTAAACTGGACAGCTACATGTAAAAGAATGAAATTAGAAAACTCCCTAACACCATACACAAAAATAAACTCAAAATGGATTAGAGACCTAAATGTAAGGCCAGACACTATAAAACTCTTAGAGGAAAACATAGGCAGAACACTCTATGACATATATCACAGCAAGATCCTTTGTGACCCACCTCCTAGAGAAATGGAAATAAAAACAAAAATGAACAAATGGGACCTAATGATACTTAAAAGCTTTTGCACAGCAAAAGAAAACATAAACAAGACGAAAAGACAACCCTCAGAATGGGAGAAAATATTTGCGAATGAAGCAACTGACAAAGGATTAATCTCCAAAATTTACAATCAGCTCATGTAGCTCAATATCAAATAAACAAACAACCCAATCCAAAAATGGGCAGAAGACCTAAATAGACATTTCTCCAAAGATGATATACAGATTGTCAACAAACACATGAAAGGATGCTCAACATCACCAATCATTACAGAAATGCAAATCAAAACTACAATGAGGTATCACCTCACACCAGTCAGAATGGCCATCATCAAAAAATCTACAAGCAATAAATGCTGGAGAGGGTGTGGAGAAAAGCGAACTCTCTTGCACTGTTGGTGGGAATGTAAATTGATACAGCCATTATGAAGAACAGTATGGAGGTTCCTTAAAAAACTAAAAATAGAAATACCATACAACCCAGCAATCCCACTACTGGGCATATATCATGAGAAAATCATAATTCTAAAAGACACATGCACTCCAATGTTCATTGCAGCTCTATTTACAATAGCCAGGACATGGAAGCAACCTAAATGTCCATCGATAGATGAATGGATAAAGAAGATGTGGCACACATATACAATGGAGTATTACTCAGCCATAAAAGGTAACGAAATTGAGTTATTTGTAGTCAGGTGGATGGACCTAGAGTCTGTCATACAGAGTGAAGTAAGTCGGAAAGAGAAGAACAAATACTGTATGCTAACACATATATATGGAATCTAAAAAACAACAACAAAAAAATGGTTCTGAAGAACCTAGGGGCAAGATGGAAATAAAGGTGCAGACCTACTAGAGAATGGACTTGAGGACACGGGGAGGGGGAAGGGGAAGCTGGGACGAAGTGAGAGAGTGGCATGGACATATACACACTACCAAATGTAAAATAGATAGCTAGTGGGAAGCAGCCGCATAGCACAGGGAGATCAGCTCGGTGCTTTGTGATCACCTAGAGGGGTGGGATAGGGAGGGTGAGAGGGAGACGCAAGAGGGAGGGGATATGGGGATATACGTATGCATATAGCTGATTCACTTTGTTATAAAGCAGAAACTAACACACCACTGTAAAGCAATTACACTCCAATAAAGATGTTAAAAAAAGAAAAAAAAAAGGCCGCCTTCCCACTGTCAGAAAAAAGTTCAACTTCCCCAGATGTTTACCAAAGCCCTCAGGGGTATGGGGTGGGCAAGGCCACGGGGTTTCCTGGGAAATCTGGGGCTCCCGGGGGTGGGTTGGTGGGTACCTGGAGGGGCTAAGCATGGGCAGGAACTGGACAGCTGGGAGGAATCACTGGTGGTGTCTGTGTCTCTGAAATCTCTCTTTTCAAGTTCAACATGGCCAACTTCCAGATCTCAGCACCAGGTCAAATCAGAGCACTTCCGTGGGCGGTAACAGTGTTCCCAACTGACCCGGCAGGCAGTGACAGGCCGGGCCAAGCAGAGATGCGACCTGGGGTCAGCTCACCCGCGATCGTCTGTTGTCAGGGCAGGAGATGGGCGGCGGCCCTAAGCTCTCAGGGACGAATGCCTTGCTGTGTCTGTCCTTGTGACACATCAATGTGCAGCCGTGCCTTCCGGGCACCCCGGCCTCTGGCTGCATTTGCTGTCATGCTCCTGTCCTCACATCTTGCTCTTGCCGGTGAATTCTCTCGCTGCAGGGAGCACACCCTACAGACAAGCTGTGGAGGAAAATCCTTGAGACCCTGCAACTCTGAAAAATCTTGACCACATCTCCTTATGGAGTTGGAGGTCATTTTACACCAGAATCTGGAAGGCGTTGCTTCGCTGTCTGTGTGCCTAGTAAGCCTGTTGAGGAGTCCTAGGTCACTCTGATCCTGTTAGTTTGCTGTGACCTGTTGCTTCCTCTGTAGACACGGGGAGAATCATGGCCTCGTCCTGGATGTTGTGAATTTCACAGCGATGCACGCTTCTGTCAATGTGTTTTCATACGTTGTGCTCGCAAGTGGGTCCTTTCAATCTGGAAACTGATATCCTTCCGTTTGGGGTATGAAAAAAAAAATTTCATTGATAATCTCTCCCCTTTGTTCTCTCCTCCTGGAATCCTACTTACAGATGTGTAGTCTACCGGGGCGGGTCGCTACCATCTAATTTTCTTACCTTTTCTCTCTTACATCCCTTCTCTGTCTTTTTCTCCTACTTTGCGAGACATTTCCTAACTTTCATTTCTGCTACCAGCTTTTTCATTGCAAGCACTCCTTGTTTTCTGAATGTCCCTCCTCTCCTCCCCCCTTATACCTGTTATTTTTACTTCTTGGATGCGCTGATTTTCTTATCCCTCCGACGAGAGCGTTGCTTTGCTTCTACATCTTCTCCTCTTCTCAAGTCTGTTTCCTCCAAGCTGCTTTTTGGGGAGTTGCTCAGGCTCTCCTGTATCACCCCAGAGGGAGGTTTCTTCAGACGCCTTTGATCTCTTCTTGTCCAACGTCGTTCTGAGCCGACGGGAATCTCTGGACAGCAGAGAGCGGCTGTTCACCCTGGCCTTCCCCTGGGTGTTACCTAGATGGCCTCTGTCTTGGAGAAACTCCTGCATCATTATGGATGGATTTTTCTTCTCTTGGGATGTTGCCATCACCCAGAAATGAGCCCTTCGGTCTCCACCAGGCTGGCCTTCTAGAGGCCAGTCTGGGGGGGCAGGGCAGAGGCACGCAGATCTCAGGGTTCCAACAGTCACGCAGTTCTCCTTTTGGTGTCTTGGTGCCTCTCCCTCTCTCCCCAGAGATTTCTCCCCAAACCTTCTTGGTTCACGAGACCCTAAGTGTCTCAGTCATTTTTTACGGTGCTCCAAAACCTAAAGATATACTGAATAGCCTTTGTTAAGCAGTTCTTTCTAAAGAACATAATAATATTTAGGTCTTAACAAGTTAGTTATTGTTTTAAAAAGTACATATAAATTGAAGGAAAAATACCAGTATTTCATTCTTAAATCACTACAATCACGTACTAACGGATGTGTGTATCTGCTGGGAGGGCACAACCCCTCCTGGCATCAGATGGGACCCAGTCAGCCCGCTTTCACAGTCCTCCTGATTTTCACATGGGACTTGCGTTTTATCACACACACACCAAAAACTCAGTTTCACAAAGATATGACGTCACAGAAGAGAATGTAGAGTGATGTAACATTGGAACTGTTTCAAGCCGGCAGTCGTCCCCATGAGATATCAAGTGTCACTGTGTTTGTCAAAAATCTTCAGCATCTCCAGCACCTCTGCTGGAAGGTGGGGCACCCAGGGCACCCTGCCACATGGTTTGGGAACCACAGGCTTTATCCAACCCACTTTTGTTTACTCCACTATCTTAACCTGGAATCGCATTCAAACATCCTCACCGTTGCCCTCCTACTGCTCAGCACCTCAGTACATTTAAACTATAATTTACTTCACATCGTGACTCACGGGACCAAAGCACAGATTCCACTCTCCAAGATCTTGGAGGGTGGGTGGCCCTGGTGATGCACATTGAAGGTCAGGGCACCGCACGTTTATGTGCACCGTTCCCCAACCAGTAAGACGCGTTGGTTTTTGGAGTTTCGATTTTGCGTGCCATGAGACAGTGCTATAGAAGTAATGCGATACAGTTTGTGGCTGTTTGCAGACGGCTGAGTCAGGACCTGAGCGCGGACAGCTGTCGAAGGAGTCTTCTGTGGCCCTGCCCTCCCCAACACTGGTCTTTGAAGGATGCAATCAGGGTAAAGTCGGAACGTCAAAAAAGGAGGCCAGAGCAGGTACTATGGCAGACACGTGTGGGTTCTGAGTAAGCTGACTGCCATGAACTCACAAAGCTGTCTGAGAAGATGGGTGATGCAAGCTGACTTCTGTCTAGACGAGATAGGAGTGGAAAACACATCAGACAGACCCAGCAGAGGAGTGACAAGAAAAACCTGTTTCCGTTGCACAAATGCATCGGCAGGGAATGGGCTGTTTCCTTCCTTATCTAAACATCTAATCCCTACGGGGGCTGTGACCAGGCACTAGTGCATTTCAGTTTCATTTCTAGGGCTTTAAAATATCTTGCCCATGAATAAGAAAAAAGAAGGAGAGTGAAGAGAAGAAAAAAAGAGATATATAAATAAATGAGGGGGGATATGGGGAAAGAAAGGGAGGCAGGGAGGCCAGCCAGCAGGGAGAGAGCAAGAGTGATCATGTCAGGAAGGGGAGAGAGGGCAGGAAAACCAGAATGCTCAGATGTGTTCTGAATTTCAAAGGCTACTTATATTTTAGCATTTGGAGAATATCTCCGACCTAGTTCTGTAAAATTTATCTCTTGCCTCAGATGTATCGTAGTCATGTCAATTTTTCTCCTCTCCATTTAACAGTGGCTAAAAAACAGCCACAAGGGAAGCCAGCTCCTATGTATAATCTCTAAGGTTGAGTAGTTCAGAGGTCTGTCTACTGGATGTAATAGTCCATCAGGTCATTTAAGGACAGTAAAAGCTTCAATACATGTTCTGTTTTTTCCCCTGGAAGCATCCATGGTCAACTTCAAGTCAATGTCAGAAAACATTCGCCTACTAATAAAGGAATCGTAATCATACCTGGTTCTGTCAGGCAAGTCAGGGCATTGTTTAACTACAAATATGTGTTAGTATTTGCTTGTTCTAAAGTTCTAACTCATAACAACTCATGTAAGCAGTCACTCGAACCGTCGTTCATGCGTGTGGATTTTATTTAATTCTCCGTGCCAAGTGTAGATTTCTGAGGCAGGGTATTTTTTTTTTTTTTTTTTTGGCCACGCACCTCAGCTTGCGGTATTTTAGTTCCCTGACCAGGGATCAAACCTGGGCCACGGCAGTGGAAGCGCCGACACCCTGGACCACCAGGGAATTTCTCTGAGGCAGAGTATTTTAATGGTCCTGTATGGAAAAAAAGAAGCAATTCCAACCATGTCATGGAGAATATAATTGTGGAGGAATTATCAGAGGTCGGGGAAGACTAGCAGTGTTTTGTTTTTCACAGCTCCTGACTATATACGTGTTTGCCTTGTATTGACAGATTTGCTTGAAATATTGCTCTATCAAGAATTATCTGTCTTCAGCAAGCGCTATTCTTGTGGTTTGAACGGAAGAGTCTGTTTCCTTAAATGCCTCCAGATCGAACCAAAGGGGAAAGAAAAATAAGAAACTTCAGTGAACACAGCGAGGGCAGCCTTTTTCATACGTTGCTAGGACATGCAGTTTACAAGGACGGCCTTCCGTCTCCTGCTCTTCTTGGCGTGATTTTGCCACATTAAACCAAAAAGCATTTAAGAACATTCTAGAGGTCAGACCACCCCATGATGCTGCTGAGGACCGGTTTCACTAAATAATTCATGATCAAAACGATATTCTAGAAGCAAAACAGCAGACACGACTGAGACAGGCACAGTGTATGTGGTCTGAGGGGCGGTGGAGGGGCTGGAGGAGCTTCTCTCTTCCCTCCTCACCCAAATACTCCTTCTGAGTTGGTGTGTTGAGTGCTTTCAATTTTCAAACACGCACTTACTCAGAAACTAAACTATGCAGTTTCTCACCAGTGTTTTAAATTTTCAGGTGATGCTTAGTTTGTGATTTTCCAACACAGATCACGGGAGACATTTAATAAATCATATCACCTGTGTAGGTGATGACGATGGATAAAACACGATGAAAGAAGAGTTGCATGAATTCAAACAGAATCCAAAATGCAACACCAAAGCAGCCTTAATCCATTCCACCAGGAATGCCTTCAGAACTTTTGGCCCAAGGTTTTAGTTTTATTGTACATAAAGCAGCAAAAGAGATAACCTGCTCCACAGATTTGTTCACACAGACTTTCTTGAGGATAAAGGAGATATTTGGTTCCTACTTTTATATCTATCTACCTGTCTATCTATCCACCCATCCATTCATCTATTATCTATCTATCCATGCCTGTCTAGTCTATTTAAAATAGCAATGTAAAAGATATGCCTTAACCCCCATAGGATTTCCACATCAGGTCACGCAGGAGATTGAGTCTCAGAAGTCCCCTGTATCAGGGAACAGCACTGTGCAATTTTATACAAAGCCATGTCACAGCAAAATATGCAGTTGTGTGGCTTCCACAGTTTGAAAAGTGACCACAGTACCTGACGTGGGGACTGTACAGGTGGGCGGTGGGGTCTGGGTGTAACTCACAACAAGAAGGTATCAGATTAGCTCTTGCACAGCAAAGGAAACCATAAACAAAACGAAAAGACAGCCCACAGAATGGGAGAAAATATTTGCAAATGAAGCGAACGACAAGGGATTAACCTCCAAAATATACAAAAAGCTCATGCAGCTCAATAGAAAAAAAAAACCAAACAACCCAATGAAAAAATGGGAGGAAGATCTAAATAGACATTTCTCCAAAGATGACATACAGATGGCCAATATGCACATGAAAAGATGCTCAACATCACTAATTATTAGAGAAATGCAAATAAAGGCCACAATGAGGTATCACCTCACACTGGTCAGAATGGCCATCATCAAAAACTCTACAAACAATAAATTCTGGAGAGGGTGTGGAGAAAAGGGAATCCTCCTACATTACTGGTGGGAATGTAAACTGGTACAGCCACTATGGAGAACAGTATGGAGGGTCCTTAAAAAACTAAAAACAGAGCTACCATATGATCCAGCAATTCCAGTCACGGGCATATATCCAGAGAAAACTGTAATTCAAAAAGAGACATGCACCCCAATGTTCATTGCAGCACTATTCACAATAGCCAGGACATGGAAGCAACCTAAATGTCCATCGACAGATGAATGGATAAAGAAGATGTGGTACCTGTATACAATGGAATATAACTCACCCATAAAAAAGAACACGATAATGCCATTTGCAGCAACATGGATGGACCCAGAGATTGTCATACTGAGTGAAGTAAGTCAGACAAAAACAAATATCATATGATATTACTTATATATGGAATCTAAAAACACGGTACAAATGAACTTATTTACAAAACGGAAGTAGAGTCACAGACAGAAAACAAACGTATGGTTACCAGGGGGTAAGGGGAAGGAAGGGATAAATTGGGAGATTGGGATCAACATATACACACTACTATATATATATATAATAGATAATAAGGACCTACTGTAGAGCACAGGGAACTCTACTCAATATTCTGTAATGACTTATATGGGAAAAGAACCTAAAAGAGTGGATATATATACGTGTATAAATGATTCACTTTGCTGTACACCTGAAACTACACAACATTGTAAATCAACTATATAATCCAATAAAAACTAATTAATTAAAAAAAAGAAGGTATCAGATCAATTCCAGTTTTTCCCTCAGGCTGACACTCAGCATCCCTTCCGCTTTGGACCCTCACAGGCTCACACTCTGCTTTTCAGGCCCCGGTGCGCGGGTGTGAGAGGCTCAGGACTGCCCTCGGTCTCTCTGACCAGGAGCCACCACAAACCCCGAGAAAGGCCAAGCCGGGTCTGGCTCCCAAGAGATGTGCAGCCGGGTCTGCGTGATGCTGAAGCAGAGACACACGTTTTCCACCCTTTGGCAAGAAGGGAGTGAAACTGGTGACTTTGCTGATGGGAAAAATACTAAGAAAGTAGTCTTCGAGGAGGATGTGCTGTGAAACACCTGGACAAAAATTTCTGCTTCTCTTATAAACATCACTTTCATCTATAGGAGCCATAAAAATACAAGAAGTGCGAGGTGGGAGGGGAGGGCACCTGGGCTTCTGGACCACACGGCTCTGATGAGGCCCAGGGAGGTGCAATTCCAAGGCAAGATGCCTTTCTTCCTGGTGTAGCACAGGAAGCGCTCATGGGTCAGGGCACATTAATGAGAGATGCCGGGTGGTCACTCTGCTGACACCTTCAGGCTGCTTTCCCGTGAGGTGCATTTCCAGGCTGGGGTCTAGTTGTTGGTGGCTTTTGGTCAGCAGAAATATGCAACAGATCATGCTTTTCTCCTGGAATCTTAGGAGGATGCTTTTTCATCTTGAGCTTAATTTGCTTTCTGAGTATAACAGACTACAGTTTTAAAAGCCTTAAGTCACTGAGCTTGACCTTCTTGTCTGAATGGAACTTCATGTTTCCCTCATAAAGAACTTGATGTAAAACGCAGTGTGCAGACCCCACGATAAAGAAGATATTGTCTGTAAGGGGGTTTCACATTTCCAGGGAACTGCAAAAACACTGTTCTGCTTATGGCTTTAAAACGGAAACAAAGAGCTATTGAAACCAAAGAGATACATTACCAGAGAGAAAAAAAGAAAAAGCTTCTTACCAGGTTCAGCTGTGGATCGAGGTTCTGTTTCCCACATGAGAAAAAGAGAAATCAAAACAGAGTATTAGACTGGGCTTCCGTTCATACTAAACCTACCCATCTTTTTGTGTGACCCTGTCTAGGACATGTCTGCAGAAATGGTGCAGACAAACTCCATCAGGGCGGCTTTAATGTGCCGCACCCTGCGCGTCCTCCCCACTAGGAGAACAGAAATCTATGCATCTCACACTACAGTATATAAAATAGATAATCAACAAGGACCTACTGTATGGCACAGGAAACTCTACTCAATATTCTGTAATATCCTATATGGGAAAAGACTGAAAAAGAATGACTATATGTATACCTATAACTGAATCACCTTGCTGTACACCTGAAACTAACACAACACTGTAAATCAACTATCTTCCAATATAAAATAAAAATTAAATTAAATATTAAAACAAATAAAATGCAAAGAAAGGAAGGAAGGGAGGGAGGGAGGGAGGAAGAAATCCATGCATCTCAGTGACTAAGCCCTTCCTGGTTCTCCTGGAGCTCGACAAGAGGGCTTGGTCAGACCTGGGGGCGGTGGCACGGGCCCCTCTCCTTACTTTTCTGTAGGATCCGGAAGTCTGGAGAGTCCTGGATTTCACTGCCTTGTCGGAACCACTGGACCTGCAGGGGGGGCGTGCCTCGGACCCGGCACTCCAGCACAGACGCCTGTCCCTTGGAGGCTGAGATGCTTTGCAGCTCCTGAAATGCAAGGATCCGTGCACGTCAGGCCTTGGTGTGGTCCCACCCAGCTTCACAACACAGAGCAACACTTCCCAACCTTAGAGAAGCAAACGCAGGCTTTGCAGCATAAAATCGGGTCAGGAGAAACACCTTTAACTGCATGTAATGAAGTGAGTAAGGCTTCCCATGGGGCCAGCAGAAACGCTGGGCCCACCCTGCAAAGGTACGGCTCTAGCATTCACGGAATTTTATGGTAACGGGTACCTTTATCTACACTGAAGAGTGGGCTGGTGGAATGCAAACCTCTTTAAAGAATCGCACTCCATCTGAGTGTAGATTCCTGAGAGACCCAGACAGGAAGGCAGGGAGACCCCACTTGTCTCCCAAGCTCTGAGCTTCTCGCGGGGCGCCACCTCTGCCCACCAGCTTCCTGGGTCCGCTTTACCAGGATGAGGGTTGGCATTTTCTCATTTGGAGATTCTCAGTGAAATAAGAAAACAGGAGCACTTCCCCGGCCTGACCTTCCTTGCCTCTTTCCCCGCTGTCACCCTGGTGCCACCCACTCCAACTCCAGCCCAATAAATGTTTACAACCCAACAGACCAGAAATGCGTTTGGCTTCACAGATGCAAAGACGTGACGCTTGTAAACCGGCTATTAAATACCAAAGGAATAACTGGCCCCTTCCAGGTGTCCGCACTCTGCCTTTCCCCTCTGCGATTGCTTAGCCACTGGCCCACTGAAACTTTTTGGCTATTTACCCTTCTGACTACAGAGTATTGCATCTGATAAAGGACATGAAGAACTCTTAAAAGAAGTCAAATACGATCAAGTAATTCACCTATGCAGAGACCCAAAGCAAACAAATTCACATCAGGAAGTTTTGTGGGTTTTTTTCCTATTTCTGTTTTTGCTTTTTATTTTACATTTTTCTGAAGAGACAGCCAATGGTGTGCTGGGAAAAACAGACCCTGCAGCAAGTGGCCTGCAGTGTGTGTGCCCCGGCCCCGTGGAAATCCTCAAAGTCCGTGATGTGGGCAGAACCATAAAAGTCTACTGTGAAGTCTGGGAAGGCATTTGATAAGAATTTTGGCGGCTAAGGTCTTTTTTGTTTGTTTGTTTTTTTAATGGAAAGGTGAAGAGTATTACCTACTTCTGAGTGCATTCTCTCTCCACCCTTACTTTTAACTGTAGGAAAATCTCTGGTTTTAAATTGACTTTCACTTTCTGATTGGTCCAGAAAGCGCTAATTTAGCAGATCAGCAGGGAAGATGTGGCCCACGGGGTCCAGCTTGTGTGGATGGATGAATCAACGCCCCCGGCTTGTCCAGGAAGTGTTCACAGCACGTTACAGATGCTGCACAAATCTTCACGTGTGAGCCTTCAGACACCACAGGGGGACTCTGTTTGCTCCTAGGATTATGCATTTTGTTCAAACACTGGAAAATCACATAGGTGGTAAATGGGAAGATGCCAAAGACTTTACACAGTCAAACCTCTGCGGTTAGCCGAGGTGTGCCACCTGGCCCCTCCCGGAGTGAGCTTTTTCTCTCGACAGAAGCCACCGTAAACATGGTTCGCTTGTAGGAACCACAGTGAGGACCCCAAGGGAGGCCGAGAGCCACCTTCAGAGGCTGACCTTGGCAGTCAGGGTCGTCCACTCGGCAGACTCTGGGACCCCTGGGTGTTTCAGGGTCCACAGAAGAGCATCTCTCGTTGTCAGGTCCACCTGGTACTGAGATTCCTGGGAGGGTCTACTGCTCTGGGGAGAAATGCCACACACAGCAGGCTGCTCTCCTGGCCCCATGTGTGTCCCTGTGACTCACAGCCCCGCTGTCCCCACCAGCTCTGCGGCTCTGGCTCAGCCCCTGGGAACCTTTCCCAGCGACGTGGGAGAGCACGGATGGAGGCGCCACTGGACTTGCAAAGCCCAGGCCGCCCCCTGCCACCACCATCCCCTCCGGAACCAGAGCCCAGGCCCCCAAAGGACAGTGCAGAGCGGGGAGAGGCGCCGGCCACAGGGAAAGGGCGCAGGTGCCAGTGAGGAAGAAGAAGACCGTGCAGAACGGGGCGACATCCACTGTCCAGACCCAGGACATGCAGCTGCAGGCACGGGGACACAGCCCTGAGCTCCGGCCACTCTACAGTTTGCGACTTAAAAACTCAAGCTTTGTGAAAATGCTGAATTCTGGTTTACTTTTCTTTCTGTTAAGCTCAGAGAACGCTTCCTGGTTTTCTCTGGGGAAGGGGGGACGCTGCTGCCGGAACCTCTGTCTCAGGAGCTGGACTGCACTGCAGGGGACAGGAACAGGGTATGTGCCTGGGACTGAGGGTCTCTCATGGCCCTGGAGGAATTCCACGGCCCTGAGGGAGGGAAGGAAACTCTCGGGGCCTCTCCCCTCCCTGGTGCCACCAGGACACGCTTGATCGGCCTCAACCCAGAGGTGCATGGGGCCCTGGCTCCAAAATCAACCGTGTCCCCAGCAACAGTGTGGCAGGTAACACAGATTTCCCGGCCAGTTTCATGAGGCTGCTTGAGAAAAACTCTTAAACTACAGGTAAACGTGCCGTGCCCACCCCTCCGTAAACAACTCCGGCTCTAAGCACCAGAGGATGGACGACCCCATGGGCTGTTACACCGACACGGTTGCTGGCAGGTTTGGCATGCCTGTTTTCTTTCTTTTTGGGTATTTTATCCTGGGAGGCGACTTCAATGCTGCTGTCAACAATTATCATTTGTTGCATCCTCCGGTCAACAGTCTGTTTATGAAAAGGTCTTTAAGCAAGCTGGATGCAGGCTGGCTTAGGAGAAAGAAATCATTCCCTACATGAAGACCATCCAGATGCTCTTCTTGGCTGCCTTGCAGATTTATAGTTTTTAGATGATGGGTTTATAGAAACTGCTTTCACATTTGTCTTTAGTTACTTGGAATTGATTTTTGTGAAAAGTGTGAGGTCGGGGCCCACCTCTGCTGAAGAACCCACCCTGCAGTGACCGCGGGTTGCTGGGGTGTCTTGTGGGCACTCTCTGGGCCTCGTTCGTCCGTTTGTCCAGCCTCGAGCCAGCACTGCTCTCCTGATGCTCTGGCCTTGGGAAGTCTTGACATCTCAGATCCCTAACACCATCTCCTCCTGCAGGAGGGCCCTGGCTGCTCTGAGCCACTTTTTCTTCCACAAAATGTTTAGAATCAAATGGCGAAGTTCAACATCAAACACAAATAAAAACAAGGAACCTGTTGGAATGTGAGCTAGATTTGCATTGAATTTAGAGACTGGTCTAGGGTCATGACTTCTGACAGTGTACTGGTGCACCTCTTCCTTTACTTGTGCCTTTTAAAGTGTCTTTCAAATAAAAAAAATGACACCATGAACTTATATACAAAACAGAAACAGACCCACAGACATAGAAAACAAACTTATGATTACCAAAGGGGAAAGGAGGGGGGATAAATTAGGAGTTTGGGATTGACATAAACACACTACAATATATAAGAGATAGACAACAAGGACCTACCACTATATGCCACAGTGAATTATACTCAATACTTTGTAATAACTTATAAGGGAAAAGAATCTGAAAAAAAGTATATGTATAACAGAATCACTTTGCTGTACACCTGAAACTAACACAACATTGTAAATCAACTACACTCCAATAAAAAAAATAAAGTTTATAACTTTCTCAAAAAGGGGGGTAGGAAACAGAGAAGAAATACTACATGGAACCATTTCTGAGCTGAACAGTTGACCAATGAAATGCACGTCATCAGCTTGGCAATGCAAAACACCAACTTGGACAAACTGAAAATTAGTCAGTTTTTTAAAAAAACGTCTATAAAACTTGCCGGTTCTCCCAGTTCCCTACCCAGCATTTTGTGTTGTTTCTTGTACTGTTTCCCAGTCTATTCTGAGCTCTGTCAGGTCCAACGTAAGCAGGGCCACCTCTCTCAGACCCTTTACAAACTACGGTCACACAGCAGCTGCGCAACAAGTATCTATTCAGCCCAAAGGTAACCATGATAAGAGCCGGCTCGTCCACTCGCTGTAATTTTTAAAGACTGCTCCACGAAGCCACAGGGGAATGGAACCTAAGGCCCAGAGCAGACCCCCTGAATGAGACACACGGATGCCAGACCTTGGTGAAAACAGGCGGGAAGCAGGCGGCTGTGGGTCCATCTGGCCGGCAGAGGCACGAGGTGGGGCTGGGAGCCTGAAAAGCAGAGGCACGTGGGTCAAACTCGGAACATACGAACCGCTGAAAAGATGGGCTCTATGACCTGGCGTTATTGGGACGGCGCCCGAGAGGGACCCGCGTGGGTGACAGCACGGCCGCTGACAGGGCTTAGCACTCATTACATACTCATCTATACTTACATATCAAACACTAAAAGGAGTCCACTGCCTTAATCAGAACTATTTCTGTAAAGTCCACTCTGGGTTAGGGGTTTAAAGGAAATATCTACTATACGTGCCATCGCTGAGTAACTTCTACTGGTTGGTTCTTTTCCAGTTTATGATCTCAGATGTGTTTTCTCCACTGGCTGTGTACCCTACACATCATAGAGTAAGTCACATACTAGAATTTCTAAAATACCCATGGGTGCCCGGTAGGCTGAGGGCACACTCATGTTCATTAGACACACTTAGGAGATAGGAATGAGTTCACATTTCAAGAGTGCTGGGTTTGAAGACACTCTTCACAGCACAAAGTATCATAGTTGATTTAGAAACATCTGGATTTTAATTTTTTACATTAAAAACACCTTCATGTTTTTTGTGTTTTGCAAAGTAAACTTACTACAATGACTTTCCAGTCGTTTGTACTGCTATTCTTTCTTGGATAAAGCAGTCTTACAATGAAATAAAAAAGCAGGATCAAACTGCATGGTGAAGGGAAGGAATCTGAATTTTTTTCTGTATTATCTGTTTAGCTCTTAGAGGACGGGAAAACTTTTGTCAGCAGGTGGACTTTTCTAGTCTTCTACTTTGTTTTAACAAAGCTAATGAATTTGGCTACACAGAAGATGGCACATACGGGGAGAATCCAACAGTAATAGCTAAAACAGATGCCATTTTATCAGAGTATTGGCTGCTAGAAAGAGAAATTCCCAAAGGAAATGCAGATATTGATTAATCGGTGGCGTGTCTTTGATTGGAGATTACTTTTAGTGCATTAAAAGGAAGAACTTTATTTACCATTTTCTTTTCTCCCAGTTGTGTGTCCACTTAGAAAATATTTCAAGGGAGTACTAGTTATATTCTTCAGTGAGTTTGACTCCTTGTGGGCTGTGGAACACTTACCTGTTGAACAGGGACAGACAGTGGCTGAATCACGGCTGTGGTCACCCCTGTCTTTGGAGATGATGATCCTATCGTCAAGGAAACAGAAGTTGTTTTCTTCTGAGCCCTGGAAGATAAGGGGCCAAGGGTTCAGTCAGAATTTTTTAAGCAGGAAGTATTCTTTGAAACAATTCCACAGAATAGCCCAGTTTCTTTATGTCTACTCAACCCGCTTCAACTGTAAGTGCTTCCGACATTGGGACCCATGACCTGCAGTTAGAATAGCGGTGGTCAGTAGAGGCACAGATGGCCCTAAACATTAGTAAAATAAACACACAGAAAAAGGAAAAATAGCTCATGTAACTATGTATCTCAGCTCTTACCAGAGAGCTGAAAGTATTGAACTGGAAATCCTAAGAGAAAAGAAAATACTTGGAAAAACTTCAGTCTCTAACGCTAAGCAGATACATGAAACGTGTAGGGTTGGGGGTTCTATATTTAATGCAGAGTTCTCGTTATCTATTTTCAGTCTAGCAGCTGTTCTTTGTTCTGGCTTCTCACTGTGTAAAGTCAAGAGTATCTTGGAATTTTTGTTTTGGTGCATAAAACTTAGACTTGTTTCCAGGCCCAATTTTGCTAAGTCACGGGCTGTGTAATCTCAAGCGACTCATGTCACTTCACTAAACCTGAGATGTTGGCCTGGATGCACAGGTGGCAGAGTATGTGATCTTATGAAGATCCCTTTAACATGAATATTCAGTGATTTTTGGTGTTAAATGGCTATAATTGTTATGTATATACTAGCAAATGAATGAAATGTATTAGGACAATCTCGATGTTTATGGAGTCTTCTACAAAATTTTGGTAGATTTTACTTTTTTATTTTTTTAAAACATCTTTATTGGAGTATAATTGCTTTACACTGGTGTGTTAGTTTCTGCTTTATAACAAAGTGAATCAGCTATACATATACATATATCCCCATAGCTCCTCCCTCTTGCGTCTCCCTCCCACCCTCCCTATCCCACCCCCTACGTGGTCACAAAGCACCGAGCTGATCTCCCTGCGCTATGCGGCTGCTTCCCACTAGCTATCTATTTTACATTTGGTAGTGTATATATGTCCATGCCACTCTCTCACTTCGTCCCAGCTTAGCCTTCCCCCTCCCCGTGTCCTCAAGTCCATTCCCTATGTCTGCATCTTTATTCCTGTCCTGCCCCTAGGTTCTTCAGAACCTTTTTTTCTTTTTTTTAGATTCCATATATATGTGTTAGCATACAGTATTTGTTCTTCTCTTTCTGACTTACTTCACTCTGCATGACAGTCTCTAGGTCCATCCACCTCACTACAAATAACTCAATTTCATTTCTTTTAATGGCTGAGTAATATTCCATTGTATATATGTGCCACATCTTCTTTATCCATGCATCTGTCACTTCCATGTCCTGGCTATTGTAAAGACAGCTGCAGTGAACACTGTGGTACACGACTCTTTGAATTATGGTTTTCTCAGGGTATATGCCCAGTAGTGGGATTGCTGGGTTGTATGGTAGTTCTATTTTTAGTTTTTTAAGGAACCTCCATACTGTTCTCCATAGTGGCTATATCAATTTACATTCCTACCAACAGTGCAAGAGGATTCCCTTTTCTCCACACCCTCTCCAGCATTTATTGTTTGTAGATTTTTTGATGATGGCCATTCTGACCAGTGTGAGCTGATATCTCACTGTAGTTTTGATTTGCATTTCTCTAATGATTAGTGATGTTGAGCATCCTTTCACGTGTTTGTTGGCCATCTGTATATCTTCTTTGGAGAAATGTCTATTTAGGTCTTCTGCCCATTTTTGGATTGGGTTGTTTGTTTTTTTGATATTGAGCTGCATGAGCTGCTTGTAAATTTTAGAGATTAATCCTTTGTCAGTTGCTTCATTTGCAAATATTTTCTCCCATTCTGAGGGTTGTCTTTTCATCTTGTTTATGGTTTCCTTTGCTGTGCAAAAGCTCTTAAGTTTCAATAGGTCCCATTTGTTTATTTTTGGTTTTCTTTCCATTTCTCTAGGAGGTGGGTCAAAAAGGATCTTGCAGTGATTGATGTCATAGAGTGTTCTGCCTATGTTTTCCTCTAAGAGTTTGATAGTGTCTGGCCTTACATTTAGGTCTTGAATCCATTTTGAGTTTATTTTTGTGTATGGTGTTAGGGAGTGTTCTAATTTCAGTCTTTTACATGTAGCTGTCCAGTTTTCCCAGCACCACTTATTGAAGAGACTGTCTTTCCTCCATTGTATACTCTTGCCTCCTTTATCAAAGATAAGATGACCATATGTGCATGGGTTTATCTCTGGGCTTTCTATCCTGTTCCATTGATCTATATTTCTGTTTCTGTGCCAGTACCATACTGTCTTGATTACTGTAGCTTTGTAGTAGAGTCCGAAGCCCAGGAGCCTGATTCCTCCAGCTCCGTTTTTCTTTCTCAAGATTGCTTTGGCTATTCGGGGTCTTTAGTGTTTCCATACAAATTGTGAAATTTTTTGTTCTAATTCTGTGAAAAATGCCATTGGTAGTTTGACAGGGATTGTATTGAACCTGTGGACTGCTTTGCGTAGTATAGTCATTTTCACAATATTGATTCTTCCAATCCAAGAACATGGTATATCTCTCCATTTGTTGGTATCATCTTTAATTTCTTTCATCAGTGTCTTATAGTTTTCTGCATACAGGTCTTTTGTCTCCTTAGGTAGGTTTATTCCTAGGTATTTTATTCTTTTTGTTGCAGTGGTAAATGGGAGTGTTTCCTTAATTGCTCTTTCAGATTTTTCATCATTAGTGTATAGGAATGCAAGAGATTTCTGTGCATTAATTTTGTATCCTGTTACTTTACCAAATTCATTGATTAGCTCTAGTAGTTTTCTGGTAGCATCTTTAGGATTCTCTATGTATAGTATCATGTCATCTGCAAACAGTGACAGCTTTACTTCTTCTTTTCCAATTTGGATTCCTTTTATTTCTTTTTCTTCTCTGATTGCCGTGGCTAAAAATTCCAAAACTATATTGAATAATAGTGGTGAGAGTGGACAACCTTGTCTTGTTCCTGATCTTAGAGGAAATGGTGTCAGTTTTTCACCATTGAGAATGATGTTGGCTGTTGGTTTGTTATATATGGGCTTTATTATGTTGAGGTAAGTTCCCTCTATGCCTACTTTCTGGAGGGTTTTTATCATAAATGGGTGTTGAATTTTGTCGAAAGCTTTTTCTGCATCTATTGAGATGATCATATGGTTTTTCTCCTTCAATTTGTTAATATGGTGTATCACATTGATTGATTTGCATATATTGAAGAATCCTTGCATTCCTGGGATAAACCCCACTTGATCATGGTGTATGATCTTTTTAATGCGCTGTTGGATTGTTTGCTAGTATTCTGTTGAGGATTTTTGCATCTATGTTCATCAGTGATACTGGCCTGTAGTTTTCTTTCTTCGTGACATCTTTGCCTGGTTTTGGTATCAGGGTGATGGTGGCCTCGTAGAATGAGTTGGAGAGTGTTCCTCTCTCTGCTATATTTTGGAAGAGTTTGAGAAGGATAGGCGTTAGCTCTTCTCTAAATGTTTGATAGAATTCTCCTGTGAGGCCATCTGGTCCTGGGCTTTTGTTTGTTGGAAGATTTTTAATCACAGTTTCAATTTCAGTGCTTGTGATTGGTCTGTTTAAATTTTCTATTTCTTCCTGGCTCAGTCTCTGAAGGTTGTGCTTTTCTAAGAATTTGCCCATTTCTTCCAGGTTGTCCATTTTATTGGCATAGAGGTACTTGTAGTAATCTCTCATGATCCTTTGTATTTCTGCAGTGTCAGTGGTTACTCCTCCTTTTTCATTTCTAATTCTACTGATTTGAGTTTTCTCCCTTTTTTTCTTGATGAGTCTGGCTAATGGTTTATCAATTTTGTTTATCTTCTCAAAGAACAAGCTTTTAGTTTTATTGATCTTTGCTACTGTTTCCTTCATTTCTTTTTCATTTATTTCTGATCTGATCTTTATGATTCTGCAAACTTTGGGGGTTTTTTTTGTTCTTCTTTCTCTAATTGCTTTAGGGGTAAGGTTAGGTTGTTTATTTGAGATGTTTCTTGTATCTTGAGGTAGGATTGTATTGCTATAAACTTCCCTCTTAGAACTGATTTTGCTGCATCCCATAGGTTTTGGGTCATTGTGTTTTCATCATCATTTGTTTCTAGGTATTTTTTGATTTCCTCTTTGATTTCTTCAGTTATCTCTTGGTTATTTAGTAGTGTATTGTTTAGCCTCCATGTGTTTGTATTTTTTACAGATATTTTCCTGTAATTGATATCTGGTCTCATAGTGTTGTGGTCGGAAAAGTACTTGATATGATTTCAATTTTCTTAAATTTACCAAGGCTTGACTTGTGACGCAAGATATGATCTATCCTGAAGAATGTTCCATGAGCACTTGAGAAGAAAGTGTACTCTGGTTTTTATGGATGGAATGTCCTATAAATATCAATTAAGTCCACCTTGTTTAATGTATCATTTAAAGCTTGTGTTTCCTTATTTATTTTCATTTTGGATGATCTGTCCATCGGTTAAAGTGGGGTGTTAAAGTCCCCTACTATGATTGTGTTATTGTCGACTTCCCTTTTTAGGGCTGTTAGTATTTGCCTTATGTATTGAGGTGCTCCTATGTTGGGTGCATAAATATTTACAATTGTTGTATTGTCCTTCTTTGTCTCTTGTAATAGTCTTTATTTTAAAGTCTATTCTGTCTGATATGAGAATTGCTACTCCAGCTTTCTTTTGATTTCCATTTGCATGGAATATCTTTTTCCATCTCCTCACTTTCAGTCTGTATGTGTCCCTAGGTCTGCAGTGGGTATCTTGTAGACAGCATATATATGGGTCTTGTTTTTGTATCCATTCAGCCAGTTTATGTCTTTTGATTGGAGCATTTAATCCATTTACATTTAAGGTAATTATTGATATGTATGTTCCTATTACCATTTTCTTAATTGTTTTGGGTTTGTTTTTGTAGGTGTTTTCCTTCTCTTGTGTTTCCTGCCTAGAGAACTTCCTTTAGGGTTTGTTGTAAAGCTGGTTTGGTGGTGCTGAATTCTCTTACCTTTTGCTTGTCTGTAAAGGTTTTAATTTCTCCTTCCAATCTGAGTGAGATCCTTGCTGGGTAGAGTAATCTTGGTTGTAGGTTTTTCCCTTTCATCACTTTAAATATGTCTTGCCACTCTCTTCTGGCTTGCAGAGTTCTTGCTGAAAGATCAGCTGTTAATTTTATGGGGATTCCTTTGTATGTTAATTGTTGTTTTTCCCTTGCTGCTTTTAATATTTTTTCTTTGTATTTAATTTTTGATAGTTTGATTAATATGGTCTTGGCGTGTTTCTCCTTGGATTTATCCTGTATGGGACTCTCTGTATTTCTTGGACTTAATTGACTATTTCCTTTCCCATATTAGGGAAGTTTTCAACTATAATCTCTTCAAATATTTTCTCAGTCCCTTTCTTTTTCTCTTCTTCTCCTGGGACCCCTATAATTCAAATGTTGTTGCATTTAATGTTGTTCCAGAGGTCTCTGAGACTGTCCTCAATTCTTTTCATTCTTTTTTCTTTATTCTGCTCTGCAGTAGTTATTTCCACTATTTTATCTTCCAGGTCACTTATCTGTTCTTCTGCCTCAGTTATTCGGCTATGGATTCCTTCCAGAGAATTTTTAATTTCATTTATTGTGCTGTTCATCATTGTTTGTTTGCTCTTTAGTTCTTCTAGGTCCTTGTTAAACGCTTCTTGTATTTTCTCCATTCTATTTTCAAGAGTTTTGATCATCTTTACTATCATTACTCTGAATTTTTTTTCGGGTAGACTGCCTATTTCCTCTTCATTTGTTTGGTCTGGTGGGATTTTACCTTGCTCCTTCATTGGTTGTCTGTTTCTCTGTCTTCTCGTTTTGCTTAACTTACTGTGGTTGGGGCCTCCTTTACGCAGGTTGCAGGTTTGTAGTTCCTGTTGTTTTTGGTGTCTGCCCCCAGTGGCTCAGGTTGGTTCAGTGGGTTGTGTAGGCTTCCTGGTGGAGGGGACTAGTGCCTGTGTTCTGGTGGATTAGGCTGGATCTTGTCTTTCTGGTGGGCAGGACTGCATCCGGTGGTGTGTTTTGGGGTGTCTGTGACCTTATTATGATTTTAAGCAGCCTCTCTTCTAATGGGTGGGGTTGTGTTCCTGTCTTGTTAGATGTCTGGCATAGGGTCTCCAGCACTGTAAATTGATGGTCATTAAGTGGAGCTGGGTCTTAGTGTTTAGATGGAGATCTGTGGGAGAGCTTTCGCCGTTCGCTATTACATGGAGCCGGGAGGTCTCTGGTGGACCAATGTCCTGAACTCGTCTCTCCCACCTCAGAGGCTCAGGCCTGACACAGGGTCGGGGCACCAAGACCCTGTCAGCCACATGGCAAAATTCACAGCTGCTTGGATTCCCAAATGCAGAATGAAGTCCTTTAAATCTGAGGGCCCAACCCAGACGCCAGCTCTCTGGTGGTGGATCCTGGACATTGGTATTCGTCACGCCTCCTCAGCTCTTCTGCAGCAGATGGCGGGCAGGACAAACGTGGTGGCCGTCTTTGCTCCCAGGGAGGATGGGAACAATTTTACTTTATTTTTGCAAAATAATTAAGATACTAACATTGTATGTCTTCGTAGGATAAACTAAATTTTGAGATTTTCATGACAAGATCTAACTAGAAATAGACTTTATCCAAATGGAAACCCATTTCTGGCCTATTTAGATGTGTTCTAATATGTATGGATAAGTTGTTTGACATTTACGTTTTAGTAATGATTTAAGTAATTTTCTCTCAAAACAAGTGTTCCTTTCATACATTTATAACCTGTTAGTTGTCATTGAAACTAACATGGTGGATGGTTAGACTTTGGCACATCGATGATGAAATGCGGATTTCAAAGTTCAAATTCATAAGTTAAACACTGTGTTCCAGGTTCAAGCATTTGGTCCTTGATTGACATCAGCTGACCTCTTCAGAGCACAACACAAGTGGCATCACACAGCACAGTTCTGTTGACAGTCTTTGCTTATAATTGATGGAACTGTAGGTACTTACTGTGGCATGGCTCCAGGTTTTGATTTGAACGCTAAACTTTCGCTGTCAGAATCTGTTGAACTGGCACCTGAGTGGAAAAAAAAAAAAAAAGATGTAAGTAGTATCTATAATTGCTTCCAAGGGTAATGCTCTTCACTCAGACAATAATGTACAAAGTCTTATTTTGAAATAGAAAATGGTTCAGACCATTTTTACTCACAGTGTTTTTTCAGAAAATCATTGAAAAAAAGAACTACCAAGAAAAGCTTTCTTCAAAGCAGTATGGGTTTAGTGTCAGATTTATTATCAGTTTCATTTTTGTCCCTTTGGCCATCATAACCACAATTTTAAATGGCTTATCAACTGTGAAATAAATGCATGTGTGTTTGTGTGTAAAACATCCATAGTTTTAAACTTCAAGTCTTTCCCAGAAGATTACATGGTGTGGATTATCAATACCTTCATTTCTCATTAATTAGGAGATGCTTTCTGGCTCTGATATGGCTTCATTCTTGAATAGAAGGGTTTCTAATTTTGGATCATGCCTTAAGATATGCCTTAAGCAAATTCATCTGCTTCGTTATTGTGTTTAATTTATGGGTCACCTTGTTGGATTTTTAGGCCAAAATGCAAACTGTCCTTACATTTTAATGCTCATGTATTTTGTGACAAGAGATTTTAGGTAACACTTAAAATAACTGTGATGGTTAGAAGTACATTCTTCTTTTTTAATTTATTTTTGGCTGCGTTGGGTCTTCGTTGTTGCACGCAGGCTTTCTCTAGTTGTAGCGAGCGGGGGCTACTCTTCGCTGTGGTGTGTGGGCTTCTCATCGCGGTGGCTTCTCTTGTTGCGGAGCACGGGCTCTAGGTGTGCGGGCTCAGTAGTTGTGGCTCACGGGCTTAGTTGCTCCACGGCATGTGGGATCTTCCTGGACCAGGGCTCGAACCCATGTCCCCTGCATTGGCAGGTGGATTCTTAACCACGGCACCACCAGGGAAGCCCCAGAAGTACATTCTTGATACTTCTTTTATGAGACATACTTAACTCGAGTTATTTAAATTATCTATTTAAAATATCTTAATGTAAAATAATACACGCTTATAGAAAAGTAACGATGTAGCACAGAACTGTGTGATATAATAGTGAAAAACAGTAGGTCCCTTCCCTGGTGCCATTCTGCACACGCTAACAGTCTGGCCTGCATTTTTCAGATAAATTGAATGTATTAACAAACATACAGTGGCCTCCCCTCTTATTGAAGGGAGATAACGTTCCAAGACCCCAAAACCATGGATAGCACCAAATCCTGTTAGTACTATTTTTCCTAAATATACACACCTAAGATAAAGTTTAATTTGTAATTTAGGCACAGTAAGAGTTTAACAACAATAACTAATGATAAAATATAACAAATATAACAATTATATTACGATTATAACAATGATAATAAAGTTATATGAATGTGGTCTCTCTCTCAAAATATCTTATTGTACAAATTTGATGCCTTTTCTATCTTAACTAAGCATTTACACACTGTGGCTGTAACTTTTAGGGTTTGAGGCACGACAGCAAAACTAACACGGATTTCTTTTTCCTTCTTCACAACCTGTCGGACAGAAGATTTGTTCTTAACCGTATATCTTAGCAACCTCAGCATACTTTTTTTTTTCTTTTCTTTCCTTATTAACTTTCACCTTTCACTTGAAGCACTGCACCGTTTCTCTGGCACGTCTGAACTGCTGGCATCACTCCTCTGGTGCTTTGGGGCCATTTTTTGTATCAATAAAATCAGGGTCATTGAACACGAGCGCTGGGACAGTCAGCCTGACAACCTAGGTGACTAACAGGCAGCACACGCTGAACAAAGGGATGACTCACGTCCTGGCGGTCGAAGCTGAGGCAAGCAACTTCATCACACTGCTCAGATGGCAAAATTGAAAACTGATCGTTTATTTCTGGAATTTTCCATATAATATTTTTGGATCACAGTTGACCGTGGTAACTGAAACTACGGAAAGTGAAACCTCGGATGAGGGGGGATGGCTGTATATCTGTGCATGTATTTGTACAAATGGAATCACACTACATGTGATTTTTGTTAACATCTTTATTGGAGTATAATTGCTTTACACTGTTGTGTTAGTTGCTGCTGTATACGTGCTCTGTGTAGTTGGTTCTAGTTGCCTGTTGATACATTGAGAATGTCCACGTTTACCTAATTCTCTTGCAAGACTGCCTCGTGCTCCCTCCCGTGACTGTTCTCTACCATGGCTTTCCTGCTATTACTGATGGTAAAAGCCCTGCTTAGGTGACTGCAGGGTGTTTGTGGTCCTTCCTGTTTATTTCTACAGCAATCCCCAGGCCTGGACCTGTCCTCCCAACTCCCTCTCTCAAATTTGTCTTCATCTCTGTCAGGTTAATTTTCCTGTAACACACCTTTCCTGTTTAAAACAAAATAATAAACTTAGATGACCTATGAGTTCTGCTCAGTAAATTAAAAGCCTGCTATTTCCACTCGTCTCGTGCACACCGGCTGTGTAACGAGTCCCGCGCACACCCGGCTGTGTAACTAGTCCCGCGCACACCCGGCTGTGTAACGAGGATGCCGGAGTGAAGAGCACACTCCTCCCTGCCCTTGGGGAGCTTCCATTCTATGCGGACACAGACGCAGACAAATAAACGCATGACGTGGTGGTGAGTGAAATGGGACAGCATAAAGCTGGGGGTCCAGGGAGGGATGGGAATGCAGGGTGCAAGGGAGCCTCTGCCAAGAGGGGCTCCGGATAAAGATCAGAGGAGCGGAGAGCTCCCCTTCCTGGCCTCTCCCCACGTCTGAACCTTTAATTACATCATCCGCTCTCGGGGGAAGCGCCTACAGGGTCCCTCCTTGATTTCTGTCCTTTCCGATGGGCCCAGATGTGTTCCGTGCTGCCTCTTCGGAGCTGCTCGGCCACTCAGGACATCACACCTCTGAGGACTGGCCTGAGGTGTGGCCAGGAAGGGCGCACCCATTCTGAGTAGTGCCATGTGCCTGGCCATCGGCTGGGTCGGCGTTTGGTCATTACGATGATGAGCCTCCCTAAGAGGGGAAGCTGCGTCCAACTACAGACCAGAGACCCGAGGAGCCAGGGAGGGGAAGGGGCTGCGTGAGGCCACGGGACTGCACGGCTCCCCCAGACCACGCGTCCCCGCCCCCAGCCGCCGTCTCTGGTGCTCAGGGCAGGCCTGTGACTCTGCTGGGATGAGTGACGGGGGGTGAGCTGGGGGAAGAGCCAGCAGCCGCGGGTTTGAGGGATGGGGGAAGGCCAGGGACACAGGGTGGGTTTGGACACTGGCCAGCACGGCTGGACTTGGTGTCTGGGCACGAGCGTGGTCGAGGGGCAAACTACCTGTGCAGGAGGAACTAGGGAAACCGAGCAAAACAAACAGCAAAGCAGCAAAACCAGGTGGCAGACAAGGAGAAACGCTGGCACCCCAGCAGGCTGGGGTCAGCAGGGCACGGTGGCCCGAGGGCGGGCAGCCCCCACAGAGCCCGGAGAGCCCTCGGGAGCAGGCAGAGCCCCGTGGACGGCATCAGAGACACTCAGTGGCCAGAAGCCGGGGAGAGGAACAGCTATTTTTCATCTGATTCCCAACGTTTAGATCACTGGAAAAATCCCCTCTGATGATTAAAAAGCCATTACTGCTTTCATTCTTTTTTGCGGCTTTTTCCTCACTGACTTGCTGGGAAACAAGGACCAGAGAGGTTCACGTCCACTGGATAAGGATGCGTTTGCTGGTTTTTGCACACCTGACCGAGCCTGCTGGGATCTCAATGTCACCTCCCACCTGGGGTGGGGACAGAGCTGCTCTGCAGGCCCCCTTTCCCCAGGGCGATCCCCCCTCACTCTCCTTGTGTCCCCACCCCTCGGTCCCCAGCTCTGCACCTACTGGTCAGGGGAGAACACCCCTGGCTCAGGGAGACATTCAACCGTGTCTGTTTCTCAAATCCCATCTGAAAGGGGCAGGGCCCCAGCGCTTGTGGTCACCCCCTGCCCGTCTGCTCATTGACTATTCACCTGCCTAGGTGTAGGTCACCTGTGTCTACACTGTTCTCCACACAGTGAGGAATCAATGCCGGTGGTCCCTGAGCTGCTCTAGTGATGGAGAGCAGGCGGGAAAGTCACAACCATGAGCCTCCCATCTTGCCTTTAAAAGGTGCTCCCTCACCATTTTAAAAACTTACCTCGTATAATACTTCCTTGTAGGAAAAGACCCAGAAAATGCACAATAGCAAAAATTAAAGAAAAAAATCATTCGGAATACCACCGCCCAGACACGTTGGATCGTATCCTCCTGAAGTTTACCCCTGTGCACATATATAACAAATAAAATATTATGATGTAATACTGTTCAATTTCTGGTTTTTCCCCACTCAATACATTGTGAAATGCCTTTCCACGTTAATAAACATGCTTTATAGTTTTCTAATGGCTGCTTCAAATACATTTGTGGCGATTTACCAGAATTTGTTTCATTCTACTATCAACAGATATATTTATTTCCATTTTAAACATCTCCCCAGAAGGGTGTGTAAAATACAGATACAGTCAGCCCTCCATATCCACGGGTTCTGCATCTGTGGATTCAACCAACCGCAGGTCAAAAAATATATATACATATAATTCCAGAAAGTTCCCCAAAGCAAACTTGCCTTTGCTGCCCACCAGTAACTATTTACATAGCATTACATTAGGTATTATAAGTAATATAGAGATGATTTAAAGTGTATGTAGGTTACATGCTAATACTCTACCATTTTATATAAGGGACTTGAGCATCCTTAGATTTTGGTATCCCTGGGGGGTCCTGAAACCAATCCCCTTGCGGATACTGAGGGACGACTGTAGGTCAAAATGCCCATTTCCCCCATATTCATGGAAACACCATGTTTTAATTATTTTTATTTTTGTCAATCTAATATCTTCCTTAGTAATATAGAAAAAGCTGTATTTCTGAGCGGAAGCAAACTGCATACAGCTTCAACTTCAGAAAATAGGAAGTCTTCCTAAAAGCAGGTATTAACCATTAAAAAAACCCATCTATTTATCTTTCTTTATCTATATTTACACTTTAAGTCCCTGAGTGACTTTAGTGAATCCAGCCATGGAGTTAGTTCATCGTTTGGTCCATGTTTGCTTTTCAAAATTAAGGTGTAAATACACTCTGCTCCCCACTCACACTACTCATTCTTTCCCCTCTCCTTTCTCAGTTACTCTAATTACCAGAAACAATCATTTGCTGTCTCAGATAAGAGTAATTGAAGCAATGCCAACGATTTAAAAATTTATAAATGATGAATGACTATAAAAGCATTAAAATGAGTTTTTAAGGACTGCAATGACAGGCATAGATGTTCGTGACGGATTAAGTTAAATTAAAAAAAAACATACCAAAGAGTATGTAGAATATACACATTTAGATAAGAGATTGAACAATAAAAATTTTTAAGAGTGGCTGACACAGGGTGGTGGGATTACACATGACTTTTATATCTTTATTTCCATGTTTTAGATTTTTTAAAATGAAAATGTGCTATTTCTATAACAGCAACAATAGCTGACTGTGTGTCAGTCTCCCTCTAGGGGATTAACTCACTCATTTCTTACAAGACCATCAATTTCTCCAGGCAGAGATGGAGAAACTGAAGCAAAGAGCCATCCAATCGCTGTTCTGGGTCTTGGAGCTGGGAGCTGGGCTGGCCAGAAAATACCATGAAAGATATTTAAAAATGAATACTGTGGAGAATGGGCAAAGCTGAGCTTAGACTCCGTCAGCTTCTCACAACAAGTCTTCCAGATCCAGCAGAAGGAACCTTTCGCTCAGAGAGGCTTTGTCCTGCTGCATCCACAGGGACCGTTCCCTGTATAACATTTCCACACATTTTGAAATGTCACTTAAAAGGGGCACACGTCTTATCTGATTGTGACAAGCTCGGAGAACCTACAAATAAACATCACACAGGGTCTGCAGGCGTGTGCCACGCTCAGAATTCCTGCCCTTCCCCACCGTCTTTATGCTGTCCCCTCCTCCCCCATCCAGCTCAGCTCCCCAACCACTGGGTCGGGGTTGGGGGTAAGCCAGCCTCCTCATCGCACACTTGGGAACCCCCCTCCTGCCCCCTTCGGTGCTCCCCGAGCTGTAAAGATCTGTGCCGTCCACGACAGGGTCAGGAGGGGCGGCAGGGGCGCGAGCGTGGGACGTCCACGTTTATTTCACGTGTCTGTGCTCACCTGTCCCATTTCTACCGTGAAACTGCTGAGAGCAGCTCTTCGCCACCTGCACACTGTGGGCGGAGTCCGTTTCCTTCTCTTTTTCCAGGAACTGGCTCCCTGGCGTCTCACACTCCCCCAACCCCACTGCAGGAACCGCGTTTTCTCGCCTGGATCGTTCTCACCAGCATGGAAACAGACTCTAGTAATTCTGCTACGAAAACCAACAGGCAAACAGGCTCACAAAGCATCCTGACCTGGCGCTCCCGTCCAGATACGGGCCCCTGGCTCTACCGGTGCTTAGGCAGAACCTCCCCGGCGCCCACCCATGCGTCTCCGTGCGTCCTTCCGTGTCCCGCAAACGCGTGGCGTTTGGTCCCTCCAGGCTCTCCGAGCCCCTTACTAACATCACCCACAGCATCCACACCTGCCCCTCCTTGTCCTCAGCGCTGGCCGCCGGCAGCGGGGCCCGAGCTGGCCAGCCCTCCCCCCCAAACACCGACCCGCTCCCCCAGGCTCCCCGCCCCAGGGCCCTCCTCTCACGCTCCTACGCCGCACGTCGTCCCGGAGCATCTCCGCGTGGGGAGGGTCACCCAGGCTCAGACACGGTCCCGCCCAGTCCTGTGTCTTTGGTCACCAGCTACCTCCTGAAGCTCCCAGTGTACGTCCTCGCCCTGGGCACTCACTGCACCCGCACGGCCACCTGCCCACACGTGTGTCCACTCGGCCATCCAAACGCGGATGTGCAAACGGATCACCTACGTCCCTCTGTGCCCCAGCCCGCTCCTCGTCTCCCCATCACAGACGACTGACGGTAGAGCCAAAACCCACGGGGTCTGCTCGTTCCCGTGGCCCCTCAGCCCACACCTAACCCGCCACGTGGCTTTGGAGCCTGCCTGCCTCTGTCCCGTCTACACGGCGTGCTCCTGCAGCCCCGCCATCTCCGTCCGGTCCTGCCCCGGCACGCTTCTCACTGGGCTCCCGATTATAAGCCAAACATCAGTTTAAAAATGGAAATCAGATACTCTGACTTTTCAGTTTAAACGCTCCGCGAGTGGCGATTTTACGTAGAACAAAGGCCGGCCGGCTAACGGTGACCACAAGGCGCCACGACCCGCGTGAGCTGCCTGCCGCCCGGCTGCCCCCCTCCGTGCTCCTGGGCACACCCGCTCCTCCTGCCAAGCCTCGCCCCTGCTTCTGCCTGCAGCACGGTCCCCAGTGGCCTCCCCATCGCTTCCTCTCAGAGCCCAGACTGAGGTCGGCTGTCACCTCCTCAGGGAGGCCCCCCTCCCCCTCCCCTCACCCAGCTTCCTTCTCTTCCCAGCACCTGCTGGCTGGGGCTGGGGCTATTTATGAGGGGGGCCCGTCCCTCCTTTCCTGGAGTGTGGGCGCAGCGAGGACCGAGCCCTGCCTGTACTGCAAGTGTCCCCACCCAGTGCCCGGGCCACCGCCCGCCATCCAGGGGACCTTCAGTGAACACGCGACCAATGACCAAAAGCCCAGTGGTGTCCTGAGATGTTCCAGGCACACATCCCAGGCCTGTTACTGGATGCAGGCGACCACCCTGCTGCCCCAAGATCCAGGGTTCATCTGCATTTTCCTCTGTGGCTGTTCAGACTTAAGGGGTCACACTGACTGGGTTTAGTCCTTGAAGCTCAGGGGAGTGTGCGTGTGTGTGTGAGGTCTGGGGCCCTACAAGTCTCCCTAAGCTGCCGTCTCCTCAGTCACAGAATGGGGTGATTTTTGTAAGGAGTAAATGAGATAATCCAGGTGAAAATGAAGACCAGGGCTCGGTTCCTAGTTAACACTAGGAGATAAAAGTTAGTTCCTGGTTTTTTTGGGGTTTTTAAAAACAATTTATTTTATTTATTTATTTTTGGCTGCATTGGGTCTTTGTTGCTGAGCACAGGCTTTCTCTAGTTGCAGCGAGCCGGGGCTACTCTTCGTTGCGGTGCTGGGCTTCTCATTGCGGTGGCTTCTCTTGTTGCGGAGCATGGGCTCTAGACGCATGGGCTTCAGGAGTTGTGGCACATGGGCTCAGCAGTTGTGGCTCTCGGGCTCTAGAGCGCAGGCTCAGTAGTTGTGGCATGCGGGCTCAGCAGTTGTGGCTCTTGGGCTCTAGAGTACAGGCTCAGTAGATGTGGCACGCAGGCTCTAGAGCGCAGGCTCAGTAGTTGTGGTGCACGGGCTTAGTTGCTCCGCGGCATGTGGGCTCTTCCCAGACCAGGGCTCGAACCTGTGTCCCCTGCATTGGCAGGCGGATTCTTAACCACTGCGCCACCAGGGAAGCCCCTTAGTTACTGTTCTTAAACTGAAATTTCCTCGATATCATTCTAAAAGTTGCTGCACAAGGCAGTGAAATTTAGACAGTTTCCAACTAGTAGGTTGTTAAACTTTTAGGGAAGATTTTCTCGAGGTTTTTAAATCTATAGAAAGCTTCCTACCCTCTGGTACGCACCTCCACCCCCATACTGCACACTGACATAGCAATAGCAATGTGGTTTAGGGACAACAGAGATCCTCCTGAGTCTAATGTAGTGCTGCAGTAAGGAAGACATAAACACTTCTTCCTTTCAGTCATAATAGGAGCCTAAGAATTTATGTGAAATTCTCTCCCATTTCATGTAATTGTTCTTAGGGATAAAAATACACCAAAATCAGGCTTTAAGAAAGTTATCACCCATATTTCACGGGGACGATGAGCCAGTTTCCTAACGCACTTTCCAGGAGGCTTAGGAAGCTGATGCTTAAGGGCTCTTCATTCCGGCTCTGCCCAGACCCCTCCTCTCCTCAGCACACAGATCTGAAGCCAGACCCACAGCTGGCGGGCCGTCTAAGCCAGTGCAGGGTCCTCAGGTGCAAAAAGGGACACTGGGAACACCCGCCACCTCTGTGGAGCCCTGGGCGTGGACCACCCGTGGCAGGTAGAACTGGGGGTGCTTCTCCCACGTTAAGTAGCTCATGCAGAGACCCCAAAGGCAGGAGAGGACTGCACTGCAGGGGCTTCTACGTGGCAGAGCTCAATTTAATGAAATAAAGTTAAAGACCGTGGCATGCATGTTTTGGGCCTCCGGAGTCAGATCCTGAAAGTGGTTTCCAAGGCAGAGAAATAGCTCCTCTTATTCTATGAAAGTTAGTGTGTCTTATATACCTTGCAGTTAATCTTTTAAGTTCATTTGTATCCTTATAACACTTTAGATATCTGTTATATCACTTATAACATCACTTATTTTATATTCTTTTTTTAAAAATGTATCCATCTCTGCTGTTGGATTGGGAACTCCTTGATAGCAAGACCCATCCCCATCATATCCGCACCCACGCTGTTTGGCACAGAGCAAGGCCTTAATAAACGTGGCTGAATCGAGTTGGTAGACTAGTACGTAAAACTGACGTGATTTAATGTCTGTAGTACAGAAACAATCCACACTGAAGTACCCATTTCTAGCAATCTTGAAAGCAAATAAAGCATTTAATTTTAAGCAGCTCTAGTTGAACTTGGTTTTGGAAGACAAATCTGACCATCATCAGCAAATGGTTTTGTTTTGTTTTTTTTAATGGAAGTTTAACTTTCCTCCTCCGTATTCTAAAATGCTTCAAGAAGTTTGCTCCACAGCCAGCCCATGACTGATACTCACTGCTCGCTTATTAAATGTTAAAAATCTTTTTGCCATTCTTTTCCTGTTCATTTAGCACTTTGAGATACATGTGACATAGCGAATAGGATATGGGCCCTGGAGCAAGACAGACTGGGTCCAAATCCTGGAGTGACTTTGGAAAGGCCCCTTTCACCTCCCCAGGCTCAGTTTACCCGTGTGTAAAAGGACCCTGATAACACCTCACAGGTTCATGGTGAGGTTTAAATGACGCCTGCACGTGTGTGTACCTGTAAGTGCCATGTCGCATCACTTATTGTTAATACAGCAGGTTTGCTCTTATTAGCAGGACAAGGTCCCCGAAGGAGCTCACAGACGCTTTCAAAGACAATGCAGGGGACCCTTTTATTAAAAGTAAAGGCACATAGTTTTAGTCGGCAGTAACAGTTACTTCTAAAACTAAATTTTTTTTTTTTTTTTGGCCAGTTCTTACAAGGGCTATAAATAATGGTTCACATCTTGCTTTCTTCTACTTTAAAAAACAAAGAAATTTAGTGCTATTAAACAGTAAAAAAAATTTAGTAAAAAGATGAAGATTAAGGTAGTGGAGACCTCGAGGATTTCAATTTTCTTTCTGTGTTCCAACTACTATTTTTAAATGCAAGCAATTACAAGGCTACTCACCAATTTATGGCTTTAGGGACATAGAACACTGGTGTTCAAGCCACTTCCAACTTAAATGACTGATATTGATAAAAATGCAACAGTGATGTAAACTATATACTTTGATAGCAAGTTTTCTAATTCCCTATAGGCTGAGTCTTGTCAAAAATGAATTGTTAGAACAATAGAGATATTCTGCTCTCTGCCCACCCCTATTTAATGCAACATTGATTCTGGAAATTTTTTCACCTAGTGATTGCAAGTTCATGGTACGCTTAGCAGAAATAGCAGCATCCTAACAAAAAAGGAAAAGTTCTAGAATTTAATAAAAATGAGAACATTTAAAAATATTCAACCACTTAATATCCCTGTGAATGATCTCCTAAGTCTTTTAGAGTTTAACTTTGGTTGATAGGTCTAGTATTTCTAGTATTTTAATATGTCCCCATTCTTTGTCCACCAGAGAAACCAGAAATAAGTTGGACACTTAGTGTTCTAAATAAATTCACATAGCTGAAATGTTTTAAATGAAAAGGAACAAATGTTGACATCAGACATTGTCGACGCAGACGTACACCCAAGTGTCAGAGCCGCTCGATTTATCTGTCCTGGAGGACAAATGAGGTTTGACTCACAACGTTGGAAAATCACGTTCACAAGAGGCAACGGGCCCCTGCCCACTCGGCACCCCACGCCTCCACCCCACATCCCTGGGTACCTTCAATGAACACCTCGGCGGATGTGGTGTCAGAGCCACCGGGGTTCGTGGCCAGGCAGGTGTAGCGCCCTGTGTCGTCCTCAAAGGCCTCGGCTATGACCAGCGTGTGCAGGTCGCCCCCGTCCCAGCGGATCTGGACGTCGGGACTGTCGTGCAGCTCGATCCCCTCACAGAACCATCTGCTGGCCAAACGGAAGTCGCAGGACAGGAGGGAGAGAAAGGAAAAGGGGACGTTTAAAATAATAAAGCAGAAGTGAAAGGCAAGATGCTGTGTAGCGAGATGCTTGTCTGATAAAAAAAAAGACCTGTGTCCATGTTACTGACCCTACTAAATGCTATTGCATTTGAGACCATGAAATGCATGGCTAGACAATTCCCATGGGTTTTGTTTGTAAAGCACCTTGTACATTTCATCAACCTGGAAATAAGGGACATCATCACACTGGGAAAGACCATTTCAGTTACAAAATGGAAGGAACACAAATTCCAAGTGTCTTACAAAAATGTTTTATCACCAGTGCCTCTCACGTCTATTACAATTTTATCTATTGTTCTTATGTAAAGAAAAATATGAAAGTAATATAAACATTGTACTCAAAATACTTAATGTACAGTATCCAGGGAGACATTGTCATGTTATAGACCCTGGGCAGCAATGTTCCTGTTGACCTGGTCAGCTGGGCAGGAATGGAGTTAACGCCTTCCACAGTTCTGATATTTAGAGAACCTTCCAGCCACGTGCCCGGCCCCCATGATGCGGGCAGGGGCAGCAGTGCTCTGTAATTCATTCTTGGTGGTCTCACCCCTTCCCATCAACCGGGCCCTTGGTGTGGGAGGTGGCAGGTGGCCAGACTGTTTTTACGCGGGTTCCCCCTCACACGCTTTCCTTTATTCCCTGAGCACCTCAAACTCTCAACAGGATTTTTACAAAAAAATACGAAGCTGCCCTAACCGTCCTCCCCACAAATGTGATTTAGTTTTAAAGAAATACGAAGGAACGTGCCACTGACAACTAAAAAGATTGAAGTCTCTGGGACAGAACTGTCCATTTAGCTCTTAATCAGCACTGAGAGATTTTCCCTGAGCCTGATCCTCTATAAAAATTCTTTGGACTTGGCATCCTTTTTATGTCAGTGAAAACTAACCTTTTCTGCATTTAGATAGCATAATATAGGCTTCTGTCTATATTTAGTCTGAAAGTAAAGTTAATAAAACAAGCCAGTTTGCTAATACTTAGCATATTAACTCCAGAAACTATATTAAAAAAATAAGTACGGGATATTTGGAAAAGGACAGACATGACTTCGGGAATTAAAAACCATATAAAAAACCCCAGCCAACTGAGCATCTATGCAATGCAAGGCATATTGCTTTTGAGGCAGTTGAGAAGGGCAGTATTTCATGATTCTGAGTAGTTTGTGATTTCCTTTGTTTTCGTAAAGTCTTGGAGAACATTCTGGCCGAGAACCATTTTCTAGTCCCTTCTTCTCTGCTCTTTCCACAATCACAGTCGAGACCCTGCCCCCCCACCCGGAGAACCGTCTATGGCTTCACTGTTACTTGACCTGAAGTCTTTTAATTGATCTCTTCATCCCTGGCAAGCTATGGAGTCTTGATCCTGTGGCAGGTGAAAGCACTCGACACTCTCCCCTACATGAATCATTGCCTAAACTTTAAATCTTTATTGTCTGCTTTCCTGTAACTTGGCCCGGATTTTCTTTTCCATCATGTTCCCATACGAATCCTGTTTCTGTCAAATATCTGCGTGGATTTCCCATTTCCTATGCAGCCCTCATGTATGACCTGCTTCCTCTCTGCTCCCTGCAGTTCTCCCCTCACCCTCTGTGCTCATCCCAGCCTGGAGCTGCTCTCCTCACAAGCAAGCGAAAGGCGCCTTCAACAGATGCAGTTCTACTGAGCGCACGCTTGCCGGGCATCTCCCACGTGGACGGCACCACGTCAGGTACTGGAGGCCACAGGAAGAGTCAAGCCTGGTGGACTCTGGAACCAGCCAGAGTCAAGGTGTCTGTACGTTACCTAGGGTGAGTTACCCGCCATAAAACGATAAGAACCAACGGTCAGAGGGAAAATGAAGCGTGAACAAACGCAGTGAAGGTTTAAAAGAGAGGACGATTAATTGCCTTGGTTAGATGTGCTCCTCGGGACACCCCTGATGGCCACCCCAGGGCTGTGACACCCTGACCTCAGGCGTGCACACAGCCTGCAGGCCGCCGCCTGCTTTCCTGAGGCCCGTGAGCCAAGAAATGGTTTCCATGTTTTTAAAGGTTAGGAAAAAAATCAGAAGAAGAGTATTTTGTGACACATGGAAATTATATAAAGGTCAGATTTCAGAGCCTATAAATAAAGTCTTGGGGGATCACAAGCGTGCCCCTGAACTAACACAGTGTCTGTGGCCACCTTCGCGCTGCAGCGACAGCTGGGCTCCTGGGACAGACTGCACGGCCCACAAACCCTGCAACAGTTATTATCTGGATTTTACAGGAGAAGTGTGGTCCTTGGACCAGGGGCATCAGCACCATTTAGGAGCTTGTTAGAAATGCAGAATCTCTGGAGGTCTCGCAGAAAACTAAAAATAGAACTACCATATGATCCAGCAATCCCACTCCTGGACATACCCTGAGAAAACCATAATTCAAAAAGATACGTGCACCCCTATGTTCACTGCAGCATTGTTTACAATAGCCAGGACATGGAAGCAACCTAAATGCCCATCAACAGAGGAATGGATAAAGAAGATGTGGCACATATATACAATGGAATATTACTCAGCCATAAAAAAGATTGAAATAATACCATGTGCAGTAACATGGAAGGACCTGGAGATGATCACAGTAAGTGAAGTAAGTCAGACACAGAAAGACAAATATCCTATGATATCACTTATATGTGGAATCTAAAATATGACACAAATGAACCTGTCTATGAAACAGAAACAGACTCACAGACATAGAGAACAGACTGGTGGTTGCCAAGGGGGAGGGGGTCGCGGAGGGATGGATTGGGAGTTTGGGATTAGCAGATATAAGCTTTTATATATAGAATGGATAAACAACAAGGTCCTACTGTATAGCACAGGGAACTATATTCAATATCCTATGATAAACCATAATGGAAAAGAATACTTTAAAACAAGAATATATATATATATATATGTATAACTGAATCACTTTGCTGTACAGCAGAAATTAACGCAACATTGTAAATCAACTGTACTTCAATAAAAAATTTAAAAATTAAAAAAATAAAAGAAACGCAGAATCTCAATCACCATCCCAAGCCCACTGAGTCGGTTCAGACCCCAGTGATTCACGTGCATGTGAAGGGGAAGAAGTTCCGGTCTGTACTGCGTGGACCACGCCAGCCTGCATCACGGGGCCTGCAGCATCACTTCTTGAGCAGAGAAACCGTATTGTATGTGTTCTGTATCTGCAAAAATATGTTCTGTTTGTTTCTCTCTCCTCTACACTCAAAAAATCGTAGCCTTATTCACTTGACAATTGATGCTATGTCACTTCCTATTCTCCGTGGTGTTTCTTCATATCATTACTTGAGGCCTAATGCATTTAGGCCTTACTTCCTCATCCAGGAAATGGACTCTTTTTCATTGATCCATAGTGTACTGCACGTAGTTGGTGCTTTAAAAATACTTACTACCTGCCACTTGTTACTTTAGAATATGCTGCCCAAGAAAAAAACAAATGGTGACGGCTCTGTGGCCTAATAGATTTGGAAGATGCTACCTATTATACACATGTATATGTATATATCGCTCCTTCATGTAATTAAGATTTTCTTATTAAAGGCCCTCAGAAGCCCTGCAGAAAACAAATTAGTTTAATATTGTTTAATCTAGCATTCATTCATCTTACTTGGCCATGCAACTCTTTCTCATTTTGCATCTCCTAACATCCCATGTGTATGCTGCACGATGCTTTTCTGGCACATTCATCCCATAGAGCCTGCAGTTTTTAAAAAATGAATTAAGACCAATTATAATCTGGGACTTCCCTGGTGGTCCAGTGGTTAGGACTCGGCGCTTTCACTGCCATGCCCCAGGTTCGACCCCCGGTCGGGGACCTAAGATCCCGCAAGCCGCATGGTACAGACCAAAAAGAAAAGACCGATTATAATCTGAGCAATCATGATAAGTGTAAGCCTGAAGAACATGATCGGTAAGCACAGTAAAGTACCTGAACTACACTGAACACTGGCGAAAAGGTTCAGGTACAAATGCACTCTGGCCACAGCCTAACACACCTATCTGGTCTTGGGGACGGTGCCTCGTGACACCAACATGGCACGTGGTGACGTGGGTGGTGCTTACAGACCCCAGGGAAGCCCTGGCTTTTGCTTTTTAAACACTCATGCTTTTTGTTCTCCAGCCCCATGGATGACATTTTTAAAGCATCTCAGGTTGTAGCATGCAGAAGAAATAGTGCAGACAAAAGACTAAATTTGTCCAAATCAGGCAGCAAGCCTAAGACTTAACGTGAGTCATTCTGTGGCTTTGACACCGTCCGGGAAAGTCAGAGGGTTACGGGCCCAGGACCTGCCACGGGACCAGTTCTACACTGTCGAGATGGGGGCTGTCAGGGTGTGGCCTGGGGGAGGGGAGAGGCTGCAGATATCGAGATGGGGGCCTCCCTGGGGCACCAGGCAGGGCCCATGGCTCCAGCCACTGTTCGGATAAACGTGTGTCTTGTTCACGACTGGAGCCGCAGCGGCCTCACAGGGATGTTCGGCAGAGACCGTAGGAAAGTCATCTACCTTCCCGGTCCAGGCTCTTCATCTGAGGACAGGAGACCTCGCTATAAAGCTTCATAATTCTGAGGTTCTTGGTGAAATGAAAAGGTTGTATATTTAGTGAGTGCATGAAAAATATTTCAAGAAATGATGTAGGAAATTATTTGATGAAAGGTGTAAGTCATGAACGGCTTTGCTTCTTTGAAGGGTCCGAGGATATCGCCGTGTTTCTGAAGCCATGCACCCACGTCGGGTCCCTGAACGTATGGGTGGATTCAGCACCTTGTCACGACGCCCACCGAGTCCTTCGCCTTCTACGGAATGAGTCTGCCCCTGCCTTCCTCTCCCACGAGGACAGAGGCTCTGGCGGGGCCCGGCCTCATGGCCGCGCTCACACAGCTCCCCAGGGCTGTGAGCTCCAGCCTCGCGTCTGCACACGGCACCTACTTGCCAGGTCTTTAACCGTCTGTGTTTCTGACGCTTTGACGTCCTGGCCTGGCTGACCCTGGAGACATGGCCCCTCCCAGGGCTGCCGGTTCCTGGAGACGGTAAGTGACACCTTCCGGCTCCTTTCCAGTGAGACTCACCAACCCAGAGCCCATCCCCGCCTGCAGGCCCTCCCACTCGGGCCACTGTCCACCTGCTCCAACGCCCAGAGCCAGGCGGTGACAACCAGGACAGCCCCGAGTCCAGAGCCGATGGCCCCATTCAGAGCAGCCCCGGGGCCTCCCCCTGCCCCACCCAGCAACCCTTCCTGCAGGGACACAGTGAAGGCCCCCCTCCCCTTCCGCTCTGCCTCCTGACCCACCCTGGGGACCCCGTCCTCCCCCACCCCATGGCGCAGGGAGCGTCCTGCTCTGGGGCCTGTGAGTAATGAAAGCGTTTCAGAGGCGTCTCCTCCTGATCTGTCAGCCTCACCAGACCTGAATCATGACAACACCTGCTTTCTCATACACTGAACTCATCAGAGAAGAGTAAGCTTACAAATGAAGACAGGCTGGAACAGATAAATCGTTTAAATAACACCTATGGTCGTTTCTGTCCTCAGGGGTGAGGATCTGGACTCAACTGCCTCTAAAGTAACATGCCTTGCGTTCTGTAGATGCTCAGTTGGCTGGGGGTTTTTTTTCATGTTTTGTTTTAATTCCCAAAGTCGTATCTGGTCACTTCTGCCTGAAGACGCCCACAGAGGGAAGCTGACCTGCTCTCACCTACTCGAACTGAAGTGCGTTTACAAGGCACAGCGTGAAACTCAAAATCATCAACTCCACGCATATGTCAGAGGAGGAAACCAGTCTTCTCCACTCTTCTGTAGCCGATCAAAGACACGTGGCCTTCTTATCTGACCTAAGAAATCCTGAAGGTTTGAAGTCTGGACACCACGAGGTAGCGGATGAGCTAAAGTCACTTTATTTCATTAAACTTCTTAACATTTCCATCAGCTTCCTGGCAAAGGACTCAAAACACTTAGTATTCTTTAAAGAAGAGGTAAGAGTCAGGGCTGTTGATTCAGTTTTGACCTGCAATTTATCCTCCATTAAATTCTTATTGCTAGCGCGGCTTAAGACAAGCTACAACGTAAACACGCAAAATCAACGCAGCCCAGGTGTGGGGAAGGCACGGCACGGGTGTGACACTCCGCCACCCCCCATCCCGAGGCAGACGTCATTAACAGATCAGAATGTCTTCAGCTAGTGGAACCGAGTGCCTCGGAGTGGCAGGCGACACAGCAACCGAAGCACAAGTCTGTAATGGAACACACTGCCATCCTCACCTTGGTCTCCTAGAAAACACATTTCACTTCCCTCCAGATCCTGAAAGCTGCTTCCAGTTATTACAAGGTGAGAGTGGAAAGAGACCTTGGTTGAGATGCAGCCGTGTGGAGACATGTCCTGTGCTAAGACAGAGCCTACTCGGGTAGAATTCCGCTGAAGGGCACGTGGACATTTTTTCATCCCATTTCTAATACCTGGAAGCCATTTATTTAGTGGACAGGACACTGGACAGCACAGTAGAAAATCAAATCCAGATATCTATATACCCATTCTGTACCTCTGATAAATTTCAGCTTTCTGTCATACTTCTGTTACCATAAAATGGTAAAAACATATAATACAATCTCACAGTTAGGATGAGGAGGTGATACAATGTTTGGGAACAGTGATAGTTCATAAGGGCTTATTTGATTCAAATGAAGGGAAGGAGAACGAATACTTATTAAATGCCTATTATACGCTATGTGCTTTGCAAATACGGCCTCGTTTTACCTTCCAACAACCTTGTGAAGTAGTTGTCATTGTACTGAAGATACAGGCAGCTCCCATTTATCTACAGAACACGGACGATTAAATCCAGACAACCTGCACACTTCCTTTTCCTCAATACTTGTAGTTTCACCTTTCACGGAGCTTTTTACTATGGATAGAAACAAGCTGTAACACAGTTTCCTGCTTCTTCCTCTAATCTCTGTGGAGCCACTAAGCTGCTATGTAATTGCCACTCGACAGCAGCTGAGAAGCAAACCTTGCCCATCGGTGTGCCCGGTAAATCCCCAGTGAAAAGAATTAAGAGATGCTCGCGTCACAGCAAGCCAGTTGAGACCGGTTGTCAGATTCTGAGGCCACTAAATGGGGTATGAAAATAACCCTGCGTTAGTTAGAAATAAAATGTAAACGGGTTAGGAGATGCAGTCTCATTCATTCATCCATTCACTCATCAAGCAATCATTTATTCATCCATCAAGGGGCTTACTGCACTTAAATTCCAACCCAGGGACTGACCAGGGTACAGATGGCAGATAAACCGGGTTTTTCATCTCATGAGACTAGTAGTAGAGAAAACGGAGAAGAAATCCCAATTATAGACATCAGGTCATCTAATGAAATTAGGTTTTCCTACCACATGGAAGCAGGTACTGCTTCAAAAATCTTTAAAGATTGGTTACAGCCTCCAGCTTACAGATTCAGCTTGTTATGGATAGAATACTTAGGTTGAAATCAATTTATTAGAGACAGGATAATGTTGATGGACTTCGTGAGTCTTGAATTTTTCCTTTTTATTCATAAAGGATTATAACACGTAGGAAAAAAAGGACTGTAGTATTTAAAGCTCTATAAGATGGCATATTTCTTTATATTATTCTGTGCTGGATTTTGAAATCAACAACCTTTTAATATACATATACATGTATATTGCTTTTTGTTGCCTGTCTTTTTTTCCTCAGGATTTTTTTCAAACATTCCAGCCTAAAACATGAGACAGTCCCAGAAATTCAAGGTTCCTATAATGGCACCAGCAGGATGTGGTAGGATTGAAATTCAAGAAGGTGTTTTACACAGAAAAGTTTCCTATTTAATTGTTCACTTTCTACATTTCAAGGTGAGGTTAAATGTAATGGCTGGCTCGGTCTGAGTCCGATGTTGGAGGAGAACACCTGCATCTGACTGCAGGCCTGGGAACTCTTCAGTTGGGATGGAGAGGGGTCAGGAGAATAAGTAAAATCAGGGGCATTGCAGCTGCTTCTGAGCAAGCGGCTGTCTTTGGAGACCACCAGCAGTTTCCATTGTGGACAGTGTAAGACAATTTTAGAGTTTACAATGCGGCTTTCCTTGTTTCCTGCCCTTCTGACCCCTGGCACCTGGCAGCCAGGCTGAGAACTGCATACTGGAGCTGGGATACACGTCTGGGCAAGCTCAGAACGCTCTGGTTTTCCAAGACAGGGGAAGAGTGTTGGTTTTTATGACAATAAATTCAACTGCTAAATGAGAGGAACTAACAAATCCACTGCCAAAGTAGAGTTTATACTTCCCAGCATGGGAGATGGATAGTTTATGTTAAAAAACCACATATAGCACCACTCGGCTTCCAAGCTGACTAGTAATATCTATTCTAGTACTTTCACTTAAAAGGAAATATATATTTTAGGACTCACAGCTTCTTTTGGTGTCCTTATTTTTCTGTACCACAACGATGTGTCATGGAAATTTTCTGCACCCTGTATTTTAAACATGTGGCTTTTAAAACGAACAACTCTGACTTAGAAAACTTACAAAGCTTCATCAGTGGAGCATGGCTAATATTCTCCAACGTTGCTAAGGAAAATGGTAAATCTCCGAAGTCAGTTAATTGAAACACGGAGGCCTTATGAAATGAAAGCCTTTAAATACAGTTGAGTTTTCATTCTCTCCTATAAGGCAGTTTCCTTACGCTCATGGGGAAACCGAGTTACATTCAAAGCTTTCTGCTTTGCTTCTCCACTGATTCGTACTTCTCAGAAGTCATCTTCAGAGGGTGTCAGTGGTGATCGCACAAAGGCAAATCCAGCCCACAGCGGTCCCTTCTCCAAAGCGCAAGCAGCCACATGGCTTCACACAAGCGTGTGCTTGGAGAAAAGGAAGAAACCGGCTTCTTTAATGCTAATATAACGGAAATAAAGGGTAGAGAAAACACCAGGGACAGGAGTGGTTCAGCAATGGTTCCGTTTTCCAGGTGCCCTTTCTCCCAAAGGAAGGGCAGCTTTCTGCCCTGAGCTGGAAAATCACCAACATGAAACTGGCAACCTCTGCCCAACATGAACCCCGCTCATGACTACGCTCACAGGCAGGCCGTCTGCCAGTATCCCACTTCACGCATCCTCAATTAAGCACCAATTAATTTTTATGGAGCAGTTTTTGTCTTGTCACCAAAGATTTCTTAATTCTTTACATGTGCTCCCATGAACCACAAGACACACCATGTTTATTCTGTCGAGTGGATTTATAGGCAGACCAAAGTGAAGTTATTCCTTGGCTAAATCTACTACGGCTATAATTTCATGACCGCTTAGCTTGAGGGCCAACAGCTAAATCAGTGTGGACAACAGATGTACTTTCACCTTATGGTCCAAAAGAGACCAATAAATAGATTGATGTTTTGAAATTCAAAGCCCAGGAAATGATAAAATAGATTTTGAACTGAAACCAGACTCACGTCTAACAATTCAAATCTCTAATCATCACTTTATCTCCCAAGACAGGAAGATAAAAGATGCGGGGTGGCAGCGGGGGATCAAGTAGCCCAGATAAAATGAAACTTCAAAACTAATTTGACCTTGTTTTGTTCTGACCGTGAGAGGTCGCCTCACGTCTGGACACTGTGAGCAGGCAAATATTTCATCACTGTGCCTAACACACAACTGTACAAATAGGCAAGTGGAATTTACACCAAGTCCGTGGGCTGCCAGAAGCTGTTAAAAAAAACCTCAGGCTGCTTCTAATCGGTTCCACACTGAGAAGGTAGTTAGCGGATCAGGGCTGGGAGTCCGCAGTCTCGTTCTGGTTCTGCCTGGTTCCACAGACTAGCCCAGCTGAACAAGACCCACTCCTTCTCTCTTTGGGGCTGAGCTTCCTTGTTTGTGAGGCATGAACTAGACCCGCGTTTCCTCCAATGTGTCCCTAGAAAGTAGTTCTGCAGCCAGTGGGCAGATACCGTTGAAAAAGGCTTCTGCGGCCTACAGGTTTATGGAACACCAGGGAAACAAAGTTAAACATCTGTCTTTACTATAGAGCTTTTTAGCACTGTGTGCCAATGTGCACTGAATTTCCAAGACAGAAAGATGGCAGGCATCACTCTCAATCCTACTGGACCACAGAACACGTGCCTTGAGGATGAGGTTGAAGACTTAGCGCGATGCGGACACACACTGGGTAGAATCATCACTCAGATCCCACCTAACCCTACGACAGTGACATCTGATACCTGCCTACCTTTTACGACTGCCTCTTCCAGTGCCCATGATGGCATCAGTGAGATGCCTCTTTTTCCACCAGCCCCAGAATGGGTTGAGTCCCTCTCTGGGCAGCCACTCCCAGTTGGCTAGACTTGGCACCTGAATTGAGACATATTTGCCATGCTGGATTTAACAGGCTATGTTTAAGCATCATCTTCTTAGGAGTCAATGTGAAAGGCTGATTGCTAACCTCCCAACTATCCCTGACTATTAACTCTAAGGATTTTCTTTCCCCTTTTTTTCTGACAAGCTGCCATTTTGCCATGGCACATGAAGTTACTGGGTTCTCCCTGCCTTTGGAAAATGCTCAGGGTGACCATACAACATAATGTCCAAGTCAGGGCATTTCTGAGTGAAGTGACAGGAGCACACAGGGACTGTGGCCGGCAAAGCAGTGTAGACTTCACTGCCAGAGCAACGTGAAAGTGTGACTCCGGCTTTCGCGGCTATTTTGACTCTGTAAATGTGATTCATTCCCATGAGTGGACAAAAGCAAGTCTCACGGGACACGAGGGGAGAAAGGTCCCCAGCCCTCCTGTCGCTCATTCACAAATTCCCAGGTTAAAAAGTAGGTTCATCCTCACCCATCATCTATGCAAGCACAAAACTCAGTCAGCTTGACCTGGCAAGTCGCTTCAAAGCTACCTGCACGATGAAAACGTGCTGGATGTTTCCAAACCTTCCAAGCCGGGGAGCCTGGGGGAGATGGCTTCACCAGACAGCAGAGGTGCAATTTCAGCTGCTTTGTTGCTGCAGGTACAGCATGTAATCATTAGCTATTGTTGTAGCTCGGGCTGCACTCCAAAGGGGATAAAGTGGGAGGTGGTTTATTAGAAACACAGTCTTCTGTGCTTCTGGAACTCGTCCATTCCATACCGTGATTGCCTCGGAATTAGGAAATCCCAAAGGGACTGAAACGAAGGCAGGGACGGGGCAGCGGGCCCTCCTGCTTCCTCGACTCCACAGATGGTGGCAACACACACAGAACAGTTCTGTTCCGACTCCTGCAAAGCCCCAGGGTTCACTGTTTGCGTCTGACAAGCAACGACACTGAAGACGGCTTTCCCCTCGGCAGGCGAACATCCCTCCGCAAAGTCAAGGTCCAGGAGACCTCACCTCCCACTCTTCCCAGTGTGTGAGGTGGCCCCCGGTTTCCGGCCTTGATGGTGCTGAGGGGCAGAAGACGCAGGGGCACCCCCTGCTGGAAAAGCTGCACCTTTCAGGGTGGAGAGGGCTTCCTTCTCTGTCTCCCGTCTCAATCCCAGGGAGCTACCGCCGCGCGGGGAAAGAGAGGCAGCCCCGGGCAGGCGGCTCCTCAGCAGAGGCTGGGGGCTCAGGACCTCCCGTACCTTGAACCCCACCAGCCCCGCCTCCCGAGCCTCCGTGAGGCTGACGCGGTCGCTGAGGAACCACAGACACGCGGAAAGCAGAGCGAGCGTGTGTGAAGTTCGTGTGCATGCCGGCCCGCTCGGGGACCCTGTGCACACATGGGGCTCCAAGGCAAGCTTCTCCCAGGGGACCCCCGGCAAAGCCACCCCATCCCAACACTGTCCCTTGAGCCCACTCTGTGTGCCTTCCAGCCGCGCGTGCAGACGCCAGCTTTCCAAGGAGACTATCCGATCACAGAGGGGTCAGGGGTGGAAGGGAGCTCACTGCTGGCAGGGGGTCTGCTCCCGTCAGCGGCAACTAGACACGGGGTGCCTTCCACACGTGCAGTACACACAGCCACACACACACAACCACACACATACACACAACCACACACACAGCCACACACACACTTCACCACACACAACCACACGCACACACAAACCACACACAACCACACACACATACAGCCACAACCACACAAACACACACACACAAACCACACTCAACCACACATACACAAACACACACACAACCACACACACAACCACACACACATACAGCCACAACCACACACACACAAACCACGCACAACCACACATACACACACACAACCATACACACAAACACGCAAACACACACACACAAACCACACACAACCACACACACAACCACACACACATATAGCCACAACCACACACAAACACACAAACCACACACAACCACACATACACACACACAACCATACACACAAACACGCAAACACACACACACAAACCACACACAACCACACATACACAAACACACACACAACCATACACACAACCACACACAACCACACACACACACAACCATACACACAATCACACACGGCCACAACCACACACACGACCACACACACACATACAGCCACAACCACACACAACCACACAAACCACACACAACCACACATACACACACACAACCATACACACAATCACACACACGGCCACAACCACACACACAACCACACACGGCCACAACCCCCCCCACACACACCCCTGGATTCAAGGTCTGGCTCACGCCTGGAATCAAGCTCCGGGAAGAGCCTCCCACACCCTGGAAACGCTGTTTGCAGTTACCTGTCTGACTCCAGCCACACAGGTGCTCCACAGCAGCAGCTGTACCCTTCCTCCCAACAACCTGGAGCGAATACAGATTTTTGCACGTGCAGAAAAGTGAGCCGTTTTCCGGGACAGCCACCGGCCCTGCTCCGAGCCCGGACAACCTGCACCAGGGCGGGAGGGGCCGCGGGTGTGAGCGCGCGGGCTGACCGCACCTCGTTTTATTTGGCTGTTTGAACAACGAACAAAGTGGCAGGTTCCACTGCAGCGGGCTTTTCAGAGCAAATTACCCACAGCCGGTATTTCATCCCAACAGGCTACATTTTTCTAAAAAGTGTTAAAATTAATGTTACAATCAGATGAAGACTTAAACCCTTTTCTTTGAAAAATGTATAGACTTCCATGATGAGAAAGCTTTCCTTTCTGACCCCCACCTGCATTCCATTATTTAGAGCTTATATTCTGCACGCCCCGAAGCTACTGTGGTCACACGACACACAGCTTGTGAACTTCAGAGGTACTTGAAGACTTGGCATAAGACAAAACAAGACAAAAAACTCTGAAACCCTCGTGCGGCGGGGCAAGGGGCAAGCCTTTTAGCGTGCGGCATTTACTACTTACAGAAAACGGTAACAGTTACTCTGCTTGCATAGCAAATAAAAATATGTGCTTTTTGCATTTTAAAAATGTCACTACTGATAAGGCCTCCACGTGTGTGCTGTGCAGGAAAAGAACAATATACTCGAAATGTGTCTTGTGGAGGGTTCTGATTCCCAGAGCCCAATATGTGTCTGGGGACGTCCAGAGCATATGACCTCCGCCCCGGCCGCCCCTCTTTGGGGCTCCTAAGAATCGCTTGGGACGAGGAAGAGTGACCAGTAGCTCACTCTGTCCTTTCAAGTCTGTGTACCTTGTGAGAAAGCCTTTCCTCACTACCTATCATTCTGGCAATTCATCAGCGTTGGGGAGATAAGAGTTTACTCTGCCCTGCACAAAGGTGCAGAGTCCGAGCTACACATGAATGCTGTTTCACACTCATGCCTTTTCTCAATTCCTTTGCTAAGAATTATCAGTCTCCCTCTGATCTTAATGTTTTGTTGGTCCAGTTTTTCCAGGTTATACGAATCTAGGCTTAAAAACACTTGCCCGTGTACTAGGTCAGATCAATTTTGAAGGATCTAAAAATGTTCCCTGAGGTTTCTTATGGCTAAAATGATTCCCTACACCCAGAGCTGAAACAGATAGAAATGAGCTACTGAGTTCCTTGTCACGAGATCTACTGAAGGCGGAGGAACAGGTGGCAGGGGTCTTGTAGAGAGGATCCAAGAACTGGATAGATAATTGGTTGGGAGACTAGGACGCCTCGGGCTCTAGCCTTTCTCTTAGCAAAGGACAGCAGCTGATGAATTAAAGTGGGACAAAATATCTAAGCCTGCTGCGTTGAATACTGAACTAATAAGAACCTGCTGTAGAAAAAAATAAATAAAATTCAAAAAAAAAAAAAGAAAGGCACAATCCTCTTAACTATGATGCATTGATGAGATTAGTCTAATTTAATCGAGGTAACGAACTTTCTGGGGGCTTTTTAATTAGGAAGGTTTATTAGGGATGCATTAACTGTTAAATGGAACTTATACTCAGCACACAGAATGCTACAATGTTTCCTCGTTTCTAAACAGTTTGTATCACACAATATCTTTTAACAAACGATTTCACACTTTGTACAAAAACCTGGGTCAATTTTAGAGTATTTCCTCTAAAAGAAAGGCTTTCGAAATTTAGTCATATTCCTTATTCATTTGATGTGTACTAAAGTTTCCATTTTCTTTTGCTGAGGTCCATGTTTTAGCCTTGTTTCATAGACTTCAAACATGTTTGTTAGGAAATCACATGCTCAAATTCAAATCCAACAAGGTGCCATTTAATTTTTCAAAAGTGCATTTGAGAGCTCTGAAGAGACATACAAATGTTTGTCATTTAACTAAAGAATAATTTTCATGAAATTTATTTTGCAAATGTACTTGGACGGTTTTCTGAATATCCTACACTTCCCCCCACCCCCATTTTTTATGTCATTCTTATTTTTCCAACACTCTTCTTGGAGAAGAATCACACCACCCAAAAGGAAAGAAAAATCCCGACTTCTGCTTGGGATTCGACCACCAGCAGAGGTGTCTGTATTCTCTGCAGAAGTGTGTGAGTGTGTGTGTGTGCGTGCACGTGTGTGTGTTCACAAGCTCCATCCCCCCCTCAGCATTGCAACCCCCCCAGCCTTCCAGCTTCTGTGCAGAGGTTCCCACCTGCCTCTGCCCTGTCATGTGTTGTCCATTCTCAGTGCTGAGGGAAAACAACAAAACTAAAGGAAAACCAGCCCTTTAGGGCATTGCGCAGAATCACTCATCTTTAAATTTTCACTTTTGTTCAAAAGTCACTCTCCTGAATACAATGCAAAATGTGTATTTGTGCTCAACATGCGTAATAGGCAGACACTCATCATCACGACCTCTCACTTTTTGAACTGACCCCCCTGCCACTGAGGAGTAGAAATTCCTCCCTCTCCCCGCCCTCTTCTTCCTGTAAAGCATCATTATGATTTCCAAGTGACTAAGAACTAAAGTATTTAATAGCTCTCAAATTCTGGTAGAATTAGAAAGAGGTTTTTGGCCAGTGACTAAAGAGTTAAACTTAGACATTTAAAGAAAATGTTAAATCTGTTGCCAGGTCGATCGCTGCAAAGTTAAAAGAGTGAGTTTGCCCAACACTCTGGAGCCTAATAACGAAATTGTAACTAATATGCTGAGGAGATGGAACGTTTCTCACACAGCTTTGCACGTGATTTATTGACCCCTGCACAGTAATTCTTCAGCGGTTCATAAGACCAGAATTCACAGATTTATTCCTAACTTCAGGAAAAATTGACCTCACTCTTGAACTCTATGCCTTCTTGCATCAATCTCTGAATTGTAATTAGCTAGGTTAAATCATGATCCCGAGAAGGCCTCCCCGCACTTCCTGGGGGACAGAATCCGGTTTTCCAAAGTTGGGACTGTAACACTTCATCTTTGGAAAGCCGTTTGTAAGTACATTTATATATTTAGCAAATAACATCATCAGAATGCACACACTTCACGTGAAGGAGGACAGAAAGGGATAGTCAGGAAGTGTTGTTATATGATGCGTGTAGGGTGTGCAGGATTCTTGGGGGGAGGTGGAGGAGGCCAGGGGCAGGAGTTTCCCACTTGGGAGCTGTTTGAGCATCTAAAAGGAAATGATAAAAATGTAAGCTAACACTCTTATGCATTGAAAATGACTGTAACTAATATGGGACGAGGAATTGGTATAACCTTTTAAGAAGAGAATTTGGCAACACTAGCATTTAGATACCCAGGCATCTGACCCAGTGGTTTCATTTCTGGGAAGTTAGGTTCACACGAGGGCACAGGACACATGAAATGTATGTGTACATAGATGTGTGTTTTAGCATTTTTTAAGTATTAGGAAAACACTCATCTTGCCTCAAATGTCCTTGAGAGAGGACATGGCCGTTCGATTTTGGCATCCCACACAATGCAGACTTTAAAAATCCTGTTAGATGAAGCTGTCAAAAGTGCCTCGTCCAGCCGTGGAGCAGCTAGGCCCGTGCGCCACAACTACTGAGCCCACGTGCCACAACTACTGAAGCCTGAGCGCCTAGAGCCCGTGCTCTGCAACAAGAGAAGCCGCCGCAATGAGAAGCCCGCGCACCGCAATGAAGAGCAGCCCCCGCTCGCCACAACTAGAGAAAGCCCGAGCGCAGCAACGAAGACCCAACGCAGCCAAAAATAAATAAATTTTTTTTTTTTTTAAAAGTGCATCGTCCAGTAAAACCATAAGAGTAGAGAAGGGGACTAGACTTCTGGGGGGTCAGACAAGAAACTTGTAGCTTTTCGGTTATACTGAGCGGAGGGACTGAGGCTGAGCAAAGACAGAGGACATTTCACTTTTCATTGGGGAGCTTCCTGTATGATTATTTTTTAACCAGAAGCAAATATTCCTTATACACATTAAGCTTATTAAAAATGTACAAAAAGGAACCTAAAGAAAAAAAAAATGGCACTATTAGAATATCCAATCTATACAGCATTTTAAAAACTGAAAAGGAAATCTATACTTTTTAGGACAATGATGTCCTGTTAAAGGACCTGCATTATCATTTTGTCAACTTCTTGTGGTCTCCGACCCGTATTCTATTTGTCCCTACCTCGTAAGGTTGTTAGCAGGCTTAAACAAGGTAACGCATGTCTAACCTTTGGTATGAGGCTGGATGCACTGTACTCGAAAAAGGCTAGCCAGCTGATACAACTTCTGACAAAAGCTAAGGGAACCGTCCATCGTCGGGGCACAGGAGGCAAATTAAGAAAAGTCTCTGACTCTGGGCGAACACAACTGAATGCACGTCCTCTACGTCAGCTACCTACACCCGGCTTATATCCTAATGTGCTAGAAATATTTGCCTTTATTCTTTATCTGTCTGTGAAACTTCCCACTGCTAGGAGGGCCACTGCGTGCTTTCTAAAAACATGGTCCCAGTAAGAATTAAAGAGACTTGATTAAAGAAAACAAACGTTAGCATATTGTCCTATACACTCAAGTAGACGGTCCTGAGACTGGATCTCGTGATGCAAAGAGATGCTAAAAAAATTCACACCAGCCAGGGGACTCTCTCCTCTTGCTTCCGAGAGTGGGTGAAAATACCAAGTGCCTCAGAAATGAGCATCTGTGGAATGTGGCACGTCAGGGTTGAATTCTGTTGTGTTTCCTTAACGACCAAGCAATAGTTTACAGGAAAATTCTTGGCTCTGCTGAGTCAATGTCCCAAGAACAGGATGCCTTTTAACCATGGAGTGATGCCTGCAGAGGTCACAGGGACCTGGGCTGGATCGTGAAGATCTAGCTGGGAGGACACAACAGCTCACCCTGGAGCAAACACAGGCCCGGCTGTGAGGTGCCGAGGCCCTGCTCACACACAGCTTTCCTCCAGCGGGTAGCGTGGGGGCGAGGAGCTGCAAGCACACAGCCTAAATGAAGTTTCCAGACAGGGCCACGCGATTGTAGGTACGTTAGGAAGGTAGCTGTGGACTAGTGAGGTTGCTTCCAGCTACAACAGTGCAAATGGCGCTTTTCATCAAGTTTGCGTAGGAAGAGAGGTATCAGCACCTAGAAGGAGCATTTGTGAGGGGACCTTGAAAGCAGATGCTTGATGCAAAAGTATTCACGCCAAGAGATTCTCTATTGATTCTTTTTTGTTGTTGTTGGCAGCGCTGTACAGCTTATGGGATCCTAGTTTCCCAACCAGGGATGGAACCCGGGCCACCACAGTGACAGGTGGTGTCCTAACCACTGGACCGCCAGGGAATTCCCCAAGACATTCTCTAATAACTCCCCTCCTTGGATGTATTAGGACTAACTGGCAAATCTCTCACTTTCTAGGCAAACAGAATTTACACCTTGTTTCCTGAGAGCATCCTCTTCTATTAATTTATACCCATCAGGACCAAGAAGCTTTCACTTATGACTTAACAGAGAATTCGAGTCTATCTCTACAGTGCAAGGGCCCATGTTCTCCCTCTCTTCTGCCACAGGGTTCTGATTTTTCTCTCTCAAGCTGTAAAATAGCTGTTTCTAATGAATATGGACAGATCTCAAAACTGAAGCTGCTGTTACTGAACTAGGAGCATTTCTCCAGCAGCCCCTGCAAACCGCTCAGTGTTCTCCTCTGTCTGGAATGTCGGAGGCTCTGGTGGGTGAGAGGAGAAAAGTAGCTTATGGGACTGCCCAGTGAGAAGTGATTCTGGAACTCTCTGGAGCATATTAGCTCTTTGTAGGAAGCAGACAAACCAGAAGAAAGGAGACAGTGCATGTCACACCACCACTGGAAGCTGCTGCAACCCCAGAGAGCAGTCTGGGTGGACTGAAACGGGGAAGGGAAAGAGCAAAGTGCAGCAGCCTTGTTCTAAGCGTAGAGTTTGGGTAAATAAGGAAAATGTGCAATTCAGTTCACGGGAGGGAGTTGTTTCCCAAAGGGGAGCACAGAACAGACTGGTTACGTCCCGCAGGCCTGCGGGGCTTTTTGGCAAGTACTTTTAGGTGCACATACGCCACCCCCCAACCTGTTCAAGAGCCCTTCTCCCTCAAGGTTTCTTATTGTTGTTGGAATCTACTGTTTCGATTTGTCTTCCTAGCAGCCTTAAACACATCTTTTTCTGTGAAATTTTAATAATTAATCCTGCATTCTGAAGAAAAACGAATGAATAAATATATTCCACTGGAAAACGTGATCCAGAGACTCTCGTCTGATTGTAGTCAACACAGTCAGCCAGACCTTTCTGAAGAACTTAACTAAGTATCCAAGGAAATATTTTAATTCTAAGCTTTACCCTTTTCCAGGACCTCTTATGGCTCTAAAAGGCTACTGCAAAAAAATGCGCAGAAGACCTAAACAGACATTTCTCCAAAGAAGACATACAGATGGCCAAGACACACATGAAAAGATGCTCAACATTGCTAATTATTAGAGAAATGCAAATCAAAACTACAATGAGGTATCACCTCACACCAGTCAGAATGGCCATCATCAAAAAGTCTACAAACAGGGCTTCCCTAGTGGCGCAGTGGTTAAGAATCCGCCTGCCAATGCAGGGGACGTGGGTTCGAGCCCTGATCCGGGAAGATCCCACATGCCGCAGAGCAACTAAACCTGTGTGCCACAACTACTGAGCCTGCGCTCTAGGGCCCACGAGCCACAACTACTGAGCCCTCGTGCCACAACTACTGAAGCCCACGCACCTAGAGCCCCTGCTCCACAACAAGAGACGCCACCGCAATGAGGAGCCGCGCACTGCAACGAAGAGTAGCCCCCGCTCGCCGCAACTAGAGAAAGCCCGCGCCCAGCAATGAAGACCCAACACAGCCAAAATAAATAAATAAAAAAATTTATAAAAAAAAAAAAAAAGTCTACAAACAATAAATGCTGGAGAGGGTGTGGAGAGAAGGGAACCCTCTTGCACTGTTGGTGGGAATGTAAATTGACACAGTCACTGTGGAGAACAGTGTGGAGGTTCCTTAAAAAACTAAAAATAGAATTACCATATGACCCAGCAATCCCACTCCTGGGCATATACCCAGAGAAAACCATAATTCAGAAAGACACATGCACCCCAATGTTCACTGCAGCACTAGCTACAATAGCCAAGACATGGAAGCAACCTAAATGTCTATCGACAGAGGAATGGATAAAAAAAATGTGGTATATATATATACAATGGAATACTCCTCAGCCATAAAAAAGAATGAAATAATACCATCTGCAGCAACATGGATGGACCTGGAGATGATCAGACTCAGTGAAGTAAGTCAGAGAGACAAAGACAAATATCATATGAAATCACTCATATATGGAATCTAATTAAAAATGATACAAACAAACTTATTTACAAAACAGACTCACAGACTTAGAGAACGAACTTACAGTTACAAGGGTGAAAGGGTGGGGGGGAGGGATAGATGGGGAGTTTGGGAATGACATGCACACACTACTATATTTACAATAGATAACCAACAAGAACCTACTATACAGCACAGGGACCTATATTCAATACTCTGTAATAACTTAAATGGGAAAAGAATTTGAAAAAGAATAGATACATGTGTATGTATAACCAAATCACTTTGCTGTACAGCTGAAACAAATACAATATTGTTAATCAGCTATACTCCAATACAAAAAAAATTTTTTTAATGTCGAAAAAACAAACAAACAAAAAATCTGCTGCTCAATTAACCTGTAAGATATAATTCCAGCTAAGAGGAATTTTCTCCCAGAAGGTCTGAGAAACTGTTTTGATTATGTAATCATCTTGCAAATATTCCTGGTAAGAAGATTAGAGAATTATTTCTCTCACCTCTATGTACTTTCTATATTTCAAAACATTTTTGGGCTTTAAGAATATCTCGAGAGCACACATTTCCTAAAGGGTCAGGAAGAATAATTTTTAGAATGAATGATGTTTTTCAATCACTGTTGAATTTGCACAGCAAATTCATTTATTTTGGAGTATTTTCAGCAATCGGAAAAAATCACTTTGCTATACGCCTGAAACTAATACAACACTGTTAATCAACTGTACTTCAGTATAAAATAAAAATTTTTTAAAAGGCTACTGTAGGGCTTCCCTGGTGGCGCAATGGTTAAGAATCCACCTGCCAATGCAGGGGACATGGGTTCAATCCCTGGTCCGGGAAGATCCCACATGCCGCGGAGCAACTAAGTCCGCGAGCCACAACTACTGAGCCCACGTGCCACAACTACTGAGCCCGCGCGCCTAGAGCCCGTGCTCCACAACGAGAGAAGCGACCGCAATGAGAAGCCCATGCACCACAACAAAGAGTAGCCCCTGCTCGCCGCAACTAGAGAAAGCCCGCACACAGGAACGAAGACCCAACCGCAGCCAAAAATAAATAAATAAATTTATTTTAAAAAAAAAAGGCTACTGCAATGTTCATTTCCTTTTATATCTGATGATCAGCGGAGCACCTCTGAGCTGGCTGAAGAAAGGAGGGTCCTCAAGAAAGAAGTGACACCACACATTCTTGAGTGGTGGGCTTTCCAGTTTTTTCTTTCCCACACTATTTTTGCTATGTACATTGAGAAGCAGACTATGTTTTCATAATATTTTATGCGTAAGTATTCTTTTATGTGCTCTTAACCTAAATACCTTCAATTTTTTTTTTTAGTAGTTTTGAGGAATGAGACCCTATCACGTTTATACCATTATGTGCAGAAGTTATCTGTAGTTTTACAATAAATTGTACTGTTACCAGAAAAGTATAAATACACGTTACATGTCACGGAGTGCTATATTCTCGAATGATGAGACTCACGCACACATTATCCTCACCTCCTGAGACTTTGTAATGTAAGCCTCATGGCTAAGACACTGTTGATTTTGTGGCTGTTTCTAGAATCACTGCTTGGAACTCGGGACACTAATCTTACGCCACTGATATCAAGGGGGGAGCAGAGGCCTTCAGCACCATGGTGGCAGAGGGCCAGGTCTGGATTCATCCTTGGAAGGCCATGCCCACCATTTCACAAGGGATGCCTGGACCCCCTCTAAGTAGATCTCGTCATGGGGTCAGGATGGTTCTGGAGAGAGGAATGTTCCAGGGGTGGGTGGTAAAGGTCTGTGTAGGGGCCGCTGGGCCGCTGGCTCTCTCACGCTCATCGAGGCCCGGGCACCACACCTGCTGAGTCCTGCGCGGAGGTGGACAGTGGTGGCCCCCCTGGCACCAAAGGGCTCACGGTCAGGACTCTGGCTCAGGCCCACCCCCCAGCTCTCTGCAGGGAGCCCCGGGCGACGCAGGCCTGGCGTCTGGCCTGGGACCCCGGCCTCCCCATCCTCTGTCGTCTACGTGGACGAGCCAGGAAGAGGGCATGGATGGCCGGGGTCTGCTGAGGTGAAGCCACACGCCCCGTCCCTGGAGCGCAGCCCAGACACCCCTCTGTTCCCTGGTGATGGACTTGCCTGTCCCGTGTCCTCTTAGGACAGCAAGTAACACCCGGTGCTCGGTGTCCTTGTGGGGTCACCTCCTAGTTCATAATTCCTTGTCTTTGCTTAGCACCATTTTCCTCCCCCAAGAGCTGACTGTCAGGGTTTCCCAAGTGTTACCCCGCCTGGGCGGGGCGGGGGACGGCGCTAACAGGCCCGTGGTCAGCACCCGCCCTCCCGGCCCGGGGAGCTGCCCCGTCCACACCGAGAGAATCTGCTTCTCGGCTTCTCTGCATAGCTCACCACGACCTGTTCTTTTACACGGCTTCCAAGAGGCCACAAAGATAACAGATGATGATGATTAGTGATAATAATGGCCCCTCGCACCTCAGGAGCGCTCACCCTGCCAGGCGTTCTCTAAGTGTTTATCCCACGTAACTAACGAGGCTCTCCCAAACACCAGGAGAGAAGGACGACCGTCAGGCCCATTTTAAAGAAGAGGAAACTGAGGCCCAGGGGTTTGGTTTTGCGCCCCCGTCACACAGGGAGTGGCTGAGCGGGGATTTCACCCCCATCGGTTTGCTGAAAGGGATCAAACACTTGACCACTGGTCCACACTGCCCCTCCGCCGTGAGCCAGGCTGTGGATGGTACAGCTCAGGACACAGACTCCATACTGTGTCTGTACGTTAAGCTCAACTTACTGATGCAGAGACCAGGGCGGGGGCTGAGAGGAGGGACGCAGGGGACAGTGAAAGGGCAGGGCTGACCGTGAGTCCGGGGCTGTGCTGTCCCCTCGCTCCCTCTCTGCAGGGACAGCCAGAGGCGCGTGCGACTGCCCCCACTTCACGGCACAGGGCGCCTCAGGGCCCCGAGGCCCGGGAGTCTGAGTAGTGGTGTTTGGTGGGACAGTCCCCGGGAAGGAGAGCTGAAATCTGCCCACGTCCAGTGCATATGCTACCTTCCTGAATCTGCGGGTGACACTCCTCATCGAGTGGAAGGAAATACTACCTCTGAGACAAAGGTGAGCTCTGGAGGGGACGGGGGGTGACCATAAGCCAGGGCGTCCAGCACCAGAGTCACATCAGGACTCGCGCTGCTGCGTCCCGTCCTGCACCAGCAACGGCTTTTCTCTAGCCCTTCTCATGCACCATGGCCAAACAGAGGACAAGTCACCCCCACGGCCACAGAGGCCGTGCTGGGTGATGGGAGCCGAGAGGAGGCGACGCACCAGGAAAGCAGGGACCCCAGAGCCTACTTGATTTGTTCATGGAGAGAATTCGAGGACACCCCTGTCTAGACACCGGCACAGACTCAGCGCTCCACCAAGGCTTAAAGGACGCCGACATCCAAAGAGCTCCTGGCTGCCACCTGAAGCAAATGGCAGTCATCACGTAACCACTGCCCTCTCTGGGGGCTCCGAGTGCTTTTGAAAGCAGAATGGCCTCAGACAGTGGGTTCTGTGTCAGGCGAGAACCCCGGCTCTGTCCTTCCCTCCAGGAACTCAGGCAAGTTCTGAGCTTCGGTCCCTCATCTGCAAATTGGGGATAACAACAGTACCTCTGTCACGGGAGTATGAGACTGAGGGAGAAAACGCACGCACAGAGGCTGCCAATCAGACCTTAGTGAAGGCTGCTGTCACGAAGGTGAAGATCTTCAGGAGAAACTCCAACGGAAACTCTGCTTCCCCTCCCGGTCTCCATGAGATCACCCCATCTGCACACGGGCCTTCCCCTGAGCTGCCACTCTGCTCCCTCCGACTCCTAACCAGTCTGCTTTCTTAAACGTGCTCATTCGTGGAGGGAAACTTTGCTTTTACAGCAGATAGAGTTTCAAAGTGCCCTGGCAGGGCGCGCCGGGTGCCTTGATGCCTGGCTCAGGAGAGCCCCACGTTGTAATAATAACCAGCACGTGTGCACCGGAAACCGGACCCGGCCTGCTGTGCACACGCCTTAGGATACACAGAGCAACGGCTTGAACAGGAATGCGCTGGCCAGTGTGCCACGATCACCGCTAACACCACAAACGCCAGTTTCTGGGTTGCAAGTTCCTGGTAGCTTATCAAAACCAAAAGAAAGAAAGAAAAAAAAACAAACCCAAATTGTTTCCTGTGCATTATCCTCAAGTCAGACAATCTGGGTAGGAACTCTACCCAAAAGCAATACTTTCCCTGTGGTTAGCAAACCAGACTGCGTTTCCTTTTTAGTTTAATTTGACCTAATTAAGGATAGGACGGCGAACTCTGCCATAATGCTCTGAGATCCTTTAACAAGTAATCTTCTGTAGCTAGCCAAGTCATAGCATAAAAGGGAACTGCTTATTTCAGCAAAACTTCAGCTTTCACATACGGATAATATTCCAAGGCTCTAAGGCAGGGCTCCACCAAGTTCCAAACACCCCTCTCCCTGCAGCCCCCAAATACTTTGCTGTCTCCTCAACGAGCTCTCACATCTGCTCACGATAAGGCAACATACACACCTGACAATCACTCAGGAGGCTTATGTTTGGAAATTTCCCTTCTGGGTATCACAAGATAGCCGGGACCAAAGTGCGGGGTATGGGGGGAGGGGGAATGGTATCTTCGCATTGCACCCTTGATTGTCAAAGCATCTTATTATTTCCTGTGTCACTATCACAATCTGGATGTTTCTTAAGAAGCGCCAGAAGAGTCAGCCTGTTGTGCAGGAACAGGAGTACGAAAGGGACAGCGTGTGGAACACGCCGCCCCCCAAGCCTGGGGGGCCACTGGGTCCCACAGAAACGGTCAGCCAAGCTAGGAATCTGCTTTCACCCCAGAAACTCTTTTCTTCAAGGCTGCACTTCCTCAGTTAAACAAGCATAAAAGGGGTTTCCCTGGTGGCGCAGTGGTTAAGAATCCACCTGCCAATGCGGGGGACACAGGTTCGAGCCCTGGTCCGGGAAGATCCCACATGCTGCAGAGCAACTAAACCCATGCGCCACAACTATTGAGCCTGCACTCTAGAACCCACGGGCCACAACTACTGAGCCCGTGTGCCACAACTACTGAGCCTGTGCTCTAGAGCCTGCGAGCCACAACTACTGAGCCTGTGAGCCACAAGTGCTGAGTCTGTGCTCTAGAGCCCGTGCTCCGCAACAAGAGAAGCCGCCGCAGTGAGAAGCCCATGCACCGCAACGAAGAGTAGCCCCCGCTCACCGCAACTAGAGGAAGCCCACGTGCAGCGACGAAGACCCAACGCAGCCAAAAATAAAATAAATAAATTTATTAAACAACCACGCATACAAGAATTTAGGCAGGAATCTCGCAGATTTGGTGACCCCGCAAGCCTTCAGTGACTCATAGGTGGCAGGGCCAGCACCTGTAATCCAGCGAGCACAGAATCTCCAAGGGCCCTGAGATGGGGAAACGGGCCCAGCTGTAACCACCCGCACGTGCTTCTTACCCGTGAAGGGCCATAGACGCACACCACGGGAAGGAGCCAGCACAGTGCCTGGCGGGCTGTGGGTGCCTGACGGATGCCAGCCGCACTGCCTGGTCACCTGCTGGTCCACTGGAGTCACCAGGTTTTCAAAGAACAAGGGGGTGTGAGCTTTCTGAGTGGCAGGACTGCAGGACGCAGGATGTCTCTTTTGAGGGAGTTGGCTGGGACCTTTCCCTCAGAGAGGTCCGTAAGTGATGTCCTGCTGGGGTGCACGGGACTGGAGGGTCCCCAGAGGAACCTGCTGGAGGGAGAGTCATCAGATGCCCTCTCGTGACCCAGAGTCCAGGTCAGCCACGTGGCTCCATCTGGAAAGGCTTCCAGGAGATTGGTTTTCGGACCTGGAGCTGCAGAGACGGACAGAAACCGGGGCCAGAGCTTCCCCAAGAGCTGAGTGGGGATCCGAGGCAGGGTCCTCGAGACAGGAGTCCAACACGCGAAGTGAAGGGGCAAACGCAGGATGGAGCCAGGGCTGGGCGGCTGGTCTGGAAGCCGCAGTCACGGTCCAGGGGGCAGGGCGCCTGGATGAGGGGACGCCCGCGGCCGGTTTTTGTGTGCCTGCTTTGTCGTAGGGCAGAGGCGGACGTCCGTATTTAAAGAGTCTATTCTAGAAAGTATAGTTTAAATTCGGAGAGTTTCTTCAAGTCTGGTCTGCCGACACCTCGGGAGCCTCGGGGGTGCTCGTGCAAATGCAGATTCCAAGGCTTCCCTCGGGCTTCACGGATCAACGTGATTTGGAGCCAGGGCCTTGGAATCTGTATTTCTGATGAGCAACCCCACGGCCCACGGATGGGATTTTAGAAATTCTAAGGTTTTAAACCATTGATGTATAAAGCAGGAAGCTCGAGTTCTAAGCATGGCTGTGTGACCTTGGAAGTCACTGGACCTCACGGAGCCTTAGTTCTTCATCTGTAAAGTGGGGACAATGCGTTTCTTCCCAAGGGTTGTTTTAGCGGATGGATATCAAAGTGCAATCTATCAATGCGAAGACATGTAATTATCGTGTTTCTGAGCCCAAGCGAAATCTTGGAGACTCCCAGCCCTGGAGCTAAGACAGCTCTGGGTTTCGGTCGCCCGTCTCTGAATGGACCACGGGGACAGCCCTTGGCTACAGGTCTCCTGGAAGGCTCTCCAACAGGCTCTTACCTCATCCAGCACTTTCCCCTCTGGCCGATGGTCGGTTTGAGGGCCCCGTGTTGGGAGATTGATCCACGCTTTCAAATCCTGGAGTCACCAGGGAGAAGTGCTTTGAGGGGCTGGCAGTCTCGGGGGTCTGCTCCCACGTGGGTGAATTCCAGGGACGTTGAATGTGCTAAGCTCCTTGGGACAGTAGCCGGGGTTAAGCATTAAGAAGCGGAAGGGCAGGATTAGAGTCCCAGATGAGCTGATGAATCGGAGACATGGTGAGGAACATAGGAAAAAACAGCTCAATAGGAAAAACCCTGGCTGATCCATGGGGGAAATGATTATTATCACAAACACGGGCTGAGCCGTGCCCAGCCAAATGAGGGTAATAGGCTCAAAACGATCCAGCGAGGCCCGGCTGGCACTTACAGTGAGAGGTGGCCGCACCCCCGCAGCCCAGGTGGAAGCAGCGTCAGGTCACGGTCAGTTTATCACACCTGTGCGACGCCTCCATCCAGCTCTGGGCTTCACAGTTCGAGAGGCATGGAGCGTTGGACACAGTTCAACAAACAGAAAGAAAGATGATGCAATTGTTGGAGAGCAGAACTCAGAAAAAGTAGAGAGCTCTGGTATTGCTTAAGCCAGAGGTAGAGATCTGAGGGGAGACCTAAGTCTCTGGTCCCTGAAGGAGAGCCCAGAGTGACTGGTGCTCTTCACATCATGTTGAGGCGAGCTTGGCAGGAGGGTGTATGTTAAGGAAAAGAAAACAACGTCTGTCCTGTATGTTCAGAGTCTGCACAGGCTCTTGTGGCAGAGGAAAGACAGCTGCCCAACACCGGCCCAGGGGTCCCACCAGCCTGGGCAGGTGGAGGTGATGAAACGTCGATTCAAACCATCTTGAGAACTGTAAGGAAAGACAGTACCAAGTGGATTTGGAATCAGCCCCAGCTCTGGCCCAGAGCTGTGATTTGGGACAAGCAGTTAACCTCTCTGGGCCTCAGTTTCCACATCTGTAAAGTAAAGGTCATGGTCCAGATGGCCTGCCGGGTCCCCCTCAGCCCCCAAAATTCACCCTCTGTGGGTTCAGGGGGAACACGTTGGCTGTACTTAACACGTTAAATGTTTCCTTCCAAGGAAGCAAGGACAGGACCCGTGCAGTGGGAGAGGGGGCCTGACCTGGGCCAGACAGTGAGCTGCGTGGCCCTGCAGGGGGTCATGTGCTTCTGGGGGGCAGGCGGAGAAGGGGGGGCAGGCCCAAGTGGAATGGATCACAGGGGGGCCAAGGAGCCAGCTCAGACTGAGGAGGGGGCAGGGCGGGCTGTGGTCAGGGCAGCTGATGGAGAGGGGGACCCAGCAAAGCCCGAGCATCCCACGCAGGCGTCGCAGCTGGCGAGCCCACTCCAGGGGCTGCAGGAGGCCAGCTGCAGCCTGAAAGCAAGAGGACGGGTCTGCTCGGTAGGAAAGGCCCCGGTTCTTTGCACAGTTCTAGGCCAGCGGGGTCTCTGTTTTGTCTCTGCTACTTATTAGCCTGTGATCCTAGGCAAGATGCTCATTCTTGTTGGAACATCATTTCCACATAATAAAATGGGGGTAACAGAGCCACTCCATGCTATTTTTGTGAGGATGAAACATGATTATGTGCCTGACACCTAGCAAGTACGGAAGAACTACTGTCGTTCTGATGTGGGCCTGGGGATGGAACTGGGGCAGAAGAAGAAGAAACCTCGGTGACTCGTGGCTTACAGAAAAGGCCTGAGCCTGGGCTGCTTTCAGAGGGGGCTCCCCAGTGCTCCTCCCTCTGACCCTCAGGAGCGTTACACGTCGAGGGGGGGATCTTTACTCCCCCGCTTCAGGGAGGAGACGCCGAGCAGGACAGCTGGCGCCTTATGGAGATCAGTTAGCGAGCTTCCGAGCTGTGGCACTCACTCAGCCACCTGGCTCCAAAGGTCCTCCTTTTTTCCTAGCCTCTATTTCACGGGAGAGAAACAAGGAGAATATGCGAGACAGATTCGTGTTTTCAAATGACAACCAAGTGAGCTGAATAACTTGGAATGTGAGACTGAACTGGTCACTCGTCTGAAGGCTGACCCTAACCCTAACCCTGACCCTTATCTGGGAAGGCGGCCAGAGCCTCTACCTGGAGCTGGGAGGCGGGGACACGGTGGGGCTCACACCGGGCAGGTCTCAGGCACAAGCCTGTCCTCCCAGCCCCCTCTGCCCCCAAGCAAAGGGAGGACGAGAGCGGCCCAACTTTCCGCTCATCACACTCACTGGATGAAGAGAACTCTTCTGTTGCGCCTTTAAATGGAACCGCGGCGGCTTCTCTTGTTGCGGAGCACGGGCTCCGGGCACGCGGGCTTCCGTAGTTGTGGGGCGTGGGCTTCTCATTGCGGTGGCTTCTCTTGTTGCGGAGCACAGGCTCTGGGCGCGCGGGCTTCCGTAGTTGTGGCACATGGGCTCAGTAGATGTGGCTCGCGGGCTCTAGAGCGGAGGCTCAGCAGTTGTGGCGCACGGGCTTAGTTGCTCCGTGGCATGTGGGATCTTCCCGGACCAGGGCCCGAACCCGCGTCCCCTGCACTGGCAGGCGAATTCTCAACCACTGCGCCACCAGGGAAGTCCCTGGAGGAAGAGGACTCTGCTGTCGTGTCTTTAAATGGGACCACGAGCCCTGAGGCGCAGTCATGGCTCTCTCCGGGAGCCCATAATGAGCTTGAAGGCTGTCCCTGAGTCACTCTGCTCTTTTTCCCTCTTGGCGAGGTGACCACCTCTGACCTCTCCCCACCGAATTCCCTTCCAGGCACAAAGCATGTCAGCGACTCTCCTGTCCCGCTTTACAGGCGGATCCCAGGACGGGACACTCCCGTCTGCTGAGGGAAGATGCACAGCTTCCGGGCCTCGACAGTAGGCCGCAGTCCCTCTTTCTCCTTTCTCTCCCCAGAATGTACTCTCACACTCTCCTGCTCTGGGAATGTTAAAAAAAAAATAAAGCGGGGGTGGGGAGGGTGACATTTTCTTTTCAGAATAGTTTAGACAGAGTCCTGCTGGAAGCAAGGAATATGACTAAACGATTTCTTAGAGTCTCTTCCAGCCAGTGATTCATCAGACATAGAATTTTCAGCTGGAATGGACCATTATATTCTGGGCCAAATGTCTCATTTTTGCAAACAAGGAGAGTGAGGTCCGTGGAGGTTAAGGATCATGGGGGCCACTTTCTGCCGTGGAAAGAACATGGGATTTGAAATTAGAAGCTCCGTGTCTGAGGCCAGACTCAACTGGCCGCGTACTGTGTCACCTGGAGCAGGGAAAACAGGACACCCCTCCTCTCCCTCCTTCCGAGCCTTGTCCTAACTATCGGATGACAGCACATCCACGAAGGACACGAGAAAATGTTCTAAAGGGCTTTATCAATACGCTGCGAGGTGAAGTGGCTTGTTCAGGGTCACCCTGTGGTAGAACCAGTATTGTTCAATTCCCATCACACAATGCTGCCTTCTTGACGTTTTGCCAATTCTCTCGTTAGGAGATTTTCTCATAAACCACACTAATTTGATCTCCACATGCTTTCTTTTAAACCCCTGGGTACACAGACTCAAACTGTGGGAATCCAGACCGGCTTGGATGGACCATAGGCTTCCGCTACCTCACGGTCACGGCCCTCAGACCTCGGGCTGAGAGCTGCCGAGGGACCGGGCACGTCCACAGGCGAGCTTTCCCCAGGCCTCTCTAACTGGTTTCATGGCCCCAGATTGGATGCTGGAGATGGCTATTTGGTAGCTTTTAGTGGACTACTAAGCTACAGCTTGAACGCTGGAATAGGATGAGGGTGGTGAAGTGATAACAGAGCCTCCAAGTTCACGCTGGACAGAGATTTGGGAACTCATTCAGCCGTAAAAGGTGGCTGACTTGCCAGTCTGTGGCCGGCCACAGAGAGGCAGAAGATGGCAGCCGAGTGTCAGGGGTGACGTGTGGACCACGAAGGGCTCCGAGCCCTGCCATCACTGCTGGTGCCTTGAAAAGGTCGACCGTGCTCCTCTAACCCGTCGCTGACCACAGGGCGTGGTGAGCTCTCAGGAGGTGGGCCAGCACCCCCCCTCGCAATCAGCAGGAGACGCACACATCCTGCGGCTGCTGACAGGCTAGCCCTCCGGTCCCTGGGCGCTGCCCGGACCTGCCCCTTTCCTAACTGACGCCTCCCTACACTTGACACGGGGGTGCGCCCCTTCACACTGGAGACAGCTGAGCCTCTTCTCCAACAACAGTCTTTGGCCCTTGAAGAGCACAGCAGACAAGTCCCATTTTCCCTGTTTTCTAAAGCATGAAGAATGTTTCAAATTTCAGGAATAATGCTGAGGTCAAGCCTACAAGAAATAGAGAGTATAGCTCTTTTTGCTCTAAGCAATAAAAAAGCAAAAATGGGGAAAATCCCGTGAGCCAGTTCGGCCAACAATTTCCACGTTAAATAAAAAGTGCAAGTTGGAGCCATGTGGTCTCAATAAAGTAGTAAAATATATTTTCTTTACCCTACACTTCATGTGCCTATAACCTTCCTTTTAAATCATCTCCAACCAGCCCCAAATCACCCTGACCGCAAATCATGTGGTGGCTTTGGTCTCCAGGCAGTGGAATGTGCTGGAGTGGACCAGCCGCTACCCGGGGCGCCCAGGGGGAGCCCCCCAAACCCGCAAGGCTGAGTGCGCGCATGACATCAGAGCTCAGCCATCCAGGAAAGAGCTGCGAGGGCCGCAAACCACAGCAGGCAGATAAAGCCGGGAACGGCCTTTCTTAGGAAAACATTCGCCAATACCACAGGCAGCTGGCAGAGGTATGTTTTAATTACATTCACAGAAAGCCACTGTATCCTCAGCCCCACGGGCTTGGCGCTGACCAGCCACTGGGGAGCTCACTGGAGCCCGGCTGGGGAACGGGAAAGCCAGCAGAGCTGCGGGTTGGTCACCGCAACTCCCGGTCTGTGTCACGCCTTGATTTGCCCCAGCTGTGGAACCGCTGGATAGGCTTTGAAAGGGTTTCCAAGTGAACCAGACCTCAGGAGTAACCTATCCTTCACTTTATAGCTGGAGATTAAGAGCAGCCCAAGGTGTGAGACGTCAATTATGCAGTTCATGATTAATTGAAGAGACGCCCAGCTTGTCCTGGGCATAAACAAAGCTGCAGCGACTGCCATGTGCCAGCCCATCAGAGGACCCAGTGTTGTATTTTGCAAGTGCCATTGGAGCTTTTGCTTATTTATTTTTTTTAAGGAACCATTTAAAGAATTAAGTATACAGACTTTGAAGGGCTGGTAAACGTATTGGGTGTGCCTTTGGGCACCTCAGAGGAACAAAGTTCAACAGGCATTGGTAAAGCATGATGAAAGCTCAAGGGAAAAAAATGGTCCAAGTATAAATGCTCTTTTAAAGAGTACTTAACCATCATCTTACAATAATTGCTAAAGTTGGAGTTTGAAAAGAGACTCTGCAGAAATCTATTATGAGACAAGAAGGATATGCCTGAAAAGTTCCGTTGGCTTTTCTAATTTTAGCCCCAGAGAGCAATGGTTGCTGCTAATTCTGGTTTGTGATTTCATCTAAGTGAAGGGAAATTTTCAATAGTAAGAAGGAAAAAAAGACCCAGCAAAAGCACACAACAAACAACAAATGAAAACACTGCTGATCAAAGCAGGTCTCCTCCCTAAAGGGACAGTGAAAAATTACACAGCCGTTAGCCGTGCTAATGTCTAGTGCCTACAGTCTTTTCAGAAACATGCTATTTTACAGCCTGGTACCTATCTGGCAATAATCTTCACCAGACACCCAAGGATAACTGTCCATTTCAGGAGGGGGGAGGGGAGGGCCCAAATGCGCGCTCATAATTTCTTCATGTAACCTCTAAATGGCGGGAGAAAATGCAAGGCTCTTGGATTACTGAAAATAACCTGTTTGCCATTGTGTGGGCAATGAGGAGCTAGCACCTGCGTTTGGAAATCGCTGGGTTCATGAGATTTCCCACAGATTTATCAGCAGGAGAAATAAACAAGCACCCACTGAGCTCCACCTGGAAGTGTGAGAAGGGCCATGGAAAGTCTTTTCATCACGTGGAGAGAAATTCAACGTAACCTACCAGGATGTTAAACGGCATTCCAGAACCCTGATGATTCTCTTCTTCATCAGGCAGTTGAAAACAAGCTCCAGCCCCCTCCTCAGGTGGTCCTCCCCCCTGGCCTTCCCACACACCACACATCACCGCTCTCCTGCCTGTCAGGAGAGCGGTGACTTCAATACCCCTGAGAGCCCAGGTGTCAGGGTTTTTACGCTCCTAGTGCAGGGAGATTGGGGGAATTCTCTCCTTCAAACTCATGCTGGTTACCTCTGGCTTAGCTAATTTGAAGAATTCACCAACACTGAGTACTTATAAAACAGCGACAGTAACGCTTTCCGTGAAAACTGTCAGATTTTCAGCTTAGTCTTTCCACGGTAGACGAGTCATCAGGAATGCATTCTTCCCCATTGTGTCCTGCCCGCCACTTGTTCCCTGAGACCACAGCCAACTGAACGCTAACCAAGACGGGGACCCCGTCCAAGGGGCTTCCAGGGGAACAGGAGGACGAACGTCCATCATCTGACTTTGTTAGACAAAGGACTGCAGTCGGGTGAAACCCACGAAAACAAGCAAGCAAACAACTTTCAGGCAGCTGAAGGGCACCAACTGTGAAGGCGCCCAGATTTCTCGCGGGAAACATCACCAAACATCCGGTGAAGTGTAGCCAGCTGAAGCTCATTCAGCGGCTGAGCAGCAGTTAGGCTGTCAGAGATCGCTCGCCCTGGGAAAGCTTCCTTCGACTTCAACCAGGGACGGAGCAGATTGCAAAGAAATCCGGCCACAAACAAACCCGGTGCAAACCGCTCCAGGCATGTAAACGCTTGCAAGAGTCTCTGTCAAAGTGTCACTTTTTAAATGGAAAAAAGGGGGAGAGGTTCGGCCTCTTGCCTCTCTCCCCTCCCCCACCCCAGCTCTAACCGCAGGGAAGTCTCGGGAGCGGGACCCCCTTCCCCGACCCCCGCGAGCGGACGGACAGGGGAGGAGAGCCCGGGACCGCCTCGAGCCCCCGCCGGGAGCGCGCACGGCTCTGGGCACGCGCGGACCTGCCGGGAAGGCGGCACCTGGGCCCCCGCGCCCACTCACCAGCCCTCGGAGAACACCTTCGGCCCCTGAGCCAGCTCGTCTCGGGTCTCTCAGCGCCTTCCCGGCTCGCAGAGCCCGACCTCTGAATCCGGTCTCGTTGGCGGAGCGCCGCGCACAAAACGAGCCCGCAGCTCGCGACCAGGAGCCCGGCGCGCGGGCGGCGGGAAGACGTCTTGGCGTCGTCGGCCTGGCGGCCTCGGGCGGAGGGGGCCTGCGTGCTGGGGAGGGGCGGGGGCGGGGGTGTGTCCTGGGGCTACTGGGGAGGGGGCGGGGTTGTATCCTGGGGGCTGCTGGGGAGGGGGAGGGGGTGTGTCCTGAGGCTGCTGGGGAGGGGGCGGGGTTGTATCCTGGGGGCTACTGGGGAGGGGGCGGGGTTGTGTCCTGGGGCTACTGGGGAGGGGGCGGGGTTGTGTCCTGGGGGCTGCTGGGGAGGGGGGGGGGGTGTGTCCTGGGGGCTGCTGGGGAGGGGGCGGGGGTGTGTCCTGGGGCTACTGGGGAGGGGGCGGGGGTGTGTCCTGGGGGCTGCTGGGGAGGGGGGAGGGGGTGTGTCCTGGGGGCTGCTGGGGAGGGGGCGGGGGTGTGTCCTGGGGGCTGCTGGGGAGGGGGCGGGGGTGTGTCCTGGGGGCTGCTGGGGAGGGGGCGGGGGTGTGTCCTGGGGCTACTGGGGAGGGGGCGGGGTTGTGTCCTGGGGGCTGCTGGGGAGGGGGCGGGGGTGTGTCCTGGGGGCTGCTGGGGAGGGGGGAGGGGGTGTGCCCTGAGGCTGCTGGGGAGGGGGCGGGGGTGTGTCCTGAGGCTGCTGGGGAGGGGGGAGGGGGTGTGTCCTGAGGCTGCTGGGGGGGGGGCGGGGGTGTGTCCTGGGGGCTGCTGGGGAGGGGGGAGGGGGTGTGTCCTGAGGCTGCTGGGGAGGGGGGAGGGGGTGTGTCCTGAGGCTGCTGGGGAGGGGGCGGGGTTGTGTCCTGGGGGCTGCTGGGGAGGGGGGAGGGGGTGTGTCCTGAGGCTGCTGGGGAGGGGGCGGGGTTGTGTCCTGGGGGCTGCTGGGGAGGGGGGAGGGGGTGTGTCCTGAGGCTGCTGGGGAGGGGGCAGGGGTAGGGGTTGTGTCCCGGGGGCTGCTGGGGAGGGGGCAGGGGTGTGTCCTACGGCCGCTGGGGAGGAGGGGGGGTGTGTCCTGAGGCTGGGCGAGGGAGGGGGCGGGGTGTGTCCTGGCTCTGGGATGGGGTGCGTCCTAGGGCTGCAGGGGAGGCGGAGGGGGTGTCCTAGGGAGCAAAGCCGCTAACTTTCGAAAGAACGCTGAGGGGACCGAAGGCGAGCCTCAGGGGCTCCAAGCCGTCAGCACACCTGGCGAGACCTTCACCTGGGCCGGGGTAGCGCTCACGGCGGAGCAGGTAATAAGCAAGTTCCTCCCACGGTTTCGGAAGCCTGTCCCAAAGACCTCTGTCCAGTTAGTCAGCTTCGCGCCTCTCAAGACACCTTGGCTGGGGTGTGAAATCCAGGTAGTAACTAGTAGTGAATTTGTGTTATTTGTAGAAGAAATCACCTTCTGTTCCATCTTCCTCACAGACCCTCCCATGCTGGGGTATGTTCAGTTACACTCTCCATCTGCGTTGCTTCTCATGAATTAAATTGCTTCTCTGATGTTGCCTTACTGCAAAGCTATAAATTAATTACATTACCCCCCAAGCCCCTAGGAAGAGGAATGCCAAGAATAAATCTGGGCTTTGTTCTTTTTTATGTTGAACAAGTCTGTCATTAATCAAGCCTTCCCACCCCAACTAGGGAACAGACCCAAGACTGCAAGATGTGTGTATGTCTGGTCGTCCTGCTGTCTTTCTCTGCAGCTTTACGTCATAGTGACTCAGCTACCACACAGACGGATATTGTGGGGAAACAATAGGACAGACAGGACAAACCATTTAATAAAGACCTACTTACCAACTATAACCGATTGGCAGACACAGCCTCATTTTTAAACGTTTACAAAGATTATTTCACCACTTCTAGTGTTTCCCATCTTTGAGTCACAGAACTGCTTGTGATTGGTCAGTCTGAGAGACAGAAAGCCAGAATTGTACTTGGAAATTTAAGGAAAAAATTCATAAGGGACCCATGAAGCTATTAATTTAAATGTAGCATATAACATGTCAAAGGCATGACAGGTTCTTGAAGTCAATTAGAAACCGTATCAGAAAGTGTGTTCCAGAAATAGAATCATCTTGAAAGGTCCAAAACAGAGAGAGTGCAAAAAACATTTTTTGAAATAAAAGTAAAATGTTGAGAGTCTAGTTCATATCTTCATTTTTCATATCCTAAGGAAATGATGGGTCATGAAATATTGGATTTTTTTTTCTCCCTTATTAAATCTCCCCCTTTCTTTGGGAATCAAAGTAAAGTTAATACGGATAAGGTTGCTTTTCAAAGGGGAAATATTTTGGCAGGTTTAGTCACTTTTTGTGTGTGATTAGGTCCTTCTATTTTTTCCCCTACACCTGTTCCTCGAGTCTCTGAATAACAGAGGGAAAGACTTGGTTTCTCTGGAAGCATCACGGTGAAGCCGGTGGCCTTGCTGGGGTGGGTAGGGGTGTCACTAATATCCATTTCAGGTCCTAACCACCTTCCTCATCTCCAGGAAGGGGAGTTAAAAAGATCTTTCCTCTGTGAATTAGGAGGAACACTTTACTGATGACGACGCCCGGGCTAAAGCAGGAGGAACAGTTGGGCGCGAGGCAGGGGGTCGTTCAGCGTGTGGTCACCAGGATCACAGAGACCCCTGTAGCCCCTCTGTTCACGCTGTGGAGAGTTTAGGAGCCTGAAGTGCAGTGAGACACCCACGACGTAGAACCGCCCCAGTCAAAGATGACGCCCCCTGGGGGTCCTGTGCGGGGGCATGGGTGAGGCTGAGGGGTGGATGGACTTTCCGTGTCCTTCCACATGGTACACAGCAGGAGGCCACCTGTGGGTGCGGCTCTCAGTTCCAAAGGTCCCTGGAGATTCTGCCCTCCTTTCCCAACGCTGAATGGTCTGTTGAGTTTCTTGGGCTGGGAGAGGCAGAGGTGAGTGTTCTCAGGGTGAGGTCTGCAGCATACCAGCCTCCAACAGGGGTGCAGAGCTTCCTGAAAATGCAGATTCCTTGGGCCCTACTCAGAACTCCTAAATCGGGATCTTTCTGCCTGGGGCCTCTAATGTCAGTGCGTGCGTGTGTTGTGTGTGTGTGCATAATTGAATGTTTTGAACAAGAAATATTCACGTAATTTAAATAAAGGTCTATACAAGGCAGTCTTCTTCCTACCAGGTTCCCGTCTGGTCAGTCCATACCCCTCCTTGAAGGTAACCACCAGTACTAATTTTTTTCTGCAGACTTCTAAGTTTCTGTATACATATAGCTGCAAATACTCTTTCTCTTTATTTCTTAAAAATACTATATGCAGAACAATTACTGTCTTTTAACTTGCTCTTTCACTTAAATATGCTTTTGGATCTTTTCTATACCACATGCTCAATTATTCATTCATTTGGAGACAAACAATTATTAAGCACCCACTGTATATACCAAGTACTATTGTGTATTATAGGGATACGGAAGTCAACAAAATTGATAAAAATTTCTGCCCCACAGCATTTATATCTGGGGGGGCAGATAAAGCACATGATAAACATAGTAAGTTATACATGTGTTACAATATAAGAAGAGTAATTTAAAAAATAGAGCAAGATAGTGGAGATTGGGAATGTCAGGTAGGAGATTTTAATTTTAAATGGAGTGGTCAGAGGTGGCCTTACTGGGAAAGCGACATTTAAGCAAAGAGTGAATGGTGGCGAGGGAGTGAGCTTTGGGATTCTTTGGGGAGTACGGGGATCCAGGCAGAGGGAACAGCGCTTGCAAAGGCCCTGAGGTGGGAGTTTGACTAGCCTGTTTGAGGAACAGGGAAAAGGCCTTGTGGCTGGAGAAGAGCGAGGTGGAATGTCAAAGGAGCACGGAGGGCAACGGGGCGATGGGCAGCCGTTGGAGGGTCTTGGGAAGAGGAGAGGCAGGATGCGTATCACGGACATGTTTAATGTCTCGTAGCATCCTCTAGGGCAGACGCAGCACAATTTATTTAATCAGGACCACGATGACAGACATTGGAGTTGTTTCCAATATGCTGCTATTAAACAATGTTACAAGCTTTACACATGACATTTTACACTTGTGCAAGTGTATCTAAGGTATTCGTTCCCCCAAGTAGGATTACTGGGGGGTGCATTCCTAGTTCTGGTGGACGTGGCCCCATTGCCCTTCAAAGAGCCCGGCCAGCACACAACAATGCTGACCAGGGCCTGTTCCCCGCGGCCTTGCCTGCAGAGTGCAGCGGCAAACGTTGGGGCATCCACCAGCCTGACGGGTGAAAAGTTAGGTCTCAAGCAGATTCGCAGATGTCGAAATCAAATTTATGGTGACCAAAGGGGAAGCATGGGGGAAGTGATAAGTTAGGAGATTGGGATTAACATACACACACTATGATATATAAAATATTGATGGGGGCTTCCCTGGTGGCGCCGTGGTTAAGAACCCGCCTGCCAATGCAGGGGACACGGGTTTGAGCCCTGGTCTGGGAAGATCCCACATGCCGCAGAGCAACTAAGCCCGTGCGCCACAACTACTGAGCCTGCGCTCTAGAGGCCACGAGCCACAACTACTGAGCCCATGTGCCACAACTACTGAAGCCCGTGTGCCTAGAGCCTGTGCTCCACAACAAGAGAAGCCACCACAATGAGAAGCCAGCGCACCACAACGAAGAGTAGCCCCTGCTCGCAGCAACTAGAGAAAGTCCTCGTGCAGCAACAAAGACCCAACGCAGCCAAAAATAAAAAAAGTAAATTAAAATAAATTAAAAAATAAAATATTGATCGATAACCAACAAGGACCTACTGCATAGACCAGGGAACTCTACTGAATATTCTGTAATAACCTATAATGGAAAAGAATCTGAAAAAGAATACATATATATGTATATATATATATATACAACTGAATCACTTTGCTGTACACCTGAAACTAACACAACATTGTAAATCAACTATACTTCAATTAAAATTTAAAAGTTAAAAGAAATTTTTAAAAATTTTTAAAAAGATGGTTCTGGCTGCCTTTCTCTGATTCTGTTTTATTTTGCTCCAAGGAATAAACCAGTTGCCTCACTACCACTTAAAAAAATAATTTAAAAATATTTAATTGTGGTAAAAAAAACACATAATGTAAAATTGACCACTTCAACCATTTTTAAGTGTATGGTTCAGAAACTTCAAGTATATTCACGTTGTTGTGCAACAGATCTCTAGAAATTTTTCATCTTATAAAACTGACGCTTGGGACTTCCCTGGTGGTCCAGTGGTTAAGAATCCTCCTTCCAATGCAGGGGATGCGGGTTTGATCCCTGGTCAGGGAACTAAGATCCCACATGCCGTGGAGCAATTAAGCCCGTGTGCCACAACTGCTGAGCTCAGGTGTCTCAACTAGAGAGCCCACGTGCCGCAACTAAGACCCGACAAGCCAAATAAGTAAATATTAAAAAAAAAAACAAACCTGACACACCGTCCCATTGAACAGCAATTTCCTATTCCCCCTCCCTGCAACCCTGGCAGCCACCACTCTACTTTCCGTCTTTATGAATTTGACTACTTTAGATCCTTCATATAAGTGGAATCATACAGTATTTGTCTTTTTGTGACTGGCTTACTTCACTTAGCATAATGTCCTCAAGGTTCATCCATGGAGTGGCATGTGACAGCATTTCCTTCCATTTAAAGGCTGAATAATACTCCATTGTATGGATGGACCACATTTTCTTTATCTTCCATCTGTCCTCGGACATTTGTGTTGCCTGCACCTCTTGGCTATTGTGAATAGTGCTGCTGTGAACATGGGTGTACAAATATCTATTTGAAATCCTGCTTTCAATTCTTTGGGATATATACCCAGAAGTGGGATTGCCAATTTTTAATTTTTTGAGGAACCTCTATATGCTGTTTTCCACAACAACTGTACCATTTTATATGCCCACCAACAGTGCACATGGGTTCTAATTTCTCTACATCCTAACAAATTAACATTTGTTATTTTCTACTTTTGTTTTGTTTTGTTTTTAAATATTTATTTAATTTTTTTTGGCTGCGTCGGGTCTTAGTTGCGGCACTCAGGATCTTTGTTGCGGCATGCGGGCTTCTCTCTAGTTGCAGCATGCAGGCTCTCTAGTTGTGGCTCGCATGCTCAGTAGTTGTGGCATGCAGGCTTAGTTGCCCCGCAGCATGTGGGATCTTAGTTCCCCAACCAGGGATCGAACACGTGTCCTCTGCATTGGAAGGCAATTCTTAACCACTGGACCACCAGGGAAGTCACCTATTTTGTTTTGTTTTGGTTTTTGATAGTGGCTATCCTAATGGGTATGAGGTGATATCTCATTGTGATTTTGATTTGAATTTCTCTAACGATTAATGATGTTGAACATCTTTTCATATGCTAGTTGGCTACTTGAATATCATCTTTAGAGAAATATCTACTCAAGTCTTTTCCCATTTAAAAAAATTTATTTTTATTTTTATTTTTTAAAATTTTTATTTTATTTATTTTTGGCTGCTTTGGGTCTTCGTTGCTGCGCGCGGGCTTTCTGTAGTTGCGGTGAGCAGGGGCTACTCTTCGTTGCGGCGCGCAGGCTTCCCGTTGTGGTGGCTTCTCTTGTTGCAGAGCACAGGCTCAAGGTGCGTGGGCTTCAGTAGTTGTGGCATGTGGGCTCAGTAGTTGTGGCTCACAGGCTCTATAGCTCAGGCTCAGTAGTTGTGGTGCACGGGCTTAGTTGCTCCGTGGCATGTGGGATCTTCCCAGACCAGGGCCCGAACCCATGTCCCCTGCATTGGCAGGCGGATCCTTAACCACTGTGCCACCAGGGAAGTCCCCCTTTCCCATTTTAAAATCATGTTATTTTTATTGTTGTTGAGTATAAGAATGCTTTATATATTCTGGATATTGACCCCATATCAGATACGTGATTTGCAAATACTTTCTCCTATTTTATAGGCTGGCTTTTCACCCGGTGGGTTGTGTCCTTCAATGCACAAAAGTTCTGAAGTTTGATGTAGTCCCGCTTGTCTGTTTTTGTTTCCGTTGCCTGTGCTTTGTTCCACTACCACTTTGTGACAGTAATCTTCTACCTACTGTTTTGAGATGCCATTTTCATCATGTATTAAATTCCTGTATATAGTTGGGTCTATTTCTGAACATCCTATTCTGTTTCAGTAGTTGATCTTAGTTCAAGTGTCACTGCCCCACTGTGTTAATTATTGAGGCTTTTGCTTTTAATATCCAGTGAGGCTAATTCTCTCATTGCTCTTCCCTCTCAGAGTTTCCAGGTTCTTATTTTCCCATATGAATTGTGGAGTAAACAAATAATAATAATAGAACCCTTAATAATATTTTCATTATTAGAATTAAATTTACATAATTAACATAGAGAGAATCAACATCTTTAGTTATCAAGTTTTCCTAGCTGAGAAAAACAGAGGTCTTTCCATTTGTTCAAACTTATTTTGTGTCCTTTAGGAATGTTTTACAGTTTTCTTCATATGTGTCTTGCACATTTTTTTTATATTTATTCCTAGGTATTTTATCTTTTTATTACTATTATAAATGCGGTCTTTTTTCTTATTTTTTAATTTATTTTTTTATTGATGTATAGTTGATTTACAATGTTGTGTTAATTTCTGCTGTACAGCAAAGTGACTCAGTCATACACATATATACATTCTTTTTTATATTATTTTCCATTATGGTTTATCCAAGGGTATTGAATATAGTTCCCTGTGCTATACAGTAGGACCTTGTTGTTTATCCATTCTATACGTAACAGTTTGCATCTACTAACCCCAAGCTAGGATAAATGGGGTCTTTTATCTCCTTTCATCTTCTTACTGAATATAATCAACTAATTATAGTCTATTCATTTTGTACCATTCTATGTTACTAAATTCTCTTATTATTCATATATATTTCTCTTGTATTCCTAACTATGTAATAACATCATCTAAAAATAAAGATTAACTCTGCTCTCCAATTTTTATACTTTAAATTTTTCTCTCTTCTAATTTCATTGCCTATTAGGAACAATGTTAAATAACTGTAGTGATAGTGGACATTCTTGCCTTATATTTGATTTTAATGGGGAAATGCCTCCAGTGTTTCCCCAAGAGGTGTGGAATGGGCTTTTGGCTGAGAACAATATATTTTGTTATGCTAAGGGAATATTAATTTATTCTTATTTTATTGAGGGCTTTTTTTTGGGTCAAGTACGATTATTGGCTTTGATCCAAATGCTTTTTTTAAAGTATCTTTACAAATGATCATACAATTTTTCTCCTTAGATCTGTTAATTTGATGGAACATAATAAATTTACTAGTAATGAACTATCCTTGCATTCCTGTAATAAACTCCACTTAGTCATGGTAATTATTTTTTTAATGTGCTGACAGATGCTATTTGCTAATATTTTATTTAGAATTTTTGCATAGGTATTCGTAATTGAGATTTTGACAAATTTTTGTGTCATTGCATTGTGATCAAAGAATATCATCTGTAATGTTTCTATCTTTTGGGATCGATTGACTTTCTGGGTGGCCTAACTTATGGACAATTTTTATGTATGTTCCTTGGTCACTTGAAAAAACACTGTTGTCTATATTTTCAGGATGTAGACTTGAATAACATATGTCTTATTAATGATGTTATCTGTGTCTTCTTTGAACTTCAGATATTTGGACTTGATTTGTAGTAGACTGAGAGAGTTTTCATTTATGTATATTTCTCCTTGCATCTGTTGTTATTTCTGCTTTATAAGGTGGGTGCTATGTTATTTGGTGAATATATATTCATAATTGTCACAGCTTCATTTTGAGTTGTATCGTTTGGTGTTACAAGGTGCCCTTTTTCTTATTTCGTTTATCCATTGGCTTGCATTCCACCTTAGTGGATGGTGAGGTCACAGCCTTACTTTGTTTTCTGTTCCCCTTGCCTGGTGTGTCTCTCCTTACGGTTTCACTCTGCGTCCTGAGTCACTTTGATCTGCGTGTGTCTCTCATGGACAGGCTTTCAATCTGCGATGGCGTCCCCTGCCACCACTCTGCTGACCACTTCCTGTGCCAGCTGTCACCAGACAAGGGATGTAGCTTTCTGCTTCTGCTCTTCAGGTGACCCTCCTCTTCAGGGGGAGAAGGTTCTTCCTGGTGCTTTGTGGGATCTCAACAGCTAGTTTGCTTACCTGAGTAGCTACATGCTGTTTTGTGAACAAAATGTTTGTATCTGTCGTTTAGGCTTATATTTATGGTATTGTTTTTCAGGAGTCCCCATTATTCCTATAATAGAGTAAATTTAAACAGCAGCTCTCAGACTCAGCTTAGAATGATGGTTTTGGGGGTGGTACGAATAACACATCCCTTGGGCAGCCTGACACATGGTCCCTTTTGATCCTCCCCATCACACTGGGTTTGCAGAGCAAGGACCCCGATCATACAGATGGGAGAGAGTGAGGTAAGGCTTCTCAATATTGTATTTCCTCATCCTTTCTCACACAAGTAGTCAGACGATTCAGCTGTCAGGTACACTATGGAAGGGCCTGGATGTGGGGAAAGATGCTTTCCAGGGTCTCCAAGGCGGAGCTTCAAATTATAAGAAGTAGAGTGATCGTAGGTTTAGCTCTCTTCTGAAAACGCTAACGTTGTTCACACACAGGAGGGGTTTCTTACTGGAATCTGCCTTTCCGGGGAAACTTTAAAACAAAAGAGACCCTTATCTCTTGAGGACGGTGTGAGTGTGGTCCTGCCCCCAGGCTCAGGGGTCTGGGTGACCTCCAGGGTCCCCTTGCTCCGGATGCTCAGATAGGACATCTCAGGGTCCGGATGTGTCATTTTCAAACTTTGGCCCCAGAAGTATGATCTGTCAGGAGACGGTAATCAATGATATTCAGATTTAAAAGCATCCAGTGGTTATGTAACAAGATGCTACCTCATGGAGAAACGGAAGTCAGGACCAAATCTCAGCACAATAATGCTACTACCTCTCTTTCAGGGTTAGGGACGGGCAGATTACAATCCGCTTCAAATTGCCGCGTGTTAAAGGAAACAGAAGAATTTCCACATTTCTTTTTCTGGGATGAAAGCAAAAAAGGTAAAGGGGGGAAATATATGGAAATCTTTCACATTGAGACACTTCAGAATTATGTTCTCTTCTGACCAGAAATTCCAGAGTTGTCCCAAGATTCAACCTCTGAATCATGCCGACTAGGGAGACATTGTCTGAGGAAGACTGGAATTCCGAACATTCTTAGAGGCCTCATAAAAATCCCGAAATGAGGGACATTTACATTGTGGTCACACAAAGAAAAGCCCCCTCGTGATTTGGGATCGAGTTTGTGCATTTTATATTTATAGTATCAACAGCAGAGGAATGCAGAGTTTGGCGTGGGGAGAGGCTGGGGCAGGAGGGGTGAGTAAGGAATGAGGAGGGTGGGGGGCAAGTTTTCACCGAGAGCCTGTGGGTACCGGGAGGGGCCGTGTCTGATGGTTGGTTGTTTGTTCATAGAGCAGAATCTTCCTCAGGTCTCCAGGGTGAGGGAAGACGGGCAGCATCCTTTACTGCTCTTGCCTGCTCACAAGGAGAGCTTGGCTTCTGCCTTTGGCCCCCCTGAAGCCCTGGGCGCCCACATAAGTTGACACACGGAGCTTGTGTTCACAGACCTGCAGGATCCCTCCTCTTTGCCTGCAAGGGACTCTGGAGCATCAGTTCAGGATGGTCCGCTCCCGAGAAGCACAGGCAGGTCAGAGGTCACTGGAATTCCCAGCCCAGGCCGCTCACCCACCACCTCACAAGATGACAGACCCCTGGGGCCACACTTGCCAAGAGAGGGGCTGTCAGGTGGCAAAAGAGACATTCCTTTCACCACTTGTCATGGGATGTTTATACACTTGGGAGAGGGACTTACACAGCGAAACAAGGGCATATGGGAATACGGTCTTTGCAGACTTGCTAAAATTGGACCTGAGTTCCAGATAAAAAGACATGTTTCCGTAAACAGCAAAGCGTAAAGTAAGCCCACAAGAGAACAATTTCTTGTACCCGAATCTCAAGCCTGGGGTGGCGGGCGGAGGGTAGGAAGGCCAAGGAGGGTACAGCAGGGGTCAGGCATCCTGCCCCCCTTGTTCAGGTCTGTGTTGAGCCGCTGCCCCAAGTGGGTCCACAGCTCTTTACCTGGAGGCTAAGAAATCCCTCCCTCTCCCCAGAAATAAGCTTCCGACAGGGATTTATAGGACAATGACAATGGTGGGTGAACAAGCTGCGAGTCTCGTAGTGATGAGGGAGGATTCATAGGACAACGTCATCTGCGCGCTGTTAGGTCATCCATCATTTATTCTTTCTTTATATGGAACCCAGCCTCTGCTGGCTCATCTGAAGGAAAACCCAGCCCTTGACTTTCAGAGGTTTAGCCATGGCTGGGGAAGAGAAAAAACACAGCAAAACGAACCGATGTGCATTGAAACAGCTGCAGAATAATTAAGTCTGTCTGTGCTGGTCTAAAATGTGGTTTTCAAGTCGTGTGCATCTGAATCAAAGGGTCTTGAATAAATGCAGATTCATGGGCCCTGCTACTGGGCCTCAGAGGGCAGGGCCGGAGATTTGGGTGTTAAAGCAGTATCCTCAGTGAGTTGATGGAAATGAGCCTCAACACCTACTCTGAGAATCACTGGTCTAGAGCGTGCTATTACTTTATTACAGAAGCGGTGGGAGGGGAGTAACCCTGGTGGAGTTCTTACTACCTGGAGTGTTTGCACGCACCTGTCATTTAATTCTGAGGCAGACTCGGGGGCAGGTGTCCACAGCTGAGCCGGGAGTCTGGTCGGGGTCAGCAGCTGAAGTCTAGACTGTGCTCCGGAGGAACGTGTGCTCTTCCTGAGATGGGAGGGTGTCTGGGTGAGCAGCAGACAGCGCCCCTGGGTAGGCGAGCCTGTCCCCGCCACGTCCCCTTGGCCAGCCTCCATGCCACTCCAAAGCTACCCAGTAGATGCAGACCTGACCGTGGCATTGCACGATGTATCCGTATGACTCTGAGGCTCACTGTTTTCACCGAGCAGTGTCACTCAGACATCTTTTTGGCTGGGTTCCCGGATGTTTCGTCCGATGGAGGACAACTAGTTTGGAACTGCCATTCATGCAACAGAGAAGTGAAGCGCCGTTAATCACGCGTGCTGACTGCATCGTTAGCTGGGGTGGTTTGCGACTTGGATTCCACGGGTTTTGTCCTGTTCCTTGGCAGCTGTGCGTTTCACCCGCTGGTCGTCCTGAACCAGGGGAGTGTGAGGACAGGTGGGCAGGGCAGGGGCGCATCACCACCCCGGGGAGAGCTGAGAGCATGCACCCTGCCATGGCTGGTCAGACCTGTGTTCTTCATCCCCAGGCCCTGGGTGGGGTCTTGTTGATGACTCAGTTTGGTTACAGGTGAAGCTCAGGTTTGAGAAGGCTGGCAGGAGAGGCCTGGGGTGGCCCAGATTCGTGGATTCTGTTCTTTTAAGGAATCCATCAGCCGCGAGAAGATTCCGCGGTGTCAGCGCGATCCTGGTCAGACCTCTCAGACGTTGTGTGTGAGATAACCCCAGAGCTTGCCATAAATTATAAAGACATTCCTCAGTCACTCTCATCCCCCCGTTAAGGCCCCACTGATCCGAGCGGGTTCTGCGGAAAGATCCCCATCGCAGCGTGAGAAACAGCAGATGCCAAAGTCCTCCGACGCGGCCATCGCCAGCCCGCCCTGCGCCCCCAGACCAGTCGTGGGTGGGGTCGGGTCAGCCCTGGTTCCGACAAGAAGGCAGCTGCCCGCTGCGCTGAGACTGAAAACAAAGTCTTCTCAAGGCTCACGGGACGTGGGGATGCACTGCTGCTTCCCCAGTTCCGCTTCCTTCCTCCTTCCGGCCCCTGGTCCCCATCGGCCCCTTGCCACCAGGGCCTCAGCACCAGCTTCTCCCCACCTCGCCAGGCTTAGCTCCTAAGTCTCTGGCTGCTCGGAAAGTGACTGCTTGCCCACCACCCAGCGAAGACGCCCTGCAGCTCTGAGTGAGGAGGAGGTTCCCAGCCGAGGCCGACCCGCAGCCCGCCCCGGCCCGGGGGGAGGGCAGTCAGGCCTGGCCACGTCTGGGCCTCCACCTCCCTGAGACCCACGTGCCGGGCAACAGGCGTAATGAGGAAGAGCCTTTTGTATTCGATCACGAGTTCATCGCCAAGGGGTGTGGCCTAGAAGCTTAAATTACACATAACGGTCCGTCTCTGGGGACCCTGCCTCCCAGGTAAGGAGCATTCGGCTAAAATACCCGTGATTAGCGCCCAGGAAACCTCCCGACCAGGCGCACCTGTGAATGACGGCAGGAAGGAGAAATGAACACCTCCCCTCGGGAGGCTGACGGGAACCAGGAAATGCTTGGCTTCACGCCCTCCCCTTTTACTATAAAAGGAGCCTGAATTCTGACTCAGGCAAGATGGTTCTGTGGGGCACGAGCCCACCATCTTCCTGGTCTGCCGGCTTTCCGGAGAGAGTGGCTATTCCTGGCCCCAGCACCTCAGCTCTCAATTATTGGCCCGTCGTGCGGTGAGCCGTACAAGCTTCGACCCGGGACCATGAGCATCCAGATGTGCTGGGTGTTGCCAGGCGCATGTGATCGACATTACTGCGCCTTCCAGAAACCCGAAAATGACCGTGGGAGGGCACATCCGTGTGAAAAAGGGTGCAAAGGATGTTCTACCCAAGGATTCATGAAGACCTGGCAGATGGTACACTGCAGGCATTCAGCCGAGCGAGGCTTGTGAGTAAACACATCCATATTCACATTCCCAGGGTTTGCCTTGGAGGGAAGAACTCCCCTGTGGCCGGCCGGGGCGGCAGGTAGCATTTTGACCCCTGATATCACCTGGGAGCCTCGACCACGGTGTAGTGGGTACAGCCCGTGCCATACCCACGCTACATTCAGGAGAGATTTCTGCCTCTCCTCCTAATATTCAAGGATGGCTGGTCTTTCAAAAGTCTTTCTTTTTGCACAATGAAAGGGGTTAAATACCCATGAAGAGAGGTGGTAACTGCAATATTTTTGAGATGTGTTGACGTATTTGGTGGATCACCTGTAAGGATGTGGCCAGGACAGCCTTGGAAAGCCAGCACCCGGAGGAGGAAACGCCCATAGCTTCGTTCCCCATCCCCCCCCGGGAGCAGCGTTTACCAGCACAGCTGCTGCTTCAGAGCCCCGCTACCACAGGGGCGCAGCACGGAGCCTGAATATGCAATAAACCATACGCACACCTCCGGCTCTTTATGACTCACTCACCATGTTATGTCACTCGCTCATCCCAACTGCCCTGGGAGGCGGGCGCTAGGGTCTCCATCCTTCAGGAAGGAAACTGAGGCTGAGGGAGGGAGTGGCTTGGCTGGGATCACCCTCCCCCACAAATCAGCCGGTGTGCCCCCCTTCTGCAGCTGCTTCTCATTCCCCCTCTTGTTCTCTCTACAATCACTTCCTTTTCTTCCCTAAGAACAATATAGGACTTTGCTGATGACTTTTTGTGTTGCAATAGCAGGGGCTTCAGGGTCCTATTTAAACATCTCTCTCCTTCCAAAACTCAACCTCTCACAGTATTTATCTCTCAGGTTGGAAGAAAGTCACACACAGTCCAAACCCAGTTCCCCAGCTTGGACCACTTACCTTTAAGAAACCACCTTAGGGGGACTTCCCTGGTGGCGCAGTGGTTGAGAGTCCACCTGCCGGTGCAGGGGACAAGGGTTCGAGCCCTGGTCCGGGAAGATCCCATATGCCCTGGAGCAGCTGGGCCCGTGCACCACAACTACTGAGCCTGCGCTCTACAGCCCGTGAGCCAGAACTACTGAGCCCGTGCACCACAACTACTGAAGCCCACGTGCCCTAGAGCCCGTGCTCCGCAACAAGAGAAGCCACTGCAATGAGAAGCACACGCACCGCAACGAAGGGTGGCCCCCGCTCGCCGCAACTAGAAAAAGCCCGCGCACAGCAACGAAGATCCAGTGCAGCCAAAAATAAATTAAAAAAAAAAAAAAAAAGAAAGAAACCACCTTAGGGGCTTCCCTGGTGGCACAGTGGTTGAGAATCTGCCTGCCAATGCAGGGGACACGGGTTCGAGCCCTGGTCTGGGAGGATCCCACATGCCGCGGAGCAGCTGGGCCCGTGAACCACAATTACTCAGCCTGCGCGTCTGGAGCCTGTGCTCCACAACAAGAGAGGCCGCGATAGTGAGAGGCCCGCGCACCGCGATGAAGAGTGGCCCCCGCTTGCCACAACTAGAGAAAGCCCTTGCACAGAAATGAAGACCCAACACAACCATAAAAATAAATTAATTAATTAAAAAAAAAAAAAAAAAAAGGCTCACTACGAAATGCCAGACAGGAAGGATAACCAGTGAAGTTCATGCTCTTTAATGAGAGAGATGTGAGGCTTTTACTCATAAATTATTTAAAAAAAAAAAAAAAGAAACAGAAACCACCTTAGCAGTACCGGGCGGGTCCCGGGGTTCTGGAGGGAAAGGAGCCTGTTTTCCTTGGTATCCTTTAGGGTGAGGGATATCCGCATGTAGCATCGACCCTGCCTACCTCCCAGCTGAAAGCAACACGAAACACACACGTGAGTGAGTTATGACAGAGCCAGACAGACACCTATTCCTCCATCACGTAGAAGAGACATCAGGTTAGGATGTTATGTCAGCATCGTGACGTCAGGGACGCAGGGTTCCTCCTCTTTCGCTGTGGCCTCATTTCTAAGGTGGATGTTTGGGTGCCGATCATAGTGTCCCTCTTCTAGGGAGAAGGGAGAAGCAGCAGGGCATGTGACAGCTGTCCTTTACTTCCACCCACAGCTCCGTGGCAGCCTGGACTCTGTCAGTGGCCACGCTGGTGGTTAGAGAGGCGTGTACCCGGTACCCGGCCGAGAGGAGGGTCCTGTCACTTGGGGAAGGAGGGAGCCATGGCTTTGGGGTGAGTGCTGGCCAGCCCCCTTCTAGAATCTCTCAGACATCCCGTGGCAACCACTCCCCAAACTTAGGGGCTTAAGAATCTCCTGGGAAGCCTGTTAAACATTCAGATTCTGGGAGTCAAGGTTAAAGATTCCGGTTTGGTAGATTTGGGACAGGGGCCCGGAATCCTCATTTTTCTTCGGCAGCCCTTCCTCCTCATTCAGGTGATTCTGATGCAAACAGTTAGGGACCCAACTGCCTCTTGAGAAATAGCATACTGGGTTCCAATCAGAAACCAGAAGGAGAGACTAGGGTGTCTGGTGACACCCGGGGACTCACTTAAGAAAATGAAGCCCATTTGTTTCTCCTCTAGTGAAATGATGTGCATCTCTAACCTGCTTCTCCAGACGCTGCCGTGGGATTTGTGGCGTGAAAAGAAAGCAAGTCAGTTCTCATTCATAAGTAAAGAGGATGCAGTCGACAGACTAGTCTGTTAATTCTGTGAACTCCCCTCTGAATTAATTTTCGATATTTTTCAAATCTAGGATTCATTTTTTAAAAAATAGCTAATGTAGATTTTTAATCCTTAAGGCCTGAAATGAGAAAAGGTTTAACCATCTCAAAAGACTCACGCGGCCATTAGGATCCCTTCTCCCCATGATTTAAAATACAGCAAGTTAGAAAGAAAACAGGGCAGGGAGTGTACAGCATGAAGGCACGGTGTCTATGGTGACAGATTCTTTGGTCACAAAATTAAGGTTGCCTCCTTGAAATACAGCCCGGTTCAAATTCACAGCCAAAAGGCATATGTAAAGAAAAGGCAAAAAATACTGTAACCATCCTCAAAACCCAAGGACTGTTAAAAAAAAAAAAAAAAAGGGAGAGGAAAAATGGTACCACTATCATTCCTTCCTGAGCAATCACGTCATAAATAGCCTCTCCCAGCCAGCAACAAACGCTTTTCATCCACAAGCTCAAGGCAGAGCCCTCATAAATTGACTGGGATATATTCTTCCCCTGCTTGACCACAAGGCAGCCATTATTCAAACGCGAAGGCTCCTGCTGATGAGTTTTTCAGAGCAGGTCCCTGGTGGGGTTCAGACGACTGATGTCCATCGCTTTGGAGGCTGATACGTCAAGGATACCATGAGAGGAATCACCAGTCCCCTCCCCCCGCCTGCTGGCTGCAGCCACGGGGCCTTCAGATGTCACCACCCTCAGCCTTGAGGTCCCCCCCTGGGGATGGCATCCAGGCCACCACCGGTGAGCTGCGAGGTGTGCTTTTGATTATCTAAAGAGAGCGAACATAAAAAGCAAAACCTCACCCCGGGGGGAATGTAAGCCCGGCCTCTGTGCCCGCTGAAATGTATCGTCAGAACTTCACTATTCCTGTTTCACTGAATGGGCTCAGGCCGGACGCCGACCCTCAGAGCCCCCGCTCTGCTGTTTCCCTTGTGAAATGTGAGGAGATGGTCTTCATGACCCCAAAGTGTGTGTGGCTAGATTGTAATCAGGATAAATCATGTTCTCCTTGCCTGGTACCCCAGCCCTGGGGTACAGGCCGCAAAGTAGCTTTTTTATTTATTATTATTATTTTATTTATTTATTTATTTATTTATTTATTTATTTTTGGCTGCCGTTGGGTCTTCGTTGCTGCTGCGCATGGGCTTTCTCTAGTTGCGGCGAGCGGGGGCTACTCTTCCTTGCGGTGCGTGGGCTTCTCATTCCGGTGGCTTCTCTTATTGTGGAGCACGGGCTCTAGGCGCGCGGGCTCAGTAGTTGCAGCTCGCGGGTTCTAGAGCACAGGCTCAGTAGCTGTGGTGTGCGGGCTCAGTAGTTGTGGCTCGTGGGTTCTAGAGCGCAGGCTCAGTAGCTATGGTGCATGGGCTTAGTTGCTCCACGGCATGTGGGATCTTCCTGGACCAGGGCTTGAACCCGTGTGCCCTGCATTGGCAGGTAGATACTTAACCACTGCGCCACCGGGGAAGCCCACAAAGTAGCTTTAAAAGAATAAAAATCATGTATCTATTTTCATGATGTTTGGACAGAAAGTGTGCGAAACTGAAGCATGAATATGATATCTATCCTCAATGTCTTTCATATGAATTTTAAAAGTAATGGTTTATAAAGGCTTTTTTTTTCCTTTTTAATTTAGCATCCTCCCTAGGAATGAGGGCAAAAGTCCTCAAAAGATGCCTTGCAAGAAGGATGGGCCAAACCCCTTACACAGCAGTCCGCTCTCTTAGCTGCTCCCTTGACCACGAGACTCCAATCCAGCAGCCCCTTCCATCCGGGCATCAGCACCTGTGGGCCCAGCTACGCCTGGGTGAAGGAATCTTGCTGCCATCGTGTCTTAAACACCTTAAACATGTTCGGAATATCCCTCCTGCTGTTTTCATCCCTGTATTCGGTTTTGGAGGATCCCAATAGGTCCTTGAAATGGCACTGCCCAGTGGGACGGGGCCCACCCTGCAGGGCTGCAGAGGGACAGGCTTTTGGAAAGAAGACGGGCCCTTGCTGTTAGGATCCAATTCAATTCATTATCCTCTTGGCTCCTTTTCCAGCATTAGGGTCTTTTCTTATGACCTTTGTAAAAAAAATAATGAATAGTGAACCATAAACCGTAGCCAGTGGACAGAATGGGGGCCTGGCCACATCTGGAAGTGGGGTTGAACAGGGAAGGTCACCCACAAAACGAACGCAAGATGAGACCGTCCAATAAACACTTGTAAAAGCATGCATGGCACCTACGAAGCTTTCTTCGCCAGAGTTCCATCTGTTTATTGCTGCTTTATGGTTTTCCAGATGAGACAAAGCGATTTCAGACACGGATGATGCACACACGAGCTGCTTCCAGAGAAGAGATCTTCGGCAGAAACCTCCTTGCAGCCCCAGGGCGGCGGCCCTGCCCCTCGGCCGGGGCCCTGTGGTGGCTTCAGGGCCCTCCCTCGGGCAGTGCTGTCACTGTCCCACGAGTTAATTGCTGTGATTCCTTTTTAAATATGAGTAACAGAGTCCACAGTGTCTTTTGTTATTAATAGTGAAGTCCAGGGCTTTTAAGAAAAAGCGATTCAGACCAACGTAGTGTCACATGATCCCCAAAAAAAGACGACAAGAGGCAGAAACCAAGCCAAGAGGTGAAGAGACGGTGCGTTTCCTTCAAAAGACTGGAGATTCTCAGCTAGCTTACGCGGGGCGCCATCCTCACAGTTTTATCTGATGGACATTACTTATGACGTTCCTCAAGCAGGGAAAGAACAGCTGAAACCAAATTCTCCAAATTCTCCAGCCCTTAAATGAATTCCCAGCTATGAACCAGGAGACTCGCACTGTTAGGTCTTCAGGGCAGCGGGATCGGAGCTACACGACTCAGCTTTTTTGCACAATGCTGGCATGACTTTGTGGGATCCACGTATAATTTAGGCGGTGCCAGTACCGTGTTTTAAAGTAATGTCTGGACCTATGCCCATGAATTAGTTCAATCTGACTCTCCGCTTTTATCCCTAATGAGTCCTCATGTTTGTAGCCAGCGTGACCGGGGGCACACTGACACTCAGCATATCTTGGAGGACGGATCTTGGGGTCATCCCAGAGCCTCATCATTTCTAACGACTTCATATCCGAATGCGCGGTGCCGTGCTCACTCCCCAAACCCCCCAAAGGGAGGGAGGGGTCTTCTCTCCACCACTTTCCTCTCGAATCTAAATACGTATGTTTCACAACCAGACCCTGGCAGCCAAACCCTAAAGCCTGCATCCGTTTCTGGCACTGTTATCTGGAATTCAGGGTGCAGCACAATTAACTTGGGAGAGCATTGACAGGTATCCAAAGATGAGGAAAAGATTATGTGGATAGGTAAGGACAAAGGCTGGGGATTCTGAAAAGAATTAGGGTAGATGTGCTTTGATGCACTGCAGCCAGCCAAAACATCTGATGCCTTGGTCAAGATGCTGACCTTAGCAATACTGCAGTGACTCTTCATCTCGGGTGTGGTACTAGGGTGACCAGCTCATCTGCGATTGTCCCGAACTCTCTTGGTTTCAGCACTGAACGTCCTGCATCCCAGGAGACCCCTCAGTCCTAGTCAAAATCGGGATGTTTGGTTACCCTCCAAGGAACACAGGCATTTGAGATGTAAATGCAGGCAATGCATTTCAAAGAGTGACATTAAAATTAGTTTTTCTGTTGTGCCTTCTCCCAGGACATTTTCGTTACTCTCCACGTGTTACTGAAGGAAGATGGCACAGAAGAGGCATTCAGGAAGTGGAACGCTCAGCCGTTGCACGAGCCAGATGGGCTTCTCGATGGTGTAAGCCGGGTCGCTCTGAGGGCACAGCGCAGACAGCCTTTGGACTTCATGGTTTCAGGGACCCCCATCCGCAGTGTACGCCCCCACTGTGGGATGGGACCAGAGCCTTGATAAAGAGAGATAAGGGCTTGCTTCCCCCCCCCTTTCTCTCTCTCCTCCCCCTCCCCCCACCATGTGAGAACGCAGCGAGGAGGTGACCATCTGCAAACCAGGCACCGATCACCCTGGCACGCGGATCTCAGGCCTCCAGCCTCCAGATGGTGGGGAGTTAAGTTCTGTGCTTTAAGCCCCCCGTCTGTGGTGAGTTGTCACAGCGGCCGGAGCTGACCGAGACAGACCCCTTATTTCTTAACAAGATGGAGCCATTTCAGGAAGTGGAGGAGTTGGTGTTGGTAGCGTTGGGACTGGCCTGTCTCCTTTCCCTCATGGAGACCATGTGAGCTCCGAGCTTGTTCATCAGGACAAGGAATCAAACAGCCTTGGAAACCGTGGTGAAGGGCACGTGCTCCCAGAAACTAGAAACATTTGCAAAGAGTGTGAGACCAGGCTCCAGGGAATTGTGCTTTAAAGAGGAGCCAGAAAGGCAAAACCTCAAGACAGATAAACGCCAGAAGTTCAGTGTCGCCTGCAGGCTCTGTCATTAGGACTGTCCATAGCATAAGACCTCACAGCCTCAGTCCTGGTCACAGATAGTCTAATGGTCCTGGAGAAGATACCCGCCCAGTAGAAGAGTGGACGGGGTTCCCATGTGGAGGGTTTTAGTTTATTTGCTCTGTTGTTTTGTCAGATGTCAGCAGGAGCGGGGAGATAGGCCCTCCTTGTGTGTTTGGGCTTCGGGACTCTGGCAGCTGCCCCGGCAGGGGGGGTGGGACGGTTTATAGGATCAGAGACGCCCACCGCAGGCTCGAGGGGAGGGATCACAGCAGAGGGTTCCGGGACAAGCCTGGCCTTCCCCTGACACTGCTGGAGTGGCCTGGTGTCCACTACTGGGGGTGCTCATCAGAGGGAAGGAGGGAGGAGCCCCCGGCCCTCGGGAAACAGGATCACGGTGGAGTCTGGTCTCAGCTCCTGGAGCGAACCTGAGAGCCTGAAAGTAACTGTTTGCCGTTACCAGACCCAGACAGCAGGGGCCTGGTCCTCATGACTGAGGGTCCAGCAGGAGTCGTGGGGAGCATCCAGGATTTGCTTCCGGGGCTCAGCACACACGGGTCAGGGGCTAAAGTCTAGATGTCTGCAGGTGGAGACCGCACATGGTTTGTGGGGATGGAGTCCCACACCTAGCGCCTTCCTTGTGGCAGGGGGTCACCTGTGCCCGTGGATGAAAGGACACCATTAACGCGCGTGTCCCGTCCTCAATGACGGAGCTGCTGGGTGCCACTCGTGAGCCCAACTCGGGGGGCATTGATGGGGGGAGGGTCTCAGACCCAGAGTCAGCTCAAGAGCTGGGAGAGACCCCCAAGGAGACAGAGGTAGCTGGGTCAGAAAGTACATGTGAAAATGTGGACAAAGTGGGGAGGAGGGCTGGACCCCAGGAGGGGCCCGGGCTGGGGGCAGTCGTGTCTCTGGCCCGGGGTCTGCACGGTAGGGGCTTTGCTGACGGGCGGGGGAGGACCCCTTGGTGGGCGGGAAGCTGAGAACCAGACGTCCAGGCCTCCTGGACCCCCAGGCATCGCCGACCCCACCATCCTCCCCTCAGGGAGCGTCCCCAAGGCACAGGGCCCCGTGTGGGCAGGGCTTCCGGGATCCTGGCCCTAAGCAGGGCCCCTGGGGAGGGCTTCCACCTCTTCCCAGAGACCCTCCATCACCATGGTGCCGTCAGGAGAATAAGCTCCTCAGGGGAGAGTAAAGAGGGACCCCGAGGGGGACAGCTGACCCGGGGGAAGCACACCGGATGGCCCAAGAGGTGAGGAGCTTCAGACAAACGCATCTGATATCCTCGAAGAGGTGAGGGGACATGCTGGGGACGTGGAACAGCAGCGAGCATCACAGGGACCCGACTGGCGGGGTCGCGGGGGGGAGGTGGACTCGTGGGAATAAATGCTGTACAAGAATCGAATGACAGACTGGGCGTAGGAAGTCAACAAATGAGTCGGCGTGCAGGAAGACTGGGTGCTGGAGCGCTCCAAAGGAATCGGGAAGGGACAAGGAAGCAGACTCTACAAAAGGAGACTACGCCTCATGGGGGATCACGTCACCCACGCAGACCCGGGAGCCGTCGTCCCAGAAGAGAAGAGAATAAACTGAGGGGCGACGTTTTTAAGAAAAAATAACAGCGTTTCCCCTAATGAAGGAAGCATGTAAAGATCTCCGACTCAGCAGGTCTGGATCTACGTCCCACCCTTCCCGTGGCTACTGCCTGCAGCACCCTGCCCGCGCCCCGAGCTGCCCCCAGGTTTCTGGGATGCAGGGCTGAGGGTGCCCATGCGGTGCCCGGCTCAGGAAGCGTCGGGGTGCCACCCACAGCTCAGGGTGCCCCTGTCCGGTGGGCGCGGGACTGGGGCATGAGTACCCTCCTCTCACCTGTGTGCGGAGGTTCTGAAGCGCCCAAGGGGTCCCACACCTCGCCGTGTGCCTGGGAATCCTCCCTTCTACCCGCCTTCACATCCTCTTTCCTACCTTCCTGTCTCCTGGGACCACTGTTGGATGAATTGGGCCCTGGACCCACATCTGTAGCTCTCTGAGGCCAGACTCCGTGGTATATGAAAAAACACCCCCTGCTGAGTAAAGCCACTGCCAGCTGGGTTTTCTGTTACTCACAGATGGACATAATTCTGGTGAATCCACATCTCGCCACGAGATGCAGCTCAGTCCCGCTGCTGAATGCTCAACCTCAGGATCTTTCTCGATTCCCCAGCTTTGGGGAGAGGCCCTGCTCTCAGCACCTTGGAAGGAATGCCACTTGGCTCAGTGGAAGACAGGAGGGAAGTCGGGGTGGGCGCTGGGACAGGATGGGAGAAACCCTGGGTGCCCCGTGGGGACGGTCCCTGCTTGGTGGAAACCGCAAGGGTTTCAGGAAGATGAGATTTGGTAACGCTGCCCCTTCCTCATCCTCTAATGCCTGGCATATAGATCAGGGCAGTGGGAGGAGAAGAGTGGAAGATACCAAAAAGGGCCAGAGCAAGTCATGTAAGTTGGGGCACAGAAAAAACCCACCCAAACAAAAAACCCCAAACGCGCAACCACCATCAGCTCTAGAGGTGGGAGAAGAGCTCACAGACAAAAGGGGGATCTGGGGAGGCAGAGGAGAAACATCCGATGAGGAGTTTTCTGTGATGTCACTCCTCCCCACGCTGCTGCCAGAAACTCCAGTGAGCACATACGTTGTAGTTCAAGGGCTTTGGCCATGGGTTTGTGTTTCTTCGGGAAGCAAGATCATGCTGATATAGGCCGTGAGGTCTCAGTCTCGGGAAGACGAACACTATAGTGTTTCAGGAACGTTACAGCGTTTGGGAGAAGATTAAAGCAGCCCGAGAAGCGGACGTATTAGCTGAGGCTGTGGGCACGCTTCAGACAGGTGTCCCCGGGAGCATCCGGGCCACGTTGGTCACACGGCATGGAGTTGGTCACATGCTATTTGTCCACTCGTGGGCCTCTCCATCCAGACCACATACGGCCGGCGGCTGCTCCCAAGGGGACCCTGCGCTAAGGGCCGAGCTGCTTCTTTAGTGGAGGGATGGCGCCCGGCCAGATGGACCAGCCGGAATTCTCTCCGGAATTGTGCAGGTGAGACCCACGGAGAGGGAGTCGGCTCTTCAAGGGGCAGGACCTACAATGGCCACACGTGGGAGCAGCCCGTGGCCGTGCTCTCAAGCCCGTGGACCAGGAGACGGACGAGGCGTCAGAGTTGAGAAGGCAGAGGAGCGGAGTCCCGAGAGCGCAGAGGCCTCGTTACGTCCCTGTCCTCGGGCTCTCCTACCTGAACAGCACGATTTTATTTCACTGGTGCCAGCATACGTTGATTTTACGTTCGCATAACCAAAAGAGTTCTCTCAGAACTCTCACAAATGGGGAGGTGGGATGAAGATGGCAGGCTGGGAAGACCCCGAGCTCACCTCCTCCCGTGGACACACCAGAGCCACGACCACACGTGGAACAACTCCCTCTGGGAGCCACCTGAAGACGGGCAGCACAGCTCTTCTACCACCAAGGATGTAAAGGAAAAACCACACCCAGACGGGTAGGAGGGGCAGAGACGGGACCCGGTCAGGACCCCGGCAGGCGACCCACGGTGGGAGGGGACATCACACGTGCAGAGCCCTCCCTGGGGAGTGAGGGGTTCAAGCCCCATGCTGGGCACCCCTGCCCTGGGGACCTACCTGCCCTGGGAAGGTGAGCCCCCTTAACTGGGCGTGAAGATCAGCAGGGCTTGAGAGCCAGAGGGTGGTGGGAAACCAAGACTTTACTATTAAAGGTCAGGCACACCAACTCCCTTCGTATGAGTCCCTGCACAGAGGCAGCGGATGGAGAAGCACCTGGCACCCCTCTGCTCCAGCAAACCACCCCGTCCCCACCAAGGTGGCCCCCGATGCGCCTGAGAGAAGCCCTGGCCTGTGACGGGCTTTGGCTTCAGCATCCCCCCAACACCACCAAGGCGGCAGCCTCTGACGTGCCCTGGGAGAAACACCTGCCCCGCTGGGCTCCAGCTCTGCCTGCCCCCACCAAGGCAGCGGCCTGAAAAATCCACAGCCCGCCCTTGCTTAAGCTCCAGCCCCCCGCCAAAGCCACCAGCACATGCAGTCTGCACAGGGATACTCCTTCACAAGGACACACTTTCAGGACAGGCAGAGGTAACTGTTTCACCTAATCATAGAAACAAACAGAGAAAGTCAAATAAAATGAGAGGACTGAAGAATAAGTTCCAAATGAAAGAACAGGATAAAACCCCAGAAAAAACCCTAGTGAAATGGAGGTAACTGACCTGATAAAAAGTTCAAAGTAACAATCATAAATTGCTCACTGAACTTGGGAGAATAGAGGAACACAGTGAGAACTTCAACAAAGAATCAGAAAATACAAAAAAGAACCAATCAGAGCTGAAGAATACAATCACTGAAATGAAAAATATGCCACAGGGAATCAACAGCAATTAGATGATACAGAAGAACTAATCAGTGATCTGGAAGATAGGATAGTGGAAATCACCTGATCACAACAGCAAAAAGAAAAAAATAATTAGAAACAATGAGGACAGTTTAAAGGCCTCTGAGACAACATTAACAACTCACATTAGCATAACAGGGGTCCCCAAAGGAGAAGAGAGAAAGAAAGGGGCAGAGAACATAGTTGATGCAATAATGGCTGAAAACTTCCCTAACTGGGGTATGGAAACAGACATGCAGGGATAGAAGGCACAGAGAGTCCCAAACAAGAGAAACTCAAAGGGGTGTTCACCAAGACGTACTACAATTAAAATGGCAAAAGTTACAGAGAGAATTTTAAATGCAGCAATAAAAAACAAAGAATCGCGTATCAGGGAACCCCCGTAAGCTTATCAGCTGACTTTCCAGCAGAAACTCTGCAGGCCGTTAAGGGAGTGGCACACTATAATTAAAGTGATGGAAGGAAACAAACCCTAAAACCAAGAATAGTCTACCCAGCATGTCTATCCTGATATTCAAAGAAACGCAAATTAAAACAAGTGTTCATTTCTGCCTCTCATACTGGTAAGGATTCAGGCAACTTCCACTTTATAGGCAAGAACATGGGGAAAGAGCCTTGCTTCCAGCAGTTAGAACTAATACACTCTTCATGGAAGGCACTTTGGCAATTATTATAGGAATTTAAAACATATCTACCCTTTGATTGAAAAAAAAAATACATTTCTAGAAATTTGTCCTAAGAAAATAATTAGGCAAACTTTGAAACATGTACCAAACCTATATGTCCATTTGCACAGCAAAGAAGTCTCAACACCAAACTATAAGCAGTAAGTTCCTCTTGGTGGCAAGAATTCCTTTTTAATATATTTTATGCTACCTACAATTCTTCATGAGATGAAAAAGATTTTGTTTTAACTTTGGGGGTGATGGTGGTGCTGAGGGTCATGTGGTAGCAGCCACAGAGACGGGGTGGGGTGGGTGGGGGGACAGACTGGCACTGCGGGCCCAGGGGTCGCCAGCCCAGCCCCCAGAACACTCTGCAGGGCCCATCCTTGGTCCAGCGTCCCTGCCTCATCTGCGGGTCATTTTCTTAGATGCTATGGACTAACCTTCGCCCCCCAGCCTTCAGGTCCCTCGCCTCCCCGCCGCCCGACGCTGGCTGGAGCCCTGGCCGGGAGCTTCGTCTTCATACTTAGCTCTCTGGACGTTTGGGTCCTCACTGGAGAGCAGACAGCCTACCCACTTACGAGTCCTGGTGGAACATCAACTTGGGGAGGCTTTAGTTAGAATCACCTGGAGAACTTTTAACAGATACAGATTCCATCCCCAGAGATTCTAACTCTGGTCCAGGTCGGGTTACAGGCATGGGTAGTGTTAAATCTCCCAAATAAATCTATTGGGTGGCCAGGCCCGAGGACTTCAGCAACAGGGGCTGAGAACAGGGCCCAGGTCGGAGCACGGGTGAGATTCTGGAAGGGCTCGCAGTGACCGCCAGACGTCCCGTAGGGTGGGTCATGACCTGCTTGATCCTGCTGCTGAACTGGGATAACAGTTTTCAACACAAACATCTTTAGTCTCAGACGGCATCCGAATGAAGGGTTTCAACTGAAAATGAAACTGCCTGTGCGGTGCTTTCCTTCCCTCCGGTGACCACAGTGGTCGCTGGCAGTCACGTGGACATCTGACCAGCGTGAGGCTGTGTCACACGTGAGGGAAGAGCAGAGCATTGCAGAAACGAATCAGCCGAGAGCTTTGTCTTGCCCCCTGTTTGCCAGGCATCCGTTTCGGCTGAGTCACCACCAAGGGCACTGCTGGGTAGCAGGCGCTGCCCCGCGAAAGCCCTCCCCACTGGCCACAGCAGGAATTCTGAGACACGCACTTTGTTCAATCTCTTCCCTATTAATCACACGCACTCTTAATATTCATATTGCAACAACATCATTAAATTACATTTTATAGAAATACTTTCTCTGTTCCCTCCAAATTCTCTGCACCTCCATCAGGCACGGTGAGTCTATAAACGTAGCTCTTCTTTTGTTATGTCTAGAGATGTTCAGACTCAGACGCTATTCCATCATTTTTTCAGATTGTTGGGCTTATTGTTAAGCTGGCCATGTGGTGCTCTCCATTTATAAGATTGTATGAGATTTCTCCCCGTGTTGAGACACCTCCTTTGATTGGCCGCCGATCTTGTTTAAACTAAACTAGAACTCAGAAAAATAATAATGACGGATGTAGGGTTTGCTCTGGTCCCTGTGACGCTCCTGGATCAAGAGGGCCTTGATCTGGCTTGGAATCTGGAAGCGTCTTTGTCCATCTGGGTTCACCTGGCGCACCGGGGATTACCGTCCAGCCCTCAGCTCCCGTGGACCTTGTCAGCCGCCTTGACTTTTCTCCCCTCCTTGTTCCCATCACAACTCTCCTAACCTCGTTTCTAAAGGAGGGTTTTCAGAGGTATTTTCTTGAATTACTCTAAGGTAAGGCGCCCAATGTAGGGTAGCATTTACCAGACTGTGTTCCACGATTAACCCCACAAGGTGCTTCTGGATATAAAAGATTTCGTGCTCAAGGATGTTTGGGAAACGCTGCAGACGCCACCTCTCTTCTTGGAGCTTCACAAAGCACATCAGCATAGACCCATTCTCTGAAATGTCAGCAACTGAAAAAACCAAAAACTCTTCACGTTTAATTCCAACGTTTCCCGAACTACTTTGACCCTAGAACCCTTTCTGGCACCCCGGGACCTTTGGGGAAGTGCTGCAGGAGACCAGCTCCACCACACTGGGCAAGCCCCCTAACCTGGTACAGCCTACCTGCCTCATTTGTAATAAAGGAATAATAACGTGTCCCTACCAGCTTGTGAGAACAACTTGTAACCCGAGAATTACCCTAAAAATAATGAGAAACACCCCGAGGAAAACACAACGGCAAACCTAAAGAGTTAGTTAACATGGAGATTTTTTTGTATTCTGAAAAAACAAGTTCTTTCCTATAACTGTTGAAGCGCTGTAATAGAATGCTTTTGATAAAATTGTACATTCATAATTAACTGGGCACATTTTTATCTAAAAGACAGACAATTACTCTCCTGCATGTCTACTCAGGAGCAAACCGATAGCCTTAAAAATACTTCAGGATATAAAATTTACTACATAAATATTCTTAGATGAAGAAAAGACTGCTGCATTTTTTCCCTCAGGAAAATAAATCCTGAGACGTTTAGAACTCTAACTTAGCCAGGTCAGGAATGTTTGGTCTGTGAGAGTGTGGACAAACACTAGAAGTTTCCAGGCGGCTCTGGGCTGCACAGGCTTCAAAGCCTGCACAGTCAGTGCACAGATTAGAGGCCAGCCTGGGCTTGAGAGGAGCAGAATTCGTACTGACAGCGGTTCATCCAGAGCCGGGGCATCACGGCACGGTTTCTACATACTCCCCCCAAAGCTGCCTTCCAGGAACCACATTTTTCTGCAGTTCCACAGATAAGAACAGTCCCTCACTTCAGCTTCCCTTCCAGCGTCCGAGATGACCGAAAAGGGATCTGGACGCGGAGGCCCATGAACGCGGGTGAGGTGGGCAGAGCTGAGCCGCTGGGGCTGAGCCCACGGGTGACCCACCTGGGCCTTCGCTCCCGGGGCCACTTCTGGGTGGGGGGCTCCCTTCCTGCTTTGCTCCCCTAATTGGTGGAACAGCTCCAAGTTCACGGCCCCCAGACACTCCCCCAGAGGCCAGAGTCTCGCTTCCCTGGCTGCTGAACGCGTGTCCCTCACAGTACTTGTCACGTGGACGACACCTGTGTGTGCACCTGCCCGTCGCCCACACTGGAGGCTAAGGGCCTGCGGTCGGAGGCTGTGTGTTAACCCGTGTTCACTGTGCAGCCTGTGTGAACACAGACAGGCGTTCCCCGACAGCTGGACGGCCGAGCGAGTGAGGGTCTGCCCGTGCTGGACGGAGGCCTGTCCCTCCCAGAGTCACACCCCCACGGCTCCTCAAGGCTTAGGCGCCGGGCTCTGTGCCTGTGACTCGGCCACTCTTGCCCCGACGGCCAGAACCACCGTCCGGACACCTGCAGGCTCGCCGTGGCCACAAGGACGCTCCGTCCTGGCCTGTCCCTCCTGGCCCCGTGGGAGGCACGCGGGCAGAAAGGAGAGAGGACAGAGGGCCTGGAGGCCCAGAGGCCCTGCGGACAGCAGGTGACCGTGCCACGGGTGCTGAGCCGGGCCCTCTTCGAGCGCGAAGGGAACGCGCACATCCCCAGACCAGGCTGTGCAACGGCCAAGGCCTTGCTTTCCTTCACATCCCTGTGTCCTCCTATTAACCTTCTCTTGATCATGCGACCGAAGCTTGTTCGGTTACCAGGCAAAGAACTCTTCCTCCTTTTTGTTCAGATAGATAGGCAGCTGAGGGACGCGGTAGGGACGGCTCTGTGAGGGCGGCCTTTCTCCCAGGCAGGCCTCCAGCTCTTGGGGGGAGGGTCTCTCAGCGGGGCCCCCAGTCAGTGCCGGCGGTGCTGGGGCCTGGGTCTTCCTAACGAGCTGGGCGCGGCCTTGCTACACACAAGGAGTACAAGAGGGAAGAGCCACAGCTCTGCAGGGTGAGGAGGGAAGGGAACCCTCCTGCACTGTTGGTGGGAAGGTAAACTGGTGCAGCCACTGTGGAGAACAGTGTGGAGGTTCCTGAAAAAACCAAAAATAGAACCGCCATATGACCCAGCGAGCCCACTCCTGGGCATATATCCAGAAGAAACGAAAACTCTCATTCGAAAAGATACATGCACCCCTATGTTCACTGCAGCACTATTTACAATATCCAAGACACGGAAGCAACCTAAATGTCCACTGACAGATGAATGGATAAAGAAGATGTGATGTATATATACAATGGAATGTTACTCAGCCATAAAAAAGAACAAAATAATGCCATTTGCAGCAACATGGATGGACCTAGAGATTATCACACTAAGTAAGTCAGACAGAGAAAGACAAATATCAAATGATATCACTTATATGTGGAATCTAAAAAACTGATATAAATGAACTTATTTACAAAAGAGAAATAGACTCACAGATTTCGAAAACAAACTTATGGTTACCAAAGGGGAAGGTGGGGGAGGGATAAATTAGGAGTGTGGGATTAACATATACACACTATTATATGTAAAATAGATAATCAACAAGGACCAACTGTACAGCACAGGGAACTATACTCAATGCCTTGTAATAACCTATAATGGAAAAGAATCTGAAAAATTATGTATATATGTATAACTGAATCACTTTGCTGTACACCTGAAACTAATACAACATTATATATCAGCTATACTCCAATATATAAAAAAAGAAAGAGTCACTGCTCTAACGCACATGGACTGAGCTAATGCCCTCAAGATGCTCTGGACCGAAGTGGCTACAACCCGTCTCACTGACCTGGGGTCACTGGTGCCCGAACAGGTCTGCTTTGAAACAAGCCATTCAGTCTGCTCCATTCTGTCAGGCTATAGATACATTATGTATTGGATCTTTTTTTTTTCTTTTTAAATAAATGCTTTGTCAAAAAGCTAGCATTTTTGGACCTAGGTTGTAACTAGGTAAGAATGTTTTTTAAAAAAAGAAAGAAAGAAAGAAAGAGAGGGAGAAAGAAAGAAAGAAAGAAAGAAAGAAAGAAAGAAAGAAAGAAAGAAAGAAAGAAAGAAAGAAAGAAAGGAAGAAAGAAAGAAAGAAAGAGAGAGGGAGGGAGAAAGGAAGGAAGGAAGGAAGGAAGGAAGAAAGAAAGGAAAGAAAGAAAGAAAGAAAGAAAGAAAGAAAGAAAGAAAGAAAGAAAGAAAGAAAGAAAGGAAGAAGGGAAGAAAGAAAGGAGGAAAGAAATGGTCCATGGCAAATCCAAACCTGCAGAAAGGAAAACAGTGAGACAAAGGAAATGGTGCTGCATCATGGATTTCTCCATATCCTTGCATCACTTAGAATCTGAGTCTGGGAGGGACGCCCCCAGCCAGCCTCTCCCTGGCAGAGCTGACACTGCATCCTGGGTGTTACACCCTTATTCAGGAGTTACTTTCTTCTTTTCAAGGAAGACCCCCCCTGCAAATGGTCTAGAATACACCCGCTGCCCTCCTGAGACAGCTCCGAGCCTTCCAGCCTCTTGTCCCCTGACAGCCACCACTTACAGGGCGGAATTTCCTTCTATCCCCTTGCTGGATCGTAATACCGCCCCTCAACGTAACAACTATTCCGGTTTCAGAACAAAAGGCCTTACATCGTCCTGACCACCCAATCATCGTGGCACTTTACTCTAAAGGCATTATTCAAGGAATCCTGACAAATTCTGGGTTTACTTTTGTCCTAAAGTTTGGTCACGAGATTGAGATGAATACGGAGCAATCAGAGAAAAAAACCCAAATAACAGAGAATAGTGAGAAGGGGTGTCGGCTGTTCTCTAGGGGATGTGCTTTTATTTAACGTTTAAAAAAGATGTGTCTGTACATATATACAATGGAATATTAGCCATAAAAAGGAATGAAATAGTGCTGTTTGCAGAGATGTGGATGGACCTAGAGACTGTCATACAGAGTGAAGTAAGTCAGAAAGAGAAAAACAAATATTGTATAATACTGCTTATATGTGGAATCTAGAAAAATGGTACAGATGAACTTATTTGCAAAGCAGAAATAGAGACACAGATGTACAAAACAAATGTATGGACACCAAGGGGGGAAAGGGGGAGGGTGGGATGAATTGGGAGATTGGGATTGACATGTATACACTGATGTGTGTAAAACAGATAACTAATGAGGACCTACTGTAGAGCACAGGGAACTCTACTCAGTGCTCTGTGGTGACCTATATGGGAAGGAAATCCAAAAAGGAGGGGATAGATGTATACATATAACTGAATCACTTTGCTGTGCAGCAGAAACTAACACATATTGTAAAGCAACTATACTCCAATAAAAATTAAAGAAAAAAGAGATGTGTTTAAAGGTAGAAAGTAGTAATTTGTGCATGAGAAGTCACAGAAATAGTTTTTGAGCAGAGGTTTAAAATATTTTTATTATAAAAATCAAACGTTTTGTTTTACAAAGGGAGGAAATAGTATAAAAATATACAAATATTTATAAGTGGAAGTCCTCTGTCCTCTTAGTCCAAGCCCCAGAAGTGGCCACTGTAAATAGGACAATGCGTGCTTATGCAGAAATTGTCTACATAAATGTAACTATACAATATATGAACTCAGTCATGGCTGAGTTACATATACTGCTTCACAATTGACTTTCTCTGTTAAAAACGTTGTATATTTACCTCTGTGTCTACCTCTATATCCATCTATCATCTCTCTATCTATCCATTTATCTATCTATGTATCTACCTACCTATATCTCTGTATCTATCTACATGCCTATAACTTATTCGGATCATGGTACAGATATCCATAACTATTTTTACTAGTCCTTTATTAGCACTTGGAGCGTTCCCATTTTTTCCTCTGTTCCGTTCTTATATATAAATTTCTGTCCACCTGTAAGAGTCCACCTGCCGAGTGAATTACTGGGAGTGGAAATGTAGGCTCCAAGGAGGCGTGATTATAAACTTTGGTAGGTCCTGACAAATTCTCCTCCGAATACGTGACTCGACTTTCTATCTATGGTGAGCTGATCAGTCTTCAGCTTCAGATCCCCTCACTTCCACGGGCTTCTCCCAAGGCCTGGGGCCTTGAAACGTGTAGATGTTTCTAATATTTTTGTGAAATTAGCGCAGGAAGATGTTTAAACTATAATCGGCTGTGATGAGGGTCTCTGTAAGTGACCCTTCTGCCGTCATACCTGTCAGGCAGAGTTAGAGGGACTGCTGGGCATTGGGGGTCAGGCTTACAGGAAGGTGAGTTGGGAATATGCCATTTTAAGTGACATTGGTAGAGGCCTTTTAGACTGACTGGCAAGCTCCTTCTCACCCCTAAGTCCCATTTCAAAGGCTCCACATGGAGCCGTGAACCTCCCTCTCACTGGTGAGTCCCCCGCATTCGGTCACAGTATCCCCGCAGCACGTGACACGACATTACAGCATAATGTGTTCTGCGCACAATTCCTCCTCCACGTTAGACCAGGAGCTTCTGTAGGCTGGGCTGTGTCTCGTCCGTCTTCCAATCCACAGAGCCCAGCATGGGGTCTGGCACTAACAGGACATTCTTATGGCGTGTGCACAAGACCTTTAAATATGATTTAAAGGGAAGGTGAAGTAGCGCACCGAACCACAAGGAAATCTTATCACAGGATGTTTATCACAGCGTAAGTGGGCGTGGGTTGTCAGTTGGTGATGAGTGATCCTAGGGTGCTCTGTTGAGCGGGTAGAAGTAAAGCCTGCGGGGCAGACTTTCACGCTCAGGTGTCTCGGACCTGCACCCCGAGACTGAGGGCACCCACTCACCGTCCTGCTCAAGGACGTCCCCCGCAGGGAGGATGGAGACACGGGCTTGCTTCACTCTCAATGGGTCAACGCGTTTACTCTGATACAATCACCCCTTACGTTAGGTGAGACTGCTAACATCCAGAGAGGCATGATTTGGGCATCAAAGTGACAGTACACTTACCTTAGTAAATACTCACTGATATGGGGCCTCCCTGGGGGCGCAGTGGTTAAGAATCCGCCTGCCAATGCAGGGGACACGGGTTCAAACGCTGGTCCAGGAAGATCCCACATGCTGCGGAGCAGCTAAGCCCGTGCACCACAACTACTGAGCCTGCGCTCTAGAGCCCGCGAGCCACAACTACTGAGCCCACGTGCCTCAACTACTGAACCGGCATGCCACAACTACTGAAGCCCACGCGCCTAGAGCCTGTGCTCCGCAACAAGAGAAGCCACCTCAATAAGAAGCCCGCGCACTGCAACGAGGAGTAGCCCCCGCTCGCTGCAACTAGAGAAAGCCTGTGCGCAGCAACAAAGACCCAACGCAGCCAAAAATAAATAAAATAAATAGATTTATTAAAAAAAAGTACTCACTGATATGAGTACACATAGTAAATGTCTTGGACAAAGGCTCCAAAGCCTTTGAACCATTTACGGTAAATGATGTGATCTGCAAGGAAAGCAGATCCTGGCGGCGGGGGGGTGGAGGTGAGTGGGGGGCACCACACCACACGCTTCTGGCGTCATCCCACCTGTTTATTACGCAGTACAGACCTTCTCAGTAAATCCTTGGGCTTTCGAGGTGTAAGTTTCTCATTTATCCTTGCCAAAGTGCAGCAGAGTTGGAGGAGTTAAAATAGCCTGCTACTTACTTGGTTCTATACCCGCCCAATGACAGGTGTTGTTGAGGAATCCAAATTCCCGATTCCAGGAAGAGAGGAGATAACCTCAGGATCCTCTCCGTGCAGTCCAGGCACAGGGAGAGACTCACTAGTTCTTTAACGGATTCGCATCCGTGTCTCTAATCCACGGCCTTCTGTGCGTTATCATTCACGTGGGAAAATGAGTCCCCCTGTGACTAGTTCAAATGCATTTGACTTTTAGCTGTAAAACAGACAATTCATGTGCTTGGAATGGATAACTCTCTAAGAAGATTCTGTTCCTTAGGATTCCTCTTTGAAAGTCCTAAGTCCAGCAAAGTTTCTAAGAAGAGTTAGTTAGGTTTACCCTGTTCTTGATCTACGATAAATTTGAATGTACTGGAGATTAACAGTATCTACTGAAAATGAGACAGCTTCAAACACTGCGGACATATCACCGGACACATAACCTGTAAGGTGTTACTGGCAGATTTCAGAAACCTACTAAGTGTCAGTTACTGAATATCCAGTCGACCCCAGCTGTGCATGATACCCTCCCGGTGACACAGTGTGCTTATTTGTAATATAACCCACCTGAGGACCAGAGAGGTTAATCCATTGATCCAAAGTTACAGAACAGAGCCCGAATTCAAATCCAGGCTGGTTTGACCCCCAGTGCATGCTCGTCCCACTATGCTGGTTTCACTACTTCCTGTGTTGCGGACATCTGTGGATATTTTATAGGACCCTACCGCACCTCACAAACCCCTGCTTTTCAAGGTCACTCCTTAAACACTACCCTGCTTGCCCTGTGCAGTAACTAAACAGCCAGGAATGAGGTGTCACCTGGGGACCAGGGTAAGGGGTTGGTCCCTCTCCCTGTTTCCACCTGCCTTGCTTATACCCGGGAGACTTTCTTCTCTCCCACTTACCCCATCATCAAGTAACTCCTTCCTTCCCTGCTCTTTTTCAAAGCTTTCCCAGTCCTTTAACAATAAACACACAGCCCCTTTTCCTGTAACCTCTGCTTCTAAGTTTTGACCTGTCACTCCACCAGTCTCCCCCCGTGACTGAGAAGGGTAAGAGAGCCAAGAACAAGCCACTTAAAACCGGGGGCCGCAAACACCCCAAGCTCTGCACCTGCCCAGACAGCCCGTAAACCCATCTGACTCAACGTCTTCCCAGAAGCTCAGCACTTCTGAAAAATAATAATAAAAAGCCCCTTTTATGTCTTACAATCTTCGTGCCTCTCCCTGCAGCTGTGTTGGTTCCTTCTACTTTTTCACTTCAAGCTCACATGCCCACAGAGGCCACAAAATACCCAATCAGGTGGTGTTTCCTGGTGCGCCAGCTCCGTAAACATGATTTCTAATAGAAAATGTATTCTGGCTCCAAACAACTGACTGGTCAGTAAGCTGTGACACACCGCGTTTGAATATAGGGGGCCCCTTGTGTACTGTTTCAGTAGAGATGCACGTTTGCGTTTTGTCTGTCTGTGGACGACCCATTTGCTTTCAAGGTTCGCCTGTCTCCCCCTCCTCCACTTTCTGGGTAGCTGATAACTTGCCGAAAGGGCCCCATGGGGAGGGGCGGAGGGGCACGTGGAAGCTGGCATATGTGCTTTTGGTGTCCATTTCAAATCTAAACTTCTGATTATCCCGGTTTCATCTGTGCCATCTTCCCTTGGCTCTTGCCTGGTGACGGCTAGCCTCTTTCGTAAACAGAGCACTTTTCTTGACTGAGCAGGATTATCCTGAGGAAGGTGCACTCAGCCGCCCTCTCCCCCCTGGGACTTCGAACAGACCCAGCGAGGGGAGCTTGGAGTGAGGAGACCCCGTGTTTGAAAGAATCCAGGAACCTTCAACTGTGGTTGTTTCGAAAATAGCTTAGTGAAAAGATGAGAATTTACTAGCGTGGAGAGGGAAAACCTTATGAAGGGATGAGATTCCATTAACCATAAACATTTAAACAATGTACATCATGATTTGTAAAAATCCAGCAGAGACTATAAAATAAACGTTACGGAGAAGATTATCTGGGAGGCAGTCATCGCAGTGTGTTATACTTTGTTGAGTCTCTTGTAGTAATTTCTGCCTTAGTGATTACTTTTTAAAGGAAGGGGTCAATGATAATGCCTTTTACTCAACTATAAATCTCTAAAGCCGAGCCTTCATTCCTGTGACCGGGTGGCATGGTTCTAGACATGGAGATGTCTTCTGAATTGCACAGCTCAGCTCCGTCATGACAAGGACCTTGATTCCCGTCCAAGTTTGGTCCTGCAGGGCACTGCCCCACATGCCACACCAGCACTATTCTTTTATCCCTTGGCTTCGAGACAGATGAGACCAAGTTAGAAAAGACACACGTTGTGGGTAAAAATGAGCTTTAATAAACTACCTCCAGGGGGCTCCCCTGGTGGTGCAATGGTTAAGAGTCCGCCTGCCAATGCAGGGGACATGGGTTCGAGCCCTGGTCCAGGAAGATCCCACATGTCGCGAAGCAACTAAGCCCGTATGCCACAACTACTGAGCCTGCACTCTAAAGCCCAAAAGGCACAACTACTGAGCCCACGTGTCACAACTACTGAGCCCGCATGCCACAACTACTGAGCCTGAGTGCCACAACTACTGAGTCTGCGCTCTAGAGCCCAAGAGCCACAACTACTGAGCCCGCGTGCCACAACTACTGAGCCTGAGTGCCACAACTACTGAGTCTGCGCTCTAGAGCCCAAGAGCCACAACTACTGAGCCCGCGTGCCACAACTACTGAGCCTGAGTGCCACAACTACTGAGTCTGCGCTCTAGAGCCCAAGAGCCACAACTACTGAGCCCGCGTGCCACAACTACTGAGCCTGAGTGCCACAACTACTGAGTCTGCACTCTAGAGCCCAAGAGCCACAACTACTGAGCCCGCGTGCCACAACTACTGAGCCTGAGTGCCACAACTACTGAGCCTGTGCTCTAGAGCCCAAGAGCCACAACTACTGAGTCCACATGTCACAACTACTGAAGCCTGTGCACCTACAGCCCGTGCTCCAAAGCAAGAGAAGCCACCACAGTGAGAAGCCTGCGCACCACAATGAAGAGTAGCCCCCACTCACTGCAACTAGAGAAAGCCCACATACAGCAATGAAGACCCAACTCAGCCAAAAATAAATAAATAATTAAAAAAAAAAAACTACCTCCAATTTCTTCCTCGACAATAGTGATCTGATATCTATGGAATAAGCCACCATAGAAGAGTTATTGTCAAATGGCAAAATCGAGTAAGATATTTTAACTTGATTTTTTGCTGCAACTTGGCCATCTCCATGCAGTGGAGTTCCTGAATTTTGGAACAGATCAATTTATTAAATTGTATACTCCTTTTCTAACAAGTGGTTTTTGAAACACATCTCAGTATGACTTCGTTTTTGAGGTCTCAAAATAAAAACACTTCCAGATACTTAGGTTCTGAATCGTTTGTCTTGTTCTTAGAACAACAGTGGGTTTTTTTTCCCACCCTGGAAACTTCGTTCCCTTTTATGCATTTCCTATGGCATTTTTGGGAGTTTTCTTCATGGCCTTTTTGAATCTATAATAATCCACAGTAGTATTACAAACAGTATTTTTTCCACAGCTTATTTCATTCATTTGTATTTTGGAAATTATCTCTCCAATAAACAAATGACTTTTTAGGAGGATATTGTTATTACTTTAGTTAAATTCTTTTAAGGGAGAAGATGTAATACCATTTCAGGCCAGGAATTTTACATCAGAAATCATACCATATTTTGGATTTTCTCAAAACACACCAATATTATATAGAAATGGAAGTGATCATACACAAATGTAGAGTTGATATTATTGAATGAATTTCCCAGGTTATACTCAGGGTTGGAGGTGAGTTTTCGTGAAAGGTTGCTTGCACTGGTGATGAGAAAGATTCTACAGTAGTAAAAATTGTGACTACCTTTTATGGAGTGTCTACTATACCCCAAGCTATACCATAAACCTGTATCTCTAATTCTCAGCCCAATTTTGTAGGGAGATGTTATGCACTCTCTTCATAAATTGGGAAATCCTGGCTTAGAGAGAATAGGGACCCACTTAGAATTAAATGGCGGGCGTCTGGCTCACTGGGATTTGAACTCATCACCTGACTACAAAATGCTGTGCTGTCTGTACCCTGATGCAGACTCAGGCTATTACTGCAATCTCTCTAATGCCATTGGGTGGAGGTGGCATCGCGATAGCTCAGCTGGCAAATGTGGCAGAAAGTACACGCTTTCTAGACCCCCTTCGGGTGAAGAGAAAGCGCCCTTCATCATCTACTTTGCCCCACTCTTTGCTCCATGATGCGCCATCCTCCTGCACTGAAGCATGGGTTTGCTTAATTAGCAACTGGATCAGTTATCACCAACACCACAGTGTGCTTCCGACACATCCTACAAGCCCAGCCGGTGCCTTGCCATCCTGCCCTGGTGGCCTGGGGTAGTCACCAGGCAACATCCCTTACTGCTCCTGGGAAAACAACTCAGAACCACATGCCCTGATACTTAGAAGGCACTGAATACGTGATCGTTAAATAGATGATATGAATTCGCGTTGTGCCATTACTGTATAGAAAGGCAGTGCTATCCTTGTGGATCTCTAACGATATTGTAACAGGATGGTTCTACGTGGCCTCAGAATTTCTCTGAGGAAGAGTGTTATTTGTTGGAAAAACTTAAAATATACACTGGAGGCCAGCTGACACAAAGACTTGCTGGGAGGGTTAAGACTTCTGGCCAACTTGGGGAAAGAACCTGGAGGGACGTGCGCCAGTCCTGAGGGCTCAGCAAATTCTCTCCCCAGGTGGGATTTGGTGCACATGGACATCCTTGTAAACACTGATGAAAGGCTGCGTTTTACACCTGGGTTGACACGGGGCCAAACAGAGGAAGCACGCAGGCGTGCAGGACGGAAGCAAGGGGATCGTGAGAGAGAAAGCAGTCGGGGGTTCTCAGACGCCTTCAAGAGGGTAAGTCTCCCCAGGCTTGGCACCTGGAGCCCATGAGGTGTGATTCACTCAGCAGCAAGAAGGCTCAGCTAAGGTCCGGATTACCATACAATTTGGCAACAAAGCCTCTTCTCCGGAACAACTCCCTGAACTTCTCTTTCCTGTATTTCACGTCAAGTGTCAATAGTGAATAGAAATTTCAGCTTGTTCCCTTCACTCTTGAGCTTTCAAAGATGAACAGACAGACTCGGCCCCATCTTGGTTGTGGTGGGATGTGAGGAGAGGGAACGGGGTTTGCCCAGGAAACATCTCAGGGCTACAGGACCCTCCTGCGGTCCCAGGAGGAAATGAGTAAGAAATTGCCTTTAAAACCGTGACTCAGAATTCTAATTCTGAGGGATCTGGGCCAATTTGTGATCTCATCCTGAAGCTTCCTGAAGCACCTGGGCTTTCCCTGGGGGTCTCCTACCTGGACAGGGGCCCAGGCCACACCTGTTTGGCCCTGCGGGGATGAACTGGTGAGAACCCTGCCTGCAGCTGCTCCCGTTAGATCAGACAGGGACCAGGGAGATCACTTCTGAGGAGCACAACTTACCACCTCTTTCTACCAGGAATGACACAGCAGGGCACATGAAAGCGCTTTCACAGTGAAGCGCTTCTGAGGGGACCAGATCTGAGAGCCAGTGACGTCATGTTTGACGAGAGCTGGCTTTGCCCTAGAAATGTCCCAGCATTCAGTGCTTTCCAGAAACCCTTGCTTCCAGTTCAAGTTTCGATCCAAACATGAAAACTTGCTGTCGACGAACAGATGAAGTTTTCACAAACGGAGAAATTAATTTCATCTGAGGGTGAAAGGAATACTTGAAAGAAGAAATCGGCTGAAGGGAAAGAATTTTACTTGAAGGGGTTTTTGATGGAGATTGAACAAGGCTACTCATCAAAGTATCTCGCTCTTTCTCCATTAACAATTTTTTGATTTGGTGAAGTAACCGGGGAAGAATCGTTAACCAGAGTCTGCTGAGAAAGTATCTGCTCATAGAAAAGTCTACAGACAGCCCACCGGGGTGACCGGGGTGGGGAAGAGGCTTTGAGAGGCTCCCATCTTTCTCTGGCCCACATTCGTCCACCTTTGAAGGGTCTCAGAATAATCAGCCAGTTTCAGAGCTTAAGGGGTTTCAAAAATCCACACTCCCAGAGCTGCCAACGATGCTGCTAGGAGCCTGGGAATGGGGTCGGAGAGACAAAAAGCAAACCAGTGACTCAGGGCCGCACGAACTGACGAGATCACGGCTGAGAGGGATGACTTTCCACAGCCTCTCAGACCACACTCAAGACTCGGCCGGTCCAGCAGGGCCCGTCAGCGCCAGCTTCATCCCAGGAACGACCCAACCGAGCTGCTGGCTAAACGCATGTGGCTCTGGAGAAAGGCACAGGGGAGTGACTTCTGAGACCACCCGCCAGCCTTCCCTGCTCTCTTTTCTGCCACCCGCCGGCTCACCTTCCCCTTTGAATCTCCCCACACCCTTTCCACACTTTCCACGGCCTTGCATGAGTCACCTGAGGGCTCCCGGGTCAGGTGGGGACTCTGCTGTCTGCTACTGAGAAGGGCAGGACGGTTGCCCGACCCAGAACAGCGGGTTTCGGGGTGCGGGACGTGGGGGGCAGTGACATTGTGACTCCCCGCATGCTGGGTGGGGGGCAGAAGAGGGAGCCAGAGTTACCCCAGCCTTGCACAAGGCAGTCCGAGGTTTGGGAAAGCCATGGAGAAGTGGGGAGCTCCTGCAAAACCGCCGGGGGGCGGCCCTCGTGCCCACGCTGCCCGGCGCTGAGGCTGCCGTGCGAAGGAGCATCCCGGCGGGGCCCGCACTGGGCAACCTTTCCCAGGAAATCTGCTGCCTCGGCTAAGCCGAGCTGCTACCGGAGGATGCGAGCAGTTCCCTCCTTCCAGGCAAAGGATGTGTTCCAGCAAACCAAGAGAAAGGGGAGGAACATTTCCACGTGCATGCGGGCATGACCGGATGCCACCTTCAAATGCCTTCTCCTTTGGTGATGTCCTCTCATCCCTACATTCCTGGACTCTTGGAGACCTTCCCAGGGGCCACCACTTGAAAGGTGTCTATCTCTACGCCCCAGATTTCTCCACTGGGCACTGCTGACATTGGGGATGGATGATTCTTTATTGGGGGAGCTTCCCGGTGAATTATACGTTTGACCTCCCAGTTCTCAGGACGTAAAATCTCTCCAGACAGTGACAAACGTCTCTTGGGGGCAAAATCCCCTCCCACTGAGAAGCACCCCCTGCTCCACACAGACACTGGCCGGGACGCTGCAATCTTTCTTTTCACTCTCTCGTCACAGGTGTCCCTGGCCATATCTCCTGGCCCTGAGGGAACTTTGGATTTTTTAGAAAAAAAATCCAGGAGAGAATGTCTTTCAATTCCAAAAAAGAATTAATGGAGAATTGAGAGGCTGAACTGATGATTTAGTCTATTAGGGTTTTTTTTTTTAATTTTTTTAAGAGCCCTGGTGTTTAAATTAGGCCTGCTCCACAAACACCCTCAGAAGCAGGACCCCGGTGAACCCAGGAAACAGCAAACTCCGCTGTTAGGGTCCCTGGGCTGGCTGACGGCCAGACACTGGATTGATAAGTAGAACCCAATTCTGGATTCTGACCCACACTTGGGCATTGATTCAACTTGCACGTGAGAGTGACAAGTCCATGAATCTTTGGTCCCCTCGCCCCTCTCCTCCCCTCCCCACAAGCCCGGAGTTAAGGCGCCCAGCGCCCAGGCAATGGTCCATTCTGAGCCGTGCTGGGGGACGGAGGGCCTAGGAGTAATGAGGTGGGTGCACACGTGCTGTGTCCTCACGAAGGGCGCTGCCATGCCAGTTAGGGACGTTTCTGGTCCCCTCCGGTTTGCCATGAGTTTGAGGACCACTGGAATCCAGGGATGGAGGGTCTCAGCTTTCTCTTTGGTGGGGCTGACAGGCACGGCTTGGACGTTCAGGTCTCTGAGGACCCGGGGAGATATGTGACTGCTGGTCGTCGGCCATTGGAAGCGCTCAAATATTCAGGCTAAACCAAAACATTTCAGAGACACTTCTTCCAATCTCAGACAAAAGTGCCAGAATATCAGCCAGTTGGTAACATCCAAGCGCAGCTTTAATGCAGGTAGACCTGCAGCAGTCATCACCGTCACTGGGCTTCAGGGAAGGGAGTTTATCTCGCCAATGCTGCTTTCCTGCCATTCTGCCACGGAAGAGACTCCAGATGCAAAATTTGAAACAGTTTGTCATTGTGTGAAAATCACAGATCCGGTCTCCTAAGGGAGCTCAGAGGATTCCCCGAGTCAACTCTCTCATTGTTCTGGGAACCCAGCTCATCTCCGCGTGGGAAGGTGGCTTGGTTCCACCTGGGGCCAGAAGCTCTCATCAGGTACCCCATCCACACGCTCCCTCCCTGTTGTCCCAGAAAACAACAGGTGCTCAGCAGACCGGCCCGAGCCCTTGGAATTAAAGTGCTGGGGTCAGGGGCACACAAGGCGCCTGCACGGGGTCTTCGCCCAAAGTGTGTGCTCTCGTGCAGCCATCACTGCGCAGGGGACCACGGGATGGGTCAGACCTCTGCCTCACAGTGGGTCGTACAGGGGCTGGGCTGGGGGAGAGAAGCGATGGGGAGCACGAGGCTGGTTTCAGATCCCCTTTCTGGGACCCACCCACATGCTGCAGGTTCACTGCTGTCACACCTCCACTGTCCTCATCCGTGAAATGGGCGAATAACGTCTCTCTCTCCTTCCACCCCCAACCCCTGCACGGACACGCACACATTCTCACACTCACACACACACCACTCACAAGGACATCAGGAGAAATGGACTAGACACTGGTCATGAAACTGCTTGGAAAACCGCAGGTGCTACAAACTCAAAGCTCTTATAGTCATTGTGTGTCACAGACGGTATGTCCTGGGGTCCTCACATCTTTAAGAGGCTTCTCAATACATCAGCGATGCTGTTACCTCTGTGATCAAATAGAATTTTTTTTCTAAAACAAACATGTTTTCTTGTCAATTAGAATGTGTATCATATGAGCTAATTACCATTTTCATCATAAAAAATAGTTATATCAGAATTGGTATAAAATAGCCAATAGAGTGAAAAAGACTGCCGTAGACAATCCAAATAGATGTACTTTCTTTGTGTGTGCATGTGTGTGTGTGTGTGTGTGCACGTGTGTGTGGGGTACTCTGTTGAGGGAATGTTTTGTTCACTGCCAGACTTCTAGTACCTGGTCCAGAATAAACGTTTGCTAAATAAATGAATGAAAATATACAATAACTTTCCATCAAACCACGCGCCTCAAAACCACCCATGTTCTCAGCCGTCAGAGAAGTTTCCATCACACACGCTCCACATTTGAACGTTTGTATCCTGAAACACAGCTGGATGTTCCTAAAGTTTACTCATTTCTGGATGGCAGAAACAAACCCCAGACTGCAACAGAAGACATTCAGACAACGTCTCTGAGAGGCTCTGGCGACTGGATAGAAAACAATCCTTTAGATGCTTTAAAAGTGACTATTTTCTATACCCCACTTTTCATTAAGCAAATCATACAAATGAAGAGGGTTAACACGTATTCTCATGAAGGATTAAGTTGAAATCTAAATGAAAAGATGACAAAACACAAAATAATGATTTGGGGTTGAGATCCAAGAAAGAGGATTCATGCCCAGCACCCCCTGCTGGTTTTCAACCTTCACTTCCTTGTGTCTTAGTCCAGGGCCTTCCAGGGGTGTCTCCTTTAGCAAAGATCAACTTCGCCCCTTTCTTTTCCCAAATTGCCTCTCCATCTTCACACCTCTCCCTCACACAACAGGCACCCTCTTCTGCAGAAAGAGAAGGGAAGTTGCAAATGCTTTTGATATATTTGAATACCTTCTCATATAATGAAAGCCTGAACTAAACGGCACCGAAAAGTACTGCTCTATTGTGAATAAGGCCTGTTTATTTGTGTCTCTTCAAATCATTTAAAATGAATATACCGAATCTCATAGAAAGTAAGACCCTCCATACTTTATCTGCCAGTCGTCTTATGTTCCACAGAGAAATAAAAAGTTGCCAGTGATTGCTGTAAGTACCATGGGTGGCTAGAGGTCTTCCAGTTTTAGAGATATTAAAATATGAAAAAAGTGCATCTTAGAGACAATTAAATATACTAGTATTTTCTTATATATTCTATATGTAGCTTATATTTTTCAGACAGTTGTAGTTATACAAAAATTCCACAAAAGATTTCGTTCTTTCTAGACCAGTTTTCCTTCAAAGGTGGACCACGGATCGTCTATAATAGAATCACCTGGGGCTGCTCGTTAAAAAGACAGATTTCTGGGACTTCCCTGGCGGTCCAGTGGTTAAGACTCCCTGCTTCCGACGCAGAGGGCACGGGGTCAATCCCTGGTCGGGGAGCTAAGATCCTACATGCCGCATATCGTGGCAAAAAAAATAAATTAAAAAAAAAAAAAGATTTCTGGGCCCCGGTGCAGGCCTAGCAGAGCAGCATCTTGTGGCAGGATCTAGGTAGCACGATGTTTTAAAGCTTTTCAGATGATTCTAGTAATCAGCCAGAGGGGAGAACTTAAAAGTGGTCCCAGACCAATAGCAGTGGCGTCACCTGGGCGCTTCTTAGAAATACAGAACCTCAACCGCCAGCCCGGGCACACTGCAGCCAAATACGCGTATTACCTACATGCCTAGGTGATCCTGGGTGCACTGAAGCCGGACGAGCCCCGCACCCCGGGCTTCTCAAAGAGCGGTTTCTGGTTCCGAAGCAGTATCACCAGGGCCTTGTTAGAGATGCAGATTCTTAAGCTTCCACCCAGACCTCCTCATTCAGAAACTTGGGGGATGGGGCGGGGTGGAGCCCAAGTTACCTGTGTTTTAATAAGCCTCCAGGTTATTCTGATGCATGATAAAGTGGGGGACCCCTGCTGTCACCCAGCCTTTCCTTGAACACACCTGACGACAAGTGCTCCAGGTAACTCAAGGCAAAGGGATCAGGCTGGGTGCAGGGACCTGTTTTGCAGTCATGGTGATTAAGAGGCATTAACTAGCATCTCAAGGGCTAAGTAAGCCTTTAATCCCAGATGTTCAAATAATAGCAGATATAACAAATGGGAAAGACAGGTAGTCAAATACTGGTGAATGTCCAGCTCTCACTTTTAAGTGAGTCAGAGCGTGATAAATATGCTCTAAGCCTGAGGAATCTTTCTAGCTTTCATCTTTTGCTTTAGCATTTTTTCCCCCTGACGCTTCAAAGCATCTGTTGACAAAGCCATCTAATTACGAGTTCTCTGTAGAATCTAAAAAGTTCTACTTACAAATGCTGCCAACCTCCAACTGAAGTTCAGGGTGAACGAGTAGGTCCTGAACAATTCCTTTCCCCACTTACATAAAGGAGGGCGTTGATGCTGTGAAGGGTCTGGGGGATGATTCATCATTCGGACCATTCTTAGCATCCGCTAAGAATGGATGCTAAGAATTCAAGATAAAAGGGCAGCTTCTTCCCTCAAGGAGCACATAGTCTATTAGGGAGACAGACACAGCAATAAACAATTTCACTACAATACGATGCACTGTATACTGAAGGCATGAAAGGATCGCTTATTATAACCACTGGCCAAACAGCAGTTTGAAGATTTGAGGATGGTGAGACTGGCAAGGAGAAAGATCAGGAAAAACTACTGTAAGAGTTTAAAGCAGGACACTGGGCGGTGACAAAATGTGGAAGGGACATTCATACGAGCGTCTTCTGAACACAATGACTTACAACCAGCGATGCATCCGCTGCGCTTGCAGGGGCTAAGAAGTGACTCGGGTGATTCAAAATCATTCTTTAAAAAATCTCTGACTTTGGAAGGTTTTATAAACATCATATTTTAAACTCTCCAATAAATGTCTGCTGCTTCTCGACACACCCTTTTTATTGTGTCCAGCATTCTGTGACTACCCTGTTTATGCCAATAGCAAGCTTCATTAAGCGCCGTGACAATACCGATAAGAATCAGAGAGCTAGACACAGTACATAGCATCCAAAAAATGGAGGGTTTATCCTGGCACACCAAGGATAAACCTTACAAGAAAGAGAGATCTTTCCCAGAAACCGTTTTCCCTCTGACTAAAAGATCCAAAAGTAAGAGGTTATATTCCAAGGATAAATGACCACAGTGACCGTGTCACCTGCATTTAGAGATAGCGTCAGGGTTCACATTCCACAGCAATGACCTTACGCTGCTTCATACATTCGAAGAAGAACGCTCTTAGGCTTTCTTTCTTTGTTTTCATTAAGCACCATGTATTTTATACAGTTGGTGTGTTTCAACCACTGGGGTCATTGTATTTTAATGCTCAAATTGTCCCCTCTTAGCCCAGCAGGGGCCTCTTCAGTTGGCTCTGTGTCCTTTTGAGATGACCCCACTGGTTTCTGACAGCTTTCCTCCTTTCTGGCACAAAAGATATCCTAAGCTTGACTTGTCCATTTCCTGCCCCAGAATTAAAAGCAGTAGTTTCTCCAAAAGGCTTGAGTCCTTCTGTGGCAATTGGTATTCAGAAACCTTAATTTGAGGTGCTGGGGATGTCTATTACTTTTGGGGTGCCATTGCTTCCAGGCCTTTAAAGTGGACAGAACTAGGAAGTATGGGCAATTTTGTAAGAGAAAGAATATTATGAGGCTTTTCCAATTGAAGCTTCAGTTTATGGAGTTTTAACTTTGTATACATTTTCTACTACACAGAAAATCTTGGTTCCTAAGGGCACAATCATTTGTTCTTCCTACAATATGGCACGAATGGTTTCAAGATAACAATGCTAGTATCATTGCTTGCAATAAAACTACTGAATAATAAACAAGACGAAAAGACAACCCTCAGAATGGGAGAAAATATTTGCAAATGAAGCAACAGACAAAGGATTAATCTCCAAAATTTACAAGCAGCGCATGCAGCTCAATATCAGAAAAACAAACAACCCAATCCAAAAATGGGCAGAAGACCTAAATAGACATTTCTCCAAAGAAGATATACAGATTGCCAACAAACACATGAAAGGATGCTCAACATCACTAACCATTAGAGAAATGCAAATCAAAACTACAATGAGGTATCACCTCACACCGGTCAGAATGGCCATCACCAAAAAATCTACAAATAATAAATGCTGGAGAGGGTGTGGAGAAAAGGGAACCCTCTTGCACTGTTGGTGGGAATGTAAATTGATACAGCCACTATGGAGAACAGTATGGAGGTTCCTTAAAAAACTAAAAATAGAATTACAATATGACCCAGCAATCCCACTACTGGGCATATACCCTGAGAAAACCATAATTCAAAAAGAGTAATTTGCAGCTCTATTTACAATAGCCAGGACATGGAAGCAACCTAAGTGTCCATCGACAGATGAATGGATAAAGATGCGGCACATATATACAATGGAATATTACTCAGCCATAAAAAGAAATGAAATTGAGTTATTTGTAGTGAGGTGGATGGACTTAGAGTCTGTCATGCAGATTGAAGTAAGTAAGAAAGAGAAAAGCAAATACCATATGCTAACACATATATATGGAATCTAAAAAAAGAAAAAGGTTCTGAAGAACCTAGGGGCAGGACAAGAATAAAGACACAGATGTAGAGAATGGACTTGAGGACACGGGGAGGGGGAAGGGTAAGCTGGGACGAAGTGAGAGAGTGGCATGGACATATATACACTACCAAATGTAAAATACATAGCTAGTGGGAAGCAGCCGCATAGCACAGGGAGATCAGCTCGGTGCTTTGTGACCAAGCAGAGCGGTGGGATAGGGAGGATGGGAGGGAGACGCAAGAGGGAGGAGATATGGGGATATATGTATACGTATAGCTGATTCACTTTGTTATACAGCAGAAACTAACACACCACTGTAAAGCAATTATACTCCAATAAAGATGCTAAAAAAAAAAAAAAACTACTGAATGGAACAAGATTTCTTTGTGAGTCTTTTTTATTGAGGTATCATTGGCATATAACATCATATTAATTTCTGGCATATGACATAATGATTCAATGCTTGTATACATTGTGAAATGACCACTACAGAAAGTCTAGTTACCATCCATCACCTCACCTAGGTACAAATATTTTTTCCCTGTGATGAGAACTTTAAAGGTCTACTATCTTAGCAACTGTAAAATATATCAGCACAATGAAGTATTGTTAACTACAATCACATGCTGTACATGACATCAACTAGAAGTTTATACCTTTTGACCCCCTCCACCCATTTCTCCTTCCTTCCCCCAAACCACCGCCTCTGGCAACCACCAACCTGTTCTCCGTATGAATGAGCTTGTTTGTTTGTTTTAGATTCCACATATAAGTGATATCATTCCATATTTGTCTTTCTCTGTCTGATTACGGAATAACAGACCTTAGGCAGAGGGCCTCCTAGAAGCAGGACTTCCCCCAGGACTTTCCTCAGAGCCTCTGTGCACTTGTCCTCCCCACACTCACCCTTCTGAACTGCAGTCACTGCTCTGGTGCCCTTCTCCCCACTGATGACGGCCAGAGGGTGTTCGGGTTACATTCACTTACATGACCCCAGGCTTCTTAGCCATTCACTCATTCACATGGATTTCAGGTGCTGTTTTAGGCACAGGGTACAGCATAGGAGACAGACAGACCCCCAGTTATGAGGGAGCTACAGGTCTAGTGGAGGGAGATGGATAAACTCATCCACGGGAAATAATTTCAGATAGCAATGAATGACATGCAATTAGCAAAGCGAGCCGTTGAGACGGTTGAACCAGAGTGCTCAGAGCAGGCCTTCCTGACCCGGTCACCTAGAGCTGTGACCTCTGGCCATGAGAAGATAAAGGCTTTCAGGAGCATCTCAGGCAGCAGGAACTGTAAATGCTCAGGCCCTGAGGTTTCCGGTGCTTGGAAATCTTAAGAAAGGGAAAGAGTTGACTTGGGTCAGAGCCCCGCTACTCTAGGAGTGAGACCGCGTAAGAGGGCTGGATGAGGCTGAGAGGGGACGGGCTCCAGCTGGCCTTCCCTGTGGCCATATTAAGGAGAGTGGATTCTCTTCTAAGTGTGGTAAAAAGCCTCTGATGGGTGACAAGCAGGCTGGGGTCAGGATCCGATTTCTATTTTAAAAAGAGCCCTCTGACCATCCCATGGAAAAAGAAAGGGGCGCTGTTGTTTAGGAGGTTCCTGCTGATGTCGGGGACGGGATGCCAATGGTGGGGGTCAGGGTCACGCAGGGAGCATGCAGATTTGGAGGGGACGCCCACAGGCCGTGCTGATGGGGCGGACGAGGAACCGGAGCCTGACCCCGGGGCTGTGTGGATGGTGAATGACACCTACTGAGGGGTTGGAAGCAGACGTCCAAGCAGGTGTTCATGTGTGGACAAATGGGTTTGAAGGACCACTACACATCCAGAGCTCCCAGAAGGGCTCTAGAACCAGGACAAACCCAATGGGGGTGAGTCCTCCCAATATTTTCCTGTCACTACACAAACGTGGTTAGGATCCCGGCCTTTGGAGGAGACGAACCCGAGTCTGCAGCCCAGATTTCTTAGCGAATCAGACCTGCCACCGCAGATCACTACCCTCCTTGAGTCTCTGTTTTCCTATCTGGCAAATACAGACCCTAGGGATTGTGGTGAAGTTGAAATTAGATATCCCACTCCTGGGCACATGCCTGGAGAAAACCATAATTCCAAAACCTACATGCACCCCAATGTTCACTGCAGCACTCTTTACAATAGCCAGGACATGGAAAGCAACCTAGATGTCCATTGACAGAGGAATGGATAAAGAAGATGTGGTACATATATGCAGTGGAATATTACTCAGCCATAAAAAAGAATGAACTAATGCCACTTGCAACAACGTGGATGGACCTACAGATTGTCATACTGAGTGAAGTAAGTCAGAAAGAAAACAACAAATATTGTATAGTATCGATTACATGTGGAATCTAGGAAAATGGTACAGATGAACTTATTTGCAAAGCAGAAATACAGTCACAGATGTAGAGAACAACCTTATGGTTACCTAGGGGGGAAGGGGGGAGGGATGAATTGGGAGATATACACTATTGATACTACGTATAAAATAGATAACTAATGAGAACCTACAGGGAACTCTACTTAGTGCTCTGTGGTGACCTAAATGGGAAGGAAATCCAAAAAAGACGGGATATATGTCTACGTATAGCTGATTCACTTTGCTGTACAACAGAAACTAACACAATAATTGTAAAGCAATTATACACCAATAAAAATTAATTTAAAAAAAAGAAATTAGATTGTGTAGGTGAAGCATGTACTGAGATGTCGGATCACAGTGAGGGTTGCGCCATGACACCCCAACCTGAGAACTGGGTCGTGTGGGGTGGACATGTCACTAGGACAGTGCAGGGGGTACTTCACGGGCGAGGGGAGGGCTGTGTCCACTGCCCCGGGATCTGCGTCCAGCAGGAGGGGAGGCGAGTTCTCGGTGAGCAGGGCCTTCTTCCTGGTGCTTTACGTTTCATTATTTTCATGTCTCAAGAGCCTCTTCCCCAAGTGACCTACTGTTTTTGTAAGCTGTTCTTCTGATCATGAATAAAATGTTCTAGTTTTTTTTTTTTTTGGATAGGAGGCTTTTAAAAATTTTACTGTAATATACATAACAAAAAATATACATTATAACCGCACTTAACGGTCAGTTCAGTGGCATGAAGTACATTCACATTGTTGTGGAACCGTCACCACCATCTATTACCAGAAATATTTTCATATTCTAAAACTGAGACTCTGTAGCCATTTTACAAGGTCTCACTCACCCAGAGACAGCACCCACTACCCTACTTTCTGCCTCTATGAACTGACTCCCCCAGGGACCCCATATAAGTGGAATCAAACAGAATTTCTCCTTTGTGATTGACATTTCACAGAGTACAAGGACCGAAAGATTCATCTGTGCTGCAGCATGTGTCAGGGTCCAGTTCCTGTAAACCTAACCCTAACCCTAACCCTAACCCTAACCCTAGCCCTAACCCTAGGGATCCTACTCCTTTGCGGGTACCGACCACATCACGTCTGCCTCTTGACCTGCCTGGGGGCACTTGGGCTGCTTCCACCTTTCGGTTACTGTGAGCAAGGCTGCTCTGAAGACGGTGTGCTGTGCTGGAGGATTTACGAGGCGGTATAGATATTCAGTTACCTATTAATTCATTTTCTCTCTCAACAAATAGTTTCCAAGTGCTTGCTCACACTGGCACTGGTGGTGCTTATACACGAATGCCCATGGCTCCGTCAGTGTTTGCAGTTTTCTCAAGAGGCAACAGAATTGTTCAGAACATAAACTTCTCTCCAGGTTTACAATCCGCAAAGGAAACTTTAAGACCCTTTAGTCCAGCAGTCCACTCGGTAAGCAATTTTTCAAGGCTGCTGTTGTATGTGGCACGAAATTTGCCTCAATCTTGCATTCTGCCACACAAAAACGGACTTCTAAAAATGCTAACCATTGTCGATGGATAGCGAGGAGAATAAAGAGAACAGAGTGACGTGTCTTGTCTAGTTGTCAAAGTTCTGGGTCTATGGAAAGTACCTTTCATTTGTGGAGTCAACTGGAATTTAAATGAAGTCAAGGATTGTCATTAAAATGTTTTCCTCAGATATACCTTAAACGACTCACTGGTTGAGACGTCCTATCAACATTAACCTTGTGTTTACGGTAGCAAACCAACTGTTGAAGTGGGTGAATTTGATTGATAACTTGGAGGGCATGCATACATTTAGAGAAAAGACAAGTTCTCTTGTTACAGGATGAATCCGGGGAGAGTCTTCTGCTGGGGGTTCACAGGATTCCACGCGGAACAGACAGATGCTGGGCTGGTGAGGGTAGAGCGTGGGCCACAGGACAAATGAGGCTGAGGCGGAGAAGGCAATGGTAAATGGCAGAGGAAGGGAAAGGTGAGGAGGGAGCAGGGGAGACGGGAGGGTGCAGGGCCACGGGGAGGGGAGTCCAGCCAAAGGTCTGAGATCTCTGTGCTTCTTTCTTCAGACCAGGAGCCTGCCATTATTTGTAAAGAAAAGAGCAAAGACTATGCTCCAGAGAACAACCATCAAGATGACAAAACGGAGCCAGGAAGAAAGCCTAAATAATGCTCCAGAAGGCCTTCCTTCTATTCACCTCCTCGCTGTCCATAAACTGTGATGGGAGGAAAGTTCTGCATTTTGAGGTATGTTGTCGGGAAAGGACTGATCGATATTCAGGAATTAAGGAAAGTGTGAACCCAGGACAGAGGTGCATGGGAACAGCTGTGTTCCACAGTCTGACCTCAGGACATTGGATGTTTAGTACTTCCATTATATGACTGTAAAAAATATGTCCCGCTAGCCTTATTTGCTTTCCTTAGTGGATAATGCTTCTGGTTTGGATCTTTGTGTGGAAAAAAGGATCTTTTGTCTCATAAAATGTTACAGATGCTGCTATGGTAACACACTTTAATTGTATTCCTATCTCAGAAGATAAACATGGAAAAATGCAATTGGCAACTCAATCTACTATTTAAGATTAGGTCCGCAGAGCATTTGGGGGTTTGTTTCTAAGGAACATTGGCACTTTTGTTAACCTGCTGTACTCAGTTAAGCAGAATCCTCAGCCCTGTCTGAAAGGTATTTCGCTGCCAGCTTAAAAATACCACGTGGTCAAGTTTCAAAACCCACAAGGGAAAGAAAGCACGCTGCTTCTATGACAAAATTCTTAGGTGGCCAGAACGAGTTTGCATTTGTGGGAATCTTCTTCTGGGCTCAAAACAAAAACCAAACATCTCAGCATTTATAAAGTCGGTATCCATTTGGTTGGAAATAAAACCCATCAGCTAACTAGAGAGACAGTTACTGAATGTTTTTTCCTATAGTAAACCATGCGACATATGGCATTAAAGCTTGGACGTGAAAGTACATTGTTTACCTTGCCCTCAGTAAATAACCAAATGACGGCACCTGGAAGAGGTGTTGTGAAGCCCAGAGTCCCTGTCGAGCTGCAACAATACACACAGAGGCAGGACAGAGCGGCGAGTGTGACTGCCAGCATCCTAAAACCAGGTGCAAAGCCCGAGGAGGGGACAGACACAGGGAACAGGGTGGGCGATGCCGGGCGGGATGAAATCAGGGCATTTCCTTTGGAATGGCAAGGACAAACCAGCCCCCAGTGGCTCCTCTCTGAGTTCCTCTCAATTCGCCATTTCATGGAGTTTCCTCTTCTGCCCCCAAAAAGCAACGAAGGGCGAGGTCCCTGCACACAAATTTCCAGTGACAATCAGGCTGCCAGCTGCTGCCCGGGGCTCAGAACAAGGTGCCCGGTCTGTTCATTAAGTGATCAGGAGCATTCACTCCGTGTAATTGCAGTCGTTCTAGATCTTTCTAGGATCACAGAAGTTAGCACTATGATGGATTCGCACCCCGGCATTTAGAAATACCCACAAAGAATGGGCAAGCACCACAGTGCTTTTCAGACGCCACAACATGGACAAATGCCAGGGACTGCAGTGAGTGCCTCCCCAGGCTGCTCTGGAAGCACAGCGTCAGCACTCGGTAATACTTTCCCTTCAGAAAAATCCCCGAGAATTTACAGTCTGCAGATGAGATCATAGCGTGAAATGGTCAAGATCAGACACGAGGGGAAGGAGGGCGAGCGACTGTTCACACCAGCGCTCCTGGTACTGCAAAGCCTCCCGGCACCATCCGGCCACTCACTGGTCCCTGGGCGTCAGGAACAATATTTGCCCGTTGCTATGGGGAAAAGGCGGCTGCCAGCTCCTGCACTCAGCCCGAGCCTGGACTCTGCAGATAAGAGCCCTTACTGCTCCACTGAATGCGTCTGCTGATAAGATGCTCACCCAGGAAGGGGAAAGAGAGACTTTTCTTTTATGCCAAACTGTGCAGCTGCTTTGGACATTTCTCTGCCACTGTCTGAGTCCGAACAGCTGGTGCAAAAAGTAAGCCAAGGGATGACTTCTTCTTTTCTTTGTTTAATTAGACTTTGCCCTTTCAGGAATGCACAACTGAAAAGATCACACCTAAGTGCTTTCTTACAAAGGACACTCTACCTGAAATATATTTAGAAGAATAATTCACCCACCCCAACTCTGAGAACCCATTAAAATATAATTAAAGCATTCCATGGTACCTTTATACACGTGCGTGTATATATATAAATATATACATTATACATTTATTATTATTATTATTTAGTGGAGGTTTACATTAGGAAAATTTCCCCAAATTTCAAGGGCAGCAGTTTGGACTTGACAGGTATACACACACACACCCCCATCCCCAAACCGCATGAGCACACATAATGCACACACATGCGTGCAAGTTTGAGCAACACAGGACTAATGTAAAGCACATGCTAATTTAGGCAGGACTTTAAAAGTTCAAAGGCAGATGTTTTTCTTTTTGCATTTAGAGAAACATCTTACTATTTTTTTCAACTTGTACTGAGTGTGAGTGCATTTTTGTGGGATTGTGTGAAGACTGTTTAGACCCTGAATTGAAGTTCATAAAATGAACAGAGGCACAGGAAAACAAGCACGTTAGAAATTCTTTAACAAATAATTTTTGGTAATGATCTCTGCGTGCCAAATACTAAGAGAAAAATGGAATCAATTATTTTTCTTAACAAGCAGGACGTTTTTTAGCGCTCAGCTGTAAAATTCCTCAAAAAGATCATTCACTATGATGTTCATTATCTATGTACCTCTAATTTGCTCTTTATCACTAGTGAAGTAAAGCAAGATGGACTTTTTTTTACTATATATTTGCTTATCGCTTATTAATAGAAATAAAAACTAATAAAATAATAGGTTCATAATAGATTAATAAACTTTCTCAGAACCAGAAGGGACCATGGTGCTTTAAGTTCTGCATTAGAATACTGAGGAATTTCAACTTTCATCCTGGGTATTTTTCAAAATTAAAATGAAAAAGTTGTCAGATAATTGAAAAGAACCTTCGTGGACAACCCAAAAGGTGAAGTTTCTGGAATTAAAAAAAAAAAAACTCTTGAGCTCAAACATATGAGGACTCAGTGAGCCTACTAAAATGTGGCTATTTCTGGGCTTCCCTGGTGGCACAGTGGTTGAGAGTCTGCCTGCCAATGCAGGGGACACGGGTTCGAGCCCTGGTCTGGGAAGATCCCACATGCCGCAGAGCAGCTGGGCCCGTGAGCCACAACTTCTGAGCCTGCACGTCTGGAGACCGTGCTCCGCAACAAGAGAGGCCGCGATAGTGAGAGGCTCGTGCACCGCGATGAAAAGTGGCCCCCGCTCACCACAACTAGAGAAGCCCTCGCACGGAAATGAGGACCCAACACAGCCATAAATAAATTAATTAATTAAAAAAAAATGTGGCTATTTCTAAAAAGGGACTACAGGGACAGTGAGAGGGCAAGCGAGGAACTAATGCTCGTAGCTAGCAAGGAGGCTGTGGGTGCAGCTCCAGCGTTCTCCTGAGTTGCCTCCCCAGTTAGGACTTTTCCAAGGAACAGTCTGGTGCATCCCCAGCCTCAGTGCATTTGCTGACCTCTGCTGAGCCTGGCCAGTGCAAGCTACGTGGAGACCCTTCATTCTGTGGGCACGAAAAACACACCCAAAATGAACCCAGTGTTTCTATCAACATACGACTCTGTTAAAAGGGAACCCTCCTACACTGTTGGTGGGAATGTAAGTGGGTGCAGCTACTATGGAGAACAGTACAGAGGTTCCTCAAAAAACTAAAAACTAAAAAACATATGATCCAGCAATCTCAATCCTGGGCATATATCCGGACAAAACTCTAACTCGGAAAGATACATGCACCCCAATGTTCATGGCAGCACTATTCATAATAGCCAAGACGTGGAAGCAACCTGAATGTCCATCGACAGAGGAATGGATAAAGAAGATGTGGTACCTATACACAATGGAATATTACTCAGCCATAAAAAAGAATGAAATAATGCTGTTTGCAGCAACATGGATGGACTTGGAGATTATCATATTAAGTGAAGTAAGTCAGAAAGAGAGAGACAAATACCGTATGATATCACTTATATGTGGAATCTAAAATATGACACAAATGAACTTATCTATGAAACAGAAACAGACTCACTGACACGGAGAACAGACTTGTGGTTGCCAAGGGTGTGGGTGGGGAGGGACGAACTGGGAGTTTGGGGTTAGCAGATGCAAACTAGCATCTAGAGAATGGATAAACAAGGTCCTACTGTAGAGCACAGGGAACTATATTCATTATCCTGTGATAAACCACAATGGAAAAGAATATAAAAAAGAATGTATGTATTATGTATAACTGACTCACTGTGCTGTACAGCAGAAATTAACACAACACTGTAAATCAACTATACTTCAATTTAAAAAAAATACGACTCTTGCTCAGCATGCCCCTGCAACACCTGGTTAAGACTAGGGCTAGAAGGAAAGATCGAGACTGCCATCCTCCTGTGCCCAAGGAAAGAACCGTGTTTATTAAACAGAATATAGATTCATGCGTGAATACAACTTCCAAAACACAGGTACTTAGATTTGGTCATTATAGGTAAGTGTCTCCCTATAAAAACTGGAAAAATTTTATCCTTTATAGCAAAGTCTAAATCTAGAAAAGGGTGTGAGCTGAAGTTGATGTCTCTAAAAATATATTACTTTTTAGTAACTGTTACTCTGGCACTCCCAGAGAAAGTTTTCTGTTGGATGATGGCCAAAGAGATTAGCTAAATGCCAGATCCTTTCTCTTACATTATCTCTGATCTATTTCACACTATCATAATCAAAATAACCCCTCTGTGTCCAGAATTTGGTCACAAGACAGGTCAAAAGTTCTATGGGTATTTTATGAAAGAAAAAAAAAGCACTCTACAACGTAAACCACACTAATTCTGCAACAGACACCAGCAGTTATTTGGCTACATTTAGAAGACAAAAGTTTCTCAAAGCTGTAAAATTTCATGCAGCATATAAACATACAGCAAGGAATCAGCTTTTCGATTATGGCAGCTTTTTCTTTCAATTCAAAACAGATTCTCTTTTATGAGTTCTTCCTTTTTTTTTTTTTTTTCCACGGCAGGGTGACGGTGACAAGGTAGAATGCATGATTCAGTAACAAACTAGAAATGCTGTGAAACAACAGACTCTTGCATCCAGGAATGGTCTTTTCGGAGAGTAAACCTGACCGTGCACTTTCCTGCTTGAAGCCGTGGCTTCCTTGTCCTCCGGATGACTTTGCAACTTGTCACCCGCCCTCTCCAGCCTCACCCTGTCCCTCTCTGGAGCTCGCCTGTTGCAGGCCAGTTGGACTGGTTTTGGAATGAATGCCCTGCATTCCTCCTCACCTCCGGCTTTCACACACGTGACTCCTGTGGCCTGAAGCTGAAACACCTGCCTTCCGTGCTTCTCTCCTTGACTCCTCTCCAGGCCCCCAGGTCTCAGCTGGCGTGTGCACGGCCCCCTGGTCTATCCTGCCGGAGCCCTCAGGGTTTCCTTCTTGTATTGCACATCACATGTGTCGTTACTTGTACACGAAGGGCAGGAACGGGCTCTCAGTGTCCCCTGCTGCATCCTTAGAGCCTGTGACAACGCCCAGCTGGTGCACGGTAAACCCTCAATAGATATTTGTTTAAGGAACAAGAGTTTGGACAGGACTAGATGTTATGTTGGTGGCACTGGTCAGAAAAAAAAAAAAACCCTAAAGCACCAGAGTTTTCTCCTGGGCAATAAATATTGACTTTAGGGAAACACGTGGCTTCTTTGGGGAGCAAAGGTCATGAGAGTGGATCTGCTTTTGATCAGTCCAGAGCCCTAGGACTTAATTCTAATCTGGAGTGGTTTTCTCTAAAAACACGGAGATGCAGACCTCCAGTAAGTACTTACGTAAATCCCCGCGGAATCGTGGAGAGATGTCACAGACAACGTTATCTAGCTTATTGTTCTCATTGTTTCCATTCCTGGGTTCAGCCTCCAAACTTCTAATTCCTCCATGGATTTCTGTGGTTAGTCTCCATCAAGAATGTGACCAGGCGTTGTATATTCTCTCACAGGCCACATACAGATTATATCTTGTTGTGTCTCCGCAACGTGAGATTTCATCTTTTCTAACGAGCCCTTGAACAGCCAAGCACAGTGTTCTGCTATAGACTCCCCAGATCCCCACAAAGCAGATAGACGAATGAATTGATGAATAAAAAGCTGTTACATCTTTACAGAAAGAATTATAAGGAGACTGTTAAAACGCACAGTAGACAAGGTTGGACCAGGTCACCTCACTTGGGACACGGGTTGCAATTGGCATCTACTGGCCTTATGGAATCTCACCTTCATAAGAAACGCCGGCTGTGTTAACTTTGGAACAGGAGGCCTGGGAATGCTCATTCGGGTGTCTCGGTAGAAGCGCCCTGAATGCCTGGGAGTCACAGCTGGAGACGTGAAGGACGCCGCCGCCCCAGGAAGGACCGCTCCCGTCCTCCCGTCCTGCCCAAGCTACGCAAGCCCGCCTGCCAGGTGCGTCTGGAATTGCTGCCGTAGGACGCAGACTGAAAATCAGAGCCCTGGCCAAGAGACTGGACCGCGGGAGCAGTCTCGATCCCGGGGAGGTCCTGGCTTGGAATTCCCTCACAGGAGGCAACCCTTCCCGCGTGCGATCTATAAACGGGGAGCCCGCGCATTCTCACACGCATCTTAACTGGGGAAGAAGAGGCTTTTCTCACTAGGACTTCACGCCTTGAAATCTACAGTCTCTTGAAGGACGCACGTGTTAAAAAATGACTAACGGGGCTTCCCTGGTGGCGCAGTGGTTGAGAATCTGCCTGCCAATGCAGGAGACACGGGTTCGAGCCCTGGTCTGGGAAGATCCCACATGCCGCGGAGCGACTAAGCCCGTGAGCCACAATTGCTGAGCCTGCGCATCTGGAGCCTGTGCTCCGCAACGGGAGAGGCCACGATAGTGAGAGGCCTGCGCACCGCGATGAAGAGTGGCCCCCCACTTGCCGCAACTAGAGAAAGCCCTCGCACAGAAACGAAGACCCAACACAGCCATAAATAAATAAATAAATAAATAAATAAAATTTAAAAAAAAAAAAAAAATGACTAACGTAAAGAAACGCCGAGGGAGAAAATGAACCCACCGTCTTCTATTGGGGGGGGCCTGGGGGTTCTGAGCGTGCTCGGTTGTGACGAAGTGTGGCTTCCATCACTGAGATGCGGGTGGAAGTCGGCCGACGCCCCGGCGCCTCAGCCTGTGATCAGCGTGTCCCTCAGGGCAGACACCCCGCGGGACGTGCAGCTTGTTTCCCAGCAGGTGGGCCCCGTGGCGCCAGGGCTCCGAGCGCCTGTACGGCCCCCTCCCGACCCGGGGCCCGGCTCCACACTTCGGGCTGAGCTGCGGGCTCTTCTGTCCTGAGTCCCAGGGATCTCGGCCTAGGTCACCGGTAGGAATCCGCCACCTCCCATCTGCACGGAAATCCTGGCCCCAGTCCCCGCCGCGGTCACGGCCCCGTTCCCGCCCCCAGGCCGGCCGCCCACTCGCCGTGCGGCCCGCGTTACCCCTGCCCCGCGCTCAGCAAGTCCTCCCCGCTCTGCCTCCAGAAACCGCAGGGAGCGCTCCTCTCCCGGCCTCCACGGCCACGGCGGGCCCCCACTCGCCCGCACTCCGTCCTGAGTCCTGAGCCACGCGCCTCTCCCGACAGCGAAACTCAGGTCCCCTTCTGTCTCAGCACCCCCTCGTGGCTTCCCACAGAAACCAAACAGGAGCACCGGCTCCACGCAGGGTCCGGCTCTCAGCCCAGCCAGGACCCCCTCTCCGCTGAGCCGTGTGCCTCGGGACGTCCCCCCGGACCGCACGCACCACGTGAGGGACCTGCATCCCTGCTCTGCTCGCCGGCAGCATCCTTCTCTTCCTCAAGCGTCAGCGCCGTTTGAAACGATGCTCCTTACTTATGCATTGCTTTGCGGACCCTGTCCTCCTGCCGGAGGACAACTCCTTGAAGGCAGGACCTTGACCTGTCTCGTTCCTCACGACCCCCGGGCGCCCAGGACCCTGGCTCACCCTGCAGCCCCCCCTTAGTGATGGATGATGGAATGAAAGAATTTCAGCCATTTCTCATCTTCTCTGGCCTCTGGCTCCTACCTTGCACGTTGCAGGTTCAGAGATGATGCATTAAATCACCCAGCGCAGCGCCAGAAACATAAAGCACCTGAAGCGAGGTTTGGTGTGTCTGTAGGAAGATGTCCTTCCCGCACTCAGCGCGCACTGGAAGGCGGCCTGGCACAGGAAGGGGTGCTTGGAGGTATGGCCTGAGTTCCTGTTTATGTTACTGTCTCTGTGACTTGGGAGCCCACGTTCAGCTTCCCTGAGGCTTGGTTTCTTCATCTATGAGATAATAACCCGGCTGTTAGGAGGACAGAGCTTAGGTGATGTCGGTGAAGCGCTGAGCAGGCTTGTAAGTGAAACACTGATGTTACATGGGACAGTCTGTCGATCATGACGGGAGGGGCTGAGGTACCTGATTCTTGCCACTGACTTCTCCCTTGAAATAGTCTGGAATCTCAACACCGACCCCACTTCCGATGGACTGGCGTGTGCACGCGGATGGCTGGATCTCCTGTCGGGCAAGGGGGGACGCTTGGGGGCCTCTGTTAAGAAGGAGGAGGGATCTGAGAGTGGTGGGTAGGGATGCGAGTGTTCAGTAACTAAGAGAGAAGCTTATGGAAATGTTTTGAATGTCCTCTTTCTAACTTAAAAACGACTTTGGAAAATCGGTCACTTGCTCACCTGCCCTGACCCAGTGGCTCGCTGTTCACAAGTCCCCCTTCCCCAGCTTCCTTCTGGGGAAGCTTTGGGAGCCGGGGTCCTGCATCCCAGCTCCTCCGTGGCTGCACCCTGAGGCCCAGGGGACACAGGCCCGCAGGCCCGGGTCCGCGGACGCTGGACACAGATGCCCCCAGCTGCACCCTCCTGCTCCCCACCGACAGCCGTCCTCGGCCCCTGCAGGTAACTCTGCTTCCCCGGGCAGACCGGTCATGACTGTCTTAGTCCGACTGGGCAGCTGTAACAAAATATCACAGACGGGGAGGCTTATAGACAACGCACGCTGGTTTCCCACTGCTCTGGAGCTGGGACAGCCAAGACCAGGGTGCCAGCCTGGTCGGGGGCTGGGGAAGGCCCTCTTCCAGGCTGCAGTCGCCAACTTCTCCCTGTGTCCTCACCACGTGAGGGGCGAGGGGGCTCTCGGGGGGCGGGGATGGCGTGGAGGGCCTGTTTCGTAAGGGCACTACTCCCACCGGAAGGGCTCTGCCTTCATGATCTCATCACCTCCACAGGCCCCACCTGCTCACAGCATCACCTTGGCCATTAGGTCTGCAGCATATGAACGGTGGGGAGACATAAACATTCAGATCATAGCCCTCTGTATATATTCGTCAGAGTTTTCCAGAGAAACAGAGCCAATAGGCTATAACTATATCTATCTACCTATGCCCACACCTATCTATCCAGGCCCTATCTATCTGTCTATCTATCTATCTCTATATCTGTCTATCTAAAGAGGAGATTTATTATGCAAAACGCTTTATGCAATTATGGATGCCGAGACATGCCACCATATGCCAATATCAGCCCGAGGACCAGGAGCTCTGATGTCCAAGGATAGGAGAAGATGGACGTCCAGCTCAAGAGGAAAGAGAGGGAGAGAGTCCATCCTTCCTTGGCCTTTCTGTTCCGTTCAGGCCTCAAGATTGGATGTTGCCTCCCACCCTGGGGAGGGTGGGTTTTCCTTACTGAGCCTACGGATTCATTGCTGGTCTCCTCTGGAAACGCCCTCAGGAACCACACCCAGAAATGATGTTTTACCAGCTCTCTGGGCCTCCTTTAGCCCGGCCAAGTCGACACAAAAAATTAACCATCACAGCAACCAACAGCCTCGTTATGCTATTATATGTGTGTATGCGTTTTTCAACAGAATAAAACCTTTGTCCATTTCTAGCTTGGATATCCAAATGGCGAATGTGCTTTCTGTGAAAAGGTATTTAAGGGTAAAGCTCCTTGAGGATAAAATTCGGTCTGCCTTCCTCAAAGCTGACACACCTGGTCTTTACTACACACCTGGCACTTACTAGATGTTCAGTAAGTGGTGACTGGATGAAGGTATGAATGGTTCAGTGAGATTCTCCCTTGATCTCCCGGTTGGCTAGATCACAGAAACAGGTACCACGGCAACAGATACTCCTCGGGAAGGTACTATGACTGACTTAAACCATTTTAGTGTTTTTCATTTATTTTGATTACTAAGAATAATTTCTGTCCTGCTAATTGTACTCTCTGGCTTTCAGTGTAAGGAAAACCTTTCAGGGGCAGTTTCAAAAGAAATCTGTCTCTTTTGGATTTTGTGTGAATCTGATCCATTCAGGATCCCTCAACCATCCCGCTTCAAAGCAAGCTACACATCTCGTTGCTGGTCTTCGAAAGAATATTCTATGACCTGTTTCAGGTCACCTGTCTGGAAGTTACTGCATTGATAACCACACTCCTTCAAATTCCACCTGACATTATATTTTGAGGGCATCTTGTATCAGCTTCATTAAAATATATGTTGAAATCTGTAAAAGATGCCATTTAAAATTCATATGAACTCAACTATTTTTAAAATAAGTATCACGTAAGATGCTTATATATTGTTTTCTTTAAGAGACTCAAAATTTCCCTTCAAGCAGCTCTTAAGACTGTCACAGCAATAAAGCCCCTTCATGAGAAACATGCGTATATAGGCGTTATCTTTTTTAAGATGTTTTTTGATGTGGACCATTTTTAAAGTCTTTATTGAATTTGTTACAATATTGCTTCTGTTTCATATTTTAGTTTTTTGGCAGTGAGGCATGTGGGATCTTAGCTTGCCAACCAGGGGTTGAATCTGCACCCCCTGCGTTGGAAGGCGAAGTCTTAACCACTGGACCACCAGGAAGTCCCTAAGCAAGTTATCTTAAAATGTTTCAGCTCTGTTTGAATTTTGATGTAATTCTACTTTCTAGTGAACAAAATCCAGTGTCAGTGTGGGGCCATAGTTTACCCCATTCAAAAGCAAAGAGTTTTTTGGGCTTCCCTGGTGGCGCAGTGGTTGAGAGTCTGCCTGCCAATGCAGGGGACACGGGTTCGAGCCCTTGTCTGGGAAGATCCCACATGCCACGGAGCAACTAGGCCCGTGAGCCACAGCTGCTGAGCCTGCGCGTCTGGAGCTTGTGCTCCGCAACAAGACAGGCCGCGATAGTGAGAGGCCCGCGCACCACGATGAAGAGTGGCCCCCGCTCGCCGCAACTAGAGAAAGCCCTCGCACAGAAACGAAGACCCAACACAGTCATAAATAAGTAAATTAAAAAAAAAAAAAGGTTTAAAAAAAAAAAAAGGTAAAAAAAAAAAGCAAAGAGTTTTTGCATCATTTATCAGAAGGGTTGGGCCAATACCCCATGCTCTGTACCCTACTGACCCCTCTTTTCAGAAAAACCGTCCTGAGCGTCTCCATTTTCTTGTCATCTTGCTATGGCATCGGCTTGCTAAACCTGTTACACTGACCTGAGTTTTCAGAGATTAAAGACTCAGTATGAAAAGGACCTTAAGATAGGTACTTTATGGGAAACTATAAAGTGTGAAAAACTTGTTATGGCTCAAAATCCAGGATTTCTATTGCACTCCACTGTGTCTTTCTGGAGAACAAATTTCTGCTTTTGTTAAAGGCATTTGTGATTTCAGGTGAATTAAAGGGAGGATTTCCAGCATCGTGCTGGAAACGGAGGAGCTCTCTTACAGTAGATCAAATCACAGGATAATCTGGCCATTCCACCTGGCCCTGCAGGAACCTCTTAGCCTGTGATTTGCCATGTGCAAAGTGACACTGTGAACCTTGCCATTACAGACACAGAAAGAAGACACACCTGAGTCATGTTTTACAATACAGGGCAGAACATTATTGCTTCCTTTGGTATTTCCTCTATAACACTGATCATGATGAACCCCTGGCGCCGTGACAATGAATGCCATTCCAGAGAAATGCCATGTTCACTTATGTAATAGGATGTTAGGCTCCTGCTTCAACTGAAGCACAAGTGTGGTAGACGTCAGGTCCCCAGGCCTGTGTGACACAAATCCACATAATCTGGGTTTTCAAAGAAAATAAGTAAGAGCCATTTCAAGACTCTCGGGCCCTCCCGGTGGTGAAGACTATAAACAGTGGTCAGAGTTTGGAGAGAGGAAAGACGGTGGAGGGGTTGACCTGGCAGAACTGTTGCCAGGTGTGTCGCCCTTTGTGGGGGGGAATGGGCCACCTCTAGAGCTTGGAAACATGCTCCCCACGCTTGGGACACACAGAGGATCGGTGCCTGACTTGTGCTGCCAAGCTGATGCCATGACTCAGCACTCACACAGAGAAACACGACATCGAGAGCTGGGAGTGATGTGGTCTGGAATGGCCTCGGGCCGTCCAGAACACTCTCAGACGAAGGACCTCCACAGGGCAACGCGCAGTGAGCACGTAGCCATGGAAACAGGAGCGCAGGGCCCGAGGGGCAGCGGTGCCCCCGGGACGGTGACCCAGTAACGCCTGTCCGGCTGCCCTCACGTCCCCGTGGGAGGCGCCTGCCGGACGAAGCAGGTCTGCAAACCGCAGGCCAAGTGGCCTGGTTCTTGTAGACCTTCCGCCACGGTCACAGGAGAGGATGGAGCACCCATCCTTCGGGGGCACGAGCGCATCAGGGCAGTGCCCTGCACTTTGACACTATTTCTCACGCCTTCTCTCCAGCACTGATTTTCCTCCTCTCCTATTTCCTCAGTCCCTGTTGAACAACTTTGACTCAGGATGTGATGACGTGAGACTGGTGTTAATAATGCTGTTCCTCTTAGCTGTGACTTACAGGACTCAGAGGGTCACACAGGCTTGAGTGTGGGATGGGTATTTCTGGCTTTTTCAGGTCGGGCTACCGAGAGATTAACTTGCACACACCAACAGCATCCTGCTGTGCTCTGCTCATCCGGGCACTCTGCTTCCAGAAGGCCCGTTTGCAAGAAATGGAAAATGCATGTGGACAGAAGAGGAAAATCCTTCACCTTCTTAGAAGTTCCATTTTTTAAGAGGCACTCATCATTTGAGCACAAAGTATGTGCTGGGAACGGTGTTAAAAGGCTGTAGCGCTTTCTCTCTAATCTATAGGACTGACCTTGGGGACTTCCCTGGTGGCGCAGTGGTTAAGAATCCACCTGCCAATGCAAGGGACATGGGTTCGAGCCCTGGTCCGGGAAAATCCCACATGCTGCGGAGCAACTAAGCCCGTGCGCCACAACTACTGAGCCTGTGCTCTAGAGCCTGCGATCCACAACTACTGAGCCCGTGCCTTAGGGCCCACGTGCTACAATTACTGAAGCCCATGCACTTTGAGCCCGTGCTCCACAACAAGAGAAGCCACCGCAGTGAGAAGCCCACGCACTGCAATGAAGAGTAGCCCCTGCTTGCCACAACTAGAGAAAGCCCGTGCACAGCAGCAAAGACCCAAATAATAAAATTTTAAAAATTACAGGACTGACCTTCACGTTGTTCTATCCACATTCCACAAAGAGAAAATGAAGTTTGAGAGGGTTAAATAATGTCTTGAGTCACACCCCGTTTTCATCTAGGATTGATCCTGTCTTTTTGAGTGGATCCCTACCTCTTAATGACTATGCTGGACAAAGCTAAGCTTTGGAATAAATGATTACTAAGGCGTCAAGACAGGTCACGGTAATGAATACAAGAGGGATGCAGTCAACGGCCTCGGAATGAACTGCATCTTGTTTCCAAATCCGTTACGCTTTGCAGCTCTGCTCAGAAAAGGAGCGGCGGGCCGGCCCTCTCGGGTGGTGATCGACCTCACGCTGGCTTCTCTGTGGGACAGAGAGCAGAGGGAGGGGAGAATGGATCTGCTTATATCAAGTCCCTCCTGCTATTACTCAGATCCAGACGTCTAAGCCATGTGGACAGAGCCTAGCGGCGGATCTGGAACCAACCCAGGGAGAAGCAAGTCATCCCAGCAGGCGGCTCAGCACTCGGGTCTGAATAAGGGGGCTCCAGCCCTGCGAGCATCCACCCACAGGCAGGTCCCGGCTTCTACCCCCTTAGCTGGGAAGGGCCGCAAGCCCGTGGGGCTTCTTCTTGGGACTCAACCTTCTGGAGCAGTTTTGGGTCCATTCCCTACGCTGTCTTCCTATATGACATATATCCATATATTCAGTGACACACACTCACTCAGCAATCCCTGCAGGTGTTCAGAACTTATTAGCAAGTTCAATTCACTGAAAAAAAAATGGGGGCAATCCTCAATCACGGTGGCCTTCCATTTCACACACTTATCTTTCACATCTCATTAGAAGACTAGACTCCAGTGAAATAAACTAAATACCTTTATTATTTACATTTTCTGCCTGATGATAAATGTATCTCATTGCATATAATTTAAAAATTCTGAGGGGCTTCCCTGGTGGCACAGTGGTTGAGAATCTGCCTGCCAATGCAGGGTACACGGGTTCGAGCCCTGGCCTGGGTAGATCCCACATGCCGCGGAGCAACTAGGCCCGTGAGCCACAATTACTGAGCCTGCGCGTCTGGAGACCGTGCTCCGCAACAAGAGAGGCCGCGATAGTGAGAGGCCCGCGCACCGCGATGAAGAGTGGCCCCCACTTGCCGCAACTAGAGAAAGCCCTCGCACAGAAACGAAGACCCAACACAGCCATAAATAAATAAATAAAAATTAAAAAAAAAAATTCTGAAACATATACAGAAAAATCATGCTACCCAGAGGCAGAAACTGTTTTCATTTTGATGTATTTTCTTCCACTTGGTGTCACTTATATTTTACTTGACTGAAATCATACGTTATGAATAGGTGATGCCTGTGATAGGTTTGTCCTTTAAATATTGGATTGGCCAAAAAGTTCGTTCGGGTTTTTGTACCCTCCTATGGAACAACCCGAACGAACTTTTTGGCCAACCCAATATCACTGAGTTCTTGAGATAACCTGAAAGTTGATGATTTATTTTCAGAAGCTCAAGGATTAAATTCAGGTACTTTCTGAAACCAGGATAATTATTAGAAAAAACATGAGCAAAATATGAAAAAATTTATTTACGTACGGAATATTGAGGACTGTCAGATTGCTTCATAATACAAATCTTTTAAAAAATTAATTAAGGGCTTAGTCTTAAGGAGCTCACTCTATTTATACTCTTCTCACCCCTTACACGTAGAAAAAGTTTTGCAGCAGAATTGTAATCAGAGATCATCAAGGCTGCTTTACGGTTTGGTAATTAATAATGGTTATTTTTACTTTAAAAAATTCTGAAGATACAGGTGTCACGCATTGCTATGAGGCTGAATGTCTGCGTGATAGCGCAACAGGGGACCCAGGGTCTCTGAGGGTTCTGCTGAGGGTTTATAACTCCACAATGTCTCCATGCTGAGCTGGGGACAGTGCGCCTTTGCTGCATGTTGGTGGATTTCCGCGCTGACTGTAGAAAGCGAAAACTGAGTCAGCTCTCCCCACCACTCGGGTTACGAGAAGCAACCCTCTCTTGGTACAGAGGAGAAACTCACACAAACAAAGCAAGGAACGCGGCATGACCCAATAACCATTTTTCGAGTATCAGATATTTCCTAAAGGACCGTGGCCAGATAGTGCCCGTCCCCTAAAACGGAGCCTGTTGGCCTCATCTGCGAGCAGCAGGGTTTCTTGCATTGAACGGGGACCCTGAGATGGTGCACGTGTGTCAGGCCCTGTGCTGTGGTTGCCGGAACTCACAGGCAGACACGTTCAATGCGTAGTTTTAAAAATCACCCCGGTCATAGATACCAGAAGGAGCAATACATGCAACAGAGAATCCTCCCAGAACTTAGGGCTGCCTGGTTTAGCACGTAAAGATACAGGATGCCCCGCCCTTCCCAGAAGGCCTTTCCCCTCAGTGGTAGCTGGTGGGGAGGAGGCGGCATTCCAGGCGGAGGGAAATGTGCATTCCGGCCACGCCCCTCTGCACCGCCCCCCGCCCTCCCCCCACCTCCGGGGAAGCAGCTTTGGGCGCTGAGGGATCTAAGTTAGATACAAGAAAACAAAAACCCAAAGCAAAGCCAGGCCAGGTGGAAACAGTTGAGTAAATTACCTAGTGATTTTTAAAAAAATTTTTATTGCAGTATAGTTGATTTACAATGTTGTTAGTTTCTGCTGTACAGCAAAGTCTATCAGTCATACATAAACATATCTCCACTCTTTTTTAGATTCTTTTCCCATATAGGCCATTACAGAGTACTGAGTAGAGCTCCCTGTGCTGTAGAGTAGGCCCTTATTAGTTATCTATTTTATATACAGTAGTGTGTATGTGTCAGTCCCAATCTTCCAGTTTATCCCTCCCCCACTTTCCCGCCTGGTAACCATAAGATTGTTTTCTGTATCTGTGACTCTATTTCTGTTTTGTAAATGAGTTTGTTCGTATCATTTTTTAAGATTCCACACATCTTTAAGAAGTGTAGATGGAGATTCATGGCACAGACTTAGTCTGATGGACCCCAGTCCTTTTTCCTGACAGCTACAGTGAGGGCTCTGCTGCAGGCGGACATAGTCCTCGTTCTTTTTAGTGCCAACCCAAGCACAGAAATATTTCCCCAAGTAATCTGCTTTCCTTACTCCACTGATCACAGACATGTTCTTTATCAGTCCATCTGAACATCTGCATTTTCTTTTTTTTTAAATTAATTTATATATGTATTTATTTTTGGCTGCGTTGGGTCTTTGTTGCTGTGCATGGGCTTTCTCTAGTTGCAGCGAATGGGGGCTACTCTTCGTTGTGGTGTGCAGGCTTCTCATTGCAGTGGCTTCTCTTGTTGCAGAGCACGGGCTCTAGGCACGTGGGCTTCAGTAGTTGTGGCACACGGGCTCAGTAGTTGTGCCTTGCGGGCTTCAGTAGTTGTGGCACACGGGCTCAGTAGTTGTGGCGCACGGGCTTAGTTGCTCCGCAGCATGTGGGATCTTCCCGGACCAGGGCTCGAACCCATGTCCCCCTGCACTGGCAGGCGGATTCTTAGCCACTGTGCCACCAGGGAAGTGCCCTGAACATTTGCATTTTCAATATCTTCAATGGTTGCATCACCGGCATTAATGACTCCTGTAAGGGATTACCTTCTGCTGGAGTTGGTAACTCTACCGGCTTTAACTTTATCCGTCTCTACCTCTTGTGGGTTTTCCCAGGAGCCTAGGAGGCTTTCTCTTTCCAGACTGACCTGCCTTCCTCACAGCCCCTCAAGTCCCTTCATGGCTGTGCTTCCTTCTTTGATCATATTTGGGGGCAGGAAAGGGTAGGCTCTCAGTTACACTGGTCTCAATTCCAAACTCCTCACTTACAGGCTGGGTAATCGTGGGTGACTACCTATACCTCTGAGACTTAGTTTTCACATCTTTAAAGTGGCATTATGCTAAGTGAAATAAGTCAGACAGAGAAAGGCAAATTCTGTACGGTATCACTTAAATGTGGAATCTAAAAAATACAACAAACTAGTGCATATAAGATAAAAGAAGCAGACTCACAGATAAAGAGGACAAACTAGTGGTTACCAGTGGGGAGAGGGAAGGGGGGAGGGGCAAGACAGTGATAGGAGAGTAGGAGGTACAAACTATTAGGTATAAAATAAGCTACAAGGACATACTGTACAACATGAGGGATATAGCCAACATTTTACAATAACTATAAATGGAGTATAATCTTTAAAAATTATGAATCAATATATCGTACACCTGTAACACATAATATTACTGGACATCAACTATACTGCAATAAAAATTAATTAATTAATTAAATGGGCCAATGATACCAGAGATTTAGCTCATAAGGTTGTTGTGCTGCTTTAATAAATTCCACACAATTTGCAAGGTTTTAGCATGAGGCCTAACGCCTATTAAATACATAACGAGTGTTAGCTTTTAAAATTTCCCTTAAGATTTCCACAGCTTTCTTACTATGGTGTGTTGTGATTTTGTACCAGGTGGGATAACGTTCACCATTGAGTTTCCAAACAGGAAAACTGAGCGGATGAACTGGCTTGATTTCTTTTGGCCAATAAGTACTCAGAGCTCCTGCAACACACGGGTGGGGTGAGATAGCTCTTGGGTTCCAGGGATTCATGATCTCCCAGTATTAAACTTCTTTAAACACATAATCTCACACTTGTCCACATTTAAATCTGTCTCCCTCTTTTTTGCTAACGCGAAAAACCAAACCGACCAAACTTCCCATCTCTTCCCACCTCAAAAAAGAAAACTCAGGGCAGCTTAATGTTATTTGCATGTTGGAAATGTCACTGCCCACTTCCTCTCCGAAGCATTACTGCAGCATTAAAGTCCTCTGTTTCCGGCACTGGTCATGAGGGAACACTACAGCTTAATCTCCTTCATTTAACGTATATCTGTCCTTGGTTTCCTACCTCCAAACCAGTTCACTATTTGTGGAAAGGCTGCTTTAAGCCCACGGTTCATACTGACTGTTTTTCAGCAAGTTACAAAATGTGGCCAACAGCTTCCCAATCCAATTAAAAGACAAGAAAACAAAGCAGTGCAAAGCAAAATACTGCCCTTGTTATTCTGAACTGCAGTCCAGGCTTTTGAAGGTCTTAATAAATTTATCTTCAGTTTTGTACACCTCCTCCCTCAAAGAGTAAATAATCAGTTATTCAATCACAGTTACTCTTTCTGAAATTTTACTACTGGATTTCTCTTAATAACTAATGTACAAAGTACTCAAGAATTCTACTTGTACACAAAAAATTGTGACTCCTGATTTATAGTTTGAGGTATAGTCATGGAACCTTCTTATGAATGAGGCCACATTGCCAGTTAAAAAAAGGTAGTTAACAACTCCCTAATTTTAGCCTTGAGTTTCTTTAAATTATTGACATGATGAGCAAACAATTCACAAAAGAGAAAAATCAAAAGATGGATAAACATTTTAAAATGTAGTTAATATTCAAAGAATGCAAATAAAAATAGATTTACTTTTTATCCATTAAATTAACAGAGACTGAAAAAAAATAGATTCTTCAATTCAGGCAAGAATGCAATGATTCAATTTTCTCCTGAATTGGCTGGTATAAGGATACATTTGAATAATCTTTTGGAAAACAGTGTTTGCAATAAGTTTATGAGAGGTACAAAAAATTTATACTATAGAACAAAGTCACAAATTATAGAGCAGAGATAACTCTAAACTTTTGTCACTGAATTTATCAAATGTAAAACTTCTTGAAGCATCTGAGGACTTTGTAGTGGCTACACATCAGCGTTGGCAAATTCTCCAGTAACTCAAAACGTGCGCTTCAGCCCTAGAAACAAGATACTTGGTTAGAGACCACTTTTTTTGTTGGCCCACAAAGTAATGGTGGCATGGAAGTGAAAGATTACAGGTCAATGAAAGAACATGAATTTGGGAGAGAATATAAAACTGAAAAGCAAAGCTAAATTAATAATTGAAGAATTCATGACATGCGCCCCTAAGCAGACACAACTAAATACTGACCTTCTCCTGTAACAGAGAATAATCTGCAGAGCACAGATTCGATTTTGAGAACCCAGCATGATTAGCAAACCCACAGACGACTGAACCCACTAGTGGGTGATGAGTCCAATCTCAGAAGTCCAAGCAAGTGTCTGGTGCAGAGACCCTTAGATGCTCATAAACATCTCCACCTTGAAGTCCACGTTGATTTTAGGGACTTACTGTGTTCTGTCAATTTGCAAAAGAAGTCAGTTTTGCTTCGATTCCACATTTGGCTTTCCCTGTGTCTTGAAAAGTTTTTATTCTATTTTATCCCACAGGAGCTAGAATAACTTAAGATATTTGAGGCTGAGGAAGCTCAGGTGACTTGGGTGTGGGAATTCTCTCCGGTGGGTGGTATGATTGGAGTACTTAGCTCTTTTTTGTTTGTTTTCTATTTTGATGAAGATTTTGTGGTTTGACATTGACTCAGACACAGGAAAGTCATCCCTCTTAGGTGAGGATTGTTCCTGAGGACCCCCTCTTTCCCTTTTATGATCGTGCCCTTTTCCCAAGCCCTCTCGAATCCCAGCCCCACATCTATCCTGGGCATTTAACGGGATGTCTGGGTACCAGGGAAACGCACCGTGCTTTGAGAGAAAATTGGGGACTTTCATCCCCAATGTTTTGTATTCTCTCTGGCCAATGCGTAAGTTATTTAATTACTCTGGTTTATTTTCTCTCTTTATGAGATGCTTACACAAGGAAGTCGGGAGGAAAAAGTATACGAAAGTCTTTTGTAAATAGTATAATTCCACATACATGGCTTACTATCAGCATCATTGCCACCTTCTTCATTTTGGGGATAGAATTTCTTTGTCTTTTGACAAATGCTACTATAAAATAAGATACTTTAAAACCTCTTGATTTTCTAAGGGTTAGAGAGTTGGTTTTTAAGTTCCAACTCGCATTTTTCTCCCTTGAACAAATGGCCACAAATGTCTAATGGGTACCTTCTCTAAAACTGAATAACCATTTGATGGACATCTTTGGTTTTGCATCTCTCACCAGAATATTGAAATAAATTGTGGGATATATTTTCCCTAGAAATAGGATACCTCCCTTTTTTTTTTAATAGTTGGGTGAAGTCTTAATAAGAGGGAGGAATTGGACCAGGTTAAAAATGTCAAGATCCTGTAGTACGAGATGTTGGAAAATTCCATGGGAATAAAGGATAGATGAGGTAAATTAATCAAGTAGTTGATTTTAACAATATGTTGTTTACCTAATTGACATTATCATTTCGAACAAGCATTTAGATATATAAACTGTTAGCTCAAATCTGTGTTTTGAGACTGTAAAAACACTTATATGGAGACATCTGATTAAAAAAAATGGTTTGCACACCCACCAGGATGCACATCTGTTTTCCATTGACTGCCCTGTGCTTTTGGCTTAGATGCTGTAACACTGACTTTTTTAAAAAGAGGTGTGATATTCCAGTCACTTAACAATTATTACAGGAATATCTTTGTAAAAGAAAATAAATTCACTCTAAACGTATAGTACGTGGCAGTTTAATTAAACAGTGGGTGACGTTCACACGGTTTAAATCATCAGGTGGGTGTTTTTGTTTTCTGAGATAGTTATTTTCTCCTTTAGCTTTAATAGTAACTTTCATTTTATTTACCACCTTCTCCAAATTGTATTTAAATAGTTAACTTCAAGAATACAGATATTTAAGGTAATAATTTCAAAGAACTTTTAAAAGAAGCCAACACGTAGGAGAGTACTTTATAGTGACTTCCCTGTACCTTTAGTATCAAGTATTGTTTCCTAGGGCTCTCCCGCACAGAGCTTTCACCTTAGACTTTTGCCGGGCTTTGTCTCTCCTACAGCGACTCCCAACTGGGACCACCCAGTTGGATCCCCCGATGATGCTGGGTCCCACCCAGACCATTTCAATCAGAGTTTGTGGGGTGGGGGTCACACAGCAGCCTCTTCTGACACTCAACTTGGGGACTCTCTTCAGATCAAACGAATCACTGGGAAGAACGTAGTCTTCAAAAATCTTCTCAAATGATCGCTTCTTTTCTCTGGATACACCAGAAAACAAAGAAGTATAAAAAATAAGATCTGCTGAGAGCATTAGAGTTTTTCCCGGGTTTTTTTTTCCCCCTATGTCAGAAGGAAATGATCCCTTTTCCCTTCTTTTAACTTTTAAGAGCAGAGAAACATCTCTTTCCCTCTTTGAATCCGAGCAATAATAGTAAATATTAGCTCGTAGTGGTTGAACTCTCCCATCCGCTTTCGTCTTTAAATTTCTCATCAATGACTGCAGGGAAGACGCGTGTGTCTCATTAGTTTTCGTACGTCGAGCGCCTGGCGCAGTTGGTCTGGGAGCGAGTAGGTGCTCAGGAAGCAATAGCAGGTGCGGGGAAGAGGTTACTGGGCCCTGCAGGGCCTCACTCTCTCAGCGGCCTCATCACAGCGTTCTCTTGTTCTCCCAGAATAGGGGGTGCTAAGCTTGCTAGTAGTACAGACATTTACAATTTACGCAACAATTATTTTAGCTGAAAAAGCCGATTTCGCAAGTGTGTGTGTGTGTGTACACGCGCGCACACGCACCCCCCAACTGGTTTTCACAATAATCCCAGGCACATTTACCAGAGGTTGGTTTCTCCGTTTCACGAGTGGGGAAACTGGCGCAGGAAGGTGTGGTGAGCGCCCCAGCGCGGACACACCGGCTCCGGGCCAGTGTGGGTGGCCATCCCCGCCTGACAGCCTGGTCCCCTCCCTCCTTCCCAACACCTACAACCCCTCGTAGGGTGAGGGTCTGTGGATCAAATCTGCAGCTGGCCCAAGGGATGGCGGAATCAGAACTCTGAAATATCTCAACAGGTTGGAATGATGGACAAGAAAACCCCAAAGATGAAATTTAATGGGGAAGAGATAAGGTCCTAGATTCAGATTATAAAACCAAATTCAGAAGTCCAGATTTGGGAGGGGAAGAGGGGCCCTAGCCTGTTCACGTGAAACAAATCTATGACTGTGAGCGAAGCACGTGATGAACGTAAATGCTTAGTCGGGCGGCTTTCATAGCATTGATGGGAGTAGAGATCATTCCAGGGGCGGAGAGGGGTCCCAGTGCTTCTCTGCGCTGGAGGTCAATCGTCAACATTACACGTTCTGTTTCAGCCACCATACTGGAGAGGACACTGACCAAACTAGTGCTTGTTTGGAGGAGGGTGACCACTGTCACCCACACATCAAACGGCATCTTCAAAACCCGGGTCCTCCTGGACCACCCGCTCCCATCCCAGCACCTCCGGAAAGTTTAACGACCTTAAGAAACATCTGTGAGTTCGCAGGGGCTTAACTTTCTTGGAAACGTCCGGCTCTGAGCTCCTGTTTCTTTCAAGTTGAATCCCGGGGTCCTGCCGGGCTCTTCCTGGTCTCTTCCCCGCAGACCCAGCGAGCTGGGCTTCTTGTTCCGATCTACCACAGGATCCCACTGGCACGAGGCTCTTTCGTGCTAAGAGGTTTTGCTGATAGTTTGGGGCGACAAGGAAGGTTGATGGAGCAGCAGCAATAAACCTTTTAAACTGAAAAGCAGACATCCCTCTTCTTAGAACCGTTCATCCGGCCAGCCTGCCTCTGGGAATTCCTCCCGTCTGCGGACTGCTCCGTGCTCCCCGCACTTCCCCTCGATTTCCCGCGGGGCCCCATGTGTTTCTCGCATCACCGCCCACGGCGGCCCACCGTCCTCCAGCCCGGATCCCAGCTCGGCCCCGCCAACCGGTGCACGAACAAGTCTGTTCCCACGCTGGGCGACACAAAAGCGTCCCCCCAGCCCCGCCCCGCTCTTCCCCTAGCAGGAGCCATTCTCTCTAAAATGGACTTGTGCATTGAAGTGTCACTTTATTCCTCTGTTAAGCCAGGGAAATGAAGGGTTTGAAAATGGCAGCTTCCTGGCATGTCTGTTTAACTCATTTCAAGCACCTAGCTCATTTCAAATTGCTGTGTGAGGGAACATTCCCCTTTCCCCACCGTAGTCACATATGAATAGAAACTGTTCTTCATCCTAACTGTAGAAAATGCACCGTATGTGAACTCGGTTGTTTTGCCATTACAAATGAATACTGGTTGGGGGGTTTACAACAACACAATCTTTGAGATCAGGAAAGAACAGCGCAAGACCGTACCCGTGGGATGGATCCGGGTCAGCTGTAGGAACAGGATTCACCAGAGGCTCGGACTGAAATGGAGGGAAAGGTGAGCGTAAGCTTGTATACGATCGGCTACGTCTGAGCTGGAAGTAGCAGAAGAGAAACAGAGAATCTTGAGTTCAATTAAGAGAAAGTAAAGGAGATAGTCACTTGGGGCTGGGGACTCAGGCTTCATACTCTAGGAAAGGAATCTGAGTTTTGGAAACCAGAGAGGATGAAAAAAAAAGAAAGAAAGAAAGAAAAAAGCTCCTGGCGAAAACAGTCCGAGCAGTGGATTGCTTCTGGAAAACACCATTTGCTTCCCTTTCACAGGCTGTTTGTCCAACACCATTTGCTTCCCTTTCACAGACTGTTTGTCCAAGGCCTGTAGGGGCCGACCTGCGAGACCAGACTTGCATTTGGCCGTATGACACGGGCCTCTGCCGGGCTGGGTGGTGGCCGTTTATAGGCGCATGTGGGGTGTTTGTGCCCGAACAGCTCCAGAGATGTGAAGTCGCTTTTGCCCTCCACCCCCGGGGGTGCCTGAGAGGTGCTGATGTGTCTGCTGAGAGCAGCAGTCCGGGGGGCGTCAACCATGAAGCACATCTGCAGACTCTGGGTTTGTCACCACGGCTTGAAAGGCTGGAGGGCGCCGGTGGGGTGTGTGCGGCCGGTGCCTTTCCCCCGCTCGCCGGGTGGGGAGACACCCTTCAAATAAGGGCTCACGCTCTCAGGATCGGGTTAGTAGGAGCCATGTATGCCTAAAAGTCATGCTTGAGCTGTACGATAGGTCTCTGGATTTCGCTGTTGGAAATGCTCATCTGAACAATGACAGAAAAGCAAAAACTAGAGAAAAAAGTAAAAACCCAAACAGCAGACACACTGACGAGGCTTAATTCCTGCTAAATTCAGGACCGAACCTCTCCATTTACCGCATCCTAAGCAACGAGTCCGCATACCTGCATAAACGCTGCGGTGTGTTTGTGCCACACTTTCCATTGTTTTCAGTGTAAATGTCGTTGAAATGAACTGCACTCACTGGGAGGGAGACTGCGCCATGCATCAGCTTTGCGCCCAGGGAATTCAGAGACAATTACAGTCTCCACGGCAAGTCAACAGTTTCTAGGACAAACGTGCAACGGGGGAGGAGGGCGGGGTGGGGAGAAGAGCAGGGCCGAATAAAAACTCCAGCTCCTCGCCGCGGATTCCGTATTATTCCGGGGCCAATGGCCTGCATCCTCCTCGGGCGGGAAGCCCCTCCCAGCGGCAGGAAGCTCCTCCCACCCGCGGGAAGCTCAGAGCCCCTGGGGACACAGGCGCATGCGCAGCTCCCACCATGCGTCCTGGCGAGGGAGGGGCTTATCCCCTTTCAATCTTAAGGAGTCTTTAAAAGGTAGAGCCGGAAGATGTGAAAAAATATAAACACCTCTGTTCTTCTCTGAAACATGCACAACCAAGGGCAGGCTGGAACTCCTTCCAAACCGTTCTTGTGTCTCCAGCCGGAACTCCGGGCCCGCTCACCCTTGGCCGGGCCCCGGCCTCCCGACGCCCGTGCGGGGCGGGGACACGGTCAGGCCGCCTCCGCGGGGAGGGCGCAGAGCAAGCTGACCCCTGGGGGGAGCGTTTCCTTCGGAGCCCCGCCCGCGCGCGCACAGCTGGGCGCGGGTGTGGGGGGGCGGGGGGCGGCGGGGGAGGGCGGGGCGGCGGAAGCATCTGCGGACGAGGAAAGCCTGGGGCTCAGGTCCCCGCCCCAAGCCTCGAGGGGCCTAGTCCTGATGCTGCCAGCGGAAATGCGCCTTCCCGGCCTCAGCCGGCCAACAGATCCTTGGTTGCAGGCGGGTTGCCTCCGCGCAAAGGATGACAGCCCTGGGTCTGTGCAGCCGTGCCTTAGTCCAGAAGAGGCAGCCGGGGCTCGGGAAGGAGCCCGAGCGCCCGCGTCCCGTCCGCTGACTCCGCAGAGGGCGTGAGGGGCCGCTGGCGACCCCGCAGGTGCTCCGATGCCTCCGGTTTTAAACTGCGACAGTGAAACAACAGACTTTCGCTTTCCTAGCTGACACATGCTGACAAGTTCCTTCTTCCTCTGAGCCTCGGTTTTCCTCATCGGTAAAAAGGGACAGCACAGCTATTTTGAGGATTAAATGAAATAAATGATGCCAGTAAAATTCATCCCCCATGTAGTAGGGGCTCAGCATGCTTAAGAAATATATCCCAAATTACAATTCTGGAAGCGAGCTTTGTTGCACATTATACACGTACCTAGATCTGTGGCAAAGGTCTGTTTTTTTACACTCCATAAGATGAGCCTTTTTTGGTGGGGTTGGAGGGAGGGGTACAGCCTGACCACGGGAGCAAGACGTCACCCCCTGTGAAACTCGGGAGACGTTGCAGAGACAGAGGAGAGACTTAACATTGCGAAGATTTTTCCCCAAAGGACTGGAATTATTCCAAAAGTATTCCCGGTGTAATGTGAAATTCCATAGGAAACCAAGATTTATTTTGTGTTCACCTTTGTGTGACAGCCTCTGTTCTGCAGATCAAGAACAAGCTGTAACAGGGCAGTGAAGGTAGGACTGAAACATGGGCCATTTGAAAGACAGGGTCTAGGTCTAAAATTAATTTAATTTCATAATTTTATTTAAATTTAAAATAAATTTGACCTGAACTAGGAATGTCATGACTGTCGCTTTTTCTCATTCTGTTTAATCTTCAGATTCTCTTTGTAGGCTCACCTTTTCATTTTAAAGGCGAGGGCTTTAGCACATTTGACTATATTCCAGGTAGAAAAGAGGGAGAGGATTGTTAACTGGCTCAGAATAATTGGTTCTATGCTTCCAATCAGGAGGCACATTTCATAATTGTGTACGTTATCCACAATCATTCCCATTTTGCTTCAACTCACATACATCTTTATCTTACTTAATACCCTACTTGTTTAAGTAAATACTTCACTAAGTATTTACTTATAAATGTTTATATATTAGAACAATTCAAATAAAAGACACAGCTAGCTTTGGTATTGCCACTCTCGTGTGTTAAAACATGGAAGGGATCCAAGAATATAAAATATCTTGCAGAAAGTGTCTTGAATGGTTAGTCTCACTTTAAGGGTATTTATGACAGTAGAAACAGGTTACCGCATGAATGTGGCAATAGGCGTAAATTACATTGAACTGGTTTTAAAGAAAACAAACTTTTCCTTCTGGTGAACCTTCACCCATTTTGAAGCTTTGATATATGTGGATAAAATTTTCTCCCCCATTTTCGTCTGCCTTTTTAGTCTGAGTTTGAGCCAGGAATTGAAGCAGACATCCTGGGCTCTTGCAAAAAAGCTTGTTCCCACAAGATTGCCAGCCAAATTCTGCAGACTCAAGATGTTTAGAGAGTCTGGGTAATCATCACAATTTTTGGACGCCTATCTGAGGTGAACAGAAATGCCAAACCTTGAGGGTCTCAGTCTCAGTGTCAGCAGGATTCAGTAGGTATTTCTGTTCTTGGCTGGTTGACAGAAGATAATTATATGGTTTCTTAATTGAAATTAATTGGAAATACGAAGTGATAGGTATTTATAAAGCATCTGAGCTAAACAATTTGCTCTGTAAACCAGACAAGCAGAAAGCAAATTAACACGTTCTCAGAAGTGCTAAGTGACAGTTATGTAGAATAACTGCTCCGGTGTTTGAAAAGATTTTATTGACTGATGGAGTAAAACAGTTGTTGGTTGTCACAGAGATAAAGTCTAGGAAATGTTTGTCAATGCTAAGCATTTTAAAAGTTAATACAGGGGGGTAATAATGGAAGAGGAAATGGGAGATGGGTGGTTTCACGCCTTAAATGCCAAGAGGACTTGATCTGAATGGGGAATGACTTGCCACAAAGTTTGCTGCAACCTGAGGGGGAAAAAAAGCCTCCATAGCCTGTCATTTCCTTTTCTTTTGTTTTGCTGAAAGGGCAGAGGGCATTCATCTGGGCTAAAGGACAGACAGAAATCAAGGGTGTTTTGTGAAAGTTCTGAGAAGCAGAAGAGAGTCATCGGTTTGGGGAAATTCGAGGATTGAACCTAATATTCAAAGAAAGAGGAGCAGAAAGCTTCTACCCTTAAGAAAAGGTTCAGGGCAGTTCTACTTAACTCTCCTTTTTATTAAGACATCTTTATTATTAAAGGTGCTTAGAGACCTTTAAGTCTTGTAAATTACACACATGTTGCTTATGGGATTATTTACGGGATGGTGCAATGGTTACGTTTTTCTGTAGAAAGAACATGAGCCTGGACTGTGGGCTGAGTCCCTGCCTTTGCTCTGTCACCTCATGTAACTGACTTATATCCTCTGAGACTAGTCTTTGGACACTTGCCTTTCGTATGTTTACTTTCTTTTTAAGAATAACAGCTAAAACAACAAGGTCGTACTGTAGAGCACAGGGAACTATATTCAATATCCTGTGATAAACCATAATGGAAAAGAATATGAAAAAGAATGTGCACATATATATATATATATATATATATATATATACACACACACACGTATAACTGAGTCACTTTGCTGTACAGCAGACATTAACACAACATTGTAATTCAACTATACGTCAATTAAGAGCGAGAATAATGGCTAAAAGTGTGGGATGATTATTTTGTAGACTTTTGATCCAGCTGTCATAAGCGAAGATCGTTTATCAGACAGTTGCAGGGCGACTGTAACCCCCTTTGCCTGCCTAGCCTTGCAGAGTCTCTCCATTGATACTCGGGTGGGTTAGTTCCCACTGTCCTGCTTCCTGTGTGGCACGCTGTTCCACCCCAAGCACCACAAACATCTTCTCTCCGCTGGGATGACCCACAGCGGGATAACCCTCCCCTTTCCACCCGCTGCTTACAGAGGGTACATGCACTCACGCTCCAACACCACCCCACCCCGCCCCTGCTACCACCCCCTGAGAACCACCGGCCTACGATATGATGTTTAGTTCTCTGAATCCCAATTATTACAGAAAATGAACAGCAGCGCAGATAGTAGGAGGAGAACCCAATGAAGACTCAAGAAATCGGGATTGAAGTGTTCATACTGAATCTTTTGGGGAAAAAAAGTCATTGAATTCCTTGAACCTCAATTTACCCATCTGTTAAATTGTAATAAACTTTCTCTCCTAGTGAAGAAATTCTTATGAAAATCAAGAGCTCTTATGTACATTAAAATGCTTTAAAAATATGTATAGAAATCTATATAGGGAAATACTATGACTATTCCTCAGCAGTCTTTATCTTTGGGTAATGAGGTAGATGATAATCAATTAGCAGGGAAGTACTTACTATGTTTTAGACACTGTTCTACGGGCTGCAGAGGATTAAAAGGAGAATAAGGAATGGATCACATGTGTGTATCTTATACTCCAGAGGAAAAGATAAATGTATACGGTCAAAAAGATGACAACACAGAGGTAGTAAATGACTAGAACCATGTATGTGATGTTAGGAACACGTACTAGAGAAGTTTAATAGAGAAAACTTGTTTAATGGAAGATGGGAAAACCTAAAAATTGAGAAGGAAACACCTCCCCCGTTAGACTGTTTGAGATGCACGGTTCTCTTTCATCATAATACAAATAGAAAAGTCTCAGTCTTCTCTATATAAATTTTTTTACAGATCGTAGATCTTGGGAATATAAATGATTAAAACTGTCCTCTGTGGGAAATACTAGTGGGTGACAACTCATTTTAGGAAGACAGAGGAGGGCTGTGAGGACTCCTAGGGCAGCAGCTGCGATGTCCTCTGACCCCTGGTGCCCTCTCTCTGGCCCTGGTCCTCCCCTGCTGGCTTCGGTCCCTGTGCCCTGGCACCCAGCCCAGCCCTCCCCTTGGACTGGGCACCCTTGGATGTGGTCTGACCTCAACCGGGAACCCCGGAGACCCACCCCTAAGGGTCTGCCTCTGACTGCAATCTGGTGAATGTGTGAGCTGGAAAGAGATTTCTACCCTTGTCTTTCCTTAGACGTTTAAAGACGCTCAGCCACGAAGAGATGCCCATATTCGAAGAGCCTGACGAACCATTTAATATATTACATAAGATTATTTGACCATTCACACATTTATTCATATGAAATTTCTCATTGTCAGTGGTCCAAACTTGCATTTCTATGCTCCTCTTCCTTCTGATGGGGCAAACCCTTCCCCGCTGTTGAGAATGCCCATCTTTAGCCTTGACATCGAGCTCCCTGTATTCGTCCCCCTTTGACCTCTCCTGGCACTGGCCCCTCAGCCCTAAGTTGGGGGGGCTTCCCACGAGGCTCAGGCACCAGGATTTGTGGCCCTGGCCCACCCCTCCCAGGGCCCAGCTGTCTCTATACCCAACACCATCCCCAGCTACCACCTCCCTGTCAGACTAGGCAAGACCTTTCCGGCGAATGTTCTACGTGGAGCTCAAAGTCAAGATCAACATATGACTGCCTTGTCCCTAACGTCCACAATAAGTCTGCATAATCCTTCACCTAGCCATTCAGAGTAGGAATTTTAGGAATCGTCTTTATCGTTTCTGTTTTATTCTTAATTTCAATAACTCACCAAATCATCAAACCTATCTTCAAAATGTTCCCTGAATCTGGCCTCTCCTATCATGCCAGCTTTTCTGTCCCTCAGTTTCTTGCTGGCAACTCTTGTAATAACCTTCTAATTGATTTAACAGCCTCGAATCTCTTTCCCCAGCAATTAATTCTATTCACTGCTGCCAGAGTTAATGTTTTCTTTTACAATAACTGAATTAAAAAGTAATAAAAGATTATTGTAAAAATTAAAACAACAGCAGGGTAGAAAGGAAAAAGTGAGTCTTCTCTTGACTTCCCTGAGCTCCCAAAGGTCTGACGGATATTCTTTCAGACATCGTTCTAAAACATATGCACAGAAATACGATTGCCCTCAGGGTTCTGTTGAAAGGTTGGGGGTCAGCCTGAGTCTTCCTTTGGGTAACCTATTTTGATTCTTGAGAAGCTTTCAGCATTTTCTCTTCATCTTGAGATTTCCTCAAGAGCTCTATAAGTCTTTTAACATTCATTCTGCCCAAGTTCTGTCTGAAGACGCCTATGTTTCTTCAGCAAAGACTAATTTTCTTCTATTATTTCCCTTGGTGTTTTCCTTCCCCTACATCTTCTCTTTCTTCTCCTTAACCTGCTGGACGGACCTTGGCCTCGTGACTCTCCCTCGGGTCTCTACCCTTTTGCCCACATTTATCATCTCTTTTTCTTTGTGATCTACATTCTCAGAACTTTCAAAACTTTTCCTTCCTTATAAGATAATTGGTCTTCTCCTTTGATTATTTAGATGACCCACTGAAATTTTTATTTTTGTAGTTCTATTTTAAATTTCACCATGTCTTGTTTTTTTTTTTTCCTCCAAACAACACATTTTTATTTTACCAGTGCGATATCTTCTTATTGTTAACTAGGAATAAAAAAAAAAAAAAAAAAAAAAAAGAGCTCCTTAAAATTTGTTCTTAAGCTACCTTAGCTGCTTCTTGGGATCATCCTATTTGTTCATCTTGATGAGCAGAGAGAAGTAAAGTTCTTTCATGCTATTTATTTTCCTATAATGCATGGCTATTCTTGGTGGTTAGATCACACTAATGAATCAAGGCCTAGGACGGCTGGCACGAGTAATGCGCTGTTTCCCCTGCAGCAGTAAAGACCATATTTCCCTGTGGGCTCTTTGCAATAAGAGTAGGGCCTATGGATGGGAAGATAGCCCTGGAAGGCGCCCTATCCCACCTTCAAAACATCAAGGCAGGAGCGGATCTACCCCAGGGATACAGTGCTTTTCTGTCGGACACGCCCTCAGGAGGGCAGCTGTCTCTGCTGACGTGATGCCCACACCACGTCTGTCTACGCAGACAGCGCTGCATCCGCCCTGTATCTGCCTTGCATCAGCATTAAGTTGAGGGAGGACTTTCCATCAGCGTCGTAATGTTTCAGTGAGTATTTCTGAAGTGTGGCTGGGCTCTTTGGGTTCATCTCTAACCTTTACATCCTGAGGCTCTTAGGCCACGTTCACTGGAGCTGAGTCACAAGGTGGGGGACTGTCACCACCCAGAGTCACACCCACATCACTCCTGACTCTGCAGCTTTGCTCCAGGTCAGCATGTGGCGCCTTGTCATTGCTCTGCTTTAGGGGGAATGACATCCACACCCGGGACGTTCTCTCCAGAGACTTGGAGGCACAGCCTTTATTCCCGGAAACTCGTTCAAGCAAAACAACCATAAGGTCCTGGGCCTAACCATTAATTTCAGATTCATCACCAGCGGCTTAAAAATTATATCTAGTCTTCTTAAGCAATGCTGTTTGTTATTCTAAAACAGCCTTATTACCAAGTATTACAACAAATGGTAGAAAAAGGAAAAAGTCATCACATAGTCCCCCAATTATACATATTCATGTATATATATACATATCCATAAATGTAAAATCAATAAATTTCATTACTATAACCAATCACTAATAGTAAAATATTTTTTTGTTACTCATACCTTGAATTAGGGGTATGTGATAAGAGGGAAAATATTTTAAAATACAATTTATAGTTTATACAAGAATTCAAGTAGAGAATTCTCAGTGGGAAATATCTAGGCATCAGATATCCGGAAAAGATGAAAACTATAATTCGAAAAGATACATGCACCCCAATGTTCATAGCAGCACTATTTACAATAGTCAAGACATGGAAGCAACCTAAGTGTCCATCAACAGAGGAATGGATAAAGAAGATGTGGTACATATATACAATGGAATACTACTCAGCCATAAAAAAGAATGAAATAATGCCATTTGCAGCAACACAGATGGACCTAGAGATTATCACACTAAGTGAGGTAAGTCAGACAAAGACAACTATCATAGGATATCACTTATATGTAGAATCTAAAAACATGATACAAATGAACTTATTTACAAAACAGAAGCAGATTCACAGACATAGAAAACAAACTTATGGTTACCAAAGGGGAAAGGGGGGGAGGGATATATTAGGAGTTTGGGATTAACATACACACACTGCTATATAAAAAATAACCAACAAGGACCTACTGTATAGCACAGGGAACTATAGTCAATATTTCATAATAACCTATAAGGGAAAAGAATCTGAAAAAGAATATATATATGTATAAGTACATATACATATTTATATATAACTGAAGCGCTTTGCTGTAGAGCAGAAATTAACACAACACTATAAATCAACTATATTCCAATTAAAAAACAAAGATGGTACCAAAGCTTCAGAGGAGGGGACTGTTGTCCCATCTATTAGAGGAAAATAAATCAGAGCTTCTAATGCTGCCCAAGTGAGGAGGGAGGTTGAGCAGTGAGGGTCAGAGAGGTGAGAGCAGGATGGGGAGGGGCCAGGAGCAGGCAAATCTGGTGAAGCTTAAGATGGGCGTTTCGTCCCCAGCTTATCCGCCCTCTTAGCTCACATGTACTGCGGCGTTCCTGTGATCTCTCATCTGTTTGCTTTCACACCAGTTTCGTGAAGATCATCAGGCTCATGAATGAAAACATTGCAAACGTGGAACTTGGGGAGATGCTGAATTCCCACCCCTGAGCCCCTGGGAGCAGCAGGGACAGGAGCCCCGGGGGTGAGGAGAGAGACGGAGGAAACCCTAGGGTGCGTTCTGGACTTTCTCAAACGCTGCAATTGGCAAGAGCGGGAGACGATTATGTCTGCCTCCTGAGAGGCAGGAGCCTCCAATTACAAGTAACTGTGTTGTCTGCCTCCCTCCTGAAATTCCACGTTTCCTGGATGATGGACCACATCCTTGTACCTCTGACGCCTGACAGAATTTGACCCTCGGGGCGTGTTTGTCAAGGTTCATCCCCTGAATAACACATTCCAAATCCATGTGACAGACATTCAGTAACAACATGAGTGGAAAGGCAGAGGGCCACTTGCAATGAAGTCTTCATTTAGGGAGAAGGTTGAGATTACTGGTTAAAATACTGGACTTCCAGTCTTTGAGTTCTTAGTGAGCTGTCCTTTGTTGCCGACTGCAGTGGATAAACTAGCCTTAACTACTGTTATTCCACTTCTGTCAAAAAAGATTTATCTGCTCTTCTGGAGAGTAAATCGTCATCAAGGATGTCATTCAATTCTTTCAATGTGTAATTATTCTTACACAGAACCTGAGGACCACAGCAGTTGGTGAAATAAAATATTTTAAAAATGGTTGAGAAACATGAACCTACTTTGAAAAGTACACATACTGTATGGAATTCAGTTTTCATTAAAATGAAAATAAACATCTGGGCCAATATTTCAGGTGAAGAAGGTATATATTTTGCTTTGGTTTCTTTAAACATTTATTTTCATTTATTTAACCTGGCTTTTAGTTTGAAAAACAAAAATGTTAATACTCAGTCATTTAGTTTGTAATTATTTGACTTAAAATTGCACCCACTTCCTTTGGTTTTGTGATTGTCTTTGACCGTGCCCTGATACCTTCCACCAGAGAAGCTTTGGTTGCCCTGGATCTTAGGTAGTTTTTGAACATGAAATGTCTCATTTTTTTTCATATTAAATAAGTCTTTGGTTTTAATAAATCAGATGCAAATTAAAAGGAGCAATTTATCAGGTTAATTTTCTGGAGGGGAAAACTAGCTGTGGTCTCTCTACCTGCGTCTTGGTCGTCGGAGTCTGAGGGCCCCTCGTAACTGTGTGTGTCCTGCCCTCCTTCTGGCCTCACACCTGCGCTTGGACTGGGCTTCGAGTCACGTGACTGAGGAGGGGTCAAGCTCTGGGGGGCGGAGCACAGAACTCCAAGGTGGTCCTGCTTCTCATGCTGGGCACTTCCTCCTTACCCTTGATCTGGACTCCTCTTCCTGGTTCACACTATAGCCCTGCTGTACCACCCCCTCACCCTCCCCCCATGACACCCCGTGTCCTGTACTCACACTGGAGTCCACTCCGCGCAGGATAACAGGCGCAGAACCAATGTCTAAGATACACCTGTGGTGCAAGTCCCCAAGTGGAATAGAAAGTGGAAGAAGATAATAAATGGTTGCTTTAAGTTCTGAGTTTTGGGGTGGTTTGTTACACACCATTAGGTATGCAGAAAACCATTTCAAATACATAAACCACCAACGATCAGCAAGGCCGTCGAATAGCCAACCTTTTGGCCTTAGTAATCCCTGATACACCATTAACCACGTTTACGGCTTTGGGTAATTCCTCACCTCTTTGAGTCTCGGTTTCCTCCGTGTAAAATGGTGATACAAGAATGATGGCACCCACCCCCGGGAGCTCTTGTGAGGATTGGACGAGAGAATGGATGTGAAATCCTTAGGGAAATGCCGGGTGTATATAATGCTCAGTTCGGTGTTACTCAATCTTTTGCTCACTGACGGAGAATATACAAACAAGGACATTCGAATGACATCAAATGTGTTTTACACCTTCACATCAATGTGGTTCTTTTTTACCAAATATCAGAATTGAAGTTGGAGTTTAATTAAAAAGTCTAAAACAGTGAGACATGAAAGGGGGCAAAGAGGTGAAAAAAATAACTTCTGAGCCGTGAGTAGCCCAGAATTCACCTTAGCAATTTCAGGGTAAAGGTCTTCAGGACCCAGTCATGCTGCCACATCTGGGTTACGAGGACTATGGGTCATCTTCTAACACAGGAATGGGCGATCAGACGGAGGGCGCATCAGTGTGGTCCAAGCTAGGAAGAGAGGACGCACCACATCCCAGATAACACAGGGAGGGTTTCGTGAAAGGACGGGATCGAAAGATGTCGTCAGGGTTTCAGCAAAGCCCAGGGAGGACACGTCACCCGAGGGCTACAGGGCAGATGGTCACCACCCCTCTGCTTGCAGGGAGAAGCAGCCTCCTTAACCCAGCAGACGGCATCATGTTGACGGGGACCTTCACTGGATGGAGGTTAAACTCGTAGGGAGGAAGCCAGGGGTCTAAGTACCTTGAATTCCTCTCCTTCTTTCCTCTGCCAGGGCTCCCCAGGTGGGAGCTGCACCCAGCCAGAGCCTGGAGTCTGCTGTGGTCCAAGCAGGTCACAGGGCAGGAGAGTGGGGTGGAGGAGTGGAAGGAAGGCCCGATACCCGGGGCAAAAGTGCCAGGAGCAGACTAACAGAGCCTCTTGTTGAAATACTTGTATTTTTATAATCTCAGTGCAATTTTGTGGCAGCTTGGACCAAAGGGATATTTGCAGGTTTCTTTTCTGATCCACGAAGGAGACTCTGTGAAGGCACAGGGACCCCAAGGGGGTCCCTCTCAACATCCCTGGTCCCTGGGCTCTAGGTCATCAGGACCAACCGTGGGCATCGCTCCATCACTTGGCAAGCACTGCGGTCAAGTGCTGTGGGGAGCAGCTCCCAAAGCCACAGCTGGGCAGCAAGGGGAGGCGCGCTTGTTAACGGACCTGTCTGACCAGCCTCTGTCTTATCTGGAAGCAGCTGGCCTCTGGCTGTCCTGATGGCCCCCAGCACTCCACTCTCTCCAGCGCTGCCTTTTCTTCTTTCTTCTTGGAGCAGCTTCTGATGCCTCTTTCCAATTCTCTTTTTGGAGTCTTCATTTGCCTCTGTAGGTTTTTAACCTGACTTCAAGCTTGCTCACTGCTCTGGTAATCTAAGCTCCATGGACCGTGTCTGGCTGACTAAACAGCCGTGAGGTGAGGGTCTGAGGACCACTCTCCAGGCCGGAGCCCCGGGCGTTTTCCAATACACATCCCCCATCACCCTGAGCATGAAGTGGAGGTGATGGGCGCAGGCGTGGGCTGTGTCTGATGCTCAGAGGAAACCAAGTCGTGTTTCTGTAGATCCACCTGAGGGGCAAGCCGGCCTCCTAGACCAAAGGGAAGCCAGGGGATGAAAGACAGAGCTGATCTGCAAGGTGGGCGTGCGAGCGAAGATGGACCCAACTCCTGCTTCAGGTTGGGTCATAATTTACTCTGATTCCATAGATGCGAGACAATAACATTTCAACCCAAGCAAACTGTAATGAAAGACAGGTTTTGCCTGGGTTTGATCTCTTCCTGATTTGTCACGATCCGAAAGCCAGAAAACCATCAAAAGGAGAAGAGAAACATGTGTGACAGTTGAGAACTTGAGGAAGACCTGTGAAGTCAGGGACCGCTGAGGTCCCCAGGGTGGCCGAGAGGGCGGCTGTGCTCCCAGAAGAGCAGGGCTTGGGGAGCCCGGGGGGTGTGGGCAGCTGGATCCCGAGCTGGCAGGCAATGGGCGGCCTACAGGTCTCCTCAGAAGACACACCTTTAAATTCCAAAGGGCTAAAGCCACTTTACACAGCACGCTGGATGAATGCATGCTAAGACCTTAAGATTTACAGATGAAAGGGACTGGGTGAGTGTGTAATTGTTTAATTGCCAACGTAAGCATCACGGGTATCCATTGTCTATTATACGGTGTTAGTAAGGGTACTTTGATTTGGGGCTGGAGAGACACACCTTGTTAATGGATTCGTCTCTCTACCTGCGTTGGCCTGTTAGGAATTGGAAAGAAACACAATCCAAGCACAACAGTTCTCATACCAGAGTGGTGCTACAGGCTGTTTTCCTGTGGTGTAGCCGTTATGTAAACTGAGAACAGTACCACCTCCGATTTGAGGTAACACGTTGCCTTGTTCCCTTAACAAATAGTGGAACGAATGGGGCACTTAAAACAGATGCTCCAATTCCCTCCAATTAAACTTGTTTTCTCAAATTTTAGGACCTAGGATAGAAATGCATTGGCCAAGACGTCTGTGGAATGGAGCGTATACAACAAGGTAACCCATATTTCCTGCAAGTGAAACTGACCCAAACCTGAGCAAAAGTGGGCATTTTCCCAGAGAATTCCCAGCTTCACAGGTATCACCTGCCCCCCCTGGTCCCCACACCATACGGCCCCTGGGGTTTTTTTTTGCTGGGCTGAGGCATATCTGCCATTTGACTGTTCACGTGGACCTTTCATGCTATCACGACGCTCATCCTAGGTGTTGCCCAGAAGCCCATCTAATTTCTTCAGTAAGGATACTTCCCTCTTAATAGCCGCCTGTTCAAAGTTTTATTCTGTAAAAAGGTACCTATTGTGTTTTAAGTTACAGTGGCCTTTTTCAGAACAGGTCTATCTGAAATCAATTACACTAACAGGCTGGTGTTCCTGGGGCCTGTTCCCCCTTTACCTCAGGCAGCAAAGGTTTGTCCTTGCTCTGGAGAGGGATGGCTCTGTGTGTCGGATTCTGGCCACCAATACATTCTTACTTAAAATGCTGGCCACTCAACACACAAATTAAATAGTACCACAGCGGACTACAAAGCATATCTTCCTGTTCTGCTTGGGATTACTGCTCTGTTTACCCGAGAGACCTGGCTAAGCGGCTTTGCCAGTGGATGTTATGGTCCCTCCCTCAGAAGCTGCATCAGCGCAAAGATGCTGACCCCCTGCCACGTCCACACCGTGATGGGCTGGGACTGGACACCGTGCACTGTTTCCTCAGGAGGACCAGTGATCCTTTCCCTCTCCAGGTTTCCTTAACTTCATCTGGGGCAATGAAAAGAAGTCATTCACCAGCATTTTGCTTTTAGAGAAATGGTGACTCCTGTTTTGGGCGTTTGTAATGGTAAACTGGGGCTCACCTCTCTCTGTTGGGGGTGCTATTGTGTAAGAAGGGCTGTACACCCCACTCTGCTTTGTGTGGCAGAATTGTGTAGTGGACAATTGGGCAATTTTCCTAAACTATTCATGTCTTAGTGTAAGAGGGAAGAACAAATCTGACGCTGTATTAGATCTGTCTCTTTTACTTTCACCTTTGTATTCTATTGCCTTTGCTACAAGCTAATCACTAAAAGAACGTTGCCTATAGCCTGAAATATATAGGAAACCCATTCTCAAGGCTCTGACCTTTAAAGGCATAACATTTTTCCATTCATATAGAGATAAAAAGTTGCAGAACAGAAAATAACATTTGTCTTGTTGGAGGTTTACAGGAACATCACGACCTGACCTGCGTGGGTGGATGCAAGAACAAAGGATTCCGACACCAAGAAGTCTGCAACAACCAGCCACGCCCCTCCCCTTTTAGTATAAAAGAAGCCTGAATTCTAACTCAGGTAAGAGGGTTCTTTGGGACACTGGTCCATCTTCTCCGTCTGCTGGCTTTCGGAAAAAGTCACTCTTCTTTGCCCCAACAACTTGTCTCTCGATTTAATGGCCTGTCCTGCAGCAAGCAGTATGAGCTTGAACTCGGTAACATCAGTTCCTTGTTTTGAAAATGGAGATAATAATATTGCAGTTCATTGGACTTAACATGCCACTCACTGTAAGGCACCATTATTTTGTAAACCATGAAGAAAGAAAAAAACAGCATGTAGTAACTACGATGCAAATAACTAAAACAACAGCAAAATAAACAGCTCTGACCAAGTTTGTGTGTGCACAGGCAAAGACAACCACGTCATGACTGCGGTCTGACAGTGACTGTAAAATGCCCTTTGCTGCAAGATGCGTTCCGATTACAGAGACGAGAAAATGTGACAAAATATGCGTCTTAGAATCCAAGAAATATGGTAGCATCTAGGATTAAGTGAGTTTATAAATAAAAAGCTCTTAGGAGTGTCTGGCACATGCTAAGTACTCAAGAAACGTTGGCTGTTAATGTTAGTATAGTTATTATGATTAGTAGGGGGATGACTACAACTTTCATGAGGTTTCAACATCAGTAGCTCTGGAAGACACGTAAAGAGGAATTATAAGCACATGACGAGCACGGGGCTGAGAATGATAAGCACAGGGCTGAGAAGGATGAAAGCGACATCGTAGCATCAGCTCCCTGCACTTTGGTGGTGTGGTGACTCTGCCTAAGGAGGCACAGACACACGTGGTGCTGGTCACAGGCCAGTCAGCCTCTGTGCTGACTTCCAAAGTCTCCTCATCAGGGGACGGCCAGGCCCTGGACAGGAGTGAGTGGGCCGAGCAAAGCCCTTACCCTTGACCTAGTCCCCGTGTCAGTGCTGTTATTCCAGGAATCTTGCTGGTCCGTACTGGTCCCTTTCATCATCACCAAATTCATGCAGTGATGTGGAGAATTCTTAATCTCTGTCGGTGGTGGTTCAAAACCCGAAACTGAAACAGAAGCATTTTCTACCTCACCTCCCAGACTTCACATCTATCGCCCTTTCTATGCAGAAGCACAATTGGAACATTCTCTGATAATGCAACTGGTCTGTGATAACTTCTGTGATGGCAAAAATGATTTTGAAGATCTTTCTGGCTTTTAAAGGAAGAACCAACGACCTCCAAATGTGAATTTTCTTCTCCCCCCACCCTCCCCTGCCCTCCCTTTTTCTTTTTTCTCCTTCTTCAAAGATTCTCCTCCATTACTTGGAAATCCTTTCCCCACACTTGTTTTCTATTTTTCCGTTAGAAAATACATCTCCATTCCAGCAATCAAGGCTAAAAGCTGTTACCTTAGGGGAAAAAAATCCAGACGTTATTTTATTTAGGGTTTCTGGCCCACATGTGGATTATATAACCAGTGATTGGAAACTCGTTTCTGTGGCCCAGTTTACCATATGCTGGTACACAGAACCAGACTTCACTGTTAGAGCTTATAACCAAGTTTCCACTTGCAACTAGTAATTTTTCTGCCAGGAAACATGTTGATTGAGTTTATCAATGCTCAGGTGACTAGCAGTTTACTCCTATTCCAGCAGATATTAAATAGGACACTACTTCTTGGCTCAGAGAAACTGCAAGTAGTTTCCAGTCTTTTTTTTAATCGACGGCTGCCCAGCAGTTAGTTGTGATTTTGGTGTTCTCGTGAGAGGAGGTGAGCTCAGGTCCTTCTATCCACCATCCTGTCTCCAAAATCTCTCACAGAAACTAAAATAGGGAAGAGTCATGTCTATTGCTACACACCAACTGATACGACATTTTTGCATCTTGGTCAGCACGAGAGCGTATCAAGTTGCAGACTTATCATTGTATTTGCTACAGTTGTGTTTATAAAGTAACTTCATCAAAAGAATGCAGCTTCCAAGCAGAGTTGGAGAATTGCTGTGATTACGCCTAAACAGACTCAGGGGTCCACATGCGGTGTGGCCCCAGGCAAATGAATAAACTGCAGGGGTCCTTAGAGCAACTCTGCAGAAAGCATTCCAGATGCTGAGCAGTTTTGACAGTGAAAGTATCTGAAACTTGAGTCAAATTCTTTCGAAACAACTGTTTCACAGTAGTCTGCATAAGAATCAATGAAACTTCCAAAAAGCACATTCTTTTCCTTGTGAGAGCTTTGCTGTATGGTAGAATACTCAGCAGGAAGAAAATACAAAGTCAAAGCCAATTTATGTAGCTGAGGGAAGAGCCTGCCTTTGTTACCTAAATTGCCTTTGGAGTTTTCTTCCTGCTGAAATTACTGGAATACAAAAACAGGGAGTGGCTGAATCGTAAGGGAACCCTTTTCAACAGGCTTTAGCAAATATTTAACAAGGAACCTGAAGTAAACTCAGGAAAACTGTTAAACAGTTTAAAAAGCAGCAAGAAAACAATAGTCGAAGAGATCTGATTTTTGGAAGGCTTTCCAAGTTGACAGTAATGCGCAATAAGGCTGACATTTGGAAACAGAGGATGGGGAGATAATCAGCTGTGTGAGGGAGGGGTAGAGAGACACCTCCAAGACATATGTATTCCTTAACAATTATCTGTTTAGCCTGTAATGCTGAAATGTCCCCTTTCCATAAACGATACCATTGTGAGTACTGAGCAGTACAAAAGAGAGCTGCAGTATGAAGATTTTGAAGAAATGAAACAGATCCAAAGATTTCTGAGAAGGCAGCACACAGGGAGTTTACACCAAATCAATGACAATAAACAATAAAGTGAATGCTTTGTAATAATAATACATAACTTAATAATACCTTAATATTTATTAAGATGCTACTATGTGTCTGGCACAGTTTTAAATTCTTTCCCTGTGTTCACTGACTTAACACTCATAATAACCCCACAGGTAGGTACTTTTGTTATTCCCATTTTACCAACAAGGAAACTGCGGCACAGAAAGGGTAAAAGACTTGCCAAGGTGACCTGAGATTCACACTCTTGCTCCGGAAGCTAATTGTCAGACACTAGCTCTTTTGTTGTTCGTTCCACAAGTGAATATATATATATATACTTTATGCACAAGCATATTTTTAATTCTAAAGGGATTCTCTGTGACTACCTTTATTTCTTAGGAAAATTTACGTTAGTGTTTGTTTATTGATTGCTTTTCTTGTTAAATCCAGGAACTTGGCCATTGAGATGGTCCGTGAAATGATGGAATCAATTCTTTAGAACAAGTGCTACTGTCTAATTTGGCTACTGCTGCTTTATGGCTAGAGACCGATGACTTACAATGGATTCGAATTTCTGGCTAGAGCAACACCCCACATTTGCCTTGGACATCAAATGTGCTTCTTGGTTCACGGAGATATCAGATGTTTAGCATCATCACACGAAGCGGAGCAGGCCTGTCACGGCATCGTGGGTCGCGGGTTGACCAGGGAGCGCTGACAGGCAGCTGCTGTCACTCTGTAATGTTCAAACCATGGAGCAGCAGCTTCACACCACAGGGGCAATGTTTCCTGGGCCCAGGAGTTGACACTGGTCCCAGTTCTCTCACTGGTCCACAGAAGCATCAGTGCCGATCGATGTCTTTAGGTGGCTGAAGTGTTGTAGAGATAGGACCAACTTTTCAAGTGAGATTTACAAGGAGGCAGATACTGGGGGCAAACAGGGATTGAGAAAGAAGGCAAAGGGTGGGGAAGAGGACAAACAGTGTGACTGGTTGTATCCTGTTAATTTATTAACTCCCAGAAAGGAACCTTGTGGAGGAATCAGAGATAAGCCTGTGTCTTCACTGCAGTGAAAATGAAGGTACCACCCTGTTGCTTCACCTCTTCTGGCTTCTGGTTCATTGGAGGTTTAAGGTCCCAGAGAACATTTATTGTAAAATATAAAAGACTCAGTTTTTCAATTCAGTGCAAACATACAGAGAAAGAAAAAAATGTTTTTAATGAATTAAAAGAAATGATACTTAAGTATGAGTAGGAAACTATAAAATTAAGTGGTGTCATTTCCCTTGGATTCTGTCCCATTTCGCTTGCTCTTGTCACCCAAATATGATGATGGGGGTGGGGTGACAGTTGTTTTGGCGAGGTGGTGATATGCCACTCTCATTAATCTTCAAACATTTGCTAATTTTAAAAAGGTACCATGTATGTGTGTGTATTTGCATGTGTGTGTGTCTGTGTGTCTAAATATGGACATTCTTTATTAAGAATGAGAGGCTCACAGACAAGTTTTTGTACCCTCGGCAGCCAATGAACTGGGTAGATGACACCATAAAAGATCTTTGGCACAGGACAAAATACATGTAGTGTTCTAGGAAGAACACCATGAATTTAAAATAAGAACAATTTTAAAAGCTCAAAAAATAAACTCCAAACGGATTAAAGACCTAAGTGTAAGGCCAGACACTATAAAACTCTTAGAGGAAAACACAGGCAGAACACTCTTTGCCATAAATCACAGCAAGATCCTTTTTGACCCACCTGCTAGACAAATGGAAATAAAAGCAAAAATAAACAAATGGGACCTAATGAAACAAAAGCTTTTGCACAGCAAAGGAAACTATAAACAAGACGAAAAGAGAACCCTCAGAATGGGAGAAAATATTTGCAAACGAAACAACTGACAAAGGATTAATCTCCAAAATATACAAGCAGCTCACGCAGCTCAATATCAAAAAAACAAACAACCCAATCCAAAAATGGGCAGAAGACCTAAATAGACATTTCTCCAAAGAAGATATACACATTGCCAACAAACACATGAAAGGATGCTCAACATCACTAATCATTAGAGAAATGCAAATCAAAACTACAATGAGGTATCACCTCACACCGGTCAGAATGGCCAGCATCAAAAAGTCTACAAACAATAAATGCTGGAGAGGGTGTGGAGGAAAGGGAACCCTCTTGCACTGTTGGTGGGAATGTAAATTGATACAGCCACTGTGGAGAACAGTATCGAGGTTCCTTAAAAAACTAAAAATAGAACTACCATACGACCCAGCAATCCCACTACTGGGCATATACCCTGAGAAAACCATAATTCAAAAAGAGTCATGTACCACAGTGTTCATTGCAGCTATATTTACAATAGCCAGTACATAGAAGCAACCTAAGTGTCCACTGACAGATGAATGGATAAAGATGTGGCACACACATACAATGGAATATTACTCAGCCATAAAAAGAAATGAAATTGAGCTATTTGTAGAGTCTGTCATACAGAGTGAAGTAAGTCAGAAAGAGAAAAACAAATACCATATGTTAACACATACATATGGAAACTATAAAAAAAAAATGGTTCTGAAGAACCTAGGGGCAGGACAGGAATAAAGACGCAGACGTAGAGAATGGACTTGAGGACACGGGAAAGGGGAAGGGTAAGCTGGGACGAAGTGAGAGAGTGGCATGGACATATATACACTACCAAATGTAAAATAGCTAGCTAGTGGGAAGCAGCTGCATAGCACAGGGAGGGCAGCTCAGTGCTTTGTGACCACCTAGAGGGGTGGGATAGGGAGGGTGGGAGGGAGACGCAAGAGGGAGGAGATATGGGGATATATGTATATGTATAGCTGAGTCACTTTGTTATACAGCAGAAACTAACACACCATTGTAAAGCAATTATACTCCAATAAAGATGTTAATAAATAAATAAATAAATAAAAGTTCTGAAATATAACTAAAACAAGCCAGAAAATGGATTAACTTAAATCTCATGAGGGCAAAAGCGTAAGAGCCAACTGAGTTCATTCTCACTGTTTAACATTGAGACATTTTCTGGATGTGTTTATGGGTCAAACATGCCATTCATTAGAAACACTGCTACAGAAAGTACCAAATACATACTTGGGCTGGTAGAGGGAAATAAAAAGTCAATAATTTTCAATAAGTAAAGAATAAGATAATGTACACCTGTGTCTCCACTGCCCATCTTAAGACATGACACAGTGCCAGGACTGTTGCAGCCCCTGTGCCTTCCCTACCGATCACATTCTTTACAACATGAAGCAGTGTGGAGGTGCCTCAGAAAAGGAAATAATAGGACAACGACACAATCCAGCAATCCCACTCCTAGTATTTTTTTTTTTTGGAGTATAGTTGCTTTATAATATTGTGTTAGTTCATACTGTACAGCAAAGTGAATCAGCTATACATACACATATATACCCTCTTTTTTGGATTTCCTTCCCATTTAGGTCACCAGACAGCATTGAGTAGAGTTCCCTGTGCTATACAGTAGGTTCTCATTAGTTATCTATTTTATATATAGTATCAACAGTGTATATATGTGAATACTAATATCCCAATTTATTCCACCCCCACCCCCCGCCTTGGTATCCATACGTCTGTTCCCTACGTGTGTCTCTTTCTGCTTTGTAAATAAGATAGTCTACACCAATTTTTCCAGGTTCCACATATATGCATTAATACATGATATTTGTTTTTCTCTTTCTGACTTACTTCACTCTGTATGACAGTTTCTAGGTCCACCCATGTGGCTGAAAATGGCAATATTTCATTCTTTTTTATGGCTGAGTAATATTCCATTGTATATATGTACCACATCTTCTTTATCCATTCCTCTGCTGATGATCATCTAGGTTGCTCCCATGTCCTGGCTATTGTAAATAGTGCTGCAATGAACACCGGGGTGAATGTGTCTTTTTGAATTATGGTTTTCTCAGGGTATATGCCCAGTAGTGGGACTGCTGGGTCATATGGTAGCTCTATTTTCAGTTGTTTAAGGAACCTCCATACTGTTCTCCATAGTGGCTGTATCAATTTACATTCCTACCAACAATGCATGAGGGTTCCCTTTCCTCCACACCCTCTCCAGCATTTATTGTTTGTAGATTTTTTGATGATGGCCATACTGACCGGTGTGAGGTGATACCTCATTGGAGTCTTGATTTGCATTTCTCTAATAATTAGTGATGTTGAGCATCCTTTCATGTGTTTTTTGGCCATCTGTATGTCTTCTTTTGGAGAAACGTCTATTTAGGTCTTCTGCCCATTTTTTGATTGGGTTGTTTGTTTGTGTGATATTGCCACTCCTGGTATTTTTCTGAAAGAAATGAAATCAGTCTCTCATAGAGATGTCCACTTTCTTTCTGATGACCATTGAGGTCCTTTCCAGTTTCTGGAAACAATGCTGCTATGACTATGCGTGTCCATGCATCCCTGTGCACGTGGTTACCTCCTCCAGGTATAAACACACACCTGGGAGTGGGACTCAATTCATTCATTTACTCAGCACATGCTTACGGGGTACCTGTTACCTGCAGGCACCATTCTAGGCCCAGGGACACAACGGTGAAAATCAGCTGGAGGTCCTGACGCTAGAGGGGTTTATATTTTACTGAGGGAGACAGTAAAATAAATGAAACAAGTGTAGAATGTATCAGTAAGTTCTAGGGGGAAACCAAAATGGAGCCTACAAAATGATATAAATGACCTTATTTACAAAACAGAAATAAACTCACAGACATAGGAAACAAACTTATGGTTCCCAAAGGGGAAAGGGGGGGAGGGTTAAATTAGGAATTTGGGATTGACATATACACACTACTATGTATAAAACAGATAAACAACAAGGGTTTACTGTATAACACAGGGAACTACACTCAGTATCTTCTAGTAACCTATAATGGAAAAGAATCTGTAAAAGAATAGATACATGTGTATGTATAACTGAATCACTTTACTGTACACCTGAAAGTAACACAACATTGTAAATCAACTCTACTTCAATTAAAACAAAACAAGAGAGTGGAGAGGGCAGGCCCTGTTCTTTTCCGCCGGGCAGTCACGGAAGCCTGGCTCTGACGGGGACATCCAAGGAGAGAGATGGAGGGTCCAGGACTGCGTGGACCTGGGGAAGAGCAGCCCAGGTGGAGGGAACAGCAGGTGTAGAGACCCTGGGCATGCAGGGTCCAGCAAGGACACGGCTATGGCTGCAGTGGCAGGGCTGAGAATCAGGGGCGGCATCAGAGAGACAGGGCCTTCTCACTGTTTACAGGACTACAGGTTTCTCTCTGAGAGCAACCATTAGTCCCTGGACAGCTTTGAACTGGGCTGTGACCACAATTTCATGAAAAAGAACCGTGCCGGGTGTGGTGTAGACTGTGATGGGCTGGGGTGGAAACAGGGCATGGATTAAGGCAGGTGGTGCAGACACCCAGGGGAAGATGCTGGTGGCGGGGACCAGAGCCGCACTTGCGGAGGAGGCGTGAGGTGGTCAGGTTGAGGGAAACAGGGGTGGAGGTTTTGTCCATGAACGGCTGGCAGGAGGGCTGTCATTTGTTGGCCTGGAGAAGAGTTAGGAAGACAGGGTTTCGGAGGACAGGAGACTCAGGGACTCAATTTTGGATACATTACACTGGATGCACCTGTTAGGTACCCAAGCAGAGACCCAAGTAGACAACTGGGTATCACACAAAGTTCAGAGAATGCACATCTTTAATTTGCTGTGTATCCCAGCATTGTCCCTACGTTGTTTGTACCTACTCACATGTGATGCTGCAGTGACACCTGTGCTGTCAGTTGTCATACTGTCTCTGAGGCTACCGTCTCCTGTCAGTGTTGACAACCCTCTTCAAGAAAAACAGCCCTGCTGGGCTAAGCCGTCTGGATCATGATTTTACAAGTGCGGCAGCTTCACTACCTACTGGCCACGCTTTCCTGAACCAATGCGGCTACAAAACGGGACACACCACACCCTGATCCCCTGAGTGAGAAAAGCGGATCAGTGGCTTGTTTCGATGTCTGTTTTCTTTTGAGGAGATGGAAATTTCTACCGACAGCATTGCACAGGTCTGATAGGGCTAATCCTCTTGTTTTGGCTTTTGATGGTGATCAAAGCTTCACTAATATAAACTAATTGGAGGCCTTGCAGGTGCTGGGGTTTGATTATAAAAAGAAGGAATTTAATTCCTTTCAATTACGTATATTAATTGAAATTTTATTAGGCTAATAATGATGACCTAACAGCCATCTTATGATTATGTGTAGGTATGAGTCACTGTACTAGAAGATTAAAGATGCCTGGACCATTGGTGGATTCCACTTTCACTGCAGTAAGTGGGTGTTTAAAAGTGGTTTTTCCACAGCCAACATCGTTCTCAATGGTGAAAAACTGAAACCACTGCCACCAAGATCAGGAACAAGACAAGGTTGTCCACCCTCACCACTATTATTCAACACAGTTTTGGAAGTTTTAGCCACAGCAATCAGGGAAGAAAAAGAAATAAAAGGAATCCAAATCGGAAAAGAAGAAGTGAAGCTGTCACTGTTTGCAGATGACATGATACTATACATAGAGAATCCTAAAGATGCCACCAAAAAACTACTAGAGCTAATCAATGAATTTGGTAAAGTAGCAGGATACAAAATTAATGCACAGAAATCTCTTGCATTCCTATATGAAAAATCTGAAAGAGAAATTAAGGACATACTCCCATTTACCCTTGCAACAAAAAGAATAAAATACCGAGGAATAAACCTACCTAAGGAGACAAAAGACCTGTATGCGGAAAACTATAAGACACTGATGAAAGAAGTTAAAGATCATACAAACAGATGGAGAGATATACCATGTTCTTGGATTGGAAGAATCAACATTGTGAAAATGACTGTACTACCCAAGGCAATCTACAGGTTCAATGCAATCCCTATCAAACTACCAATGCATTTTTCACAGAACTAGAACAAAAAGTTTCACAATGTGTATGGAAACACAAAAGACCCTGAATAGCCAAAGCAATCTTGAGAAAGAAAAACGGAGCTGGAGGAATCAGGCTCCCAGACTTCAGACTCTACTACAAAGCTACAGTAATCAAGACAGTATGGTACTGGCAAAAAAACAGTAATATAGATCAATGGAACAGGATAGAGAGCCCAGAGATGAACCCACACACATATGGTCACCTTATCTTTGACAAAGGAGGCAAGCATATACAATGGAGAAATGACAGCCTCTTCAATAAGTGGTGCTGGGAAAACTGGACAGCTACATGTAAAAGAGTGAAATTAGAACACTCCCTAACACCATACACAAAAATAAACTCAAAATGGATTAAAGACCTAAGTGTAAGGCCAGACACTATAAAACTCTTAGAGGAAAACATAGGCAGAACACTCTATGACATAAATCACAGCAAGATCCTTTTTGACCCACCTCCTAGAGAAATGGAAATAAAAACAAAAATAAACAAATGGGACCTAATGAAACTCAAAAGCTTTTGCACAGCAAAGAAAACCATAAACAAGATGAAAAGACAACCCTCAGAATGGGAGAAAATATTTGCAAAGGAAGCAACTGACAAAGGATTAATCTCTAAAATATAAAGGAAGCTCATGCAGCTCAATATCAAAAAAACTAACAACACAATCCAAAAATGGGCAGAAGACCTAAATAGACATTTCTCCAAAGAAGATATACACATTGCCAACAAACACATGAAAGGATGTTCAACATCACTAATCATTAGAGAAATGCAAATCAAAACTACAACGAGGTATCACCTCACACCGCTCAGAATGGCCATCATCAAAAAGTCTACAAACAATAAATGCTGGAGAGGGTGTGGAGAAAAGGGAACCCTCCTGCACTGTTGGTGGGAATGTAAATTGATACAGCCACTATGGAGAACAGTATGGAGGTTCCTTAAAAAACTAATAATAGACCTACCATTCGACCCAGCAATCCCACTACTGGGTATATACCCTGAGAAAACCGTAATTCAAAAAGAGTCATATACCACAATGTTCACTGCAGCTCTATTTATAAGAGCCAGGACATGCAAGCAACCTAAACGTGCACTGACAGAGGAATGGATAAAGAAGATGTGGCACATGGGGCTTCCCTGGTGGCACAGTGGTTGAGAATCTGCCTGCCAATGCAGGGGACACGAGTTCGAGCCCTGGTCTGGGAAGATCCCACATGCCACGGAGCAACTGGGCCTGTGAGCCACAATTACTGAGCCTGCGCGTCTGGAGCCTGTGCTCCGCAACAAGAGAGGCCGCGATAGTGAGAGGCCCACACACCGCGATGAAGAGTGGTCCCCGCTTGCCACAACTAGAGAAAGCCCTTGTACAGAAACGAAGACCCAACACAGCCATAAATAAATAAATAAATAAATAAATAACAGAACGTGAATTTCTTAAAAAAAAAAAAAAAAGAAAATGTGGCACATACATACAATGGAATATTACTCAGCCATAAAAAGATACGAAATTGAGTTATCTGTAGTGAGGTGGATGGACCTAGAGACTGTCATACAGAGTGAAGTAAGTCAGAAAAACAAATACCATATGCTAACACATATATATGGAATCTAAAAAAAAAAAGGCTCTGAAGAACCTAGGGGCAGGATAGGAATAAAGACGCAGATGTAGAGAATGGACTTGAGGACATGGGGAAGGGGAAGGGTAAGCTGGGACACAGTGAGAGAGTGGCATGGACATATATACACTACCAAGTGTAAAATAAATAGCTAGTGGGAAACAGCCACATAGCACAGGGAGATCAGCTCGGTGCTTTGTGACCACCTAGAGGGGTGGGAGAGGGAGGGTGGGAGAGGGAGGGTGGGAGGGAGACGCAAGAGGGAGGGGATATGGGGATATATGTATATGTATAGCTGATGCACTTTGTTATACAGCAGCAACTAACACACCATTTTAAAGCAGTTATACTCCAATAAAGATGTTAAAAAAAAAGACACTGTAAAAAATAAATAAATAAATAAATAAAAGTATTTTTTTTTCCTTTTGCGTTTGCACACATTTACCTTACAATATAATTTGAATGTGAGGACGGTTTGCACTGCTGCTCGTAAACTGGGAATAATCTGCTTTGTTTGTAGCTATTTGATAGAGAATATCAGTGTCCCCCCACCTTTAAACATTTTTTGGTTTATGCTGACTGACTTATTTAGCAGTAGTAACTGAATGCAAAAAAAAGAATAACCAGGAACCGCTATGTTTTTTAAATATAGAAAAATACTGTAGAAATTCCATTTTTTTTAAAGATAATTTGGAGTCTGAAGTCCAAAGCAGAAAACTTTCAAGGTGTTTTTTCCACTCGCCTGTATTTCTGGAGCCTGCCCTGTCATCTCAGGAGTCATCACAGGGTGGGGTCAGGAATTGAGGACCTGCGTTCTGTTCCCGGCTCTAGGACCAATGAATTCTTTTTCTGTTACCAGGCAAATAATTTCCTAGTTTTCTTAGTTTCCTTATATTTAAATGGTTTAAAAGCTATAGTTGCCATGATGAAATATTTTTAAAGTATAAAGTGAAAATGTGAGGCCTCATTTTTATCATACCAGAGGTACTTCTGGATTAGAATTCTTCATGAATTTTTCACCAACTCCCAAAATTTGAGAGTGGAGAGAAGGGGAGGTGAGGGAGGTGAGGGAACACGTCTTTGTCCTGTTGTCAAGCCGTGCAAGAGAAAGAGGGAACGTCTGATGTGATCTGGTTTTATGCAATAATTCAAATTGTTAACAGGTAATTTGCATGTAAGTTGAGTTGTAAATTGTATGTAACTTTAACGATTGAACAGAAGCTTTAGTTCCATCAGCTTGTCTCTGCTTTGCTGGGGTTTTGATGGAATTACTCAAAAGTGAAGAAGGAAAACGGGATTTTTTCAGTCCTGGTTGTGGTTATAACTGGTATTTGTGCCAGTTACACTTGGGCAGGGGGGAGAAGTGACTGGTTATAAAGTGGAAATGCCTTGAACCGTGTTCCCATCAGTCCCGCTTCAGCTGGGCTACTTCATCCGCCTCCTGCCCCAGTCCAGATGGCTGCTACTTGGGCCAAACATAAGATGCTCCAGGCCCGCAACTTCGTGGCCCACACGTCAGTCTGGCCATTTGCCCCCATCTGGACCCCACGCGAGCTGGTCAGGGATGTGTCCCTCACTCAGCCCAGTCTGAGTCTCTGTTTCCGTGACTCGAGTCTCGAATGGCGGATCTGCTCCCTGTGCGCCATCCCTGTATCTGGACCCTGGTACACCCGCCTTCCCGCTTTCCTGGGGCGAACGCCTCTCCCTACGCCTGGGTCTGCCACCTCGTCACCTCCGGACCCGCTGCCCCTGCCAGCACCTCGGGTCTCCCGGCCTCTGTCCGTTGCTGGTGCCAGGTCCCCCGGCACCCCTGCTCTCCATGAGTCCTGTCACCTGCTCCCGGGGCCCTGGGAGCTGGCGCATCGATCACCAGGCCTTCCCAGTCTCGGGTCCTGAGCCTCCCGGACCAACTCGGTGGGAGCTAGGTTCTAAAATGTCCCAGTGCAGGCAACTCTTTACTAAAGGTTTTCTTCCGTATACCAAATTCCCTTTAAAGGTTTCCTCTTTAGCCTCTCCTAGGTCTCATGTGGAAAAGAAGCTCAAAGTTCTTAGGCATTTGGTACATTTACCAATGCATGGCAGAGGGACCAAGATCTTTGGAACAGACGTTAAGAAAAATTTAATGTACATTTATACATTTCCCCCTAAAAAAACCCTCAAAGGATACAAAAACGACCAGCTAACTTTAAACAACGGAACATCTCATCAGAAGCTTAATTTCTCTAGAAGAGCAGAATTTGTAATGACTAAGGAACATTGCTCATGGGCCTTAGTAGACTGGGAGATGACAAGAGAAACTAGTTAATAATCCTGTAGCTACTAACTAAATTAGTCCTCCCCTCCCGCTGTAAGAAGAAAGGAGGCAGAAGCATGAACTTGATGGCCCTCAAGTTACGAAACGGTTAAGTGAACTTTAACACAGGAGTTAGGATCTGCTCACCTGAATTAATCCTTTGATGGTAAATCGGTTACCTTTTGTGGTTTTTGAAAGGGGGTGGTGCTCACAGAATACATCTGGAACAGGCCTATTTTGGGAGTAAACCTAAGCGGGGCCGTATGTAGTTTGAAAACCTGCAGAACTCTTTTGAGTGACATGTGAATGTATTTCGAACGAAGAATTACTTGTTCCCAAGATTAGTGGGTTAAAAAAAAAATCTAAACAGAATCCAGAAGAAATGCTCAATTTCACTTCTATCACAGGCGAAACGATAAGAAAAAATCTTTATGGAAAATATACGTAAACGCAGAATTTAGGATGACATATTTAATTAAATGAATGCATTAGGAAGTTTCTTACTGCCCTCTGCTGTCAGTTTCTAAAAGAAATATAGTAGACTTACTGTAAAAACTGACTCAAGGTGGATTAGCTGAACAAACTGGTTTGAAAAAAATTCCCTGCCCCTAATTCCACCAATTTCCAGCCAGTAATGCTGATTTACTTCATGTCTGTGTGTAATGATCTGTCAGCCCAAGGAACCAGCTCCAGCAAGGTGTGTGTCAGTGGATGTACGGTGAGTGGTAAAGTTTGTGATTTGGGAGATACTACATTAATAAGAAAGTACCAGCCTTGCAATTCGTAGTCAATGATGTCTTCCTTACCTTTGTGCCAAATTTCTTAATTTTGAATTTACTTTTTCATATTTACATAATTTAGGCAAACACTCTTCATTAATAAAAGCAAAACTTTCCAGATAAATGCATTAATGGCTTATTTTCTGTAGTATAACCCTGACTTGAACTGTTATTTTCATTTTGGCGTATGAAATTAAGAAATGAGAAATACTAACAATAATAGGTAACAGCAAAGTGGCAGTTACTAGGTGCAAGGCACTGTTTTATTTTTTTCACATATTATTTTATTTAGTCATAAAACAGAATGGGGGCGGTGGGTATTATAATTCCCATTTCACAGGTGAATAAACTGAGTCACAAAATAACTTGTTGACGGATGCATTTGGTGAAAGGTGAAGCCGTGATGGGAAACCCCGGAATCTGACCCCAGGGTCACTCCTCTTAAGCTCTTTGCACAGAAGGTACAAATGCTGCCCTTACGGAGGAAGAATGTAGAGAAATTACAGTGGCTACTGACGGCGCGCTCCCCGCCTGCTGTTTGTCTGCTGTCCACCCTCTCGTGGCCGGAGCCTGGGCATGGACAACAGGCCTGTCCACGCCCAGCCTGGTATCTATCTCTGTCTTGTGGGAAAGTTCTGCCACGTTCAAGGTGTGGTGCGCCCAGCATAGGAGCGTCTGCCAGTGGAGCCCATGCCTCAGACCAGACACATCCGGGGCTGCCCCTGTGATTGGCCACACATACCTGTGCTTTTCATCTGCCAGACAACTTCTGGCTTCCACCACACTTTCAACAATCTCCAGCAACTCATATTCAAATTATGCACAGCACCTGAATATATCAGTTGGGCATCCTAAGTTCCCCCCTTAGTCAGTAGCACTGGTTCATGACGAGAGATCCAACCCACCAGGGACAACCAGCACAGCTACCACTTGCCATTCCAGGTTGCCCTTGCCTTGCAAGTACTTGAAAATACGACCCCAGGCTCCAGAGGGCTAACTCTACAGGAAATGAAACGGCACGTAAAACACTGACCGGCTTGAATTCGTTTGCCTCCTTAAATAGGCTGTGGATTGATCAAACCTTGAGTTACGTTACAGAGACAGCACTGCTCATATGTAAGAGGGGAACCCATGTCTCCAGGATGACCTGGAACCAAGAATCTTCAGTCTGCGGAACTCAAAGAATAGAAATGTTGCCATCAGAGCCCTTTATGAATCAAGGCATCCTTCAATGAGGAAAACCAGGCTCCCGGCACAAGGAGCTGACACCAACTGATTAGCAAGTCAGCTTCCAAGTTTGAAATTCCCTGAACCCCTTAAATTATGCTCTGATTCCTGGACCAGGGAGACAGATTTGAGCCGTGCCTCCTGTCTCCTTGCTGGTGGACCTCACAATAACGCACTTGTTTTCCTCAAAAGCCGGGGCCATTGTGTTGGCTCCTATGTGTGTCCAGCAGCCAGCCCTTGCTCGGTAACAATTTTCAGTGACCACGAAGGGACCCATGTCTTGTGACCACCTGTCCGTGGCTCTGCAGCCCCCGGGGTGTGTGGGCCTTCACCACTGATCCTGAGTGGCCACCTAGACTGCCCGTGTCCGGAGGGTGGGGTTTCAGTTTCTTGCTTTCCCACCATGGGACTCCAGGCTCCTCAGGCTACTTTCACCTTTGACAAAAGAAAGTGCTCCTGGATCAGAAGTCTTTTGGGTGAGTAACCTTGTTAAAACACTCGTGTGCCTAAACTGTCTAAAACCCTCATCAGGATCATGCATTAGAGTCCCACCTGGGCAGAAATATAAAAGGTCCTCAAAAGTTCAGGTTAGGGATTTCCCTGGTGGTGCAGTGGTTAAGAATCCACCTGCCAATGCAGGGGACACGGGTTCGAGCCCTGGTCCGGGAAGATCCCACATGCCAAGGAGCAGCTAAGCCCTTGCACCACAACTACTGAAGCCTGGGAGCCTAGAGTCCCTGCTCCGCAACAAGAGAAGCCACCACAATGAGAAGCCCGCGCACCGCAATGAAGAGTAGCCCCCGCTCACTGCAACTAGAGAAAGCCCCGCGCGCAGCAACAAAGACCCAATGCAGACAAAAATAAATAAATAAATTTATTTAAAAAATTAAAAAAAAAAAAAAGTTCAGGTTAGACATAAATCGCAGCAGTATCTTTTTTGATCCACCTCCTAGAGTAATGAAAATAAAAACGAAAATAAACAAATGGGACCTAATTGAACTTCAAAGCTTTTGCACAGCAAAGGAAACCATAAACAAAACGAAAAGACAACCCACAGAATGGGAGAAAATATTTCCAAATGAAGCAACCACCAAGGAATTAATCTCCAAAATATAAAAACAGCTCATGGAGCTCTATGTCAAAAAAACAACCCAGTCAAAAGATGGGCAGAAGATCTAAATAGATATTTCTCCAAAGAAGACATACAGATGTCCAAAAAGCACAAGAAAAGATGCTCGACATCACTAATGATCAGAGAAATGCAAATCAAACTACAATGAGGTATCACCTCACAGTGGTTAGAATGACCATCATCAAAAAGTCTACAAACAATAAATGCTGGAGAGGTTGTGGAGAAAAGGAAACCCTCTTGCACTGTTGGTGGGAATGTAAATTGATACAGCCACTATGGAGAACAGTGTGGAGGTTCCTTAAAAAACTAAAAATAGAACTGCCATATGACTCAGCAATCCCACTCCTGGGCATATACCCAGAGAAAACCAGAATTCAAAAAGATACTTGCACCTCAATGTTCACTGCAGCACTATTCACAATAGCCAAGACATGGAAGCAAGCTAAATGTCCATCGACAGAGGAATGGATAAAGAAGACGTGGTACATATATACAATGGAATTGTATATATTACTCAACCATAAAAAGAACGAAATAATGCAGCAACACCGATTTCCAGCAACATGGATAGACCTAGAGATTATTATACTAAGTGGAATAACTCAGACAGAGAAAGACAAATATCATATGATATCACTCATATGTGGAATCTAATTTTAAAAAATGATACAAATGAACTTATTTACAAAACAGAAATAAACTCACCGATTTCAAAAACAAATTTATGGTTACCAAAGGGGACGTGTGGGTGGGGGAGGGATAAATTAGGAGCTTGGGACTGACATATACAAGCTACTATATATAGAATAGATAACCAACAAGGACCTACTGTATAGCACAGGGAGCTCTACTCAGTATTCTGTAATAACCTAGATGGGAAAAGTATCTGATAAAGAATCAATATATGTATATGTATAACCGAATCACTTTGCTGTACACTTGAAACTAACACAACATTGTAAATCAACTATATTCCAATAAAATTTTTAAAAAGTAGTTCAGGTTAAAGTCCTGAACCCTGGGTTAAAGTCCCAGAGTCTTGGATTTCTTTGTCTGTCCAGGTTGGTCTAAGTCTGTTGAATTTGTTAGGATTGGCCAATAGGGGGAGGCCTTTGGATGACCGTAGCAAAACTTTATTAAACCTGATTTAATGAAGGTCCCCGACTCAGGAGATAGAAGACATTGCTCCCTGACTGGAAACCCTGCCTCATGGAAGTGTCGGGGGTTTTCCCCCATGATGTGCAGTGGCTTCACAGGAGCCCACCCCAGAAGAACATACCCCATGCCTGGGTTAAAGGCATTTCCACCCAAAACACCTCCTTGGTGTCATTTTGCTCTGGTCATCCTGAGAGAAACCTTTCAAATGAGGAACATTAATAGTATACCTGACTGTAGTCCCTTGGGATGTATTCTTCAAAACTGGTCAATGTTTAGCTACGAGCCGATGGAAAAGAAGAAAATGATTTTCTCTGTAACACTGCCTGGCCCCAGTATCAGCTGGAATCAGGGGGAAATGGCCAGAGAATGGGTCTTTGAACTACGATACTATCTTATAGTTCGATTTGTTTTGTTAGAGAGAGGAAAACCGGGATGAAATCCCATTGCACAGTCATTTATGTCTTTATATCAGAATAAGAATTTGCAGAAGAGATGTAAAATTGTGGTTCAGAGGGAAGAACCTCAGAAAAAGCCTGTTTCAATTGAGTCAAAGCCTGACCATGATCTTGACCTACTACCTCCAGTCCCTCCGTCAGCCCCTCTTGTGGCTTCCCTGTCTTATGAAGGGGGTCTTCCTGTAGTCAGTGCAAAGGGTCCTACCAGCCCTCCTAAGGCTGCTGGTCCGGCTCTGTACTGCCCATACCAGATGGTCACAAAGGAACACTCTTTCCTCCCCATACCCACCAGGGTATTCAGTTTGGCCCAGGGAACACTCTACCTCAGGCAGGGCATTTCCGTTAAGACAGGTCCCAGCAGGCTTAGATGACCAAGGCCAACCCAGGGGATCCTCCCGTATCAGCCTTGGATTTATACCACTGGAGAAACAATAAGCCACCTTACTGAGATGATCCTCAGAAAATGGGGAGTCTCCTTACATCCGTTTTGCTACTCATCACCCTCGCTGGGCTGACAGACAGGCCCTCGTGAATCCCCTGCTGTGGAAGAGCACAGGATGGTATTAGAGAAGGCTGCCAGGAAGCTAGCTGAACGCTCCCCTGACTCACAACCAAAGCATCCAGTCAGGACTCGGGCGGCACAGGCCACACTTGGAGCTGAACCGGATGATGGGACCCCAAAGACCCAAGGGGACCCAGCAAGCCTGAATCATCACAAGGAATGTGTAACGACCAGACTTCAACAGGAGCCCCCAAACAGCAGAGCTTGAAGAAGATCCAGGAAGCACAGCAAGGACCCCAGGAGAACCCATCCACCTTCCTTGAGGGGGGTTTTGAGGCTTACAGATGATATACTGATAGGGATCTGGAACACCCAGCTGTAACTGCTCAAATGCCCTGTTCCCTTTTTGGGAACATTAAATGCACTCCCACATCAAGCCTCTGCCCCACAAGCTGCCCCATTATGATCGGGAGACCAAGCCTCCCCCAGAAGCCCCTGGAGAAATTCCGCAAAAAGTAAGAGTGGATGTTTGGGCTGATGGGAGGCCAGGAAGAGACAAGACGGCTTACCTAGTAGTAGTAAAACTCCGTCCAGAGGCCAAGGCTCCAAATGTAAAGCAATAGGCATTTAAAGAGGCATTTGAAAGAAGGTATAAAGCCTCTGACGACCACCTTTCTTAAATGCCAATTATTCTGACCTTGTCAATCCTCATATAGCACTCCCATCCTGTCAGTTCAAAAACCCGGGACCAGCGATGACTTTTACACAGGATTTGAGGGCTGTTAACCAAACTGTAGAGGATATACATCTGGTGATGCCAAATCGTTACATTTTACTTACAACTTTATCCGGAGACTTTTGCTGGTTTTACAGTTCTGGAGTTAAAAGATGCCTTTTACTGCATACCCCTAAGTCCTGAGACCCAGGGGTTTGCCTTTGAATGGGACGATCCAGAGTCTGACGTAAAACAACGATACTGCTGGATGGGACTCCCACAAGGATTGAAGCAGGACCCCACCATCTTCCGGGAAGCCTTAGCCACGGACTGAAGGGCTCTCCAATTAAATGAGGGAGTCTTACTCCAATATGTGGATGGTATACTAACGGCTCGTAGAACTAAGGAAGCGTTAAGACCAAAATACTGCAAGGGAAAAGCACAGATTTCTCAACCAACTCTAAGATATTTAGGATTTGAGGTATCAAAAGGACAAAGAGGGGCTTCCCTGGTGGCGCAGTGGTTGAGAATCTGCCTGCCAATGCAGGGGACACGGGTTCGAGCCCTGGTCTGGGAAGATCCCACATGCCGCGGAGCAACTGGGCCCGTGAGCCACAATTACTGAGCCTGCGCGTCTGGAGCTTGTGCTCCGCAACAAGAGAGGCCGCGATAGTGAGAGGCCCGCGCACCGCGATGAAGAGTGGCCCCCACTTGCCACAACTAGAGAAAGCCCTCGCACAGAAACGAAGACCCAACACAGCCATAAATAAATAAATAAACAAATACTTTAAAAAAAAAAAAAAAAAAAGGACAAAGAAACGTATTGCCAGATGGAAGAGAAGCATTAGTTATGGTGACTGTAGCCACCACCAGAAGGCATTCTTGAGGATTCTTAGGAATTGCTGGGTTTTGTCGTATTTGGATTCCTAACTTTGAACTCTGAGACAATATGAGGCTCTTAAAGGAAATGACAATAAACCATTAAGCTGGACTCCGAGATGCCATAATGAGTTCCACAGCATCAAGGAGAAGCTTTTCACAGCCCAGCACTTGGCCGCCCAGGCAGTTTGTGTCTGAAAGACAGGGCATGAGTCTTGGAACGCTAACTCAATGTTTAGGTACGTCCAGAAGGCCAGCAGTTTACTTTTCTTGAGTCCAGCAATCAGGCGTGTACGTCAAGTATGGCCAGTTTGCCTCTGGGCTGTGGCTGCAACCTATGACCTTTCACAGGAGGCTGAAAAATGTACCCTGAGCCAGCCTGCCACTGTGCATGCCCCGCGCAGTGTGCTATCTTGACTTGAACGAAGCGGCGGGTGCAGGCTTACTTCGGGGAGGCTGGGCAAATACCAGGCCTCACCACTTGGCACCCCAAATGTCACATTACAGGTGGTCTCCACTCTAAACCCAGCCGCTCTGCTCCCCAGGACGACAGGAGAGCCTGCTCACGACTGTATACAAATAACTGAATACAACCTGACTGATCAGCCTTTAGAAAATCTGGAAATGGAAATATTCACGGACGCAAGCAGCTTCACGGACGAGGCGGGGCTTGGAAAGGCCGGGTGTACAGCTGTAACTCATCAGGAAGCCCTAGAAGCAGAAGCCCCCGTCCAGGTCCGTCTGCCCAGAAGGCCGAGCTCACAGCCCGCACAGACCCCTGAGCCTTGGAGCTAAGGAAAAGGTGACTATCTATACCGATTCCAAGTTTGCCTTCTCTGTCCTACATGCACACGGGGCCACCTGGAGAGACTGGTCTACTGACATCAGGAGGAAAGAAATTCAACATGCAGAGGTGACACCAGCCTTATTAGACGCTGTTTTATATATATATATATATATATATATATATATATATGTATGTATGTATACACACATATTTATATGTATAGGTGCTGGAAAAAGTAGCCATAGGACATTGCCTGGGCCACCCAAAGACTGATCGTTATATAACCAACGGAAATAGGCTGATCAGACAGCAAAACAGGCAGCCAGAACCAAAAACCCAGGTCCTAAGGTTTCAGCACTCATTCCAAGTGTGGACCTGTCCCTGTTTAAGCCTCAGATCTGGAAATGGATCTCGAGAGAGCAGACGCATGGGGATTTCATGCTGACTCCCGAGACTTAGATGGTGATCAGGACCAAACAACCACAGAGGCTGGATTTATAATGAGCTTATACATGAGCATGTGATGCAAGGAACTATTACTCACCTACACCAAGGTACCCATGATGGGAGGGCTGCACAAGTTTACTGTTGGTCTATAAATGCAAATGACCATCCAAAAGGTAATACAAAATTGCCTGATCTGCACTGGAAACAATCCTAAAACTGGGCCACCCCTGATGATAAAAGGGGTGCAAACCCAAGGGACAGAACCAGGGGACGACTGGTAAACAGACTTTACTGCTAGGCTAGGAATCAGGGAACATTGTAGATATTTGCTGGTGTTGGTGACGCCCCTGCACAGAATGGCGCAAAGCTTCTCCACGCAAGACAGAGAATGCTCCGTAGGTAATAAAGGCCTTCCTCAAAGAAGTGATCCCTCGTTTTGGGTCACATCTTTCAATTCAAAGTGACAACAGAGGAGTTTTCATAGCCAAGGTGACTCAAAGGTGTCTGGGGCCCTTGGAACACGATGGAATTTCATGCTTCCTGGAGACCTCAGTCTGTGGGGAGGACTGAAACGATGAATCATTCCTTGAAAGAGACAGTCACCAAAACAGGCCAAGAAACCAACGTGACTTGGGATAAGGTCTTACCAGCTGCCCTGCTGAGGGTCAGAGTGGCCCCTAGAAGCAAGCTCCAATTGAGCCCTTATGCGATGTTCTCTGGGAGACCTTCCTTAAGGTCTCATGTGGTAACAGAATTAGATTTGATAAAATGTGTACAGTCTCTCAGTGGTGTCGTATCTTCTATACATAAAAAGCATCTAGTCCGTTAATGTTTCCCACGGACGTCCCCCCGCATTGCACAAGCCCAGGGACTGGGTCCTCCTTGAACCTGGACAAACCAACAAACAGCCTGAGGACCAGTGAAGCCCATCCTATGACGTCCTTCTGGTTACACATCCTCCAGTAAAGCTAAAAAGAGTCAAGCCTTGGGTCTCCTACTCCCAGAAACCTTAAATCACTTTTCAGAAGGAAACAGAACAGCTAAGACTCCACCTGGCTGTGACGAGAAGACAACAATATCTCGACAGTAGCCCTTTTCTGCCCGAGAGTCCGGACCAAGCCTACATAAATCCAAATTCAATCACTAAAATGTTAAAAATAACATGTTTTCACGGATTCCCAAAGTCGCAGTTCTGTGTATCTTAGGGCTAAACCCTCTTTACTCATCAAATTTGTCCTCGTCCATCTTGTATATTTAAAAAGCCCTCTCCCCCACTCGCAGGATGACTGCCCAAGACTTCAGAGTTCAAGGTGGGACTCGGGAATGCTTACAAATAAGTGCAAAACAATTTCATTCCTCTTATAAAGATCCACGCCCCTCATCAGCCGAAAGCAGCTAGCCGGGTCCTCGCCCCTACTTCCCTCCAGACTGAGGAACGCACAGGAGACGCAGGTAAAACATCGCCCAGCTTAAAACTCGTTTGCCTCCTTAAGTACGTTCATTGCGCAAACCTGAAGTTATTTTACAGAGACAGCCCTGCGCATGTGCAAGACGGGAACGGGCGTCTCCAGGATGACCCCAACAGCACGAGGAGCTTTCTTGGACTGATTAGCAAGGCAGCTTCCAAGCCTGAAATTCACTAAACCCTTAAGTTCCGCCCTGATCCCTGGGTCGGGAGATGGATTTGAGCCGGGCCTCCTGTCTCCTTGCTGGTCGACCTCACAATGAAGCTTTTTCTTTTCACAAAGGCCGGGGCCACCCATCTTAGTTTAGGCATGCGGGATCTAGTTCCCCCACCAGGGATCCAACCGGGTGCCCTGCATTGGGAGCACAGAGGTTTACCCACTGGACCACCAGGGAAGTCCGCATGCAGCAACTAAGACCCAGCACAGCCTGAAAGAGTAAATAAGTTTAAAAAAAAAAAAAAAAAAGCCGGGGCCATAATATTGGCTTCTATGCGCTTCCGGGAGCCAGCCCTTGCTAGGCAACAGAAATCTCTTCTTTCACGTTAAAGTAAAACCAAAAGTCCACGCGCATCATCTCATAGCATCTCCACAACCAAAGAGTCGTACCTGACCCGAGGAGGTGGGTTCCCGGCGACTCTGCACTCGAGGTACACCCGACTTCCTTCTGCCACCTCTCGGCTCCGCAGCTTCTGGGTGAACCGGGGAGCGGCCAGCAGGTGGCGGGCGGCCGGGGGAGAGGGGCTTCGGCTGGGCTGGACCACGTCCCGGGCCGCCGCGGGGTGATGCACGGGCTCCAGGGGCTCGGCCCCCGCTTCCACCTCCCGCTGGTCCCCGGTGGGGCTCCGGCTGGCCGAGGCGCTCGTCGGGGCTGACAGCTGGTTCTTAGGGGACAGGTACCCGCTGTCCGGGGACGAGGACTCCCCGTTGGGGTTCCTGGTTCTCGGCTTGGAGGTTTCTCTGAAGATGGCCGTCAGCTCCTCGATGAGGGTGGCCGCCTTTTTGCACAGCGGGCTCTGGGGCCCGGCCCTGCCCCCGTGCGCGGCTCTGGGCTTGGCACTGGCGCCGGGGGCTTTGGCACCGTGTTGCCCTGCCCTGCGGAGACTCCGGATGTAGCTGGGCCGGGCCAGCAGGGGCGAGACGCCGGGCTTCCTCCTGGGCGCAGGCGAGGAGATGCGCTCGGCTGGCTCTGCTGGCAGCGGCGGGACAGGTGCAGGCCTGTGGGCGCCAGGCGTCCCCGGGGATGCGTGCTCACCCGGCCTGGCCTCCTGAGGGGGAGGCGACCCCCAGAGGCTCCCAGGAGAGGGGCTGAAAATCTGTGAGTCCTCCCTTTCCGAGTCGCAGTCTTCTGTCTCTGAGTTGGCTATGGCTCTGCGGGCCAGGTCCAGACTCTTGTTTATCTCCTCCTGGCTGAGGAAGGCCGACAGCCCGGGCAAGAAGTCTGCGTTCTCGCCATCTTCCGCCACGTCCGACAGGGAGTCGTAGAAGGAGTCTCGGGAGGACGTGTCGGACATAGTCGAGAGGCGCTCATGCACTCTGTCTGCTCTGGACGGGAAGGCAGGGGCCTGGAAACCAGCTCTGAAGGACAAGAGACACAACTGTGGTTAGTAGGAGTGACTGGGGTGTGTGTGTGTGTGTGATCACAATACTGCTCATCCACAAGTTGGGAGAAACAGTAAGGCAAACAAATATGCTTTTCAAGTCATTTTCCCCTATAAATTGGAAGAAACGTCAAGCATACTTGTGTTCATCATTTTAATTTGGTATTTGCCCTGTGAGTGAATACTAATCATCTCACTAAGCATCATTACGTAACTCAGGAGGGCCACGCCTGCCGTGGGTGCTGTGAGTGGACCAGGACCTCTGCCTCTTGGGCCCCCTTCCCTCCCTCCTCACCCCTCCTTACAGCTCTGATTTCATTGATGTTATGAGAACAGGAGTTTGTTGATATTTTAAGCAAATCTGACTCTGCTTATGTCACCCTAAACCACGAAATGCATTTTGATTCCAATTTTCATTGGTTTTTTTTTTTTTAATTTTTATTTACTTATTTATTTATTTATGGCTGTGTTGGGTCTTCGTTTCTGTGCGAGGGCTTTCTCTAGTTGTGGCAAGCGGGGGCCACTCTTCATCGCAGTGCGCGGGCCTCTCATTATCGCGGCCCCTCTTGTTGCAGAGCACAGGCTCCAGACGCGCAGGCTCAGTAATTGTGGCTCACGGGCCTAGCTGCTCCACGGCATGTGGGATCTTCCCAGACCAGGGCTCGAACCCGTGTGCCCTGCATTGGCAGGCAGATTCTCAACCACTGCGCCACCAGGGAAGCCCTTTCATTGGTTTTTAGTTTTCGGTGAAATTTTTGAAACTTGTTCTTTTCCTGGTGTCCAGACATGTGTATTCACATTCATTCACTAGTTAAATCAAGGCAGAGTTGAAATCGCTTACTGAATTTCAGGTGCAGAGGGACAGCTGCGCTCTAGACCAGGGGTTGGCAAACTTCCCCACAAATGGGCGGATAACCCCAGACCACTCAGCATGAGGGGGCATTGTGCGGACAGCGCTCTGCAGATTATTTCACTTAACACCCTCACAACTGGCGGCCCCAGTTTAGAAAGGGGAAAACTGAGCCAGAGGATGTGAGAACAAGAGCCCAGACGACGACCCCAGAGCCCACGCTTTCGCCATATGCTTCCCTACCATCGTATATATCGTTTCACAGCTGAGGTCCCAGCAATGGATCCGACTAAGAAAACGTGGGTCAGAAATCAGAGTTCTGCTATTAAGGATATTTAGTGCAAAGTGAAAATAACATGATAGATTTTAAAACCTCACAAAAAGCACTGTCCAAGGAAGCTAGAGAGCACACTTCTGAATGGTGAAACAACTTTAAATTCTTTTTTTTTTTTTTAAATAGGGAGTGTTTGCCGGAGGCAGATTAAATCACCTGTTTATTAATTTATATTTTGGTTTTAAAGAGGCACCATCTGACAAGATCCAGTTGTCCAGATTAGGTGTAGCTTAGAAACCACTTGCACAGTGAAAAAGAAAACAATAGCAGGAAGGCATATATGGTCCGGGTTTAATCTGCAACCCCGACACTGCCGCTAGAACATGCACGTGGGCTCGGGAAAGCGCTCATAACATGTATGAAAGGGGAAGTTTCCACGTGGCCCAAACTCACCAGAAAATTATGCTTCAGAGATTTCCGTGTTATTCAACCTTCGCATTAAAAGGTCGTAATCAAAGAGATACAACTGCAAACATTTCCGTTATTGCCCTGAGATTTCATGTGTTATTTCACACAGCGCTTCTGGCAATTCCGTGCTGGTGAGATCCATACAGAAAATGCAACACACCGGCAGCGGCGCAGAGCTTATGGAGCGCCCGGGGCCTCCTGGCGGCAGACGTCCCGTGGCTCCCACGCGCCCCCGGCCCCGCCCGCCGCCGCCATGGCCGGGTCGCCGGCGCCCAGCTCGCAGGAGGCGCTTCTGCTGGAGCTCAAGGGGCTGCAGCAGGAGCCGGTGGAGGGCGTCCCGCTGAGCCCGGTGGACGAGGGCCGCCTGTCTACCTGGGCGGTGGCCATCTTCGGCCGCGACACCTACCACGAGGGCGGCTACTTCAAGGCGCCTCGAGAGCCCCATCGACGACCGCCGGCCTGTTAGTCCCGGACCAAGATATGGCACCCCGACATCTATCGGACTGGGGACGTGTGCATCTCCGTCCTCCGCCCACCCCGGTCCGTGACGCCCTCAGAGCGGCGGAGCCCCGCCCAGAACGTCAGGGCGCTGCTGCAGAACGTCAGGACGCTGCTGCAGAACGTCAGGACGCTGCTGCAGAACGTCAGGACGCTGCCCCTGAGCGCCGTCTCCCTCCGCCACGGACCCAGCGCCTCTCCCCGCCCACGGGGGCGCCTCCGTGACGCACGGCAAGCGGGAAGAGAGCAAAGGTTAGGACTGCGAGAACACGGACAGCATCCGGAAGCAGGTCCCGGGGACCACGGTGCACGCGGAGCGGGGCGGCATGCAGGTGGCCACCACGCCTGCCGGGTCCTGCGTGAAGACCAGGACCCCGGCGCCCACGGGGACGCAGAGCTTTTCCACGAGGACGGCGAGGCCGAGGCCGACCGCTGCTTCTGGGACGACTCGCAGGACTCGGGTACCCAGGAGCCCTGACACCGCATCTTACCTCAGCCACCCGCCTGTCTGCCGCCGCCACCACCTCCGGGCGTCACGCGGGGTCCCCCAGCCCATGTCTCCTCCGCCTCCGCCTCCAGGGAGGCCGCCGCCCTCGAGGCCCTGGGCCCCGCGTGGGCCGCAGCCAGAGACTCGGAGTCCCGCCTCGCGAGTGGACGGGTTGACTCGGGGTCATCTCTCCTCTCTACTTTGGTTTGTTTGGAATCTAAATAAAGCGACTTTATGAGAAAAAGAAAAGAAAATGCAACACACTAAAAAAGAACTAATGTGTAAAAAGGAGTAAAGAGGGGGTGAGGTCAGTGTCCACTTGTGCAAGCAGGGTTGACGATTGGAAAGTGTGAGGCATAAGGTGTGCTCCCGCGTCTATAAATCTTTGCCCCCTGCCTCTGTCCTCTTTTCTGAAGGAAGTCGAATTGCTGGAAGTTCCCTCTTCTCCTCTGCATCTCCTTCATCGCTTCCTTGTTAGTTTGGTTTAGTTGTCGTTTCCCCTAAAACTCCCGTAAGCTGCACCTATTTTCTGTTTTCTTTGGATTCCTGCGGGTCTAGCTTCTTCATGTGGAGAAATGGCCCTTCCCAGTTTAGTCACTCTTCCTTTACCAGAATGATAAATTGACCATGAATTCCACTTACTATGCACAAGGGAAGCTTCCAGGAGGGCGAAGATGAGCCAGGCATGGTCTCTTCTGTAACCATCTTACAATCCAGGAGGAGGGATTAGGCAAGAGTCAAGAATGACCCAAAGACAAGGAGGAACGTGATGATTCCTGTTAAAATAGGAGATCGGATGGTGGGAGAAATCACACTTACGAATTTGGCGGTGCCATTCCTTTGCTGCTTTTTTTGCCAGTGGTCCCCCAGCTAATAAGAGAAGGTCCAAACGGGGCAGGCAGGTTACCTGTGCGCCCCTGGACGGTCAGCGAGATGTGAAGTCTCAGGCCTCGTCCCCCACGATCACTCTGACAGGCGCTGCGCCCACGCCCAGCCGTCTGCTTCCCGCTCTGAATATCGTCTTCTTTCACGCCCCTGAGCTTTGCACACGTGGTTTCTTTCGCCTTTCCCGTCTGTTGTGTTTTTCCAACTCCAGCTCATCCTTGAAAACTACTTAGTTTCACTTCTTGTTGGTACTTTCTATGATCCTCCAGTCAATACAATTCACTCCTTCTTTGAACGTGACACTCTGCAGGTATTTTGTTGTAACATTCATTTTATTGAACTATAAGGATTAGTTAAGAACCCTGTGAAGGCCAGGAAAGCAGGTGTTGACTGACAGCCTTTCTGTGCTGGACGCCTGGCAGTGTCTGGGTCACGATCGTGGCAGGTGAAGGAGAAAACCACACCTAGTGTTTGAACCAGTTTTGAGCCCTGGGTGGGAATTGACAGGAGAGGGATCCACACATCCACAGCAGACACAGGACACCCTGCAGGTATTTTGTCCCCTCCTGTCCTGGAGGCCCCTCCTGTCCCCTCCCCCCACTCTCAGCCCCAGGCCCCGTGGCACCTCCCTGGGACAGGCTCTCTTCGGTGACGAATCGTTCTGCTCTTTGCCCGGCTTTGTCACCTGTCTTTTCAGTGGTCACTCATCGCCGGGGCTCTGCTTTCTGAGAAGAACTTGATAAAGTTATCAGTGCTGCATGTTCATAGCTGTTAATGAATACACATAAAATACACGTTACATGTTCTTGTACCAGTACAAAATGGTGGTAGTTCTGACGCCACGTTAAAAAAAAAAGTAGACAGTGATTCGTATGGTTTTCATTACCCTCAAAGAAAGTTTGTCATGAAAAAATTCAGAACCAGAAAGACATTTGTTTTCTGGCATCCCTGCTATTAGACGTCGGGAATTCTCTAAATGTTGACACTCTTCGACGCGTGGATACCGGCGAGCTCAGGGTTAAATTCTGAGTCAGAGAAATATTGGGTTGGCCCAAAAGTTCATTCAGGTTTTTCTGTAACCAACTTTTCGGCCAACCCAATACAAATCATGTTTCTGGCTTATGTTCTCTGCTGTCTTATTCACCAGCATGGATTCGTTGAGTGCCGGCTATGCGCTAGGCGCCTCTTCTGCAGGCTGGGGACACAGCCGTGAGGAAGATGGGCTTCTCTGCCCTAAGAAGCTGCCATTTTAACAGGAAAAAAGACAAAAGTAGGAAACCAAGGAAATGTCAGGGTCTGATTTTCTTATACTTGGTTTGGTCTCAAATCTTTTGTTAGTTGATTTTGGGAAACTGTACTGTGATTTATCCCTCAGATCATCTTTCAGAGTTGTTAGGGTGCAAGTGGGATGGGACGGGATGGACGGATGCTTGCGGGCTCCCATCGGTGTCCGTAGACCGTAGCAGTTCTGGACAGCTCACTGTGGGTGTGAGGGGCTGACGGTAACAGCAGGACACTTCAGGCCGGCGGTGCCTCAGACTCGGGGACTGTGCAGTGAAGGAGCTGCGGGCGCCCTGGGGGTTCTCTGAAGGCAGACCCCTCCATCAGGCGATGATGCCAAACCCTCAGGCATTAGCAAACGTGTAATAAAGCACAGGCTTGGGAGGGTCTGCAAATACTGGGAGGCATTATGGCTGCCTGTCCACCTTGACCTTCAGCAGACCTATCAGCGTCTGGCGTATCCCAAGGAAATTTTGCTATAAGATGTCAGCTCCCATGGTCACCTACGTCGTTACATCCCTGTGCATATTTCATCCATTCTCAAGGAATTTTATGCCATTTAGTTGATAGATTATTTCTCATTGTTAATTTTACGGTTCTCAACTTCTCCCTAGGTTCACATTATCTGAATTCTGTTGGACCCATATTCCACTATGAAATATAGAGCGTGTAAGTTTTCACTGAACATTTAATATTTCATATATCACACATTCTGACATAAGCAATTTTATCATCTTAAATTGTCTTGGCATTATGATCTTGGTATTTGGGAAGACATTTATTTTTGAGCTCCTGAATATGTAATAGACATATAAAGCTATATGATTCACATACGTATATGAATATACAAATAATAGAAAACAATAGACAAATTTTTAAATTATGAATAACATTTGTTTTGAGAGTTGCTGGCTTTGGAGGATAATTATCTGAAAACAAGATCTGTGCTATCCAGGACAACCTTCTATTTTGTTGGTCAGAAAATACTTGTGGGACACCCCCTGCACCGTCCCCAGTGGCAAGGAACATAGGCTGTTGAAATGTAAAAAAACTCCCCAACTTGAGAGGAGGTTGGGGAAGACAAGGCACCTCATGAGAAGCATCAGAGTCTAGGAGGAAGAATAATCCAGTTACAAACAACAAAAGCTTGATTTCCAAGTTTTGAGCTGCAGGCTTTCCTATAAAGATGATCCAACTTGCAATGGTTGGACTAATCAACTTTACGACGCTGTGAAAGCGATAGGCCTCCGGTAGAATCCGTACTTGGAATTTTGAGCTTTTATCTTTTCCCAGGCCAGTGATGTGCAGTCTGATCCCCTCTCGAGATGCTGGGCAGCGGCCGCAGTGCCCAGCCAGTTCTGCGATCACGAGGGTAAACAACTGATGTACTTACAACCCTCTGGACCCAGACAACCACTCTGCTTTTCACTGTCACTACGGTATTCAATCAATTACATGGAATAGTCAACATTTTACTAGAAAACAGACTTTGTGTTAGATGATTTCGCCCAACTGCAGGCTGATGGAAGTGTTCTGGGCACCTTGAAGGTGAGACAGGCTGGGACCTGGGACCCTTTGCTGCAGGGCTTGCACCTGGACACATCTCTCCTCAAGCAATAAAATACAAGGAAACTGTAAGGGACTAAAAATAACTGTGTGCATGCGCAGCTGGGGCAAATTCTGGACAAAAGATACAAAACGACCAAAAAACCCAACTGCCACTTCTGAAGAGCCCGGAGCAAAAGCAGGGTGTCGGGGGCAAAAGCAGGGTACTGCACATGCCCCCTGCACACGCCACCACCAAAGGGATGGGCAAAACACCTAAGCCACCCCTCCGGCCGACCCCTGGACACACCCCTACCCTCCCCCCATATAAGGAACCATTCTGCCCCGCCATCAGCGAGCGAGCAAGGGCACCTGTTTCTTGTTTCGCTTCTCCTGTTGCAGCAGGGGCCCCCATAAAGCCTTGCCTGAATTTCTCATCTGGCCTCTTATCAATTTCTATTGATTAAGGAGGCCAAGAGCCCTGGTTGGTAACAAAGGTGGGGTGGGCTAAGCTGTGACGTTCAGTAGGTAAGTGAGGTGTATTCAATGCATTTTCAACGTGTGATAGGTCTGCCAGGAGGGAGCCCCATCATGAGCTCAGGAAGATCTGTAGTGAACCATTGGATCCTGAGAATAATAGATGGGGTGAACACTATTTTTTCTTTTGATTATTTTGATTACCCAACCTACAGCATAAAAACATTCAATTGTTTGGCCAAAGTTGAACCAGGAAACAGTAGACGTGGTTGAAATTGGCATGGAACTGCCACGTTGTCTTTTCGCAGTGGGTGTGTTATGGGTATTTACTTGAATACTTTAAACAAGGGGAGGACTTTTGCAATAGCTTATGGAATCCTTTGCAGAGACTTTAATGAGCTACTACAATTTTGAAAGGAAAAACCTTTGATGTTAGAAAAAGACTAACAGGCACCAAGGATCACTCAGTATCCCAAACCACATGGGCCAGGTGCTTTAGAGAGTCCAGACAGGGGTAGCAACGTTTCACTAGGCGTTTAAAATGTGTATACAGTTAGAGATAAATGCAGGAGGAAGGTTGGAAGATGGCGCGTCAAGCAATGGGTGCTGATGACGTCTGCGGTGTGTTGAGGATGGGCTGGTTAGGGGAATCTTTGGTTGCTGTTTTCACATTCTTTGGGGAAAAAAGTGGAAATTCTGAGTGATTTTAATATTGAATTTAGCAGTTTGATTTCTGTTTATTTTCATATTTAAACAATTACTAAAAGTAATAAAAACTATGGGTACAAAGATTCAAGACTAAAAATATTTTAAAATAAAACCCAAACTTTGAAAACCAAACTTGAAAAAGCTTTAAAACTTCCTTTTTCCTTGTTCTGGAAGCACATGCAATTCCTAGATGAAATTTCTTCCTTCTGTTGAAATAACTTTTTAGGTCCAAGATGGAGCTGCTCCTGCCTGGGAACCGTGTCAGCAACCTGAAGCTTAGGGAACTTTTGTGTCCCTATAAACACTCTGCTTGAACAGAAACTCATGCATCCGGTCAGCCAGCCCCAAGCCAGACCAGCACTGGTTTCCTTACTTACCTCCTTCCTCCATCTCACCCCAGAAAGGTGAGTCTGCAGCCCCAGCCAATCAAGTACTTTCTATTTCTCTCTCCCTTGTTCTTTATCCTATAAAAGCTTCCTGCCTTCCTCTTCATGGTGAGGCTCTTCCAAAAGAGACTGTCCACTTCGTGAAGGGTTAAACAAAGTGTGTTTGTATCACCTAAATTGTCTTCTTTAATCATCATTTTAAAATCCTTCCTTCCTTCCTTTCTCCCTTCCTTCCTTCCTTCCTTCCTTCCTTCCCTCCCTCCCCCCTTCCCTCCCCCCCTCCTTCCCTCCCTATAGGGCTAAAGTCAAATATGAAAAATTTATTAAACCCTTTTTGATGCAAAAAGATGCACAATAATTTTATAATCTACTTCTTAATAAATACATGTGGATTCCACTCTTTCCTAATCTTTAAGTAAATTGTCATTACAGGGAGGCATGGCATACTTTTACTTCAGTTTCTAAATTCTCCCCAGATGGTATATTGTATCTCAATTGCAGAGACATAACATAATAGCTGATTTCATGCCCACAACAGCCATAGAAAGTGTTTCCAGAGAGAGTATTTGGAGTTACTGGTATCCTCTTTGTATACCATCTTTATTCACCATATTGAATCCATTCTAGATTTTACTTCCAGATCATCCACATCCACTGCCATTGTCCTTATTCTGGCCTTCATTCCCTCACCTAAATTCAAAACCTGTTTGCCAAACTTGTGTCTGTGTTCTCTCATATGATATAACAGATCCAAGTCAGAGTCAGAGCTGCTCTGCTCAGTCTTTATTTCCTTTGCTGGAATTTAACCAGGACACGGCCATCGCCTCCACGCCTGAATTCCTGGCTGGAGTTCAGATAACACAATTCCCTTTGATGTATTATACACACACAGACATATTAGCAAAGTGTAGACTCTTGTCGTGGCCCTGGAGATTTCAGGTGGTATCTCTTTAAGAACGTGTCAGATTTATTTTGAAACTTGACTAATGCTACCCTCTGCATTTAAAAAAAATGAGGTAAAGAAACCAAAGGGATTGTAATTGTCCCGTGTAATCCAGATCCCTATTCTACTGTAAAATATGCTATGACCCTTTTAATCTTCAGTTTCAGCAACAAACAGCAGCTCACACAGAGAACTGACACGGGGCCCCCAATCCATATCGGACACAGGAATGCAGAAGGACAGATTTGTATTCTGGGTGTATGTAATCATATATTCACAGCATACGTATTGCCTTGATAAATCTCTTAGGCCTTGTCTACTGTTAGCAATAATTTGTCAAATAGACTCTGATTTTTAAAATCTGGATAACGGAGGTGAGCATTCAAGTTCTGTCTCTGAGGAAAAAGTATATTGGAAAGTATATCTATTCTGTAATAAGGATGTCATTTCTGCACATCCATGACTGAACGGACTTGGTCAGTGTTACATTGTCAGGCAATGGGCTCTGGATGTCGACACATTACTCATACTAGAAGGTAATTAGTATTTTTAGCAAATGTTGAAAAAGTAACATGAGCCTGAAGTCATTCTGTATCAACCTCATCTATTGGATTCAAGACAATTTCATGTGTAACTTACAGCCATGTGATATAGAATTCTACTGTAAGTTTTAAATTTGACTGGACCATAGTTTCCCTTAGTAAGTTTCATCTTTTAAAAAAATATGCAAACTTTATGCATAGTTAGGATTTAAAATGTCTGCCTTTACTCTCAACTCATTAAAAAAGTTCTTTGAAAGTGTAATTAACAACTTAAAAATGTTACTAAAACCGGAAGCATATCATTTTAACCCATGGGTATTTAGCTTAAGTATAGGCAAGGTTTGAATTAGCTGCATTCTTATTTTCTATAAAACAAAACACAGACATGATCTTGACAAATGTGGGCTCCCTCAGTACATTTAATCCTTTTGGAATTAATAGCCCCAATTTAGTTTTAAGATTATAATAGAAAAGGCAGCTCTCTGACAGCATTGGTAGAAATAAAACCCTGCAGGTAAATCTCACGTACTTTCTGTTTTGGGAACGACTGCAAAATTCCCATTACTTTTCCTCTCCAAATAAAAGAAAAATCAAGACATCTTCTAAACAGTGTTACATCTTCTAGCAAACTACTATTGTATTTTTAGCTTTTAATAAAGAGCTTTAAAAATGTTGTTTTACTAGTTAGTATATTAAGATATATTTTACAGACCTTTTCAATCCTTGGTTACTTTGAAGACTCCCAAAAGGTGATGGATTTCAGAGGAGCGTTTCTTCTTTTCTGGGGGAGTGAAGGTGGCCTTGTTTATTCATGACACACTGTTGGTCCGTGGTCACTTTGAGGCAGCTGTGGGCTCAGACCCCATCTGTCCTCTTCCACCACTCAACTATATTTGGTAACTGAACTCATGTTTCCCCAGACGGCCCCGGCCAGGGATTCCAGAAGCCAGCTCCAAGGGCTGGGTTCTTAGAAATTAAAAGCACTTAGAGTAGAGAGAACTATATTTATGGATCTAATAAATATGGGATTTACATATGTTCCTCTACTCTCTGACCTTGTGACTGGAAATCCCCACCTGTCTTTTAAATGGATTCTTAATCAATTAAATGTTCAGTGTGTGACTCTAAGGAGAAAAAGCCACACTCCTAAAGAAGGCTCTTCTAACTATAATCTTCTGCTCTGTGCATTTAACTTAGTCACATGGTAGATTATCCTAAAATATCCAGTAACTATTTAAAAATTAAGCCACCTGTCAAATTGAGTGGAGAGCCCTATTGGTCTCTCACTTCAATTTGTTAATTAAAAATTATGATACGACTTCGTGTGTGTTGAGGACATTGTCCATCGTGGGATTAAATAGACATGAACACACAGGGCCTGGATCTTCCACACATTGCAACGCCGAGCTCTCAGCCCAAGGCTTAGCACATCCTGACTATCCAGCAAATATTTGTTGACGAAATAAATAAATGTCGAACGAATACTGTTCAGGACAATATGAACCCTTTACGGCTGTAAAAAAAAAAATGTCTCACAACCGTCTCATTACTTATTCTGTAGCATCTCGTTATAACATATTCTAATATTTTGAACTTCCAAATAACAAAACACAAAAAGTTCTTCTGTTCCAAGGTCAGGCAGCGGAGCCAAATATAAGTGGCGGAAAATAATCACGCAAAACTTCCTGGTGCAGTAAATTTGGAAATGAAGTGCCTAGTCTTCCTTCATCTGGATGATATCGTTCTAGTCGATGCAGGTTCTTACCTAAAGAAGTTTTTTCTCATGGTGGACCACTTAGGAAGGGCTCCTCTGAAACTTTACAGGCCACGCTGGTCCTTTATAATCGGTCCTTCTTGAAAATATCAATAGATACATTCGTGGGCTGTTTCACTGCTTATGGGGAGGAGAAACCCCTCTGGCTGGTAAAAAAAAATGCGCTTATGTCTTCTTCTTACTAAAACCCTTAAGATAATAGTAAAAACCCAAAAGGATAAAAATTGGGAGAGAAGGCAGTAGAAGACTCCAGAAATGGACAAAATGGCTGGGAAATGGTTAATAGAAAGATGAGTGGTCTAATTAAACTGGAAAGTAAGTGGCTGGCGGAGGAGGTGCCGGTGGGAAGCAGTGATTGCCCAGAGTCACAGAAAGGCTGAAATTGGAGGCACCTGGCCTCTTCCTGAAGCTCCTTCTAACTGGCAAGTTTGGTGAGGCCAGTGCTGAGACAGGGCATTGGCTGAAAGAGCCCCAACCGAACAGTCAGAAGTGCCGCCCGTTTCCACGTCCTGCACACCACCCGTCACCCTCGCAGAAGACAGGCGCCTTGTTCTCTGGAGTATAAGACAGACAGTCTCCAGGACCAGGGCCATGGACACAGCGGATGGAAAGGGTGAGGCCCGTTAAGACATTTCTGGGAGCTGGGTGGTGGGGGGGGGAGGAAACAGAGGCTTGGACTAGTGCCGTATTTCTAGAACAGAGGAATGATGGGAATGTGGAAAAACAGTAACGTTTGATACAGCTTGGCATCGTTGTGTCTGTGACATTAATATCTGTACCTTTGGCGTTTGAAAATGTCATGATCAAAAGTTAAACAGAAACCTCGGTTGTGTCCTGAGGCAAAGTGCAAGTGGAAGAGGTTATAGGAATCAAAATGTTGTGACCGCTCCATGACGTTACTTTAGTTGTTACCTTAGTTAAGGAAAGAATCGCTGAGAGCAAGGACACAAGTGGTTACAAATGCCACTAGACAGTGAATAATCTCCCCCTCCTCCCCCTCCCCTCCCCCTTCTTCTTCTCCTCCCCCTCCTCCTCCTTCATTTTAAGATAAATGGATGCTTACCATATATGACCCAAGCTTCACCTAAATGTTTTAACAGATTTTATTGTGGTATTAATAGTAAGTTATGCAGGAGCCACTAGGCATTTTTTCCCTCTGCAGCAGACTGCACCTAGGCAGTAACTTTTGTAGATTCCGGGGTTCATTTTACAAGCCGACCTAAAGTGTGTGTTGAGGGCCTGCACACTCATACTAACATCTCCTCTGAAGACACTACCAGGAAGATGCACAGCCTTGCAGTTTCTAGAAAGAGATGGGAGTGCAACCCAGTGAACGTTCACTGCACAGAGTGACAAGAAGAATCATAATGTGCTATTGATAAACTAGGGACTCATCCTTTTCTGTTGTTGTGGAGTCATTCCCAAACCAGTGAAAGGACGCTTCCCAGTTCCTCTTTTCAGGAAGAGTAGCCAAGTTATATTATGTTTACTGTGTCTTGGTCACAGGAGAAAATTCACACCTCTTTGTAGAAATAAAAAGTTGAAAGTTGCAGGCGTGAAAACCGTCATAAAGACATTGATGGGTGTGTATCATGGAAACAACGCTGTTGTGTTGTCTACAGGGATATGGGGGCTGGTGCTTCTGGGGGAGGTGCTGGTCCCAGCCCAGGAGACAGCAGGGTCCTTGGAGCCTGGAGGGACACAGGGGTGGGGGGTTCGTGCAGGATAGAACAGGGGCTCATCAGAGCGAGGTCTGACCGTGGACGCCTGGGCACTGAGCCATTAGGCATGGTGGCCTGGGGGGCTGAGTGACAGCGGTGGGAGCCTCTGTGTGCTAAAGGCCACGGGGCCAGAACATTGTGTCACCATGAATCTCGGTGGTGAGCATGCTGGTTCATGGACCAGGGGGAGGCCTCGCCCTCATGTCCCTGGAGAGCCTGGTTCCCAAAGCCTGGGGTAACACCCGGGACGTGATGAAGCTTTGAGAATAATAAAGAAAAAAGAAATAAAAAGGTAGCTGTGGTCCTGAGACGCCTCAAAGATAGATATGATTTTATTCAAAAAGACAAAGAAAATTGACTTTTCTTGAATAATACGAACATGCGGCAAACCATGCTTGTTTAACAAGTATTATAAGAATCTGAACACAAAAGTTCTTTTCCTTAGAAGAGATTCTTGACCAAGGTTCTTAAGTTATTACGGGAAGGTTCTGGGGATGTTAAGGATGAGACCTGTGCATACGCAGGTCTATGGTGTGTGGTCCACTTTTATTTACCCCCAGAGCCCATTTCTGTGAGCACCGAGGTCAGGGTGGGGCTGTGACCCCTCCACTGGATCTTAGTTCATCTTCCAAACGGTTACTTCTTCTTCTTTGTATACAAATTCCTGCTCTCTCCAAGGCCTGCATTGAGGGGCCCACCCTCCGTCCACATGTTTTCAATTAAGACTTGGGCTCCGGTTGAGCTCCTGCCTCTCTCCACTCCAGGTGCATCCCATGCCCTGGTGACGTCAGCCTGTTTGTCTATTTCCTCCGCACCCATGTGTATTCTACCTGCCTAGCTCTAGCCATCTTCATCTCCGTTCTCTTTACAGATGACCTAGGGGGCCTGCTCCCCCTCTCCCATCCTGCTTCATAGCAAATTATTGAAAACATTCATGTCTCAGAACAATAAATGTTAATCATCCCACAGCGTTTCTGTGTGTCAGGAATGCAGTAGTGTCTGAGCCTGGTGATTCCGGGTCAGGGTATCGTGACATTGACGTCCAGACGTTGCCCAAGGCTCCTTTCCTCTGAAAGCAGGACTGGGCTTGGGACTCTGAGGCAGCCGGATTCACCTAGAGTGAGTGACTCAGGAAAGGGCAAGGTCCAAGCCCCCATGTCTTTTATGACCCGGCCTTGAGGTCACATTCCTTCCTGTCTGCCGCATCCCTGGTTACACACGTCGCACTGCTCACTGTGGGAGGGGGCTCCGCAGGGGTGTGGCTACCAACGGGCAAGACCATCTGTGGTCTTGTTGGAGGCTGTCCACCACACCTTTATTCCCTTGGCCGCACCTGGACACGCTCCCTTTTCAAAACTGCAGATTCAAGCGTCTCAGTATTTAAGCGGAAACTTCCATCCTTGAGGGCTCTCACTGATGTTTCTTGGTCACCGAGACTTCCAGGCTGTGGTCAGTCTATTTCCATATTCCCCATCTGTCCGCTTTACAGTTTCAGGCTGAGTAACGACATGGCATATTTTGGTGCACAGGTATACAAACTTGCGTTTAGAAGGTGAGAACCTTGGTTGTTCAGACAAACTCTAGGCAAAAGTAATCAAAGCTTCTGTGATGGAAGGGGTATGAAAAGGAGTGTGCAGACCTGCCCCTTCATCCTTCTTTTATGTTTTCTCACCCTGGGGGCCCAGGAAGCTCTGAAAATCCTCTGATTCTCCAGGAGCTGGTCCCCTTACCCCCTTTCTGAACACTTTCCTTCCCCCTTCATTCCTGGCATGGTCTACCAGCAAACAGGGATCATAGGGCAGCGCAAAAAATAGTTAACTGGGAAATCTGATCAGGAAACAAGTAAAATTAGAGGCATAAAATGCTTGCAGAATTGTCCTAGTGAGCCACTTATTGGCCCATTTGGTGATTCTGGGAACAAGTGTCCTTCAAACCATGGCCAGTCTTCCTACTTCTTCCTCTTACTTTGTATGTGGCTTGGACACATGTCACAGAATCAGGAGTGCCCCGAAGCCTTGTTTGATTAAACATGTTATGTTCATCTGTACATAGCAGTGAACTTCAGATTTGTCCCTCATGAGTTATATTTTATGAACTGTGGTTAAATCTGCTGCGTACGTGTTGCCTAAGCCTGTGGGTGGTCTTTTGATCACAGGCTTCTGCTACTTGGGATGTTTGCCAATTTTTGTATGTGCACAAAAATGAATAGAATTTTATCACAATAGTAATAAAAGGAGAGTTGACATTGAGAATAGATTTCTTCATGCACGTTATAAATGGATATTGGGGCACAGTTAGTAATTATGATCTTAAGCATAAATAATCTCATTTTCAGCTTGGTTCTGAGGGCCCGGCTGTAGAGAAGTTTTATTCTTCTGGGCTTAAAAGCCAGTAACATTAATTTCAAGGCACTTTTTATTGAATTCAAGCAAAATATGTTTAACATTTCTTTATAAAGAATAACATGGATATCAAGTTGAATAAAGAGAGAAAAGTGCAGATTGGTGTTTGGAATAGTAACATAAAATCTGGAAAAATTATTGGTAATAGAAGAATACACCATGGACAACTGGGTTTTATCCAAGTTATAAAGGTTGGCTTAATTAACACCCAAAGATCTAATACTTAATTCTCCATATTGATAAGTCAAAAGAGAAAAGCTCTGTGGCTATCTCCATAGATTATTCATGAGCCTTTGGACACAATTTAAGATCCATTCTCAGTTAAAAGATACCTTAGTGGGGTGGGGAGGGAAGTGGTCCACTGTAACGTAATACATTAATTATATTAACGCATATGTGTATGTGGTCCAGTTGTGGACATACACACATTTATTCACACACACCTAAGATGCAACACGTAGTGACACAAGATAAAACCTCAAGGAACACTAACCGTAAAATGCACGTCTTAACCTATTCTGAAGAAGAGGGAACAGAGTACGGGAATAAATGGAATGCTATGGGAAGAACTGATTTTGTAGCATAAACAATTCTCCATAAAAATATTCTACAAATGTTATAGAACCTCAATTGAACAGCATTTTTTTTTTTTTGTGGAGCTTGACAAACTGATGTGGGTTTGTCTGGAGGAATTAGTGTGGCAAAATATCCAGGAAGATTGTGAGAAAAGGGACAGGACTGGATGCGGAGCAGCCCTTCGAGACTGCTGGTGTGCACGCCAGCTCCTTATGGAAAATAGGGATGGGATGATGGCTTGAATGGGATGACAGATCTTTTCTCGTACAAGCAGCGCATTACATCAAAATAGCAGCACATATTCAATAACTACATCCATTTCTTGTTCTCTTCGAAATCCACTGACCTGGCCCCATTGCAGTTTAAAGAGCTGGAGGCCCACTCACCTGCAGCAAAATGAAAGTTCGTTAGGCTCACGCAAATTGGGGGGAAAAAAGGATGCGGGATGAGTGAATAAGTATGCGGTTACAGGACTATATTCAAGACAGGATTAGGATAAAAATAATGTACATTTCAGTGTTTGTAGGACCATCATTACATATGTATATAATATATGTATGTATATATATACCTGTAAATCTATACTGATGTCTGTTATTTCTCTTTTCTGGCACATAAATGACACATTTTTAAGTTTTCCTGGAGGGTGACATTGGTCAGCCTGGGAGCAAGTGCCCTCTGACCGGGTGTGAGCAGGGCTGAGCGGGACATGGCCCCAAGGTGGCTGTGCAGGGTTACTTCTAAAAATGGCATCAGAGGTTATCTTGACTATAACTCTTCTTCCTCCTTATTCTTTGCCTAATTTATCATAATAATTTGTAACATGAACTTTTTAACATACCAAGAAGTGGAACAGAAAAGGTGCCCCAAATATACTGTTAAGAGAAACAAGCACGTTGCATCCTGGTTATTCTGTCTGGAGGGTGAGATTAAAGAAAACTTTCAATCCTTTTTTCTTTTTTCCTTTTTATATCTGGAATTTGTGTGCTTGCATTACGCTTACGATCAAAAATAAATGAAGCCAAAAAGGTTACCCACACAATGAGCTAAAGTCATTTTAATCTTTTAACATCCTTTCTTGACTGATGAACCTATGAGAGTAAAAAATTTTGAAGTCGTTTGGGTATAAAATAGAGAATAATCAATTCAAGAGAACCTGAATTCAGTATGTTTCAATTCGGAGAATTACAAATAAACTTCACTGATTTTAGCACCTTAAAGCAGAGTCCCTCTGCTGCGGGGTGGCCCTGGCCTGTGGATTTACCTCTGTCAGATCCAAGCACAGTGGGCCGTGTGCTGCATCTGTGAACCATCCTCTTCGCCTGGCTGACATCAAAATGTCACGTCTTTTGACCCACTCAGTCCCAGGTCTGTTCCGAGGGCACAGTCTCAACTACAGGAAGAGCTTTACTCAAAAACACGTAACAATTCCACACGGCTTATAGTAGCAGAAAACGGAAGCAACTTTGATACAATTTATGGAACAGTTTAGCAAACTCAGGGAATTTTGAAGGGGCCATAAAAAGTGACTTTTTGAAGTGTTTACATTAATTAGAAAAAAGGAAAACAGGAAGGAAACCAATAGTTTTTACAGTTTGAATATAAATTAAAGCTTAAGAATCTTTGCATGGCTGAAAGTTCTGATGGTTGACATGGAAATGGTTTGGTATTTTTTCAAAAAGTAAAGACTTCCCTAAACCGTATGAGGCCATTTGATTTGTTTTTTCTCCATTAGAGGGGAAAGGCAGATCTACCAGGATAATTCGATATTTAAAAGTGGCTTCGAGACTTCTTTGACGTAAATCACAACGGACAGCCCCTGTTTCTCCTAAAGTTGGCATTTTCTCTGCCTCAGGGAGACTTGGGGCGGGGGAGCATCAGACTTGCACAGGGGGCGTTTGCTGCAGGACAGGCGGGGACAGGGGGACAGCTGCCCCCAGCTTCAGGAGCCACCCCCCCCCCCAAGGAGCCTGCCCTGGACCATGCGACCGCTACTCCCGGGAAAGCAGAAAGGAAGGAAGAATGTGACAAAGGGGGAAACCAGCTGTTGGAGCAAAGAAGGATTTAGACGCTGAAAAAACGCCAGCGTGGAGGACAGTTGCTCTGGCACAGAAATCCCGGGTCTGCCCTCGCCTGCTTCTGCTGGACTCGCTCTTTCTCAGCGCTTGCCATTCTGGGAAGGAATTTGCTCCGAGCTGGTGTGCCTTCAGCCCCGAGGTTTCCTCTGACGGACGAAGGAGCAGGTGTTGCAGAAGACTGCGGCAGAAATGGCGAGGACCCGGGGGCTCATCTGTCGCCTGTCACTCTTACTGTAGTTTGGCTGGAGCGTCTCGTTTCTTATCAAGGAGTCTTTCTGCAGGAGAAAAGCCAAGCCAACTATTTTTAACACTTATGGGCAATTGCTTGTCCATAGACACAGCCTATGCTTTTGTTAATACCATGTTTATTTCTGATTTATAAATTGAAAATTATACTCATGAATGCACAACTGAAACGTACATGAATGCACAACTGAAACGTACATGAATGTGATTCAGAATGACCTTTTCAAAGAAAGGGTGTTGACATTTTCATCCTAAAAAATATTAAACTCTCTTGACTTAATTTTGTCTCACCAGCAAATTGTCAGAAAAGCCCTTGGTCGGAAAGCCAATGGTCATATCGGTATTAGAGGGAAAAAGAGCATATGTAAAATGTTAGATTGTCAGACGAGGAGTATTTTTTTTTTTAATTTATTTTTGGCTGTGTTGGGTCTTTGCTTCTGTGCGAGGGCTTTCTCTAGTTGCGGCAAGTGGGGGCCACTCTTCATCGCGGTGCGCGGGCCTCTCACTGTCGCGGCCTCTCTTGTTGCGGAGCACAGGCTCCAGTCGCGCAGGCTCAGCAGTTGTGGCGCACGGGCCTAGTTGCTCCGCGGCATGTGGGATCTTCCCAGACCAGGGCTCGAACCCGTGTCCCCCGCATTGGCAGGCAGATTCTCAACCACTGCGCCACCAGGGAAGCCCAGGAGTATAATTTCTTATACTATTTTTATACTGTTTCATTTCTTGATTGTTTTTAAGAAATTTTTTCCAAAGCAAAAGAAATGTGTATATGAATTATTCACATTTTCAATAAAGATAAGGAAACTTAAATAAGGCCAAAATGTCCAGCATATTTACCAGGCCGTGCCTTCCTATCATGTTCAGAGTGAGAGCCGATGTCCTCCCGTGGTGCCTGGGGCCTGCTTCCTAGCTTTGTCTTGGTGGTTTCCCCTGGTCCCACGGCCACCCTGGTCTTTCGGTTCAGCCACACAGACCTTTCTGCTGTCCCTGGACCGTCACGCTGCCTCAGGGCTGGGCTGTCCCTCAGTCAGACGCAGCACCTCCCAGAGAACAGAATACGCTGGACCCTCCCTTCCTTCACATCTTTCGTCAAAAGTCAAGCTCTTAGCTGGCTTTCCTGTCCACCCATCTACAATCTAACCTCCGTTCTCCTTCTGTGCTTTATAACCCCTGGTCCCCGTGCGCTTATTCTCTTGTTTAGCTAACACAATGTTCTTCTTGCTTCTCTTATTATTATTTATATTCTCCACCAGAATGTAAGCTCTAAAGGAGGGGGTTTTTTATTTTGTTTACTTTTCCATCATCTGTGTATAACAAGTGCCTGGAACATAGTAGGTCCTCAATAAATGCCTAGAAAGGGAGGTCTTGAAAATATGATGTTTGGGTGCAATTGGTCTGATGCTACAGTTACCACTCAACCCGAGGAGTTTAAGGCTTGCATCTGCCTCACAACTCAGGGAAGAACCCGCAATCCAGTGCCCCATTCAGGTTTCCTGAGGAGAATAAATAACAATAATAATAATAATAATAATAATGATAATGATAATAATACCTGCATCCTATTGCTTTGTGCTTGGCCTCTTTACAAGAACTAATTCATTCAATCCTTTAACACCTCCGTGAGTTGGGCCGTATTATCTAGATCGATTTCACAGATGAGAAATTGAGGCCAGTTCCCTAACTCACCCGCTCTCTTGGAGCTAACATGAGGGGGGACTGGTATGAGATAGATCATCAGAATCAAAATACTCATTTGTCACTGTGAAGCTATGGTGTTCGGGAGAGCTAAAAAGGGATGAAATGTAAACAGGCAGATCTAATCTGAAAGCAATGAAGAAATGTTAATGGATTTTAAACCAGGGACTGACATAATTAGGCTTGTATGTTGGAGGAATTACGCAGGCAGCAGAGTGGAAAAAGAAAAGGAGAGAACAGATGACATGAACCAGATGACAGAATACAGAACTCATTCTCATCAGGGGAAGAGGTGATACCAAAGGAGAGTAGAATTCAGCTGTGCCTGAGCCAGAATCCACTGGGGGCTGAGCAGAGCCAACAGCGGCTTCCAGGTTTCTTACTTAAGCAGCTAGAAATAGATGATGGAGCCATTCATCCCGACTAGGGATGTAAGAAGAGTAGATTTGGAAGGGAATAGTATAGCTGAAATCAAGGGAGAAGAGGCCCTTTCAAAGAAGAGATGGCATGAAAATCTCAAATATTGCCAAGAGGTCAATAAGTCAAGAACTAAACAGCGCTGTTTGGATTTGGCAATCAGTAGCTCATAGCTGGTGATGTTTGGCAGAGGGGCTGAAGGGCAGACTCTGGTCTAAAGGTAGGTCAGCTCAATCATCTTTAGGAGTTTGAAGGGGAAGAAGTAGAGGTGGTGCGTGTACACCCTACAAGTTTCCACACGGAAAGAGAAGCGGTGAAACAGGGCAGGGGCTCATTCTGACCTGTGTTTCAAGGATGGGAGTGACTTGATTATTTTAATGGAACTGATGGTAAATGCCAGTTGTACTGAATTCTTGTTGCTGCTGTAACAAATCACCACACTTATTGGCTTAAAACACACAAATTTGTTCTCTTTCAATCGTGAAAGTCAAAAGTCTAAAATCAAGGCGTTAGCAGGGCTGTGTTACACCTGGGGGCTTCGGGAGGGAAATCTGTTTCCTTGTCTTTTCCAGCTTGCAGAGGTGCCTGCATCACCTGTCCTGTGCCCCCTGCCCCTCCATCTATAAAGCAGCAGCATGGCACTTCTCTCCCCTCTGACCTCCTGCCTCTCCCTTATAAGGGTTCTTGAAATCACATCGGGCCCCCTGGATAATCCAGGATAATCTCCCATCTCAAAATCCTTAAATCAATCACATATGCAAGTTCTTTTTGCCATATAAGGTAACATTCACAGGTTCTGGCGATTAGGACATGGACTTCTTTGGGGGCCATTTATTTGTCTACCACAGTCTACCCTCTGCTCCCAAAGACTCTCATCTGTTTTATATGCAAAATACATTCACCCCATTCCAAAGTCTCCCAAAGCCTCAACTCAAGTCCAAAAATTTCATCTAAATCTCATCAGCTCCAAAGATTCGAATCCCATCACCTAAATTATTTAAATCAGGTACGGCTGAGACTGCATATGAACCATCCTCAGACAAAATTCCACTCCATCAATGTAGCTTGGAAGCTAGAAAGCAAATTACCTGCTCCCAAAATAGAGTGTTGGGACAGGGATAGGGTACCCGTTATAAACATCCCTGTTCAAAAAGGAAGAAAATGGAGGACAAAAAGAGGGCACTTGTGGGTCCCAAGAAATTAAAAAATCCACAAAGGCAAACGCCATCAGATTTCAAGGCTTGGAAACAATCCTTTGTGGCTCTGGGCTCTGCCCTCTTGGCTTGAGGCTCTTCTCTTGGATACATCCTTCCTTTTGAATGAAAGGTAGCACGTGTTTGCAGCTGAGTAGTTTAACAGACGGTTGCCTGCCTATAGAGCTTTGCGAGTCCTGCAGCCTTTTTCATTTCTCTGTCCCTTTCAGCGCAACCTGGCGGTGCTTCTGCTGAACGAATGTTCTTAGGTACCTCGTGGGTGTCCTGTGCACTCACAAGGATTCACTCCATTGAACAAGAGTCTTTCCTGAAAATCCTATGTATATCCTGCCTTTTACTGAGAAGGCTGGGGGGACCCAGGAGTCACATGCCCCCCTCTTCAGGAGCGCCCTGTGTGCCTGATTCCTCTTTTGATCTGTTCAAGGCACTAGCCAAAGGTCATCCAGCCAAACCCTTGGCTTTCTTGTCGGAATATGCTTTCTGGACAGTGAATTTCCTAATTTTAATATCTTTTGCAATCTGGACAGGCTGAGAATTTCCCAAGTCATCAAGTCCTGGTTCTTTTTTGCTTAACAGTTCTGTCTTCTTATATGGACCCTTGTGATCATGCAGGTCCACCCAGATAATACAAAGGAATCTCCCCATCTCAAGGTTTTTAGCTTAATCACATCTGCCAAGTTCTTTTGCTGTGTAAGGTGACATATTCACAGGTCGGAGGATTAGGTCATGGACATTTTAGGGACCATTATTCAGCCTACCACACCAGTAGACAGGGAGAGATTAATGGTACAGGAAATTAAAGGAGAAGGGGATGATAATCTTGCAGAAGCTAGAGGCAATTAAATCCAAATCAAAGGGGGTTAGTTGTGTGGTGTAAGGAGCACCGCACAGTGCCGGGTAGGCTGTAAGTCACTTCCTGCTCTTGTGTACAGAGCCCTGATGGTTGTTCTCCTGACATAACCCTTTGGGGGCCAGCTCACGGTTTATTCGGGAATCCAACTCACTAAGAAACATGTCAACTCCTGAGTTCATTGGCCCTAAGTTAGTTCCCTCTACTGGTAACTACGTCTGCATCTTTAATTCCCACGCACCTCTCTCAAATTAGTGGAGTCTATCTTAAGTTTATTTGAAAATCTTGCCTGGGAAAACGACATCCTCATCTGACTTCTGCAGTAAGGCTAAGATCTTTTGTTTAACTAAGAATCCTTTATGGGTCTTTGTCGAGCAAGGTTTTTTTTTTTTTTCTCCCCTTCCAGTCTTATCGCTGTTTATTTGGGATACAGAAGTAGTTGCCTTGAGAGACCTTCTTTCTTCTAATTCTTCTTTCAAACCAGCCGGTTCTTTCCTAAGATATTTTTCTTTCCCTCTCTTCTTTGGTAATAGCTCCCTAAAAACAGCAAATAAAAGACAGTGGGCGCTGATGAACTGTCCAGTCACTTCCCCTAGAGCATGACTCAGTTGGCATGTGATCGGCTTACTAGTCTTGCAAGAGATAGTTGTTTTGTTTTTTGAAGAGTCTGTGCTTATTTTTTAAAAATTTATTTTATTTATTTATTATTTTTGGCTGTGTTGGGTCTTTTTTATTGTGCGCGGAATTCTCATTGCGGTGGCTTCTCTTGTTGCGGAGCACGGGCTCTAGGCGCGTGGGCTTCATTAGTTGTGGCACGCGGGCTCAGTAGTTGTGGCTCACGGGCTCTAGAGCACAGGCTCAGTAGTTGTGGCTCATGGGCTTAGTTGCTCCGCGGCATGTGGGATCTTCCCAGACCAGGGCTCGAACCCGCGTCCCCTGCATTGGCAGGCGGATTCTTAACCACTGCGCCACCAGGGAAGCCCCAAGAGATAGTTTTTACCAAACATTTTACTTTGAATCACGTGGGTTTCCAGCTTTGGAGTCTGAGATGCCTGGTTCCTCACTGCCTGTCACCTGTCCACCAGCCCAAGATACATACCAGGTTTCATTGATTTTGTAATTCATGTCTTTGTCTTCTAACATCTCTGCAATGAGGATGCATATACTAATCTATGGTATGTTGTAGTTTAACGGTCAGTGTTAAAATTTAGTGGTACATAAAGTAATGGTACATCTTGGAATTCACAGCTTCTAAGGATTAGAGGAACTGTAGTGTTGTGCAATTATGTAATGTCGAAATTTAGTGGTACATGAAATAATGGTACATCTTGGAATTCACAGCTTCTAAGGATTAGAGGAACTGTAGTGTTGTGCAATTATGTAATGTCGAAATTTAGTGGTATATAAAGTAATGGTACATCTTGGAATTCACAGCTTCTAAGGATTAGAGGAACTGTAGCGTTGTGCAATTATGTAATGTTGGCCCCTCCTTCTGTACCAATTTCTGTGCTAGTTAAGGGAATACTGACTTCAGTAACTGTTAGAACCTCTAATTTCAGTGGCATAACTCAATACACATCTGTTTCTTGCTCTTCTAAAAGTTCAAAGCAGATGTTCCGAGTTGGTGGGCTACCCTTAATAGTGATTCAGTACCTTGACTTCTTCCATACTCTGGTTCCAACATCTCGCCCCAACACGCCAAGTCTTAATATTCTCTGCACTTAGCTTTTTAGAAGGGAGATAACAATAGAAAAGGCACATGCACTTCTCAGAAGTCCTGCCGTAACTTTTGCTCACGTTCCACGGGTGAGAACTAATTTTATGGACACCTCCAGATGCAAAAGTCTCTGGAAAATCTAGGCATTGTCCAGACAGCCAACGACTGAGCCATTGGCAGTGACAATTCTGGACCACAGGAGGGGGAGCATGGATTTTCGTGGACTGCTGTATCTGACTCAATATCCCAAACACTCTTTTTCCATTTTTATTTCTTACTTTAACCAGAATCTAAATGAAGTCCTCACATTGCAATTGGTGGATACCTCTCAAGTTTCCTCTCCTTTCTTTCCTTCTGTTACTGTCTCTCTCTTGTTAAAAAAAAGGAATTTAACTGAGTAAATTTGAAGATCTAATTGGCTTTATTCAATGATTCATGAATCAGGCAGCATCCCATCTAGCAATTAGATGGGTGCTCCAAGGGGTTATCAGAATGGAAGTTTTTCATAGGGAGAAGGGTGGAGTAATGGAACTGTTAGCAAAAGAAAAGAGAGAATTATTTTCAGTTTTGTGGGGGGGACTGCAAGGGTTTCATCTTGCACATGCCTCTTCTTCCCCTGGGGGATGGAGAGGGACCACATGGGATGACTTCATTGGTGCTGACCAGAAAATTCCAGACTGGTTGATTAAAATTACATTTCTGGGAGAGGTAGAAACTGTAATTAGAGCAAGTATTTTCTTTTATTTTTTATTTTTTAATAAATTTATTTATTTTATTTTTGGCTGCGTTGGGTCTTCGTTGCTGTGCGCCTGCTTTCTCTAGTTGCCACGAGCGGGGGCTGCTCTTCCTTGTGGGGCGCAGGCTTCTCATTGCGGTGGCTTCTCTTGTTGTGCAGCACGGGCTCTAGGTGCGTGGGGTTCAGTAGTTGTGGCACATGGGCTCAGTAGTTGTGGCCTGCGGGCTCAGTAGTTGTGGCTTGCGGGCTTAGTTGCTCCGCGGTATGTGGGATCTTCCCAGACCAGTGCTCAAACCCATGTCCCCTGCATTGGCAGGCAGATTCTTAACCACTGCGCCACAAGGGAAGTCCCCAGATCAAGTATTAAATCTAGGTTCAGTATCTTGGGCTTTTAGCATCAGTGATGCCATTGTGGGCCTCAGGTTTTCTTTTGAACAGTCTTTTTCTCTCTCAGTGTTTGTAATTAGAGGCAGGATGAGTTTTCTCAAGAGTTCTTATTGATGGAGTTTTGTTTTATTCAGAGACAAATAATGTCCTGCTATCTCTATTTTTGTGATGTTAGTATCCACTGATGCTCAGTGTTTAAATCCACTAATTCATTAGGCATTTCAGAATGAGGATACTATAAATCCCTCATTCCTTCTTTATATATATTTTTGAACTGTGTTACTTCTATAAAGACAAATTTCTCCTCAAAAAAATATTTGCTTAATCAGGGATGCAACTTGTCTGGGAAATATGGGAAGAGTTTATTTTTTAATTTATCAATTGTCTTAATCTATTAGAGCTGTCATAACAAAATACCAAAGACTCCTCACCTTACACAACGAATGCATTTCTCATGGTTCTGGAGGCTTGAGAAGTCCAAGATCAAGGTTCCTGCTGATCCGTTTCTGGTCAGGGCTCTCTTCCTGGTTGCAGATGGCCACCTTCTTCCTGTGTCCTCACATCATGGTGGGGGCAGGGGGAGAGAGAGAGGGAGAGAGAGAGAGGAGGGGGCGGAGAGAGACAGAGAGAGAGAGAGAGGGAGAGGGGGAGAGGAGAGAGAGAGGGGGGGAGAAAGGGAGAGGAGAGAGGAGAGAGAAAGAGAGAGGGAGAGAGAGGATAGAGAGAGAGCAAGAGAGCGAGAGCTGGTGTCTCTTCTTACAAGGACACTAATCCTGTCATGAGGACCTCCCCATGACCTCATCTCACCCTTATTATCCCGCACAAGCCCCATCTCCAAATACCATCACGCTGAGGGATTAGGGCTCCAACCTATGCATGTGGGGGACATAAGCATTCAGTCTCTATCATCAGCTTTGGGTGCTATCTCTGGACTCCCTCTTGTCATAAAAAGATAGAAATGGCATACTTACTCCTTTGCTACCATTCCTCTCTCTTTATAACTTCTTAAATTGGTTAGTTATGTTGGCATTTTTATGTTATCAGTGTTTGAAATACAGCTCCGAGGGGCTGCTCTGAAGAGGTAAGGGGGGATCCAGGATCTATAGGGGTTTTGCAACAAAGACCAGGTAGTTGGAACATCAAAAGATTACTGTGAATTAAAGAAAACCAGACATCTCCAGTTAAGGAATTTAGTAACATTTTCTATGTATGGAAAGATGCAAGAGACTGGGCTCACTGAAATCATTCCTTTGATCTGCACCTCAGCTCTGAGGCCAGTGTCCTGTGCTTTCCCATCCCGAGTCCCCTCGGGGTGCACCGTTGGGGGGCTGCAGTGGCTGAGGGTTTGGTGGCTGCAACAGCCTTTGTTTACTGATATGGCAGGTGACATTTTTTATCTATACAAGTGTAGTAAGAAAAGTATCCTATAACATTAGAACTTGCTTACTGTAGATGTTTGAAAGCATCAAAGAACACTGAAGACACTGGTCGTATGTCAGTGCATTCAGTGTTCACCTTGATATAAAAGAACTTGCTTTAACCAGTTCTATGTCCAGGTACTCTTTAAGCAATGTACGAACACACTTTACCTTGACAATGACCCTAGGATAGCAACATTATCACAAATTTTCAGACCAGGAGACTGAAGCACTTGCCTCAGGTCACACAACTTGCTGGTTGGAGAGTCAGGAGTTCACTTCTGCATCGGCTTCAGATGTCAGGCTCTTACTTGCCTCCTTCAGATTTTAGATTTTCCCTGTATCTTTGGTGCACTGGAATTTCACCAGGGTGTGTCTAGGTGTGGGCTTCTTTTTTTCATCAAACTTGCTTTTGTTTGGGGAGAAATTTTTAATCTAGAGACTCAAACCTTTTTAGCCCTGGATCCGTCTTCTGAAATTACATTTTCTCATATTATGTTTTTGATTGTTTTTACCACTTATCTGGTATCCCAGGTATTTCCTTCTGAATTTCCTGTTAAATGGATTTTAGACTTTGATCCTTCATGTGTCTTAAGGTTTCTCTTGTTTTACCTCTGTCTTTTTCTGCTTATTCTGGGAGATTTCTGGACTCTGTCTTTTAACCTACCAACCTGGGATTCTATTTTATTATTCAGCAAACTAATTTATTTTATATCTGCAATCATATTTTTAATTTTCAAGAGCACTTTCTCATTCCTGTGTTTTTTCTTTTCAATAGCAGCGCACTTGTTTCATAGATTTGATGTATTTGATTCTCTATGAGAATACTAGTGGAAGTTTTCTAAAGTTCTCTTCTAGCCTCTAAATCATCTCTATTTTCTTAGGAGACAGGCATTGCTTAATCTGTCCATTTATTTTGCTTCTCTTTATTTTTTAATAAATTTTTTTTTTTAATTTTTTTTTTAAACTTTGGGTTTCTTTCTTTATTTATTTATGGCTGTGTTGGCTCTTCGTTTCTGTGCGAGGGCTTTCTCTAGTTGCGGCAAGTGGGGGCCACTCTTCATCGCGGTGCGCGGGCCTCTCATTATCGCGGCCTCTCTTGTTGCGGAGCACAGGCTCCAGACGCGCAGGCTCAGTAATTGTGGCTCACGGGCCTAGTTGCTCCGCGGCATGTGGGATCCTCCCGGACCAGGGCTCGAACCCGTGTGCCCTGCATTGGCAGGCAGATTCTCAACCACTGCGCCACCAGGGAAGCCCCGCTTCTCTTTATTTTTAATGTTTATTTTCTGTATGATTATTATTGTTTTCTAATGACTCTTACTTTTATATTCACATTATAAATGAAAAATGCGATGGTTAGTGAAAAGGCTGATTTGGGTTTCCCTAACCTGTCTCTCTCTTAAATAGGAATGAAGGCTAACTATGGACACTTACGTGTGTGTTTGAGGTAGAATACTTTAGGGAAACACTCATGTAGATTATGTGTTTAGGGCCTCAGACCCTCACATATCATTTAAGAATCAGCAGCAATGAATTATCTGAAAAATAGTTTATCGTATAAACTTCTACAATGGAAATCTTTGAGAATGACTAATCAAGAAGAAATAAAGATGTATTCATATACTTCTCTTATCTTAGAATCAACAAGAATTTGACAGCTACAAGTGGTCTATATTGGTGTTTCAAATACCACAGGTAGCTTTACAGTATGTTTTCATAATATTTTGAAATGGTAAACAACTTGAGTTAAATTCCAAATAAAATAAAGAACAGTCTTTTTTTTGACGTACACAGGATTGTGTAAACTCCATTATATCAAAACTGTGTAAACAGACGTGGTACCTATAAGTAAAACAGGGTTTACTTCTGGGCAACTGGAACTATCTATGATTTGCAAGACAGCTAGTATTTCTGTACCCCACCATTACATGCCAGTGTCACCTGCAAACATTTCTAAAATGTCCCTTGGGGGGTGGGCATTGCCACCTTTGGGAACTGCACGGGTATAATTTTCTCTGCTTCCCATTTCTCCAACGATCTTATCCAATTTTATTTCTAGGTCCAGGAGTTCCTTTTTATTTTCCTATACAGTTATGAGTACATAATGTTGAACATAGGAACATACTTTCTCCGAAATTTTAATAAAATCTGGGGAGGAGAGGGCGGCAGAGGGGTCCTCCGTCCCGCCGTCCCGGATGAAAGCCTCATCTGCCGTCCGTTCTCTCCCGGATCTTCCGTCCCTCCACTGACCGTCCAGCCTGAAACGCGCTCCAGTCTTTCCCTAAAAGGAGCAGACTGCCTGAGAAAGTAGATCATGTTTACCGCCTCTGCCTTCCCTCTTCTGCTTCCCCTCCGACCTCTGCCCTCCGACCTCTGCCCTCCGACCTCTCCCCTCCGACCTCTGCCCTCCGCACAGCCGCCCTGCGAAGAGCAGCCATATCACCTCCTGAGAACGCCGTCAGGTCAGGCACCTCCCTCTTCGCTGGCGGGAGCTCTGATCACGCCGAGGACGAATCTCCTCCTGCGCTCGGTGTCCCGTCCCGATGGGTCAGCCCTGCTCCTCCTGGCGCTGGGCCTCAGCTCACATCCCTCGTCCCGGCTCCGCTCCCGGCAGGCGGGTCCCGGAGGGACCTTGGCCCCTGCCCACCCGAGCTCGCCCGCGGGGCCGCTGCCGGAAACGTCGCCCCCAGCCCTTTGCACGGAGGCTCGCTTCCCCCTTCAGGTCTCATCTGCAATCTCACTTCCTTGGAGGGACCTTTTCTAACAGTCCCATCTAACTCCTCATAACTCTCCTGCTTTTTTCACGGCACTTCCTGCAATTCTAAAATATGCCAATTTTTGTTTGTTTTTTCTGACCCCCGGGTGCAGAGATGGCTCTTGTCTTTCGCGGCCCTGCGTCCCTCACACACGGCAGGTACTGTCCGGCTAGCTGCTGAATAAATGCGTTCTGCTTCCCGACCCCGTTTCCCCGGCACGTGCTTACTTCCGGCTGCAGACACCTTCCTACGCACCGATCCCGCGGCAGCTCTGAATCTCAACCCTATTTCGCTTCTCAGTGGCATGTGCCACTCTCTTTTCTGGAAACTCTTCCATCCGGGGATGCACTGGGCTTGCTTTAATCTCAGGGACGGGTCCTCCGCCACTGCCCCTCGGCACTGGTCCTGAGGAGGGAGAGCTTCGCGCTGTTGGAAGCGCCAGGGGAAGACAGCGTGGCTGCGGTGAGGGAACAGTGAATGCTCCCAAAGCGAGTCGTATGAATCGCTTGCTGTTCAATCCTCCGGTGTGTTTTTCAGTTCAGTTATGCAGTGAACTCCCGCTCTGTTCTTCTTTCTCAAGATTGTTTTGGCTATTCAGGATTTTTTGTGGTTCAATACAAATTTTAGGATTATTTGTTCTAGTTCTGTGAAACATGCCATTGGAATGTTGATAGAGATTGCTATGAATCTGTAGATTGCTTTGGGTAGTATGGAAATTTGAACAATATTTATTCTTCCAATCCATGAACACATAATATCTTTTTATTTTTTGTGTCTTCTTCAATTTCTTTTATCAGTGTCGTATTTTTTCAGTGTACAGGTCTTTCATCTCTTTGATTAAATTTATTCTTAGGTATTTTATTTTTTGATGCAATTTTAAGTGGGATTGTTTTCCTAATTTCTCTCTCTGAGAGTTTGTTTTTAGTGCATAGAAATGCTATGGATTTCTGTATATTGATTTTGTATTCTGCAACTTTACTGAATTCATTTATTACTTTTAACAGTTTTTTGGTACAGCGCTTAGGGTTTTCTACATATAGTATCATGTCACCTGCAAACAGTGACAGTTTTACTTCTTTCTTTCCAATTGGGATGCCTTTAATTTCTTTTCCTTGCCTAATTGCTGTGGCTAGGACTTTCAATATTCTGTTAAATTAAAATGGTAAGAGTGGGCATCTTTGTCTTCTTTCTGATCTTAGGGGGAAAGTCTTCAGGTTTTCGTTGTTGAGTATGGTGTTAGCTGTGAGTTGGTCATATATGACCTTTTTTATGTTGAGCTATGGTCCCTCTATACTCACTTTGTTGAGAGTTTTTACTGTAAAAAGGATATTGAATTTTGTCAAATGCTTTTTCTGCATGTATTGAGATGATCATATGATTTTTATACTTCATTTTTAAAATGTGATGTATCACATTGATTGATTTGCAGAAGTTGACCATCCTTGCAACCCCAGAATAAATCTCACTTGATCCTGGGGTGTGATCCTTTGAATGTATTGTTGGATTTAGTTTGCTAATATTTCGTTGAGAATTTTTGCATTTATGTTCATCAAGGATATTGGCCTATAATATTTGTGTGTGTGTGTGTGTGTGTGTGTGTGTGTACTGTCCATATCTGGTTTTGATAACAAAATAATACTGGCTTCATAAATTATGTTTTCAAGTTTCCCCTCCTCTTCAGTTTTTTGGAAGAGTTTGAGAAGGACAGGTATTAAATCTTCTTTGAATGTTCTGTATAATTCACCAGTGAAGCCATCTGGTCCTTGGAATTTTTTTGTTGGGAGATTTTTGATTACTGTTTCAATTTCCTTACTAGTAATTGATCTATTCACCCTTTTTATTTCTTCATGATTCAGTCTTGGAAGATTGTATGTTTCTAGGAATTTATTCATTTCTTCTAGGTTGTTCATTTTATTGCTGTATAATTGTTCATAGTAGTCTCTTATACTTCTTTGTATTTTTGTGATATCAGTTGTAACTTATCCTCTTTCTTTTCTGATTTTATTTATTTAAGTCCTCTTCCTTTTTTCTCGGTTAGACTAGCTAAATGTTTGTCGATTTTGTTTATCTTTTCAAGGAAAGAGTTTTTAGTTTTATTGATCTTTTCTGTTGTTTTTACAGTCTAGATTTTATTTATTTCCACTCTGATCATTATTATTTCCTTTCTTCTACTTATTTTGGCCTTTGTTTAGTCTTTTTTTTCTAGTACTTTTAGGTGTAAAATGAAATTGTTTATTTGGGATTTTTCTTGTTTCTTGAGGTAGGTCTGTATACTATGAACTTCCCTCTTAGAAATGCTTTTGCTACCTCCCATAGATTTTGCTATGCTATATTTTCTCGTTTGTCTCTAGGTATTTTTTGATTTCTCCTTTGATTTCTTTCTTTGACCCATTGATTGTTCAGTAACATGTTGTTTAATCTCCATGTTTTTGTGGGTTTTCCCCTTTTTTTCTTGTGATTGACTTCTAGTTTCATACCATTGTGATGCCATTGTGATGATACTTGCTATGATTTCAATCATTTGGATTTATAGAGACTTATATTACTAACATGTGATCTATCCTGGAGAATGTTACATATGTACGTGAAAAGACTCTATTCTGTTGCTTTTGGGTGAAATGTCCTATATATATCTGTTAAATCCATCTAGTCTCATATGGTGTTTAAGTCCACTGTTTTCTTACTGATTTTTCTGTCTGGATGATCTATCCATTGATGTAAGTGCAGTGTTAAAGTCCCCTACTGATATTGTAATCCTTTCAATTTCTCCCTTTAAGTCCGTTAATATTTGCTTTATATATCTTGGTGCTTCTGTTGAGCAGGTATACATTTAAAAATGTTACATATTCTCGCTGGATTGACACCTTTATCATTATGCAATGCTCTTCTTTGTCTTTTACTGCATTATTTTGTTTCAATGTCTATTTTTTTCTGAAAAGAGTATTCCTACTCCAGCTTGGTTTAAATTTTTATTTGCATGACATATCATTTTCCATCCCTTCACTTTTAGTCTGTGTGTGTCCTTTATTCTGAAGTGATTCTCTTGTAGGAGCTTGTTTGTGAGGTTCACATATAACATCCTGTGTAAATAACTGCCTGTTTTAAGTTGGTAGCAACTTAAATTTATACACATACCAAAGTTTTATCTTTTTACTGCCCCCCCAAGTTTTATACTTTCAATGACACATTTTACATCTTTTTATTTTATGTACCCCTTAACTAATTATTGTAATTTTAGTTAATTTTTATTACTTTTGTCTTTTAATCCTCATGTTTGCTTTATAAATGACGGATCCATTACCTTTATTATATATTTAGATTTCCCAGTGAGATTTTTACTTTTGTATGTTTTCATATTATTAGTGGCATTTCTTTTCAGCTTATATAAGTCCCTTTAACATTACTTTAGGGCTGGTTTAGTGGTAATGAACTCCTTTAGCTTTTGCTTATCTGGGAAACTCATAATCTCTCTTTCAATTCTGAATGAATGGGTGGAGAATTCTTGGTTGAAATTTTTTTTCTTTCCAGCACGTTGAAAATGTCATACCATTCCTTTATGTCCTGTAAAGTTTCTGCTGAAAAATCTGCTGATAGCCTTGTTGGGAGTTCCTGTGTACATAACAAATTGTTTTTCTCTTGCTGCTTTTTGGATTCTCTCCTTATCCTTAATTTTTACTGTTTTAAATTTAATGTGTCTTGCTGTGTTTCTCTTTGGATTCATCTTATTTGGAACTCTCTGGGCTTCCTGGACCTGGATGTCTGTTTACTTCCCCAGATTAGGGATGCTTTCAGCCACTATTTTTTCTAATAATTTTTTAAAACTCTTTCTTCTTTTTCTGGAACTCCTATATTGTGAACTTTATTTCATTTGATGTTATCCTAAATGTCCCTTAAAGTATCTTCACTTTTTAAAATTCTGTTTTCATTTTGCTGCTCTGTCTAGGTGAGTTCCATTGTTTGCTCTTCCAGCTCGTTGATTCATTCTTCTACCTCAACCTGTCTGCTTGCTGTTCAATCCTCTAGTGTGTTTTTCAGTTCAGTTGTAACTCTTGTTTGGTACTTTCTTATATTTTTTATCTCTTTGTTGAAGTTCTCACTGTGTTCATCCATCCTTCTCCTGAGTTCAGTGAGCACTTTTGTGACTATTACTTTGAGCTTTTTACCAGTTAAATTGCTTATCTCCACTTCTTTTAGTTCTTTTTCTGAGGTTTTGTCTTGTTTTTTCAATTGAAACATATTCCTGTGTCTCCTCATTTTGCCTAATTCTCTGTGTTTGTTTCTATCTTTAGATAAATCAGCTATCTCTCCCAGTCTTGAAGATGTGGACTAGGTAGATTTCCTGTGGACTCAGAAGCACCTGCCTGCCCACCTGAGCCAGATGCTCAAGTGATGTCCCCTATGAAGCCTGCACATGCCCCCCTGTGTGGTGGGGACACAGCTGCTGCTGTGGGACACTATTGGGCAGTGCTGGCCCCCAGGCCAGCTTTATTTTTTTATTTTTATTTTTAAAATTTTTTATTGGAGTATAGTTGATTTACAATGTTGTGTTAGTTTCAGGTGTACAGCAAAGAGAATCAGTTACACATGTACATATATCCACTCTTTTTTAGATTCTTTCCCATACAGGTCATTACAGAATATTGAGTAGAGGTCCCTGTGCTATACAGTAGGTCCCTATTGTTTATCTGTTTTATATATAGCAGTGTTATATGTCAATCCCAATCTCCCAGTTTATCCCTCCCCATCCATCCCCTGGTAGCCATAAGTTTGTATTCTACATCTGTGACTCTACTTCTGTTTTGTAAATAAGTTCATTTTTCTCATTTTTTAAGATTCCACATATAAGTGATATCATATGATATTTGTCTTCCTGTGTCTGACTTTCTTCACTCAGTATGTCAACCTCTAGATCCATCCATGCTGCTGCAAATGGCATTATTTTGTTCTTTTTTTATGGCTGAGTAATATTCCACTATATATATGTGCCACATCTTCTTTATCCATTCCTCTGTTGATGGACATTTAGGTTGTTTCCATGTCCTGGCTATTGTAAATAGTGCTGCAATGAACATTGCGGTGCATGTATCTTTTCAAATTATGGTTTTCTCTGGGTATATGCCCAGGAGAAAAGATACATGCACCCCAATGTTCGTTGCAGACCAGCTTTAAAGCCCACCTGTGACTGCTGCATGTGCTGGTGGGCAGGGCTATCCCTGGGCTTGCTGAGAGGCCTTGGCTGAGGTGTACGTGTGGGCAAGGCTCTCAGTGGGGTGTGCTCACTGGGGCTAGCTGGTTAGAGGGAGGACAATATTGTGCCCATCAGCAAGGCATTAGCGAGGTAGCCTGAGATGTAGCAGTGGCTCTTGCCAGTGTCTCGGTCCCCGGGGAGCATCCCACATGGTTCCTGCCTTTCCCACAGATGCTTTAAAATTGATAAGTGGGTCTCTTTCACGTAGGGTCCATGTGTTTTTTTCAATCTGATGTTTTTATGCTGGTTTTGGGGTTAAGTGGATCTGTGCATGGGCACTTTAAAAATGAGTTTTCTTTCTATGTCTGACTTAATTCACTCAGTATAGCAATCTCTAGGTCCATCCATGTTGCTGCAAATGGCATTATTTCATTCTTTTTAATGGCTGAGTAATATTCCACTGTATATATATACCACATCTTCTTTATCCATTCCTCTGTTGATGGACATTTAGGTTGCTTCCATGTCTTGGCTGTTGTAAGCAGTGCTGCAAGACTCACAGACTTAGAGAACGAACTTATGGTTACCAGGGGGAAAAGGTGGGGGGAAAGGATAGTTAGTGGGTTTGGGATTGACATGTAACCACTGCTATATTTAAAATGGATAACCAGCAAGGACCTACTGTATAGCACAGGGAACTCTGCTTAATATTATATAACAACCTAAATGGGAAATTATTTTGAAAAAGAATAGATACCTGTATATGTATAACTGAATCACTTTGCCGTACACCTGAAACTATCACAACACTGTTAATCAACTATAGTCCAATATAAACTAAGAAGTTTTAAAAAAATGAGTTTTCTGTTCCCTGCAGTACTATTGTTGTCCTGGATGTATTCCCCACTGGTTTTCAAATCCAGGTGTCTGGGGGCTCATCTCTCCTGTGCACGATCTAGTGGTTGGGGTGCCTGATGTGGAGATGGAATCCTTCATTCCTCAAGGAAAAGATCCACACTTTTGTGATACCCCCTGATTGTGGATCACCGTGGCTGGGCTGTGGTTTTTTCCTTGGCAAACTATATCTCTACCTCTTCTACCCATCCTGATGCTGCCCTTTTACCCTTTGCTGTGGAGGCTCTGTTCCTTCAGTTTTCAGTTCCCTTTTCAAGGGAATTATTGCATATGTAGTTGTAGATTTCTTGTGTTCTTTGGAGGAAATGAGTTCAGGATCTTCCTATGCTGCCAGCTTGAACCCTCTCTCCATCACTCTTTACTGCTTTTTGGGCCAAATTAATTATAAGGAAGTACTGATTCTTCAGATGTCAGCTCAACCATTAAACCTTTAGGGAAGCCACTCTTGATCTCTGTGCCATTTGTCATATTTATGATTTAAAATTTTGTGTAATTATTTGATTATGTCTGTCTTGTCCACCAGGTTGTTCTTTGAAGTTCATTACCATTAATGTTTTTGTTCATTCTCTTTGTTGTAAGATTAAGTGCATTTCTTATTTTTCTTCTTTTTTCCAGGGGTGCCATTTACATCAAATATAGTCATTTGAGAGGTGCCAAAATAAAAGACATTAGCCATATTTAATAATTGTCTGTTTTATTCTAAGGCTGAAGTAGCAACAACAATGGGTAATTTTCAGTCTTTGACATTTATAGTTTATAAAACCACAATCTTGTAAGACACTCAGATTCAACAGTATTAAAAATAATTGGATTGCCATCTCTCCTTTCCCTAACAATAACTAAATTATATATTTATTTAAAAAGTATTGATGGTTCAAAATAATCCTTTTTTTTTTTTTTTTTTTTTTTAGGACCAGAAGATCATGCAGTATTTTTCAGGAAAATGACAAAGTTAATTTTGAGTGAAATGCCAAAAGCTAGGTAAGTACTTTTGAAATGAAAAATAAAGTGCTGTGAAATTTTCTGTTCTGTGTATCCATGTTATCTGTAGAGTGATGTACATATAAATGATCATTCAACATACTTATTTGGAGCAACTTGATGATGGTTGGAAAACATTATTTTTGCTCTAGCTGTCAATAGGTGTCATTGACTAGACTGTTCCCTAAATGAGTCGGATTTCTGAAGCATGCAGATACATCACATATGTTTGTATCCAGAGTAACAGCCTTGGAATCAGATATTCTCAAGTTCAAATCCTGGCTCTGCCTTTTAACACTGGATATATTGTTTTGCCTCTCTGAGCCCAGTTTTCCTTATTATAAAATAGTAATTGCACTACCTCTTTATGAAGGATAGCTATAACGCTGAAATGAGGTTATATTTGAAGGTCATAGCAGACTTCCTGTTACAAACTAAGTACTCAACAAAGAGTAGCTATTGATGACTACGAGGACAGTGAAGATGATAATAACAATAATAGTAATAATAACAACAACAATAGCAACGATGTCCTTATGGAAAATATAATCTAAAATCCGTAATCTTTATTTTAACTGGTTGATTTTTATTTTATTTTATTAAAAACATTTTTTTTCTGTGGTTTTTTTTTGGCTGCATTGGGTCTTCGTTGCTGCGCGCGGGCTTTCTCTAGTTGCGGCGAGCGGGGGCTACTCTTCGTTGTGGTGCGCGGACTTCTTATTGCGGTGGCTTCTCTTGTTGTGGAGGACAGGCTGTAGGCACTCGGGCTTCAGTAGTTGTGGCACATGGGGTCAGTAGTTGTGGCTCACGGGCTCTAGAGCACAGGCTCAGTAGTTGTGGCTCACGGGCCTAGTTGCTCCGCGGCATGTGGGATCTTCCCGGACAAGGGCTCGAACCCGTGTCCCCTGCATTGGCAGGCAGATTCTTAATCACTGCGCCACCAGGGAAGTCCCTGATTTTTATTTTAGATATTCCAGTTTATCAAATGATTTTGTTGAATCTAATTATTTTGTGTGATTGATAGAGATTCTTTGCTTTTCACATGCTTATATGAGAAATCAGTCAACAGGGACCGTAGCTTCTTCTACTTCGTTGAATGCTATCTTGCAGATCTTATGAGAAATGAAGGACGATTTGCCATAGTTCTCTTCAGATAGTCTTAATGCATTAGCCAGTGCTTCCAGTATGATGTTTAAAAGGAGTGGTGAGATGGGGAATCCTTTCCTTGTAGCTGATTTTAGTGGGAAAGCTTCAAGTGTCTTAAGTATAATGTTTGCTGTAGGTTTTTTGTACATGGTCTTTACCAAGTTGAGGAAGTTCCCCTCTACTCCTAATTTACTGAGATTTTTTTTTTTTATCATGAGTGGGTGTTGAATTTCATCACATGCTTTCTTTTCATTTATTGATATAATTATGTGATTTTTCTTCTTCAGCCTGTTGATGTGATGGATTACAATTAATTTTTGAATTTTGAGTCATCCTTGCGTACCTGGGATAAGTCCCACTTGGTCATGGAGTATAAATCTTTTCATACATTGTTGGATTTGATTTGCTATTATTTTGTTGAGGATTCTTGCATCTATATTCATGTGAGATTTTGGTCTGTAGTTTTCTTTTCTTGTAATGTCTTTGCCTGTTTTGGTATTAGGGTAATGCTGACTTCATAGAATGAATTAGGATGTGTTTCCTCTGCTTCTCTCCTCTGAAAGAGATTTTAGAGAATCGGTATAATTTCTTCCTTAAGTGTTTGGTAGAATTCACCAGTGAACCCATCTGCATCTGTTGTTTTCTATTTTGTAATGTTATTAATTATTGATTCAATTTCTTTAATAGAGAGAGGCCTATTCGTATTGCCTATTTCTTCTTGTGTGAGTTTTGGAAGATTGTGTCTTTCAAGGGGTTGGTCCACTTCATCTAGGTTATCAGATTTGTTGATGTAGAGTTGTTCATAGTATTCTGTGATTATCCTATTATGTCCATAGGATTGTAGTGATGTCCCCTCTTTCATTTCTGATATTAGTAATTTTTGTCCTCTCTCTTTTTCTTAGTTAGCCTGGCTAGAGGCTTATCAATTTCTTTGAACTTTTCAAAGAACCAGTTCTTGGTTTTATGGATTTTGTCTACTAATACCCTGTTTTCAACCTCATTGATTTCTGCTGTAATTCTTATTATTTTCTTTTTTTAATTTTGGATTTATTTTGCTCTTCTCTTTCTAGTTTTCTAAGGTAGAAACCTGGATTATTGATTTTAGATTTTTCCTCTTTTCTAATATATGCATTTAATACTATAAATTTTCTTCTAAGCACTGTTTTCACTGCATTTCACAAATTTTGATGTTATATTTTTACTTTCATTTAGTTCAAAATATTCTAAAATTTCTCATGAGATATCTTCTTGGTCCATGTGTTGTTTAATATCCATGTATTTTGGGATTTTCCAGTTATCTTTCTGTTATTAATTTCTAGTTTAATTCCATTTTCATCTGAGAGCAGATATTGTATGATTATAGACCGATGTCTTTTTAATCCTTTGAAAATTAAAATTAAAATCTCTTAACTTACTTTAAAGGCTACTTTACTTAAAATAAAGCATATGATCATAGAAAATACAGATTTGCAGAAAATATATAACCCATAATCTCAGTACTCAAAGAGAACCATTCTTCATTTTCCAACATTTTATTATAAAAATTTGCAAACATAAAAAGTTGTAAGACTGTGTAGCAAATATCCACAGCCCCACCATCTGAATCCTATGATTTTATTATATTTGCTTCACATATATCTATAAATTTTCTATGCCTCTATCCACCCATCCATCATTTTTTTTAAGAGGGTGGAGAGGGATACATTTCAAAGTAAGTTGCAGATATTACATCTTACTTTTAAACATTTCACCATGTATTGTTAACTAGAGTTCAATATTTCTAGGGTTTTTTTTCTTTGAGGTAAAATTTACATGAAATGAAATGCTCAAACCTTAAATACACCATTCGATGAGTCTTGACAAATGAACGCCAGTGTAGCCCAAGCTCGTATCAAGCTGTAGAACACCACCATCCCAGGAGCATGTTCTATTAAGCCCCTGCTCCGTCTCTTCTCACTTACCCCCAGAAACAACTGCTGTTTAGACCTCGTCCTACCACATGTTAGTTTTGCCTGTTCTTTTAGAACTTTTACTAAGTGGATCTTTACAGTATGAGCTCTTCGTGTAAAGCTTCCTTCATTCAGCATAATATTTTTGAGACTCGTTAATTTTGTCACATGTATCAGTACTTTGTTCTTTTAATCAGTGCTGAGTAGTGTTCTCTTGTACACATGTACTACAGTTTCTTTATCCATTCTGCTGTGGAAGGACACTTGGGTTCTTTCTATATTTTGCCTATTATGAATAAAGCTACTACGCATACTTACATTCAAGATTTGGGGCATACATTTTCATTTTCCATGTTCACGTATCTGTGTTTGTAATTGCTATGTCACAGATCAGATGTATATTTGGTTTTATTTTTTAAAAAAAACCACTGTCAAAACTTTCCCCAAATTGTCTGAGCCACTTTGCCCTCCATCTAACAATGAATGAGAGCTCTACATACTTGAAAATGTTTATATTTTCAGTCTAGCCCTTCTGGTGGGTGTGTAGTGTTATGTTGTTGTGGTTTTAGTTTGCATTTACCTAATGGCTGATGATACTGTGTGCTTTTTCCAAGTGCTTGTTGTTCATCCGTATATCTTCACTTGTGAAGCATCTGCTCAAATCTTTTGACCATTTTTAATTGGATTCTTTATATTTTTATTATTGGGTTGTAGGAGTTCTTAATATATTCTGGATACAATCCCTAGTCACAGATAGGCATACCTCGAAGATATTGGGGGTTCATTTCCAGATCATCGCAATAAAGTGAATATCACAATAAATGAGTGTGAGAATGCCTTGGTTTCTCAGTGCACACAAAAGTTACGCTCACGCTGTACTGTAGTCTGTTACTTGTGTCATAGCATTATGCCTACAAAAACAATGTTCATACCTTAATTAAAAATACTTCATTGATTAAAAATGCTAACCATCATCTTAGCCTTTAGAGAGTCATAATCTTTTTGCTGGCGGAGGGTCTTGCCTCGATGTTGGTGGCTGCCGACTGATCAGGGTGATGGTTGCAGAAGCCTGGGGTGACTGCAGCAGTTTCTTAAAATAAGACAACAAGGAAGTTTGCAGCATCGAATTGACTCTTCCCTTCATGAACGATTTCTCTGTAGCATGAGATGCTGTTTGATAGTATCTTAGAGGAGAACTTCTTTCAAAATTGGAATCAATCCTCTAAAACCCTGCCTCTGTTTTATCAACTAGGTTTATGTAATATTGTAAATGCTTTGTTGCCATTGCAACAACCTTCACAGCATCTTCACCAACAGTAAATTCCATCTCAAGAAACCACTTTTGGGACTTCCCTGGTGGTCCACTGGTAAAGAATCCGCTTTCCAATGCAGGGAACACAGGTTCGATCCCTGGCCGGGGAACTAAGATCCCACATGCTGCGGGGCAACTAAGCCCACACGCCACAACTACTGAGCTCGCGCGCCTCAATGAGAGAGCCCGCGTGCCACAAACTACAGAGCCCACACACCGTGGAGCCAGTGCGCCACAACTAGAGAGAGAAAACCCGCCCGCCACAACTGGAGAGAAGCCTGCGCGCCACAACAAAGAGCCCGCACACCGAAATGAAAGAGCTCGCGTGCCGCAACTAAGACCCGACGCAGCCAAAAAGAATAAATAAATAAATATAAAAAATAAATTTGTAAAAAAAAGAGACTGCTTTCTTTGCTCACCCGTAAAACGCAACTCCTCATCCGTTAAAGTTGTATCATGAGATTGCAGCAATCACATCGTCAGGCTCTACTTTAATTCTCGTTCCCTGGCTATTTCCACCACAACTGCAGTTCCATGAGGATTGGAATCAACTTCTTCCAAACTCCTGTTAATGTTGATATCTTGACCTCTTCCCCCGAGTCACAAGTGTTCTTAATGGCATCTAGAATGGTGAATCCTTTCCAGAAAGTTTTCAATTTACTTTTCCCAGATGCATCAGAGGAATCACTCTCTATGGCAGCTATAGCCTTACTAAATGTATTTCTTAAAATATAAGACTTGAAAGTCGAAATGTCTCCTTGATCCATGGGCTGCAGAATGGGTGTTGTGTTAACAGGCACGAAAACAACATGAATCTTGTTGTACGTCTCCATCAGGTGGAGCAGTCAGCTCACACGCATTTGTTGGTTAAGTTCACAGTCTTATACGGGTGCAGTTCATGGCTCCCCCAAAGCAATTACAGTAGCAACATCAAAGATCATTGATTAGAGATCACCGTAATAAATATAATACTGATGAAAAAGTTTGAAATATTCTGAGAATTTCCAAAAAATGATACAGAGATACAGAGTGAGCCAATTTTGTTGGAAAAATGGTAGTGATAGACTTGCTTGATGCAAGGTTGCCAAAAACCTTCAGTTTGTAAAAAGTGCAATATCTGTGAAACACAATAAAGTGAAGTGCAGTAAAGCGAGGCATGCCTTTATGTTATTGCAAATATGTTCTTCCAGTCTGTGGTTTGCCACTTAATTTTCTTAATGCTATCTTCAGATGACCCGAAATCTTTATTTTGATGAAATCTAATTCATCATATCAATACTTTAATAGTTATTGTTCCTGTACCAGTTTAAAAAATAAAGCCTCTTAATCATAAAGTTAGTCTCCTATATTTAGTTCTAGAAGCATACAGTTTCAGCTTTTGAACTTGAGTCTATGATTTTTTAAAAAAATGAATTTAATTAATTAATTAATTTGGCTGCGTTGGGTCTTTGTTGCTACGCGGACTTTCTCTAGTTGAGGCGAGCGGGGGCTACTCTTCATTGCGGAGCGTGGGGTTTTCATTGCGGTGGCTTCTCTTGTTGCAGAGCGTGGGCTCTAGGTGCTCAGACTTCAGTAGTTGTGGCACGCGGGCTCAGTAGTTGTGGCGCATGGGCTCTAGAGCGCAGGCTCAGTAGTTGTGGCACACGGGCTTAGTTGCTCTGCGGCATGTGGAGTCTTCCTGGACCAAGGCTTGAACCCATGTCCCCTGCACTGGCAGGTGGATTCCTAACCAATGCGCCACCAGGGAAGTCCCTGTGATATATTTTGAATTAAACTTTTTGTGTATGTGGTTTGAGTTATGAGACCCAGTTATTCCAGCATCAACTGTTGAGAAGATTTTTCTGCCTTCAGTGGATTACTTTGTTGTTGTTTTGGTGAAAAATGAAATGACTGAATATGTGAGTTTACTTCTGGGCTCTCTACTCTATTTCATCAAAAGATTTAATGTTATTTTTTGCCAGTACCACAATGTCCTAATCAACATAACTTTATCATAAGTCTTGAAATCAGCTTTGTTCTTTGTTCAGCTTTGGCTATTCTAGGTGCTATGCACTTCCACATGAATTTTGCAGTCAGCTTCTCAATTTCTATTTAAAAAAAAGCTTGATGGAATTATAATTGATATTCATTAAATCTGTAGAGTCTTTCAGTTAATGAATATGGTATACATCTCCATTTACTTAGATCTTCTCTAGTTTCTGTCAGCAATTGTTTGTAGTTTTAAGTGTGAAGGTCTTGCACATCTTTTCTTAAATATATTTATATTTCATTTTTAAAAATTATCGATTGGATTTTTAATTTTTTTCAGTTTTTGCTGCTAGTGTACAGAAATATAATTGATTTTTTGCATACTGACCTAGTATCCTGCAATCTTGCTAAACTAACTTATTAATTTTAATCACTCATTTGTATATTCTTTAGGATTTTCTATATGTCTTTAGTGAATAAATGTATTCTTATTTCTTCTTCTTCAATTTTACGCCTTTTTTTCTTGCCTTATTACACTGGTTGGTACCTTCAATAAAGATTGAAGTAGAGTGGGTGAGCATCTTTACTCTGTTCTTGATCTTAAAGGGAAAGTGTTCATTATTTTACCATTTGGTATTGTGTTATCCATAGTTATTTTGTAGATAACTTTATCAGATTGAGGAAATCCCCTTTATTACTGGTTTTCTGAGAGTTTTTATCACAAATAGGTGTTAACTTTTTTCAAATGCTTCTTCTACATGTATTAAATTGTTATATACTTTTCCTCTTTTATTTTTTTATTTTGGTGTATTACATTGACTGATTTTGGAGTATTAATTCAACCTTTTATTCCTGGGAAAATTCTACTTGACCATATTTGTAAAAAAATACATAAGTGGGTTTGATTTCCTAATATTTTGTGTTTGTGTGTGTGTGTGTGTGTGTGTGTATTCATTTATTCATTCGTGAGGGACATTCATCTGTAATTTTCTTTTTTTATAATATCTGTCTGGTTCTTTTGGTAACAGTATTATGCTGACCTAGTAAAATGCATTGGAAATTCATTTCTCTTCCTCTATTTTCTAAGTCTTTGTAAGATTGGCATTACTTTCTCCTTAGATGAATTTGATAAAATTTGATAAATTTCCTTTAAAACCATCTGGGTCTGGAATTTTTTGTGTGTGAAGATTTTTGGTAACAAATTCAATTTCTCTAATGGATATAGGGGCTTTTAAACATTCTGTTTTACCTTGTTAATTGTGTATGTCAAAGAATTTGTTCATCTTATCTAAATTGTCTAATATTTTGTCATAAAATTATTTATAATATTCTCATATATTCCTTTTAATGTTTGAAGATTTGTAGTAAGGTTTCCTTTTTCATTCTTTATATTGCTAATTTGTGTCTTCTCTCCTATCTTATTGATTAATCTATCTAGTGGTTTATTAATTTTGTTGATGTTTTCAAAGACCCAGCTTTGGCTTTATTATTTTCCCAAGAGTCTGTCTGTTTTTTAAAAAATTAATTAATTTCTACTCTTAACTTTGTTCTTTCTTTCTCTTGGAGTTTCTTTACATTCCGCCCCCCCCAGCCTCTTAAATTGGAACCTTAAGTCAAGACCTTTCTTCTTTATGATTTTGAACATTTAAACTTTCTTTTTAATCACTGCTTTAGCTATACATCACAAATTTGCATCTATTGTTTTTTTCTTTTCCATTTAATTGGACATATTTTGTAAAATATCTTGTGATTCTTCTTTGACAATGGATTAGTTAGAAGTGTGCTATTTTAATTTATAAATACTTGGTTTTTTCTAGATATGTTATTGATATGTAATGTAATTCCATTGTGGTCAGAGAAGTCATTTCTGTATAATTTAAGTTTTTTTTAAGATGTTGGGGCTTGTTTTATGCCCCAACATATGGCCTGTTTGGGTGAATGTACCATGTGTTCTAGAAGAAAATATATCTTCTGCAGTTTTTGAATATAGTGTTCTGGAAATGTCATTAGGTCAAAGTGGCTGAGAGCTAAAATTCATTTTTATTTGGGATGATGGATCTCTATTTTAAGGACACCCAGAAACATGAGGAAGGAGAAGAAATTTCATCAACAGACTTTTTCCTGTCTAGATGCCCATCCGTAAATTCTAGGAAGCACTTTAGACTTCAAAACTCAGCAGGAATTTTATTTACAGAACAGTAGAATGGCACCTTCAACAGAGGCACTATGCTTCTCATTATTTTCTTTATATTAAATAACCCCAACAAAGTAATTTTCTGGCTTTTAAAAATTACAAATTGAATGGGTTTCAATTTTAACAAATCTCAATCCAAATACAGAATTTCTCCTATCCTGCTCCCCAGAAGCAATTATTGCTTTACTCTTAAGCATTCTGCTATGTATCTGTTCAAACTTTATTTACATGTTCTCTTGTTTGGATTGGTTTGTTTTAACATTACTAAAGGTGTAAGCGGTATTCTTTTTGATATGTACAAAAAAGTCAGGGTTCTGACAATCTAGACTACTTCACTTAAAAATGGAAATTTTGATCTGCTGATTCAAGACTTGTGTTTTTTAAGGAGAAGATACATTACCTGAAATACTACGTTTTATCTACCGATAGTGACCCACATCAGCTTCCCAATTCAGATAAAACATATCCATCCACTTGCTACTTTGACCCGTGTTAGAACTTGGAGCATAAAAGAATTGGAAGTTGAGAAGTGAAATTGATAGGTGCTCTAAGTAGTGTATGCCTGCTTAAATATAGAAGACAAATCTATTTAATCCGCATTTTGACCTATGGCATACACTTGTGAAATGACAGTTGAGGATTAATTATATCCTTGGCTATATTTCAGAGCAAAACAATTGGGCCACACTGATTCTGATCCTATAAACCTTTGTTCTCTAACTAATAAAATTAACAGCCACGAACTGAAGATTTCAAAATCATGTACTTTTTTTTCCTCACTGAAAGAAGCTGAATGTTTATATTTTGATTTCCTGAACTTCTTTCACTGAGGACTGCTTTAATTCTCTGTCTTCAATACAGTGCTAACACTGGTGTTCAAACGGGGTTTTCCGGATGCCTCTCATGAGAGCAGAAATTATTCTTGGAACAGCATTGCACATATTTTCTGATAGTTTCAAAGGAAGCCTGGATGACCTCAAACACCCCTTTTTAACTTCTTAATCATACTCTCCTGGGGAATGGGGGTCAATGTTGTGTTTTCACCAGGGCAAGAAACTGATAGCCTTAGACATTATGCATATATTGTACAAAGCACAGAAAGAAACAAAAGTTTTTAAGAGGTAATGTACATGAACGATTCTCATTGTTTTGTCCTGATTTTTTATTTTATTTCTCACAATGACTTAACTCAATATTCCTTCCATCTTTTTAATGAGACTTACCATAGATAGTCTCAGAAGAGGTAATAAATTCAGTAATAGTAACAATTATTTATGCTAGTTCCTTTCCATGAATAATCTCTTTTAATTCTCAGAATAATCCTATGAGTTACATGATATTATCATATCTATTTATTTATTCATATCTGTTTATAGTATTATCACATCGCCTGTAAAAGAGTGCTTGGAGTATGGAAATAATTTTCTCAAGTTAAACACCTAATGAAAGGTGGACAATGGATTAAAAAAATTTTTTTTTAAATTTATTTATTTTATTTTTGGCTGTGTTGGGTCTTCGTTGCTGCGCGTGGGCTTTCTCTAGCTGCAGAGGGTGGGGGCTACTCTTGGTTGCGGTTCGCAGGCTTCTCATTGCGGTGGCATCTCTTGTTGCAGAGCACGGGCTCTAGGCTCATGGGCTTCCGTAGTTGTGGCACGTGGGCTCAGTAGTTGTGGCTTGCACGTTCTAGAACACAGGCTCAGTAGTTGTGGTGCACAGGCTTAGTTGCTCCGTGGCATGTGGGATCTTCCTGGACCAGGGCTCGAACTTGTGTCCCCTGCATTGGCAGGTGGACTCTGAACCACTGCGCCACCAGGGAAGCCCTGGATTTTTTTCTTTTTTAACTTTTACTTTCTATTGGAGTGTAGCTGATTGACAATGTTGTGTTAGTTTCAGGTGCGCAGCAAAGGGACTCAGTCACACATACACATGTATCTGTTCTTGACAAAGGGTTTCAGCAGAGAAGTGCGACTCCAACCTCTGTACATTTAGCCGCCTGGGTACCCTGCCTCCCAGACAGTGGAAAGCTAGCAAGTCAACTGGAGGTCCATGGGTTTAGAGGTTCACGTATTTAAGACAAGCATTAAAATGATGGTGAGCATGGAGGGCCTTTAATGAGAAAGAAGTGAAAAGGTTGACGAAGAAGGAAGTGATGAGATGATTTCATTTCTTAACATTGTCATCAAGTCTGCAGAATTTTCAAATTATGATTCCATGATATCTTTGTTATTTTGATATATCTTGTATAGGTTTATACAGCAATTACTGTATAACACTTTGGAGTTAAAAATGCTCTAATAGATGGGTATAGCCAAGAGAGTGGGGTCAGAAGGCTCTGAGCTCACCTCCTCCCATGAGCAAACCAAAATTATAATTATTTACAGAGCAACTACCTATAAGAATGTCCAGAAGACCAGCAGAAAAGATCTTCCACAACTAAAGATAGAAAGAAGGAACCATAACGCGACAGGTAGAAGGGGTGGACACACAGTAGAGTCAAGACCCACGGGATGGTAGGTGACCCACAAATGGAAGGATAATCACAATTGTAGAGGTCCTCACCAAGGAGCAGGGAGTCTGAGCCCCACATGGGGCTCCCCAGCCCGGGAGTCCTGCACTGGGCAGATGAGCCCCCAGAAAGTCTGGCTTTGAAGACCAGTAAGGGGTTGCATATGGGAGAGCTGGAAGGTTGTAGAAAACAAAGACTTAGCTCTTAAAGGGTGCACACAAAATCTCATATGCTCTGAGTCCCAACACAGACACAGTAATTTGAAAAGAGTCTGAGTCATGGGACTTCCCTGGTGGTCCAGTGGTTAAGAATCTGCCTTCAATGCAGGGGACGTGGGTTCGATCCCTGGTCAGAGGACTAAGATCCCACACGCTGCGGGGCAACTAAGACCGTGTGCCACAACTAGAGATCCCGCGTGCCACAGCTACAGAGGCCACACACCACAACGAAAGATCCCGTATGCCGCAACTAAGACCCGACGCAGCCAAAAATAAAAATCATAAATAAATAAATATTTGAAAAGAGCCTGGGTCAGACCCACCTACTGATCTTGGAGAGCCTCCTGGAGAGGCAGGATGGAATGGGGACTCCCACTGGGGAAAGAGATGCTAACAGCAGTCATTTTTGGAAGCACCATATTGGAGTCTCTTCTAGCCTGTTAGCACTGAGGGCTTACCTGCTTACCAGAAGGCAAGCACCACCCCAAGACCCCCAGGGACCAGCAGCCAGCCCTCTGGGGACCAGGTCCCACCCACCAGCAGGCCAGCACCAGCCTCAGGCCCATCCTGGGCCACACAGGAAGTCATGCCAGGACTTAGTGGCATGTTCTTTGACATTGGTCTTAGCAGTATTTTTTTGGCTATGACTCCTCAGGCAAGGGAAACAAAAGCAGAAATAAACAAATGGGACTACTTCACACTAAAAGGCTTTTGCACCCTGAAGGAAATCATCAAGAAAACAAAAAGGCAACCTACTGACTGAGAGAAGATATTTGCAGTGATGTGTCTCATTAGGGGTTATATCCAAAATACATGAAGAACTCAGACAACTCAATATCAAAAAACAAACAATCCAATTAAAAAGGGGTAGAGTAACTGAATACACATTTTCTAAAAGAAGACACACAGATGGCAAAAAGGCATGTGAAAAGGTGCTCAACATCACTAATCATCAGGAAAATGCAAATCAAAACCACAGTGAGATATCACCTCCCACCTGTCAGAATGGATTTCATCAAAAAGACCAGAGATAACAAGTGCTGGTGAGGATGTGGCTAAAAGGAAGCACTTGTGCACCGTCAATAAATTGGTGCACGCACTGTGGAAAACAGTATGGATATTCCTCAAAAAATTAAAAGTACAACAGTATAAGATCCAGCAATTCCACTTCTGGGTATTTGTCTGAAGGAAACAAAAACACAAATTTGAAAAGATATATGCATGCCTATTGTATTATTTACCATAGCCAAGATATGGAAGCAACATAAGAGTTTATAAATAAATGGATAAAGAAGATGTGGGGTGTGTGTGTGTGTGTGTATGGCTGAGTATTATATATTATATATATTAATATAATGGAATATTAGTCATAAAAAATGAAAGCTTGCCATTTGGAACAACATGGGTGTACCTAGATGGTATTATACTAAGTGAAATAAGTCAGACAGAGAAAGAAAAATACCTTATTATTTCGCTTATATGTGTAACCTTAAAAACAAAACAAACATACAAACAAAACAAAACAGAAACAGACTCATAGATACAGAGAACAAACTGGTGGTCGCCAGAGGGGAAGGGGGATGGGGAATCAGTGAAATAGGTGAAGGGTATTAAGAGGTACAAACTTCCAGTTATAAAATAAATGTCACAGGGGTGTAATGTAGAGCATAGGGAGTGTAGTCAATAATATTGTAATAACTTTGGTGACAGATGGTAACTAGACAGATGGTCATCATTTTGTAATGCATAAAAATATTGAGTCACTATGTTGTATATGCAAAACTAACAATATTGTGAGCCAACTATACTTTTTTTTTTGAAATATTTATTCATTTGGCAGCGTCGGGTCTTAGTTGCTGCACGCTGGATCTTCATGACGGCATGCGGGATCTTTCATTGCAGTGTGCAGGCTTCTCTCGAGTTGCAGCACGCGGGATCTTTCATTGTGGCATGTGGGCTCTGTAGTTGCAGCACGCGGGCTCTCTAGTTGTGGCATGTGGGCTTAGTTGCCCTGCGGCATGCAGGATCTTAGTCCTCCGACCAGGGATCGAACCCGCGACCCCTGCATTGGAAGGCAAATTATTAACCACTGGACCACCAGGGAAGTCCCAAGCCAATTACACTTAAAAAAAAGACTTCCCCAAAAAACAAGCCGAGAAAAAACCAAGCAAAAAAACTTCATTACCTTTTCTAGTTAAAGGAGAAAAAAATCTAATATAAAATGAAAAGAAAATATGACCTACTCCCATCATATTGAGTCACTTATTTTTTTTGTTTGGCTTTTATTTATTTTTAATCTGTCTTTCTCTTTTTAAATAGAATGAGGAGTCAGAAAACTGGAAGAGTGGCAGGGACACTGAGCACACAGAACTGCTCCAGGACTTCTAAGAACAGAGCGCACTGGTGAGGCTACTTCTTGTCTTTGATAAAGTGCCAACAGGGGACTCATGGTCCTACAACAATGGTAATTAAAGGTAACTAAAAAAATGCATTCACGGTCTTATGAGTCAATCTAGTTTTCTTTAAATTTCACATTTTAAAGTAAATTTTCATATGGAGGGCAGTCAATATTTCATCAAAAGTTATCCTTTAATACAATTCATATTTTTTACTTAATTGCAGCAAACCTCTGCCTTCTTGGAATTGTGACTCCACATTTTTAAAAAATTTATTGAAGTCTAGTTGATTTACAATGTTGTTAATTTCTGCGGTACAGCAAAATGGTTCAGTTATATATATATGTATATATATATTACTTTTCATATTCTTTTCCATTATGGTTTATCCCTGGATATTGAATATAGTTCCCTGTGCTATATAGTAAGACCTCATTGTTTATCCATGCTATGTATACTAGTTTACAACTGCTAATTCCAATCTCCCAATCCATCCCTCTATCTCCTTCCCCTTGGTAACCACAAGTCTGTTCTCTGTGTCCCTGAGTCTATTTCTGTTTTGTAAATAAGTTCATTTGTATCATATTTTAGATTCCACATACAAGTGGTATCATATGGTATTTGTCTTTCTCTTTCTGATTTACTTTGCATAGTATGATAATCTCTAGGTCCATCAATGCTGCTGAAAATGGCACTATTTCTTTTTCATGGCTGAGTAGTATTCCATTGTATATATGTACCACATCTTCCTTATCCATTCATCTGTCAGTGGACATTTAGTTTGCTTCCATGTCTTGGCTATTGTAAATAGGGCTGCAGTGAACATTGGGGTGCATGTATCTTTTTGAATTATGGTTTTGTCTGGATATATACCCAGGAGTGGGATTGCTGGTAACTCTATTCTTAGTTTTTTGAGGAACCTCATACTATTTTCCATAGTGGCTGCACCAATTTACATTCCCAGCCCCACACTGTTTTTTGTTTCAGTTTGAAAGCCACCTTCTAAATGTATAATACGGTAATAAAAATCAGTTAAAATTCATTGTTTTGCGAGACATCCTTCATGACAATTGGTGACATGCATAATGTCCTGCTTTTAGATTCGTTTTTTGCTTTAGTGTTATCTCTGTCATTAAAAAACTTCTCAGGTTTTTAAAAAACTTTAGAATTTATTTTCATGTTGGGAGAAAGTACAGCCATCAGTAAATCTTTATTTTGTCTGAGAAATACCGGACTCGGACTCTTAAAAGTGCAGTATTAGTACCCTGTTTGGTCTCTCCTTAAGAATAACTGTTTTTTTTAATTGAGGGTTTTATTTTCTATAAAATTATATCCTAATCCATTGACTATAGCCACTTCCCTAAAAGAAGTTATTTTATTCATCACCCTTTGGACTGTTAGTCTATGAATGAATATTATAATTGTGTTATATGTTGATAATTGAGGCTGGGTGATGGGTATATGGACGGAGGTCGTGCTATTTTCTATACTTTTGAAAACTTCATAATCAAAACAACCCATTGTATTTTTAAATAAAGATTAATTTGGCAAAGAGGAAATAGGCATCTTTGTCAGAGCTTAAACAATATTGTCCCAAAGACACATGGAGGTGACTTTACTTAGTATACATTGTAACACGTACAGAATTTAAATATCTCATTTTTTTGTAGTTGGAAAACTGAACTATTCAAAGCCATAATTTTAGAGAACTCTACATAGCTAAGATCTCTACTGGATATTACACACTAATTAAAAATGTTGCAGTGCTGTTTCCTCATTTAAAAAGCCTGTTGCATAATACTGATAATTCAGAATCTGGGCTCTGGAAATAGGACTGGCTGCAAATCTAGGTTTCTCTTTGCCACTGTGTAACTTCAGCTAAGACATTTGAAGAGTCAGTTCTCTTACATGTAAAAACTAGGAGAGTAACCGTGTGCTTCCTCACAGGGTTTTTGTAAAAACTAAATGTGATCATGGCTGTAATGTAGCTAGACTCTGCTCAGCATATCGTAAGCCCTTGATAAATGTGATCTGTTATGAGCTATTTCTTCATACTATCCCAGCTCTGTGTACTGAAAGCTGTTTGTGAGCACATGCTAGACATTCAATATACATTAGCGGATTCGATGAATAAATATTCATTTTCAGTCAGCAAAACGATGAAACTGCAACTCAGTCAAATCTAAACAAAGGAAAGAATCAAGAAGGAAGAAGCACAAAGAACTCGCTGTGTTTCTCTTCTTCTCCACTGTCCACAGTGCCCCAACTTTTGCGTGTGTTTGCATCCTTGCTTGCTTCCTTGAGCAGTTAGAAGACGCTGCTGCCCTTTCCTGGGACTGGGGAGAGCCAGGAAGCCCCAAGCTTGAGGCCTTTAGTTCCAGGCGTCTTTAATTTGAGATGCTCGCTACACATCCAAGTGGAAATGTTGGTAGGCAATCGGATATGTGTCTGGAGTTCTTCTGCTAATTTCAGAGACACGAACACTGCCTCCTGAGCTGTGTGCTGTCAATTGGGTGGACACTGTGTCTATGTCTTCTCTGTCCCCAAACTGTGTATCACGTCACCAAGAGCAAAGGAAATGCCTCATGAAAACATGCTCATGAAATGAAAACAAGAGCATTTCCAGAGTGGAGACCCCTGGGGTGGCCCGACGCAGTGACACCACCCACACCTGCTCATGGATGACCGTCTCCTGCCCAGAGGCTGCATCCTTTGTCTTTCCTGAGAAGGGACAGCGCATTCTCAAGGTTGCTGACACGAAGTCACATAGACATCATACCCGGAGCCCCATGCTTCCAGCCATCGGTGGGAAGCAGAGACGTAGCATGACACGCCTGCTCAGAAAAGAACACTTTTCAAATGTCAAAGGATTTAGAAAGTTTTTTACTCAGTAATATTCGTACTGGAAGAAAACATACAGAAAAAATTGTATACCTCTGACTACACAGAACTCCAGTAGTAGCATTATGACTATTCCTTAGTATTCTACTTTACTTTCCAGAATTTCTTGTGCAAATCACCTTTTCCATTTGAGAATCAGAGGAAGGAAGAAAGGGGTTCTCTTAGGTAGCAGTTCATCACGATCGACAGTGTTATAAAACATTGTTTGAGGAGGTTTCAGGAAACTAGATCGAAGGTATAACTAATTTCCCATTTTGACTTTTTAGGTGATAAATGATGTCCTACTGCCCTCCTCAATTAGAAAAACATGTAATAAAAATCAGATTACTCTATTTATTTATTTATTTATTTATTTATTTATTTATTTATTTATTTATTTATTTATTTATTTTTGGCTGCGTTGGGTCTTGATTGCTGTGTGCAGGCTTTCTCTAGTTGCAGCGAGCGGTGTTGCGGTGCGCAGGCTTCTCATTGCGGTGGCTTCTCTTGTTGCGGAGCACGGGCTCTAGGTGCTCAGGCTTCAGTAGTTGTGGCACGTGGGCTCAGTAGTTGTGGCTCGCAGGCTCTGGAGCGCAGGCTCAGTAGTTGTGGTGCACAGGCTTAGTTGCTCCACGCACGTGGGATCCTCCTGGACCAGGGCTCGAACCTGTGTGCCCTGCATTGACAGGCGGTTCCTTAACCACTGCACCACCAGGGAAGTCCCCAAACCAGATTACTCTTGCATTAACTGCTACAAATTTCTAGTTTGCCGGAGTCTGTCTTAAAATATGGTCCCCAGAAATGAACATGAATCTCATCTGCCACCTGATCAATCTGAGTCACGTTAAGAGCATAGCATGCTGAGATTTGGGTAGTCTGCCTGGGTTAAGGATGCAGAAGGCAGCCTTCAGTCTGGTGTAAGGCACCGGACTACTCAAAACATTTTCTCATTGATCAAAGTCCATCAAGCTTTTACTTCAAAACCAAACCTTTCAGTTATCTCTTTCCATCTTAAATGTCCAAAGTCCGGGGCTCATGCTAGCATCTTCCTTTCTCCCGAGGGCTGCCCGAGGCTTTGCTGTGCCCTCTGAGTCACTGTCACTCTGACAAATGGAGAAAGGCACATGCAATATCTTTAGTGAAATATGTACCTTTCCCAGGCACAAAATACAAAGACTGCTCCTCAGGCCAGCGTGGCCGTCATCTGCTCCGTTTTTCCTTCCCGTAGCTGGTCGTCTGCGGCTCTGGGCACGTTCTGTGCTTCGAGCCGATGGCGGGAAGGCCCAGCACCGCAGGGGGAGGCTTGTGTGGACGAGGTCCTCTCTGTGCGGCTTTGCTGCTCAGCTGGCCTGTCTCAGAGAGCTTATTCTCCTGGGATGGGGCGTGTCTGTGCTTTCTTAAAAATGATAACTGTACTTTATACGAGTTAATTGTTTGTTTCATGTTGAGAGATAAAGACCATGCTCACCTTTAAAGTAGATTCACTTTGGGACAAGGCCAGATCTAATTAGCTGATGAATCAGTCAGGTTCCTTTTTCAACACATCCCTTTTTTCCACAATATATCTGTTAGAGCATGTTTTTGTGTCATCAACCTCTGAAAGTTGGTTGACATGGTATTCTGTTCTTAGAACTGGGAAACCGATTTATGAATTTATTATTTCTGTTTATTATAAAATTATAATATTACATATTATAAAAATATAATATTATGTATGTTATAATTATATTATAAAATTACAAAGAAAAATGGAAAATGAAGAAAAATAGGTAATATGTACTGCTAGCCCACCGCTCAAATCAACGCTGTTAGCTGTTAGTATTTTGACTTAATGTCTTCCATTCTTTTATTTTAGGGCGTAGATTTTGTTGTGGTTGTTTCTTATATGGTTGAAACCGTACTAATATATACTGTGCATTATTTTATCTTAAAGGTATTTCCATTTTTTTCACAACACTGTGAAAAATAATTTTTATGGCTGTTAAATATTGTTTGAGTGACTGTATTGTGGTTTACATAACCACTCTGTTATTACAGGGCATTAGGATAATTTTCAGGCTTTATATCATAATTGCTGCTAGTCTTGAGGGCTTTTGTGTTTAAGGTTTTCCTTCTAATTTAGAATGAAATACTTAGGTTTTCTGAAGTGGGAAATGGGATTATTGGTCAAAAAGGTATGGAAAATGTGAGGATCCTGATACCTATTGTCAAATTGCCCTCAAAGGCATTTAGTAAACCATCTGTGGGCAGCCAGCACACGCGTCTAGTTAGTGCATATTCACTCTACAAAACACATTTCCCCTGCTTCTCCTTCCGTGGAACTTCAGTGTGTAGGGAATTCGGATACTGAATAGTTGCAGTAACCAGTAAAATGATTACAAACTTGCTAATTAATGGATATGAAGGGGAACTAAAGGATGCTGTAGAGACTAATGATGAAAGTCCGCCCCCGTCTGGAAGTGATGCTTCTTTGAAGAGGCGAAGAGAAGTGAGGTCCTTCCAGGGCCGGAAGGGTGAGGAGTGGTCGGCTTGGGGAAGAGAGTAGCGTGGGAAATAGCAGCCCCGGGACCTGAGCCATGTTGCAGGTGGCCAGAAAGGGGGAAAGATTGTGGGGAGAGGACGCATCACACAGTGCTCCTGGACTCTGCTAAGGACTTAGGAAACCTTATGCATAGTGAGAAATTGTTGAAGGTTTCAGACTGTGATGGACATCTTGGCTTAAAATTCCTCTTGGCCGTGGTGAATGAGTGCATTGCAGACACCCAGGGGTAGGTGCGAGGAGACCCCCAGGGTGATTACGTAAGTAAGTGATGGTGGAAACGTGGTAACGTCGGTGGCAATAAGAACAGACAGAAGTGGAGGACGCGAGAGTCATTTAGGCTGTGGGACTGAACAGGGTTAAATAACGGGGTCTAAGGCAGAAGGGAGAGAGAAGGGTCAAAGGTGATTCCCCAATTTCCTCCTTGACTAACTGAATGCTGCCTTGGGAAGAAGAGCATTCGCAGAGGAAAATAATGGGTTTGGGAAATAGCGAGTTTGAGACAGTGCAAGGAGACTTCCAAGAAGAGGTTTGTGGCAGGCAGCGAAAGTGCATTTGGAGCTAAAATACATCAGGGACCCATCAGCGCATGCATAGGACCAGAATCCAGGCATTGCGCATCTTTCCAGGCAAAGGCCAGGCTAAGAGGAGAAGAGGCCTGGGCTCAGAGTCCTGAGATGTTCCCGCATTTAGGGATCAGGTGCAGGTGTAAGAAGAAGCACCGACAGGAGCTGCCCGGAGAAAACCCCGGAGAATGTGTGCCTTAGGGGTCGGATGAACCAGGTGATTCAAAAAGAAGGGGGTGGCCTATAGTGAAAAACTCTGCAAATAACATGACAATGTTGAGGGCAGAAAATTCACTGGCTCTAATTAAATGACATGCAAGTCCAAGGTGCTTATTACTATTAAAAGCTGTTTCGGGAGAGAGGTGGAGTGCAAAATCTATGTGGGCGTATTCAGCAGTGAATAGATGGTTATAAAATAGAGTTGTGGGTAACACTTCTCTTGGACTTGGTTTCAGTTCACCTCTCATCTTTGTAGTTGTTAAGACTTCATCATCCCACCCAGAAACCTGCTTGAGGACATTCCTTAACAGGGGGCTTACAAAGAGTATGGAATCCTTCTAGGATTTCCTGCTAGTAATGATTTATTTTCGATTTTCAGAAAAAGGGGTGTGAACATTTCATTCCAAGAAATTTAAAATTTTGGAATGTTGGAATCTGAATTTAAATCATCTTTCTGACTTATGTGATGAGCATTTGTTAAAGATTACTGCCTTTTACTATGAAATTGAAGATACTCAAGGTAACACCTTAATATGTATTAAAATGATATCATCCAATAAGAAATGAACAGAAATTATTTAAACCCTTCTGAACATTCCAATACATACCACAGCAACTTTTTTGCTTCTTGCAAAACTCTGCATGTGTACATACTTATTACATTTTCTGCCTTTTCTTCACTTAGTAGTATTCAAAAAATTGAGTTTGATGCCTCTATATATTCTGTAAAGTCTCCAGAAAGCTGTGTTCTAATTACTTAGTATAAAAAATTGTAAGCTTCACCTGTGGTGGTGATTCAGCCACGATATGGCAAATGGAGCTGCATCCCATCTGCCTGTATTAGTTTCCTGTGGCTGCTGAAACAGATCGCTACACGTCCAGGGGCTTAAAACAACAGACGTTTATTTTCTCACAGTTTGGAGGTCAGAAATCCAAAATCACCACCACTGGGCTGGAATCAGTGTGGCAGGCCCCTGCTCACGTCTGACAGCTCCCGGCGGCTGTTGACATTCCTTGACTTACGGCCCCATAACCCTCGTCTCGGCCTCCTCTTCTGTGTCCCAGATCTCCTCTGCCTCTCCCTCATTACAGCCGCCCTGGATATCCAAAAATAATCTCCCCACGTAAAGATCTTTAATCACATTGGCAAAGTTTAAAAATGTTAAAAAAAATTTACATTCCAGGGATTAAGGCCTGATACCTTTGGGGGCCACTGTCCGGTCTGCTACACTGCTCTCTTCCCAATAAGTTTGTCATTAAATTTGATACATGACCTACTGATTACTCATTGATGAACAGATTGTTAATGGGATCGAAATGTTTCAGCCTCAGTATTACTTTAAAATTTAATCGGCATCGTTAATATTTTCTCCGTCGATTTCTTAAGTCTAGACCTGTGCTGTCCAATACAGCAGCCACTGGAAGCTTGGCTCTTGAGCACCTGAAATGTGGCTGGTTTGAATCGAGATGTGCTTTAAGTGTAGAATACACACCAGAATTTGAAGAGTTAGTACAAAAAAAGAAATGTAAAAAATATCATTAGTTACTTTATATTGATTACATGGAAATGAGAATATTTTGGACATACCTGGGTTAAATAAAATATGCTATTTAATTTTAAAAAATTGTAAGCTTATGTGTGGCATACAGTCCTTCATTGTTTTAGGGAATAATTTACTTATGGCAGGGAATTGGCTTACAAGATCTTACGGTCTTGCTAGGCAAGTCCAAAATCTGTAGGGCAGGCCTTGAGGAAGGGTGAGCTGGAACTTTCAGGAAAGAGCTGCAATTGAAGTTCATGAAATTTGTTCTTCTTCAGGGAAACTTCAGTCCTACTCTTAAGGACTTGGAACTGATTGGATGAGGTCCACCAGCTTATCCAGGATAGTATTCCTTAAACTAATGGATTACTGACTTTAATTGCATCTGCAAAATGCCTCCACAACACCCAGATTAAGTCTGATTGAATAACTGGGTCTGGGGGGGCAGCCAGACACAGTTTCTTAAACCGTTCTTAATCTCCAAGTAAAGGCGATAAGAAAGCCACGCTCGCCAACATGGTACAACCATCCTGCATACAACCAAAAACATGTTAACTCTTCTCAGACGAGGATGCAGAGTTCTTAGCTGGTTTTCACCCTTCTACTTTGACATCCTGCAACTTAATGACCTTGATGCAAAGTTTACTACTGTTAATATGTCTTATGTAAACTGATAAGGGAAGAAAGTGATGAAAATATTTACTTAAAATATACACATAGTCATAGCCAAATAAGGAGGAGATACCTGTAACTATTCCAACCCCCATTTCTGTAACAGTCACGTGTAACAGCTGGTATTTAACTGTCTTCCCCTCTGCCTGTTCCGTACACCCTTTGCTCTCAGCAAGCACCTCAGCCGGTCATGGTTCTTTACCAGGTGGGGTGTATTTGTCTCCTACCGCCACTGTAACAAAATACCACAGACTTGGTGGCTTGAAACAACGGAAGTTTATTCCCTCACAGCCGTGAAATCAAGGCGCCTACGGGGTCAGTTCACAGCCACCCATGCCTCCCTGTCAGCTGCTGCTGGCTGCTGGCAATCCTTGTGTTCGCTGGGCTGCTGGGTGCATCCTTTCCATCTCTGTCTCCAGTTCCAACGCTGTTCTTGCCTCTGTGTCTGTGCCCGTGTCCAAGTTTCTTATGGAGACAACAGTCACTGGGCTAGGGTCCACTCAAATCCAGACTGACCTCATCTCACTTGATGACACTGGCAAAGACTTTACTTCAAAACAAAGTCATGTTCACAGGTGCTGGGGGTTAGGACTTGATCATGTCTTTTTGAGGAAGGCAGTTCAACCTACAACATGGGGTGACCCAAACCTTTTTTGCTGAAGGATCTGGACCGTTAGAGCCCCGTCTGAATGGAGTTGTTGTAGTTTTCTGTTGACTTTAACCACATGGCCTGGTGGTAATTAGAGATGGCCTAAGAGTCTGCTATGTTCATCATGCTCTTTCTCACCTCCCCTGAGGACCAGCAGTCCATTTCCCCCATGGTCAGGACCAATCACGGCATCCAGCACAGTGACTCCCTTCTTTGTTGTTGATTCAGAGGCATGAGGAGCTCTAAGTGGTGGGACGGCCGTCTCAACTTCCCGGTCAATGGAATCACTGTTGTGTTTCCTGGTGGCAACATTTCTCCTTGGGAACTAAGACCTCTAGACAAGCAGAACACAGGGTTGCCAGAACAGGAAGCAGAAATTTTCCTAGTGCATCCCTGGTGGCAACGGTGTGTGGACCATCTCCCTTCCCACCCCGTGAATCTTGATTTGGTGAATCCTGGCTATGAGAGAAGCAGAACCATGTATTGGATGCTGATTCAGGACAAACACAGCCTCCTGGGGAAGTTTGCCCCAGCCCTGCAAGGCATGGCAACCTAGCTGCTGCTGAACTGAGTCTTCCAAAGGGCATTCGACCATTCTGTTTCAGGATGATGGGGCCACAGTAAGACCAGTGAGTCCCATGAGCAGGGACCCATCTCGTACGTCACTTGCTGTAAAGTGAGTTTCTTGATTGGAAGTAATGCTGTGTCAAATACCATAATGGTGGCAAAGGCATTCTACAAGCCCATGGATGATGGTTTTGTTTGAAGCATTGTGTGCAGGGAAGGTAAGTCTCTATCCAGAGAAGTGTCTGTCCCAGTACGAACAGAGAATTCCCCTCCCATGATGGAAACACTGCAATGTAATCAGCTACCGGCCATCAGGCAGTTCGCCGGCCACCTGGGGAATGGCGCCCTATCAGAGACCCGGTGTTGGGGTGTCGGTCTCCCCTGTCGGCATGCAGGACACTCAGCAATGGCTGTGGCCAAGTGCCCTCGGTGACTGGAAGTCCACGTTGCCGAGTTCGTGCATAGCCTGCGTCTCGGGCACCACGGCCACTCTGTGAACAGCCCCATTGGCTAATGATGGGAGTGGCTGGCAAGGAAGTTGACTGGGGTCCACAGGACGGGTCATTCCATCCCCTTGACGTGTAAATTCCCTCTTGGCTGAGATTACCCTTTGGTGAGCGTTTACACAGGGCACTAATATGTTCATGTCTTTGCCCTTTCAGAGAGGACTGTCACACACCTCTTCACAGACCTCCAGTTTTTTCCAGTCACATCCCTTCCAAGTCCCTGACCATCCAGCCAAACCATCAGTCATAAACATGAGCCAGGAGAGATTACCTCTGGCCATGTCTCTTCCCAAGCACAGTGAATGGCCAGGTGGCCTGCTCAGAGCTCTGTCCACTGGAGAACTTCCCTTCACCGGGTCCTCGGGAATGTCCTCCTGGGGGGCTGTAGTGCTGCAGCTGTCCCTTTCAGGTGGTGCCTGTATATGGTGCAGAACCTTCTCTGAACCCAGCCCGAACTCCTTCCTCAGTTCACTGGTTGCAGGGAGCTAAGAGGCCGTGGGTGTGGCCTGGGAGGGAGAAGGTAATGTGATAGGAGAAGGGGCTAGAGGCACTGCAGCCACTTCTTTTTGTGTCTCGCTCATGCCTTCAGGTCCTGTCTGCCTGGTCGTGGCCACATCGCTTCCGTCTGATGGAGAAGTCCTGCTGTGCAGGCTCTGCTCTGTGGCTGGTGGGTCAGCGAGTTCATGATGGGAAACTCCGGTCACATGATCATTGGTGGTAAAGCATTTAGTCTCTACTCAGACCCAGTAGCAAATCAAAAGCTATTTCTCAAAAGGAGAGTGATTTTCTGCAGAGGATGCCAGGACCTTGCTTCAGAATCCTAAGGTTCTGTGCTGTGATATATCTATAGGGACCTGCCAAAGGCTTCGGACAACACCTGTATCTTCCGCCGACGCTTCGAGCATCTGCTGGATCACGTGGTCCTTGTGGCTGAGCAGCTCGCACTGCATCCTGGACCTGCTGCAGGGCCCCAACCAACACCAGCAGCTTCTCGGGTCACTCAGTAAAGGGGCCAGAGTAGGACACAAATAAGGAATATGTTGCCTCCAGTATCCAAAGAGGCCCAGTATGCACTGTGCCTCTTTTTTTGCTGAAGGAGAGGTCAGGTGCAGCAACGTGTTCTTCACCTTAGAAAGGATATCTTGTCATGCCCCACGCCACTGGGGCCCGAGACATTTCACTGAGGTATAAGCTCTCTGAAGTTTCGTTGGATCTATTTCCCACTGTCAACATGCACACGCCTTATCAATATGTCGACTAATTTCTACTTCTTCCTCACAAGCTCCAGTCAGCATAACATCAGCGATGTAATGGACCGGTGCGGTGTCTTGAGGAAGAGAAAGGTGATCGAGGTCCCTGGGTACTGAATTGTGACCCAGGGCTGCAGAGTTGATGTAGCCCTGAGGTAGGACAGTGTGCTGCCGACCTTGCCAGGTGAAAGCAAGCTGCTGCTGGTGGTCCTTATTAACAGGGATTGAGAAAAAAGCATTTTCCAGATCAGTAGGTGCATCTCAGGTACCAGGGATGCATTAGTTTGTTCACACAACGAAGTCACAGCTAGAGCAGCAGCTGCAGTTGAAATCACCATATGGATAAACTTACAATAGGCCACTATCAATCTCCAAAACCCAGCTGTCTTCCGTGCAGGCCAAAGAGTCGAGTTGAGTGGGAAGGTGATGAGAATCACCACCCCTGTATCTTTCAAGTCCTCCTGGTGGCACTAATCCCTGCTCTCCCTGTAGGACTGTGGGGTTGCTTCTGCTGAACTACTTTTCCAAGTACGGTTACAGTGGCTTCCATGACAGCCCTCAGTCCAGGGGTCAGGGAGCCAGTGGGGTGGGGGGATGCTGCTGTCAGTGGCTGAGGAGGGCTGTTCTAATTTTGCATCCTGGGACTGGTGAAACAAGCCTGAGATGGGTTCAGGGACCCCTGTGAGGTTGACACGAGCGAAAACGCCATCAGTCACCTGGCTGCCATCAGCCCCTACTCTGACGGATGGTCACAGTGACAGCTTGAATCTCCTGGAATTGACATCAGTTCAGAACCAGTGTCCAACAATGCCCTGAGAAGTCTGATTAGTTCCCTTTCTCAAGGACACAGTTACCTTGGTTAATGGCTGTGGGTTCCTTTGGGGAAAACAGAGAGAAAGATGAACACTATACGTTTGGCAGGGTTTTTCCTCAAGAGGGTTCAGCCTCTTCTTCAATCAAGGGCTTCTGGGTCTCTAAAGTGGCTCAAGTCTGGGAACTCATGGAGGACGCATGACTCTGTTTTGTTGATTCATGTTAGACTTCTGTTCACTCAACCTGAAACTCTTCCCCTCATACAGATCAACTTAGAATTAGTAGACTGCCCACCTGTTTCAGTTGGTTGTACCCGCTACGACCAAATGGCCATGCTGCAGGTCTCTGTGACTCAGACCATTCAGATTACTGCTCTGATTCCACTGTCCATCACGGTACCCGTGACCGTCTTTGACCCCAGACACCCCTGGATGCAATTGTCCCCACTGCAGTTAGGGATCCCAGTTTGAGGGTCAGCAGTTTCCACTGGAATTTCTGACCTACAGAGAAGAGTAACCACAGCTCTGCAGAGATGCTGGGGCTCCTGTCACAAGTTATCTCTCACATTTGTTGTCAAAAGTGTGTCTTCTGCACTTTCATGGGGTGGGTGAGCAGATCTCACGTGACAAATCCATGCTAACATCCCTGTCTCTCTAAGCCTTTGGATACTTGAGGTCAATCACATGTCCAGTTGGAGTTTCAGAAGCAGAAGACAGAAACAATGTTGGGTGATGATGACTGAAAAATTTCCTGAATTGATGAAAGACACGAATCTTGGATTCAGGATGCACAGTGAATCTCACATAGGACACCCCACCCTGCTGCCACACACACACACACACACACACACACACAACTAGACACATCACAGTGCCACTCAGCACACCAAAACCAAAGTTCTCCAAAGAATCAGAGAGAAACAGTAACCTATAAAAGAGCAGAAATTAGACTGTTAGCAGACTTCCCAACAACAGCAATAGAAGCAAGAAAATAATGGAGTAATGAGACAAAGTAACAGTCATTGGAGGATCTTGCACCCAGAAAAAGCACAATTTAAGAAGAGGACACAACACAGGTGCTTTCGGATACACAATAAGTAAGTTAAGTAGCCTTACACCCTCATTAAGGATATTTGTACAGGATATAATTCAGGGAGAAGGAATGATGTCAAAGGGGCAAGAGGAGTGCAGATGGGAATTTTGGAATCAACAGAAGAATATTTTCCAGAATTTAGGCCTTGGGGAGGAGAAAGAGTATAATAATTTTTATTCATCTATCATTATGAAAAACACTGAATAAAAAAATCCATCGGTCCATTATCATATTCAGCATGTGAGCCATATATAGAAACTGTGAAAATAAAAATCCAAGGAGGCCCTGAAGAGTATTCTGTGATAGATAAAACAATCTCATTATTAATTTTTTCCTATTTCTTTTGTCTTTTTATTTTCATGGAGGCCTATGTGTAGGTGAACTCTGAGTTAATCTTTTCTCAAGTGCTGTTATTCCTGCACTGTGACATAGGAAATAATAAAAGAAAGTGCGTTCAGAAATAAAAAACCTGTATGTTTATCTATCTATTGATCTATCTGCAACCATCTATACACCTATCTATCTATATGGCTACATACTATTTCTTTATATTCTACCTTGCTACAAAACATTTGGTGTGAGGCATATCTCATTGAGAAGAACAAACTTGGAAAACGTTAATGAAATTCATGCAAAATATTATGTTTGTGGAATTTTGAAAATAACACTCAAAATTCTTATAGGCTAGTTGTGCATTTCTTCCCAATTTAATTTTACATTTGTTTTCAAAAATCTCCTTGGGGGCTTCCCTGGTGGCGCAGTGGTTGAGAATCTGCCTGCCAATGCAGGGGACACGGGTTCGAGCCCTGGTCTGGGAAGATCCCACATGCCGCAGAGCAACTGGGCCCACAACTACTGAGCCTGCGCGTCTGGAGCCTGTGCTCCGCAACAAGAGAGGCCGCGATGCTGAGGGGCCTGCGCACCGCAATGAAGAGTGACCCCCGCTCGCCACGACTAGAGAAAGCCCTCGCACAGAAATGAAGACCCAACACAGACAAAATTAAATAAATTAATTAATTAGTTTAATAAAAAAAAAAAATCTCCTTGGAAAAGATGCCTCACTGGGGTTTTATTCCAGTGACATCTGCTGTATTTGACACGTTTGTCAGCGGTATGATGAAGGATTTGCCATATTCTGAAGAGGTACAGAGTTAACAGACTGCCTGCTATAGACTCTAAATCACTGTGGAATGAGTGTGCAGGTGTCAGATCCATTGAATCCAGTAAATCAGATGTAATACTGTGACTGTAACATAAATATATTGGCGTGAATATAGTATCTAATATATCAGTGTGATTTGAGCATTACTAGATAAAAATCTATACAGTTTTGAACTGACAGTAAGATTACTGCAGCTTTTTAAGGCTTAATAAATAGTGGTTGATGACAATGATGCTGTTGAAGGAATGGTAGAGATTCACAGTTCTGTGTCCCTTAAAAACCACTGAGATTTCACAACCGACGTCATAGGATAGAAATAGAAAAAGGGGTTGTAGGATCTCTACGTTGTTATGGGCTGACATTTATCTTCTATATTGTTATAGGCTGAATTTGTTAAGCTGCATTAGAAGGGCCTAAATTTATTTATACCTATGATAAAATATAAATGTATGTAAAATATATTTTACAGTGATGATCGAGCCGTTACTTCACTAGGTAAACAAAAGGGATGGGATGAACTTTGGCACTGGCCCGGCTCGCAGACCCCTTGGCAGTGGCCCTGACAAGACCAGGTGTCAGTTTCACTTTGTCTTTTTTTTTTTCACTTTCACTTTGATGGTGAGCTCTACGACTATAATAAAATGCAGCTTATATACGATGGCCTTTTCTGCTCCTCATTGAACAGTGAAGAAGTATTATATTAGAAAGAAAAATTATATTTTGGATGAGATTAGTACATACATAACTGGAGAAGCACTTTAGGAGGTAAACTCTCTGGAAAAAAAAGAAAAAAACATTCTGTTGCCTGGTGTGCATGTGTAGATGCACGCAGACGTAGCTGTTATTTCAAATAGAGGCTTATTTGTCTTACGGGAAGCACACATACATGGCATTGTCACTAAAAATATCGGATGCTGTTACAAGTGGGAAAGATAATTTATGCTCTTAGGAATCTGTCTGTTCCTAGAAGTAACTATGCTGATATAACGCTAGCCTTCCTAGAAATTTCTGCTCTCTGCACGCATACATTTTCCAGTGTTTATGTGCTGTAAATACCAGTATAATGTGCCCACAGAAAGTCAGTACTGAGGAGGGGCTGAGCCTGCAGTGAAGGGGAGCCTGTGAAACCATGAAAATTGGGTCCTTGGGGAATCTTTTCTTCTTGGTTCTTTCTCTACCTTTAGTGAATCTTCCTCCTGCCCCGTGTTCCTTTCCACCTTTCTTAGGACTGACAAGACTTCTTTTCAGAAGAATCTAGAAATACGTAAAGTAAGCGCACAATTGCATATATAAAGAAGGCTATTTGTATAGCTAGCTGCCAAGATTCTGCATGAGGTACCTCTAGAATGGTTTGATTTGTGGTCACATATAAATAGAGACACACAAAAAAAATCCAGCAAAACACCAGCTCTTCTATGGCTTTTATGTTTGTAAAGAGTGTTCATCAGATTGAGAGTGAGTCTAACCTTGTTTGCTGGAATTTTCTGTGTCATTTGAATTTCTCAAGGTGAAAGATAATGGGTAGGAGTTTTGCTCAGCTGTAAGCTCCTGAACCTTGGGCAGTGGCCAGACTAGTGGTTTTCCTTTTCAGGATTATTCTAGATCAGGGGTCCACAAACTCTCTTAAAGGGCCAGGTAGTTGATATTTTAGGCTTTGGAAGCCAAGAGACAAAATTGAGGCTCTGACGTAGGTACTTGTATAGCCATTTACATGTAAAGAACATACTTAGCTTGAAAATCAAAACAAACAAACAAACAAAATCAACAAAATCCCCCCCAAACAGGTGCCGGTCAGGCTTGCCCTCGTGGGTCTTGCTTTGCTGACCTCTGTTCTGAATGAGCCCCTACCTGCCTCTCCTCCCCTGCCCTATCCCGGGCAGGTCCAAGTACTCCTGGAGTGGGCCTTTCCGGAGCTCTTTGCTCAGATAAGGAATTATTTTTGTTTCATGTTCTAATCTGACCTCATTAGCAAAGGTTATCAGACTAAATGACTGTTTTGGAGTTAAAAAAAACAATGTGTGGGTGAGAAGGTGCAGAGAAGTAGTGAGGACATTGTATCACTATGTAGCTGTGCTTTTAAATACATTTTTACATTTTAAGTCTTTTTATTTCAGGAAAATCTAGAGAAGCAAGGGTTCTTGATGTCAGGGAAAAGAATCAGACTAATGAGCAATTTTATGGGAAATCATTAGAATCAATCTCTTCAAAAGTCATTGTTAACTGAACTACCCAGTCAAAGGAGGATTGTGAAATATCACAGGTAGATTCCATATATTTTACCTCATTTTTTTTTTTTTTTACATTGTTTCCTTTCCTTAAACTGATGTTTGTCTCTGGAGATTTTTTTCCCCCCATGCTTTTCTTTCTTATGTTTGTTTACAAATGAGTTATTTTACTTATTTACTGTTATAAATTCCAATAAGATTACCCTTTTTCTGTTATAAAAGATAGACTTATTTGATAAAGAATCTAAGGCATGAAAGCATTCGAAGCCTGGATTTAGAATTGCCGACTTTAAGTTAAAAGAAACATTTATTTATTAGTTTATTAGAATGAAAATCTTTTTACAGATAGCTGCTCAAAACAGGTCTAACATACTCATCTGCTTTGTTATTTTGTCTGAATTTTGAAAACTGTCTAAACGTTTATAAATTATTCATGCGGTTCATCTCTTGGGGACTTCTGTTTGGGCTGAAGGTGAGAGCAGCTTTCCTCCTGAGAGGGCGGGGCTCCTGCAAACCTATTTCTTTCCTCGGAGGAAATGATCTTCTGCCCTCTGCCCTGGGCTATACTTGGACACATACATAGACCCCCCGGAATTCAAAAAACATTTGAAAGAGGTAATGTTATTTTCTATTGAAAAGGAAATGAAAGAGATTTAAGCTATGGAATAAAAAGCCTGGAAGGTTTTTAAAAATCCTAACGCAGTGAAATTTGAAATAGAAATGATCGGGTTAATTGCCGGCTTAAAAGCATGGGAAGAGCATTGCCCTCGTGAAGGTATGTGACTTTCTAGTATAAGGTAAAGAGTAATAAATGACTCTTCCAAACAGGTGGACGGAATTAAGAGGCCCAGCAGGCAGGCTGAGGCCCCGCAGCGGGAAGGGCCGTCAGAGAAGGGAAGCCACCCCACGGGGGCCTGGACCTTGGCGCTGGAGGGGATTTGCCAGGGGCCTTGCTTTTTCCCCAGACTGTTTTCAAGGATGTTTGCAAAGCGAGCAGCCTTGTGGGTGCTCTAAAGATGGTGCACATCAAAAAAAAAAAATCTTTGAAGTATGGAGCTGTTTTATTTTTATTTATTTATTAATTTATTTATTGGAGCTGTTTTAATTATCACTTAAACCTGGGGCTGCTTTAGTTACCAGATGGTGTCTCCTTCTAGGGAAAAGGCCAGGTTTTTTTTTTTTTTTTTTTACTCTGCAGGGTAATAAAGAAAACATCTCCCTCGGGGCAAAGGGGCAGGTTTGCCTGAGCCCGTTAACAGAAGATTCGGGTTTTCCAAGTTCAGGATTCTTAGCGGGGACACAATGCACTGTGCGTGCCGCTCCTCCCTGGGACCAGGGGACCGACCCCGCGACGCTACTGCCGCTGGCCGAGCCGGGTGACAAAGCCCTTCGTCTGTCCCAGGAGTGTCCTGCCTTGGCCAGCGCCGCTGCAACGACGGCAGAGTAAGTGCTTACTTAGCTCGCTAACGCGGTGCATCTCAGCCCCTCGGTCATTCTGGACAGGACAGGGTAAGAGGGATTTCCGGCCGGGAGCTGTGGCTCGGGGCCAGAGTGGACCGGGCGCTTGCAGACTGGCCGCCGGGAGCGGCCGGGCAGCACTGGGCGGGCCTGAGCATCCCGCGTGATCCCTGGAGTTTCCCAGGCTCTCGTGCCTACTTAGCCGCATCTCCGGCACCTGGTCCGCAGGCATCTTGCGGCATCGCAGAGCTGGTCTCCAGCCGGGCGGCTCGGCCTGAGGCCCCTGGCGGGTGTGCGCGGGGAACCGTCTAGAAGGAGGGTGCGAGCATGTGCCCTGGCGCTGTGGGCGCGCGCTACCGTGAGCTCCCAGAGTGGCCACTGGGATTTCCACGTCCGGCGGGGCCCAGGGCCTCTTTCCTGTCCCTCTGGAGGCGGGAGGACCAGCAGCTGGGTCTGACCCAGGCTCCTCTCAGGTCACCGCTTCTGCCTGGGGTCCCGGGTCTCCAGTGGGGGTGGGTCTGTGCCCGGTGGGAGCGGCGTCTCTGCGCCCTGAAAGTCAGCCCTGCCGCCTCCAGAGCCGCGTGCTCTGGGGGCTGGTCTTCCCCGGGCAGGACGCCGGGGCTGGGGGGCCCCAGGTGGAGCCCGAACTTCTCCCTGCTGTGGGAGACCCTTCGCAGTTGTGATCAAACTTCTGTTTGTGGGTCGCCCCGGGCTGGGGGCCTTGACTACATCTCCCCCCGCCCCTCTTCCCCCGTAATTGTGGCTCCTTCTTTCTCTCTTGAGCTTTAGAAGGTCTTTTCTGCTAGAGTCCACTCTGTCTCATCCATAGTTGCTCTGCAAACAGTGGTGATTTGGGGGCCCTGGGAGGAGATGAGCTGGGGTCTTCCCACCTGGCCATCCTGGCCACACCCTCCTATTTTACTGTATTAATTGAAAAAAGGTTCGTAGATTCTCTGATTAGCATGCCACTTTCTCCTTTCGGTCTTTTTTATTTTCTGTCTTTAAAAAAATGATGGACTCATTCATACAAGTGACGTTTATCGTGCGTCTCACGTGGTCAGGATTGGCTCCTTGACATCTTCTCACCTCCCTCAAGTCCTGTAGGCGTTTTTTTTTTGTTTAAAAATTTTTTTATTTTATATTGGAGTGTAGGTGATTAACAATGTTGTGTTAGTTTCAGTTGTACAGCAAAGTGATTCAGTTATACATGAATACATATACATGTATCTCTTCCTTTTCAACTTCTTTTTCCATTTAGGTTGTTACATAATACAGGCATTTTTGCTTGTAGAACAAAGGGGATCCCCGTTACCTTCGCTTTCTCTGTAAGAAACGACTCTTCCCCAACATTCCAGGGGAGGGGGCAATAAAAAGTTGTGAATACCCTTCCCCAGTTCACCTTCCTCAAACAAAAACGCACCACCTCCCACGTTCTCCAAAGTCTCATTTTTTGGCACAAGTTTGGGGTTGTTTTGGTTATCACTTAAGTCTGTGGCTGTTTGGGCCTTCCCTGGTGATCCAGTGGTTAAGACTTCGCCTTCCAATGCAGGGGGTGCGGGTTCGATCCCTGGTCGGGGAGTTAAGATCCCACGTGCCTCGTGGCCAAAAGACAAAGAAAAAAATATAAAAAAGAAGCAATATTGTAACAAATTCAATAAAGACTCTAAAAATGGTCCACATCAAAAAAAAACCTTTTAAGTATGGAGCTGTCTATTTATTTTTTGGAGCTGTTTTAGTCATCACTTAAACCTGGGGCTGCTTCAGTTAACCAGGATGTCTTTATTGCAGTTACACCCCCTTGATTTCCTTGTCTGCCATCCCACCAGTCAGTGCTGCCTTGGTCCTGCCTGTACCCAGACCCGCCTGTTGCCCTGTGCCTCTGGCTGGACTGTTGTGCCATCGCACAGGTGACCTGGTTCAAGCTTTGCCTCAGGTTGCTCTGCCCTCACTGTCCCTCTGAGGTGGTGTGTGTGGTCTGGTCCTGGAGTGCCTCGGCTTAAATCCCTGCTTCACTATTTATTAGCTGTGCAGTCCTGGGAAAGTTCATCTCTTGGGGTGACAGTTTCTTCATCTGTGAAACGGTGATGTTGACTGAAAAAAAAATGAACAACCTAAAAGTTGGGAGTTATGTTTTATTCAGTGGACAAAACTGAGGACTTCAGCCCGGGACGCAGCATCTCAGACAGCTCTGAGGGTCTGCCCCCAAGAGGTCAGGGAGGCGCGAGTATCTACAGGAGGTTTTGCTATAAAGACCAGGAAGTCGGAATTGAAAGATGACTGTTAATTAAAGAAAGCCAGACATCTCCAGTTAAGGAACTTAGTGCTTTTTTGGGTATGGGAAGAGGCAAAGTCTGGGCTCACTGGAATCATTCCTTTGACGTGCACCTCAGCTCTCTGGGGCCAGCGTCCTGTGCTTTCCCATCCTGAGTCCCTCAGGTGCATAGTTGTGGGTCCTGCAGCAGTTGACTGCTAGGTGGGCTGGGCAGTGGGCAGCCCATCTGTCTCCATCCTGAGTGTCCGCAGGGCTCACCGTCTGGGCGGCTGTAACGTGATGGCTTGATGGTTGCAACATCCTTTCTTTACTGATATGGCAGCAACGTTTTTCATTCACAATGACAATAATAATTTGATTGTCAATTGTCATTTGTCAATTAACAACAATGAGGTTGTTTTGAGAACTAATGGAAACTGTCCAGCACTCAGACTGCACCCCACACGTGATCTGTGCTCAATAAATGCCAGCTGTCACTAGCAGGGACCTTTGCATCCTGACCGCCGTGTGTGTTTTAGATTTTTCTCAGGTTCTTCCCTAGTGTGGAGCCTCTGGCACACACTTTTGGTCATCAACCTCCAGTCTCTGCTGGGCCTGTTGATCTGCACTTTTGTCCATCTTCTTCTTCTCGGGGAATCTTCCTTCTCTCCCCTTGTTGGAATCCTAGCCCCTCTTCAATAATCAACTCTCCTTTTTTAAAACAAAAAAAATCTTCCTGGATAATCCCTCCTTTAGGGAACTGTGATTGCTCTGGTTCTTTCACTGTTTCTGTTACTTATTCTGATGAATTCTGTGCGGGGATTTGTATCCTTAGCAGCCTGTGTCATTAGGATGACACAGGATGCTCCAGAGCTGGGGGGCTATCTTGTCTTCTCTGCAGTGGGCACACTCTGCATCTGTCCCTGCCAGCCTGCCGTCTGCAGCTGCGGTTATCACAGAGCCGTTATCATGGAATGCACGTGAACTTGGAGTTGTGTGATTATTGCTAACCAGCTATGTGACCCATGGTGAGGGACCCAAACTGCTGGGTTCAGGTGATAATCCAATGGGGTGACAATCACCACCCACAGCGTCTGTAAGGATTAGATGAAGCTGGAAAGAGATACCTGGAGGGTGCACATGCATTCCCTGGCACACTCTCCTGCCCTGGAGTTCCCTTCCACGCTCTCTCTCCTTTGCCCTTGATTTGCCGTGTGTACAAAGACCATCCGGGGGGCCTCTCAGAGGTCTGTCTCAGAGTCCCTCCAGCCAGTGTGCCTCCACCCTGCACCCTGCACCTTTTCCCTGGATGATTGTGACCCTGTCCACGGGTCTCCTCTCCTCCCGCTCCATTCTGTCCTGCACATGACAGGCAGTGCAGTTGTTCTACTTCATAGGATTTTTCTGCTCAGGAACGTTTGGTGACTAATTCTACCTTAGGGTAAGAATAAAATAATCCTGACCATTAAGGTTGAAGAGATTTGATATAATTACAGTCTTCCTGAATTTATTGAGACTCGTTTTGTGACCTAATAGGTGGTCTATCGATCCTGGAGAATGTTCCATGTGAGTTCAAAAAGAATGTGTGTTCTGCTGCTTTTGGATGGCGTGTTCTACATGTGTCTATTAAGTCCATTTGGTCTAATGTGTTGTTTAAGTCCACTGTTTTCATAATGATTTCCTATCTGGATTATCTGTCCACTGAAGTAGGTGGGGTGTTAAAGTCCCCTACTATGATTGGTTTGCTCTCAGTTTCTCACTTTAAATCCATTAATATGGATTTATGTATTTAGGTGCTTCTATGTTGGGTGCATATATACTTACAATTGTTATATCTTCTTCTTGGATTGATCCCTTGGTCATTCATATTATGCCCTTCTTTTTTTTTTTGTATTTTGGAATTTTATTTTATTTTTTATACAACAGGTTCTTATTAGTTATCCATTTTATACATATTAGTGTATATATGTCAATCCCAAGCTCCCAATTCATCACACTACCACCACCCCTGCCACTTTCCCCCCGTGGTGCCCATACGTTTGTTCTCTACATCTGTGTCTCAATTTCTACCCTGCATACCAGTTCATCTGTACCATTTTTCTAGGTTCCACATATATGCATTAATATACAATATTTGTTTTTCTCTTTCTGACTTGCTTCACTCTGTGTGACAGTCTCCAGATTCATCCATGTCTCTACAAATGATCCAACTTCGTTCCTTTTTATGGCAGAGTAATATTCCATTGTATATATGTATATATGTACCACATATTCTTTATCCATTCCTCTCTTGATGGGCATTTAGGTTGCTTCCATGTCCTGGCTATTGTAAATAGCGCTGCAATGAACATTGGGGTGCATGTGTCTTTTCTTTTTTTTTTTTTTTTTTTTTTTTTTTTGCATGTGTCTTTTTGAATTATGGTTTTCTCTGGGTATATGCCCAGTAGTGGGATTGCTGGGTCAAATGGTAATTCTATTGTTATTTTTTTAAGGAACCTCTATACTGTTCTCCATAGTGGCTGTATCAATATACATTCCCACCAACAGTGCAAGAGGGTTCCCTTTTCTCCACACCCTCTCCAGAATTTGTTGTTTGTAGATTTTCTGATGATGCCCATTCTAACTGGTGTGAGGTGATATCTCATTGTAGTTTTGATTTTCATCTCTAATAGTGATGTTGAGCAGTTTTTCATGTGCTTCTTGGCCATCTGTATGTCTTCTTTGGAGAAATGTCTATTTAGGTCTTCTGCCCATTTTTGGATTGGGTTTTTTTTTTTTTTAATACTGAGTTGCATGAGCTGTTTATATATTTTGGAGATTAATCCTTTGTCCATTGATTCATTTGCAAATATTTTCTCCCATTCTGAGGGTTGTCTTTTCATCTTGTTTATGGTTTCTTTTGCTGTGCAAAAACTTTTGAGTTTCATTAGGTTCCATTTGTTTATTTTTGTTTTTATTTCCATTACTCTAGGAAGTGGATCAAAAAAGATCTTGCTGTGATTTATGTTAAAGAGTGTTCTTCCTATGTTTTCCTCTAAGAGTTTTATAGTGTCCGGTCTTACATTTAGGTCTCGAATCCATTTTGAGTTTATTTTTGTGTATGGTGTTAGGGAGTGTTCTAATTTCACTCTTTTACATGTAGCTGTCCTGTTTTCCCAGCACCACTTATTGAAGAGGCTGTCTTTTCTCCATTGTATATCCTTGCCTCCTTTGTCACAGATTAGTTGACCATAGGTGCATGAGTTTATCTCTGGGCTTTCTATCCTATTCCATTGATCTATATTTCTGTTTTTATGCCAGTACAATATTGTCTTGATTACTGTAGCTTTGTAGGATAGTCTGAAGTCAGGGAGTCTGATTCCTCCAGCTCCGTTTTTTTTCCCTCGAGACCATTTTGGCTATTCAGGGTCTTTTGTGACTCCATGCAAATTTTAAGATTTTTTGTTCTAGTTCTGTAAAAAATGCCATTGGTAATTTGATAGGAATTGCATTGAATCTGTAGATTGCTTTGGGTAATATAGTCATTTTCACAATATTGATATCTCTCCATCTGTTTGTATGATCATTAATTTCTTTCATCAGTGTCTTATAGTTTTCTGCATACAGGTCTTTTGTCTCCCTAGGTAGGTTTATTCCTAGGTATTTTATTCTTTTTGTTGCAATGATAAGTGGGAGTGTTTCCTTAACTTCTCTTTCAGATTTTTCATCACTAGTATATAGGAATGCAAGAGACTTCTGTGCATTAATTTTGTATCCTGAAACTTTACCAAATTCATTGATTAGCTCTAGTAGTTTTCTGGTGGCATCTTTAGGATTCTCTATGTATAGTATCATGTCATCCGCAAACAGTGACAGTTTTACTTCTTCTTTTCCAATTTGTATTCCTTTTCTTTTTCTAATCTGATTGCCGTGGCTAGGACTTCCAAAGCTATGTTGAATAATAGTGGTGATAGTGGGCAACCTTGTCTTGTTCCTGATCTTAGAGGAAATGCTTTCAGTTTTTCACCATTGAGAATGATGTTTGCTGTGCATTTGTTGTATATGACCTTTATTATGTTGAGGTAGGTTCCCTCTATGCCCACTTTCTGGAGAGTTTTTATCATAAATGGGTGTTGAATTTTGTCAAAAGCTTTTTCTGCATCTATTGAGATGACCATATGGTTTTTCTTCTTCAATTTGTTAATATGGTGTATCACATTGCTTGATTTGCATATATTGAAGAATCCTTGCATCCCTGGGATAAATCCCACTTGATCATGGTGTATGATCCTTTTAATGTGTTGTTGGATTCTGTTTGCTAGTATTTTGTTGAGGATTTTTGCATCTATATTCATGAGTGATATTGGTCTGTAATTTTCTTTTTTTGTAGTATCATTGTCTGGTTTTGGTATCAGGGTAATGGTGGCCTCGTAAAATGAGTTTGGGAGTGTTCCTTCCTCTGCAATTTTTTGGAAGAGTTTGAGAAGGATGGGAGTTAGCTCTTCTCTAAATGTTTGATAGAATTCACCTGTGAAGCCACCTGGTCCTGGACTTCTGTTTGTTGGAAGATTTTTAATCACAGTTTCAATTTCATTACTTGTGATTGGTCTGTTCATATTTTCTATTTCTTCCTGGTTCCGTCTTGGAAAGTTATACCTTTCTAAGAACTTGTCCATTTCTTCCAAGTTGTCCACTTTATTGGCAGAGAGTTGCTTGTAGTAGTCTCTTAGGATGCTTTGTATTTCTGCGGTGTCTGTTGTAACTTCTCCTTTTTCATTTCTAATTTTATTGATTTGAGTCCTCTCCCTCTTTTTCTTGATGAGTCTGGCTAATGGTTTATCAATTTTGTTTATCTTCTCAAAGAACCAGCTTTTAGTTTTATTGATCTTTGCTATTGTTTTCTTTGTTTCTATTTCATTTATTTCTGCTCTGATCTTTATGATTTCTTTCCTTTTACTAACTTTGGGTTTTGTTTGTTCTTCTTGCTCTAGTTCCTTTCGGTGTAAGGTTAGATTGTTTATTTGAGATTTTTCTTGTTTTTTGAGGTAGGATTGTATTGCTATAAACTTCCCTCTTCCCTGCTTTTGCTGCATTCCATAGGTTTTGGATTGTCGTGTTTTCATGGTCATTTGTCTCTAGATATTTTTTGGTTTCCTCTTTGATTTCTTCAGTGATCTCTTGGTTATTTAGTAACGTATTGTTTAGCCTCCATGTGTTCGTAGTTTTTACATTTTTTCTCCTGTAACTGATTTCTAATCTCATAGCATTGTGGTCAGAAAAGATGCTTGATATGATTTCAATTTTCTTAAATTTACTGAGGCTTGATTTGTGACCCAAGATGTGATCTATCCTGGATAATGTTCTGTGCACATTTGAGAAGAAAGTGTAATCTGCTGTTTTTGGTTGGAAGGTCCTGTAAATATCAATTAAATCTATCTGGTCTATTGTGTCATTTAAAGCTTGTGTTTCCTTATTAATTTTCTGTTTGGATGATCTGTCCATTGGTGTAAGTGAGGTGTTAAAGTCCCCCGCTATTATTGTGTTACTGTCGATTTCCTCTTTTATAGCTGTTAGCAGTTGCCTTATGTATTGAGGTGCTCCTATGTTGGGTGCATATATATTTATAATTGTTATATCTTCTTCTTGGATTGATTCCTTGATCATTATGTAGTGTCCTTCCTTGTCTCTTGTAACATTCTTTATTTTAAAGTCTATTTTATCTGATTGAGTATTGCTATTTCAGCTTTCTTTTGATTTCCATTTGCATGGAATATCTTTTTCCATCCCCTCACTTTCAGTCTGTATGTGTCCCTAGGTCTGAAGTGGGTCTCTTGTAGGCAGCATATATATAGGTCTTGTTTTTGTATCCATTCAGTGAACCTGTGTCTTTTGGTTGGAACATTTAATCCATTCACGTTTAAGGTAATTATCGATATGTATGTTCCTATGACCATTTTCTTAATTGTTTTGGGTTTGTTTTTTTAGGTCCTTTTCTTCTCTTGTGTTTCCCACTTAGAGAAGTTCCTTTAGCATTTGTGGTAGAGCTGGTTTGGTTTTGCTGTATTCTCTTAGCTTTTGCTTATCTGTAAAGCTTTTGATTGCTCCATGGAATCTGAATGAGATCCTTGCAGTAGAGTAATCTTGGTTGTAGGTTCTTCCCTTTCATCACTTTAAGTATGTCATGCCACTCCCTTCTGGCTTGTAGAGTTTCTGCTGAGAAATCAGCTGTTAACCTTATGGGAGTTCCCTTGTATGTTATTTGTCGTTTTTCCGTTGTTGCTTTCAATAATTTTTCTTTGTCTTTTATTTTTGTCAATTTGATTACTATGTGTCTCAGCATGTTTCTCCTTGGGTTTATCCTGCCTGGGACTCTCTGCGCTTCCTGGACTTGGGTGGCTATTTCCTTTCCCATGTTAGGGAAGTTTTCAACTATAATCTCTTCAAATATTTTCTAGGGTCCTTTCTCTCTCTCTTCTCCTTCTGGGACCCCATAATGCGAATGTTGTTGTGTTTAATGTTGTCCCAGAGGTCTCTTAGGCTGTCTTCATTTCTTTTCATTCTTTCTTCTTTGTTGTGTTCTGCGGCAGTGAATTCTACCTTTCTGTCTTCCAGGTCACTTATCCGTTCTTCTGCCTCAGTTATTCTGCTGTTGATTCCTTCTAGTGTAGTTTTCATTTCAGTTATTGTATTGTTCATCTCTGTTTGTTTGTTCTTTAATTCTTCTAGGTGTTTGTTCTTTAATTCTTCTAGGTCTTTGTTAAACATTTCTAGCATCTTCTCAGTCTTTGCCTCCATTCTTTTTCCGAGGTCCTGGATCATCTACACTATCATTATTCTGAATTCTTTTTCTGGAAGGTTGCCTATCTCCCCTTCATTTAGTTGTTTTTCTGGGGTTTTATCTTGTTCCTTCATCTGGTACATAGCCCTCTGCCTTTTTATCTTGTCTATCTTTCTGTGAATTTATTTTTTGTTCCACAGGCTGCAGGACTGTAGTTCTTGCTTCTGTTGTCTGCCCTCTGGTGGATGAGGCTGTATATATTATGCCCTTCTTTGTCTCTTGTAACAGTATTTATTTTCAAGTCTATTTTGTCTGTTATTCTTTACATTTCCATTTGCATTGAATACCTTTTTCCACCCACTCACTTTCAGTCTGTGTGTCTTTAGATCTGAAGTGAGTCTTTTGTAGGCAGCATATAGATGGTCTTGTTTTTTATCCATGTTTTTTTTAACCATAGAGTGTTTTTTTTAAGCCACTCCATGTCTTTTGGTTAGCAAATTTAGTCTATTTACATCAAAAGTAATTATTGAGAGATATGTGCTTATGGCCATTTTGTTAATTGTTTTCTGTCTGTTTTTGTAGTTTCACTCTGTTCCTTTGACCTTCTCTTTCTCTCTTCCCTTGTGTTTTGGTGGTTTCTTAGTGTCATGTTTAAATTCCTTTCTCATTTTCTTTGGTTTATTTGCTTTGTTTTTTTCCTTTGTGGTTACCATGGAGTTTACATGTAATATCTATGTAAGCAGTAGCCTGTTTTAAGTTGGTAGCAACTTAAATCTGAACACATTCCAAAGCTTTATCGTTTTACTACCCCCGCCAAATTTTATACTTTTGATGACATGTTTTACATCTTTTTATGTGTCCCTTAAAAATCATTGTAATTTTAATTTTCCTACTTTTGTTTTTTAACCTTTGTGTTTTCTTTATAAGTGATTGATACACTACCTTTTTTCTATATTTACAGTTTCCAGTGAGATTTTTTATTCATTTGTTTTCTTATTATTAATTAGTGTCATTCCTTTTCAGCTTAAATAAGTCCATTTAATATTTCTTGTAGTGCTGGTTTAGTGGTGGTGAACTCCTTTAGCTTTTGCTCATCTGGGAAAATCTTGATCCCTCCTTTAATTCCAAGTGATAACCTTGCTGGTAGAGAATTCTTGCTTTGGGGGTTTTCTTCTCTCAGCACTTTGAATGTGTTATGCCATTCCTTCTCGTCTGTAAGTTTTCTGCTGAAAAATCTGCTGATAGCCTTATGGGAGTTCTCTTGTATGTAACAAGTTGTTTTATTCTCGCTGCATTCAGGATGCTCTCTTTATCCTTACCTTTTACCATTTTAATTTTCATGTGTCTTGATGTGGTCTCTTTGGGTTCATCTTATGCAGAACTCTCTGGGATTCCCGGACCTGGATGTGTGTTTCCTTCCTCAGATTAGGGAAGTTTTCAGACACGATTTCTTCTATGAATTTTTCTGGTTCTTGCTCTCTCTCTGTTCTCCTTCTGGGCTCCACATAATGCCAACATTATTCTGCTCAATGTTGTCCGAAGGGCCCCTAAGGTATCTTCACTTTATACAACTTTTCTGTTTTCACCTTGCTGCTCTGTTTCGGTGAGTCCCTCTGCTTTGTCTTCCAGCTCGCTGATTTGTCTTCTACCTGCTGTTGAACCTCTCTGGTGTGTTTTTCAGTTCAGTAACAGTACTGTTTGTTGAAGTTCTCACTGTGTTCGTCCAGCCTTCTCCTGAGTCCAATGAGTGCTTTCATGACTATTACTTTGAACTCTTTTATCAGTTAGGCTGCTTATATCTGTTTCATTTAATTATTTTTCTGAGGTTTTGTTTTGTTCTTTTGATAGGAACGTATCTTCTTATTTTGCTTAATTCTCTGTTTCTGCATATTAGGTGAGTCAGCTATCTCTCCTGGTCTGGAAGGAGTGCAAAATATAGAAGATTTCCTCTGGGCTCAGAGGCACAATCCCGCCTGGCTGCCAGAGCCAGGCACCCAGGGGCTGCATGCATCTCCTGTTGTGGTGAGGCTGCAGCTGCTCCCAGGCTATGTGGGTGGGCAGAGGTCTGGCCCCCGGAACAACCGTGGGGCCCGGCCACAGAATCTGTGGCCTTGGTGAGTGTGATGTAGTTTTTAACACATTGATTTGACCAGATTTGAGACCCTGACTAGGAGCTGCTCATTTCCCTTTCCTGTCCAGTCCCTCAAGCCCACACCCCAGCCACCTCCCATATAGGGCTCTCACACTCCAGGCCACTATACACCTGCCCTAATCACCCCCGGGCCAGGTACCAGACAAGCAGGAACAGCCCCTGTGCCCAGAGCCTGTGGAATTTATTCAAATCAGCTAATCCTAAACTGCTTACCCTGCCTCACCAATTCCTTTGCATGGAAACCACGGTAAAGGCACTGCCCACAATTCTCCCTCTCCTCTGCCCCTTGACTGACCCTGATGCTTCCTCTGAGTGGCCCAGCATGGTGTACTTTCCCCCCCCGCAAGAATTTGAATAACAAAGCTGTCAGGCTCTTTCTGGTGTCTCCTCTTGGTCTGCTTCTGGCCTTGCCATGCCTCACCTGAGGTGATGTGCTGAAAATGAGTCCCATGCACTTCCCCATTTACCACCAGAGCCCATTTCCATGTGCATCTGAGGTTGGGAGGTGGGGTCAGTGGCCTTTCCTCGGGTCCCAGTTCAGCTTCTAAACAATTGCTTCTTCTTATAAAAAGTCCTGCTCTTTGAAGCATCGGTCCTTTGAGTGGGCCGTCCTTCACCCACCTTGTTTAATCAAGACTTTGGATCCAGTTGGGCTCTTGGCTTTCTTCTTCACCCCAAGTCCTGCCATAATCCTGGGGAATGCCAGAACACTCGTCTGTCAATTCCAGGCCCTGGCATCTTGCTTCCTGTTTGTGGTTTTACCTGCTTGCACCTGCTGATTGTTGCCTCTGTGTATCTTCCACCCCCACTTCCGTGCTCCACTTCCAAAATCCTAAGTCAGAATATCAGTCAGTATGTACTGCTGTGTAACAAACTACTCCCAAATTTAGAGGCTTAGAGCAATACCCTCAAACCTCGTATGTGTTCATCCAGAGGATTAAAGTGACCCTCACTGATTTTAAATCCTTGAAACAAAGTGTCCTCTACTCCAGGCCAGCTCTCATCTGTGAATTCGCAAATCTTTAGATCCATTTATAAGTAGATTAGTGTGTGCACACTTTAAAGGTTCACACTTTAAAAAGTTCACCTCCTTTGACCCACTCATTCTCTCCTACTCTTCTTGAGGATATAGGTGATGCCATGTTCCGTACAACATTATTTATAACAGCAGAAAATCAGTCAACAGCCTAAATCTCCAATTTATGGAATGGTTAAGTACATTCATGGATTTTAAAGTGGTCATAGAAAGTGATGTTTATGACATGTTTATAATCACATAGAAAAAACTTACTGTAGAATGATAATGAAAAGAAGTAATAATCATTTGTATTTACAGTATGAATGCATTATTAAAAATGCAGCATCTTTTTTTATGGTTGCAGATTGTACTCCTTTCAGTTGAGTTGATAAAAAGGAAGTAAAGCCTTGAGGGAAGAGGCAGTTTGTTTATTTTCTCCATTAGAGGGGAAAGGCAGATCTACCAGGATAATTCGATATTTAAAAGTGGCTTAGAGACTTCTTTGACGTAAATCACAACGGACAGCCCCTGTTTCTCCTAAAGTTGGCATTTTCTCTGCCTCAGGGAGACTCGGGGCGGGGGAGCATCAGACTTGCACAGGGGACGTTTGCTGCAGGACAGGCGGGGACAGGGGGACAGCTGCCCCCAGCTTCAGAGGCCGCCCCCCGAGGAACCTGCCCTGGACCATGCGACCGCCGCTCCCGGGAAAGCAGAAAGGAAGGAAGAATGTGACAAAGGGGGAAACCAGCTGTTGGAGCAAAGAAGGATTTAGACGCTGAAAAAACGCCAGCGTGGAGGACAGTTGCTCTGGCACAGAAATCCCGGGTCTGCCCTCGCCTGCTTCTGCTGGACTTGCTCTTTCTCAGCGCTTGCCATTCTGGGAAGGAATTTGCTCCGAGCTGGTGTGCTTTCAGCCCCGAGGTTTCCTCTGACGGACAGAAGAGCAGGTGTTGCAGAAGCCTGCGGCAGAAATGGCGAGGACCTGGGGGTTCATCTTAATTTTATACTGGACCCTGTGATTTTGTTTGAATGTTTTGTGTATTTCTTCATGATGAGGAGGTAAGTAAATTATTGCTGACACTTTTCCATAGGGATACATACAAATTTCTTAATTCCACTGTTTATTTATGATTTGTGTATTTAATGTTGAGGTTATGATTATACAATTCAAAGCAAAGCAAATTTAGTAGAGAAGAACTGTGTTGGTAATAAAAGGTGTTGGCATTAGGATCTTAAGAAAGCATGCAACTATCTTGGTGGTAAAAAAAAAATCTATTTTGGGACTTCCCTGGCAGTCCAGTGGTTAAGACTCTGTGCTTCCGGTGCAGGGGGTGTGGGTTTGATCCCTGGTTGGGGACTTAAGATCCCACACGCCACCTGATGCAGCCAAAAATAAAAAAAATCTATTACATCTGAAAAAGTAACTCTTGAAATTCCTTACAAAGCTACATGTTAGGTAAGCTCCTGAAACAATAATCACAGCATAATCAGAAGAAAAGTAAAAAATGAAACAATGTAGTATTTGATTGCTACACCCTTGACAAATAATTTTTATGAATTGAACCGTAGACCTAATGAATGAAGGGGTGGTTCTCCTCACTGCTTCTCCAGGCACTAGCCCACCTGGGTGTGTTCTCAACCTGAGAGTGGATTCCACCCCCTTCACGCCGTGGGCCCAGGGAAGGGTCCCACCCCCGTCACTCCATCCAGTTGGCAGCCGGTGCATAACTGGCTTTTATAGAAATGGCACAGCTGTTCTGTTCTGTGCCTGTTTCCACAGCCTTTCTGCTGTCTGAGGGTCCCATCTCTGAAGGACACGATGTACCTCTGCCAGGCTCCCCGTGGGGACAGCAGCCTTGCTGCTGAACACACTTTGCAGGTGAGGTCTTAACTGTGTCCATCTGTCTCCAGGGGCACAGGTGACCTGGCACTGATAATATCATCTTCTGAGGAGATCCGTTTGTTCACTTAAAATGCTCATCCCGGACACACGGATTCTGACAAAGTGCCTGGCCCGGGGGGGACGCCGTTGTCCCACAGAGAGTGTGGGACACCAGGAGGGATGCTTGAGACCTGTCTGGTGAGCTGAGGGCCTGCTGCATCGCCGACAACCAGTACCTGCATCCAAAGTGTCGATGCAGCTCCGACGGCTTTTAGTTCTATTTGGGTTCTGGAGACAACGTAATCTGCATTTACTCATTTAATCTGACTGATGGTGTAACCTGAAAGTCAGTCCATGTTAAGTGGGGCCTCCTGCACAAAATGATGTAAAGTCAGTCCACATTGAGATCAGCGTGCACTCTGTAAGTGCCCTCTGAGACTCCTTCACTCTTGAGGCGTGAACAGTCTCCTTTCAAGACTCCTGAAGTGTCTGGACCACCTATGATGGCCATGGTACCCACAGGCTTCTGACGTAAAACACTGCCCTTCCTCAGCTCTGCACTGTGCATGCCAGGATCTCCCGGAAGCAGAGGCTCTCACAGACCCTGAGCCCATGACCCTCTGTTCTCTGGACTCATTGCTTTGGGTCATAAAAGCAGTGCCCCACAGCATGGAACTGTGACGAGGCCTCTCCCTAGAGGACGGAGCCGGACCTGGACCCTCCGGTAGGTCCCAGCGTGGAGCAGGGCACGTCCTCCGTGGCCCCTGCCCTCAGTCCAGGCCAGATGCCGTGGAGCTGGAGGAGGCCCCCAGCTCCCAGACCCCTCGGCCGCCTGGGGAACCCCTTGGGGTCAACTGAGTGAACAGAATTGGGAGTTTGCAGAGTCTATAGATGGAGTCACCATCACCGTGTGTGAAGGAACTCAGAGACATGTGGCTGCTTTCCTGTCTCTTAAACCAGGTGTCCTGGCAGAGGAGGGGGGCCGAGGTCGGCACAGCCGGCCACCCTTTAGGCAGCTGTCCCAGCTCCGATGCCTGGCCGATGATGGCCCCCCATCTGTGCATTTTCACGTATGCCTGGCTGGTGGCCTGCGAATCCTTCCTGTTGGGGTGAAGAGCCCTGGGGATCTTTGCTTTGCAGATACTCACATATAAAGCAAGGCAGCAGACATCTCTACACATGCTAAACCCCAGACAACCTCACTGGGACATGTCTCGTCCCCTTAGGAGTTCCAGATGTTACCCAGATGTCACCCACAGTGAGGACTCATTTCCTGTCTCAGAAGACAGTGCTGGGCCCTTGAAGGAAGTTCAGTGCCATTGCCACCTTCCCTATACGCCCCTGGCAGCTGATTTAATTTGTTTAATTAAGAGGACCAAGGGACTCTTCAAAGAGCTCTGATTTAAGTTACAAAGTAGCACATGGGCCCCCCCCCCCCCCCGTGGGTGTCACCATGGCCACAGGCATTGATTAAGCGAACTTTCTGCCCCTGGGGATTGCACTTCCCCCACTCCTGCCACTTAGACCCCTCAACTCCCTTTAGTGCCCACAAGGACGGGCACCTCTGAAGTTCACATTTCCATTGGCTGCCTCTCCACCTCTCTCCCGCCTGGCCAGGGGTCCACTTTGCTTCCTGGAGAGGCATTTGTTCTGCTCTCTAAAAGTCTGAGTCATCACCAAGGTTTAAATGGATGTCGAGGTATTGTAAGGCCTAAAATTCCACATGTTGCTCTAGAGGCGGACAAATCTCCTCTGCCCTCTTAGGGTCTCTGGCTGAGCCTAAGTGTTAAAGTGACATAAAACAGATGAACAGGAGAAAAGCATACACATTTTATTGAATTTTTCCATGTACTTGGGACCCTTCACAAGAGAATGAAGTCCAAAAGAAGTGACTAGAGCAGATAGATTTTAAAAAAATTTTTATTGGAATATAGTTGATTTACAATGTTGGGTTAGTTTCAGGCGTAAAGCAAAGTGATTCAGTTACACATATGCACATATCCGCTCTTTTTTAGATTCTTTTCTCATATAGGCCATTACAGAGTATTGAGTAGAGTTCCCTGTGCTGTACAGTAGGTCCTTATTAGTTATCTATTTTTTTTTTATAAATTTATTTTATTATTTTTATTTTATTTATTTATTGTTTCTGGCTGCGTTGGGTCTTTGTTGCTGCTTCGTTGCTTTTCTCTAGTTGCAGCGAGCAGGGGCTACTCTTCGTTGTGGTGCGCGGGCTTCTCATCGCGGTGGCTTCTCTTGTTGCAGAGCACGGGCTCTAGGCACGCGGGCTTCAATAGTTGTGGCACGTAGGCTCAGTAGTTGTGGCTTGAGGGCGCTAGAGCACAGGCTCAGTAGTTGTGGCGCACAGGCTTAGTTGCACTGCGGCATGTGGGATCTTCCCGGGCCAGGGCTCAAACCCGTGTCCCCTGCATTGGCAGGCGGATTCTTAACCACTGCGCCACCAGGGAAGCCCTAGTTATCTATTTTATATACAGTAGTGTGTATATGTCAATCCCAATCTCCCAATTTTTCCCTCTCCTTTTCCCCCTGGTAACTATAAGTTTGTTTTCTATGTCTGTGAGTCTATTTCTGTTTTGTAAATTAGTTCATTTGTGTCATATTTTAGAACTCCACATATAAGTGATATCACATGATATTTGTCTTTCTCTGACTTACGTCACTTAGGATAATCTCTAGGTCCATCCATGTTGCTGCAAATGGCATTATCTCATTCTTTTTTATGGTGAGTAATATTCCATTATATATATGTACCACACCTTTTTTTTTTTTTAACATCTTTATTGGAGTATAATTGCTTTACAATGGTGTGTTAGTTTCTGCTTTATAACAAAGTGAATCAGTTATACATATACATATGTTCCCATATCTCTTCCCTCTTGCATCTCCCTCCCTCCCACCCTCCCTATCCCACCACTCTAGGTACCACACCTTTATCCATTCATCTGTTGATGGACATTTAGGTTGCTTCTTTGTCTTGGCTGTTGTGAATAGTGCTGCTATGAACATAGGGGTGCATGCAGAGCAGGAAGATTTTATACCTTTTAGACAAAGAAACAATAAGTATGTGAAGAATCGGCAAGACAGAGGGCTTTGGGCTGGGGTAGTAGAAGGTGAGAAGTGACCAGGTGAGTTCACACAGCCTTCTGCCTCCTTGGCCCTGTGTTCCCCATCTCTGGTGATGAGGATGTCCTCTGTCCTCTGGTCCCGGGGGATGGGGGGGTGAGGGGTATCCCCTGATTTCAGGGAAGAAGGTAAAGGGGGTGGTTGGAGTGACCTTCCTGCTTCTTGCCGTCCAGCTGAGATGTTCCATGTGCTGAGGTGCCATATTTTGGGGAAGCTTCACTGCCTTGACATCCTCGACATCTTTGAGCCTGCCAGGGATCCCTGAGTTCCTCCAGGGGCACATCTGCTCTCTGGGGGGCTTGTCAGGTGAGAGCAGATATACCCCCATGCCCAACCCCCCGCCCTGGCCAGCTCCTCTGTCCTCCAGATCAGCTGCATTTACCCAGGAGTTGTCACTCCCTGACCACCAGCACGATTATTTCAGCAAGCAATCACGACTTCCCGAGGGAACCAGGGTCACCCCACCCTCTGGTTATGACTAAGTCTGCCTTCTGCAGTCCCACCTGGTGACTTTGCTCCCCGGTCCTGGCCTGTGTGCCCTGCCTGGGGTGCCGCCTCCTTGCGGGGCTGTGAGTACATGGGACAAACCACCCGTCAGTCACGTCTGTCCAGGACAGGGGTCCTGCGCTTGGCTGTGGCCCCTGACTTGAGGGCGGGTGGAAGGAGACCTATTAAACGGTTGGGGGGTCCCCAAGAGGAAGGAGTAGAAGCGATGAGGAAGCATTGGAATGTGCTCAGCAGGGACCGGACAGGCTCCGTCTTCCGTGCTCGCCGGTGACCCTGGCAGCAGGTGGACATGGGATGGAGGGACCGGCCGCAGTCCAGCAGGGCAGAGCTGTCTCAGCCATCCCGGTGAGAAGTGGTGATGCCCGCCCTGGCCTGTGGAAAATGGGAGCACAGAGGTGCTAGATTCCATCCATGTTGGGAGCTCAAGTTCACTGGGATTTGAGTGAAGATTCAACAACAGTCCCCAGGCTCTCATTTGAGCAACTGTTACCTGATCACTCCATTAATCCCAAGAGATGGGAGGGAAATAAATAGATCTAAAGAATACTGTAACTGAAACCGAGGGAGAAGAGGCTCTTAGGAAAAGAGAGGTTGGCTAAAATCTTTCAAAAATTTCGGAGAGAGAAGTCAGTGAATCGTGGACCAGAGGAGCATTGTCTGGATTTCTCCATCACTGACCCATCACTGGTCTCTGACAGAGCAGTTTCAAGGCAGGTCTGGAATAAAGGGGCTCAAGGACTCGGAGGAGGGGAAGAGGTGTAGACAGTGCGTGTAGACCACGAGAGGCCACCGTGCCAAAAAGAGGGTGGCTTCCGCCTCCCTCTGGTAAGGACCCTCCGAGCCCCCCCCCGGGTAAGTACCAATCATCTCCTCAGCTCCAGAGCCTTACGTAAGTCCATCCTGCAAAGTATTGATACCTTTGCTCTGAGCTCATGGGTGTCAGGAGTCAGGACGCTGACCTTTGGACAGGAGGAGGGAGCGGCATTGCCCAGCTGGCCCCAGGCAAGTGCCTTAGAGAGCTTAGTGAAGGAGGGACACAAACGGAAGGTCACTTTAGACCAGTCAGGTGTCAAGTTCCAAGTTCTCTTGTTTTCTTTCTATCATCACAACCAACGCATCACAAACTTGCAAATAAATAATCAATAAAAGCCTGATGGCTGTGAGAAGTGTCCACCTTCTCAGCCCCTGCCCTTTTCTCCAGTCGATAGCCATCTGTCTGTTTTCCCCTGTGGAGCAGTGAGAGCCTGGACCTCTCCTTTCCTCGCGGACAGAGTAGCTCCTGGCTTCCCACTGTTGCTAAGATTCCCCCACCCACCACTTCCTGGAATTCCAGCGTATTTGCACATTGACAGCGCTCATGAAGTTCATGAAATCAAGCACGTGAGCACGCTAAGCGACTGCAAACATCAACAGGCAGAAATTACGTAAAAATAGCATCAATTAAAGTGAGAAGTAGGGAATTCCCTGGCCGTCCTGCTGTCAGGACTCTGCCTTTTCACTGCCTGGGTTTCAGTCCCCTGGTGGGGGAGCTAAGATCCCACAAGCCACGTGGTGCGGCAAAAACCCCACAAGAACAAAAACAACAGAATGTTGCGCTTTCAGTTTTACAGAAGGATATTTCTCGGTCCATGAAAACTCCAAATATAGTTGACACAGAACGGTAATTCTCAGCTTCTCATCACAGAAACTCCAAGTTCATGCGTTCTTAACTGGTTTTGTTTTTCTTTTTGCATAAAGGTGGAATGTCAGATTCCACAGTACCTTACGTTTGAGAAATGGAATATATTTCCTGCCACATCGTTAAGCAAAGGACGTCACAGACATCCGCGATTGCAGCCCTCCAAAGTGAGCCGGTGAGCCCTGAGGGAACTCAGGAAGGAAAAGAACACCTGCAGCCTAGCAGCCACCAGACTGCAGCCACTCCCTGCGGTGAGCCACGCGGAAACTCAGGGTGTGAAAACACAGGACGCTGGCCCCAGAGAGCTGAGGTGCAGATCACAGGAATGATTTCGCTGAGCCCAGACTCTTAAATCTTCCCATGTATAGAAAAGCACTAACTTCCTTAACTTGAGATATCTGGTTTTCCTTAATTAACAATAATCTTCTGACGGTCAGACTACCTGCCCTTTGTTGCAAAAACTATAGAATCTGGCTCCGCCCCCCTCACCTCCTCAGAGCAGTTTCTCAGGGTTTCTTGAGATGCTGCCTCCTGGGCTTGAAGTCCTAAAAATTCCTGCCGAGTAAAACGTAACTCTCAACTTCTAGGTTGTGAATATTTTTTAGGTGGGCACATTTCACCTATTTCTAATTCCGCCTCTTCTTGATTTTATCTTGTTTAGATAGACGTCCCGGATTTCTCTGCCTCATTTCCCTCTATTTCATGCCCAAATCCCAAAGTCCTCTGCTGCCTCTTGCTGGATGCTGTGGCGGAAGGATGCTCAAACCCCCCACCAGCTCACCCAACTGAAGCGCGGTGAAACGAAACTTGAAACTGAAGTGCTGGAGACCAGAAAGGAAACCGAAAGTCTGCCGGACCTCTGGCCTGCCGGGGGCCCCGCCCCGCCCCGCCCGACCTCTACCCTGGTCCTGCGCTCCGCGCCCTCCTGTATCTGCCCAGCGCTCAGCTGCCCTTCAGACGCTGCGGGACCGGCTCCAGGTTCGGTCCGGGGTAAAGGGTGTGAGGGCGTCTCGGGGGTCCCGGGGCGCTGCGGTCTCGCAGGGGCTCGAGGTCTTTGACCTGATGGGCGGGGAGGTGCCCGGCGCGGGCGCTGGGCGCGGGGGATGCAGGGCGGGGGCGAGGGATGCGGGATGCTGCGGGGGGCGGCGCGTCGCAGAGCTCCGGAGTTGCAAGGGGGCTGTGGGCGCTGGCGGGGGCAGGGAGCGCTGAGATCTGAGGTCTGAGGAGGGAGACGAGCGCGCAGGCACTAAGGGTCCTCTTCGGAGAAAGGGTGGGCCTGGGGTTGCTGGGGAGACCAAGGCGCGTCAGAGGCGGGCAGGGCCGGTGAGCCCTGGACGGGGCAGCGCCAAGCAGCTTCCTCACCCCTGCGGAGCCTCGGACCCAAACCAAACTTGCAGAATCAGAGTCTGCATTTTCCTAAGGTCTCCCAGGTGATTCCTACATTTCAGTGGCTTAGCGCTGTAAGAATTTTTTTTTTTTAACGAAGTATTCACGGCCAAGGGGTACGCATCCGTTTTCTATTGCTGTGCAACAAATGATGACCCCTTCAGTGGCTGAAGTCCGTCGAAATTCACCGTGTTAGAGTTTCGGTGGAGGGGAAGTCCAGACACACGGGGGCTGAGCGCGGACCTGCATCTCCCGGCTGGAATGAAGGCTTCCGCTGGCTGGAAGGAGACAGTGCCTTGCAGCCCGTGGGGTTGGAGCTCCCTGTTTCTTGTTGGCCGCAGGCTCCTCCTGGCCTGTAGGGACCCCGCTGAGGGGCTTAGCCTCAGCTTTAGGTCTGCAGAGCCAGCAGGAGAATCTCCTGTGTATGATAGCCTCGCAGATGTACGCCCATCGGGGGAGACGCTGTCCCACTAAAGTCCCAGGTCCTGCCCACGCCCAGGGGACAGGTTATGGGGGGCGGGGCACGCCGGGGAGGCTGGGGTCTCAGAGGCCACCCTCAAGTCCTGCCCACTGCGGGCCAGCTCCTCTCCAGGCCACGTTTCAGGAGCGGTCCCCTTGCGTCCTCCACCATCGCCTGGACCATGTCCTCTGGCTCTGGCTGTCTCTCCTCCAACGTGTAGTCCACGATTCCGCTTTTTTTCCCTTCTTTCGATTTAAGATTTTAAAATCAGAACCCAAACAAGGTTCTGACACTTCTGTGTTTGGAAGTTTGTTACCATCTCTTTTATCCTCTTGCAATTTATTTCTTAATAAGCTGGGGGGTTTTGTTTTAAACTTTATATTGGTGGTGGGTTGCTGTTGTAGTGTTTTTAATCTTGTCTTGTAGTGATTCTCCTAGTCCTCTTGGCATATTTTAACATTTAACATGTTCTTCTGTTTTCTACATTTGTAAACCACAGTTCTTGCTACCAGAGTTTTGATCAAACTCAGGTTTAAGATACTCCCCTCCCCCCGCTGGAGTATTTCACACTGGTGTAGTTCTGTATGGAAACAGCTCTTTGCCTCTATTTTTGTTGTGTTATCACCTAAAAATGCCGAGATCGATTAGTTTACTAGAAGCTGTAAACTGGAAACACCCAGTTCTACATTTTTGTCTCTGTTTGTTAGCTGGGTTACCCCCGGCCTCACAGAAATGAAGCCTCCCAATTTGGCTAATTGTATTAATGTCATACTATCAGGGTTTGTCATAATTTATAGTATTTTATGACTTGAATTCTTGTGATTTGTGTCTATGTTGACTCAAAAATGGAAAACCAGTTAGCAGCACTTAACAAAATTATGATTATGTACAATTGTAGGAAGTCTTTATCTTTGGCTGGGAAACATAGTTCTATATCATTAAGACTACCACTTGAAATGGATACTTCTCAAAATTCAAAGTGTCATGCATACTCTTATTTTTCTTTTTAGCTTCCTTTAATTCTTGTGGATCATACGTAATTTCAATGTTTCTTTTGATTGCCCTCTTTATCTTTTTTCTTCAACTTTCTGTACTTTTAAAATAAATTTTCATTTAAGATGAGTAGTTGGTGAAGTTTCCGACTTTTTAAAAATTTTTTAATTAATTAATTTTTAAAATTCGTTAATTTATTTTTGGCTGCGTTGGGTCTTCGTTGCTGCGCGCGGGCTTTCTCTAGTTGCGGTGTGCGTGCTTCTCATTGCGGTGGCTTCTCTTGTTGTGGAGCACGGGCTCTAGGCACGTGGGCTTCAGTAGTTGTGGCGCGCAGGCTCAGTTGTTGTGGCTGGCGGGCTCTAGAGCGCAGGCTCAGTAGTTATGGCTCACGGGCCCAGTTGCTCCGTGGCATGTGGGATCTTCCCAGACCAGGGCTCGAACCCGTGTACCCTGCATTGGCAGGCGGATTCTTAACCACTGCGCCACCAGGGAAGCCCCTGACTTCTTAAATGTCTAGTAGTACTGTCTTTTTCCTCTCTTGATGAATTGAATGACTGTTTGCATGCAGAATTCTTAGTTCAAAATATTTTCCTCTCAGAACTTTGAAAGTATTCTTTCCTTTTATCAAGACATCCATAATGCTCTCATTTTGATGTGTTGTATCTGTGTGCCAGGTACTAATTTAATCCATTTGTATGCATCAGCTCATACTTTTAAATGGCTTGAAAACACAGCCAGGGGGAGTAATATGATTGTCTGATGAGTGGATGAGTGAAGTGAGAACCGAGAAAGTAACTTACCTCAACTGTAGTATGTTCAGAACTGGGGTGAGAAGCCCGGCGTCCTGCCTGTGAGCAACTCTGCTCACATCTGCCTGTCTGCCTTACACCTCTTTGTGGTGCTTCCGTCTTCCTCTGTATTCCTGGAGCTCTTCGGTTTTCACAGGCTGTGTCTAAGCATGGTTTTCTCTTTTGCCATTATTTCTGCTCAGTTCTTGGAAAAAAGTTTCAATCTAAAAAAGTATATTTTTCTTTAACTCTGGCCTAATATCGTTATGTTATGCTAACTATTATATCTTTGATTACTTTTAATTTATCCCCACCCCATTTTGCAATCGTACTTCTCTGTGACTGGAATTACTGTGAAATGGACTTAGAACTTGTTGATCTATCCTCCATATTTTAGTAATTTTTCTGTTTTCCATCTCTTTGATTTTCTCTTCTCTCCTCTAAGAAATTTCCTGGATTTTAACCCCTAGATCGCTAACTTGAAATTTCAGCATGCCCATTCCATTGTTCTGCGTGTTAATTATTTTTCTGAAATTGTATTTAAAATTTTTATGAGCATTTCCTTTTTTTGATTTGCTGTAGCAACCTCTTATTATTTTATTAGTTAATGTCATTGTCATTATTAGAACTGTAACTGGAGTTTTTTTTTTTTTAAGGACGGTTCTGTCCTTGAATCGTGTTTGTTCATCTGGCTTCTTATTTTTTCTTTTCTTCCCCCTTAAATGTCTAGCGATTCTAATTTTTTATACATGTTCACTCGTGGTTATTATGTTAGGTAGCTGGTTTTATTTTCCTTAGCATGTTTCTCCCTTACATGAGAGAGAACTGAGCATAATGGTTGTGGATTCTGTGTGATGTTTAGGTGAGAACGAGTGTGGGGTAAAGTTTAATATGGAAAGCTTCCTGTAGGATGTGTGAGGGTGGGGGAACAGGCCGGGAGTCCCTTACCTGTCAGATGAAGGAGGCTTTATTCTGCCAACATAGCTGTTGTTGAAAATTTGCCCAGTGTCCAGCATGCACTCATGTCCCATTAGTCATTGTTAGTCAATTTCAAAACCTGTATTATCTCTTTCAGTTTATGTGCATTATATTTTCAAGTGAAGGTGTTAAGACTTAATTTGTTTGGAGCTCACTGCTTAATACATGAACTATTAGGTATTCATTTTGTCCTAGGAGTACGATTTAAAAAAAAAAGTCCTGAGACGTTAAGCGTACTGGGAACCTCTGGGATGCTGTGATTTAACCCATCTCATCTCGTGTATCTGATACTGTCTTCCCTGATGCTGTGTCTCTCTGTCCAAGCGACTTCATCCACACCGGTGGCCTCACTTAACCATAATACTGAAATTACTCTCACACTGAGGTCTAGCCCAGACCTCGTGTTTGATCTCCAGACCCGTACTTTTAATTACTTACAGGACATATCCCACAGTAAGTCGAACCCAGGCTGACCACAAATGAACTTAGGCTCTTTCCCTGACGTTGGCCGCATCCCAAGGTTTCCAGCCCAGGGAGCAGCCTCGCCTTCCGTCCGATTGCGTCAGGTAGAATCCTAAGGGGCTCCTCTTCTCTATCCGTAGCTGATCCATTACCTCATCATGTCAAACTCACCTTCTGAGTATCTAAGATTAACATGTGCCTCAAACTACTGTCCAGCTGCACTACACGCTGCTACTACCGTTGCTCTAGAACAGTGGCTTTCTCTCCGCCTCACAGGCGGGGTCTTTGCTTCACCCCACCTAGTCTCTGTACTGGAGCCAGAGTAATCTTCCAAGATGCACAGTCAGTCACATTACTACCTGCTGAAGATCCATCCGTGGGTTTTAGGCTGACAAACGCGCGATCAGAGGCTCTGCATGACTTTGTGTTTCTGCAGCCCAGCGCAGCTGGCTTCTTCTCAGGACCCAGAACCATCCACACACTTTCCTGCCACAAGGCTTTTGCGCCAGGCGTTCTGGGTTCTCTCTGCCTGCAGTGCTACCCACCCCACCCCTTTGTTTAATTAATTCTCGTCTTATCCTTCAGAACTCAGCTCAAGCATTGCTTCTTTAGGGAAGTTGCCACTGACCTTTTGACTTTGTCGCATTTGCAACGTTCCATTGTTTGTATGATTATCTGATTGATATTTATCTTTCCTGGTAAATTTTTTTTTTTTTTAAACTTTGGGTTTATTTATTTATTTATGGCTGTGTTGGGTCTTCGTTTCTGCGCGAGGGCTTTCTCTAGTTGCGGCAACTGGGGGCCACTCTTCATCGCGGTGCGCGGGCCTCTCACTATCGCGGCCTCTCTTGTTGCGGAGCACAGGCTCCAGAAGCGCAGGCTCAGTAGTTGTGGCTCACGGGCCTAGTTGCTCCGCAGCATGTGGGATCTTCCCAGACCAGGACTCGAACCCGTGTCCCCTGCATTGGCAGGCAGATTCTCAACCACTGCGCCACCAGGGAAGCCCATTCCTGGTAAATTTTAAGTTTCGTGGGAACTGACAGCATTTTGACTTTTGTTCATTCTTGTATTCCCAGTGCCTAAAGTTTTGTTTAACACACGGTAGTCATTCAGTACTGTTTGTTGATGGAATAATTCCTTTCTAATTTTTCTTTCTTTGTAGGTCTGCCGTTTTCATTAGCATCTGCCACTTAGAGGTACCACAGTAAAGGATATTTGCTATATTTAATATTTTCCAGTTCAGGTTGGAGGCACGTGGCAAGAATGGGTAATTTTCAATTTAAAATATTTATAAATTGTAAAATAATGATTCTGCAAGTTACACAGATTTAATAGAATTAACTTTATGACTGTTTTTTCTTTCTCAAATAATTTGTAAATGATAGCTCTTTTAAAAAGAATTGATTGAAAATAATTCATTCTCTTTCTCTCTCTCTTTTTTTTAGGTTTAGAAAAGTACCAGATGCTTTTAGAGAGAATGTCACAGTTGATTTTGGATCAAATGGCAAAAGCTGAGTGAGTGTTGTAGTAATAAATCAAGAGATATAAACTTCTACATCTTATTCCCTGTGTATTGGATTGGCCTTAAAGCGATTATCTATCATCTACCGTCTGTCTATTATCTATCTATCTATCTATCTATCCATCCATCCTTCCATCTATCCATATTATCTAATCTATTTATCATTTATCTTAGTATAAGTATTATAGTATTTTATATATATATATGAGGTTGTTGAAAAGAGAACTTTTAGAGCTATTTGATGGTCAGTGGAAACAGTCTTCTCTTGCTTTATTGTCCGTGGCTGTCAATGGATCCATCGTCTTATGAAAGGATGAGATTTTTTTTTTTCCCCGTATTTGAGAGCATTTATTCAATCTTCTCGAAATCATGCTTACAATTTCCACATATTTTTTTTTAAACATCTTTATTGGAGTATAATTGCTTTACAATGGTGTGTTAGTTTCTGCTTTATAACAAAGTGAATCAGTTATACATATACATATGTCCCCATATCTCTTCCTTCTTTCATCTCCCTCCCTCCCACCCTCCCCATCCCACCCCTCTAGGTGGTCACAAAGCACCAAGCTGATCTCCCTGTGCTATGCGGCTGCTTCCCACTAGCTATCTATTTTACGTTTGGTAGTGTATATATGTCCATGCCACTCTCTCACTTTGTCCCAGCTTACCCTTCCCCCTCCCCATATCCTCAAGTCCATTCTCTAGTAAGTCTGTGTCTTTATTCTTTATTCCCGTCTTGCCCCTAGGTTCTTCATGACTTTTTTTTTTTTTTTTTTAGATTCCATATATATATGTTAGCATACGGTATTTGTTTTTCTCTTTCTTACTTACTTCACTCTGTATGACAGACTCTAGGTCCATCCACCTCACTACAAATAACTCAATTTTGTTTCTTTTTATGGCTGAGTAGTATTCCATTGTATGTATGTGCCACATCTTCTTTAGAAAAGATGAGATTGATGAAGCAGGAAGGTCTATATTCAGATATAGGTGTTCAGTCCCTGAGTCCAGCCCACATTTTGGCCTTAGATAACGTGCTCTCTTTTCGAGCCTCAGTTTCCTTCCCTGTTGAGCGGAGGTGGTGCTGATTCTTCCTGTGAAGGACACTCATGCATGCGGATGTCTTTGGCAAGTCAGTGTAGAGACCAACATGAAAGAATTACTCAGTAAATCAAGCTATTGATGATAATGATGATGAAGATAATAATGATAATAAAGCTGCTGCCTTTTGGGCCTGATTTCATCTTCGTGTAATTTTTCATTTTCACTGTTTGTGTTTTAGTTATGACAGTCTGTTCAATGATTTTGTTGAGTCTGAGTTTTTTCTGATTGATGGAGACTCACTGCTGATGACATACGTCTGTGAGAAATCCTTGCGGCCTGAACAGGGCCTGCACTTCTTCTACCTGGTTGAACGCTACCTTGTGGATCTGATTAGTAAAGGAGGACAGTTTGCCGTCGTTTTCTTCAAGGTAACGTGACAGTTGGGTTCTTTTCTATGATTTGAGAACTAAGACTACAATGACATTGTTTTATAAGTAGATTTTTTTTTCTTATTTCAAAGTGAAGTAGATCTATAAAAATTCAGCAAATTTAAAGGGAAGAACAGAAAAAAAAAGTGACCCATGATCCTATATTCAGAAATGACTGCATTGAGGATTATTATTATTATTTTTATTGGGGCATAGTTGTTTTACAATGTTGCGTTAGTTTCTACTGTACAGCAAAGTGAAGTAGAGTTCCCTCTGCTCTACAGTAGGTTCTCATTAGTTATCTATTTTATACATACCAGTGTATATATATCAATCCCAATTTCCCAGTTCTTCCCACTCCCCCCTTTCCCCCCTTGGTGTCCATACATTTGTTTCTATTTCTTTGTCTCTGTTTCTGTCTTGCAAACCGGTTCGTCTGTACCATTTTTCTAGATTCCACATATATGCGTTAATATACGATATTTGTTTTTCTCTTTCTGACTTACTTCACTCTGTATGACAGTCTCTAGGTCCATCCACGTCTCTACAAATGACCCAGTTCAAAAAGACACACGCACCCCAGTGTTCATTGCAGCACTGTTTACAATAGCCAGGTCAACCTAAATGCCCATCACAGACGAATGGAGAAAGAAGAGGTGGTACATATATACAATGGAATATTACTCAGCCATATAAAGGAATGAAATTGGGTCATTTGTAGAGGATTATTTTTTATTTGCCTTCATGGAGCTTTCCTGTGAGGACACACAGGACCCTGGAGGAGGGGGAGGGGTGTCCTCGGAAGCGGCCGAGCTGATCTCCGGGTTCTAATCTCCCAACTCCAAGTAGATCCACCTCTGTCTTCAAAACTCAACAGTTTGTTTGAGCCCAGAGGTGGATCAAACTCACCAATGCTGCTTTGTTCTTATTTGCTCTGCAGTAAATACATCCAAGGGAAGACACTTGGTCTTGTTTTTTTGAACGTGCATATAACTAATGAAATTTTAGCAGTTTCAAGTACACGTCTGTATCATACCACCTCCTCCTCCTCATTCTATCCCTAAAGGTAACCAGTGCGTTATTCTTGGAGGTTTTGGTGCATGTCTGTTCAATTCTTTTGTGATCCATATTATCGTTAGATATTTGAACATTGCTGACTGCCTGCAAGCAATGCACGAACTGTGGGCTTTTGATAAAAACCGGTGCTACTTCCGGATGACCTGGGACTGTCCCTGCAGAGTGCTCCACCCCAGCTTTCCCTGTGGGTGATTTATAGCTACCATTTGCTTTTACATATTTTTCTTTCCTTTTTCTTTTTGAAGTGAGATTGGAGAGGAGAAGAACTAGAATGGGAAGGGAAAGTGTGGGTTAAAGGGGACACGTGTATTTAAACCCAAATTGTGATTTGTGGCATGTATTTGCAAAATGACAGTCAAGGATCAAGGGTCTGTGTTCTGACTATAAAACAGAATACAACTATGTTGGAACCTATTCCTTTAATGACTTTCATGGTATGTGTTAACCAACAAAACTAGTAGACAGGTAGATGATGATTTCAAAATTGTCTGCCCCACAGGATGCTGAGCATGCGTACAGCAACATCCCTGAATTTCTTCCTCTGAGAATGGCATTAATTCTCCACCTTCAGCATAATACCGACATTGATGTTCGGACAGACTTTTCTGGGTGCTTCTCACAAGAGTGGAAAACTTTCTTGGAAGACAGTTACCCGTATTTTCTGATCGTTGCCGATGAAAGCCTGAGCCATCTACAAGTACACCTTTTCAACTTTTTAATCATTCAGTCCTGGGCAATGAAGGTCAATGCTGTGCTCTTCTCGGGCCAAGCATCTGATGTCCTTCGACTTTACGCGTACTTTATGCCGAGCAAGTACAGAAACCGGATGTTTTTCCAGAAGGTAGTTTGCACCTAAAAGACAAACTTTTAGAATTTCACGAAATTTTCTACATTTCTTGACTCAGTTTTATTTCTACCTCTTTTATGGAAATTATCATAGGTTTAACAGAGAGGTATAGAAAAATAGAAATGATAATAATAAAACAAAAATGCAGTCATTTATTGGGCAGTTGTTGTCATAACAATAGTGCTTGGTACTTCCCATGAGTCATTTTATTTAACCTTCACAGTGACCCTGTGAGGGAGGTCTTAGTGTTGTCTGTGTTGTGCAGATGATGAAATAGATACTTTAACAAATAATCTGCCCATTGTCAATTCCAAATCCAGTAATACAGCCTGGATTTGAAAAGAGGCAGCCTGACCCCAGCCCTTCTGTGCTTAAGTGTGGCATGGGGTTCCACCTCCACTTAGGAAGGCCAGACGCGCGTCCACATACTAGTGAAATGATGGTGAATATGGTAGCTTTTCATGAGAAAACAATGGAGAAAGTTGATGAAGTAGAATTTAAAAAAAAATTTAAAAAAAATTTTGGCCGTACTGCATGGCACATGGGATCTTGGTTCCCCGACCAGGGACCCAGCCTGTGCCCCCTGCATCGGAAGCATGGAGTCTTAATCACTGGACCGCCAGGGAGGTTCCTGAAATAAAATGATTTCTTAACATTAAATCATTAATAGAATTTTCAAATTATTTAGAATTTTAATCCTGTGATTTTATTATTTTGCTGTATTGGTATAATTGGTAATGACTCTATTGAACGTTTGGGAGTTCAAAAATGCTTACCAATTTTAGAAATAAATTTTGTTTCTGTCTAATTTTCACTACTTACAGTGAATTTAGAATGTGAAGACAATTCTATATATCATCAAAATGATTTTTGTGTCAGTTAACATTTTCACTTTTTTGAGTTTAGGGTCACACCCCTCGGGGCACTGGCGACATCTGGATGGTTGTCACAAAATCCAATAAGATAGTTTACTTTGCTTTCGTTAGAACTTCAGTCATTAAACTATTTCCAACTCTGGTTGCCTGCTGTGAGTAGGAACAGCCTTGTGTGTGTGGTTTTTTTTTTAGTTAAAAAAGTTATTTTTTATAGTGATAGGAGGTCCTGTAATCCGTTCATTTCATTTTTTATTCTGTTAGAGCAATTTCTGAATCTGTGTTTGAAGAGTCCCTACAAACTTCCTTACCAGTCTTTCCTCAAGAAAAACATTTTTTAATGGAGGATTTTATTTCTGGTAAAATAATTTATTTCCTAGTTTATTGAACACTCACCTTAAAGCGGTGATTTCATTGATCAATTTGAGGACTATGTGAAATGTGTATAAAAATGCCATGCATGTTGATAATGGCTGTTGCTGGATGATCATTACCTGGGGAAGGCGGTTATGCTATTCTCTCTGCGTCTGTTTGAATTTTTCTCTAATAAAATCTAGTGCATTAAATGGGTAAATTGTTTCTTTTTGAGGTATTGAAAATGTTCTAATATTAGATTATGGCAATTGTTGCGCAACTCTGTAAATTTACTGAAAGCCATTGAATTGTACCCTTAAAGTGAGTGGATTTTGTGTCATGTTAATTATACCTTCATGAAGTTGTTAAAAATAAAATGGACCTAGACAAAAATTAATTTGGCAAAGACAACCTAGTGCTCTTTGGCAGGCTTTAAAAGCATTGTTGATGATCTGTAATTACATTAGTGTATTTTTTTTTTTACTTAGGAATATATTGTAACGATAGTATCTTCAATATATGATTTTCTTTAGTTGGAAAGTAATGTGATATATTATTTATGACGATTTATGTGACTTGCCTTCGTTTTGCAGAATGAAAAGAACATTGAGAATGCTTATAAAACCCTGATTAAGCAATTGGAGAAATGTAGAGATTTAGCATTAGGACGTCTTTTTGGAAATTTAAAATGGAAAAATATGATGGAAGAGGTACTGAAACTTTTAAAAAACTTTATTTGAATGAATTGTTTAATTATTAACAAAATGCAAACATAGTTCAGAGTTCTCATATACCTCTCACCCAGCTTCCGCCCTCAGTGTTAACATCTGATGTAACCAAGGTACGTTTGTCAAACCAGGAAATTAATATCAGTATAATAATATTAACAGACAAACATATTAATAACAGACTTTAATACACCACTTTTTCTGATTATCAGAAAATTCTTCACAAATTTTATTTTTACTGGATGCCTAATATTTCTCTAATGCTGAACATTTAAATTGTTTGAAAATTGGCTTTAACAGATAACTTTGTGATGAACATCTTAGAGCATAAATCTTGGTACACATTTTGTATGACTTACCTAACCTGCATACCTAGAACTTGCATAGTCAATCAGAAAGTATCAACATACATAACGATAATCATATGTATTGCCAAATAGCTTTGCAGTAACTCTGTGCCTATCTATACTCTGATTTGCAAATATAAGAGAAATGACACGTCACATGATTTCCAGTGCTATTATCCTTAAAATATACTTTGCTAATTTGAAAGTAAAAATATGCTATCTAATTATCCTTTTTGTTACTAAAATGGTTGAACACTTTTATTAATATTTGTATTTTATGAATTACATGCTCATCTCTTATTAAAGGCTTAGATGTTTTATTGATTTATAGGAGCTCTTTACATATTTAAACTTGTAATAATTTCATTGAAATACTTATTATTTTCCCATTTTGAATTTTGTTTCTTCCTTTAAACAGAAATGTTTATAGTTTTGTGTAGTCATATCTATTTTTCTCTTCTGTATGAGTTCTTCTAGTAAGATCACTTATGATTGAAAATATTTTTCTAAATATCACGACATTTTACCATTTCCTTCTGTGACAGGCATGTGAAACTATTTCTCTGCTTAAGCAACTGTGGCCGGAAGGATCTGACATTCGGCAAGTTCTTTGTGTTACTTCGTGCTCCTTGTCTTTGAGTTTATACCATCACTTTTTAGAAAACAGATCGAAGACCACCGATGCTCAGAAAGCTAACATCCAACAGGTGTGATACGTTTACCATGAAACACCAGTGAAATTGTATTTATTTATTTGATTTTACTGAAACATCAATTGTGCTGTTAGATGGGTTGGTGTTCTACTCACAGATGTTTCCCTTAGTACATTTTTAGTCAAAGGTGTCCAACCCTCCAGAGGAAGATAAGAAAGTGGCCCTTGGTGAGAGTTTACCCCCTTATGATGTTCTGGGCTCTTACATGCCTTGTGCCATTAAATCTTCATGACAGCAGTTAAAGGGAGGTGCTGTGATTCTTACTGAGGTTCAGAGAGTCCAGGGAACATTCGTCAAACCCAAGGATGAAATACAGTGTGGATTGAAACCGGGTCTGTCTGTCTTATCCAAGCTCCACTCTGTCCACTGCCTTGTGCAAGGACCTTCCTGCTGTCCTGGCTGGACCGATGCTAAAGCCACAACTTCTGTAGGGCTGACGGAGGCCATTGAGACTCTATTGACTGTTGTGGGTTTGTTCTCCAACCAACTAGCCATCCCTGTGTGTCTGCACACGTGCACGCATGCACTCAGACACACACGTGTACACGTACTGTGTTGTTTACAACCTGAGCGCTGGGGAACTCCTGGTTGAAGATTCTTAGGAGAGAGAAACGCGGCTTGGTCTCTTTCTTTCATAGTTGCAGAAACGAACAGGGCTCATCGTCTTTCTCCTGTGTCCTTTAGGTCTGCTTGAATAGTGTCTTTGCAAAATAACGTAGATGGCTAGGCATGCCATTTTAAATGATCACAAGAGTGATACTAAAGCACTTGTGTCTCTGGGGCTTCTCATCGTTGGGCCCCGTCTGGCCCTGTGGAGGCACACTGAACAAGCCTCAGTCTGGTTCCAGTGACAGCCCTGCAAACATTGTCCCATCAGGTTAAATATGTCCACTCCTTTACCCTGTTTCCACTTGGGTACGTTTTCAGATCGTACCGGTTTCCTCACCCTGGTAGTTTCCCATATAACCTTTAAAATAGGGCGCCTGGGAGAGAAGAGACGGTGCATTTCACGTGTGGCCCCCCTGTGCAGAATCCTGTAGCTCCTGACTTCATGCGCTGCTGGGTCAGCTCATGTGAAGTTGGGCTCAACTAAGAACACAGGAAGTTGCTTTATGTAAACTGCTACTAAGCTGGCGGTTCCCTGTCCCTCTTACCCAACATGTGTGTTACGTGAAGAAAAGAACTTTCGCAAAAATGCAGAGTGAACAGCGTGAGAGCGTGTGGTTGCTGCCCACGTGGTGCGGCTGCACCTTCTCCGAGGTGCCCAGGCATCAGGCCGTGTCCTGGCCGCGGTCCTCTGACCCACCTTCTTTATTTGATGCAGGCGGAGAGGAACTGCCCCACCCTGGAGGGGGTGACAGATTGGTGTAGACTGCACTGTCTCAGCGTGGCGTTTCTCCTCCACTTACCTCTTTCCCAAAGAGCGTGTACCAGATTCATCACTTCCCACTGGATTAAGGACCTTCAGACTTTCTTAACAATGGTAAGTATACTCTTGATTAGTTTATTTTTTTGTTTCAATTGTTAGATGTAGAAAAACCACAGTGACCTTCAAAAACAGATTTGTATGGGAACAGTGGCAGCCCTTTGGCAGCTTTAACGGTGTAAGGGCCTAAATAAGTCACTTCCCAACTTCAACAACTCTGGGTGGTAAAAACCAACAGCTTGGTGTGTCTTCAGCCTGAGGGGGTGTATCGTAGCCCCCCTTCTGGTCTGTGTCAAGATCAGGATTTTGTGTCATCAACTATAAGAGATGGCTTCTGTCATGTTCTGTTCTTGAGCGCAGTTGAAGAAATCAGTGTAATAGTTGATTATCTTCGCCTATTCTAGACGACATTTAGAGGAAATCTGTAGACTTTAAAAAAATAGCAAAAGCAAAAGAAAATCTTACCCAGAGGCCCACCACTCAAGTCAATTCTGGTAACTGTTAATATTTTGGTTTATTCTGTTTTAAATGCGTAGACCTTTTTTCTGTTATTTGTTATTGTTTCTAACCCTGGAATTATATATATATAATTTTTTCTTTTCACATATTTTTCTATTTTCTTCCACACTCTTGGTTAGTTCATTTTGTAGTGGCTGCTGGCTACTTTTTAATGGGTGTCCCATGCTTGATTATTCATTCCTCATTATGGGATATTAAGAGAGTTTTGGTTGTACTATAAATGCTGCTGTTCTCCGGGTTCTGTGTGTGTAGGCTTTTGCCTTTAACGTGGGGACTCCATGCCCAGAAATGGGATTAGTGGATCAATTTAAATGGACATTGTTTAAGGATCTTGATACTTACAGTCAGAATGTTCAAGGAAAGTGCTTTAGAACCAATCAGTTAGGAAGCCAGTCCACAAATATTTATTTAATGCGCGTGCATCGTGTGGATCACATGAAAAGAAGGTGTTCACCCAGCCCACCCAGCACTTTCACAGAGCTTCATCTTGCAGGGAGACAGATAAGGAATTTTTAAAACTACTCCTGCAGGATAGAAACTGCAGGACGCTTTAGAATCTGATAACACAAAGACTGAACTCAATCTGAAAAGGATGACTTCTCTTAAGAAATGAAGAGAAGTTAAGTAACCCAAGTCTATGAGTAGGAGTTAGCAAGCTGGAGGGAGGCTGCACGCCAGATTCTAGGAGGTAAAGCAGCCTGTGTGATCGTGCTGAGGATGGTGTGACCGAGTGCCACTGGACTAGAGAGAACACAGGAAAGGGACAAAGTGGAAGGGACGGGTCAGAGGCAGACCCCGTGGCCCCTGCAGGTGCTCTTAGGAGGGTGGAGACGTAACCTGATGACAAGCACAGTGAGAGGCAGCTGGATGGTCTCTAGCAGGTCAGTGGCGCTTTCATTTCAAAACAAGTGTCTCAGGTTCAGTGCGGAGGGCGCATCAGAGAGGTGAAACGTGGACTTGGGAGGCCAGTTAGGTGACTGTCACCTCCGTGCCTGTAAGTGGTGCTGATGTTGGGGACAAGGGCATGGGCAGAGGGCTGGGCAGTCGATCATGATTTGAGGTGTGGGGCTGACAGGTTTAGTGAGTGAGCGGTGGGGGCAGGGAGGAGTCGGAGGACAGTCTCCTCTTGAGCCTCCGGGGGGAGGGGAGGGTGCCATGGTCCACGGGATACGGGTGGAGGCCGCCGTGTGTTCAGTTTTGGAAAGAGTGCGTTTGAGGGTCCAAGGACATACGCAGATGGAGGTACCAGGTGCGCTGTGTTAATACTGGTTTGGAGCTCAGCAGAGCGGGGTGAGTTGGAGGTAAAGACTGGGAGTCATCAGCCCACGGATGTTCATGTAGTGGACGAAATTATGTTGGGAGAGAGATGAGAAGAGGGCCCGGGGCAGAGACCCGAGAAAGTCCAACATGCAGTGGTCCCGCATAGGCTGAGGTGCTGGGAAGGAGCTGCTGAAAGGGACGGAGAGGAGAGAGGGGAACGGATGGTTCTGAGAGACAGGAACCGCGTCTCCCAATGTGGGCGTGGCTAATAGGATCAGGTGTGTTGAGAGCTGTAGGGGGTCCAGGACTGAGCACAGTCTACTGGGTTCAAGGGCACAGGGCTCACTGCTGATGGGAATCAAGAGGCAGGGGAGCAGAGTGATGGGGGGAAAAGTCAGTGTCAGTGATTCACAGGTGAGTGGGAGGGAAAACAACGGTGGAGAGGACTTTCTGTGCAAGAGGATGAGAATAAGGGAACGCAAAGGGCAGAGCTGGCACCTGGGTCAACTGAGAGTGCCTTGCAGCTCTGTTCACAACAGCCAAGACACAGAATCAACCTAAATGTCCATCAACAGAGGAATGGACAAAGAAGATGTGGCACATACATGCAATGGAATATTACTCAGCCATTAAAAAGAATGAAATAATGTTATTTGCGGCAACATGGATGGACCTAGAGATTGTCATACTGAGTGAAGTAAGTCAGACAGAGAGAGACAAATACCATATGATATCACTTATATGTGGAATCTAAAAAAGATGGTACAAATGAACTTATTTACAAAACAGAAACAGACTCACAGACATAGAAGACAATCCTATGGTTACCAGGGTGTGTAAGGGGGGAGGGATAAATTGGGAGATTGGGATTGACATATACACACTACTCTGTATAAAATAGATAACTAACAAGGACCTCTGTGTAGCACAGAGAACTCTACCCAATATTCTGTAATGACGTATTCAGGAAAAGAATCTAAGAAAGAGTGGATATAGGTATATGTATAACTGAATCACTTTGCTGTACACCTGAAACTAACACAACATAGTAAATCAACTATACTCCAATATAAAATAAAAATTAAAAAAAGAGTGCTTTTAAAATGACAGATGGAGCATGTCTAAATGCTGATCGTGGAAACTAAGAGAGGACAGGATGAAAATACAGGGACAGTGGGGGGAGAGGGGAGGGGGTGTGGAGGATACCCTTCTATGGAGGGAGGGGTATGGCCGTTCTTACAGGAGAGAGTGAAGAAAGAATGGGACAGAGTGGCCGTGACGGAGGTTGTAGGGTCTGTTTACAGGTCCTGCTTGCTGGTGTGAGTTTTCTCTGTGAAGCAGGGACAAAGTCATGTGCTCAAAGTCATGGCGAGGAAGCAAGCCCGGAAGTTTAAGGACAGTGAAATATGTGGGAAGTATTTACTGGAGGTGGGGAAGAGTAAGCTCTACTGAGAAAGACACACCACTCTGTCCTGCCTGGAACTTTGGAGGCTTCCCCTGACGTATTTGACAAAAGAATTACAGTGGCACCCGTATGTGTTATCATATACTTTTCTGTGTCCGGTGGGTCTTAACCACATGGCCGTAGGCACAAGGAGGCCAGCTGATGGGATGATATGTACAGAAAGGAACAAGAGAGTTTAGGCGGGGAGGACGCCCTTGGTGGATTTGTACCATTTTATGGAAAAGAAGACAGGAAAACAGGTTTTCGTATCTTTGCAAGGGGGTGGTGCAAATGCTGGGCTAGGAAACAAAGCACCAGAGACAAGCTACAAGGACCCTGTCGTGCAGGGAGAGAAGAGAGGAGCTGCTGACCGGGGGGCCTGGGTGATCCGTAAAGGAGTGTGACGGCCATTACACGGGGCTGGAAGGATGGGCCGGCGGTGGGCGTGAGGAGCCCCTCTTCGGGGCTTGGCAGGCGGATGGACTGTCGTTCCCTGGCCTGTCCCTCCCTCTCCTTTACTTCCCACCTTACTGGAAATGCCTGCCACTCTCTGCCTGAAGGTTTGATCTTCCGGGTCTGAAATGCTGGGGTGTAATGCCCCACCGACGGCAGGTGAGGGCTGGGTGCAGGAGACCCCAGCTTCCTTACACGTCGGGGCAGGTAACCCTGAAATGTGCTCTGTGCTCTCCGAATGCCCCGGTGGAATTAAGCTCTGGTTGTCCACAGGGGTCATGGGTTGGAAAACATGTTCCTCATTGGTTTTCTTTTCTTTCCCGTCTCACTTCTGCATCCCCTGACGGGCGCCTCTTGAGAGCAGTCACAAATTAATGCTTTTCCTTGAAGTTGAGGCTCGGGGTCTGCTTCATGGGGGAGCCCAAACCAAGGCAAGGACGGAGAGCAGGTCCTGGTGATGACGGTCACGGGTATGTCGCGGAGAATGTGACCTGGGTCAGAGGGGGGAGGGGCGTCACTGGATACAAGACGTTCAAGAAGTGTCAATGGCATCGTCCTCTTGGAGGCTGAAGTTATCTGTGGTGCTGGTGAAACTGTGCGCCAGGCAGGGAAGTCATCGTTATTCGGGGACGTGGAGGAGCTAGGAGCATGGTGAGGAGGGGCTTCCAGATGGAGCAGACAGACGGAAGGCAGGCTTTTGGGCCGGGGCAGGAGGATATGTTGGAAGTGACGAGGACACGCCCTCTTCTCCCTCCTGTGGTCAAGCCGTGCGTGCAGCCAGGTTGCAGGGGCGGTGCCTGCTCATCGGGAAAGGCTGCGATCCGCACTGTGGTCCCCTCTTCCTCACTTTTCCTTCCTCAGCAGACAGGTGTGTCAGAACCACACAGAAAGGAATTATTCAGGGCTTATTCGCCTTTTTGTTCTGGGGCCCCTATGGCTATCTGATGAATGCTATGGCCCCTTCCTCAGAATAATATAAATGCCTAAAATAAGGTTCTTAGGGTTACAGGGAAATCAGTTATGGTGAAATACCCTTATCAAAATACTATAACTGCATCGTTTGTGATATAGTAACACATGTGCTTCTTTGTTACTACATTAGATAATCAGATAAATACCGTACTTTCAATGGATGGTGAGTGTCAACAATACCTCGATATGTTTGCAGTGCTTATAATGAAAACATCTGTGATCCCTACTGGTGCCCAATCCCAGCTACCGCTTGGGAGTGACGGTATTTTGTCTGGGTTTGCAATGGAAGAAAATACAAATTTTGCCACAGGTTAGCAAAAATAAAAATGTAATTTTCTGACCCAAGTTCACGGACTCCCCGAATTCTATCAGGTGAAAAACGTCTGTGAAAACCTCTTTTCTGCACTACCTCTCCCTCATAAGCCTGGCCTCCAGCTAGACTGGCAGGTGCCCTTACTTTGGGGATTGGAAAAACAAAAGCCAAATTCCTGGCTTTTAAAATAATAATACATGGGAACATATGTATATGTATAACTGATTCACTTTGTTATAAAGCAGAAACTAACACACAATTGTAAAGCAATTATACTCCAATAAAGATGTTAAAAAAATAAAAATAATAATAATAATAAAATAAAATAATAATACAGTAAGTCCCCTACATACAAACCTTCAAGTTTCGAACTTTCAAAGGTGTGAATGTGTGTTCGCATGTCCAGTCACATAAGTTAGTTCATGTGTCTGGCATGCATTGTCCTGTGCGTGGTTCCTCTACAAGTGGTTGTGCTTTTGTGCACTTTACTATCCTGTAAAGTACTGTCCTGCGTTCCACTTCTATTGGATAACGCTGAGTTAAAGTTCCACATCCATATAGATAAAGAGATTATTCACGTTTGGAGAGCCTGGGTGAGCTATCGTGTGTGGAGCAGAGAAGCCTCCGTTTTTCCCTCTCAGCCCAACTCCCCAAACTCGAACGCTGCCTAAAGGAAGGACCAGGTTTGTGCGCTGAGGTTGCTTGAGTCGCGTCTGCCCTGAACAATCAAATGCCCTTGTTTTAAATGCTCTTTTGACCCGAAAGTAACATTGGAAGCATTAAACCCCGAGGAAAGAACAGAGGCACATTTGAAAGCAGAAGTATTTCTGTAGTCCCGTATCTGTGGGAGAAAAGTTGTAAGAGTCAAGTACGGATTTCTGTGATTGGGAATAAGGACTATGCCGAATCATTCTTGGTCAGCCTGATTTTATTTTAATCTTTCAAGGTGTGACACGTTCATTATGACCCAGCCTGGAAGGGCTCACATCCGTAAGAATGGGAAGAGCCCAGCCCACTTGCCTTTCAGTTGGATTATTGAGATGTTTGAAGTAGTCTAGGTTCTTGCTAATATAAAAATTGTCACTAACTTGGTTTTTATTTCCAATTTCAGAAAAAGTGGTGTGAATACTTCATCCTAAGTAATATAGACGTTTTTGAATCTTGGAATCTGAATTTAACTCACCTTTCCGACTTAAGTGATGAGCTTTTATTGAAGAATATAGCATTTTACTATGAAAATGAAAGTGTTCAAGGTACCACCCTAGTATGTTATAACAATTATGCCTTTACCTAGAAATAAACATTATAAAGGATTTAAAGCTTCAAAATTCTTTTCCTATACTTGCAACATATAGCAGTCATTTTCTTTCAGATATTTGTTTATGCATGTGTATAAGTGTTACTTAGTTGCAATCAGAGTGAATGTTGTATTTTAAAATATTTTTAACTTAATATTACTCCACAAGTATTTTTGGAAAAAATACATCTTTGGGAACTTGGCATTTCTAGATAATTTTAACAGGTGAATTTTTCAGTTAAATATATGCAGAACATTTTTCAGAATATTTACTCTAATTAATGTAATCATGTACTACTATTAGATATTTAGGGAATTTTAAGTTTTTCCAAAGATAAAGCTGATTTATATATTTATTGTATATAATTAATTTTTCTTTCTTTGAATAATTTTATTAGAAGAAATCTTCTGCTGTTTATTCGTAGTCAAAGAAAAATAAAAGACATTTTAAGAGAACTATAACTGATTGAGCATTATTGAAGCTTCTTTGACCTCTAAGATTTGGTTCCTACATATTGCAAGTGTTAGAATGAGTTAGCTACAAATAAATTTAGCAATCCTCTACAAACTTTCTCATTTTTGAAAAATCAGTTTTATTCTGTTTTATTGATTATGAAGTTATGTGTGACATAACATTTTTTATTACCTTGAAGAATAGTTAGATATTCACCATCTGTTATTGTTAGTTAAGACAGTTATAATGTTAATAGTTATCAAATAGGGAAACAGGATAAACTTTAAAGTCTCCAGTCCCACAGTCAACACTAGGGACCGTTTGGCTCTAGGTTCAGTGTGACACTCACAGAAAATTTCACTGTTTGACAAGTATTTCAGAGCTCTGTGAATTTAGTCAAAATGTGTGCTTCTGTGTATGTGTGAATGACTTTCAGTGTTTACTACTTTGAACTCATGTAGGGCTACATTTGAGTTTGGGAAATGTCATTATGAAAGATTATGAACATCTCTGGGATACTGTATCAAAGTTGGTCACAAAGTTTGATGTTGGAAAGCCATTTCCTCTGAGAACAAAACAATTTCCTTTTCTTAAAAAGGATCCATCACCAATCAAAGGTAATAAATCTCTAAATTAATTTGAAATAAAAGCATCATTCCTCTGAAAATGTTTTGAAAGCACCAGTAACTAAATGTTGCAAGTATAAATAATTTTCGGGTACTATGCATTTAAAATGACCTATATTGTCATATCCTTGGGGGCGATAATACTTTGAGTATAATTTTGAACAGTGATATGTTTTCCTTGTAACTAATGTTGTTGCCAATTTTTAAGAAAGCCAGATATATGTGACTTCCATTTCTATCAATCTGGAAGTGTAGATCAAGTGAAAAATCTCTTGTGCGTAATGATGGAAATGTTAGATAAGAGACCAAACATCTTTTTACAAAATCGTAAGCAAGCTCAAAACAATAGGAGGGAAATTTCAGGAGCCAAACATGAAGGGAGAGACTGATCTCTGGGTCACTCTGAGAATTTCTAATTGTAGGTCTGCCCTCCTAAGAATCTGGGTTTCAGTGTACTCAGTCAGCAGAGTCAAGACAACTCTAAGCTGGAAAATAACCTTAAAGCGATCAAAGGAATCTGGCGTGTTCTCTGTAGAGGAACGTCATCATATACCCTGGTTTTACAGGGCTTCTCTGCCACATATGAGTGCACATGCAAATTTATAAACAGCAGAGAAATAAGCCCCCAGACAAACAGTAAGCTGCAAAACTAGAACTCTTAAGTATTTCAGATTTTGTAATTACCAAAAGTAGAATATACTATATGTGTGTTTAAAAATGTTTGAAGGAGTAAAATATGAAATTTGAAACATGAAAAAATAACAAAATGATAGAAAACATCTTCACATTTTAAAATAAAGTTGTAGAAATGAAAAGACTGTCAATGGATAGGTTCAAAAGCTGATTGGATTTGGCTAAAGCAAGAATTTGTGAGCTAGAAATAGATCAAAAGAACTACAGGTACAGTAGCGACGAACACATTACATACCTTAAATTTACACAGGTATACATGTCAATTATATCTCAAGCTGGAGAAATTTTAAAAGAACTGAAAAACAAACAAAAGAAATAGAAAAAAATGATAAAATACATGTTAAAAGACATGGAAGACAGAATGAAGCTGTCTAACCTTTCATTCATTTGGAGATTTGGAAGGAGAGGCCAAGCCACTGTAGATTGGGCCGTATTTGACGAGACCATGGCTGGCATTTGCCTGGATGATGAAAGACAGGGATATGCACACTCAGGGTGTATGATGAGTCTCGAGTGGGACAAAGCAAACATACGCACATGCACACACACAAATACACACTAGGCACGATGCAGTGGGATTAGAGAATGTAAAAAATAAATATCTTAAAAGGACCAGAGTTACTTACAAAGGAATAAAAATTAGTCTCTAATAATAGACTTTCCCAAATATCATGATAGAAGTCAGAACATAATGAAATCATATGTTATTCTTAAAATACAGTTTAAGAAATGAGTAGCATGGACATTTTTCAAAATACAAACACTGATATATCCATCATCCTGTCATCACTGGAGACATTTCTATATCATGAATTTCAGGAAGAATAAAATGACTCCAGATGGAAAGTGACAAAGAAAGCTAAGGGGGGTTGGGAATGTATTGATACAAGTGTATTTTTCAGAGTACAGGGGAAGAATATATATCCCCTTTCATTATGTCAGGATGAGTTCCACCAGACAAAGACGCTTGAGAGCAAGGAGTTTATTGGTCCCAGGAAGATCAAATAAGGGAGTGCTTAGGTAATACCAGGAAGAAAACACAGTCAGTGCAGGGTGTGTTAATGAGTAGGTTTCCATGTGGACAACTACAGGTAAATTTTACTGGTAATCCTAGAACTGCGTGCAAACCACTTCGGAGATGTCTTACCCAAAGAGCAAGGTAGCTGGGGTATTTACCTTGTGACTTTCGTCAAGTCTCGGGGGGCATGAAATCCTTAGAACTCTGGCTGCACCCAAGGCTGTAAGAAGAAAGTGCTCAGGGAGAGTTGTAGGGACTCATAGGAAGGTTTCAGGCAAACGCAGGAACAGTGAACGTCAAGGAAATAACGAGCAGAGCAATTGCAGCTCACATAGAATTATGAACCAGACACTGGATAAAGGGGCATTTGTTAGCCAGCTATTGTATATACGATCAATATGTGACGTGTGATATCCATCTATCATATGTAGGTGTACATGGACATAACATCAAGGAGGATGTAAGAGAAGACTAATGATATCACATAATTTCATTGACATCTGTATTTTCCCCCTACTTTTTTATTTTATAAAAGTATATATGTAAGAGATTCCTGAGTGAGACTTCCATATTTAAATTCCTTGTCTCATAATAGGAAATAAGAAAAGGAACAAACGTTTGAAATAGGAAACATAGGTGTTTTTCTGTCTGTCAGTGTATCTGTTCATCCATCCATCCATCCATCCGTCTATCTATCCTTCTATCTACCTACCTACATGCCTAAATGCTGCCTATTTCTTTATATTCTGCTGTGTTCCAGAATGTTTTAATGTGGAAAATGGCTTTATGGGAAGGGCTGGAATTGATTAATGTAAATAAATAAGATCAATGAAACATGATGTTTTTTTAAATGTGAAATTTTAGAAAATGATGTGTAACATTGCTGTATGAAAGTTTTACATTTGACCTTGTCTTACTACTTTTTTACAGATACCTCCAAGGAAAAGATGGCTAATTTGGGTTTTATTCCAGTGTCATGTCAGGTGGTTGATAAGTTTGCTGGGGACATTTTGAAAGATTTGCCTTTCCTAACGAGGTATGGGGGCCACTGGGTGGAATGGATGAATTACTCATTAAAGCTTTTACAAAGTTCCACAGATTATTTATAAAGAGGTTATATTAGATGTAACATGTGTTTGTAACACATAATGAGTTTAGTTTCAAATTTACCAATGTCTTGTGATCATAACTAGCTTAAAAATCAACATAGTTTTAACCTAAGAGTAAAATCATTCCAGCTGTGTGTTTGTAATTAATGAATGAGTGGATGAATATTTGTTGATGTCGATGGCACGAGATATGGGGTGGATTCTGGGTTCTGAAGCCCCAATAAACTGCTCTTTGGATTCTACCACCCACATTATATCTCGGAAGGAGGAAAGGTGGCTATGATTTTTTTTTTAAATTATTAAAAAATGAGATCTATGCTGTGCTATATTTGGAGGCATGCAATTTAAAATGTGCCTATATTTCTTTTCATCTCATAGCGATGATCCTATTGTAACTTCACTGGTCAAGCAGAAAGAATTTGATGAGCTCGTGCACTGGCATTCCCACAAACCCCTTAGTGATGATTATGACAGGACAAGGGGTCAATTTGATGGTGAGTCCTGCGATTCTGGTGAAATACCTTAAAATCTATTTCACTCTCTGCCTTTTATGTTACAATGAAAAATTTTTCTATTTCTTGAATAACAATAATGTACAAGATATGTAGATATATGTCAGTAAAGAGGGTGAGGAAAGAGCCCCACTTTGCTGACAGTCACGTGTACACAGGCACACAGCTGTCTTAGGAGCAAGTGCACAGAGATGGCATTTGTCCCACAAAAGTTAGAAGCTGTTTTAAGCTAAGACAGTTTATAGTTTAAGACATCTGTGTGCTCCTTAATGGCAGAAATATTGAGGCTATAGGCTTTCAAGCAGTTGCAGCTGCTTTCACGTCACCCATAACAAGGGCAGCAGTTTACCCACCTTCACGCTCAGGATGGAGGCCGTGGCACCACTGAGAGCAAGTCAGCCGAGACTGACTTAGGGACCCTTCTCCCCGGCTCATCCCTTGTCTTCTTTTGTCTACCCCATGCTCACCCCCACCCTTCTTCCAGTGGACAGAACTTACCTTCAGAAGAATCTAAGAGTGGACCTAGTAAGGATGTTCCCACGAAACACTTCCCAGCCTGCTGTTATAAACAACTACTAATATCCTGAAAAATACAAGGGAGTTTTTAGATTAATCATTAACATCCTTCAGAGCCGTTTGATTTACATATGTAGATACAGATATAGAAAAATCAGCCTGCTTAACTAGGCCCTTGAAGTGAGTGCTGTAGTTTTCTCTGGGGATGGGAGTAAGTCAGACCTTGAGTGTTGGGATTTCCTATGTCATTGGATTTTTCCACAGTGAGTCTTTCTGAGCTGCCAAGTTCTTGGCTCTGTGGCCATGGTCTGGAGTAAGGATTTTTCTGTCAAGTGATACAAGAAGCCATGATACCCTAGATGGATATCTTCCTGATTTGGCCTTGACCTTCCCCCTTCTTTTTTTTTTTTTAAATTTATTTATTTATTTATATTTTTGGCCACGTTGGGTCTTAGTTGCTGTGCGCGGGCTTTCTCTAGTTGCGGCGAGCGGGGGCTACTCTTCGTTGTGGTGCATGGGCTTCTCACTGCGGTGGCTTCTCTTGTTGCAGAGCGCGGGCTTCAGTAGCTGTGGCACGTGGACTCAGTAGTTGTGGCTCGCGGGCTCTAGAGCGCAGGCTCAGTAGTTGTGGTGCACGGGCTTAGTTGCTCCACAGCATGTGGGATCTTCCCAGACCAGGCCTCGAACCCATGTCCCCTGCATTGGCAGTGGATTCTCAACCACTGCACCACCAGGGAAGCCCTACCTTCCCCCTTCTTAACTTCATTCACAGGGCACAGAACAGAAGTAATGCCCAGAATCTGTCATTCTTTGTAGCATCCTGATATTTGCTTTGAGAAGTGTACAGTGAAAGGGTGTTTTGTCGCTTGCATCCTTCAAATAAAGTAAGGAATCATTCTGTGGACAAGAGATAGTGTGATTTAAGATTCCTTCTTTAACAAAAGTCATCAGCCTAAGTTACTGTTCCAAACTAAAAAGAAAAGTGCACGTGTGTGTGGGATGGTGTGAAGGATTAGTGAGAACGCTGTTGAAAATATGTAGTAGTGTTGCATTTTAAGTCTTTTCTTTTCCAGAAAAATCTAGAGATCCTCGTCACCTTAGATCTTTGCAAATGTATCATCGTTTTCAACGATTTTATGGGGGGTCATTAGAATCAGTCTCTTCTAAATTTGTTGTACCTCAAGCTATCAAGCCAAAGAAGAATTTCTGTGAACCCAAGAGCAAAAAGATACAGGTAGGTTATATTCATTCTATCAAATTTTTTTTTACTTTTCATTGTCCTTCTTTATTGTTATTTGTTCAATCCCTTTGATAGTTGCTTTCCATGCTACGTTTTTAGAAAAGTAAAGGGATGGGAAAGATACTCCATGCAAATGGAAACCAAAAGAAAGCAGGGGTAGCTATACTTATACCTTAGAAAATAGACTTTAATACAAAGACTGTAATAAGGGAGATAGAAGGTCATTATATAATGATAAAGCTGAAAACCTGAAAGCTTTTTCTCTAAGATCAGGAACAAGACAAGGATGCCCAGTCTCACCACTTGTATTCAACATAGTATTGGAAGTTTTAGCCAGAGCAGTTAGGCAAGTAAAAGAAATAAAAGGCATCCACATTGGAAAGGAAGAAGTAACACTGCCTGTTTGCAGATGACATTATATTATATAAAAACCCCACCAAAAAACTGTTAGAACTAATAAATGAATTCAGTAAAGTCACAGGATACAAAATCAATACACAAAAATCTGTTGTGTTTCTATACACTAATGATGAACTATCAGAAGCAGAAATTAAGAAAACAATCCCAATTACAATTGCATCAAAGAGAATAAAATACCTAGGAATAAATTTAACCAGGGAGGTTACAGTATGTTGAAAACTACAAGACAGTGATGAAAGAAATTGAAGAGGATACAAATAAATGGAAAGATATTCTGTGCTCATGAATTGGAAGAAAGAGTATTGTTAAAATGTCTTTACTGCCCAGTGCAATCTATAGATTTAATGCAATCCCTATCAAAATTCCAATGGCATTTTCCACAGAAATAGAACAAACAATCCTAAAATTTGTATGGAGGCATAAAACACCCTGAATAGCCAAAACAATCTTCAGGAAAAAGAACAAATCTACAGGCATCACACTCCCTGATATCAAGCTATATTACAAAGTTATAGTAATCAAAACAGTATGGTATTGGCATAAAAACAGGTACATGGGTCAATGGAACAGAATAGAGAGCCCAGAAATAAACTCAAGCATATATGGTCAATTAATTTATGACAAAGGAGGTAAGAATATACAATGGAGAAAAGACAACCTCTTCAATAAATGCTGTTGGGAAACCTGGACAGCTACATGCAAAAGAATGAGGCTTGGAACCCTGTCTTATACTATACACAAGAATTAACTCAAAATGGATCAAAGACTTCACGACCTGAAACTGTAAAAGTCCTAGAAGAAAGCATAAGCTGTAAGCTCCTTAGCATTGGTCTTGGTGATGATTTTTTGGATTTGACACCAAAGGCAAGGGTAACAAAAGCAAAAATAGACAAGTGAGACTGTATCAAACTAAGAAGATTCTTCACAGCAGAGGAAACCATCAAAAAAACGAAAAGGCAACTAACTACAGAATGGGAGAAAATATTTGCATATCATATATCTGATAAGGGGTTAATATCTAAAATATACAAAAAACTCATACAACTCAATAACAAAAAATAGAACAATCTGATTAAAAAATGGGCAGAGTAACTAAATGGATATTTTTCCAAAGAAGACATGCAGATGGCTAACAGGCACATGAGAAGATGCTCAACATCACTAATCATAGGGGAAATCAAATCAAAACCACAATGAGATATTGCCTCACACCTGTCAGAATGGCCATCATCAAAAGGGCAAGAAACAACAAGTGTTGGCCAGGATGTGGAGAAAAGGGAGCCCTTGTGCACTGTTGGTGGGAATGTAAATTGGTGCAGCCACTATGGAAAATAGTATATTTCCTCCAAATATTACAAACAAAACTACTATATAGTCCTGCATTCCCATTTCTGGTATTTATCCCAGAAAAGAAAACAGGATGTAGAAGAGATCTCTGCACTCCCATGTTCATTACAGCATTATTCACAGCAGTCACGATACGGAAACAATGTAAGCGTCCAACAAGGGATGAATGGATAAAGAAGATGTGGTCTATATATATATTGGAATATTATTCAGTTATAAGGAGGAAATTCTGCCATTTGTGACAGCGTGGTTGAACCTACAGGTGCTAAGTGATGTAGGTCAGACAGAGAAGGCAGATACTGCGTGGTGTAACTTACACGTGGAATCCAAAAGAAAAAAAAGGTCAAACTCATAGAAACAGAGAGGAGGAACATGGTGACTAGAGTGGATAACCCTACATCATATCATTGAATTTGCTAAGAGAGTAGATTTTAAATATTCTCACCGCCCCTCCTCCCCAAAAAGATAAATATGTGAGTTGATGATGGGTTAATTAACTCAGTGGGGAGAACCCTTCCACAGTGTACATGTATATCAAGCCACCATGATGTACACTTTCAATATCCTACAATTTTTCAGTTATGCCTAAAGTTAAAAAAATATTTGAGCAGACATGAGGACTTTTGCTTTAATAGTCAACAAGCAGCCACCTCAGGCCCAGCTTGGTGGTCTTTGTTTTCTCCTCGTGGCGACAACCTCCTTTTTATTTTCACAGCCAATTTTATCTTTAGTGAGACCATCCAATTACAACGATTTCTTTTTTATTTACTGAAAAGCTTCTTTTATATAGTTATTTTTTTTTTCGAGAGAGGTTATAAAATAGAAAGTTGGCAAAAATTCTAATTACCTAGTGTAAGGTATAAAGACTGAAAAAGATTTCATGTTTTTTTTATCTTCTACATTATTGGAAATTAAGTAAATTATCTCGTGGAGATTAAACAACCTCAGCACCGTGTAAATGTGCTCTTCCAGTAACACTTCAAGCTAAAACAAACACATTGTACCTGGCAAAGAGCCAGGGCTTGTTCTTGTCCTCTTGAGACAGAACCATGCCGAGTTATCCCAGGACAGTACATTTGGGAAGTTGAAACATTGGAGAAACTCCACTGATTCAAATTAAATACTGAGAAAGTGATGGCAATGAAAATTGACTTCATTAAAGGCAAAGTTTAGATGTGAGTTTCATGACTAAGCAGAATAATGGAAGGTTTGTCAGTGTTCTCTTACGGACACAACAGTTCTCTAATTTTCTTTGCACATTAACAGGTCAAGTAGGTGAAAGTGTAGTAGAGGTGGGTCTATATTGTGTGTAAGTTGGTTGGAAATGCTTGTCTAGACAGAGCATACCGGTTTATTTATGATGTTCCTTCCCACCTGCCCCTTCCTCATTCACCCATAAAAGAGGATGAACTTGTGCTGTGCTTGGGACACACCAACAACTATGGCACATTCCTGTCTCATGACAAGGAAAATCACAACTGCATTGCGTGTGATGAGCATTTGATAGAAAGATGCCCGGGCAGGGGAGGAATACGTACTCAGGCTGGGAGAGTTGAGCAAGGCTTTGTGGAAGAAATATCTAGAAGCACAAGTTGGGGTAGGGAGGTGACCGTGGGGGATGGAAGAGGAAAACCAATTCCCGAGAGATCAGGAGACAGAAAAACCAGGGTCCTGGTGTTTCTGATTGTATTACATTTACTCTTCAATTTATAACCTACACCACTTAGAAATCTAGAAAAATTATCTGCACTGAGGCTTTATAGTCATTAAATTGGATTGTCCAAAGATTTCAATTCACAGAGGCTTCAATGTTAAGAAACAGACACTGAAATGAAAATTGTGCCTTGTCAAGAACGGGATGACATTCAAAATAATCAATATACACTTAAAACTATTGTCTCATTCATGCAATGCCATCTTGGACTATTTCCAACTTGTTTTATGACATGTATCCTTCTTTTTTTGGGCAGGAGACCAAGGCTGAAAAAATTACTAGAGAGAATAAGGAGAGGCTATTTGCCAAGGAAGAACAAAAAGAAGAGAAAAAATGGAATGTTCTGTCCTTTTCTATTGAGGAGGAAATGAAAGAGAATTTAAACTCTGGAATAAAGAACCTAGAAGATTTTTTGAAATCATGTAAAAGTAGCTCAGTGAAATTTCGAGTTGAAATGGTGGGGATTACTGCCTGCTTGAGAGCGTGGAAAGAACATTGCCGTGGTGAAGGTATGTGGCTGTGAGTTCTTGTTGATTTGTTTGTTTGAATACATTGGAGAAGAATAAAAATCTAATGATGATAGCTGTTATTTATTAACTGGAAGTTTGTGTTAGAAGGCTTAGAGAAGCCTTAGATGCATTATCTGATTTTGTCCTTGGAGAATTCCTCTAAGTACTATTACCTCTATTTTATCAATGAGCAATGAAGTCTCAAAGGGGGCCCTAATAGCAAAGATACAGCACATTCATAAGCAAATTCAAATCAATTCCTTATCACTTACATGTGGGATCTAAAATATGACACTAATGAACTTACCTACGAAACAGAAACAGACATGCAGACATAGAGATCAGACTTGTGGTTGCCAAGGAGAGGGGGAGGGAAGGATTGGGAGTTTGGGATTAGCAGATGCAAACTAGTATATATAGGATGGATAAACAACAAGGTCCTATTGTAGAGCACAGGAAACTATTGGAAAAGAATATGAAAAAGAATGTATATGTATAACTGAATCACTTTGCTGTACAGCAGAAATTAACACAACAGTGTAAATCAACTACATTCCAATAAAAAAGTTCAAATCAATTCCCAGTCAAAGTTTACAAACAGCCACTTAGAGAGTTGTGGGCATCGTTAAGGGGACCCACAGATGGCGAGGTCCCAGGGAGAGTCTGTCATTCATCTCTGAGATCTGAAGTGCGAACATTTTCTTTCTGGGCAAAACTCGGACCGTGTTTGCCTGGCATGCTGAGTTCTTCCAGAAGTTGTTGTGGTTTCCATGTGCTCTACTTTACAACTGCTACAATAGATAGTAGAAAAGGAAAGAAGAGGCAGGAAGAGGCAGGTAAGGGAGAAACATGGCTGGGTAGAGACGTGTAAGTTGATGGCAGGTGACATGATGAGGGACCAGTATGCCTCCAAACTGACAGTCCTTCCGAGTACACCTCATTGACCTGTCTGTCTTGGTCGTCTCCACACTTGAATCCGTTGAACACGGGGTCACTGGGGGTTCTTCTCCCCGCCACCCCGTCATTCTTCAAACTTCAGTCTGCCCCTGCAACGACAGACTTCCCTGAGGATTTCATCCCTGTGAGAAGCGTAGGATTTGGCCTCTGTGGGTCTCTCTAATTAAGATGTTGTGTCAGGATTTGCAGTTGGCCTGAGAGAGATCAGGATTAACAGTGGCTTAAATTTCTTTTGTAGCCTTTATAGCATCAGTATGTGTTTGGTAATATTTGTTAAATAGAGAAAATGTAGGTTGATTGGAAGAAAGGGCGAATCAAAACTGCCCTAACATGTGAAGTATGAAAAGACCAGCCGTGAGGAGGTCTAGAAAGGATGTATGTGACTGGAAAGAAATGGACGGGGATTAGCAACGTTTGGATCTGGCAGGTGTAACAGACTGATTGAATTTGAAGGCTCCAGTGATTACACCAGATACTTATCTCTGGTCACCATTAGGATTCAATAAATGTTGCCAAGTTTTTAACCAGATATTTAAACTCATCTGGACATTTTTCTTTGAACACAGTAGAGAAGGCATGAAAATAATAGTTGGGAAAGATTTGTATTCCTTAGAACTTAGACCAACTTGGGCTTTAGTGATCTTATTTCTATCATGAGCTACAAGATGTTTCTTTTTTTTCCCAACACTTACAGAGCTACATCTCAGTTTTCCACAGAGATGTTGGAATGTGTTTAGTTGCACTTTCATTTTATTGAGTTTTCTGTATTCCAAAACCTCCATTAATGCTAAGTAAGACAATGAATTTAATTGGGTCAGGTTGATAGCCTGAGTGACTAATCTTGGACAATCAGACATTTATTATTTTTGATGGCCTTTATAACAATTTTGCTGTTTCTTCTTTACCAAGGTGAAACCACAAAAGATTTAAGTATAGCTGTTCAAATGATGAAAAGGATCTACTCCGTGATGGAAAAATACCCAGAACTTTTGCAAGAGGCAGATCGGCAACTCATAGCCAGATGCCTTAGCTATTTAGGATTTGAGGAGTTGGCAAGTTCTTTGCGTCCAACGCAGGTAATGTTTTCAGAACAGCTCCATTCTAATAGAGTAATTATTAGGTGTACCTCAACTGTCTTGTAAACACAATTACCTGGGTTTTTTTTTTTTTTTACTGAAAATATTTACTCCAAGTTCATAATCATTGTTAGTAATCCAGCTCCCCCAACTTGAAGTAACCTAGAATTAGAAAATTTTACAAAAGCTTCTCTGATCAAAAATGCCAGATAGTCTCTGTAGACCCTTAAAACTAATCCTGTGTTTAATTCTAGCAAAACATTTAAAAACTATATTGCGACTGTTCAGTTGTCTTGATATCAGATTGTAGCTCAAGTGCCGTGATGCATATCTGAAAATCTTGATGTCTGCTATTTACTCTTAGTTAAGATAATGATTTAGGTGATAAGAGGTTTCTTCAATAAATATTGCAAAATTTGAAAGGTGGTAAAATGCTTTTCTCGTAAAAATTAGTTTTCAGTTGTTTTATTTAAAAAAATATTTTTAATCATTTAAAGGATGTTGTAATTTAAAATCACTTTCAAGATGGACCTGTAAACTCCTGTAGGTCACAGGAAATGACATAAAGGAGAAGAAAAAGAACAAATACTCAGTTGGCATTGGGCCAGCTCGGTTTCTGCTGCAGTACATGGGCCACTGTTTGGTACGAGATGAGAGGAAAGACCCAGATCCCAGAGTCCAGGACTTTATTCCTGACACCTGGCAGGTAATGACTGGATGAAACAAACACTTTTGTATTTTATTATTAAATCTGATCTCAGGAGCGTCTCATGATTCCACACAGCACATTTGGCATGAAATTCTTAATGTTGAGTCATCTCATTTAAAATTGCCATGGGGAATGTCAAATGTAGACTTTTTCCCATTTAAAGAAAGTGAACTTTTCATATCATCCATTTTTCATAAATAGACCATTTTCTTGGAGGTACTCTGATGGATTCACATGTATATATTTGAAGTTCTGTCTGTGTCATCCGACTGTATCATTATGGACCATCCTCCAAGGCTTCCCTGTGTCTGTAGGATATCCTATGTAAATATAGAAATGTGACAGAGAAATTCAAGGAGTTTAAACAGTAGAGACAGTTGTTCAGATATTTACAGCCTGTACCCGTGACCATAGTAGCTACTTTTCTATAAATAAATGTAAAATTAATATTGATGGCTATAAAATTAGGAATAAAAGGGTGCGTTTCTGCATTGATTCAACCTTATAAAATTGCCTCGAACCTTATCAGTTAAACATGTTTACCTATGAAAATGCCATTTCAGAGGCTCAGTCTAATAGGTGGTCTTATCAGAAGCTGACTTTATCCTCCTTGTCTTGATGATGCTGGAGCACCTCAGAAACTCCCCGCCTGCTGTTCAGGAGCAGGGGGGCCAGGTCCTTCCTTCCTGAAGTGCAGAACACGAAGCAGCTAAGGGCCCTCCAGGTATCTACGCCCCCCTCCACTGCACTTCTTCTGATGTCGCCTTTGCTCTGAGGTGTGGCCCAGAGCGGACCTGGATTCAGAGAGTGTGCAGGATGGGGCTTTGGGGGGCTTTTCCATCTTCTGCCCATCACACAGGCTAATGATCCTCTGACCAGTCCTCATTTTGATGAATAAAAGCATAGGCTAAAGGGATGAGAGTCTGTTTTTATGAAGGTCCCACATGCCCTCCAAAGTAGGGGCTGGCATCCTTCTATTTAGAAAGTACAAGATAAGTAGTAAAATGATTAATCATTGATTTTTTTTTTTTCTGTTCAGCTACTTTTTCACCCTTACAAAAATGCATACTCTTAGATCTTCATTTCTCAGAGCCGTTGTGCACTTAGTCAGTGACAAGTAATCAGAAAGAATATCTACCCCAGGACAAGATATTTTGTTCAGACCCACTCTCCATTTTTCACACACAAACCCACCTCCAGACGCTCAAAAGCACTGCAATTCTCTCTTCTGGGAGAGGCCGTGAGTTCTTCACAAGGTCCCGTGTATCTTTTGGTGTGTTTTCAACTCGCAACCACTCCTTTGCGGCTCAGAGAATTATGCTGGAAGTGTCTTAAGGTATTTGTTTTGCTAACATGCTTCTCGTGGTGCTGACACACCGGTGCTCTGAACCCTGCAGCGAGAGCTCTTGGACGTCGTAGACAAGAACGAGTCTGCGGTCATAGTGGCCCCCACGTCCTCAGGGAAGACCTACGCCTCCTACTACTGCATGGAGAAGGTGCTACGGGAGAGTGACAATGGGGTGGTCGTGTACGTGGCCCCCACCAAGGTACGTCCCGAGGCTGGGGGTGTCGTTCAAGTGACTTGAATTTTCTCTTTCACTCCCGAACCTCCTCTTTTAGTTTAATGCACGTGGTCATGTGGTAGATCTAGCTCTCTTTATTTTTTTTCCCAATTTATTTTTTTCCACTTTTATTGAGATAAAATGGACATGTAACCTGTTAGTTTCATGTGTACAACATAATGGTCAATATTTGTATGTACTGTTAAATGATCACCGCCATAATTCTAGTGAACATGAATCATGAATCACCTCATATAGTTATACATTTTTTTTTCCTTGTGATGAGAACTTTTAAGATCTACTCTCTTAGAAACTGTCAGGTACACAATACCGTATTGTTAACTATAGTCACTGTTACATCCCCGGACTTATTTATCTTATAACTGGAAGTTTGTACCTTTTGACCCCCTTCACCCGTTCTCCCCGCCCTTAGCCCCACCCTAGCCAACCACCAGCCTGTTCTGTTTCCATGTGTCTCACTTTATTTTCTAACCTGCATTTTCTCCTTCCAGTCTGAGAGGCCGAAGTAATACTTCCCTTAGAGCACCATGAGGCAGAGGTCTGGTCCTGTGATCTTGTCATTCAGCTTTTTGCTTGAACTGAGAGAAGCACCCCGACTTTGTTGGGCAATGTTGAGTCTTTAGCAACCCCGCGTTGCCTTTGCCCTTGATCGGATGCATCCTGTCTGCTCTTGGGCGTCAGTGCCTGACGTGTTTCTCATGCCAGGTGGTTTTGCCATATTTCTTTTATGGCTAGAACCACCTAATGCCAAACTTAAATACAGAAAGTATGATCTTTGTCATTTAGGAGAAAGGCTGATTTACAGGAAGTATAAGTTTGCATATCCTCACTTACAACCCCTTATTTTTAATGCGATTACTCTTAAGAAAGGCAGATAACTTTGATTCTACAGATTAAAATGAGATCTCACTGCATTTTAGTTTCTAGGAAAATGTGGCGTTGAGTGACTTGGGCTCAGGCTCAGAACCAGATTGAGCAACATGATTAGTTGAAATTAGCACTTTAGTTTTGATTGTAGCTTTTTCGTTTTTCATGGTTACGAAAGCAGTAAGTGTTCATAGCAAGAAATTAATAAAATATATCAAGAAAAATTAAGGTTACTGGAGGTGGAATTGGTAATTCAACACAATACATATTCCTCTTCTAAAAGTTTTAGAACCCAAAGGTTTTAGAAGCCAAATTACTCTTCTAAAAGTTTAAATCCATTTTTATTCCCTCTGACAGTATATGGCAGTATATATATCCTCTTATTTTTTTCCAACATTCCTATGATCTTTAAACATTTTTTGCCATACTGCTAGGTAAAAATTTCCATCTCATAATAAATCTGCATTTTTGTGATCACTGATTGGGGAGCCTTTCCATATGATTTCTGGGCAGTGATATTTCTTTAATCATGAACTACTTGTTCATGAAATCTGCCCATTTTCTTTTTCTTGTAGTGGAAGGGGATTGACTTTTTATTGATTGGCCAGAAGTTTGTATAATAAGTATATTATGTTTTCTCTGTAAAGTATAACCAGTATACTTTTGTCATTTGATCTTTTTGCTATATTGCGGTTATATTAATGATATTTTGTTAATATCTTTGTGTAGTCAGATCTATCAGTATTTCCGTTTAGTGTTTCCGAGTGTGCTCAAATATATGAAAATATGTGAAAATGTCCACTTTCTAGTATCTTTTTTTTAAAGCTTTTTTTTAAAAAATTTTTATTTATTTATATTTATTTTTGGCTGTGTTGGGTCTTCGTTTCTGTGCGAGGGCTTTCTCTAGTTGCGGTGAGCGGGGGCCACTCTTCATCGCGGTGCGCGGGCCTCTCGCTATCGCGGCCTCTCTTGTTGTGGAGCACAGGCTCCAGACGCGCAGGCTCAGTAATTGTGGCTCACGGGCCTAGTTGCTCTAGCGGCATGTGGGATCTTCCCAGACCAGGGCTCGAACCCGTGTCCCCTGCATTGGCAGGCAGATTCTCAACCGCTGCGCCACCAGGGAAGCCCACTTTCTAGTATCTTTATGCTTATGTTTTAAAGTTTACATTTTCATCTAGGTGAGACTTTTTTGGGCCTAGAGTGTGAAATACAGAGACGTGTATGGGTTTGTGCACTCTCAGATGCCGCTAGCCACCGCCTGCCTAGTCCGGGGTGTGGGGCCCCTGTACACTCGCAGGTTGAGGTCTGGGGACGCCCCCAATACGAGACCCACACGCGCACCCCGGTTGCCCTCCTTGGCCGTTCTGCATAGACTCACGGTTTCTTTCTAAGCCTTGGTCGCCCAGGGATCAGCTGTTTGTTTGTCATGTGTGGGCAGCGGTTCCTGCTTTCTCCCTCTGATGAAGCCGGTTTTTCCCATTTTACATTGGGTCGAGGTCATAAGTGAGGTTCACGTGCAGTCACAGAGCTCAAAGACAGCCCGTGGGTTAGGCAGATGGTAGGAGAAAGGGGTGATGAAGCTTCCTGCCCTCCCAGCAGTACGTATTTTTAGACAGTGCCTGTTGTTCTCTCTCTGAGGTTTCCCCTGTACTTTATTATGTGATTAATGGATATTTTTCCCTGTCAATCAGGCCCTTGTCAATCAAGTGGCAGCAACTGTTGAGAATCGTTTTAACAAAAATCTGCCAAACGGTGAAAGTCTGTGTGGTGTTTTTACACGGGACTACCGTCATGAGGCTCTCAACTCTCAGGTAGGACATACACTAATTAACGCATTTGTTATCGAATTATATGATAGTACTTAGAAGTCTCTTTCAGTAGAAATGCAATATCTTGACAAGGGCTTGTAGAAGGAATTTTCTTGAATTTATAAAAGATGAAGTGGCTTTAGAGAAAATTTAACAGTGTTATATTCCAGAGAGTAAGAAATGGAGCTCATCTTTCTCAAGGACACTTACCTTTTGATTTCAGATTTCAGTTATAGTTCGTGGCATCATCTTGGTTTATAAGTGGATCGAAAATGATCTGAAGAACCCCATTTTATAAAAATTGACAACCTGATTTCCATTCAGAATAACTGTTTCTTGACCTTTCTTGATGGGAAGGATACTCATCATAATTTCAGAATGTTGTATTTATGGATGGACTTCATGGTGTTAAGTAAATCAGACAGTTTCCCTCCTTATTAAACTCACTGGAAACAGTTACAGCTAAACAGAAAGTGAAAACGTGACTATAGCACATTGCATGGTAGGTGTGAGATGTGACACCCACATCGCCATTTGTAAGAGCACCGCTGCCCAGGGGCGGGGCGTGAGGTCCGACAGAGGCCGGCTGTCGGCCCCCATGCTGCCCCACCCTCGGCACCCTGGGACTGAGCAGGGCTGGGGCAATGACATTGGCCATTTCGGCTGCGTGTGGAGTAGCAGTGACAGCTGCCATGCGCTCCAGAGTCCAAGCCAGGTGGGCCAAAGCGTCACCAGGTGTGTTCTGAAGTTCACCTTCTTCCTCTGCCCCATCCTCTCCCAACTTCCATAGTTGTTCACTTTTAATAAACGGTTTTCAACCTAAACTGAACCTGGGGGTCAGATTTTGAAGGAATAAACCTGTGACAATGAACTCTTCCTATTGTTATTACCGTGAATGCTCATAAATAAGAATTTAAACTTCAAATCTGATATCTTACCATTTTGACCTATAAAAATTGCAGTTTCACAAGGTTCAAACGAATATATCATATTCTAGTTAATCAGCAGGTCCATTCAGGAGTTTTAACTCTCTCTTTCATATTCTTAGAACTACATCTGGGTGTAGCAAGTGCTCAAAGTGTTTGTTTGCACAATGTTCTTGTTTTTAGGTACTTATCACAGTGCCGGCCTGCTTTGAAATTCTGCTGCTAGCTCCACATCGCCAGGCGTGGGTGAAGAGGATCAGATACGTTATATTTGATGAGGTAGGTTTGGTATTATTTCTCTGGGTTGAGTTCCTGGTTGCATAAGCGCCACACTGAAGACATTTGCTGCTTCGGGGCGTTCATCGTCTGCGTGGAGTTTCGGTTGTGGAGGACACTGGCTTTCCCCTGTGAATCACACCAGTCTTTGGGCTCTGTTTTCCTGTTCTGGCTCAGGACAGGGTATCTGTGTCTGCGGACCTCTGGATGGCAGAGGAACTGTCTTTGGTGACCACCGTTTCAGAGGAGCAGAACTCACCACCAGGGCATATGTTTTCCTGGACAGAGATTCCAAAAATCTGATCTTTGATCTCCAAAGCAAAGAGTTTGGGGCTATAACAATGATGTCAATTATGTACAGTATCTTGTCAGTCATGGTCCCAGCAGGAAACAGATGACACACGCAAAATGGAAGAATTCAAGAAGAGCTTTTTGCAAAGGTGTGTGGGCGGGGGAACTGTGCCGTTAGTGCAGTAGCCCAGGGCGAGGAGCCCCTCAGCCTAAAGGGACAAGGCAAAGATATGGTCACTGAGACCCACAGGGAGATTCTGACTGTGGTACCGCTTTGCGAAGGGCAGCTGCCTTAGCCGAGGAGCACACCTGGCTCAGGGTAGCCTGCCAGGAAGGCAGCCAATGGCACAAAGACCTCACCCTCATTCCCTTCAGGTCTCTTGCCCAGGCTCTCCTTTGGCCAAAGCCAATGGAACCAGAGAGCATTGGAGCTCTTTTGAAGTAGCCTCTGTGGGTCAGTTTCCCTGGGCAGAGAGAGCAGGATGGAAAATAATGGACATTTATAGAGCAAATGAAAGATATTGAGAAAGTTTTTACAGCAGAATTAAGAATATTTATTCAAAGAGACTTAAAGCATTGTAAAAGAATTCTTTTGCTCCAAAGCGTTTTCAGTTTAAAGGGGAAAATGATGATAAGCCTGTATTTCACTTCATTTTTCCTGTTGTAAGCTTGAAGCTACCAAGCAAGCTGTGCTTTTGATTGGTTTGAATCTGACTTACTGTGGTTTTTTTTTGCTCATTCTGTATATGCTACATCTTGAAGGCCTTGAATATTCATATTGAAAAAAAAAATCCAACAGCTTTGTCTTTGCAATCTAGAACTTTGAAATGTACTCTAATCTCAAAGCTTTGAAATGCTGTGACATGGGGCACCTCAGCTTCCCCAATTTTATGTCAGGGTAAAGCTGACGGGCTTTGGAGACTGATGTCTATTCTGGCAGAACCAAGGAAGTGTGTTATCTGTAGGAAGCCTAAGGTCACCACTCAGCGGACTGGTGTATTATCTGACTAGGGCAAAGCCAAATGGGCAGGGGAAGTTTTTTCTTTTTTAAATTGTCTGGCTCTGATAGTAAGTTCTTTCCAGTTGATTGCCAGGTGTCATAGTTTAATCTGTTTAAAGGAGACCACATTTGAGAATCTTCCCTAAATCTAGTTCCATTTGCTTTATTTGGTCAAAGGACATTCATTAATTCAGCAAATATATAAGGAGTGTCTCCACAATGCCAGACACTGTTGGTGCTGGGAATGCCCAGGGTAAGTCACAGAATCATTGGAAAAAAGGGGGTAGACAGCTACGCCTACCCATGATGCTGGCAGCCCGCATCGGTGTGTACGGTGACGAGGTGGATCAGTGTGACCCCACTGTGGTGATGGCAGGGAGACAGCAGGGGGACGGCTCCGCAGTGGCTGGTCAGAAAGTCTTCCAATGGGGCGACGTTGAGCCGAACTCTGCAAGTTCAAAAGGGGTAAGAGCAGAAGGGACATATATGTGGAAGCTCTGGGGTAGGAAAGTTGTGGTCAAGGAACAAAGCAAAGTTCAGGGTGTCTGGAGAAAAGTGAGGGCAGGATGGGAGAGAGGCTTGAATGAAGCTGGAGAGGCAGGTGGGGGGCGGTTACCCCCAGCACAACATATACGCCCTGTTCAGGAGTTTATATTTTGTTCCACATGCAATGGGAAGATATTGAAGAAATGTAATTGTGGACGTGGCCTGATGGAATTCATCCTTGAGACGTATCTGTTGGCTGTGATGTGAAGAATTCAGGGGGTGGCCTGGGGAGCTAGGAGGGTGGCCAGGAGGGTATTGTGGTTGACTTGGGGGCCGTGGACATGGACAAAATGCTTAGATCTGAAAGACATTTTGGAAAGTAAGATAAAGAGGAATTATTGATGGATTGGTTATGGGAATTAAAAGAATTTGTGGGCTTCCCTGGTGGCGCAGTGGTTGAGAATCTGCCTGCCAATGCAGGGGACATGGGTTCAAGCCCTGGTCTGGGAAGATCCCACATGCCGCGGAGCGATTAGGCCCGTGAGCCACAATTGCTGAGCCTGTGCGTCTGGAGCCCGTGCTTCGCAACAAGAGAGGCCACGATAGTGAGAGGCTTGCGCACCGCGATGAAGAGTGGCCCCCACTTGCCGCAACTAGAGAAAGCCCTCGCACAGAAACGAAGACCCAACACAGCCATAAATAAATAAATTAAAAAAAAATGTTAAAGGCCCAATAATCAAGATAAATAATATTAAAAAAAAAAAGAATTTGTGTTAAGATTTTCCATTGCCTGAATTTGCCAATATTTATGTAAACTTGGCATGGTTGATTAAAGGTAATTGGAGACCATGTATGATGATTCAAGTTTCCCTGTCTTATTTTCATTCGCTGATTTTAAATCAACTGAAAAATTATTTAATTTATTTAAACTAAACTAAAACAAACAAAAGCAGTTCACCCGTTTCTCCCATGCCCACCTGTTGCAAATACCTATTTGTTCTCTATGTCTTTGAGCTTGTTTTTTGGTGTGTGTGTGTGTTTCTTAAGATTTCACATGTGAGATCATTATTTGTCTTTTTATGTCTGATTTATTGATTTATTTCACTTAGCATAATGCCCTTGAGGTCCTTCCATGTTGTCACAAATGGGAAGATTTCATTCTTCTTTATGGCTGAATAATATTCCATTCTGTATATACATACCACAATTTCTTTATCCACTCATCCTTCAGTGGACACTTAGATTGCTTCATATCTTGGCTGTTATACATAGTGCTGCAATTAACACGGGGATGCTTGTATCTTTTTGTATTCTTTGGATAAATGCTCCGAAGTGGAATTGCTGGATCATATGGTAGCTCTATTTTTAGTTTTTTGAGGAACCTCCATACTGTTTTCCACAGTGGCTGCACCAATTTACATTCCCACCAACAGTGCACAAGCGTTCTTTTTTCTGCGCATTCTTGCCAACACTTGTTATTTGTGTTCTTTTTGATGGTGGCCATTCTGACAGATACGAGTGATATCTCATGTGGTTTTGATTTTCATTTCCTGTTGACTGGTGATGTTGAGCATCTTTTCATGTGCCTGTTGGCCATCTGTTTGTTTTCTTTGGAAAAATATCTTTTCAGACCTTCTGCTCATTTTTAATGGAGAATTTTTGTCTTTAATAGGTCCACTGTCTTGGTGGAGAAATTGGAGCAGAAGTCTGGGAGCATCTCCTTGTCATGATCCGCTGTCCGTTCCTGGCCCTTTCTGCTACCATCAGCAACCCGGAGCATCTCACTGAGTAGGCATTAGCTTCTAGTCCGGACAGAATGCTTATCTATTTTGAATGTTTGAATGTCATGCTTTCTATCTGGGTTCTGGAGAGTTTCATAACTTTCTGGTGAATTTATTACCTCATCTCTGGATATTCAAGGAACAGAGTCACCCCTCCTGGCAGGTGCTGAGCAAGACCACACTCTATAAAGGAAAATCAAGGGTTCTCCCAGCTGGATCTGCAGTTGACTAGGAAATTTCCCCCATATCTCAAAAAAGGTTCACCAGAAGTTATCGATTTATGTTTCTTTTTCTTTGTCCTTTACCAAGAAATAAAATTAAAATGGTATAATGACATGCTCTGCCATGGACCTTGAGATTTCTTATGTTGTCCCACTTTGTAGATGTTTAGAAAGATAGTGAAGCCTTATTAGTTGAAAATCCCATATTATTTATTCACTGGGCTAGATTTTTGCCCACTAACAACAACAATTAGAGCAAAGACTCCTATTTGCCAGGTGCTATTCTAAGTGCTTTGCATATGTTAATTTATTTTAAATGGCCAACAACCCTTATGATTTATTATTTTCATTACTACTGTTAGATAGTCTTTTCCATACTGCTATTATTATTTCCATTTTAAATGTGGAAAATGAGGCCCAGAGAGATTTTGTGATCCAACCAAGAGCTTCAGCCCATGGTAAGGAGGCTGGGATTCCATCTTAGGTCATCTGGCTCCAGGGCCTATTCCCTTAAGTAATTTTTAAGGCACATAAAATTTTCTTTATTTAAAATACTTTAAAATCCTTTCACAGGAAGTGGTTCCATGTTCTGCCTAAATAATATGTAATTTTAATTTTTAAGGTGGCTACAATCCGTAAAACGGTACTGGCAACAAACAGAGAGTACGATGGAAAAAAATATTGCTTCTTCAAGAAATGCCGGCTGCCGCGCCAGTTCTCACCAAGACTACTTGCTGAGGAAGCAGTCGTATAAAGTGAGACTTGGTATGTTTGACATGTTCATAGGAATTTTATCTTTTCCTTTCAAGTTATTCCAGCCATTGTGTGTTCATTCATTTGGAAATCCTTGCTCTTCATTTCCAGTGCTCTATGCAGAGAGATACAATGATTTAGAGAAGCACATATGTTCGGTAAACAATCATGACATTTCCTTTGACCATTTTCACCCGTGCGCTGCGCTGACCACGGACCATGTGAGTGATGCTTCCGCCATGTTTGTTCTGAGCCTCATTGGTGGTTTGTATCATATTGCAAAGCTGCCTGGGCGACACTGATCAGAATTACAGAATCGATGCTCTGTAACAGACATTGAACCTGAGTTTTAAGAGTAACAAGAATAACTTCATGGTTTTCATCTGCTCCTCAGTGGTGCCTACATCTGCAAAGCTTAAGAATGACTGAACATCTTAACCTGAAGTGTTTTTGGGTCGATTTTCTTTATTCTTTGCCCATTTTCCTTCTTCTCAGCACCTGTGTCCCATCTGTCCACCTTCGTGGACACTAACACTTCTCTTAATGCAGTTACAGCTGTGTGTGGACAGTACCTTGTACGTGTGAGAATCTGATTGCTGTGAATTAGGTCAAACAAGGAAAAGACGCTTTTCACTAACATAGCAATCACAACATGACTTTTTGGTAGTGAATCAGTAAGGTGGAGGTCTTAAGGGGACCTCATTTGGCGCACTGGGGTTTGAGTGGGGGAAGATTTCTTAATTTTTCTTGCATATTATTTTTCCTTTTTCCTTCTATTCTCGGGAATGGCCCATTAAAGCTCTGGTTGCCACTCAAAGTGATAATTAAGCAATAGTTTGCCTTCCTTCCAAGACTGGATAACTTAAATATACTCTAAATTCTGTTGTCAGATGAGCCTTCTAAATGGACAATTTTTAAGGCACATGGAGTTTTCTTTATTTAAAATATTTGATGTCACAGGGAGTAGTTCCATGTTCTGCCTAAATAATCATCTGGATCAGAAAGCTAATTTAGATAAATAATTAGTAAGGATAATTCTGATCCTGCCGAGCCTCTGATGGCTTTTCTTTGGAACCGGCAAAAGGCACAGCTCCTTAGCTAGGCTTCCCAGGTCTTCTAGGAACTGGCCCCAAGTCCTTTCTGTTCATCCACTTGATGGATTTTACCTGGAAGCCCTCATGATTTATATATAAACTGGAGTGTTTCAGCACAGATGCAAAGGGCCTGTTGTCCAGACTCTGTTCATCTTTGATGATCCTTGTAATGGGAAACCTCTTCAGAATCCTCTGTGACTTCCTTAGCTGGATGGAATCTTCTCTCCATAGCACCTTGTCTATATTTTTCTTGTATGACAACAGTTATGGTCAGCTTGCTGCTGAAGTTCTTTACATGCTTGTCTTCTTACTAGACTTAAGTCCTTGAAGACAAATTTTGTGTCCTTGTAGTTTGTAACTAACTGCTATGTATATAAAATTAAAATGTACATGACACAAATATAGCCAACTCAAATGGAGCACTTACTTTGGGTTCTAGGAATTTTACGTATTTTGTCTCTTTTAACCATCACAGCAATTTTAGGATACATGCTGTATTGATATTCCCATTTGGCAAGTGAGGAAGGTGGGGCAGAGAGAACTTGTACCACTGAGGAAGGAGTGGGGCTGGGATGCAGTCTCAGATAGATCGATTCCAGAGCCTGCAGTCTTATCACTGTATTCTGAACAATCTGGTGGACAAATGCCTGGGTGAGGGAGTGAGTGAGAATCACTTTATAGCCTTTGGGCTGTGATGCAGTAGCTTCTAAAAGCAACGGAATGAATCCTAGTGATGGTAATTTTCCAACAGGATTTTATTATGGAACTTTCTCTTTTGTGTGGCAGTGGCTCTATCTACACTCTAAAGAAAACTAAAATGTGGGCAAAATTCCTGTGACCTAACTCACATCCCCAAACTAGAATAGTGATGATAACCCACAAATTGATAACAAGACTCCTTTCTCTTTCTCTCCTTTTCTCTTCTCTTTCCACGTTATTTCATGGCGTTTTTAAGTAGCGTAGTATTTTCGCAGTCATTTGTTGTGTTAAGATGGTTCAGGGCAGGTTGTCTTTTTTTTTTTTTTTTTACATTTATTTATTTATTTTTGGCTGTGTTGAGTCTTTGTTTCTGTGCGAGGGCTTTCTCTAGTTGCGGCGAGCGGGGGCCACTCTTCATCACGGTGCGCAGGCCTCTCACTGTCGCGGCCTCTCTTGTTGCGGAGCACAGGCTCCAGACGCGCAGGCTCAGTAGTTGTGGCTCACGGGCCCAGTTGCTCCGCGGCATGTGGGATCTTCCCAGACCAGGGCTCGAACCCGTGTCCCCTGCATCGGCAGGCAGATTCTCAACCACTGCGCCACCAGGGAAGCCCAGGTTGTCTTTAAACAGCAGTGAGCACAGTGGTTGGGAGAACTTGGCGAGGCGGGCATTGTGGTCCAAGTGCCTTTCCTGTATCTCAGTACCTATTAATGGAACAACTGTGAAGCTGCTCCCGCTCCCCTAACCCCATGTGACCTCTGCAAAGGTCACGCTGCTGCATGAGTCTCCTTCAGGCTCCCAGATGTTGGCAATAGGAATGGGGCTTGGATAGTGTTAAATATGTATTTTGGCAGCTGTGTGTATGGGATGTTTCCTAAAGCATCAGTGATAAAAAGCAGGTCGGCCTTTCTGAACAAGGAGATGCTTCCTGATCTTGTGTAGTAGACTTCAGATTGATGTGCGAGAGCGGGTGGCGTGGAAAAGCGTAACGAGCTGTGGCAACGTAAAGAGAAGAGCCGTCCCCCTTGGGCGTCCGCTCTGTAGCTCTGTCACAGGGGTGGTTCCAGAAGGGAGGGGGGCAGGATGAGTGAGGTGAGGGAGTGCCCACCTTCACGTGAGGCTCGTTTCTGGCGGAGTGGAGAGTTGTCCGGCCCCCCAGGGACAGCTGCAGGCTGCCGGGGGTGGGGTGGGGTGGCGGTGTCAGCCCCAGCAAGTGTGGGAGGAGCCGAGCCACTGGGCGTTTTCGCCTGCACGTGGAGCAGTGCTTCCGTCACCTGCGAGGTTGGGGACGATGTGATTTGCCCAAACAACGTCGTGGGTAATGCTGTGTGTTCATAAATGAAGGAGGTTGTGAATCTGTGACCTTTTATGTCTCTTCCTTTTACACCTGGGCTGGCTCAGTTTTTTACCAGCTCGTAAGTTATCATATAGTGAAGACCAACTGAAAGGAATGCCCAGCTTTTAGCCACGGAGTTGTGAAATTGATTAAAAACATTAAGACCTGTAGGTTGGTCATTCATCAGTCACAGCGACAGTTGAGGCATCGATCATGTGCCAGGCAGTTTACTAGGCCTATGCCACATATTACATAACTTAATTCTGACAACAAACCCGTGGCAAAGGCAGAATTGCCCTCCATGGTAGAAATAAGGACACGCAGGCTTTTTTAAAAGCTTAAAAGCCCTAAGAAATCATAAGCATTCTCGTGACCAAAACAGAAGATTTGTGTCTTAAAAATTATGATAGTTCTTGGATTTATTTTATTTTATTTAGGCAAAATAAGTTGCCACTTTTAAGTAGTAATAATAAGAGAAGAAAATGCTAACATTCCAAAATAACATATTCACGTACTATTTGGCAGAATGTAGTTTTTTTCTGTTCGTTTAGTTCAGTGCTCAGACTGAGATGCTAAACAGTGATTCCAGGAAATCACCTGCATCCTATAGATTTTTACAAGCCTTATTCAGAGCCTGGTTGATTATTTTAATTGAAATATGTTTGACATAAAACCTTGTGTAAGTTTAAGGGGTGCAGCATGTTGATTTGATACATTTATTTTGCAGTGTGTCTGCCACCTGTGTCAAGTCTGAGTCCTCATCCCTTCCTTTTTTTTTTTTTTTAACATTTTTTACTTTTTATTATTTTTTAAATTTTATTTATTTATTTTTGGCTGTGTTGAGTCTTCGTTGATGCGCGCAGGCTTTCTATAGTTACGGCGAGCGTGGGCTACTGTTCGTTGCGGTGTGCAGGCTTCTCATTGCGGTGGCTTCTCTTGTTGCGGAGCACGGGCTCTAGGCGTGCGGGCTCAGTAGTTGTGGCACATGGGCTCAGTAGTTGTGGCTCGCGGGCTCTAGAGCTCAGGCTCAGTAGTTGTGGCGCACGGACTTAGTTGCTCCGCGGTATGTGTCATCTTCTCGGAACAGGGATAGAACCCGTGGCCCCTGCATTGGCAGGGGGATTCTTAACCACTGAGCCACCAGGGAAGCCCCTCATCCCTTTTTTGTGGTGGGACAATTAAGATCTAGTCTCTTAGCATGTTTGGTGTTCATAATACAGCTTCGTTTTCTGTAATCACCATACTGGGCATTAGCTCTTCAAGACTTATTTATCTACTAGTTTAAAAAGTTTAAAAAAACCCTGTACTGATGTATTTATCTTGTTTGCTTTTAGCACAGTCTGTAAGGTGGCAGGACAGATATTTTGATCCTATATTGTAAATGAGGAACTAGCATTTAGAGGTAGAATTAGAACTAGATCTTCTGATTCAAACTTGATTGCACTTTCCATCCTACCAAACAATTTTTTTCAGCTGTATTGTTTGGGGTGGCTTTTTTTAGCCCAGAACTTCCAAACCTGAGTTTTATAACTTAGTAGCTGTTTACTAAAACAAGTTCCCTATTGTCAAATAACTTTGGAGAAATCTGGATACTGTAGCCCCTTCTTGGAGATTTAACGTTTCCAGTGAGAACCCCTGAGGAAGCCTATTCCTAGAATAAAACCCCGCCCCCGTCCCCAACTTTTCTTTTGAACAAAACCTGCCAGTGTCTCAGGGATCATAGTTTCACAGGCAGTGGATTCGTAGCAACAGTGGTTGAATCCAGTAGCATTTACTGCAGTACAAGCTTTTGGAGAACAGGAATTTTTAATTTATATTTTAAAATATTTGTGGAAAAATAATGACGTGGATATCCAGAAGGCTTAGCAGAACCAAGTCAGTAACCTGGGGAGAAGTTTCCTTGCGTGTTGTGAAGGTGACCTTCAAGTTATCACAGGACTTGAGAAGATCAGATTTGCCCCTTTTAGCCTGGTTTGGTGCTCAAAAGCCAGGAATCATATCCATAATTAAATCAGTTCCACTTCCAGCTACAGGGTGGAGGCTGTGTGTTCTTGACTCAACTGAGTGCACAGATGTTTGAGCCTCCCAGCCCTCGTAAGAGAATTGGCTCAGCTGAAAGGTCTTAGGAAATACAAAAACCTTTTGGTGGGCTTTTGGGTGTTTTTCTCTCTTAGTAAATCAGGGACACTCTTGGTCAGTATTTTGTTTGCGCTGAGCCGTTATTGAGCCTTTTAGATCAGTGCTGTTTTCAGTGTCTTCGGGTTCATGATGATGAGTGATGCTGAGGCAGAGGATGGAACGTCAGACGGAATAGAAGGAATATTAAATTTTTCAATTTTATTTTAAACATAGATTGAAAAGTTTGGATTCCCTTCTGACCTGACCCTTTCACCTCGAGAAATGATCCAGCTTTATGATACCATGTTTGAATTCTGGGAAAGCTGGCCCAGGGCTCAGGTAAATAGTAATTCTGCAATTATTTTGAATTGACTGAAGTGGATGGTAACTGCTGTTCACAAAGACAAGCTCTCACTCTTTCCAATCACTTGCATCTGATCTTTGAAAGTTACCAGTGGACTCTTTCCAAGATAAGGTTGCCCCATCTCTTGACAGCCTTCCTCCTGACAGTCTGTGTTTTCCTGTAGCTGGGCCAAATGCCCCTGAACTCCTGAGCACGCTTCCTCTTTCACTTTCTGTGATAGGACAATCCTTTCATCTCCCCTCCCGTGTGCTGGGTCCTGGGTTTCTATTCCTGCCTTTCTCTCCTCTCACGCCCCTCCCTTCTGTCTGTCCGTCTGTGTTCATCTCCTGTTTGGTTTTGCTGTACATTCTGCCTTAAGAGTTCACCATCCTATTAGGTTTACACACCAGAAAAGATGGGGAGATAGAAGTTCAACCTCTACTCTCAAGACGCTTGTAATTCTGTTAATGAGACATATTGCTGAGAAACACTTTTGGATTTTCTTGCATGATTTTATTGAATTTTGTGGTATTCCTTTTCAAGGAGTTGTGTCCGGAGGAATTTGTTCATTTTAAGAATAAAATAGTCATTCGAAAGACGGATGCTAGAAAGTATGAAGAGAGCTTAAAGGCAGAACTGACAGGCTGGGTGAGGAGCGGTCACGTCAAGGAGGTAATTCTCACACGTGTTTTGGGTGAAGCACCTCTGTGTCCTTGTTCCCTTGAGTTGTGCTGTGCAGTCATTACTATTTTCTGGCTTTTTTAAATCTTCAACTTCCATTGTAGGATTTTCAGTTGAGCATGAAGTCCCGTGATTCTGAGATAGACTAGAGAGAGAGAAAGGACCTATGTCCTTGTCTTGTCCTCTGTCCCTCCGCCGACGTGTGCTCCACGTTCTGACGGATGAGGACAGAGGGGCCCTTTCCACAGTCCTGGTCATGGTGCTCGGGATTGGAATCACAGTGACAGCAGCTGAGAAGAGCTTTTCATCCCTTTATCTCTTTTTCATCTGGAAAGTTTTTTTTTCTTTTATGATTTTTATTTTAATTTGTAGGAACTATTTTTGTATTACAACCTTAGTCCAGGGTCGTATGAGTTATGCATATTTGTTTTAAGTAAGTTGCTGGTCTTTTTATTTTGGAGTTCGCTCTGTTGTCACATATTAAGGTTTCTGATTTTTGGGGTGTGACATGTATTAGAGTTTTCTCAGGTGAGTTTTTCCCATTATATTTTAACTTAGATTATCTCCTCCTGCTCCTATATAATTGTATTTTATTCCACTTGTTTTGTCAAGAAAAACCTTTAAAATGTATTTGTAAGTGATACATGATATAGAGAGAAACTTATATCATGTATATATATGTTACATGATGTAGAGAGAAACTGATTTACCCCACCTCCTGCCATGTAGTGGAACCAGGATCATTTACCAAATAATCCTCTTCCAGACTGATTTGTGTTGCCTTAAAAAATGGCATGTTAAATTGCACGTGCATGGTTATTACTGTTTATCTTTCTGTTCTCTAGTATATGATATATAAATATTGATTTATATATTTCTTTGATGGTTCTTTTGCAGTGTTTTATCTTACACTTTCATTATTTTTGTTTTTGTTACGTATTCTATTAAAGAACCACAGAAATATAGATTAGATAACTATGAACATGTTTTAGCCAGAAGCAGGAATTCATGTCTTCATTATGCAGAACTTACAATAATTTTCTTTTCACTGCCACAGGCCAGAATGGTCCTGAGGAATCTTCGTCCTGCGGTTGTTAGTTCAGAAAACATGACAGTTATGTTTCCATTTCTCGTCGAAAAGCTAAGGCAAATGGAGAAGTTACCTGCACTGTTTTTTTTGTAAGTCATTTAATTTGTTTTTGGTTGTAATTTGTATTAGATGCATTCTTTTAAGTAGAGGGAAGTTACGCAAACTTGACTCTGGTAAAATAGTGTTCAATACGATTTTTGGTGCCCTTTTGTTATTAGAGCGCATATTTAAAACTACACCTTTCTAGTTCAGTTCTTACAAAAATAATTTTACTTGTGCTATCACATATTACCTTCTTTATTTCGTTTTCCTTCTCCATTTCTTCTTCTCCTTTTACTATAAACTAGTGTATTTTTAATTAGGTCTTGTTAATTTTCAGTCAATACCTAGGTTTTTTACAAAAGAGGTCGAATGTTTATGCACACCATTACCCCACATAAAATTAAAGTAGCCTTACAATATGCTAGTTTAAGTCCCAAGGTGCCAGGAAGTCTGGACCATATGTCCCTAGGTATTTCCATTTCAAAAGGTATAAAGCCCAGACTCTGGAGACATTTCTGGATTGTAGAGGCCAGTAACTCCTGGGTTTACCTGGTCTCTAGAAAGAAATGGTCACAGTCCAAGAAGTTAGGATGAAAACCCCCAATTCTCTCCATCCTGCCTAAAAGAGCAAAATTTTACTATATGATCTCACTTGTATGTGGAATCTGAAAAAGCCTTACTCATAGAAACAGAGAGTAGATTAGTGGTTGCCAGGGACATGGGGGTGAGAGAAAGGGAGAGATGCTGGTCAAAGGTACAGACTTCCAGTTATGTAATGAATAAGTCCTGAGGATCTAATTCCATCATGGTGACTACAGGTGACAATACTGTATTGCATACTTGAAAGTGGCTAAGAGTAGATTTTAAATGTTCTCACCACAAAAGGAAAAAAAGGTAACTTTGTGAGGTGGTGGTTTTGTGAACTAACCTTATTATGGTCATCATTTTGTTATGTAAACCTTTATCAACTTGTCATGTTTTGTATAACTTAAACGTATACAGTGTTATATGTCAATTATGTCTCAATAAAACTGAAAACAAAAAAACACAGAGAAAAGCAAAGGAGGCACTAAAATTCACAAAAGATTTGGCCGTCACGAAATCTGACTTATATCACTAACCATAATATTCTCTAGTGAAATAAGTCAGACAGAGAAAGACAAATGCTGTATGCTATCACTTATAGGTGGAATCTAAAAAATAATACAAATGAATGTATAAGTAAAACAGAAACGGTCACACAGACATAGAAAACAAACTTACGGTTACCAAAGGGAAGAGGAAAAGTGGGGAGGGACAAATTAGGGGTTTGGGATTAACAGATGCAAACTACTATATATTAGATAGGCAACAAGGACCTACTGTATAGCACAGGGAATGATAGCCCTGATCTTGTAATAACCTAAATGGAATAGAATTTTCAAAAATACTGAATTACTATGTTGTACAACTGAAACTAACATGATATTGTAAATCAACTATACTTCGGAAAAAAAAATATCTGGACTTACATATATTTATCTAATACTAAGGGTCTTTGATTCTGTTACAAGGCAGACCTAAAGACCAGTGGAATTAAATACAAGAACAACTACGATAACAATAAAAATAAATAAAAAAGAGTAAAAAATTTTTTTCTCACCTCTTAAGAGGGGGAGGAGGAACATCTCTCTTCTGTAAATAGAGAAAATCCATTGTTATCTGTTCCTTGCCTGTGGGGTGCCTGACCCCTCTTCCAGGAGAAATCTCTGGGGGCTCTTCTTGCCATTGCCCCAGGAGGGGACTTCTTGTTTCCTGTAAGTTGGTTAATGATGGGTCTGCTGACCCAGAACACCTCGTGTGCCTGTTCAGGATGAAGCTCATAAAAGTGGAGATTAAAAACTCAACAGCTGTGTGTCAGGATGACAGCAGTGGATGGCTATATGACTGAATTGTATTTATCACATTACTTTCAAGGCAAGCATTCTTTTCCTTTGTTTCCAGATTTAACTTAGGGGAAGTAGAGAAAAGCGCTGAAAGTGTGAAAACGTTCCTAGAGATAAAGCAACAGAGCAGGAGGCCCCTCAAGGCTGATAAGGAGGCCTATGGCATGGAGAACAAACTTCGAAAAGTTAGAAAATCCCTTGAGACACAGAAGACAATGTGAGTATGTGACTCAGCACGCTGGTGGTTGGAAGGCTGAAATACGTCGCAAGTCCCAACAGGAACGTACACTGGGCTACACAGACATCCTAGCTGTCCCTTATTTGCAGGCCAGTTCTGGGCTTCGGAGAACTGTGTGTGCTCCTGGCTCCCGCCTTGTTCTCGGTGTCTAATTCTGATGACTCTGGGTCTGAGATGCGTCTTCCCTTCCTCCCACCCTCCCATCCTCAGTGGCAGCCTGGTCTAGACAGGCTCGCATATTCCTTGGGCGATCACAGCGGTCTTCTTCCTGGACTTGGGAGCTTCGAGGCTCCCCACGCTGCAGTGTAGCTGACACCGCTCTTGCTGACGTTCTCATTGATTAACTTAGCCACACTCACTGTTTGTTCTCCTGGGCCATTGTTGGTGGGCCACCATGTTTGGAGTTTTGCCCTCACTTTTTCACATCACGTCCTACTACTCTCATCCGACAATACTCAACATTTACTCTTCTCCCTGCGTGACACATCCTCCTGCACTTTCCCGTGACATGGCCCTTCTGCCTTGAGGTCCCTCCTTCCGGCTCGCCCCCAGAGCTTCTGCTCATGAGTTCGCTGTCCCTCTCTGAAGCTTGCCCTCATGCCCCACTTAGATTTAGTGCCCTTTCTCCCGGGCTCTTGCTACGCTGCAGTATTTAGTAGGTCGATTATGATGTGTTGCTGTCTTTTTCCTAAATTGTTAGCTCTCTCACAGCAGGGACCGTGCGTTTTCCTCTTTTTATTAACATATCCAGTTGTTCTCGAATGACTTGGGTCCTGCTGCTTGCTGCTTACAAAATCAATTACGTACTCCCAAACGTCGGCAGAAAGGAAAGTTTCCTTTAATCAGGATGCCAGCAGTCTGGGGAGATGGTGGACTCAGTGTCCCCCCCAAAACCACCTGTGAGATTCTGCTCGGCCATGGAAGTTGTAAAGGGAAGGAGGGGAGTAATCTCAGTTAATCACTGAGATGGGGGTCAGGGTCACCGCCGTCCCCCACTGTGTGCAGGCTCGTGGACTCCTCGTGATTTTCTCCTCTAGATGTCCTCTTGATCACGCAGTTTGTTCGGGAGATTACTGAAGGGGAAGCTTGGGCAGAGATCTGGTCACCTGTTAATTACTGACTCTTCTCTCCTCCTTCTTTGATCTACAGAAAGAACCGATAAGTTAGGCAAAGTATCGTGTGATCAAAAGACTTGAAAGCTGTGCTTGGGCTGGAGATGAGTAAGGCACGGGATGCCTGGTGAAAAGTCACAGTACAGCTCTGCTAAAGTGACAAGGAAAGGGGCTTCCTGCTGAGGGCGGTTTCCTGTAAAGAGCTGCTTACACAGTCTTAACACATTGCTTGGCAGGTCACAGCTGGCCCATATGGCAGGTCACAGCTGGCCCATACATATTTTGCAGTGATTGGTAGTTACTTCCCTGGAAGTTGAAACAGCTTTTAGAGCTTCTCGGGCTCAGATTTTTCACATTCTGGAGCAAGTCAGAATTTCCTGCTGACACTTCTGTGTCTCTTCCTTCTGCCTGTTATGCTGTTTCCCTGGAAGTGATGGTAGGTGTCAGCCTTTTCAATCACTAGTCCTTAGACAGCTTTTCTTCAGGACGCTGGCAGTCACGATGTCAAGTTGCATTAGTGACCAACAAGTCAAGCTTTAAAAATAAGACGAATGTTTTCATGAACTAAGAATGCTGCTGTCCTATCGGTAAACAAAGGATGTTGCAGCCGTCAAGCCACCACTTTCCCCGGCAGTGCACCCTGAGGGGACTCAGGATGGGAAAGCACAGGACACTGGCCCCAGAGAGCTGAGGTGCACATCAAAGGAATGATTCCAGTGAGCCCAGACTTTTGCATCTTCCCATACACAGAAAAGCGCTAAATTCCTTAACTTGAGGTGTCTGGTTTTCTTTAGTTAGCAGTCATCCTTTGATGTTCCGACCACCTGGTCTTTGTTGCAAACACTCTTGTGCATCCTGGCTCCCAGCGCCCCCTGCCTCACCTCCGCGGAGCAGTCTCTCAGAGTTATTTGAGATGCTGTCTCCAGGGCCTGAAGTCCTAAGAGTGTCCACCGAATAGAACATAATTCTCAACTTTTAGGTTGTGTGTTTTCTTTCAGTCAGCATTTTCCTACCTCATTCAGCACCATGATTACACTGAGGGTGTTGGGACCCTTGCCCCGGGCCCTGTGCTTCAGAGAACCCCACGCTGGCCTCCCCATCTGCAGCCATTCCCTTCAAGTTAGGAGTTGGTGCAGCTCAGGAGACATCCCTCTGGAGCTCACTCTCACCCTTCAGATTCCAGGTGGTTACGGGGCTCTATTTGTCAGGGTAGGAGGAGGATGTATTTTATCTGAAAGTTTGGTACCTCAATTTAAAACTTAGAAATCCTTAGACAGCAGTATGGGGGCCTCCGTTAGTCCTCTGCCTGTGCTGGTCCCGGCATTGCCCCTGGAGGTGAAGGGAATGTCACAGGAAGTGAGTTGGTGGTGCGTCCACTGCTTCGTCTGTATTTCTCACCCCTGAAATGGAGTTAGACGGGACACTGGTTAGCACATATTCTCATATTAGGAGCTGACTTATGTGCAAAGGTGAGAGTGTCGACTAAAACAAAAAAGCACAGCCTAAAAGTTGAGAATTAGGTTTCATTTGTTGGACGTTCTAAGGACTTAAGCCCGGGAGGCAGCCTCTCAGACAGCTCCGAGGGGCTGCTCCCAAGAGGTAAGCGGGGAGCCAGGATGTAGAGGAGTGTTTGCAACAAACACAAGGTAGTCGGAACATCAAAAGATGACCGTTAATTAAAGAAAACCAGACATCTCAAGTTAAGGAGTTCAGCACTTTTCAGTGTATGGGAAGATGCAAGAGTCTGGGCTCACTGGAATCATTCCTTTGGTCTGCACCTCAGCTGTCTGCGGCCAGTGTCCTGTGCTTTCCTTCCTGAGTCCCCTCGGGGTGCACCATGGAGGGGGGCTGCAGAGGCTGAGGGCTGGGCGGTGGGCAGCCCATGGGTCTCCACCCTGAGTCCCTGCGGGGCTCGCCGTCGGGGCGACTGCAGTGGCTTGATCGCTGCAGCATCCTTTGTTTACCGATACGGCAGCAGCTTTTCTCCTTCACCAGAAACAGACCAAGAAAGGACCAGAGATGTGGGTGTCTGAAAGGCGGTTCCCGTGAGGAGTGATGGAGAATGCGCTTTGGTGACTGAGTCCAAGCCAGTGCTTGTGGGGCAGCGTCTTAGGCCAGATTCCTCGCAGAGATCTGAGATGGGGCCTCCTGGAAGTGATCTGTTGAAGGGGTGTGCTTGAGCGGGACCTGCAAGAAAGCGAGGAAGCAACAGAGGGAAAGTGAGGAAGAGGCGTAAGGGTGTGGTGTTGCTGGAACATTGCTGACCCCGGGCAACCGGGAGGCCTGGGTGCACCGGCAGGATCGTGCCAGCGTGGGTCGAGGGGGCTGTTTCGTGTACCGCTTATCAGTCAGGTACTGGCTGGGGGCCACATTCCCGGTCCCAAGAGGTGTTGTAACCTTCCAGGCATTTCTTGGGAGCTCTTGTCAGCAGAGGGCACTTCTGCAGGGGATGGTGCCACCAAGAGCCCTTGGCAACCAAACTCAGAGCTGCTGTAGTGTCCGCAGGCGGAGAGGAGGAGTTGGCCTGCACTCGGCCATGTGGGGCCGGGGGCACCTACCTTCCTCCAAGCCTGTGAAAGAGAAAATGCTCATCACTTTAGCAAGGGACAGGGGGGTCATATCGGGAGAACTGGATTTGGCAAGAAGGATGCTTAGAGTAGGAGGAAAGGAGGGGACTACTGAGACACAGTAGGGGACTTTTCTGATGAGGGAACACAAGTTCCAGAGGCTTCCGAGGGAGAAGGTTGGTTCAGGGTGGTCCGGGTGTATGTAGCAGTGAATGTCTGGGTGATGAGGGGATCAAGGACCTCCCGGGCTTCCTATGGCGGCCAAATGTGGCCGTTCATTACTTAAAATTTGTTTTTATAAACAGAGATAAAAGAAGCCAGAAAAATCCCAGAAAAATGGATCAAAGCCTAATCCGTGGAGCTGAACATGATAATCTCCTCAAGAGTCTCGAGAAGAACTTGGAGATCCCTCAGGACTGCACATATGCTGATCAGAAGGCCATAGATGCTGAGGTGAGCCCTTAGGATGGAGCGGTGCTCCTGGAAATCATTTCACGCTCCTGCTAATACCGGTCAGCTCCAGACGCTGCCGGGTGTGATACCTCAGTGCTGTCGCTTCCAGAACAGAAATCCTTGTGCATGGCTCTCTGTCTGTACCTAACCCTGAGGGCTCTGCAGAGTGTGTTTGAAGAAGACAGGATTAGGTTTATAGATGATTTCGTGCTTGTTAATAGTTAACCCCTGGGAGTGGCTGTCCTTCCGTGATTTCTTCCTGCAATACTGTTTTTCACAGCCTGAATTCTACGCTCCGGTCTCACACGCCTCAACCGAATATTGCGGTACATGCGGTCCAATACACTTGAAATAATATATACACAATTTCTCTAAAGCTCAGGATTTCTATGTTACAGTCAAAACATGCCACCAAAAAGACATTGAAATATCTAAATGTGGTGTGCCGTTTCTTCTTCAAAATGTTTTATAGTGCAAATAATGCATGCGTTTGGTAGACGAATTTGAAAAAATAAATTAGTAACAATAAAAGCCATGCCAACAGTCGGAAGTAATCACTGCCCTTCTGGATGAACCTTTCATATCTTTGTGACCACACACACACGCACACATACATACACACATACATACACACATAGGTGCGTACAGGCATATGCCTGTGTGTGTATATGTGCATTCTATTGTATACATTCTTTTGTAAATTTCAAGGTTTCCTCCTTTTCGAGAACCATCATCATTTTCATGGGTCCTTGATATCACATTGTATAGTTGACTGTACAATGGAGGGTATTTTGCTTTTGGATTCTTAGGGTTTTTGGTTTTTTCTTTTCTTCTCTCTTTCATAAGCAGTGCTTATTTTAGCACATAAAACTCTGCATGCAAGTGGATTTCCTCCTTAGGGCAGGGATATTTTTAAGGCTATCTGTGACCAATTTACAGTGAGAAAGAAGCCTTCCCAGAACATTTAAGGTAAGGAACCTGCTCTGCTTGGAGAAATCGCTCTCCCCAAGGAGAACTCCTAGGGCTGATCTGACCTCCCGCAGGCTGGAGTGGCCACACTTGCACCTCCTCTGGGGATTGTCTACCGCTTGGTCAGTACTTCTCACCCCTGAAATGGGGTGAAACGGCGCGAGACATTCTGCTCCAAGACTTTGGAACATTTCTGATAGTTACTGTTGTTCCCATAAAATGTTTTTTATATGTAGAGTTAATTTCAAATAATTGGCCTCATTTAGCTAAATTATTATATAGTGTGCCTGTTATTTTCATTTCACCATTTTAAATTCTGATTTAAATTAAAATTAGATAAGAGATGATCAAAATCCCTAAAACTCTTGCTTCCTTCAGACTTTGCAGAGGGTGTTTGACCGAGTGAAATTCTCAAGGAAAGGCGCCAAACTGAAGGCTTTGGCAGCAAGGGGAATTGGATATCATCACAGCTCTTTGAGCGCCAAAGAAAAGCAGTTAGTTGAGATTCTTTTTAGGAAAGGATTTATTAGGGTAAGTAAAGTTCTTCATTTTAAAACTTGAAACTCTGTCTGTATGAAGCTGAGCACCCATAACGAGTGGAAAATAACCATTTTTTGCCATCTAATTATGTCTTTTTTTTTTTTTTAACGTCCCATGACACCACTGCATTTTCCATCTCATTTAGTTGAGGGAGGGGGTTTGAAATCTCTCATTCAGTTTATCTCTTTTTCGTGAGATTCAAGTATCCCCTAAACAAGTACTGTTCCAACTATTTCCAACTATGTTTGAAATATTACCTGTGGCGATCTAGGAATAAACGCCCACTTTTCATTTATAATGTCGATGGCATTTTGTCAGCTGTTCATGTGATTTTGGCTGTAGACGTCTTTTCATGGGTGTGGAGGACATTCAGGGTAGCATTTCGATCAGGTCTTTTCCCGGTGTAATAGCTGAAATAAGAACAAGGATGTGCTGCTTCCCCAGGGCCCGCTGCACGGCTCGGCCGACTTTAGCGGTGCCACCCTCATACTCTGTCCTGTCCCTGGTGGCGGACAGGAGGAAGGTTCCCTGAATCACTTGACACCCAGCCCTTGTAATGTTGTATTTGGTGTGTCCCATAAAGATGTGAGGGGATACTCTGGATACATTCACAAAGAGGGTTTATGTGATTTCCTAGTTAATTTAGACCTTGAGTAATATTTTAAAATAGACCCTGACTTTTTCTAATTTGTCACATTAATTTTTTGAATTATGTACATTTTATTTGTGTGTGGTGGGGAGGAGAGAGATTGATTCTGTTACTCTAGGGAGTATCTTTTAATCTTAATAAATAAATCTTGAAGAAAATCTGACATCCTAATTTAAGGGTAATTCTGTAATCTGGAAAAAACCCTGAAATGTATCATTAACAACTTTGTTTAGCTTTTTTCTTAACTAATAACAAGTTATTTATTTATTTTAAAAGTCAATAACCAGAAACAAAACTTTTTACATGATTATGAATTGAGGTAAGGAGGCATAACTATTTTGATCAGCATATCCTGGGTCTAAAATAGTATCTGTTAAATAGTAGTTGCTCAATGACCAGTAGCTTAGTAAATGGATAACTAGATCCCTCTAGGAAAAGTACTATGGAAATAGAGATAGCTTTGTTATTGAGAACACATTTTTCAAAAGGTATTTATTCTAGTTATAGTCTAAATTTAATGTTCTTTTTTTTCCCATTCATGTTCTTATTGAAGAACTTTATAAAAACAGTTAATAAATGGTGTGTTTCATTTTGACAGAGTATCGATATCAGGTTCAGAATAATTACAGAAAATTATTCCGTATACTTCACCATTAACCTTAACTATGACTTTATGATAATCAATATAAATAGAAATAACAATTAGAAATACCCAGCATTATATGAAAAAAATGAGTGAAAATAGATTATTTAAGAAACTGTAAAATTTGCCCTACTCCTTTTCTGGTCAGTTATTATGGCAATTCAGGGAAAAAGATGAAACTTAATTTGCTCTTATTACTTAGATAATTTATTTCCATAGAGATAATCCTCACAGATAAGTTATAGTGGGTGAGGCTGGCCACTGCCCATAAGTGGGTCTGTAACAGTATTATTCCCTGTTGTGGGAAGTTCCCTTTCTAGTCATTTATTACAAAGCATTTCCTGAGCACCTGTCATGTGCCTGGTACTCTTTTTGCAGGGTGGGGTACACGGTAGTGAAAGGGGCTTGGGGTCTGAGGCAGGACAGTAAACACACAGATGATACACTTGAGGTGGTCATTAATGCCATGAGTAGGGATAATGAGGACGGGGCCATCATTTTGGATGTGGTGGTCCAGAAATTTCTATTTGACATTTGAGCGGAGGACTGAACAAACCAGATAAATGGATACATGGGAGAAGAATATTCTGGGCAGAGCAGAGTGAGGGGCAAGGCCCTGAGCGGTGAAATATGACACAGCAAGAACGCCAACGTGCTAAAGCCTGTAGTTCAAGGCTTTCAGTCACTCCATGGCATTCCACTGAAATGCTATTTTATGAAGTAACTGTTTTATTCTCCTTCTAGGTGGTGACCGCTACAGGGACACTTGCTTTAGGAATCAACATGCCTTGTAAATCTGTGGTTTTTGCTCAAAACTCAGTCTATCTGGATGCTTTAAACTACAGACAGGTATTGTGATATGCAGAAACTCCCTATTGCATTGCTAAAATAGGGCACTAAAAGAGTAAGAAAGGCGAGCCTTTGGTTTGCACACGTGCTGCAATTCACGGGGACTTTCCTGCAAACCTGACAGTCACGTTTAGCTGTGGTATAGTGGACAGGTCACTGGCTTGGTGTTATGTGACCTTGGGTGCGATATCTAACCTGCCTGGTCCTTCTTTGCTATCTCCAGAATAGGGATGATAAGGACGGTCCCATGGCATTTGCAAGAATTCAGTGAAGTGATTTGTAGGGAAGACACATGTGCAAGGTGCTTGAGGACTCTCTCCTCGTCTAGCCCCTGTGCCCCTGACTTTACACCCTGGGGTTCTCTTTCATGCTTCTCTTGTCTTTGCCCCTGCTGTGCACTGTACTACCAAGCCGACTTTGTTATTCTCCTCCAGTGGTTTTGATCTTGGCCTTGCAATTTCCATTTCCGCCGTCTTTCATCATACATTTTTAGCTTGTACTAATTAAACAGTTTTCCTAATTTTCAGGTCTCCTGACTCCACTGTGTCCTGAACGCAGACGGTTTTCCTACTCAGGATCACTTGGTGAATATTTCTGCTACATCTGTCAGCCAACATTACAGGTTTTATCCAGGTGCCCCCCCGCCACCCCACTTCCTCACGGAGCACTTCCTTTCTATTCCCTGATGGGCCTTGTTCCTACCCAATACAACATCCTTAGTTTTTCCCCCATTTTACCAACCCCTGTCCTTTTGATTTCTCTTTCTGCTGCTGTTCTGGGCATGAACCCTCTCCCCATATCATCTTTGGGAATCTCTCATTTAGGGGTCTGGGGCCAGCGTTATGGATGGTGAACTTGGGAGTGGAAATGCCAAGGTTGGAGTCCTGGGTCTTTCACTTCCTGGTGTTTGCCTACAGTGAGTTTCTTATTTCCCAAGCCCCAGTTACTCTACTGTAAATGCGGACACTGATTACACTCACCTCATAGGGTGGTGGTTGTAGGGTCTTTATAAAAAAGGTGTAAAGGACTTAGCACATTCTGAGCACTTCCTAAACGAGAACTAATGTAACTTCTGTAGAGTTTGTTCTTAACTTTTTTTGTACAAGCGTTTCTGAATTTTATCTCACTCCTGCATCTCCTCAGTTTGTGCACAATTTTTATGGTGATTTGTCACTCAGCACACATGTGTGTAGGGGAGAGAGCGAAAAGGGACAAAGGAGGGGGGTGGGAAGGAAGAGAGGAGGATTAGTAAGTTCAGCTGTAAGTGAACTTGAAACCAGGGTCTCGTCTTTTTCTCTTCTTGCTGTTCTGTCTTCTGTATATCATTATACAAATACCTAGCACGGTTTTGGGAATGAAATAAGTACATCAGGATGACGAGTGTCTCATTTTCAGCTCTGTCTCAGCCACAGTGAATTTCCTGCCTGGTACCCAGTTGGATTTTAGTCTCAGTTCTGTAATGGTTGGACATCTGCACAGTTGACTTGCTCTAATCCAGTATAAAAGGCTCAGTTCTTATACTGTGATGGAGAAACTGTTCAGGAAAGATTTACTTTGTGATTCTATTCTGTTTTCAGATGTCTGGACGGGCCGGACGACGAGGTCAAGACCTGGGGGGAGATGTGTATTTCTTTGATATTCCACTCCCTAAAATCGAAAAGCTCATCAAATCCAACGTCCCTGAACTGCGAGGGCAGTTCCCTCTCAGCATATCCCTGGTCCTGAGACTCATGCTTCTGGCTTCCAAGGGAGATGACCCCGAGGACGCTAAGGCAAAGGTACTGTGGGGACGGTTTCTGGGGCTGAGTCTCCGTTACTGGCCGGGCTCTGTTCTACACCTGTAGTGATAGCTTCTTGGAGTCACCAGTCTTTAATGCTTGGTAGTGTCTTGGCTGGTATAGGATTGGGGGTGGGTGGGGAGAATAATGATTAGTTTTGTTGTCTCCTCTGTCAATCATAGAATTTATGGCCAATGGGCATTTGGGTTTGCCCCAGATTACTATTTTCATGTATGATAAACATTGCCCCATAGGATTGAAGGGTGCTAGCTATGGATTTTAAAAGATCTGGGTTACAAAAAGATTTGTGTTTATGATTTTGTAATAAAAGAGTTCATTTTTCGTAAAAAAGTAACCCAAGTTCATCAAAGAATATTTGGATAATGCAGAAAGTTGAAGGAAGAAAAAAAGCACCTACACCTAGTTTTGCTCTCCAAAAACAATCACATTCTCATTTTGCTTTTCAGTCATGTTTCTAAGTATAGGTGTGTATTTGGTTCCTTGCAAAGATATATTTATATTTAGTTGGACTTAAGACTATGGTTATAAACTTACCGTGAAATTTTCTGCTCAGATAAATATCTTGAGTCTAATCCCACAATGAGAAATTTAGAATTCATAATTAAATATTTGGTTTCATCCTTATGGAGATGCATTGTGAAAGGGACCCACTCCTCCCTGTGTTTGTATATTGATTAGCATGCCCTCTAAATTGGATCCTGTTTGCCAAGGTGAGGATTCCTCCAGGACTTTTGTGATGAGTAGCGTCTTGTTATGTTGTTGATGCTTCTACAGAGCAGGTGCATATCATTTTAGACCAAAACTTCCCCATGTTTGAGTTCTTATTTTTTACCTCTATACAGGAGAGAAGCATATGTCTTCTTGCAAACTTTTTAATTTTTTTCAAAAAGCTTTTCAGAGTCATTGGTCTTCTTTGCCTTGGCCTGTTTGAAGAGATCTCTCTGTAACCTTCACACATAAAAGACTCAAGTGTGGGCATACATTTCTTGGAATATTCTTTTTACTTGTCACATCAAACTAGAATCACTTCATTGCCCTCTGGCATTTACTGTCATAGAGGAACAGACTCTTGAAATCTCCTCTAGAGGAACTGTGCTAATTCTTGTTTTCTTATAGTTTCTTTCTTTCTGCCTATGTAATTATATGAGTATTATAAAAGTCTGTATATTTAAATTCTTTTCCCCAGAATTTTCTATTTTGTGTGTCTTTCCTTTTATGTTTTATTGATGTTTTAGTTATTACATGATGAAAACTTTCAGTCTTCATGCTCAGAAGTTTTTATCGTGGTAAAATACATATAACATTAAATTTGCCATCTTAACCGGTTTTAAGTGTGCAATTCAGTAATGTTAAGAACCTTTGCATTGTGCAGGGCTCAGGTCATTCTGGAACTAAGAAAAGATTTCTTAAGTTAGATCTTTGATATTTGCTTCTGTTTTGATTTGTTCAGTTTGCAGAAAAAGTTATAACTTCTTAAATCAAAAGTCGTTTTCCTGTTCTCCACTGTTGTTTTTCTTCGTTATGAGAGAACACTTGAGTTTATCTCCTGCGTCTCTGATGCAGTCTCTAAAGTTTCAGATCTACTCCTTAGGGATACCATGTGGATGTTCATTCTGCTGCAGGACTTGTTTCCCTGAGATTGTGCACTACTTCCTATGTCACCCTTTCATATCATAATTAAGTATTATTTTTAAAATGTCAATTTATATTGTCCATTTACCTTATGCGGTCGTGCCTTGTTTCATAAGAGGTCATATCTTTTGGCCTCCATTGAGGATGCCAAAGAATTTTTCCAAAATACGTTTTTCTAAAAAAACCCATTTTCATAGGTCAGATTACTTTTGAGTAGAAGCCAGTGTTCTTGTGATGGTCTGTAAGTTTCTGCAGAGCCTGGTCCCAGGCTCCCTTGTTGGACTCAACCACGTCCTGCTCTCCTACATGAGCCCACTACCTGCTCCACCGACAGTAGGCACGTAACAGTCCGAGGGGCACGGCTTTGCTGTTTCTGCTGCTTCCAGAACCTTCCCCCAGATGTGTGCACAGTCTCACTCTTCCACCTTGTTCAGTTTCTTGCTCTGCTGTTAGCCTGCTGCCACCACCCCTCCTGCGCTGTCGATGGACCCCCGTCTGCTGTGCCGACTGTGACCCCTGCTCATTTATACATAGTACACACCACGCCTTACACAGCTGCAAATCTCTGTCTCTGTATACATCTCCCATCTCTACCATGTTTTTGTTTATTTTCTCTATATTTCCCACTGGAATGTAAGCACCCTAGGCCAAAGGTGTTTGTTTGTCTTAATTCCTGGTACAGACACCCAATAAATAGTTGTAGCATGACTGAATAATTTTAGGAAGATGGTCTGTTTTCTTAAAAGAACTGATCTCTTGTGGGTTTTTCTGTTTTCTCACTTTTGAAGGAAAGTACATCCCTTCAAATCTGGTGATTTGCCAAGAAAGAGGGCGCATGATTTTTCTTCTGGTTTCACTCTCTGCTCACCTCAGTGCTGTTTAAATACCCTTTTAAATGTGAAGCTAGATGAATAGCTTTTGGCCCAAACCTCAGCATTTAGCACATTTTCAAATTATGTAGCTTTTTGGACTGAAAGTTCATCTTCTGCCAATGTCACTGACAGATTGGTCCACAGATTGGTCTTGTGGAGGCCATTCGTCACCACGAACTGCAGTAGGCACTGCTGTCAGAACTCTTACTGTCGTAATAAGACTTTAGTGACGTGGTCTGCATCTCCAGAGTTACAGTGAACCACCAGAAGTCACTCACCCTCCTACTACTCTGCTGTTTCCTGGCTGTTGCTCTAAATGTAGAGCGAGAGAGAGGAGAAGTTGTAGGAAAGGGCATTTTTGGCTCCCTGAAAACGTATCGCCCCAAGGAAGAGGTGATGGATGGTACACCCCATCCCTTCCTTCCTTCTCCCTCCTTCCCTCCCTGCCCCCTCTCCCTTCCTTCCTTCCTTCCTCCCTCCTAGTCCGCTGGCCTTACATTGACGAGAGATTCTTCCCAGGGACTATGAACTCTCAGGCCTAAAGGCAGCCACGTTTAATTTCGGTGATGTTGGGAAATTCTCCTTTTACTTGAACCTCATAAACGTTGTAGTGGGCAGTTGAAAGATATCTGAACTGTTACCTCGATGCTGTTTTACTATCTCAATATTTTTATTACTTTGACCTTAATCAACCTAATTCCATCGTTTTTGCAACGATACTGCAGGACATGGGATAATGTGTCAATAATATCGTATTTTCTTCCAGAACAACCCAAGATTGTAAGCTCTTAAAGTGGATTCACATATATTACCAGATTATTTGGCAACATGTTTCATTTCCAATGATTATGTTTTATATGTTCTGTTTTGTTAGGGGAAGGATGTGCCATGTAAGAACATAGTAAAACAAGTCATGTGAAATCCCATTGAATCTTAGGTGGGTCTGGTATCTGTGGGATAAAATGGATATTGGTAATATATATTTGATTGTTTTATATTCTTTTATGAGCCGGACAGTCAGATGTGGCCACAAGAGGAGACAGACGAGAGGCTCAGGGAAACAAAGTAGAAACCCACAGGTCCTAGAAATGCAGGCACGGTGCACCATGCAGGGCTTCATGAGACCCAAGGATGGTCGGGAGGCAGGAGACACGAGTGGAGGGAGAGGGTCCATGGGAAAGGCAAGACATCTCAGAGTAAATAGTTTGCGACTGGCTAGTTTGAATAATTCGGGTGGGCTTTGGGGGCTGCTGTGGTCTCTATTTGCCTGGCACCTGGGGTGCTTTAGGACAGGAGAATGTTGGCTTGGTGTGTGAGATTCAGGTAAGGCAGCAGGTGGGGCGTAAAGTTGGGATTGGTTGGTTTGTAGATGAGAAGCCAGCCTTGTCAAGTTGTTCTTATCTTTAGGAAGTAGCCCTGGGGGTGGCAGTCTCTCCCCAGCCAGCAGGGTTTTTAAGATGTCAAAACATCGTAATATGCAGGAAACAATGTTAAATTCCAGTGCACCTCTCTTGTCATCCAGGAGTGTATTTCTCAGCAGGAGCACAGTGTGAATTAACGTGCTACTCTCCTCAGGTGCTGTCCGTGCTCAAGCACTCACTGCTCTCCTTCAAGCAGCCCCGGGCGCTGGAGATGCTGAAACTGTACTTTCTGTTCTCCCTGCAATTCCTGGTCAAGGAGGTAGGACCGTGTTTGCCTTTTCGTGAGATAGGATCGGTACCATCTCTGTTTCTCATCATCTTGAACTAATTCCAGTCTTTCCAAGGTTATAGCCAAGGATTCCTACTACTTACAGTTGATTTAATTATCAAAGTGGGCCAGGTAATGAGTATTAATCTCTCTTATGTTGGTATTGTGGACTGAAAAAAAAAATGCACAACCTGAAAGTTGAGAATTATGTTTTATTCTATGGACATCCTTAGGACTTCAAGCCCAGGGCATAGCATCTCAAATAACACTTGAGGGGCTGCTCCCAAGAGGCAAGGGAGGAGCTAGGATATATACGGGTTTTTGCAATAAAGACCAGGTGGTCAGAACTTCAAAAGATGACTGTTCATTAAAGAAAGCCAGACATCTCAAGTTAAGGAATTTAGCGCTTTTCTGTGTATGGGAAGATGCAAGAGTCTGGGCTCACTGGAATCATTCCTTTGACGTGCACCTCAGCTCTCTGGGGCCAATGTCCTGTGCTTTCCCATCCTGAGTGTCCTCGGGGTGCACCATCGGGGAGGGGGGTAGAAGGAGGTGGGGAGTAGCTGCAGTGGCGGAGGGCTTGATGGCCGGCATCCTGTCTCCGTCCTGAGTTCCCGCAGGGCTCACCTTCCGGGCGGCTGTAATGTGATGGCTTGACGGCTGCAACATCCTTTCTTTATTGATATGGCCGGCATCCTGTCTCCATCCTGAGTTCCCTCAGGGCTCACCGTCCAGGCTGCTGTAATGTGATGGCTTGACGGCTGCAACATCTTTTGCTTACTGATATGGCAGCAACGTTTTAGTTCTCAGTATTAAGTACTATTTTAAACTGGCATTTAATAAGTTGTCTGTTAATTAAGGTATGTGGTTGAGTTGAGTCAAACTGATAAATTATGTCTGTTCTTTAGGGCTATTTAGATCAAGAAGGTAATCCTACAGGCTTTGCTGGACTTGTGTCACATTTGCATTATCACGAGCCTTCTAATCTTGTTTTCGTCAGTTTTCTTGTAAGAGGCCTTTTCCATAATCTCTGTCAGCCAACCAGAGAAGGTAAGCTTGACTTTTCATACGTATGGTCTAAAAACAACAAAGGTGCTATAGTGAAGCTAACACTTCAGGAAATTCTTTTTTTCTACAAAGAAAATACAAGTTAATATTTAGATAATTTGGAGATACCAAATTAGATAAAATAAAGTTTTATATACCTACTAATATAGATTACATAGGAGACAGCCATATTTTGTGGCAACTATTTAAAAATAACAACTTCTTATTAACTTGAGAGATTCCTTGATTCCAGGATTCAGAAATATTAATATATGATTTTTTGATAAATATTTTTCTAATTAAATGTAATATATGCTCATCATAGAAAAAGGATGTAGGAAACCATCATGTTAAAATAATATTCACTGTTGATATTTGTGAGTATTTTCCTCCAATCATATTTTCTTTGAATATAATTGTATAGTGTATTTAAATAGCTGATATCATGTTAGTTGCATGATCTAGAAACTTGTTTCCCCCCAGGTTTGCTTTTGTCAAATTGTGTACATTTTTTTGTGAATTCCGTTTGTAAAGTCCATCTTATGTTTCATTTAATGCACTTTTTATAAAAGCCTTTGATTTTTATAACTAAACCATAGATCTTTAAACTATGTCCCTAAAAGAAATGTTTCTGTCTTTGTGCTTAAGTTCATTGTAGTTACTGATGCCTGGTGATTTCCTTGCCTTTCACAGCATAACTTTGCTTTATCTTCCTTCATTAACTGGCAGGAACATTATTTTACACAATGTCACTAGGCTCTGAATGTGCATTGTTCTGTGAAACAAGGATACTTAGGAAGTTCTGTCTCCCAAAAGCTCTGTAAGAGGAGAAATAATTTCAGGCAACAAGAAGTGCAGTTGTGTTTATTGCTGTGTGTTTGTGTGTAGGGAGGTGTGTGCGGTTATAAACATGGAGACAGAAGCTTTATGAAGCAGATAATATGGGCGTTGCTATTTTGTACATGAGGAAACAGAGAAGTTAAACAAATTGCCATGGTCGCAAAACCTAAATATTGTAAGTCTTGAGCCAAGATTCAAATATGAGCAAGTTATTAAAGGTGGCACTTTTTAACACGACCATGTGACAGTCACGTGCTGTGGAGGATGGGAGTGAGTCAGGTTGATGGGATATATATATATATATATATATATATATATATTTTTTTTTTTTTTTTTTTTTTGGAGTATAGTTGCTTTACCATGTTGTGTTAGGGGTTGACAGTATATTAACATGAGTGGCGGGGAGGGGAGGGGGCTGGGGGGTTATTTGTGGGTTAGTTTTGGAAACCCTTACGTGCTTGGCTGAGGAGATTGGATTTTGTTTATGAGGCACTGAGATGCAATCAGAGGCTTTTGAGGAGGTGAGATCATGATCATTAAATGCTTAAGAAAACCAATCATAGACTAAAGGGGAAGGTCCCAGGTAAGGGGACAAGGGTCTTTGGTTGGAGTTACAAGAATCTGAAGTAGAGGGGGAGCAGCAAAAAGGAAAAAGCAGGCACAGGTGTAAAACTGCCAGCAGAGATAGTCATTCCCTAGTCGCTATACTTGTTACAAATTTCTAGTCTCCATGAAATAACGTACAATCTAACATTCAATTTATATTGTTCAATTTAAACATTAAAAATGGGATTAATGCACTTTTTATGTTTATGACAAGATATTTTATTTTGTATAGGCTCAAAACATTTTTCTCAGGATGTTATGGAAAAGCTAGTGTTAGTATTGGCAAATCTGTTTGGAAGAAAATATCTTCCAGCAAAGTTCCAAGATGCTACGCTCAAGTTTTATCAATCCAAGGTAAAATTTATGATTCTGATAACATTAAATAATTAAGACAATTTAACAGATCCTACCATAAATGATTCCACAGCAGTAGAATTTTATTAATATAGAGTTCATTTGTTTTATAGAAATAATTTGTTCTTCTGTAATCAGTGTTATATTTAATCTGTAATTCTCATGTCTCCTCTATAAATCTATCAAGAGATTGAATGCCTTGAGGAAAAATGGGATAAAAATTTTTGCTCACGTTTTCTATTGGATTGTATAAACGTGTAGCAATCAGTGGCTAAAGAAAAAAATGTACGTAATTATACATTAAATGAACTAATAGTTCCCATCATTGAATCTCTAGTTCTTTTAGCATCTTTTTACCTTGCAGTAGGTCTATGGACAGGAAGTGTGTGCTGTAAACTATAATGTTCTCACTGAAAAAATATTAGAATAGTCATCTAAGAAATCATCCCTTGACACACAGACTGTTGTCCGAGTTTATTTGCAATGACTTCTTCGATCATAATTCCCTGTCATTAAATCAGCATCAAATATTATTACTAATGTATTTCACTAGAATCTGAGAAAGTGGGAAGGGCTGGTTATACCAGATAACCTTGGTAAAAGGTGACAAAGAAGAACAAAAAGAGAAGAGTTCATCTATATTGTCTAACATCACAATGTTAAGTTACCATTCTTAGCCCTCACAGAATGTTCTCTAGACCAGTGAACACAATTTTAGTCATTGACTTTTCATCTTCATATTTTTTTCATCACATGTATGTTCTTGGACTATTATTTGTTTTGGTTAAATAAACTTATTTTTCTTATAAAAGATAAGTCAGTATCTCTATTCTTACAAAGATGGTTATGATAGAAAAAAGTACAATAAAAAAAGGTTTTGAGTGGAGGCCTCCTATTTCTCTCTCTTTTTTCCTTTAAAGATTATTGGAAATTTGAGCACTTCCAGGTGGGACATGCTAGGTGGCCATCACTCCTGTTGCAACAGAGAGCTGTGGAAGGGATGAGGATTATATTGGCTAAAATTATAAAATGGCAAGAACTTATCCAAGGTGTGATTGGACTCTCCAGCCATGATTTTTCTCTCAAAGAACTTGTTGATTCTGGACGAGGTTGAAAATTGTACTTAGCATATCCAGAGAGCCTCTCCTATGAGATAAAAAACAAAACAAAACAGTAAAGCTTTTAGTGATTCCATGGGGCTGGAGTGACAGACTAGACACTTGAGACAGTGTTAACTCAGGACATTCACTGGGTCAGATCTGCATGAAATGTTGGGGTGTTACACCAAATTTCTTGCAGTCTTGTAGCATTTATTAAATAAAAACCCACTAGAGGGAAGAGTTTGAATTTATTCATAGGCTTATATTACCCTCAAGGCATTTTTAGAGCCATCTAGGGCTGGAAGATGTAAAGGTAGGTTATGAAGCTCTACAGGAATGAAGTGGATCTTTGGGACTCTTTTAGGGCTGAGAAGACTGAGACCCACCAGCCTCATACTCAAAACCCAAGAGGGCCTAGGAGCAGAGATGCACCAGATGTAGACTGAGACTTATTAAAACTGGAAAACAGTATCAATCCACTTCAATCTCTACTTAGACTGAGGTGATCACATCTTCACTCACTTGGCCAAACACAAAATTGGGGAGCTCACTCCAGTGGAAGATAACATTGTTTGAAGTCTGTCAGGTCCTTTTACAAACACTTCTGGTGAAAGAAAAAAAAAAAACCTAAAAAAGTGAGTAAGCAAGAACATATGACCGATTAGCAGGAATGAAAGCAGGCAATAATAATCAACACGAAGATGATTCAGATATTGAAGTTAGAATATAAGGACTGCTCAAGAAAATGGGAGAAGAGATAGAATTGATGAAAGGATGGAGAATTTCACTAGATAATTACAAACTTGATGAAAGAATAGAGAATTACACCAGGTAATTAATTGGACAGTCCAGAATTGAAAAATGTAATGTCTGATCAGAATATACATATCAGAAGTCAAAATCAGTGAGTTGACTGATAGCTCAATAAAAGGTATCTGAATTGTAGCACAGGGAGAAAAAATGAAAATAAAAGCAATAGCATATGAGAATGTGGATCACATTCAAAAGGTTTAATGTGATATAATGGCAATCCCAGAAGAGGAAGAGGGAGAAGAATGGCAGGAGGGTATTCAAAAATAATAGATGGGAATTTTCCAAAGCTGATGAAAGACAGCACTCCATAGTTTCAGAAGATTAGTCAACTTCAAGAAGGATAAAGAAACATTAAACTAAAACTACTGAAAATCAAAAACAAAGAGAAAAACACAAATCAGCTAGAGCCGAAATAGACATTTCCTTGAAAAAAGCAATAAGATTGATAGCTGACTTTCTGACCAAAATAATGGAAGGTAGAAGAAAATGGGAATATAATTTTCACTCCACTCTGTTTATTTTTGTGCATGAATGTGTACAGATACTTAGCGTATGTTTTAAACATAAGTTAAAACAGGGTAAATATATTGTGATTGGTTTCATGACATATCAAGAGGCTATGCATACCTTATTTTTAAAGTTTTTTTGAGGTATAATTGATATATAAAAATTGCATACGTTTAATATATACATGTTAATGCGTTTGGACATATGCATACACCTGTGATATCATTGCCACAACAAAGGCACTAAACATATCCACCATGTCCAAAATTTTTCTTTTGGTTTTATTTATTTATTTAGTTAGGAATACTTACCATGAGATTTATCCTCTTAATGTAGTTTAAAGTACACAGTACTGTATTGTTAACATAGGTACTATGTTGTAGAGAAGATCTACAGAAATTATTTATCCTGCATAACAATAATTTATATTCAATGAAAAACAATTCCCCATATCCACCTCCACCCAGCCCCTGACAATATTCTCTGCTTCTACGAGTATGACTATTTTAGGTCCCCCATGTAAGTGGAATCATGCAGTATTTGTCCTTCTGTGAGGCTTATTTTACTTAACATAATGTCCTCTAGGTACATCCATGTTGATCTCCTTTTTAAGAATGAATAATATTCCACTGTATGTATACAGCACACTTTCTTATCAATTCATCTTGTTGATACTCACTTGGGTTGTTTGTATGTCTTGCCTGTTGTGAATAATGTTTCAGTGAACATGGATGTACAGGTATCTCTTCAACATCCTGATTGCAACCCTTTTGGATATATACCCAGATGTGGAATTGCTGGATCATATGATAGTTCTATTTTTAATTTTTTTAAAGAAAACTTTGTATGTTTTTCATAGTGGCTGCACCAGTTTACATTCCCACCAACAGTGTATAAGGTTTGAATTTTTCTACATTTAAAATTTTTCTTCAACCCTTATAATCTTGTTTTTTTTGATGATAGCCATTCTAACAGGTATGAGGTGCTATCTCATTGTGGTTTTGATCTGCATTTCCCTGATGATTAGTGATGCTGAGCAAATTTTAATATACATGATGGCAATTTGTATGCCTTCTTTGAAGAAATGTCTTTTCAAGTCCTTTGCCCGTTTTTCTTTTGTTTTTGTTTTTTGTGTTTTTGTTTGTTTGTTTGTTTGTTTTGCTATTGAGTTGTACTAGATTCTTACATATTTTGGACATTACCCCTTATCAGATGGTTGGTTTAGAAATATTTTCTCCCATTCCAGAAATGCCTTTTCACTCTGTTGATTATTTCTTTTGCTATGCAGAAGGTTTTTAGTTTGATGTAGTCCCACTTGTTTATTTTCACTTGTGTTGCCTATACTTTTGGTGTTACATTAAAAAAATCGTGGCCAAAACCAATGTCGCTATATTTTCTTTTATAAATTTTACAGTTTTAGGTCTTACATTTAAGTCTTTAATCTGTTTTGAGTTTGTTTTTATGTACAGCATATGGTAGGGGTCCAATTTCAATCTTTTACATGTATACATCATTTTGCCAATACCATTTTTTGAAAAGACTATCTTTTCTCTATTGTGTGTTATTTTTTTTTTATTTTTATTTTTATTTTTTTTTTTCTATTGTGTGTTATTGGTACCTTTGTCAAATATATGCTGGTAATATATATGTGAAATTTGTTTCTGGACCAGAAACACCTTAATTGCCTGAAAATTAAACAAACTCGTTTCATTTCTAAATACACATAAGACAAAAAATAAATAAAATGGAAATTATCAAATATTTTAGTTAAATGATAATGAAGAAAACATACAAATATAAGATGTGATTTATGCAATGATTAGAGGGACATTTATAGCCTTGATAACCACATCTTAGAAAAGAAGACAGGCTGAAAAAAATCAGTGATTTGACTTTTCAGCTTAAGGAGTTAGGAGAAAACAAAACAAAGCAAAATAAATAAAACAGAATATCTAACCTAAGGGAAATACAAGAAAAAGAATAATAAAATGAGAACAGAAATAAAGTAAATTGAGAACAATTGTAAAAAAAGGGAAATCAACAAGGCCTAAGTTGCTTCTTGGTTAAGATTTATAATAAAAGTGATGAATACACAGCAAGACTCATTGACAAAGAAGGGAGAGAAAGCACAAATTACAATTATCAGGAAAGAAAATGAGACATTATTATAGATTTATGTAGTACATCAAATGGAAAAAACATTTGACTATTTGGACAAAATGGGCAAATTCCTAGAAAATGCAACTTTCTAAAACTAACCAAGGACTATATGAATAATTTCACATCTGATACCTATTAAAGAAATGTAACCAATTATTATTTTTAAATTTCCCATTTAAAAGAACCCAGGTTCAGATGGCTTCAGTGGTGAACTTTTTTAAAGATTTAAAGAATAACAGCAAATTTTCACAAACTCTTCTAGAGAATATAAAAAGAGGGAGCAAAACTTAAACTTAATATCAAAACTTGACAAGGACATTATAAAAAATTAGAGATGTATCTCTTTTATGAAAATATAGATGGAAGAATAATTAACAAAATATTAGAAGAATGAATCCAGTGGGGTTTTAAAGACCCTCACAATTAAGTGAGGTTTATTCCAGGCACAAAGGGGACTTTATATTGTTGCTTGCTTTCCAAACATGTCACTAGATTCTTTGAAATATTCACAAGTCTAATGTCATTTGAGGGCATACTTCTATTTAAAAGAGTTTTGATTAAGTAGCATGAAAACAAATTTTTAAGAGTAAAGATATTGGTTTTTATAACACAAATAGGAATAAAAAATGAATTTCACCTGAATTTCATAGATGAAAGAATGGAACAGTTACATTACTGAATAGATAGATAACTATAGAACTATATTACATTGTTCTTTGCAGTTCTTCCAAACTTTCAGTTTTCAAGGATGGTACGTAGATCTCTCTGAAAAATATTTGACCTCCAGTTTTTTGTTTTTGTTTTTTTTTTTGATGACCTCCTTGATGATTTAGGTGTTTCTGGAGGATCTCCCTGAGGACTTCAAGGCTGCTCTAGATGAGTATAACACAAACGTGACAAAGGACTTTGCCTCTTTCCTACTGATTGTTTCCAAACTGGCTGATATGAAACAAGAACATCAGCTCCCATTGTCAAAAATAGGTAAGTGTATCTTAGCTCCATTGTGGAGCAGTTTAAAAAATAAATAATCTTGCCTAAGAATATTTTATCCCATAAGAAGAGTAGAGCCCTGGAAAGATCAGTCTGCCTTAGAATAAGGGGATCCTTTCTGCTCTCTCAAGGAAGAAGGTATGATTATTAGAATTAAGTAAAGGACAATGGAGAATGACATTGAATAGAGTCATTTATAAACCATCTTGATTAAAGGTTGGGTTTGGGACAAGCCTGGAAAATGGAGTAAGGACACCTATGAGATGAGGAGAAACGAGAAGCGATTCTGTCACTTTTTCCTTGAGAGGAGCTATGCATGGTGGTCATGAGCATAAACTCTCTGCATATGACCTGAGTCCAAGCTCTGGCTCTGCTACTTGTTAGCAGTGGGACTTCGAGCAGGCGACTCCATATTCCTGCCTCGATTTTCTCAACAGATAAATGAGGAGGGTAACCCTATCCACCTAGTTTGGGTGAGCTCTAAATAGTTAAGCCAATGTCTGTAACTATCTCCCAACAGCACATAGCACGTAGTCAACACTCCTAATCTTTGCTCTTACTTTTCATGAGCTATTGGGTGGAAATCTTCCGGGAGAAACTAAACTGGAAACGGTGACAGGGATACAGGGAAAGGGGTGAGCTCTGGGTAGCCATTTCCTGGTTTTGTAACATCCTCAGCCGGAAGAAGTCAGGGAGGAGGACCGTGTAGCTTCCTGGACAGCGTGAAAGCGGGAAGCAGACAGTGGCAGTGGGTGTGGCGAGCATCCAGAGGAGGAAGAACAGGAATGGGAAGGTTCGGCCTCAGTCACAAACGAGAGCCGACTCTGAACGCGCCCTCCGGTGCTTTACAAAGGGAGGAATGGAAAACATGCTTCTTCTCATACGCCATTTCCAAACCTGCTGATGGTGGCTGCTTGAATCAGCCTGTCTAGAAGGATTCTGCAGCCAAGTCTGAGTTGGGTGGGAAAAAGGACCAAGGTAATAACAACAATTCTGGGCTAAAAGAGGATACAATTTAAATTTAGTCTTTTATGACCTGTTGATCAAAGCAACTAAAATATAATACAGAATTTTATACTGTTGATAATAGTATTAATAACTAACATTTATTGAATGTATTCTATGCCAGGATGTGCTGCTTACTGTATGTGATCTGTCTTATTCAGTCTTCATTACGATGTCGGTCCTTGAAAGTTGAATGGCTCCCCTTTGCCGCCTGGTCTAGAGCAGGTGTGTAAAGCTTGGCAATCTGGCTTAATCTTCAAAGCTGATTTGTGCCAACCTCTTATGGCCAGATTTCTCAGGTAAAGAGTGTGAAGACTCCCAACTTGTGTCTCACTTGATGAGCTGCAAGGAAGGAAGAGTAGCCATTTCTCCGTTTGCCTGTCTCTCTGGGAACTCTGATGGCAATTTGCTTCATCTAGAAACTTCAGACCATGTAAGTGGAAAACGAGGCTTATAAATAAAATGTCTTTAAGAAAGAATTGGATTTATACTTCTAGGCAGCTTAGCAAGGACTTCAAATTCCCCAAATTGAAAAGAATTTCAGGTGTATCAACAGAAATATCCAGGAAAAGGTGCTCTTGAGGCCAGTTTCTCACCCTGGCCTGAGGAACCCTGTTCCATTATACAGAAATCCAGGATCACCACTTTTCTGGAGATTGACAGAGGTTTGCTGTGAAAAGAGCACATAAAACTATCTTCAGGCTTTCCCAGTATTGCTGTAGATGCTGTAAATCCCATATATTCTGGATTAGTGATGTCAAAAATGAAGTATAAAGAACTAGATACATTTCAAATATGCTGGATAACCCATTTGAATGTTGGAATAAACTTGTGGAAATTTAAGTGTCGTTGATTTACAATGTTGTGTTAATTTCTTGTATACAGCAAAGTGATTCAGGTATATATATATATACACACACACACCTATATATATGCTTTTTCATATTCTTTTCCATTATGGTTTCTCACAGAATACTGAATATAATTCCCTGTGCCATACAGTAGGACCTTGCTGTTTATCCATTCTATATATAATAGTTTGCATCTGCTAATCCCAAACTCCCAAACCATCCCTCCTCTACCCCCTCCTCCGCTTTGGCAACAAGTCTGTTCTCTATGACTGTGTGTCTGTTTCTGTTTCATAGAGAGGTTCATTTGTGTCATATTTTAGATTCCACATATAAGTGATATCATCTGGTATTTGTCTTTCTCTTTCTGACTTTGCCTAATATGATAATCTCTAGGTCCATCTGTGTAGCTGCAAATTACATTATTTTATTCTTTTTTTATGGCTGAGTAGTATTCCATTGTATATGTGTACCACATTTTCTTTATCCAGTCATCTGTTGATGGACATTGAAGTTGCTTCCATGCCTTCACTGTTGTAAATAGTGCTGCTGTGAACACTGGGGTGCATATATCTTTTCGAATCACGGTTTTTGTCTTTTCTGGATATATGCCCAGGAGTAGGATCACTGGATCATATGGTACCTCTATTTTTAGTTTTTTGAGAAACCTCCACACTGTTTTCAAAGAATTTTGAAAAACTGTATAGACCCTTGTGCATTTTAAATGGACACATATATTTTTATCATATATTTAAATAGTTTCTAATGATATAGATTCCATTTTCAGATAAATGTTGATATGTTAAAATAGAACCACTGCATCATCCTTTTAAATGTATAAAATGGAATATAAATACTAAAGTGTTTTAACACCCATAACTGTCAAGTTAAAAACAGTCAAGAATAAAATTTTTAGTGATTTAAATTTTGATATAGTTCTTTTCCTCTTGTGTTTAGATTCTGCATTCCCCCACATAATTTTACCTTACTTATCCACCAATTCCCCTTGATTACGAATCTTCCAGATTTTTGGGGTCAAAACAATTTTCTGGATCATAACGGAATAAGAATATTCTAAGAACTTTTAATAATAATAACTTTCTGAGCTACTCCCCAGTCATTTTAGAAAGTAGCTGTACCAGTGTGTGCTCTCACTGGCCCTGCACTAGATTCCTGTTGACACCATAGAGTTTTCAAAAAATGAGCAGACATGGAAAACTACTGATGTGCTTTCTTCCTTTTTCTTATTTTCCTTTTTCTTTCCTCTTTCTTTCCATCTTCTTCCCCTTCCCTTTTGTTCCAGTAATTGGGATCCAAAGATTGCCAGTTACTCAGTTTAAGCCTTCTTTCCAGACACGCAAGGCACCAGCTCCCTGACGCTCTGTGTACAAAGGTATTTCCTGCACCAATTAGGATACTGATAAAATTTTAAGTTAGCTTTTCTTTCCTAGTGAGTCTTGCTATATTCTAGTGGCTGGGTAGTTAAATTTTTATTGTATGTTGTGAGGCCGTGATGTTCATCTGTGGAGCCAAGCCATCCTACTGTCCTCCTTGGGACAGCGCTACCTCAGTGTGTATGAGAGACACCCTCTTCCTTCACTGTGAAGAGTGTGCTTTAAACATGTTGATTCTAGGAAGGAACTATGAAGCACAGTGTAAGAAATCATAAACTTTCTTTACACATAAATAGTAAATTAAGGAGAGCTCTATTTCTTCAGGTCACTCTGCGCACCATTGGCATTGATAGCACTCGGGCTCCTGTGCTGTGGCCACAGGGATTTGATCTCCAAGGAAGAAGAATGCAGCTCAATGCTTATGCACTCGATTTCTATAAACACGGTTCCTTGACAGGATTGGTCCAGGACAACAGGTGTGTTTTATCTGTCTCCGTCTCCATCTCCCTCCCCAGCCATCCCCAGCATCCCCGTCATCTCCATCATCCCCATCATCCCCAGCATCCCCATCTCTACCTCTACCTCTGCCTCTCTCTATCCTTTTCACCTCTACCTCTCTCTCTCTGTCATTTCCACCTCTGCCTCTACCTCTAGTTCTATTTCTATATCCATCTCTATCTGCAGCTTTACATCTAATAAATGAATGTAATGAATCTTAGGCAAACACCTTCTTACAATTTCAAGTATAGGTTAATCATGCTAAACATACTGGAATTTTTTCTTACAGACTAAGGGCAAGAGAAAATACATTTGGTGGTATTGGTATTTGTGTTTGACCAGCAAAATCTTGAGACTTAGGCTGACTCACTTGACATAAAGATTTATACTACACTTATCAATATTTGCACATGTTCACAGATATGTTTTTTATTTAGTACTATTTATTGATTATCATATATTTTAAAAATGGATAACAATAACAAATAATGCCATGCTCTGCATTGTCTGAGAGAAGTATATGAAAAGAATATAGTTCACACATCTGAGGACTGAGACTATGACAGTTGTTTTAACTCTTTGGCAGGGAAACCATTTTCAAAAACAGTGTGCAGGGATTTACTGGGAATGGAGAAATTGGCTCAGTCACTGAGCACATGGACATGTGTATGGGTGTGTTGGGGGAGGGGGATTCTGTCACACCATCGGGAATTCAGTGTGCATTTTAAATACATTTTGAGCAATCTTTATTGAATTCAAGTATTTAGAACTTCTGACCCTCTTGAGAAACACTGATCATTTTTTTTAATTTATTTACTTATTATTATTATTTTTTATAAAGAGTATACTAGCAAGGAGGTTTTTTTGTTTTTGTTTTTTTAAAAACACTTTTATTTATTTATTTATCTATTTTTTTTTGGCTGTGTTGGGTCTTCGTTTCTGTGTGAGGGCTTTCTCTAGTTGTGGCAAGCGGGGGCCACTCTTCATCGCGGTGCGCGGGCCTCTCACTATCACGGCCTCTCTTGTTGCGGAGCACAGGCTCCAGTCGCGCAGGCTCAGTAGTTGTGGCTCACGGGCCTAGTTGCTCCGCGGCATGTGGGATCTTCCCAGACCAGGGCTCGAACCCGTGTCCCCTGCATTGGCAGGCAGACTCTCAACCACTGCGCCACCAGGGAAGCCCTATTTACTTATTTATTTATGGCTGTGTTGGGTCTTCGTTTCTGTGCGAGGGCTTTCTTCTAGTTGTGGCAAGCGGGGGCCACTCCTCATCGTGGTGTGCGGGCCTCTCACCATCGCGGCCTCTCTTGTTGCGGAGCACAGGCTCCAGACACGCAGGCTCAGTAACTGTGGCTCACGGGCCCAGTCGCTCCGAGGCATGTGGGATCCTCCCAGACCAGGGCTCGAATCCGTGTCCCCTGCGTTGGCAGGCAGACCCTCAACCACTGCACCACCAGGGAAGCCCACTGATCATTTTTGACAATAGGACTCATTATTGTGAATAAAGTAGTTGTGACACCAGTGAGTAATTCACTTGGTTCTTCTCTTTGACCCTCTGGCCCTATCCATGCTCCTGATCTTGACTTTGCGACTTGGGTTTTTCCTAGAAGGTCAGCCTCCCATGTTCATTGATTACCTCTGGTTGTGAACTTGTGACTGGAGTTCATAATTGTCATTCTCACAGATTAAATCATCTGGGAGTCTGTGGCAGAAATGATTTTAGTAAATATATCTTGACAGACAAAAGTAATCCATTAATGACCAATCCAACATTTCAATATGTAATAAATTCTTTAATGTTTTTATACCATTAATTTTCAAAATGTTGTTTTGTTTAGGATGAATGAAGGAGCTGCTTATCAGTTGTTGAAAGATTTTGGGCTCACCATTCGATCTATCAGGTATGTTATACATTTTAAATATTGCTTTCAGATTTTCTAATAATTTAATGGTAATTTGAAAAATGTTGAGCTCATACTTAAAGGTGCCCCTGAGCCTCTTAGGTGCCAAGCATTTCAACTCCCCAGAGACTTTGCAGACCTTCTCCTCAACTCTCTGTTGCATTGTTTCTATAATAGAACTAATTCCAAAATCTATGAACTTTCACCTAGACCAGAGCCTCAGCCCAGGCACTTTAGACCAACAGGCAACAGTATCCCAAAGCTTCAAGAATCCCTAGACCCTCACGTTCTCAGTTTCCACAACCAAGGTTTCCATTTTAGTTAATGATACATAAAAACATAGGCGTGAGGATGAGATCTGGGGACTGAGAACAAAAACCAGTGAGTTAGATGGTATGCATCACATTATATCTCTTGAATATTGTTCAGGAGGAAGTGTCCAGGAGTCACAATTGTGAGTCTGTAACTAGGAGGAAATTCAGTATTGTGGGTACAGAGCTGGTCATTCTTTGCGGTAGGTCAATGAAGACACCAGGGAAAAACTGGACCTCTAGTGGAATCAAGGCAGGTACAGGTTACAAAAGGCTGATGAAAGATCTGGTCCTGACTGTTCCCAGTCCTCGATGAGCCCAGCTGCACTGTCCATTCTTGGATTTCCTCTCTGCATTCTCGTCACCTGTGTATCAGTTCCTTATTGCTGCTGTAACAAATGACCACAAACATAGTGTTTAAACCAACACAACTTTAGTGTCTTACAGTTCTGGAGGTCAGAGGTCCAAAATGGGTCTCACTGGGCTGAAATCAAGGTGTTGTCAAGGCTGCATTCCTTTCTGGAGCCTCTGGGACAATCTATTTGATTGTCTTTTCCAGCTTCTAGATGCTTTGATTTTGGCCCCTTCTGTCTTCAAAGCCAGCATTGGGGGGCAGATTCTTATATCAGGTCACTCTGACATTCACTCTCTCCTGCCCCCTGTCTTCCACTTAGAATGACCTTTGTGACAACAGTGGGCCACCCAGATAATCCAGGTTAATTTCCCCACCTCAAGGTCAGCCAATTAGCAACTTCAATTCCATTTACAGCCTTAATTCTCCTTTGCCATGTAACCTAAGGATTTATAAATTTCTAGGGATTAGGACATGGATGTCTTTGTGGGCCATTATTTTGTTTATCACACCCTGTTTTCTTAATTTTCTCATACATCTAGGTAAAGGGAGGATTGTTTTGCTTTTTGTAGAGGTAGTTGCCTGTGGGTTTAAGTATATACTGAAAAAAAAAAACCCCACAAAATGACTCCATAAAAAAAAATGTGGGGAAAAAGAAGGGGATTTGTGCTGCTATTATTGAAGGGAGGAGGGATCTGGTTACATGGGACTTGGTGGCCATTAAAATCCTCTTGGTAAAATACAGGGAGAGGAGCTGCATGGTGATTGTCTTGATTGATTGATTCATTGACAAGGTGTTTTTTTGTTTTTTGTGTTTGAGATAAACATGTTCCTTATGATTCTTTTCCTCATTTTGCTCACATTTCATCATCTAGTGGGATTTACTTAGCTCTGCCTCCCTGGGGAAAGCCCTTCTTATGATACCGACTCTCAGTAGAATGGGTGAGTTTTATGTGTATCTGTATTTCCATTTACAGTGTTTCTTTGCGTGAACTATGTGAAAATGAAGAGGACAACGTGGTCTTAGCATTTGAACAACTGAGTGAAACCTTTTTTGAAAAATTTAGGAACATTTGAAATCGAAGTCTACCCAAACTAATTAAAAGATTGCCTTGGGCATTTTTAAAGTCATATTTTATGATTCTCATGCTTTTTGTTGGGAATACATATATGATGAAGTAGAAAGGGAAGGAGTTTGGAGTCAGGGTTCTGATCAAACTTGCCCTGCTCTCCTGTGAGCATCCTTGGATGAATCACTTAGTATCTCTAAACCTTGGCTTCTTTGTATCATTTAGTAACAATCGTTATGTCTCAGCTAGTTTGTAGATTGATTGAGAAATGCAAGGATTTTGTATGAGATTGAAGAACAATGTTTGCTCTGTGAGACCTAAACAAATATTACATTCTCAACAATTTTCTCCTCAATGTTATAATTTGTAAAAAGTCTATTAAGGCTAGAATAAATGATTACAGTATCCTGACATTGAAATATATTCTCTCTAATTAATTTAAATGTGATTCCATGACTTAGATATGGCTGTTGGAAGAGTACCTTTTAGTGAACTTAAACTACTTTTTATAAAACATGATGGGAGTTTTGGTATAAATTCCATGGTGCTTTAAATAAAACATACCTGATGATTTGGCTTGATTTTAATTCTATGTAAGTAACTGAAAAACCACAAACAAATAAAATGGGTTTAATCTATTTACTGTTGGTCTCTTTGTGTTAAATCCACGCGTCTTTCCATCCTCTTGCATACACATTTGCATTTTATTGAACATAGTTCATATATGGTCACTTTCCTGCCCCAGCCTCACCTCAGGTTATCATTCTAGAACCTATTTTAGACCCTAAACTTGAACAGAGCATTTTTTCCTCAGAGCAAGGTCTGCTCTCTCCTACTATCAAGATGTCTTACTGAAAGATGATCCCTTGTATGGCATTATTTATACATAGATTACATCAGCTTAGAAAACCCCTGTGGTTCATTTTGTCTGGAGATAGAAGAATACTCTTTTCCCTGGAACTGACCCATCCTTGCATGTGCCATGTTAGGGGTCCCTCCTTTCTTTGGTGAAACCGATTTTCATTATTTTAAAACATGCACTACAACAATTTCTGAACACCCAGACATTTAGAAACCAAAGCAGTGTTTTTACTGCCCCTTAATCTCTACCAAACAGGATCCAACAACACATTAAAAGGATCACACACCATGATTGAGTGGGATTTATCCCAGGAATACAAGGGTTCTTCAATATATGCAAATCAATCAGTGTGATACACCATATTAACAAATTAAAGAATAAAAGCCATATGATCATCTCAATAGATGCAAAAAAAGCTTTTGACAAAATACAACACTCATTTATTATGAAAACTCTCCAGAAAATGGGCATAGAGGGAACCTACCTCAATATAATAAAGGCCAGATATGACAAACCCACAGCAAACATCAATGGTGAAAAACTGAAAGCATTTCCACTAAGATCAGGAACAAGACAAGGATGTCCACTCTCGCCACTCTTAATTCAATATAGTTTTTCAAGTTCTAGCCACGGCAATCAGAGAAGAAAAAGAAAGAAAAGGAATACAAATTGGAAAAGAAGTAAAACTGTCACTGTTTGCAGATGACCTGATACTATACATAGAAAATCATAAAGATGCCACCAGAAAACTACTAGAACTAATCAATGAATTTGATAAGCTTGCAGGATACAAAATTGATGCACAGAAATCTCTGGCATTCCTATACACTAACAATGAAATTTCAGAATGAGAAATTAAGGAAACAATCCCATTTACCACCACAACAAAAAGAATAAAATACCTACGAATAAACCTACCTAAGGAGGCAAAAGACTTGTACTCAGGAAACTATAAAACACTGATGAAAGAAATCAAAGATGACATAAACAGATGGAGAAATATACCATGTTCTTGGTTTGGAAGAATCAATATTGTGAAAATGACTGTACTACCCAAAGCAATCTACAGATTCAGTGCAATCCCTATCAAACTACCAATGGCATTCTTCACAGAATTAGAGCAAAAAATTTTACAATTTGTATGGAAACACGAAAGACCCTGAGTACCCAAAGCAATCTTGAGAAAGAAAAATGGAGCTGGAGGAATCAGGCTCCCCACCTTCAAACTGTACTACAAAGGTACAGTAATGAAGACAGTATGGTACCGAAACAAAAACAAATATAGATCAATGGTACAAGGTAGAAAGCCCAGAGATAAACCCACACACCTGTGGTCACCTAATTTATGACAAAGAAGGCAAAAACATACAATGGAGAAAAGACAGCCTCTTCAATAAGTGGTGCTGGGGAAATTGGACAGCTACATGTAAAAGAATGAAATTATAATACTACCTAATACCATACACAAAAAATAAACTCAAAATGGATTAAAGACCTAAGACTGGACACTCTGATACTCTTAGAGGAAAACACACTTTGAGATAAACCACAGCAAGATCTTTTTTGACCCAACTCCTAGAATAATGAAAATAAAAACAAAAATAAACAAATGGGACCAAATTAAACTTAAAAGCTTTTGCACAGCAAAGGAAACCATAAACAAGACAAAAAGACAATCCTCAGAATGGGAGAAAATATTTGCAAACGAAGCATCGGACAAAGGGTTAATCTCCAAAATATACAAACAGCTCATGGAGCTCAATATCAAAAAAACAAACAACCCAATTAAAAAATAGGCAGAAGACCTAAATAGACATTTCTCCAAAGAAGACATACAGATGGCCAAGAGGCACATGAAAAGATGCTCAACATCACTAATTAGAGAAATGCAAATCAAAACTACAATGAGGTATCACCTCACACCAGTCAGAATGGCCATCATCAAAAAAATCTACAAACAATAAATGCTGCAGAAGGTCTGGAGAAAAGGGAACCCTTTTATACTGTTGGTGGGAATGTAAATTGATGCAGCCACTATGGAGAACAGTATGGAGGTTCCTTAAAAAACTAAAAATAGAACTACCATATGACCCAGCAATCCCACTACTGGGCATATATCATGAGAAAATCATAATTCTAAAAGACACATGCACATTGTAAATGTTCATTGCAGCACTATTTACAATAGCCAGCATATGGAAACAACCTAAATGTCCAACAATAGATGAATGGGTAAAGAAGATGTGGTACATATATACAATGGAATATTACTCAGCCATAAAAAGGAACGAAATAGGGTTATTTGTAGAGATGTGGATGGACCCTACAGTCTGTCATACAGAGTGAAGTAAGCCAGAGAGAGAAAAACAAATATTGTATATTAATGCATATATGTGGAACCTAGAAAAATGGTAGAGATGAACCTATTTGTAGGGCAGGAATAGAGACGTAGATGTAGAGAATGGACATGTAGACACGGGGGGTAAGGGGAGGGTGGGGTGAATTGGGAGATTAGGTTTGACATAAATACACTACCATGTGTAAAATAGGTAGCCAGTGGGAACCTGCAGTATAGCACAGGGAGCTCAGCTCGGTTCTCTGATGACATAGATGGGTGGGATGGGTGAGGATGGGAGTGAGGTCCAAGAGGGAGGGGATATAGGTATACATATAGCTGATTCACTTCATTGTACAGCAGAAACTAACACAACATTGTAAAGCGATTATATTCCAGTAAAAAAGCAAAACAAAACTAAAACACAATGGTACACAGTATTAATATATTGTTACATGGGTTTCCACCCCTTACTTGTAGTTTCATAAGTCTGATGGAGACATGAAGATTTTTTCCATATGACTGAGCCAATCTGACTTCCTAATTTTTAGGAGGAGAGTAAAGTTGTTTCTTGTAACATGGTATTCTCTTGCAAGGAGGAGTTACACCTAACCTCTTCCAGGTGGGTCTAATGGGCAGCTTTCTTTTTGATTTTTAGCAACGACTTTAAAGAGTAACTTGGAACAACTTATGAAGAATGAATTTACATTGGAACGCCGAAAACAAAATGCTTTATGTTCCATTTGTTGTACTGATGTGAAATTTTTCTGAGAAACATGTATAAAGACCTTGGTGAGATTACTGGAAAATCATCATTCCCACCATAATTTTTTCCCATCTTTTTCCTAAGAGAGGGAAAATCATATTTGCAATGGGCCTATAAAGGGTTTTCTGGAAGAGCCATTTATCAAAAATTTTTATTTTGAGAAAATTGTAGATGCTTATGGTATTATAAGAAATAATAAACCTATGCATGTATGGTCAACTAATTTACAACAGAGGAGGCAAGAATATGCAATATGAAATGACAGTCTCTTCAATAAATGGTGCTTGGAAAACTGGACCACTATCCTGCACTACACATAAAAATTAAAATGGATTAAAGACTTGAACATAAATCCTGAAACCATAAAACTCCTTGAAGAAAACATTGGGGTAAGCTCCTTGACATAGGTTTTGTTAATGATATGTTGAATCTGATATTAAAAGCAAAAGCAACAAAAGTAAAATCAACAAGTGGGATTATGTCAAACTAAAAAGCTTCTGCACAGCAAAGGCAGCCATCAACAAAATGAAAAGGCAACTTACTGAATGGGAGTCAATATTTGCAGATCATATATCTGATAAGGGGTTAATATCAAAAATACGTAAAGAACTCACACAAAAACCCCCAAGTACTTGATTGAAAAATGGGCAGAGGGTCTGAATAGACATTTTCCCAAAGAAGACATACAAACAGCCAAAAAACACATGAAAGCATGCTTAACATCCCTAATCATTAGGGAAATCTAAATCAAAACCTCAATGAGATATCATCTCACACCTGTCAGAATGGCCATCATCAAAAAGACAAGAGATAAGAAGTATTGGCAAGAATGTGGAGAAAAGGGAACCCTTATGCACTGTTGTTGATGGGATTGGAAACTGGTGCTGCCACTATGGAAAACAGTATGGAGATTCCTCAAAAAATTAAAATTACAGCTACCATATGATCCAGCAATCCCACTTGTGGGTGTTTATCTGAAAGACATGAAAATGCTAACTCAAAGATGTATGCACCCCCATCTTCATTGAAGCATTATTGATGATAGCCAAGACATAAAAGCAACTAGTGTACATTGATGGCCGAATAGATTAAAATATATATATGTATATATATATATACACATTATATATATGTATAAATATATATATATATACACACACACACACATATATATATATATATATATATATATATATATATAATTCAGCCAAAAAAAAGAGTGAAACCTTGCTGTTTATGACAACATAGATGGACCTTGAAGGCATTATGCTAAGTGAGCTAAATCGACAGAGAAAGACAAAGCCTGTATGATCTCTTATGTGGAATCTAAAAAAACAAAAAAACTGAACTCATAGATGTAGAGAAGAGATTGGTAGTTGCCAGAGGTAGGAGGTGAGGAGTGGGCACAACAGGTGAAGGGGTTCCAAAGTACAAACTTTCAGTTATAAAATGTCATGTGGTGTAATGTATGGCATGGTGAATATAGGTAATAATACTGTATTGTATACAGTTGTCCCATGGTATCTGTGGAGAACTGGTTCCAGGACCCTCTGCAGATACCAAAATCCTCGATGCTCATGTCCCATAGTGGGTCCTTTGTATCCACAGACCCTGCATCTGCAGATTCAGCCACGTGTGGATGGTAATCACGACACACGATCCATGGTTGGTTGAACCTGTGGACACAGCTCCTGAGAATTCAGAGGGCCGAACGTGTATTTATTGAAAAACAATCCAAGTATAAGTGGACCTGTGCAGTTCAAACCCATGTTGTTCAAGGATCAACTGTATTTGAAAGTTGCTGAGAGTAAATCTTAAATGTTTCTATCACCAAAAAAATGTGTAATGATGTTTGGTGATGGATGTTACCTAGACAATGTGGTGATCATTTCACAATATATACAAATATTGAACCATTATGTTGTGTACCTGAAACTAATATAATGTTATATGTAAATTATGTATCAAGTACAAATGATAGTGAAAAAATATAATACAGGGCAATCCCATATAGACTTGACCCAGTTTCCTAAATGGTAGATGCGTGCATCGGTATAGTATCAGAACCAGGTACAGTTCTGATTGGTACAGTATCAGAACCAGGAAATTGATTCAGATATAATCCATTATTCTTATTTCATCAGTTTTACATGCACGCGTTTGTGTGTGAGCATTTAGTTCTGTGCAATTTTACTGCATGTGTAGGTTTGTGCATCCACCACCACAGGCAGGATACAGAAGAGTCCATCCCCACAAAGAACCCTCCTTCTGCCCCTGTATAGCCACAACCAGCTCCTCACTGTCAACCCCCTCCCCCCTCCCCTTCCCACCCGATGTCACATCCCTCCCACTGCTCTCCACCTTCCCGTCCCTAACTTCTGCCAACCACTAGTTATTCTCTATTTCTGTCCTGTTGTCATTTCAAGCCCCATATAAATAGAATCATACAGTATGGACCCCTTGAGATTGGCCTTTTTCATGCAGCGTAATTCGCTTGAGACGGATCCAAGTTGCTGCATGTTATCCATATTGTGCTATTTCTTATTGCCGAGTACGGTTCCACAGTCTGGATGTACCACAGTTGGTGAACCCCATTCAACCCATTAAAGGACACTGGCTTGGTTCCAGTTCTGGGCTCTTGGAATTAAAGCCGCTATTAATGTTTATGCTTCCTCTGTTTCTTGTTCTTCTGTTTCTCTTTTCTTGCCTTCCTGTGAATTACCTGAAAATTGTTGGATTCCCTGTTGATTTATTTACAGTGTTTTTGAGTATGTCACTTTGTACAGTTTTCTTAGTGGTGGCAACGTGCAACTGTAGCTGGTCCCAGTCTGCTGGTACTGAGGTTTTACCACCTTACTGCTACGTAGGTCCCTTTACCCTTCCCGCTTTTAAAATATAATTGTATGTAAGTATTCTCTCAACATACATTGAGCGTCACATCAGATGACATTAACATTTTTACTTCAACCATCAAATATGAGTTAAGCAGCTCATGAGAAGAATAGTCTATGATATTTTTCTTTCTTTTTACCCATTTTGATTTTCTTTTTTCTTGTCTGAAGGCTCAAGCTTCCTTTTGTAATCCTTTCCTTTCTGTTAGAGAACTTCCTTTACCCATTCTTGGAGGGTAGGTTTGCTAGTGACGAATTCTGGTCATTTTCCTTGAATGGACAGTTTTTACTTCCTCTTCAATCCTAAAGAATATTTTCACTGGATATAAAATTTATTTGACAGGTTTTTAAAAATTTCAGTTCTTGATGGGGCTTCCCTGGTGGCACAGTGGTTGAGAATCTGCCTGTCAGTGCAGGGGACACGGGTTCGAGCCCTGGTCTGGGAGGATCCCACATGCTGCAGAGCAACTGGGCCCATGAGCCACAATCGCTGAGCCTGCACATGTGGAGCCTGTGCTCCGCAACAAGAGAGGCCGCGATAGTGAGAGGCCCGCGCACCGCGATGAAGAGTGGCCCCCGCTTGCCGCAACTAGAGAAAGCCCTTGCACAGAAATGGAGACCCAACATAGCAATCAATCAATCAATCAATCAATTAAAAAAAAATTTCAGTTCTTGAAAAACGTTGGGCCACTTCTGGCCGCCACGGCTTCAGATGAGAAATCCACGAGCACTTGAGTTTGTGTGCGCTGTGAGTTATGTGGTGTTTCTCTCTGTCTGCTTTCAGGATTTTTTCTTTGTCTTTAGTTTTCACCAGTTTAGTTATGATGTTTTCGTTGTATGGTCTTTATTTGGGGTTTATTTAGCTTTTTTACTCTGTAGGTTCATGTCTTTTGCTAAATTTGGGAAGTTTTCAGCCATTATTTCTTTCAAAAAAAAATTCAAAAAAAAATTTTTTTATTGAAGTATAGTTGATTTACAATGTTGTGTTAATTTCTGCTGTACAGCAAAGTGATTCAGTTATACGTGTACATACATTCTTTTTCATATTCTTTTCCATTATGGTTTATCACAGGATATTGAATATAGTTCCCTGTGCTCTACAGTAGGACCTTGTTGTTTATATCCATTCTAAGTGTAATAGTTTGCATCTGCTAATCCCACACTCCCAGTCCTTCCCTCCCCCACCCTCTCCCCCTTGGCAACCACAAGTCTGTTCTCTATGTCTGTGAGTCCGTTTCTGTTTCATAGAGAAGTTCATTTGTGTTGTATTTTAGATTCCACATATAAGTGATATCATATGGTATTCGTCTTTCTCTTTCTGACTTATTTCACTTAGTATGATAATCTCTAGGTCCATCCCTGTTGCTGCAAATGGCATTATTTCATTCTTTTTTATGGCTGAGTAATATTCCATTATATATGTACCACATCTTCTTTATGCATTTATCTGTTGATGGACATTTAGGTTTTTTCCATGTCTTGGCTATTGTGAATAGTGCTGCTATAAACATAAGGGTGTCTGTATCTTTTTGAATTAGAATTTTGTCTGGATATAGGCCCAGGAGTGGGATTGCTGGATCATATGTCACCATTATTTCTTTAAATATCTTTTCAGCCCTACTCATTTTCCCTCTCCTTCTGAGACTCCAATGGTGTGAGTGTTGGCTTTTCTGTGTAGTCTCATAGGTCCCTGACACTCTTCATTTTCTTTTCAGTCCACTTTCTCTCTCTTATTCAGATTGGTGAAGGCTATTGACCTGTCCTCAGGTTCACACACACACACACACACACACACACACACACTCCCTTTGCAGTGTACCTTGGAAATGCTCCCACAAGTCTTCTATTTTCCTTATGCTTTATATTCTCCATTTCATTCCACAACAAGTCCTGAAAGTAGTGTGGCAGTTTCTTTGATGGAAAAATATTGGAAGCTGTGAAGACTAAGGAGAGAAGCCAGACTTGATGACTGTGGCAACTTGTGACTCAGAAGCTACGAGGAGAAAACATAACATATGAAGTATTTATTATAGGAATCTAGCAAAATACACAATGATGCCAACTAAATATACCATTTGTTAAACAGAGTTTTATTTCAACTTCAGTGTTCACTAACTGCACATCCGACTTGCACAAAACCAGCCAGGGCCAGGGGATGAGCGTGCATTCCTTCCTAGGGGACTAAGCACCTATGTAGAGATGTATCCAGAGGGCAGGTCACTGCAAACACAGAGTCTGCATTCTTTGGTTTCCAGGTTTCTAAGCTACGATAAAGGCTTGTTATCAACTCAGCCTCACGGGGATGTGTGGTGCAAGCACGACCAATCGATCTATCAAGTACGAAGTTAGAGTTGGGTTCATCTTGGCATACCCATGTAAGTAACAAGAGCTAATTTGGTTTTATATCAACTATGTTGATTAGACAGCACTTTTCCTAATAAGCACTCAACCTACTAGGGATTTTACCACGTGTGATATCCATAAATATGATAGAGTGAGCCTTCATTCAATAGGAAGACATAAAACAGGATCAAGAAAGGCTATTGAGAGAAGCAAAAGCTGGCTTTCAGAAAACTCTCGGGCTATGGAAGCCTTGCCCACCTGCCAGGAGACTTCCTGAACGGGGCAGAAATTATGAAATCATAACAGTCAGTTGAAGAAGTGAAGCTTTCTCTTGTCCCAGTTATGGATTCACGTGAAAAATACAAAATCTAACTTTTCCCAACACGTCCAAACATTTCATTCTTTTAATAAAAATTCAAGACAGAGCAGCCCTGTGTCTCCTAGGTCTTTCTTCTTAGCAACAACAAGCCCTGGCCGTATCTCAAAAACAAGAATAAGGACGTTGAGACATGAGGAATGACACGGCAGTGGATTATCTGGGTTTCCTCATGCCTCCCATACGTCCAAGCAGCGTGAGGGGGGCCTCATCACTGCTGTGCTTCCCCACTGTGTCATCAGGGCATCCAGCCTCCCCCAACCTGGCATCAGTGGGCATGAACAAGGCAGTGTGAGGTGGAGCTAATCAGAGCTCTGCTTTTATCTCCTTCCTCTACAATCTGGCATCAAACTATCTTTGGAGCCATATTGTCTACACTTTGTCAACATGTTATATCTTTCATGATCTGGCCAAACTAAACGAGTTCACAGAAGGTCCTCCAGTATACGGTTTGTATATTCCTCTTTTTAAGACCAATTATTTGGCTCTGAGTTTCCCTCCTCTTTATCTATATCTTAGCCATGCTTTAAAGCCCACGTCAAATAGCACTTCTCTGTGTACCGTCCCACCAGATGATCTTTTCCTTTTTTGGACCTATTGGAAAGGGGAAAACACGAAAGTATGTCTTGCAATACTGTTTTCCATAGTGTCTGCACTGATTTACTTTCCCACAGACAGTGTGTAACTCCTCCCTTTTCTCCACATCTTTGCCAAGTTATTTCTTGACTTTTTATGATAGCCATTCTGACAGGTGTGAGGTGATATCTCATTGTGGTTTTGATTTGCATTTCCCTGATGACTAGTGATGTTGAGCATCTTTTCATGTGTCTGTTGGCCATCTATATGTCTTCTTTGGAAAAATGTCTATTCAGATCCTCTGTCCCCTTTTTAATCAGATTGTTTGTTCTTTTAATTTTGTGTTGTGTGAGTTTTTTTTTTTTTTATGTATTTTGGGATGTACGTATTTTACGTATCCTTTATGGGATATATCATTTGCAAATACAGGCATACCTCTGAGCTATTGAAGGTTCAGTTCCAGGCCAATGCAATAAAGTGAATATCAAAGTAAAGCAAGTCACATATTTTTTTGATTTCATAATGAGTAAAAAGTTATGTTTACACTATGCTGTAGTCTATTAAGTTTGAAATAACATTATGTCTAAAATAACAATGTAAATACCTCAGTTAAAAATACTTTATTGCTAAAAAAAATGCTAGCCGTGATCTGAGCCTTCAGTGAGTCATACTCTTTCTGCTGGTAGAAGAGTGAAAATATTTTGAGCATTAGGAAAATGTGACACAGAGTCATAAAATGAGCAAATGTAGGAAAAATGGCTATAGACTTGCTGGTTGCCACAAATTTGTAAAAAATGCAAGATCTTCAAAGTGCAACAAAGCAAAGTGCAATAAAACAGGGTCTACCTGTATCTTCTCCTATTCAGTAGCCTGGGTTTTCTGTCTTGTTGATGGTTTCCTTCACTGTGCAAAACCTTTTAGTTTGATGAAGTCCCATTTGTTTACTTTTGCTTTTGTTTCCCTTGCCTGAGGAGAGAGACCCAAAGAAAATATTGCTAAGACTGATGTCAGAGAGTGTACTGCCTATATTTTCTTCTAGGAGTTTTCTGGTTTCAAGTTTTACATTTAAGTCTTTAATCCATTTTGAATGTATTTTTGTATTTGGTGTGAGAAAGTAATCCAGTTTCATTCTTTTGCATGTAGCTGTCCAGTTTTCCCAACACCATTTATTGAAGAGATTGACTTTTCCCCATTGCGTATTCTTGGTTCGTTTGTCAAAGATTGACCATATGAGTACGGGTTTATTTCTGGGCTCTCCATTCTGAGCCATTGATCTATGTGTATACTTTTGCACCTGTAGCATACAGTTTTGGTTACTATAACTTTGTAGTATAGTTTGAAATCAGGGAGCATGACCAAGCGAAGCTTAATTTTCCTTTATTTAGATTGTTGTGGCTATTTGGGGTCTTCTGTGGTTCCATACAAATGTTAGAATTGTCTTTTGTAGTTCTGTGAAAAATGCCTTTGACATTTTTTGTTTTGTTTTGTAGATTCAATCTCTAGATTACTTTCAATAGCATGGACGTTTTAACAATATTAATTCTTCCAGTCTTTGAGCATGGTATATCTTTCTATTTATTTGTGTAGTCTTCAGTTTCTTTCATTAGTGTCATAGTTTTCAGGATACAAGTCATTCACCCCCTTGGTTCAGTTTACTCCTAGGTATTTTATTCTTTTCGCAATTATAAATGGGATTGTTTTCTTCATTTATTTTTCTGAAAGTTCATTATTGGTATATAAAAATCAACAGATTTCTGTATGTTAACTTTGTACCCTGCAACTTCAGTGAATTCATTTACTAGTTCTAATGACTTTCGTTTGGTTCTGTATATTAATTTTGTACCCTGCAACTTTACTGAATTCATTTACTAGTTGTAATGGTTTTTGGTGGGGTCTTTAGGGTTTTCTATATAGTATTATGTCATCTGCAATTAGTGAGTTGTACTTGTCACTTTCCAATTTGGATGACTTTTATCTCCTAGACTGTGTTGAAGTGACAAGCGTGAGCCTCTTTGTCTTGTTCCTGATCTTAGAGAAAAAGCTTTTAGCTTGTCACTCTTATGATGTTAGCTGTAGGTTTGTCATATATGGCCTTTATTATGTTGTGGTATATCCCCTCTATACCCACTTTGTGGGAGTTTATGTCACAATGGATTTTGAATTTTGCCAGATGCTTTTTCTGCATCTATTGAGCTGATCATATGATTTTTTTCCCCAGTGGCTCCAAATTGATGTGTTCCTTTATTTAATCATTGCAGCTTCAAACATTTTTAAACATTTGTATGATTTCTCCACCTCCCCCAACCCAATCTAGAGTGATATTTAATCCTTTGCATTCTTCAAGCTCTCACAACTGCCGTTAAAATTCACTAATATAAAACATTGACCACAGCTGACAGCTTGGCTAAAACTGGGCATCTTTCATCATATTGGTGCTATTCTGCAGACTGAGTTAGCCAGGAACTCTTTACCTTTAATTTGAAAGTAAAATGCACTTTGAAAATAGGCAGTTTGATTTGTTCAGTCAGAGCATTATGTAGTTCCTTTCGCTTGAGATGATCATATGATTTCTATCCTTGTTTTGTTAATGTGGTTTATCACATTGATTGATGTGTGGATATTGAACCATCCTTGCATCCGTGGGATAAATTCCACTTGATCGTGGTGTGCAGTCCTTTTATTGAATTGTATTTGGTTTGCTGACATTTTGTTGAGGATTTTTTATCTCTGTTCATCAAGGATATTGGTCTGAAATTTTCTTTTCTTGTGGTTTCTTTGTCTGGTTTTGGTAACTGGATGGTGGTGGCTTTGTGGAATGTGTTCAGGTGTTCCTTCCTCTTCAGTTGTTTTGGAAAAGTTTGAGAATGATAGGTGTTAATACCTTTTTAGATGTTTGGTAGCATTCACCTGTGAAGCCATCTGGTCCTGAACTTTTGTTTGTTGGGAGTATTTTTATTACCAATTCAATTTCATAACTGATAATCAGTCTGTTCATGTTTTCTACTTCTTCCTGATTCAGTCTTGGGAGATTATATGTTTCTAGGAATTTATTCTTTTCTTCTAGGTTGTCCATTTTATTGGCATATAATTGTTCATAGTAATCGCTTGTGATCCTTTGTATTTCTGTGGTATTGCTAACTTCTCCTCTTTTGTTTCTGATTTTTATCAGCTGAAAAATCTGTTGATAGTCTTATGGGGGTTCCCTTGTAACAATTTGTCTTTCTATTGTAGCTTTTAATATTCTCTCCTTTGCTTTTAACTTTTGATATTTTAATTACAATATGTCTTGGTGTAGATCTCTTTGGGTTCTTTTTCTTTGGGACTCTGTGCTTCCTGGACTTGGATGTCTGTTTCTTTCATTAGGCTGGCTAAATTTTCAGTTGTTACTTCTTCAAATAGGTTTTCTGTCCCTTTCTCTCTTCTCCTTCTGAAAGCCCTATAAGGTGAATGTTAGTAAGCCTGATGTTGTCCCAGAAGTCCCTTAAACTATCCTCATTTTTTAAGATTCTTTTTTCTTTTTTTTGTTCTGATTAGGTGATTTCACTACCCCATCTTCCAGATTGCTGATATATTCTTCTGCATCCTCTAATCTGCTGTTGATTCCTTCTAGTGTATTTTTCATTTCAGTAACTGTATTCTTCAGTTCCTTGTTTTCTCTTTTATATTTTCTATCTCTTTGTTTAATTTCTTACTGATTTTATTTATTTTTCTCCCAAGTTCAGTGAGCATTTTTTTGTGACTATTACTTTGAACTCTTCATCTGGTAAATTGCTTATATCCATTTCATTTAGTAATTTTCCTGGGGTTTTGTCTTGTTCTCTCATCTGGAAGGTATTCCTTGTCCCCTCATTTTGCATAACTCTCTGTGTTAGTTTAAGTGATTAGGCCTATCAGCTACCTCTGTCACTCCTGAGAGAGTTGCCTTGTGTAGAAGGTGTCCTATGGGGTCCTTTGGCTCAGTGCCCCCTGGTCCGCGAAGCCAGGTGCTCCTGAGGTACCTTCTTTGTGGGCTGTGTGTGCCCTCCCATTGTGGTTGTGGATGCACCGGTGGGCAGGGCTGGCCCCTAGTTCATCTGGCTGATTGTCCCGGCCGTGACCGCTGTGGGTGTGCTGGTGTGCGGGGCCAGCCCTCTCTAGTGGGATCCGCTTTGGGGGGCATTGGTGCTGGCCAGGGCTGCCTGTCAGTTGAGTGGGCTAGGAGCTGCTTTGGAGAGGTGGCTTGGGTGGGGCGGGTCCTCAGGGGAACACCAGGGCAGGGCACAGGGTGTTAGGTAGGTTGATTGAGAGTGATAGAAACGGCCCCACCGGCACCGGGCCTGCTAGTTGGAAGGAGAGTAAAAAAAGGAAAACAAAAGTCTCCAGCCAGTACTTCTGTCCTTGGAGAAAGTTTCCCCAGGTCCCTGCCTGCCTGGCATCCACCCTAATATTAGTCAATGAATCCACTTCAAGAGTGGAGTCTCAGTTCCCCACAGCCCCCCAGCCTTCCCGGATAGAAGCCCCACTGATTTTCCAAGCCAGACGCTATGGGGGCTTGTCCTCCTGGAGCTGGTCAGACCCCTCGCTCCTCAGGGGAACATTGCGGTTGTGTTACCCTCCTGCTTGTGGGTCACTTACTTGGGGCTGTGGATTCTGACTGGACTGCATCTCTGCCCCTCCAGCCTGTCTCCATGTGGCCCTTCTTCATATCCTTAGTCATAGAAAACCTGTCCTGCTGGTTTTCAGGTTGTCCTCAGAGAGTTGTTCTACGGGTACTTGTGGTTTTGCTGTGCCCGTTGGGGGAGTGGGGCTCAGGGTCTTCCAACTCTGCCATCCTGATCTGGACTCCAGTCTCTAATAAGTTATTTTTTAATTCTGTAAACAACTTTGAAAAGTAGTTATTCTTGCCAGCTTTGTTTTAAAGATGAGAAAACTGAGGCTCAGAAGAACTCACAAGCTGTGGTGTGAACCTAGATCTGTCTGGCTCCAAATCTCTTTCCTTTGATTACAAAACACTGACTCACATACAGGGTATTAATTTGTTATTTAATTCCTGCAAAGAGAAAGGCATTATTCCAATTTTGGGGCTGAAGAAGCAGGTTAGAGACATTTGAGGTCTTCACAGAGTTAGGAAATTGCCAAGAAAAGATGTGAACTTATTTTGGAAGGGTTTTATAAACTATGTTTTATTTCTTTATACCTTGCTGGATAAGGTTTGCTATTATTTTTTTTAGGATTTTGTTTAGGATTTTTCTTTCAGATATTTTGCTTAGGATTTTTATTTCTATATAAATTAATGACACAGACCTGAAAATTTCCTTTCCTATGTTTGATTTTTTTTGATTGAAAAGTTTATTTTAGACTCAAAATAATTTGTGGAGCATTCTTTCTTTTTTATTTATCTTCTATATATGAACTGTTTGATGGGATTGGAATAATATGTTCCTTGAATGATGATTTTTATTTTTTTAATTGGAGAAGAGGATTGGGGTAAATTTTAAATATTTGTTTATTGGTCTATTAAAGTTTTCTTTTTTAAATAAATTAATTTATTTTATTTATTTTTGGCTGCATTGGGTCTTTGTTGCTGTGCGTGGGCTTTCTCTAGTTGTGGCGAGTCAGGGCTACTCTTCATTGCGGTGCGTGGGCTTCTCATTGCAGTGGCTTCTCTTGTTCTGGAGCATGGGCTGTAGGTACGCGGGCTTCAGTAGTTGTGGCACGTGGGCTCAGTAGTTGTGGCGCGCAGGCTCTAGAGCGCAGGCTCAGTAGTTGTGGCACACGGGCTTAGTTGCTCCGCGGCATGTGGGATCTTCCTGGACCAGGGCTCGAACCCGTGTCCCCTGCATTGGCAGGTGGATTCTTAACCACTGCACCACCAGGGAAGCCCTAAAGTTTTCTATTTCTTATTTAGGTTGGCATATCATACGAAAATTTCCATTTTATCTAAATATTCAAATTTCTTATGATATACCTGTTGATAGCACTTTTTCTAATTTGTAAAATTGCTGCCATTTTTGTAGTTCTGATCCCCCTTTTATTCCTAAAATTATTTATTTTTGTTACCTCTTTTTTTTTCCTGACAAATGATGATAAACTTTGTTGATTTTGTTATTTTCAAATAATTAGTTTTGGCTTTATCAATCCTTTCTTCTTTTTTACATGTCACTAAAATGTTAATCTTGATAATTTCTATCACTTTCTTTAAAAATGTTCTGCTTTTAACTTCTTTAGCTATGTTTCATGCTTAGCTCACTAACTTTTATTCTAACTTCTTTTCTAATATAAGCACTTAATGATATAAATTTCTGTCTATTCACAATTTTAGAGGCATTCAGTACATTTTTATGAATATTCTTGGTGTTATTTAAATTCAAGTATTTAAAAATTTTCCCATTAATTCTTTTTGCCCTGCAAAATTAATTAGAAGTGCTCTTATTAACTTGCACATGTAAGACATTTTGTTTTATTTTTCTTATTTATCTTCCATTATTGATTATGTGGTTAGGGAACATGGTCTCTAAGACACTATACCTTGAATTTTGTAGACTTACTTTGTTATTTAATATATTTCAAACATGTTCCTTATTTACTTGAGTAGAATGTATTCTGTATTAGAAGTCATAGCAGTCAGAGATAGGTTTTTTAAAAAATTTTTATTGGAATATAGTTGATTTACAATGTCGTGTTAGTTTCAGGTGTACAGCAAAGTGAATGAGTTATACATATACATATATCCACTCTTTTTTAGATTCTTTTCCCATATCGGTTATTACAGAGTATTGAGTAGAGTTACCTGTGCTGTACAGCAGGTCCTTATTAGTTATCTATTTTATATAGAGTAAGAGAAAGTTTTTTAATTAATACCCTGTTCAAATTTTCTCTGACCTCCTTGATACCTGTAACATGAAAAATATGAAGAAATGTGCCTAGGTCAGTGGTGTAGTATTTCTCTGTCCCATTAAAACCTTGAGGGAGGTTCATTGGGCTAGTTCTCTGCATTTTGTTACTGAACTCTCTCCACTGTGTGGTCTTACCCTCCATTGGACCGGCAGAGTATTTCTGAGCACATACGAGGTTTTCAGTTCTAGTCTACACTGATCAGGACTTTTGAGTTGATGAAGAAGAATGTTCAGTGGATCTCAAGGCTCCAATTAATTGCCCCAAGATTTCATGTGTCCTCGCTGTAATTCTTGTAGACTTTACAAGGAGGACAGCAGAAGGAGGTGGGGGAAGGTACGTGTAGTGTGCGGGGTGGCTGGGAGAGTCCTGGGAGAGGCTGGTAGGGGCGTGTGCAGACTGCAGCTGGCCCGAGGCAGGTGTGTGCACACACTTGACCTTTGCCTTCAGTGTCCTATAAATGCACTTTCACAGAGGGTGTGGCCGAGGAAATGGGATGAAGCAGAGAAGCTGTGATACCCTACTTGCTCTTGCTCTTCCCTCAGCCTCTCCAGGAATCGAAGCCTAAGGCAGGAGACTTCGCTGGTGTAGAGAGGGCACTGCCAGGGCCTCGGTCGGAGCAGCAGTGGGCTCTGTTCCAGGTCTTCCCAGGGCCTCCCAGGACACCTGACCCCATCCTGTAGCAGCTGCCGGCTGTTGGGTGTGAGGAGGGAACCACAGACCACAGGTAGGAGGGGGTTTGGTGCCTTGTGCACAGGTGAGGCGGTGAGAAAAATGAGCGCATGTGTTTGGGGATTGTTTAAGGAAAGAAGTGACTGCTAATAGCTGAGATAAACTTGAATGTTAGACTCGGGGTGGCAGAATGGTGCTGCTTCAGTCCCAAGACTAAGTCACTTACTTGAAAATAAATTAAGTTCAAATGTCCCCTTTGGATTGAATTCATATTTTGTAAACATAGTAAGACTTGGTACCAGCTTGATTATTTTAAAAAACGTGATACACAATTTTGCATTAAGTTTATAGCTTAATGTAACTGACAAACATGTGAAGGACACAAGCGTTTGTGTGAGTGTGTGTGTGTATGTGTGTATATATGTGTGTGTATCTGTGCGTGTGTGTGTTTGTATCAATGAGGAGCTTGGCAGGATTGATAGAGAAATAATGGCATTAACAAGTGAGAAATCTACCTTAAATGGTGGTTTGTAAACTTGGATTTTAAAATACTGTCAGCATAGTTTTCTTGAGTGTACTTCTATGTTTAATAGCTAAGAATTGTCTTTTACTTTAAGGTAGGGGGCGATTTGTGACTCAACTAAATTGGGGTTCTGTGAACAGCAAAGTGTACTTGCAACATTTCAGTGAAACTGGAAATCAAGGGCAAAGTCAGTTCTTGTCTGTAGTTGCTCTGCAAGTCCAGCTGTGCGGCTCCCTGGAGCAGCTGGTACCTGCCTGTGACCTCAGCAGCACGGTTAGTCTCCTGGGAAAGATGGGGCATGGCATCAGACACACTCACCGCTTCAACTTATTCGCAAGCCTTTACAAAACCTCCCTGATTCTCTGATGACTCATCTCTAAAATTAGAGATAATAACTCCAACAGTACGAGATTGTTCAGAGGGCTCTGGGAGAATGTCTGGAAAAGACTTTTCAGAGAAACACCTACTTTTATATTAAAAATACTGATATATTATGTGGTAGAATGCAACATTTATATGCATTTTTACTAAAAAAGGTAAAGAATGAGACATCCATGAGATTGTGTGCTTGCTAGGGCTGCTGTTAGATGTTTCCCCAGATCCTGTGCTGTTGGGTATTTCAGGGGAAGCATGGGAGAAAAAAAATGTCATTTGTGCTCATCATTAAGACAAGCGTGATTGTCTAGGATGTGCTTGCAGCTATTTCTTGATACGATTGGCCGGTGGGCTTAATCAAATAATGTTTACACATATTCTGTCTGGGGACCAGGGAAGACCCTGATGCTCTGTGAGCAGCACACCTGGGGCGAGTCCAGGGTGGGGCTACCTTCCTCGGAGCTGCTGCTGCCCTGTTTCTCCAGAATGCTCCTACCCAGTCTTTATCTGACAAACCCCTGCGAGCTCAAGCTGAAGCATCCTCTCCCCTGAGAAGCCGTATTCACTTCTCCCGGGCACTACCCGCTGGTGATTCTGCTCTAAAGAGCTTGTTTACCAGCTGCAGTGCAACCCTCATCATGTCATTTCTTAGTCTGCGAACTTGTCTCTGACTTGCTCTAGACTGGGTTCTTCTAGACGCTAGCGGCCTTGAGAATATTGCCTAGAACAATATCTAATATCATATTAAATGCCCAATAAAAGATGATTGAGTGGATTAATGAATGAATGAAATGAACATTCATCAAAGTGAAATTATATTTGTGGGCAATTGCATTTGCTGAAAAAAGCCAGCAACAGGAAGGGTTGGAAATGCGGCAGAATGGTCAACACTTTTACTTCTTCTCACATTATATTTATGCTTTTATGCTTTGTGAGGGAAATATATTTTTACTGCTATTTTAAAGAAAAGGAAACTGCAGCCCAGAGAGATCAAATGATTGCCCACTTACTGCATTGGCAGTATCACAGTGATGCATTTTGATGATGTTAAAAAACAAAATTCAACTGAGTAGATTTGAAGGTCTAATTGACTTTATTCAGAGACTCATGAATCAGGTACCATCCCATCCAGCAAGTAGAAAGGAGCTCCAAGGGGCTGTGCAAAATGGAAGGTTTTTATAGACGTAAAGGGGTGAGATAAGAGAAGAGCAGATGACCTCATCTTTCTTTGGGCGATGGAAGGGGTCTATCAGATGGATTGCCTCACCACTGCTGACCAGGAAATTCCAATTGACTGGTTTTAGACCACGATTGAAGTACAGTAAGTCCCCTACGTATGAACGAGTTCCGTTCCGAGAGCACGTTCGTAAGTCCAATTTGTTGATAAGTCCAACAAAGTTAGCCTAGGTACCCGACTAACACAGTCGGCTGTATAGTACTGTACTGTAATAGGTTTATAATACTTCTCACACAAATAATACATAAAAAACGAGCAAACACAAAAAATAAAGAAAAGCTTTTTAATCTTACAGCATAGTACCTTGAAAAGTACAGTAGTCCAGTACAACAGCTGGCATCCAGGGGCTGGCATCCAGTGAATAGGCAAGCAGAGTTACTGACTAGAGTGGGGAGAGGAGGTGGGAGATGGTAGAGCTGAAAGATCGTCCGCCATAGGAGACGGAGGGCAAGCTGAAGTTTCACTCATGACTGACCTTGATGGCACAGGTTCTGTTGCTTGCTGTATTCAATTCTGTCCACCCTCTTAAAAAAATGATCCAGTGATGTCTGGGTAGTACTGTACCAGCTACATCACTGCTGCTTTTACGCTTGCTTCTGGACGTCCTGGGCTCGAAACAAAGATACTGTACTACTGTACTCTACAGTACTGTACAGTAAAGTACACAAAAGCACAACCACTTGTACGGGATGCATGCACGTGACAATGTATGCCAGACACGTGAACTAACTTACGTGATTGGACATGCAAGCGCACGTTCGCATCTTTGAAAGTTTGCAACTTGAGGGTTCGTATGTAAGGGACTTACTGTATATTTGAAACGAGAAGACATGAATGGTCAGTTTAACGGTAATTTGAAAATTTTGTTCTGGGAATTTTACTCATTGCAAGAAATAAAAACATGATAGTAGCATTGGATAAGTGAGCAGAGCAAGCAGGGAGCAGGGTAGAGTGATGTAAACCCGGATTCCATCCCAGCCCTGCTACTGAGCACGTAGGTGGCCGTAATCAAATTTCTTTATTGTCGACTGGGCATCATACCAGTACCTACTTCAAAGGATTGCTGTGAGGATTGAATCAATGAATATATGCAGTGGGCTTAGAGCAGTGCTTGGCATATAGGAAACAATACGTGTTAGATCTTATTTTCATAAATGTCATTATTTACGGACAAAATGACTGGCCCCTGTAAAAGGCAAAAGAATCAGCAGAAAAATAAGTATTCAGATGCAAAATAGATTTAATGAAATGTATAGCTTTCCCATACACTAAAGTGATGAAGAAAATAAAGTGTGACATAAACTCCCCAATAGTAGAAAATGGGAATTAACAAGATACTGCAGTTCACTTGTTAATCTGGCAAAGATTACAACGAACGGTTATGTTGATAGGATTGTACTTAGATGGATCCTTTACCAATATTCTTTACTGTAGTATTTATACTATAAATTTATACTTAGAACTATATTTCCATGCAGGCTTTTAAAAAATATTGTGACCCTGTGTCTCCCAGACTTGGTATCCTCTACTTGGGCTTTAACTAGTTACACATTCCATAGGTAATTCTGAAGGACCTTCCCAAGGACTTTGCTGCTGTGGTAGAGGAACACAATGACGGAATTCAAAAGAATTTTGCTTCCTTCCTCCTAACAATTTCTAAGCTGGCTGACATGAGAAAAGAATACCAACTGCCTCTCTCAGAAATTGGTAAGGTTGAGAACGTCCATGAACAGACTGTGTAGTCAATAACGGAAAATAAATGTCAATATTTTGAGATATTCAATAAAATTAAACTTTAGAATATAAGGAGAAAACTCTTGCAAAAAGAACGCTTAGGAAACAAACATAATCCTTCAGATCTATGCTGTGCAAAAGTTATACTGAAATATATTATTTGGAATTAGCTAAGCCACCATGGATTTGATTTGACACTAAATGCTTGAAATATTTTTACGTTTTCTAGTGTCATTATAAGCTAACAGACCATGCAATTGTCTAAATTTAGTCCAGAATCTCCCCTTTCCTCTTGATGGTATTTGTCTTTTGGTCAATATTGATGTTCTTCACTAGTTAAGCTTTCAAATCTGAATAACTTTGGAAATATAAGAAAAGCACTATTGGCATATTTATGGGGTTCATCAGTATGTTAGTACTTTCTTGAGTACTACGGGGTGGGGGGGCAACAAGGAAGTTGAGGCATTGCCTGTGCCTTTGAGGAAAGGACAGAGTAAAGGAAAGGAAAATGACAAAAATATAAGGAAAATGCACTAATTTGTGCCAGATGAAGTAAAGGCTTTGGAAGCAGAGAATACACTCACCGCCCCGGATGAAAAGAAGAGACGCCTAAGAGGAAAATGAGAAGGGGGCGGAATTCTCTCCCTCAATTCCAGAAGAAGCAAGGAGGAAAAAATGGAGCAGTAAGGGCTGCTTGGGTTTATTCATATTTCTGGATAGATTATTACACTGGAATGTGGAAGGCTTATGAGGGACAGAGAGAAAAGGGTCGGTTCATTCAATCATGGAATACGAAATTAGCTAGCAATGAGTCAACTTCATAGGAAAGAAGTTATGTGCTTCCAGGAAATTGCCTACATTTGGGACTTAGAGGGGTGAATACATTTATCTTTCTTTTGTTTTTCTCTGGGCCAATATGTGTGGGCATAATAATGCCTCCTACCCACGAAGGGGTCTGGGTCCTGATCCTGGGACCCTGTGAGCATGTGATGTAGCTAAAGGATTTCTCTGTGATGCTGTTAGAGAGAACAAGTTGAGAGGAAGGAGGGGATGCAGGGGGGGTACAGACACAGGGAGACCACGTGACCCGTGGCAGTAGCTTCTCCTCCCAGGTTCACCTCTCAGGCCTGGGGGGCTCAACCAGAGCCCGTGGAGAGGGAGGTAGGAGTTTCCTCCCTTCTGCTGGGGTATGAAGGGGAGAGATAGCCTAAGTGGGCAGCGATGCCGATTTTCACTCTGTTATGGGAAATCTTGCAGTTTTTGTAGCTCCAGAACATCTTTTTTTAAAAAAATTATTGAAATACAGTGATTTACAATGTTGTGTTAGCATCTTCAAAACAATGAACTGATAATGAAATGCGTTTTAAAGGACAGGGGGATGGTGCTGGACTTTGGCCTGAGATCCTCAGATCACTAGGGTCCAATGAAGTGCGTTTTCTGTTTTGTAAATGGTGTTCATCCCATTTCTGGGTGATAGACACAGAGTTACCCCACTGGACCAGTCGATGAGGACAAATAATAGCACCTCTAACAGATGCCAGAATGAGTTTAGTTTAAAAAGAAAGCCTTCCCAGTGATGGTCCGGCAGTATACTTCTTAAATTTTCATCTTAAATATTTTCCTTTCTAAAAAACTTTAATCATTTGCTTAGTAATAATGGTATAAACAAGTCTGATTTGTTTTAAATAATTCGTGTTTAACAGGAGAACAATTTTCAATTCATTTCTTCTTCGATTTTCCACTTCGTTTCTTACTAGACTTTTCAGGTAAAGAATGTGTAGACTCTGAGCTGGTCTGTCATCTGATGCCCCGGGGCAGACAGCAGGACGGCAGTCTCCCCGTTTGCCTGTCTGTCCAACATAATCGATCAAGATTTGGTTGACATCAGTGTGGTAAAAGGTGTACGTGAATGTATGGGTGCAGCTTTCTTTTATCTTGTTTATTCATTTAAGAGAAATAATTTTTACACGATGATAGTAGTAGCAAAGTGTCCACTCTACCAAAGCCATGTTACTCATATTCCAGAATAAGAATTCCAGCTTTTCACTGAAGTGGAAGAACAAATCTTTTTTTAAAATACCTGAGTGGTTTTAAAATAGAAAATTAAATTAGGTAAGGAAGAGAATGTTACATTCTCAGTTAATCATCATGTACGGATTATGCCTTACTGTGGGGATCATTACGCCAGAGGCCCTGGCTGCTCACGTGTGGACCAGAGACCAGCACCACTAGCGTCGCTAGCATTACCTGCTGGAGATGCCGTCCTATAACCACTGAGTTCTGATGCACATCAACATTGGGCACCCCTGCGATAGGCAGTGTGTGTTTGTCCTCATTTTTGTGATCCTTGCACCTAAAGAAGAAGGTGTGTGATATACAGAGTAGAACCAACAAATATATAACGCACACTTTAATTTTTAAGATGAACACATGAGCCACTGTTTCCTGTCACATGTGATTGGGGGTAATGAGTCTGCCAGCCAGCCTTGCCTGGGGCCCTGGTGACTTACCCACAGCATGTGGACGGGCAATACATTCCTTTTTTGTTTTTGGATGGAAGGTTCTAGGAAATACTTCCTCGTTCTTTTTTTTTTTTATTGAAGCATAGTTGATTTACAATGTTGTGTTAATTACTGCTGTACAGCAAAGTGATTCAGTTATACATATATATGCATTCTTTTTTTATATATTCTTTTCCATTATGGTTTATCATAGGCTATTGAATAGTGTTCTCTGTGCTATATAGTAGGACCTTGTTGTTTATCCATTCTATATGTAAAAACTTATATCTACAACCCCAAACTCCCAATCTATCTCTCCTCCACCTCCCTCCCCCTTGGCAACCATAAGTCTGTTCTCTATGTCCGTGATTCTGTTTCTGTTTCATAGATAGGTTCATTTTTGTCGTATTTTAGATTCCACATATAAGTGATATCATATGGTATTTGTCTTTCTCTGTCTGACTTATTTAGTGTGATAATCTCCAAGTCCATCCATGTTGCTGCAAATGGCATTATTTCATTCTTTTTATGGCTGAGTAATATTCCACTGTCTATATGTACCACTTCTTCTTTATCCATTCATCTGTCGATGGACATTTAGGTTGCTTCTATGTCTTGGCTATTGTGAATAGTGCTGCTATGAACATAGGGGTGCATGTACCTTTTCGAATTAGAGTTTTGTCCAGAATGGGATTGCAGGATCATATGGTAGCTCTATTTTTAGTTTTCTGAGGAACCTCCATACTCCTCTCCAGAGTGGCTGCACCAACTTCCCACCAACAGTGTAGGAGGGTTCGACGGCCAGTACGTTCTAAATGACTGTGAGGACATCATTGGCCAAAGTCAGTTAATTATATTCTGAAAGACAGTTTAAGAAAAAATAGATGTATATGGAAAGGGGAATGCTATTCCTGTTATATGTAGCTGATACAATATAAGTTTGTAAAGCCATGAATATTTTTTCAGGAAAAATGGATTTCAAAAAAATTTTTGTAGTATAATTCCGGGATGATAAAAGTGACTGTGACGTCACATTTCTAGTAAATTAGAGACATTATTTCTATGATTTCAAAGAGTCAATATTTTGAGTATTGATTTTTTTTAACTGACTTTATTTGGTCATTTATATTAAAGTGGAGAAAACCTTAATACACTGTTTGCATGTTTGACAATACTTCATTAAAATATAATGAGTTATTGTTTTGGTGAGCTAGATGTAAAGAACCAGAATGATCACATTTTGTAATAGACTAAGGCATATCTCAAAAGAAAGACGCTAACAATCTAAAATCTCTGCATATCGTCAGGCTATGTTACAAACGTTTGATGTGGATGCAGAAAATATTCTTCTCCTTTGCTTGAATAAATATGATAAGAGTGGAAGGGGATGCCCTTTGAACAGTTACGTATTGGACTTCTACAAACACGGCTCCCTGTCAGCACTGACCAAGGATAACTGGTATGACCTTTTCTGTTTTAACATTCTTTATAGACAGGCGTGTGTGTTTGTGTAATGAATGCTGTTACATTATGACTTATGAGAATAATTTCAAGATGCAATAATTTGAGTCATTAAGATGCAATTTATTTCAAACAGCTTAAAAAACACCTTTTCAAATTATGATTGTGGTGAAGCTCACATAACATAAAATTGACCATCTGAAAGTGAACAATTCAGGGACAGTTGATGCGTTCATAATGAACAACCACCGCCTCTATCCAGGTATTAAACATTGTCATTGACCCAAGGGGAAAGTCTGGACCCCTGAAGCAGTCACTCCCCTCCCCTCCCTCAACTCTGGCACTTACTGTTCTGTGTCTGTCTGTTCTCCATCTTGTGGATTTAACTAGTCTGGGTAATTAATGAATGGAATCATACAATTATGTGACTTTCTGTGTCTGACTTCTTTCACTAGGATATTTCGAGGTTCGCCCATGTTGTAGTGATAGCAGTACTTGACTCCTTTTTATAGCTGGATATTATTCCATTGTTTGTATATATACAATTTGTTTATCCAATGAATGAACATTTGGGTTGCTTCAACTTTTGGCTACTGTGAATAGTGCTGCAGTGAACAAGCATGCACATGTATTTATTTCAGTGCCTGTTTTCAATTCTTTTGTGTATAAACCTAGGAGTAGAATTGTTGGGTCCTGTAGTAACTCCTTGTTCAACTTCTGTAGAACCGCTGAAATATTTTCCACAGCAACAACTTTACACAACCAACTGCACTGTACAAGGGTTCTACTTTCTCCACAACCTCACCACACTTGTTATTTTCCTTTTTTAAAAAAATTATAGCCATTCTAGTGTGTGTGAAGTGATCCATATCTCACTGTGGTTTTACTTTACATTTCCCTAAACACTAAATATTTTGAGCTTAATTTTATGTTATGAAAGAGATGTATATAGTCTTTGGAAAAATGTCTATTCAAGTCCTTTGCCCACTCTACAATTACGTTGTTTATCTTTTGTTGTTGAGTTGTAGAAGTTCTTTAGATATTCTAATACTAGCCTCTTGTCAGATATATGATTTGCAAATATTTTCTCCTACTCTGTAAGTTATCTTTTATTTTCTTGATAATGTCCTTTGATGCATGAAATTTTTAATTTTGAGGAAATCCAACCTACCTAATTCTTCTTTTGTTACTCATCCTTTTGGTGTCATATCCAAGAATCCATTCCCAAATCCAAGGTCATGAAGATTTCTCCCTATGTTTTCTTCTAAGAGCTCTTATATTTAGATTGTTGATCCATTTTGAATAGATTTGGTGTATGGTATAAGTTTCCAGCTTCATTCATCTGCATGTGGATTTACAGTTGCCCCAGAACCATTTGTTGAATTCTTTCTCCACCGAATGGGGTTGGTAACTCGTCAAACCTCAGCTGACAGATATGTGTGTTTATTTTTGAATTCTCAGTTCTATTCCATTAGTCTGTCTATTCTCATGCCAGTACCACCCTGTTTTGATAACTATGGCTTGTGAAATGTGTGGGTCTTCCAACCCTCTTTGTGTTTAATACTGTTTTGGCTATTCAGGGTCCTTTGTAATTCCATATGAATTTGAGGATTGTCTTTTCCACTTCTGCAAAAAAGGCGAAAAAGGCTGTAGGAATTTGGATAAGGATTGCAATGATCTGTAGATCACTTTGAGTACTATTGGCATCTTAACAATATTAAGTCTTTCAATCCATAAACACAGGATATCTTTCCATTTTTAGGTCATCCTTAATTTCTTTCTGCAATGTTGTAGCTTTCAGTGTACAAGTCTTTGACCTCCTTTGTTAAATTTATTCCTAGGTATTTTATTCTTATGCATGCTATTGCAGTTGGAACTTTTCCCTTAATCTTATTTTCAGAAAGTACCTCGCTTTCATGTAGAAACGCAAATGGTTTTTGAGTATTGATCTTGTACTCAAAATGATCTTGTACTCAAAATGACTTGGCCAAATTTGTTTATTAGCTCTGATAGTTATTTTGTGGATTCTTCAGCATTTTCTACGTATGGGATCATGCCATCTGTGAAAAAAGGAGTTTTACTTGTTCCTTTCCAATTTGAATGCCTTCTTTTTCTTCCTCTTACCTAAGGGCTCTGGCTAGTACTTCCAGTAAAATGTTGATTAGCAATGGTGAAAGCAGACATCCTTGTTTTGTTCCTCATCTTAGGGAGGATATTTCAGTCTTCTATCATTGAATCTGACCTTAGCTGTGAGCTTTTCATAAATGTTCTTTATCATGATGAGAGAGTTCCCTTATATTCTTAGTTTGCTGAGTATTTTTATGAAAGGACTTTTTTTCAAATGCTTATTCTGCACTAACTGAGGTGATCTGGTGGCTTTTTTCTTTTATTCTATTAATGTGGTGTGTTACATTGATTGGTTTTCTCATGTTGAATCATCCATGCATTCCTGGGGTAAATCTCACTGAGTCATAGTGTGTAATCTTTTAAATATACTTTTGGACTCAGTTTGTTGGTACTTTGCTGAGGATTTTTGCATCTATGTTCATAAGAGAAGTTGGTCTTTTCCTGTGATGTCTTAGTCTGGTTTTGGTATTAGGGTAAAATGGGCCTCATAGAATGAGTTAGGAAGCATTTCTTCCTCTTCTGTTTTTTTGCAACAGTTTGAAAAAGATTGGTGTTGATTCTTCTTTAAGTGTTTGGTAGAATTCACTACCAGCTGATCTGGACTTTTCTCTGTTAGGAGGGTTTTGATAACTGACTCAGTTTATTTAATTACTATCGGCTTTATTAGATTTTCTATTTTTTTGAGTCAGTATTGGTAATATGTATATTTCTAGAAATTCATCCATTTAACCTAGATTATCTAATATTTCGTTGTAATGTTATTTGTTGATAATAACCTCATATAATCCTTTTTATTTCTGTAGCATCTTTCCCTATGTTCATTTCTGATTTTGTTTATTTGCATCTTCTTTCTTCTTCTTTGTCAATCTAGCTAAAGATTTTGTCAATTTTGTTGATCTTTTCTGAGATCCAACTTTTGTTTCACTGATTCTATTTTTCTAGTATTTATTTCATTTCCCACCACACTAATCTTTATTATTTCCTTCCTTCTGCTAGCTTAGGTTTTAGATCACACTTCTTCCTCTAGTTCCTTAAGTGTAAAATTAGGTTGCTGATTTGAGATCTTCCATCTTTTTTAATTTGGGCATTAACTGGTATAAATTTCCTTCTGAGCAGCTTCTCTGTATCCCATAAGTTTTGGTATGCTTTGCTTTTGCTGTCATATGTCTTTGTTTTCTAACTTACCTGTGATTTCTTCTTTGACTCATTGTCTGTGTGCTGTTTAATTTCTATAGAGTTGTCAATTTTCGTATTTTCCTTCTGTTAATGATTTCTAGCTTCATTCCACTGTGCTCTGAAATGTGTCTGAAAAGACTTTGTGTGACTTCTGTAATTTTAAATGTATTAAAACTTGTTTTGTAGCCTAACTTATGGTCTCTTCTGGAGAACGTTTGATACGCTTGTGAGGAGTGTAATCTTCTGCTGTTGTTGGGTGTGGTCTTTGAAATACGTCTGTTATGTTTAGTTGGTTTATGGTGTTAAGTCATTCCTTTCCTTATTGATTTTGTGTCTAGATGTTCTATCCATTATTAAAAGTGGGGTATTGAAGTCTTCAACTACTATTTTAGCCTCCATGTGTTTGTGTTTTTTACGTTTTTTTCCCCTGTAATTCATTTCTAATCTCATAGTGTTGTGGTCAGAAAAGATGCTTGATATGATTTCAATTTTCTTAAATTTACTGTGGCTTGAGTTGTGACCCAAGATGTGATCTATCCTGGAGAATGTTCCGTGTGCACTTGAGAAGAAAGTGTAATCTGCTGTTTTTGGTTGGAATGTCCTATAAATATCAATTAAATCTATCTGGTCTATTGTGTCATTTAAAGTTTCTGTTTCCTTATTTATTTTCATTTTGGATGATCTGTCTGTTGGTGTAAGTGAGGTGTTAAAGTCCCCCACTATTATTGTGTTACTATCGATTTCCTCTTTTATAGCTGTTAGCAGTTACCTTTTGTATTGAGGTGCTCCTATGTTGGGTGCATATATATTTATAATTGTTGTATCTTCTTCTTGGATTGATCCCTTGATCATTATGTAGTGTCCTTCCTTGTGTCCTGTAACATTCGTTATTTTAAAGTCTATTTTATCTGATATGAGTATGGCTACTCCAACTTTCTTTTGATTTCCATTTGCATGGAATATCTTTTTCCATCCCCTCACTTTCAGTCTGTATGTGTCCCTAGGTCTAAAGTGGGTCTCTTATAGACAGCATATATATGGGTCTTGTTTTTGTATCCATTCAGCAAGCCTGTGCCTTTTGGTTGTAGCATTTAATCCATTCACGTTTAAGGTAATTATCGATATGTACGTTCCTATGACCATTTTCTTAATTGTTTTGGGTTCGTTTTTGTAGGTCCTTTTCTTCTCTTGTGTTTCCCACTTAGAGAAGTTCCTTTAGCATTTGTGGTAGAGCTGGTTTGGTGGTGCTGAATTCTCTTAGCTTTTGCTTGTCTGTAAAGCTTTTGATTTCTCCATCGAATCTGAATGAGATCCTTGCTGGGTAGAGTAATCTTGGTTGTAGGTTCTTCCCTTTCATCACTTTAAGTATATCATGCCACTCCCTTCTGGCTTGTAGAGTTTCTGCTGAGAAATCAGCTGATAACCTTCTGGGAGTTCCCTTATATGTTATTTGTCGTTTTTCCCTTGCTGCTTTCAATAATTTTTCTTTGTATTTAATTTTTGCCAGTTTGATTACTGTGTGTCTCGGCGTGTTTCTCCTTGGGTTTATCCTGTATGGGACTCTCTGTGCTTCCTGGACTTGGGTGGTTATTTCCTTTCCCATGTTAGGGAAGTTTTCAACTATAATCTCTTCAAATATTTTCTCTGATCCTTTCTCTGTCTCTTCTCTTTCTGGGACCCCTATAATGCGAATGTTGTTGCATTTAATGTTGTCCCAGAGGTCTCTTAGGCTGTCTTCATTTCTTTTCATTCTTTTTTCTTTATTCTGTTCTGCATCAGTGAATTCCACCATTCTGTCTTCCAGGTCACTTATCTGTTCTTCTGCCTCAGTTATTCTGCTATTGATTCCTTCTAGTGTAGTTTTCATTTCAGTTACTGTATTGTTCATCTCTATTTGTTTGTTCTTTAATTCTTCTAGGTTTTTGTTAAACATTTCTTGCATCTTCTCGATCTTTGCCTCCATTCTTATTCCGAGGTCCTGGATCATCTTCACTATCATTATGTTGAATTCTTTTTCTGTAAGGTTGCCTATCTCCACTTCATTTAGTTGTTTTTCTGGGGTTTTATCTTGTTCCTTCATCTGGTACATAGCCCTCTGCCTTTTCATCTTGTCTATCTTTCTGTGAATGTGGTTTTTGTTCCACAGGCTGCAGGATTATAGTTCTTCTTCTGCTGTCTGCCCTCTGGTGGCTGAGGCTATCTAAGAGGCTTGAGCAAGTTTCCTGCTATCTTAGATTAATTTTTAAACATATTTTCTGCCAAATTGTAGATGGCTACTTATGACCCAGTTTCATTATTGAGTAGCTGCCATTTAGACTCTAGTTATTTTTGGAAAATCTCTCTCTTCAGAATGTAGCAATTCAGTGAGCATTGAGTTTTCCATGTGCCAAGCATACCTCCTATATACCAGGCACTCCTCTAAGGACTAGTCTAGAGGCACAGAGGTGAAAAGAGCCTTTGCTGTCAGGGAGTTGGCATTCCAGTGAGGGAGACAATACATGAGGTGAAATTTTCTTAGACAAGTGAATGATGAGCAGGCATCTTCTATGTGACTGCTGGAGCCACTGGACTTGTCTAGTAGGATTCCCTGCTAGTGTTGGAGGGTCTCCTGCAGAGGCAGGGGGGGTGGCTGTGGCTCACTGTGGGGACAAGGACACTGGCAGCAGAAGTTCTGGGAAGTACTCCTTGGCGTGAGCCCTCTCAGAGTCCCCTTCAACTACTATTTTAGAACTGTCACTTTCTTTCTTCAATTCTGTCAGTGTTTTGCCTCATATATTTGGGGGATCTGTTATTTGGGGTCTATATATTTATTGTATCTTCTAGATAAGTGTTATATCTTCTACATGAATCAACCCTTTTATTCACATATAATGTCTTTTTCGTCTCTTGTAACAGTTTGTACTTAAAGTCTATTTTTTTCTGATATTAGTACAGCCATCCCAGCTCTCTTCTATTTACTATTTGCATGGAGTATCTTTTTCTGTTCTTTCACTTTTCAACATCTTTGTATCCAAAATTAGTCTCTTATAGACAGTAAATTGTTGGATTATGTAGTTTTTAATTCATTCTGCCAATCTTTTGATTGCAGAATTTAATCCACTTACATTTAAAGTAATTACTGATAAGGAAGGATTTACTTTTGCCATTTTGATATTTTTTTTTTAATAAGTCTTATGCTCTTTTTTGTTTCTCAGGGATAGTTTCTGGCAATTTTATCTGTCAGTGGGTATACTTTCTAGTTTCTCTTTACGCTTCATAACTTTTTGTTGAGCACTATACATTTTGAATACAATAATGTGGTAATTCTGGAATTGTCTCCCTTCTCAGGGTTTATGTTTCTAGGGGTCCGCTGTGGCGTTGTTTGGTTTAGTGACTTTTCTAAACTATTTTTATAAAAATCTGTGTATATTGTTCATCATGTATGGCCTCTGAAGTCCTTGTTTCTTTATTTTTTTAATTAAAAAAAATTTGTTTATTTATTTATTTATTTTGGCTGTGCTGGGTCTTAGCTGCGGCATGCAGACTTCTTAGCTGTGGCATGCAGATTTCTTAGTTGTGGCATGCGTGCGGGATCTAGTTCCCTGACCAGGGATCGAACCCAGGCCCCCTTCATTGGGAGTGCAGAGTCTTACCCACTGGACCACCAGGGAAGTCCCTGAAGTCCTTGTTTCCTTAGACTGTATTCAGCTAGTGTTTGGACAGAGATTTTTTTGAACACAAGGGGGAGTGGGAGAGACGGGGTGGGGGGAGAGAGAGGGGGTGGGGGGAGAGAGAGGGGCTGGGAGAGACAGGGAGAGGAAGAAGAGAAAGAAGAAGAAGGAGGAAGAGCAGGAGAAGGAGAAACGGGAAGAAAATGAGAAGAAGGAGGAGAAGGAGAAGAAGAAAAGGAAAGAAAAATCTCCCTTCCGTTCTTTGCAGATTGGCTCTGTGCTGGGATCTCCTTCAACACTGAAGCCTTTTATGACTCACCCTACCCCCATGTCCTGCTTGCACTCATCCTGGAGCAGCAGTAATGAAGGCTTGGGGTCTTCTCAGGTCTTTTCTAAGCATGTGTCCTGCCCTAGGCATCTGCATGGCTGTCTGAATTCCCCGATGTATGTGGGTTCGCCCAGATTTTCCTCAGAGGTTTTCGTTACTCAGCTGTTTTGTCTTGTCACCTACAAATTGGCACTTGCCATCTACCTCTGCAAGGATCAAATCATGTGCTGCAGCAGCTGCTGACCTTCAGCACCCCCTGAAAGGAGTTCAGGGTGGAGAGCAGAAATGAGGCACTCTGGGCTCTGGGGAAAACAGGCAGAACAGGTCTTCAGATAGATATTTTGAGGAGAAGATTTTATGAGCCCAATTCTTGCATCTCCTCGTATCTAGAAAAGCACTAAAATCCTTCATGGTGAAGTCTGCTCCTCATGACCAACAGTAACCTTCATGAGACTAGTGGAAGCCTTTTGCAAAAAATATGTGCTTGATTGCATGTACTCCCCCTTCACCAAAATCACATCTATACTGTCCTCCTCCCTTCCTCCTCTTCAGAGCTGTTTCTCAGAGCTCTCTGAAACGCTGTCTCCCAGGCTCTAGTCCTCATTTTGCCCCAAATAAAATTTAACTCACAACTCTCACGCTGTGCATTTTTTACAGTCGGCAGTCTCGAATGTCATCTTTCACCCTCGGCAGCTGCCTCGCTATCTCCCTCCCTGACTGAGCTCTGAGCTCGGCCAAACAAAGACAAGCACCTCACCTCAGTCCTTCCTGCAGCTCCCAGACAGGTTAGGACAGACAGGTGAACAAGGCTGGCTCTGCTCCCTGGGGAATCGGGGACTGGGAAACAAGGCTGATGCTAAGCTGGAAGGAAGGAAAGGGGAAATAAAAGGGTGAATAAAAATGTCTCAGCGCTTTCCTACTTTTCTAACCTGTTCTTGACTCCGAGTTATACCTTGGCTTATTTTCCACCCTTCTGGCAGCTTTTGCTTGAGTTTTTGATATTTCTGTGCAGGGATGGTCCCTCCTTCTGCCTGCTCTGCTGTCTTTGGTGACATCACTCACATTTGGCACTGTTTTAACATGTAAAATAACAACTTTGGTCATAATAATGGGCTACTCTATAAGAGCACTAAAAGTCATGCTTTTTTAGCCAAACGATTAGCCTCTTTACTAGTTTGGTCAATTTAGGGCTACACGGAACAGAGTAAGGCTCTGGATGCAAAGCACAGGGGTATGTCCTGAGGTATCTCCATGTCTGGCTTTATTTTGTCTCTGGAAGGGCCAGCAATTCAGTGGTAATTTATCTTTTCCTTGGCTGTAGATTGAGAACCCATCAAAACAAAATGTATTACTGTAATGTTACTCTCTTTTTTTCTGTAGGTTAAACATGGGCGATGCATTTAAGTTAATAACAGATTTTGTGCTTGTCACTCAGACCATCAGGTAGAGTAAATGCCCCCTGCATGTGAAACTCCTATAAGCAGCTGAACGTCTTTAAGCACAAAAAACCATGATAGTAATTGAAACACTTCATTCTCGTACAGGATCTCACTAAGTGAATTATGCGATGACAAAGATGACAACGTTGTGTTGGCATTTAAACAACTAAGTGAAGCATTCGACAGAAAACTTGGGAGAAAAGAACGACCCTGACCGTGTCCAGTTTTCCTGAGTCCTGTGCGCCTAGGAGACAGAGATAGCCAGAATGCCACCCTTTGTGTTTCAGGACGTGGATCACTGCCCCTTCCTGCATGACAAAGAGGAGGCTTGCAAACAACCCCTTGTTCCCTATGACCATCCTCAACACACCCTCCAAATTCTCATGCTTTGTCTCATAAAAGATTAGCTGAACTGATTTCTCCTGCTGACCAACTGGACAAAATACCTGCTAACTTGACCAAATATTAGTCAGGCTTCTCCCATCTGCCCCACAAGTCCCTGAACTTTAATCCACCCTTAGGCTCCTCCTGAAAGCTGCCCGGAGGGGTCCCCAGGTCACCTGTCCCTGCCCCAACCCCAGGTCACTGTGAGGTCAACTGTGCAATCACACCACACACACCCATTCCCCCGCACCTGATCATTTCCAGCCTTGTTTACTAATCCCTATAAATTGAAGATCTTTTTCTGCTGACCTTTGAGACCCCTGCACATCCCACGGTCAGAGTGTTTTCCCTCTGCAGTAGGCTTTTCCACTTACTGCAATGGTCTTTTCCAGTAAATCTCTTCTTACCTAAGTCCAGATTTGTTTGTTTGTTTGTTTGTTTTAATTTATTTTATTTATTTATTTATTTATTTTTGGCTGCGTTGGGTCTTCCTTGCTGCGTGCGTGCTTTCTCCAGTTGTGGCGAGCGGGGGCTACTCTTTGCTGCGGTGCGTGGGCTTCTCATTGCGGTGGCTTCTCTTGTTGCGGAGCACGGGCTCTAGGCGCGTGGGCTTCAGTAGTTGGGGCACGAGGACTCAGTAGTTGTGGCTTTTGGGCTCTAGAGTGCAGGCTCAGTAGTTGTGGCGCACGGGCTTCATTGCTCCGCGGCGTGTGGGAACTTCCCGGACCAGGGCTTGAACCCTTGTCCCCTGCATTGGGAGGCGGATTCTTAACCACTGCGCCACCAGGGAAGCCCCAGATTTGTTTTTGATTTGATTTTCATGCTGCGCTAGAGATGTAAAAGATATTACTTAACTAAAGGATAGATTTCACAATTTATTGAACAACTTATATAAAGATATCTTAGGGTGGAAAGTTTTTCGTTAGACGTCCAAGTTCTCATTAGGAATTCTAACATTTTTAAGAGTTTTAGCTTGTGTAATAGCTATGCTAAATGTCTCAAACAATTACTACTTTGGCTTGAAATGCTAACGATTTTTTTTAAAGACAGAAATAAAACCCACGTTAAAATTATACATCATACACTGTAGCAGTGAGCTGAACTCTTGAAAGTAGTTTCGGATGTCTAATTATTGCATGTTTCTAAACGTCCTGTGTTCTTCCCCCAGGCAGACCCCAGGTTCTGAGCACATTTTCCATGTCCCTGAGACCAGTGGGGACACATCTACAGAGACTACTAGGCTGTGAGCCATTGAGAGCGTTCCACGTGGAATAAAGCACATCCGCCAGCGTCACCAGTACGTCTAGATTTATTGCCTGGGTGTCCACATTTGCCTTGCTTGCCTTCCTTAACTGCTGCTTTCTGTGACCTCATTTGTGTGTCCCCCCTGCGTATCCTGGGAGCTTATCCCTCTGTCGTGGGCTCACCCATCTCTGTCCCTGCTTTTGCTCTTGGCTAGACTGTGGCGTCAAACTAGATTCTCCCCCAAATCTGACTCAGTGAGTACTTTTTCTTTGCTGCTCCTAATTTACCAAATCTTCAGACACAGAAGGGAACAGCCTTGACTAATGGCACAAATCGTACAGTTACTTCCCAGATAGGCTTTGATGCTGATGTTAAGGAGTGAAGACAAACAAGGAGCCAGGACTTTGCTGACGTTGCCTGGGCAAGTGGCTGGCTAGGCACTAATGCCAGGAACAGCAATAGCTAGAGATGTTGCCTTTACCAGAGTGATTGTCAAATACACAGCACTCAAGCACACACGTGTGCACACACATGCCTATTTTTCCATCTAAGTCTCTTACACAGCTAAGCTTGACAAGTATATATCTGGCTGTATTCTGCTGTTTTATATCTTTATTTTCATTTAAAGGGGCCTGAGATGTTCACTTTGGCTTTATTGCGTTTGTCCAGAGTCTCGAGTGGGGAAGGGGATGGCCATGTACCCCGTTTCCCTCATCTCCCACAGCATGCTGGGACGGCTGTAAGCAGACCCACTCCTTGTAGGGAATTGACGGTTCACGTTAAATAACATATTTCAATGCAATAATGTCTTTTATTATTCTGTTACACGCAATCTAACGAATTTCTGATTTAGCTATGTGCAAATCCAATCCCATACACTTTTGTCAATAGGGTTTTCTTGAATGACCTATTGATAATAATTATTCTTGGAATAATTTTAAAGAGAGAAAAGAAAATATGATTCTATAGTTTTGTAATAATGCTACTAGCAGTGCACATTAATCACAGAATCTATATTTTGACGTGTCTCTGAAAATGAGTGCATCCTCCAAATCCTTCTTTTTACTTAGTAATCGTCAGCATCACCGGCACAGATGGCAAGCAGAGCCTTCTCGTAATGCCCTGAAGCGAAATGCTGAAAAGAAGAAAATGTAATGTATTTGAAATACAGTGTCACAGTATTTCTAAAAAGAAGCATAATTCCTCTGAACTATAGAATGAAAGACCATGGGCCGTTAGCATCTCAAAAATTATTTATTTTTTTCATCGAAATATTTAATATGCCCTGAGAACTATTCCCTGGAAGTTACTGAAAAATAATACCATGGTTATAATCAATAGAACAAAGTTTATATAAAGTTGATGGAACCCTAGTGTGTTTTTATAAGAAGAATAACTTCCAGTAGAATCAAATCTTCTCCTCAGCTTGAAAGAGGTGTCCTCATTTATTGTTGTAAATCAGTGTAGAGTCTGGAGGGCAGATTGGGCAATATGCCTCAGATGGCTTAAAAATGTTTATACTCATTAATGCAGAAATTCTACCTCAAGAAATCTATCCTAAGGAAATAATGATCAATTATTGATGAGCCCAAGACTTATGCTCCAAAATATACACCGTAATATTATGTATAATAGTGAAAAAGTAAAAAGCAATAAATAATAATGTGGGGTAGTTTATGTACTTTAGAACTTTTACAGTGGGATCCATGATTTAATAAAAATATTTCTTTAAGTAGTAAAACATTTTTTTAAAAGAAAACATGTACAAAAAAATTTTGTTATTGGTTATCTGTGGTGGAGAATTAGGGCCATTTTAATCCTTTTATCATGCTTCCGTAGTTTCCAAGTTTTTCAAAAAAAATGACAGTAATAAATAAAAGGAATTATAAAACTTATCTTTGTTAAAAGTCAACTCTCACATCCATGTTCTCTTACACAAAGTTGTGTAATTATAATTCACTGCCTTAAATGCACATAGTAAATTGCATTAATCATATGTGAATGTTAGTAGATTTTGAGGTGGCTGTCGTTAATTGCTGTATAGGTATTAGAACTAGTTTATTCATTTAGAAAATGAGTTATGACATGCATTTCTCAATGAGAAATGTTTAGCACCACTAAAAGTTTAAGGTTTTGAAGGTGGCTGTAAGGAGAGTTTTATCAAAGACGAAGGAGGAAGATGTCTCTTAAATGCTCCATTAACCCTTCCTCTTGGAAACCACTTTAGCTTCCTGAGGGCCTACAAGGTCTTCTGGGTTGTGTGATCTCTTGCTCCTTGGGTTGTCAAGTTTCTTCCGTATCTTTCAATAAACTAAAAAGCTATTTTATGCAATTGAAAATTTCAATGGAAACAACGTGGACAAGGTAACAGGACTTAGCTATGTGCAAAATATACATTAAGATACGTTCTAGGGCCCTGTGCTTGGGTTACTGCTCTGAGGGTGCCATCTTGAAGTTCTTTATACTTTTTTGAATGAGGGGTCAAATGTTTTCATTTTCCATGGGGTGCCCCAAATTACATAGATGGTCCTACATATTCTGATAATCCTTTGCTGGGTTTTATCAAAATCCAGGCTAAAGCTTAGGTGTATCAGAGTGAAGAAACCACCGGCCTGTTGACTTCTGAGTCACTGCTTCTTGGCATGAGCTTCAAGGGCTCATGGGATGGCAATGTGCAGAATTTTGCACCCATGTGATGGGATCTGACTGGCTGCCCCCTCCTGTGACAACACAGGAGAGCTGATCTCAGAAAGCTCTTCACAGTTAATGGGCTCTTCTTGCAAAACGTTTTCTTCCTGGTGCTCATCATTCTTGGGCATTTAGCTCGTAGAGCCTCATCACATGATCATGGGATGGATAGTTTACATGACAAACCAATGACTTTTGCTTAAAACACATCAAAGAGGCATCAGTTTTGTCACCGAGGTGAAGGGATTTTTCTCACCTGTTGGTGCACTAAGGCTGCCTGACCTACTAATGTAGATGATCCCAGCCAGAATATTTAACTTTTTAGATTCCACCGTGAAGTTACTTAAATTACAGCTCTTGTTTCAGTTTCGAAAAGGATCAAATATGGGTGCAAATAAATCACGAATAGGAGACTTACTTTGATATCATGGAAGAGGGACTTCCCGTATCTCTCTTTGTATCGTTTCCTTATGGTCATCAGGTCTATTTCACTTCTGGCAATTAGAATCCTGATCACGGTTTTATTATGGAAACCAAAGTCCTAAAAGACACAGCCAAGGGGAGAAAAACAATAAGGAAACAGCACCTTAAAGTCAGTCTCTCTAAAATCGACTCATCCTCTTTTCTGTGGCCCTGTGCTCCTGGTCCTGTATCCCTCAAGCCCTGGCACCCCCACCCACGAGCATTGACTCAGACTCTGCCTCCCCTCTGTGACCCGCCCCCCCCCGCCCCGCACTGTACACACACAGTGAAGTGGTCCATCTACTCTGCTTCTTAAATGCCCTCTAATCTCTGTTTCCAGGGTCACAGCCTTGATGCTGGCCCTCATTACTTCACCTGACTCTGCAATAATCCTCCCTTTTATTTAAAAAAAAAATTTTTTTTAATTGGAGTGTAGTTGATTTACAATGTTGTGTTAGCTTCTGCTGTGCAGCAAAGTGATTCAGTTATACATGTACATATATATATATATATATATATATATATATATATATATATATATATATATATATATATATATATATATATATATCCACTCTATTTTAGATTCTTTTCCCATATAGCCCATTACAGAATGTTGAGTAGAGTCCTCTGAGCTACACAGTAGGGCCTTATTAGTTATCCATTTTATACATAGTAGTGTGTATATGTCAGTCCCAATCTCCTAACTTATCCCTCTCCCCTTACCGCCTGGCGACCGTAAGTTTGTTTTCTATGTCTGAGACTCTATAATTCTCCCTTTTAAACCTGGTCAACCTCCCCACTGTCTCCTGAACGCTGCATTTTAAGATGCAAATCTGATCATGTGCTCTTTCTAGGTAAAAATTCTTCCTGGGTTGGGAGGTGGGTCCCAACTCTGTTAGATGAACGTCAGCGTTTCTGAGATGGCAATTATATTTTTATTTTATCGTCTGCTTATCGTGGAAAACTGTAAAAGTAAGAATTCCAGGTACTCAAAATATTTGCTGATTTAACCTCCAATACTGAAAAATACACAGCCATCCCTTTCTGTGTACTAGGTCCGGAATGAATACTGCTTCACAAAGCAATTTCAACTTGTCTGTTCAAATGGAGTACTGGTGACATCCACTGGCCAGGAAGCAGCAGCTAATTTTTGATGTCTGAATGTTTTGGGTATAGACCTACTAACAAACTTTTCCATAATTTGAAGTGATGAAAATGAATGATCCAACCAACTTCCCATATTTAAGTTGTGTATCATTCGCTTAGAATACACTGGAGAAAAACAGAGATTTTCTTTGGTGAGAGCTGGTGAAAACAGCTTTTGAACAATACTTGACATTGGCAGGAGGCCCTTGTATATGAACACTCTGATTACTGGAATATACAGTCCTCTGCTGTACCTGCAAACTGTTCGTGAGTACACATACCTTCCTTTTTGCATTGACACACACAGCAAGGGTAGAGTTTTTATCTATTATTAGGATAACTGGCCCTCACTTTGGGCATAATTGGAATCAGAGTAATGTGATTATTTTCCCAAGGTCATTCACAAGTGAAGCTTTACTCTTTTTGCTGGAGAAGGAAACGGTTGATGTCATCCAATATCCTTGCCCAGTACACTTTTAAATATACAGTTAATCAAATCCACCTTTATTCTTGGAAATAGAATCAAAAAGAAGCAGAGGACAGTGAGTACTGATCTTCATCCTGCGTTCTGAGGATACGTGGGTTCTTGTACCTAATAAAAAATACTTGTACCTCAATAAAAGTCAATAAATAAAATATTCTTGATGATTAGCATATTATCCAAGCTTGCTGGTTACCCCTAAGAAGTTGGTCTATAACAATTACTTTGAGGATAAAACACTCCCGTAAAATTATTGTACCACTGAATTGTTTTTAATGATTTTCTTTGAGTTTTCAGGGCTATGACATGTATAGTGATTTGTATGAGACCTTTTCATTTTCTAAATATTTTCGTGCACATTGTGGATGAGATATGCATTGTCTCATGCACATAAGTGTTTGTTTCTTTGAAAATGAATGCACCAAAGATGTGCAGTTGACTATCACCCGAAACTAAAAAACATTCTCACTTAATTACAAAAATAGCTTTAGAGTTTATTGTTGTCTAGCTGTCTCCTTTTAAGTGTTTTTTAAAATAATACTTTATGTTTAAAAATAACCACTCACGTGTTGTGTTTTTAAAGTTCAGGAATGCAGCCATTTCTTTCTGAGAGTTTGTAATGTTTTGACATTTTCTGCTTGATGCCATATGTTGTGTAATTGCCTGAGTATGAGGGGGTGGTCTTCATATGCGGTAAAAGCATTTGGACCTACCAGTTTCTCCAGACGCTAAGAAATGCTAAAGCACTTCTCCTTGGGGGGAGAGGCCCCAAGGAATACTTCTTAGGTACCTCTGTTTGATACAGAAAGCAGAGCATTATCTTTATTTGTTGGGTCTCATTTTGGTGTATAATATATTTCTTCACTGGAGCATATTTTCTTTGAAATTAATATATTTGCATACAATTCAAATATGGGAATCAATATTTAAATAATTGAAGTAAAACTAGTCCTTTGAGAAAGTAGACATGATTTCTGGAGAAATTTTAAAAATACGTGGCTCATACTTACATGGATTGCACTATATAATCTGTAAGCAAAATAGGCTGGTTTGTCTCGAACACAGAGAACTAGGAAAAATCAGAGAGAAAAGAAGAAAGTTTGGGAGTGACAGTACATATTTTCTTCAAAATTTGGGAAACAATGAGAACGCTTTTTTTTTTTTTTCCAGTTACAATCCCGGAAGACTGATATTTTGTGAGTTCTCTGTGGGAGATCCCTCATTGTACATTGTATTAAAATGTCAACATTTAGAATAGCGGTAAAACCATAACCTTCTTTAGAAGGGAAAGGAAGTTAGTATGTACAAGATGAATTTAAAGGTGGGAGATCCCAATTACCTGAGAATTCAAGGTTTCCTAGTGTGAAAGTTGACAGCTGTTAGGAAGGGTATGGGTTCATGAAAGTTATTAGCTTGCCAGTTTAGTGCATTGTATCAGTAGCCCATGCATGTTTCCTCTACAGAGTTAACATTCTGTCTAAATAATTAAATTCAGGGGAAAGTGACTCAATCAAGAGCTTGCTCATGCGTCTTTAATTCAATCAGAGCTAATCAGCATTCATTGTACCAAACACATTATTACTCACCAATTGCAACTAGCAGCTCTTGAAAAGATCCATCATAACATTCATTAATGGCATCTACTATGTCTTGCCCAGAAATAGTTTGAAATTCCTGGAAAACTTCAACAAATCGATATAATTCAAAGGAGATTTTATGAATATTATAAATTTAAAATGCAAACATGGATTTGATTGCTTATGCACAGTGAAGGTAAGTAAAGTATAGGGGCGGGTGTTGGGTAGCAATAGGCCATCTTTTAAAATGTTTTTATGGACTTTTGTGTGTTATATATAGTAGAAAAAACAAAAAAGTATTTTAAAAAATAAGGGAGACAGAAAGGTACAGCAGTTTGGGGAAAGTCGAACAAAGCGCCTGTAAGACCAATAAGGCAGCTTCACACAAATCACGACTTCAGTAATAATGACCTTGGTTCATTACGGACTGGTTAACCTGTGTTCACCATATTCTTTTTAAGACAACATATGATGCACCTAACAGGAGATAGGTAATATAGGTAAGTTCTCCTTCAGAAACAGAGGTGGTTTTAAAAAGTTTAGTATTGAAAGGTTATGTGATTCAATTATTGGCAAAATAAAATTCTAGAGGAACTTCATCCTTAGCAATGTTATTAGATGAGGCACGTCTGTATAAACATAACCCCAAAGAGGTACCTTTGAGATAACTGGCTTTCCTCCCTTCATATGTAACACCCCCCTTTCCCAATTACCTACTTGCTTTTTATTCTCTAATCAGGGGGTAGCTGTAAAGAACAGAGGGCAGTTACCCAGCCACAGCTGCTGGTAGCTCTTGTTACACAGGATCATTTGCAACAGCGTTTTGTGCTCCCCTGTCCTCTGCTGGCAGGTCTCCCACAGCACCTGAAACATCACAGGCCGCCAGGTAGCACCGCGGCCCCAGGCTGGCGTGCCCAAGGTCCCGCGGTCGCCCCAGGGCTGGCCCGTTACCATGGCGTCCTGGGCAGCCGTGGCAGGGTCCGCGTACCCTTCTTCCCTGGTTCCCTGTGAAGTAAGCACAGGGTTCTCTCTGTAAGTGCTCTGAATTGACAACTTAGTAGAGTTACCGGGACACAAATCTTTGAGCCACCAAACACACTGGAGACTCCTAAGAAAGTTCTATCATTGGAGTTAGTCTACATTTCTTGGGTACTTTATGCAATGCAGGTCTTTTTAAAAATGTGGGCACTTTTCATTTTTTCTTTGTAGCCGAGGTAATCTTTCAAAGGAGTTGACAAGTTTTTTGCTTTTCCAATTCCCCGGGCGGTATCTCCGCCGCCCACCCCTTCAAACAGCGCCCACTGCCTGGCTGGCTGGTAGAGACGGGATTTTAACATCGTCAGAAGGAAAAGGCAGAGAGAAAACGTGAGTTAATGCTCGGCCTCTGACTTGTAACATCTCATATAGGCAACAGTAAAATAACCATGAAATCCAGAATGTGTGCAGTGAGAGTATTTTGTAAATTTGTTTCACTCCTGCCTCTTTATCATATGAAGAAAGAACAGACATGGCCAAGCTGCCCTAAGAGAAGTCCTTTCAAACAGGAGGGAAGGCGAGCTCACTAATGCAGGACCCTCTGGTCCCTGAGGGTTATGAGGACAAGAGGGCAGAAAGAGGTAGGAGAGACGTGGGATGAGGCAGTTTATTTAACCCTTCCTTTCCTCTGGGTCCAGATCTGGAGGAAATGCTTTTTTTTTTCTTTTTTGACTTTGCTGGAAGAACACAGAGTACACTGCCTTCTGTTCCTGTTGTCTTTTCAGACGCCGGAAATGAACTCAGTGACAGAGCAAGATAGGGCAGCGGAGGCCCCGAAGACACCTTCCTGAGTTCATCTCAGTCCCGAAGCAGCATGAATGGGCCCCAACTCTCCCGTCTGCTCCTGATGGAGGAACTTGCCTGCCGGCTGACAAGCCGGCAGCGGAGCCTGACGGATGGAGTGGTTTATGGCCGCAGTGGGGCAGACCCTTCCAGCAGGCCAGGGCTGTGAGACAGACCGCGCTGGCTGGAACCGTGTGCAGGACACAGCCGGGCACCAGTGGGAGTCTTAGGCTCCAGAGAGAGCAAGGGTGAGGCTGAACCATCCTGAAAGGTTACTTGGTTCTGATCAAACTGAGATGGAAAAAGCGATATAAGTTAACCAGCTTAACTGGTCAAGTCTCGTCTTCTCAATGGGATTTGCCCTGACCAAGCTGTGCAACGTCGTAACCTACCCACCATCCCCTCCCCTGCCCTGCCGTATCCTTCATCACCTAACATGCTGTGAAATGCACCAATTTATTAGATTTCTCCTTAGCTGTCTGCATCCCCCGACTAGAATGCAAGCTTCTTAAGACTGGGGTCTTTGTCTCTTTTGATAACTCCCAATTGCCCTTGGCACGTTGTAGGCTTTTGAGAAATATTCACTGAATCAATACTAAACGAAGGAAGGAAAGTTAAAGAAATACCTTTTAGATGGCAGAATTGAAACACCAGTTAGTAGAAACGGGAAGATTTTCTGGATCATTGAAGTGTTTTTCGTGATTTCCAATCAAACGATGTAGCTAAGTAAACACCTATGCATGCAAAGTTTGTGAGAAATATTTAAGAATTTTCTGCAGTTCTGAAATTTTTGTGAGAGATTTGATTTTGGGACATTTAACTTGAGATGGTGCCCAGCTGTTTACTTCTTTGTGCAGTTAATTGCCAAAAGCACTTTAAGCAGACCGGTAGATTAAAAAAATGTGAATCAGTTACTGTGGGATTTAGCTTTTCCCAGCAAGTGGATTTTGTCATATAAAAAGCCTAAGACAGTAGACTGGTAGGTGATGTAAATGCCAGAGAAACGGCATAAATGAGAATTGGGGTTAGGGGCAAAATAAAAATGTGAAAGGAAGAAATTAAAGGAATTAAAATCTGGCTGGAAGTATTTGGAGCAAAATGGCTACAGAAGATCCCCAGAGGCCTCAGGGCATGAGTCTGAGGAAGCATCACGGGGAGACTCCTGACAGCCAAGATGAGGACAGTTTCCATTTTTTCCATCTGTGGAAACATTTATCATCTGCAGTGTGATTTGCACATATGGATTAATTGATCTTTAAGTGACTAACTTTTCATTATTTGACAGATAATTAGATCTGTAAATCTGGTTTAATAAAAGCACAGGAAGTGCTGTGAGTCGGTTCAGTGATTGGCATTAGTTTTCAAGAAGAATGTTTTCTGGTTGAGTGGTTTTCTTATTAGAAATAGCCCTGTTGGAAAATTCTTTATAGATTAAAAGCTATTTTTTTTCCCAGAAAGTATGACAGTAATTTAAACACTTCATGTTTCATGAATACCTTAAAGCTTCCAATTCCCTCAATCTCTATTAATTCACAAAAAGGAGGTGTATCTGAATGTTCATGATGTCAAAAAGATGAAAGCTATGGGCGGTGTTTCCTTTGATTCTGAAAGTGAAGATGCAGAGGGAGGAGGAGGATGTGATTATAATTGCTGAAGAATTTTAGAATATGGGTACTGGGAGGGAATGGAGCAGAATGGGTTCACTTCCTTTAATTTACAGGGTAAATGTCTGGGATCTCAAGAAAGCAAAATGATAAACCCAAGGACACACAACTGACTTAGAGCCAAGAGCAAAAGATACATAGATATATACCTGGTTGTTTTACACAGAGTATCTATCTATCTGTCTGTCCATCTATTATCTATCCATCATCTATCTACCTGTCTACCTATCTATATCTCTATCTATCTATGTATCTATCATCCATCTACGTATCTATCTACCTATGTATCTATTATCTATCTATGTATCTATCATCTCTCTATGTATATATATGTATGTATGTATCTATCATCTACCATCTATCAAACATCTATCTATAGAGAGAGATAGGGGCAGAGAGAATAAGGATCCCAGCTGGAGGGTAGAAGGAACTTGGTCACGTGACAGTGCCCCTCAGTTATTTGGCTGGAACTCATCACCTATTTTTGTAAGATGTCTAGACAGAGTCTCTGAAATGGTGTACACCACAGATAGTGGTCAGAAGTGATGGACTTCTTCAATTCTCTAGTTAACGTTACATCTTTTTCCACTCTTGGAAATTTACTGATCCAAAGCCTAAACCAGTAGGTCCAAAAGGAAGAGCCATTAATGTAGAAGTCAGAAGTCAGTGGTCAGACTTCAAAATATTTAAACATCTATGAGAAATTGTACATTTTACTAAGCATTACATGGGACTCCTGATCTTGAAATATAAGTTTTTTACTTCCATTTTCAATTATGAGTTAAGTGCTTTCTTTGAAATATGTATTATCTTATACTCGTAAATTGTGTTTTACATTTTAAGGGGAATATACTATGAAACCTTATAAATACATAATATTTAAGTAAACCTCATTAATTTCCCTTGGCTTCTTATAAAATCTAGGTCTTGCTTCACCATCAATTTTTTTTTTTTAGAGGTACATTCCATGTCTATTGATAGGAATACTCAATATTGTCAAGATGTCAGTTCTTAATCTGTAGGTTCAACACAGTCTCAATCAAAATCTCAGCAAGTTATTTTGTGGATATCAATAAATTGATTCTAAAGTTTATATGGCGAGACCTAGGATAGCCAACACAATATTGAAGGAGAAGAACAAAGTCAGAAGACTGTCACTACCTAACTTAAAGCTTACTATAAAGCTCCAGTAATCAAGGCAATGTGGAATTGTCACCATCAATTTTTATATTCTATGTTGAAAGGACAATTTTACTGCTCTGAAGAGCTGTTTCAAGGTTAAACACACACACACACTTAAGTTCCAACTCTAGAAATTGAACTTAAGAAGTAATACTTTATCCTGTAAAGTCATAATCCAAATTAGGTGAAACCCAGTGATAAAATAAATTGTGTATTATTTTAAAATATGTGTGTCTATACAAATAATATTATATGTACAAATACACATCCTCACATTTATACTCTATCAAAAATAAAGCATTATTGTTTAATTTCAGGAAAAAGGAACTGCAATTGTGCATAAGATAGATAGCCCTATTACATCAAGGGAAAATATCGTTCACTGATTTTTTACCCTTGTGACTTATTTTCTCGCAAGTTTAGTTTTCAGAACTGTGTGTTTTTTTCCTGAAATATAAGAGCTTTGCTTTATAAAAACACACTGCGATCCTGATTCTTGGCTGTCAGTTACTTTTAGGGGGTTTGTAGCATAACCTTTGACAAGGTGCAGAGATTCTGAGAGGTTATTTGAGTACTTGATCATTGGAATTTTACCAAATAGAAGTAGAACTGGAGTACAATCAGATGGGGTTGGAGGTGGGAGCAATCACATTTAACAGTGGAGGTGGAGGTATGGTGTCTTGGGGCTCTTTTCAGGTTAGTCTCTCACTCAGCAGACGTGAAACGTCAGGCCAGCCACGGAGCCCATCTGAGCTCCCAGGGATGGGGTGCAGCTATTCGGCTCCCCTGGGGAGCTGACTCTGAGATGGAGACCAGCAGGTATCTTGTTATATTTTTTTGCCTTTTTAAAAAAAAATTTAGGGCTTCCCTGGTGGCGCAGTGGTTGAGAATCTGCCTGCCAAAGCAGGGGACACGGGTTCGAGCCCTGGTCTGGGAAGATCCCACATGCCGCGGAGCAACTAAGCCCGTGAGCTACAACTACTGAGCCTGCGTGTCTGGAGCCTGTGCCCCACAACAAGAGAGGCCGCGACAGTGAAAGGCCCGTGCACCGCGATGAAGAGTGGCCCCCGCTTGCCGCAACTAGAGAAAGCCCTCGCACAGAAACGAAGACCCAACACAGCCAAAAATAAATAAATTAATTAATTAAAAAAAAATTTATTGAAGTATAGTTGATTTACAATGTTGGGTTAGTTTCAGGTGTATAGCAAAGTGATTCAGTTATACACGTACACATATTGAAAAGATACCTGCGCCCCTATGTTCATAGCAGCACTGTTTACAATAGCCAGGACATGGAAGCAACCTAAATGTCCATCAGCAGATGAATGGATAAAGATGTGGTCCATATATACAATGGAATATTACTCAGCCATAAAAAAGAATGAAATAATGCCATTTGCAGTAACATGGATGGACCTAGAGATGATCATACTAAGTGAAGTAAGTCGGACAGAGAAAGAGAAATACCATATGATATCGCTTATAGGTAGAATCTAAAACATGATACAAATGAACTTATTTACAAAACAGATTCTTGTTATTATGGGATGTGCTGGGGATCAACTGTGGATGGGAGAGAAAAGAAGCTGAATTTGGAAGGAGAGGCTGGGCTGTGATATAGGCCTAGTGGAATGCAAAATAGTCCTAATGAAATATATTTTTTGTCTTACTAGAAAGCTTATATATTTCTTTAATAAATTGAAATAAATTTCTTTTTGGATACTAAGAAAGTAAAAACGTGTTTGCTATTAAGATGCAACTCGTGGATTTATAATAGGACTTTTGGTTTTATTAGCGGCAGTACTAATGCCGACACGAATTTCTGACTGGAAGCTGTTGTTTTAATTTACATTATGGAGCATCAGTCCTAGAAAACCAAGAGATGAAGACCCTTCTAAATTGAGAGAATGTTTTAATTAATCTTACAACGTTGACAAGTTAGAAAATATTCAATTGACATGTTGCCAAGTAAGATTATTTTTAATATTAATAATGATTATTAAAAACTTTTTTCCTATAACGACTCAACTTCTGTCACATATTTAAATAAGCTTATTTCTACAACACCTTACACAGAAGTCTCAAGTTGGACGATATCTATTCTCTATTGATGTTCTCATCCCAGAGATTAGAATCTTCAGAATAGGACTTGATGAATTGATACAGGCAGTTTTATGAACTATGCGGCCACGCCATGCACATCCAAATTAAACCACAGCAAACCAAATTAAACAAGAAAGCAAATTCTTGATTTTGTTTTTACAAATAGAATTTTTACTTTAATTGAAAGGTCAGTGGATTTGCTCAGTACTGTGCCATTTTTTTCAGTTGAACAATTTGAAGAAATCCAACCAGCCCTAGTCACCAATCTCTCCTCCGTCTGGGGCAGCTAATACTTGCTTCCTCTGGAATCTTTCCTTTTGGATTTCTTTATTTCTAATTCAAAACTGACAATAACTTGGGCACAAAAAAAAAGAGTAAAAAAAATTTTAAATCCTTGTTGCCTGGCAATGAATGGAATTGTTAGTCTGTGTTCTAATCTGGCTGATATATTTATTCATTCTTAAATTATAGAGACTATTGTGAAGTACAGTATAAAGTTTTTAATCACAATAAACACACATTAAAGAAACCACACCTCCTGTGTTTGATTGGGTGTGTTAATCCACCCCGAATGAGAAAGATAGCAAAATTGCCCAGTCAGAAAAGAAGGAAAATGAAGTAGTCATTTAAATTTGCACACTGCCATTGATATTTTAAAGGAAAAAAAATCATTATCAATAGTCATTTTCTCATTTTAACTATTTTCTGTATATAGACTAGTTCTAGACAGGGTAGAAAGAATTCTTAATTTTTATCTTTCTTGTAAAAAGTAATACAATACTTCAACTTGAGAAATAAATTTGTTCATTTTTGTAAAAAAACTTTGTAGAATTAAAAAAAAAGAACTCTCTCTAGGTAAAAGTTTGAACCTGCAATTTCAGAAAGAAAAATTAGCATATGGCTGTGGGTCTATTTTCTGGAGTGGTTGGGAGATTTTCTGTATTTTTTTCCTGACCTGATGTTCCCTTGTTTTCTTTCATTCTATAAGTTCTATAACCTGGGCTGCAACATCAAGAGTTCCATCCACTGCTCTCCCTGCTAGAAGATGGTTAGTCAACAATCTGAGTGATAACACAGAGGAACCGAATAGCTTTTCTTGCCTAAATTCAAGCCCCTTGTTTCCTGCTGAATCCTCTCCCGTTTCCTGCATCACTTCATCAGGTACTGAGGATGTGTCTGATTGATTTGGTCAACACAAACTCAAGGAGAAGATGGAATTACAGAAATAAAGAGATGGTAAGAAGGGAAAACTAGTTTTTATTTTCAATAATCCAGATTCTCCTAATTTAAAGTCATAAGTGAGGCTCCTGGATCCCTCTGTATATTGTACTCTCATCTGGTGATTCTGACTTATTCACCTATTGGTGTGGTCCTGGGTCCCTGGGGCCTTAGGCGATGTTCTCATTCTACTAATTGTAACCGTAATATTTTTAATCTGTTAACACCCTTGTAATATATAATCATTTATGCATTTATTGATAATTATAATCATTTTACTTATAGTAGATTGTTTTGAGAACAGAGATGGTGTCGTATTCATGTTTGTTTGTTTCTATATCCAACCCAAGTTTCTATCATAGTGCCTTGAATTTAGCTGGCATTCAGTACTTGTTATTGTACAGAATTCACTGTTAAACTGGAGTTTTCTGTCCTATTTTTGAAAATGAAACATACCTATCTTTTTTAATAGTGCAAAATTGTGTGAATTTTGGAGTTTCATACCTGGACCAAGTTCACCAGCGTATCTCTGAAGTGTCCCGAGGTCTCTGAGTAAATGTCCTCCTGCAGGTCGCGGCTGTATTCTGGGTACGAGAACGCCCATGTTGGAGGGTTGGTTTACGATAGAACCACGTATCGCTGTGCTTGCCTAGGTCAGCGCTACTTCCCCCGTATGAGTGGAAAGTGAGGAGACATCTAATCTGCTGACATTTCTTTGTCTTTTACCGCATTCTACTCACATGAAGCCAATAAACAGTCCACCCAAGTAATTTGACAGCAATGGTAACATAGGCCCAGGTCTGTTTTCTTAAAAAAAAAATACTATGTCTATTCCAAAACTGAAAAACAACATTGAGAATCATTTCGCATTCTGCAATCTTTAAAATTCAGAATTCTGCCTTCTCTTTCCTTTGCACACTGCCCAGCCCAGCTCTTCCCAAGTCTTTGTCCTGTCTTAATATTTTCAGTGAAGGGTCTTACTTCACTCCCCTTGGGAAAGTCTTGTTTTTGTTTGAATGCAATAGAGCTGATTGTCCGGAACCTTTTCTTGACAGTTCAATGTCACATAATACATGATGCAGTGGAACTTAAGGCATTAAGCCTTTTTAAAAATGAAAAGAGTTAACCTTTCCACTTTTAAAATGTGTAAAAATCTGATTCTGAGGTGGATCGCAGTGATTATGAGGTTTATGTAAATTGAAGTAGTTGCCCATATTTGTAGAATTCGCTGAGCGGTCATCGCGCTTTGCTTTGTTCTGTCTTTATACCTGGTCCCTCCTAGGTAAGAGATACGATGCTCCCTGAGCCACTGTACCAGGTACTTGCTGTCCTAATGTAAACACCCACCTCATAGAAACTAGTAATTATTTTCCTGGAAAGTCTGCTTAACTTGATTGTCTAGGGAATTGTTTCATTTTTAGTACCCTGATCATCGATTCTACCTAGTGAATTAATTAGTCTTGAGTGAGTGGTATTTCACATATGAGTGTCTTAGAAAATTCTTTAAAATACATAAACTGGAATATTTTACGTGTTATTTGGAAAATATAAAGTTTCTATGAGTGTAAAACATATGTACAAATGTGTATTTCCTTACGCAAATAGTAGGCTTCTCGCATCTGGAAAATTTCTCCGTTTGTTCTTGAAGCTAATATATCAATGAGGCAATTCTCATCAGTGCCTGCTCCCTAGAAAGACAGAGCGAGAGAAATATAATGGTATCTGTGCTGGAAATAACAGTGCAGTCTGTGCAGTAAAGGGATACAGCCTCCCTGGTGTTCTGAGAGGTGGCAGAGGGCAAGGAAGTATGTTTGGGATAAAGACAGGCCCAGTTCAGTCTGCCTCTGCTACTTACTAGCTGTTTGGTCCCAAGAAGATAATATTATCTGAAACTCTGTTCCTTCATAGAGTAAAACAGCATGGGCATTTCTAAATAATGTGGGAAAAGATGTTTAAACAATGCTCATGACACTGATTTTTTTCCTGCTAGAATATCAATTCTTGGGCAAGCTCGAATTTGACCCTGGGTCTCTAATTTTGCAAAGATGTTTCAGAGACGTCTCCCTGCCTCTCCCCGGATGTGGACTTGTGCACCGTTTGCCTAAACGTTTGGACTGGGTACTTTCTGTAGTCTCTTTCAGCCATAGGCATGAACTCTTCTCTGATGGTGATTTTAAAGACAACACATCTTTTTCAGAAAGCTTCAGAAATCCTTTCCGTTCTATGAGACATTGATACAATGTAACAGTTTCATCTAAACAGTAACATAGGACTTTCTCCTTATAGTTTTTAGTCACATCATTTTGCAAGAGGTAGGGATTGACATTATGCAACACTCAATACTCTGTAATGGCCTATATGGGAAACGAATCTAAAAAAACAAATAAGAGTGGAGTGGATATATGCACATGTATAACTGATTCACTTTGCTGTACCCCTGAAACTAACACAACAGTGTAAATCAACTATACTCCAATAAAATTTTTTTTTAAATAGTAAAAAAAAATTCAATACTTTTGAGATTCATATCTACTCACTGAATTTTAACTGAGTAAATTCCACATATGGAATTGTAAAAAAAAAAATAGTTGAAATTCATATTTTACATAAGGCTTATTCTGATCTACAAATATGATGGCCAAGATCCAGATTCCATAATTTTTTTCCCTTTCCCTTTTCGAGTCACACACTGTTCCCAGACCAGGGTAATCAGGTCATTGGCAGGCATTGTATTGGAATGATTACAGCAGCTCTGCAGGTGTTTCATATCAGCATTTGGAAAGATGTGAAAAGCCCTTTGTCCCCCATCCCTAGCCAACAAACCTCTAACAAATCTGTAGTTAATTTCTTTCCTGTAAGAAAGAATTGTTCTAATCCTTCAGAAGTAATATTTTGCTACATTTGAGCGATAGTTTTTGTAAAGGATTGATTTAGAGTCACAAAAATAAAGATGTCATCTATATTTTGTCTCTGACTCAGTATTACTGCTGACTCATTACTTGATGAGCCCAATTTTTACCACAGTGTAAAGAGATTCACATGAATTATAATATTTCCTCTTAATGTATGAAGATATACTGGGGAGAGACAAATCCAAACAGCCCCGGAAGCTTTCCTTTAGGCAGGTTGGCACAGAGCGGGGTTGGTGGGTCTGAGTTTGCACAACAGGAGAATCGACTGATCCCGCCGCTGGGCTCTGGAGGTCCCCCCTTTCCTGACAGCCCCCCAGCATTTCTTTTGTTTCTTCTTTGCGCAGAAGTTCCCTCCCCTCCCTGATCACACGTAGCAGCGTCACAGGGCAGGTCCCGCACTATGGAAATAGTTTCGCATCCGACCTCTACCTTCATGGCGTGCCAGAGCTCGTGGGCATCGTAGGAGGGCGGTGGGTACATGAGTCCCACCATGACTTCCTTGAAGTGATCGGAAAGCTTCTCCTTCAGGTCACTAACCAGGTCCTGTGGAGGGAAAAAGAAATACCTTCATTATATCGCTTACCAATTTTATGAGAGAAATGGGGTAATTGCAGAAAGTCTTCTAGTACGATTTCCTTTTCCACGTCACTTCACATAATAACTAGTCTGGTTTTAGTTCACACGTGTGTACGTGGATTACACGAGATCGTGGACTTGAGGGTTTGAAAATGACTGATGTGATGACATCTCTGCATGAAACATCATCTGTATGGATATTCTAGTCACGTAAACACAGAAGGATAACTCCTTCCCTAATCCCAACCCGACCCCTCTTCTCATCTCATTATGAAAATAAATAAAATTTGAAACCTGAAAGCATTTTAGTTGGGAGTGCTTAGTTTTCTTGTGTGGAATTAATGAAAGAAAGTCCTTAAAGAAAATATGCATTTTATTTTATCATTATAGCAATGTCCTTTAGCAAAGAGTTTCTGGTTATACTATTGCCAAAAAGCTTGTATAAGTGAATTAAGTAGTCTTAGAACTTTCTTCAAATAGTCACATGAATACATTTACTGAAAATATTGAAAATTAAATGCTTAAAAAGAAAAATAAGTGTGCTGGATTTTTGGCCTTGAAATACAGGTACAAGAGCATGAAATTGATCGTTTTAATGTGACTTTCCTTTTACTCATGTAGAGTGGATGTTTAAAAACATATATGCTCAATTTATTTTTTGTAGGGTTACAAAGATATCTGAAAGGTGTTTAAAATTTACCATTTCTTGCTAAAATGTATAGTGTATATTCAGTTTTATGTTGAAATACACAACATTTTAGTTCTGACTTGGTTCAATAATATAATTCAATAAGGCATAATAAATAAGCTTTGTTACAATAAAAACAAAATAGTCATAATTTTCATTTTGTTTAGTATAATCTGGCAGCACGTTTCCTATACTGTGGGTTTTCTTTTTTAACAAATAAAAGCATCATCCACAAGGTGGTAATTGGTAACAGAGAGAATCTATTGAATTTTCGCCCAGGTCAGTGCAATTTGTTTAATGAGCAGTTAATAGGTGTCTGGAGTTGTGGCAGGTGCTTGGAGTAGATATAAGACTTACAAGATCGCTTCCTCATGGAGCTGGTAGTCTAGTTAATTCCCTCGTTGTTCACCATCGACTGTTTCTAATCCCTTTACCAAATAGTCCTGAAGGTGCTATTAGGAGACAGGTGATAGCAATGGATAAAGCTGACATGAACATCTGAGCTTGTGAAGCCTTTGTTCTCATGCTCACACGAGCTCAATACATCTTTTTTGAAGGAAAGATGGCAGTGTATTCAATGGGTGTTTATTTCTACTCTTTCCCAGACATGGTGGTAGGAGCTGGAGAAAGATAACACAAGGTCTCTGTTTTCAAGAGGACCAACATCCCATAAACCCAGACGTAGTGTAAGTAAAAATGTGAGCTAATGCTTTCGAAGGCTCTGATCTTCATGTTTCACTTTATAAGATCCTAAAGCAGTAGTTCAAGAGAGTTCTAAGAATTCAGATAATATATCAGAATGGCCTTACAGGATCAGAGGACAGAAGACACAGTTACACAAGGAAGGACAAGTGGCATGGAGGTAGGAGTTCAGATGCCATTTGTGATGGTTAATTTTATGTCAGCTTGGATGGGCCACAGCACCCGGATATTTGGTCAAACATTCTTCTAGATGTTTCTGTGAAGGTATTTAAAAAAAAATGTTTTTTAAATGAAGTATAGCTGATTTACAATGTTGTGTTAGTTACTGCTGTACAGCAAAGTGACTCAGTTATACATGTATATACATTCTTTTTTCCCGTTTTTTTCCATTATGGTTTATCCCAAGATGTTGAACATAGTTCCCTGTGCTCTACAGTAGGACCTTGTTGTTTATCCATTCTGTATATAATAATTTGCATCTGCTAATCCCAAACTTCCACTCCATCCCTCCTCCACCCTCGTCCCACTTGGCAATTACAAGTCTGTTCTCTATGTCTGTGAGTCTGTTTCTGTTTAATAGATAATGTCATTTGTAAGTTGTATTTTAGATTCCACATATGAGTGATATCATATGGTGTTTGTCTTTCTCTTTCTGACTTACTTCACTTAGCATGATAATCTCTATCATATCATGTTGCTGCAAATGGCATGATTTCATTCTTTTTTATGGCTGAGCAATATTCCATTGTATATATGTACCACATCCTGTGAAGGTATTTTTTAGATGATTAACATTTAAATCAGTGGACTTCGAGTAAAGCAGATTACTCTCCACAGTGTGGGTGGGTCTCATTCAGTCAGTTGAAGACTTTATAAAAAAAGATTGATTTTCCTTCAAGAATTCTACCAGCACACGGCCTTTGGAACTGAGCAGCTACCCTCTCTGAGGCTCTAGCCTGCCATAGTCTCTGCTGGCCTGTCGTGTGTATTTGGGCTTGCAGGCCTCTGCAATCATGTGAGCTAATTCCTCAAAATCTCTCTCTCTCTAGACATCTGTTGACATCGTTCCCAACAGTGAGGACCTTGCATAGTTGGAACAGCACGTGGTTGAGATGTTTCCTTCAATATGGCTCATAATGTGCCTCTAACAGGTGTTTATTCTCCCACTACAACAAAATTAACTTCAAACTAACAATAAAAATATATCTGGAGAATCCCAAATGTTTGGAAATTTTAAAATGCACTTTTGTATGATCCAAATCTCAAAGAATATATCACAAGGGAGTTAGAAAATACTTTTAATTTAATGAAGGTGAAAATGCAGCATGTCAAAATTTGTGAGATGCAGTGAAGATAGTGATTGAAGATACACTTTTAGCTTTAAATATTCATGTTAGAAGAGAAACATACAATCAATGACCTAATCTTCCACCTCAAAAAATCTAGAAAAAGGAAGAGTAAATTAAGTCCAGGATAAGAAGGAAGGAAATAAGAATAAGATCAGAAATCAATGAAACAGAAAATAAATACTAGACACTGTGAATGAAATCAAAATGTAATTTTCTGAAAAGATGAGTAATGTTAATAAAATTCTAATTAGACTGACAAGAAAAAAAGAAAATACAAAAATATTGGCAAAGTAAGAGTGACATATACAAATACTACAGACATTAAAGGAAAAAAGAATATTATGACCACATTTATAACACTATATATATAAGTGAAATATAGCTGATTTACAATGTTGTGTTAGTTTCAAGTGTATAGCAAAGTGATTCAGTTATACATATATATTTTTTAATTTTTTCCAGATTCTTTTCCCTTATAGGTTATTACAAAATATTGAGTAGAGTTCCCTGTGCTATACAGTAGGTCCTTGTTGTTTATCTATTCTATATATAGTAGTGTGTGTCTGTTAATCCCATACTCCTAATTTATCCCTCCTTCCCCTGCCTTGGCAATCACAGGTCTATTCTTTATGCTGTCAGTCTGTTTCTGTTTTGTAAATAAGTTCATTTGTGTCATATTTTAGATTCCACATATAAGTGATATCATATGATATTTGTCTTTCTCTTTCTGTTTTACTTCACTTAGTATAATTATTTCTAGGTCCATCCATGTTGCTGCAAATGGCATTATTTCATTTGTTTTCATGGCTGAGTAATATTCCATTGTATATATGTACCACATCTTCTTTATCCATTCATCTGTTGATGGACATTTAGGTTACTTCCATGTTTTGGCTATTGTAAATAGTGCTGCAGTGAACATTGGGGTGCATGTATCTTTTTGAATTATGCCATCATCAAAAAGTCTACAAATAATAACTGCTGGAGAGGCTGCTCACCACCTATAGGTTATGCCTATCGCCTTGCTGGTGCATCCCTAGAAGCTGCCTGTGGCTGCATCACAGAAACAGCCAAGCAGAAGCCAAGGCTTGATTTGCTGCAGAGGGTGTGGAGAAAAGGGAACCCTCCTACACTGTTGGTGGGAATGCAAACTGGTGCAGCCACTATGGAGAACAGTATGGAGGTTCCTTAAAAAACAAAAATAGAGTTACCGTATGACCCAGCAAACCCATTCCTCAGCATATATCTGCAGAGAACCATAATTCAAAGATACACCACTATATTTTGAAATTTAGTTGAAATGGATCAGTTCCTTGACAGACACAAATTACCAGAATAAACTCAAGGAGAATTTCAAACTCAGTCAAAATTTCCTTATATCTATTTTGAAAAACTGGATTCACAATTAACCCACACGCTTAATCTCTAGAGCCAGGTGAAATCACTTGATAAAAATCTATGAAACATTTAAGGTGGAAGTAAATTCTACACAAAATCTTGTAGAAAGCAGCAGATGAAAGAAGACTTCTCAATTTATTTTATGTGACTAGTGCTGTCCTAATACCAAAAAAACCACCCCAAAACAAACAAACAAAAAACAAACAAAAAATTAAATCCAGCACAGTGCCTTGAAGGTTTAAATGCAAACAGACCAATGGAGTAGACTTTTATGTAGAGAGTTAAAGGGTCCTGGCAGCTGATGGACAGATGGAAACGTTAGAATTATCATCACTTTTTGCGAGCCTTCCTCTGACCCTCGGGGAAGCTGATTATTTCTTTGCCACGGCTGCTCCACCCTCGCACTTATTACACTAGATTTAATGACCATATTATATGCATTTATGTCCCCCCAACGTCTATCAGACACGGACTTTCTCACAAATGTTCCCAAATCCATCATCTCGCTCTGGCACAGTGCTGAGTACTCAAATGTGCAGAGTACGTGATATATAATGTATAAATGAACGTGTGAACAAGTGCGAGAATAAAGGAATAAATGTGGGAGGAGAAAGCCCTGAATTTACTGATTAAACGTAAAAGATAAAGGCAATGGCTTGGGCACTGCAAAATCTTCCGTTTGATCTTCAGTCACTTTTTGGGTCCGTATCCCTCCCAAATATTCATAACAGCATCTTCCCTTACTTCACTTTGTGATCGCTTTGGGCTCTGACCCGGAACACCTGCGTGGTTTCCACTGCTGATAGGGATCAGCGCGGCCGCTAGATGGCGCGGGAGAGCTTTGCTTTGGAGCGCAGGTGTGCGTGCGTGCGTCTGTGCGTGTGCGCATGCGTGCGTGCGCGCATGCGCGTGCGTGCGTGCGTACATGGCTCTAGCAAACTGATTTCGTAAGCTACCTCAAGGAAGTTAGAGAATTTTGGTGGAACAGGCAGTGCCAGGCGTCACCCCAACCGGTCGTGCCCAGGCCTGGGGGTGGCGTGTGGTTCCGGTCCTGGCCGAGCGTCAGCTGTGAGGTGACAGGTAGGTGCCCTTACTTCTGTGTCTGCTTCCCGTCTGTACAGGGAGAATTCTAACAGCACCCACCTCATAGCATTGGCCTTACCAGAAAATATTTAACTCAGGTGGAATTCTTAAAATATTTTCTGGGAGGTATGAGGCACTCAAAATGTCTCCCCCCCCACCCCCAAATATTAGGTAATTTGCTGCAGATTAAAAACGGCTGATACTAGCTGTTTCCTCTCTCCCCTCTTTCTGTCTCTTTCTCTCTCTGCACCCCAGAAGTTTGCCTGTTACACTGCATTTCTCACACGTTACCAATATCCATTGTCAGTAAATTCTGTGGTCTCTAACTTACATCCAGAAACTGACGATTTTGTCCCACTTTTACCGCCATAACCCTGGCTTCGGCACCGTCATGGCTCCTTACGTCAATGCAACAGCCTCCGAGTGCGTCCCCTTCTGCCCTTACACCTGTCCTCCCCACACACACCTGACAGGTGCTCCTGGAAAAATGCCGATCTGTTAGTCACTCCTCTGCAGAAACACCCTTTCCCACTCCAAACTCCAGGATGAGTTACAGCTACTTTTGTGCAGCTGAGCTCGGGATAAGCAAACATGCAGGTGTTTTATGCGATGGTCACCATGGCACACGATGTCCCCTTGGCCAATCTGTGCCGTCACCTCCTGCCACTCCTCTCCCTGCTCCCGACCCCCCTCCACCCCCTGGGCTTCCGGTGGCTCCTGGCACAGCAGACCTGCCCTCTCAGGGCCATTGCTTTCTCCTCTCTGTAGCTTGAATGTTCCTTCTCTAGCCGAGCACGTGCCTCGCCCCTCGGACTTCTTCACAGAGCCTGCCATCGTCAGGCTATTTACAATTACAGTAAGTAAGTCCTCTACATACGAACCTTCACGTTGTGAACTTTCAGAGATGCGAATGTGCCCAGAGAAAGGACAAAGAGAGAGAAGAAGAAGTAACTGAAGAACCGAAGAGATTCACGATGCAGGGAACAGCAAGGGGATTTTCTTTATTTGAGGAGGCACTGTTAGTTTCTGAGGCACAGAACCTGAACGTAGAACGGTACACGAAGGTTGCAGCAGCCGTTCAGAATGTGCTACCGTGTCATCTATGATGAGAAAAAAAGAGATACTACCCAGACATCACTGGATCGTTTCTTCAAGAGAGTAGATAGAACTGAATCTAGCAAGGAACCAGAACCTGTGCCATCAGCGTCAGGCGTGAGTGAAACTGAAGCTTGCCCTCCGTCTCCTATTGCTGACGATCCTTCAGCTCTGCCATCTCCCACCTCCTCTCCCCCCTCCAGTCAGTAACTCTTCCTGCCTGTTCACTCGATGCCAGCCCCTGTGTGCCAGCTGTTGTACTGGACTACTGTACTTTTCAAGGGACTGTACTATAAGATTAAAAAGCGTTTCTCTATTTTTTGTGTTTCTTTGTTTTTTATGTATTCTTTGTGTGAAGAGTATTATAAACCTATGACAGTACATACTATATAGCCGACTGTGTCAGTGGGGTACCTAGGCTAACCTTGCTGGACTTACGAACAAATTGGACTTGCGAACGCGCTCTGGGAACGGAACTCGTTCGCATGTGGGGGACTTACTGTGCGCTTGGTCCGCCAGCACTCTCTGTCCTTCTCACCAGGCTTCATCTTTTCTCCAGAGCACTAGTCCCTTCTAACAGGACACGTTTCACTAATTTTTCTCTGTCTCACCAGGTAAAGACCCTGGCAGGGCTTTTGGTCTGTTTTATTCATGGCAGTTTCCCCAGCCGTAGCACGGTGCCAGCTACACAGCATTGGTATAAAATAATGAACGGATGGGTCCACTCGTATTTCCTCAGTTGTTTGTTCGGAGGCATTGGCTGCTCAAGGAAAAACAAGCAACGGTCCCCATCTGCACGCACTTTGATTTCATGGAGGGGCTGGAACTCTGGAATTACAGTGCCCTTGCACTGCAAATGGGCCAAGAGTTCTACAGTGGTTTTTCAGGACATCAGAAGAACATATCACTTACATTTGCGAAGATACATATTGAATAATATGTTTAAGTAGCTAAACTTTGCAAGTTCAAAGAGGAGCCTTCAAACACATTCTCTAGTTAGAGTCTTAAATTCTCTCTGGGAGGGATAGAAATAGCTTTGCAGATGCAACCTTTGGAGTGTGCCTTTCCCCAGCTGGACTGCCTCTGCTTTCTTGTTTGCCCTAAAGGGACGCTATGGACCTCACAGCCTGGCCCTGCGTTAGGCTAATGAGTACGTGCTGCTCAAATCGAGCTGCTCTGAGCTCCTGGTGCTGCAGGTGGGCCACGCCGCAGCAATTCCCACAGCTCCATTTAAACTGAAAGTAACATGGCGGTTCCTTTTCCTTTCTTCTTTTTACCGTTATCTAATTGTGTGCACTCAGGGGCAAGATATGGAAGGATGACTAGCACTCTTTTTGTCTGAATATGCTCAGGAGCATAGTTTTATATGCTTTTAACTTCCATGTCTTTTCTATTATCATAAAAAAAATACTTGCTGTTGAAACACTCTGTGATGTAGGCCTGTACAAAGTGTAACTTAGAAGTTGTCTTAATTCTACCCCCACTGATATTCATTGTGTAAATACTTGGGCAATTTTATATTATAAAAACACTTGTGCAAGCTGCTTTGTCACTGTGCAGTGGTAAGTAAATTTTTTAAAAATTTATTTATTTATATTGAACTATAGTTGATTTATTATATTGTGTTAGTTTCAAGTATACAGCAAAGTGATTCAGTTATAGGTTACTACAGGATGTTGACTATAGTTCCCTGTGCTATACAGTAAACCCTTGTTGTTTATTTTATATATTCAGTGTGTTTCTGTTAATCCCAAACTCCTAATTTATCCCTTCCCTCCACTCCCTTTCCCCTTTGATAACCATAAGTTTGTTTTCTACTCTGTGAGTCCGTTTCTGTTTTCTATATAGATTCATTTGTATTATTTTTTAGATTCCACATGTAAGTGATATCATATGACATTTGTCTTTCTCTGTCTGACTTCACTTAGTATGGTCATCTCTAGGTCCATCCATGTTGCTGCAAATGGCATTATTTCATTCTCTTTTATGGCTGAGTAATATTCCATTGTATATATGTACCACATCTTCTTTATCCATTGATCTGTTATTGGACATTTAGGTTATTTCCATGTCCTGGCTATAGTAAACAGTGCTGCTGTGAACATTGGGGTGCATGTATCTTTTCAAATTAGAGTTTTCATGTTTTCCAGATATATGCCCAGGAATAGGATTGCAGAGTTATATGGTAACTCTATTTTTAGTTTTTTGAGGAACCTCCATACTGTTTTCCATAGTGGCTGCAACAATTTACATTCCCTTTTCTCCACACTCTCTCCAGCGTTTGTTATTTGTAAATTTTTATTGATGGCTATTCTGACTGGCGTGAGGTGACACCTCATTGTGGTTTTTTATTTGCATTTCTCTAATAATTAGTGATGTTGAGCATCTTTTCATATACATATTGGCCATGTGTATGTCTTCTTTTGAGAAATGTTTATTTAGGTATTCTGCCTATTTTTTTTTTTTTTTTTTTTTTTTAGAAATTCACGTCCTTTTATTTATTTATTTATGACTGTGTTGAGTCTTCGTTTCTGTGCGAGGGCTTTTTCCAGTTGCGGCAAGCGGGGACCACTCTTCATCGCGGTGCGCGGGCCTCTCACCATCGCGGCCTCTGTTGTTGCGGAGCACAGGCGCCAGACGCGCAGGCTCAGCAATTGTGGCTCACGGGCCCAGCTGCTCCGCGGCACGTGGGATCTTCCCAGACCAGGGCTCGAACCCGTGTCCCCTGCATTGGCAGGCAGACTCTCAACCACTGCGCCACCAGGGAAGCCCTCTGCCTATTTTTTGATTGGGTTGGTTTTTTTTTTTTTTTGTGATATTGAGCTCTATGTATATTTTGGAAATTAAGCCCTTGTCTGTTGCATCATTTGCAAATATTTTCTCCCAATCCATAGGTTGTTGTCTTTTTGTTTTGTTTGTGATTTCCTTTGCTGCACAAAAGCTTTTAAGTTTGATTAGGTCCCATTTGTTTATTTTTGCTTTTATTTCTTTGCCTTGGGAGACTGATCTAAGAAAATATTGCTAGGATTTATGTCAGAGAATATTTTGCCTATATTCTCTTCTAGGAGTTTTATGGTACCGTGTCTTATATATAAGCTTTACGTCATTTGGGGTTTATTTTTATGTATGGTATGAGGGAGTGTTCTAACTTCATTGATTTATATGTGGCTGTCCAGCTTTCCCAACACCACTTGTTAAAGAGATTGTCTTTTCTCCACTGTATATTCTTGCCTCCTTTGTTGAAGATTAATTGACTGTAGGGGTGTGGATTTATTTTTGGGCTCTCTCTTCTGTTCCATTGATCCATATATCTGTTTATGTGCCAGTATCACACTGTTTTGATTGATTACTGTAGCTTTGTAGTATTGTCCAAAGTCTGGGAGGGTTATGCCTCCAGTTTTATTCTTTTTTCTCAGGATTGCTTTGGCAGTTCTGGGTCTTTCGTGGTTCCATATAAATTTTAAGATTATTTGTTCTAGTTCTGTGAAAAATGTCATGGGTAATTTGATAGGGATCACATTAAATAGGGATTGCTTAGGAGAGTATGGCCATTTTAACAATATAAATTCTTCCAAGAGCATGGGTTATCTTTCCATTTCTTTGAATCATCTTCAGTTTTCTTTATCAACATTTTATAGTCCTCAACATATAGGTCTTTCACCTCCTTGGTTAGGTTTATGCCTAGATATCTTCTTTATTTTGAAGCAATTTTAAATGGGATTGATTTTTTAATTTTCTCTTTCTGATATTTCATTGTTAGTGTAAAGAAATGCAGCAGATTTCTGTACGTTAATTTTGTATCCTGCTACTTTGCTGAATAGTTTTTGTGCAGGGTCTTTACAGTTTTCTATATATAGTGTCATGTCATGTGCATATAATGACAATTTTACCACTTTCCTTTGAATTTGGATACTTTTTATTTCTTTTTCTTGTCTGATTGCTGTGTCTAGGACTTCCAATATTATGTTGAATAGAAGTGGTGAGAGTAGGCATCTTTGTCTTGCTTCAGAATTTAGTGGGAAGGTTTTCAGCTTTTCACCACTGATTATTATGTTGGCTGTAGGTTTGTCATAAGTGGCTTTTATCATCTTGAGACATGTTCCCTCTATACCCACTTTGGTGAGAGTTTTTACCACAAATGGATGTTGAATTTTATCAAATGCTTTTTCTGTGTCTATTGAGACTTTGTCCTTTCTTTTCTTAATATGGTGCATCACATTAATAGATTTGTATATGTTGAACCATTGTTGTGACCGTGGAATAAATTCTACTTTTTATATGCTGTTGGATCCGGTTTGCTAATATTTTTTGAGGACTTTTTCATCTATATTCATCAAAGGTATTGGCCTGTAATTCTGTTTTTTTGTAGTGACTTTGTCTGGTTTTGGTATCAGGGTGATGGTGGCTTCATAGAATGACTTTGAGAGTGTTCCCTCCTCTTCAATCTTTTGGAAGAGTTTGAGAAGGGTAGGTATAAGTTCTTTGTATGTTTGGTAGAATTCCCCAGAGAAGCTATCCAGTCCTGGACTTTGTTTGCAGGCAGTTTTTTTTTTGTTTTTTTTTAATTGCAGATTCTATTTCACTTCTAGTATCAGTCTGTTCAAATTATCTGTTTTTTATTGGCTCAAGTTTGGCAGGTTGTATGTTTTTAGAAACTTGCCTATTTCATCTAGGTTGTCCAATTTGTTGGTATATAACTGTTCAAACTATTTTCTTACAAGTTTTTTTTTGTATTTCTGTGGTTATCAGTTGATATTTCTCTGCTTTCATTTCTTATTTTGTTTATTTGAGTTCTCTCTCTTTTCTTCTTGGTGAGCCTGACTAGAGGTTTGTTGATTTTTTTTATCCTTTCAAAAAACCAGCTCTTGGTTTTATTGATTTTTTTTCTATTGATTATCTCTATTTATTTCCTCTGTGATCTTTAGTATTTCATTCCTTTTGCTAACTTTGGGTTTTGTTTTTTCTTCTTTTTCTAATTCTTTTAGGTGGTAGGTTAAGTTGTTAATTTAAGATTTTTCTTGTTTCTTGAGGAAGGCCTGTATCACTGTGAACTTCTCTCTTGTAACTGCCTTTGCTTCATCCCATAGATTTTGTAAGGCTGTGTTTTCATTGCCATTTGTCTTGAGGTATTTTCTGATTTCCTCTTTGATTTCATCATTGACCCATTGGTTTTTCAGTAGCATGTTGTTTAGTCTCCATGTGATCATTTTCCCCCATTCTTTCTGTGGTTGATTTCTGGTTTTATGCCATTGTGGTCAGAAAAGAGGCTTTCTGACCACAGAAATTATTATCTGAAATAATTTCTACCCTCTTAAATTTCTTGAGGCTTGTTTTGTATCCTAGTATATGAAGTATACTAGAGAATGTGTATTCTGGTATTTTTTTGGATGTAGTGTCCTTTAGATGTCAATTAAGTTAAACTGTTCCATTGTGTCATTTAGAGTCTCTGTTGCTTTATTGATTTTCTGTCTGGAAGATCTGTCCATTGATGTCAGTGGGGTGTTAAAGTCTCCTACTATATTGTATTTTTGTCAGTTTCTCCCTTCATATCTGTTAGCATTTGTTTTATCTATTTAGGTGCTTCTATATTGGGTGCATATATGTTAATGAGTGGAATATCCTCTTTTTGTATTGATCCTCTTATCGTTATATAGTGTCCTTCATTGTCTTTCTTTATGGCCTTTGTTTTAAAGTCTATTTTGTCTGACATGAGTATAGCTACCGCTGCTTTCTTGTCATTCCCATTTGCATGAAATATCTTTTCCATCCCCTCACTTGTAATCTGTGTGACTTGTGCCCTAAAGTGAGTCCTTGTAGGCAGCACATTTTAGGTTCTTGTTTTTATCCAATCTGCTACTCTGTGTCTTTTTAACAGAGCATTTAGTCTATAGACATTTAAAGTAATTTTTGATAAGTATGTATTTATTGCCATTTCAAACCTTGTTTTCCAGTTGATTTTGTATTCTTTTTTGTTCCTTTCTTCTTCTTTTTGTTTTTCCTTTTGCGATTTGATGATTTTCTTTTGTATTACGCTTGAGCTCCTTTCTTTTTGGTTTTTGTGAATCTCTTGTATGTTTTTGATTTGTAATTACCCTGATTTTCAAGTATGTTAACCCTTAACCATACCTACTTGCTTTAGACTGATAGTCATATAAGCTCAAACACATTCTAAAAGATCTACACTTTCTTACTCGCCTTCCCACATTTTGTAATTTTGACATTCTATTTTTATCTTCATGTTTATTCTTTTGCTGTTAATTGTAGTTATAATCACTTTTACAAAAATTTTTGATTGTTTTTAATCTATGTATTGGCCTATTTAAGTGATCTTCAGTCCTTTTATATATTTGCCTTTCCTGAAAAGATTGTTGTTTCTTTTCTATTTTGAGAAAACCTTGCAATATTTCTTTTAGGATAGATTTAACATTGCTATATTCTTTTACCTTTTTCTTGTCTGAGAAATTCTTTATCTTTCCTTCTATTCTAAATGATAATCATGCTGGGTAGAGTATCCAAGTTTGCAGAGTTTTCCCTTTCAGGACTTTGAATATATATTGCCACTCCCTCTGGCATGCAGAGTTTCTGCAGAGAAATCAGCTGATAGCCTTATGGGAGTTCCCTTGTATACGACTCTTTGTTTTTCTTTTGCTGCCTTTAGAATCCTCTCTTTGTCTTTCACTTTTGCCATTTCAATTATGATATTCCTTGGTGTGAGTCTTTTTGTATTCATCTTGTTTGGGACCCTCTGTGCTTCCTGTTCCTGGATATCTATTTCCTTCGTTAGGTTTGGGAAGTTTTCAGCCATAATTTCTTCAAATACATTTTCAATCCCCTTTCTTCTTTTTTCTCCTTCTGGGATCCCTATTTAGCATAGGTTGGCACACTTTATATTATCCCATAGATCTCGTATGTTGCTTTTTTTTTATTTGTCTTTTTGTCTGCTGTTCTGATTGGGTGATTTCCATTATTTTATCTTCCAGATCACTTATTTGTTCTTCTGCATTATTTAGTCTGCTATTCATTGCTTTTAGTTCAGTTTTTGTCTCAGCAATTGAGCTGTCTAATTTGGATTGGCTCCTCTTTATAGTTTCTAGTTGCTTGTTACAGTGATCTGCATTTCTATTGAAATTTTAAAAAATTCCTTTAGCATTTTTATTACCTCCTTTTTGAACTTGGGAGCTGTTAGACAGGAGTCAAGTATATAATAATAGGTATTTATGGAACATGCCTAGAATTGTACCTTATTCAGTAGCTAAGAAAATAATTCCCTCTAATCTTGATTATTCACATTAATAAAAATATAAGAATATCAATGATTAACATACAAGAATCTGTAAACTCTCCCACAGAAAGGGAAAGCTAGTAGAAGACACAACTTGTCCAGGTGGAAGAAATCATTCTGAACGTGAGCAGTGGGGGAGGTCAAGAAGCCCTCACCAAGGTCAGGCAGGGTGACCCCAGGGCAGCCAGAGCAGGGAATGAGGGAAAAGGGAAATTTAGGCAATTTGTGAGTGTTCTTTTTAACTATTGGATTCTAAAGTGATGTTTTTCTTTTTCTCCTTTTTTCTTAGAGGCAGAGTGGAATTCTATAAACGCAGTGCCTGTTCTGTGTCAGACCCAGGCAGGACTCTGGAGGGAAGGATGGTGGCCAGTAACCCGGTCCCTGATTTCTAGGAGGTGATGGCCGAGGGGTCAGGAGGTAAGTAAACCCGAACACCTGGCGGGGAGGAGGACAGCATGGCCGCCTGACCTGGGCGCCTGCAGGAGAGGATGGGGCAGCAGCTGGAGAGATTTTGGTGCAACGGTGTCAGGTGTCAGGGATGCGCGTCTGGGGTGGCCTGGCTGTGCAGGTCCGGGCACTGGAGTACACGGAGCACCAGGCGGGCCGGGCAGCCCGCTGTCAGTTTGCAGACCGCAGGGCCTGCCTTTGATGCGGTGGATGAAGCAGGAGGTGGTGAGCCGGCTTGAGGTGTGGAGAAGAGAGGGGCTGGGGGACTCGGTGAGCCTGTTGGCAGGTGGGTTGAATTCGGTGCCCAGACGGATATTTGTGAGGGGAATTGAGATTAACGCTCAGGGATTAAAGCAGGAGAGTGGAGTTTTAGATTTGGACTCTTTCTGTCTTCAATTTGGGGGGTACCCAGGGGAAGGGCTGGGGGGCAGCAGCTCTGGGGGTGAGGGCCATTTCCACATCCATCTGGATACCACATGGTGAAGGCCCAAATCAGGACAGTGTGAGCCAGGGACACGCGACAGGAAAAGTGACTATGAGACCCGGTAACTGATGTCTGACGGGGCATTTCAGAGCAGAGAGGCCCCTATCGGCTCGTCTAAGGGTCCCTAAGTTCCCCGGTGCCCAGGGACCTCAGCACAGGGGGTCTGACTACTCTGAGACCTTGGGCGTGTGGTGAGTGCTCTCCCCTGGAGGATCCGTTGTCTGATGAGTTGTAAGCACCTCATTTCTTAATTATTTTAATCTGTTTTAGGGTAATTTTGTAGAGAGTGATAAAGTAATGCTGTTACCTAAGTTAACCTGATCTATGAAAAGCACAGATGTATGCAAAGTTTTGGGTTAAAAATTTACTGAAAAATGACCTCTCTTATGGCAGTATGCATATTAAAACAATATTGGATTACTAATACTGCAACTTGTATAGCTTTTACATTCTCTTTCAAAAGAAAACTAGCACTGGTGTCATAGGAACATAAGAAAAGTAACAGTTTTACCTGGAAAAAAAGCAAAACTGGTTTCCAACTACGGCTTAATTCAGCTAATTTCATGAGTAGTGGTGGCTTTTTGGACTCGTCATTCATTCTAAAGCAGAGGTATACCTTTGTTTTGTGCACTCTAGTTGTTCAGACTGAGGTTTGGAGATTAAGTTTTTAAGGACTAACGTTACAGAATAAGATTTATGATGGTGTTTCATCGATAATGCTCAGTTGACAAAGAAATTGCTATTCCAGGTCCTTTTGGCCTGAAGAGTTTTTGTTCTGAATCTGTGGTTTAAATGCATAACAAAAGAAAGCTTTAATGGCACTTGCTTTGAAATTGGGTGTGATTACTTTAAAGCACTGTGGGTAGTTTTATTGCCTGAAACTATTTTTAAGTGCCGTTCTCTTCTAACGGGCTCTAACTGCAGCTGTGGGAAGAAAAGCTAGTGCGGAATTTGCTTGGGTTGAGAGGTGGGTGAGGAACTCTGGAGAACTGCAGGAAAAAGTCTTATTTTGGGGCCTTGGATTATCAGCCCCTTGTGCACCTTCCCTAGAGCTTGATGCAGGGGTGTTTTTAGCCTAACTGGACCAACTGGTGGTGTCAGGCTATCAGAACTTTTACTTTATGAAGCTGAACAATTTCTGAGAAAGGGCTGGTGGGATGACAGGCACGTTTGATGTGTCTCTTTCCCACATTCTGTGCAACGCATTTGGGGCAGAAGAACTGTTTCTGATGTTTGGTGAAGTCAGAAGCCTTTGTAATCGGAGGCTGAAAAGGGTAACAGTACCCGTTCTGAGGCTTCTCAGGAATTTCCTTGGAAGAGGGTGGGGACGGAGGGACTCACCCGGCCAAAGGTGCTCAGGTAGGCCTCGGCGATCACCAGCCTCTGGGCGTTGCAGCGCTGGCTCAGGATGTCGATCAGCAGGTCCTTGTCACAGCCTGGAAAAGAGGCGTATTTGGAGAGTCGTGAGGCTGCTACCTTGTACGTAGGAAGAACTCAGTGTCCAGAGATCAGAGCCAGCATGCAGGCCTTGTCCCCGTGGTGCTTCCAGCAGGCAGGGAACAGTTCCAACTCAAATGGAAGTCACAGGGCAGCCCCTGACATGGCGAGGTACCTCCTGTCTCTCCTCTTGATGCTACAACTACAGATTTTCCTTTAAAAGGATTCAATAAAAATACAGAGGAGTGAAGAATGTGGTCTTTCTTCCACCACCCCTCCTACCCCACCAACAAAAGGCTTCCCTGAACGCCAAGCTGATTCCTGTTTGAATCGGCCCCGTGTCTTTCTTACTGTACGGTTCGATATGACTTACAACAAATGTACATTACGACAAAAGTAACTGCTGTGGTCCTGATGTCAGCAGGCGAGAGGATCCCGGTCCTTGTCTTCTTTGGAGGAAGAATTCCACAAAGAGACATTGTAAAGCAGGCACAGAGTTTATTGGAAGCATAGTATGTGCAAAGAGAAAAAAGAAGCAGTTTGCTGCAAGAGCAGAAGCAAAGCACAAATACACACCCAGAGAAGAGTGCAGGAGTCCTGAACGAGGAGAGGTGATTTAAATCACTTATATAGGGCAGTTCTTCCAGGTCTCTGTTCTCCTCTGGCCAATTATCTCCCTTCTTTTCCCACATCTGACCTGTCTCAGGGCCCTCCCGATATGTGTGCACATCTTTTTGCCAAGGTGGATTCCAGCGCTGAGGCTAACGGGAGGTTTGACAACACATATTATGGGGTAGCGCCCCCTCCCTTTTTGACCCCCGAGGAGCCTCTCTGTGCATGTGCACTTGGAGAGGTTTCCCTGACCTCAGGAGATGTGATAGATGTGGTCATCTCACCTCTTCAGCAGAGCTCAGCTCCTGCCATTAACTTTGTCCTTGGAGTGTCAGGGGAAAACAGAGCTCCAGTTTAGTCTGCTTGATTTGACAAACCCCAGCTGCTCAGCCCAGGGGTGCATCTGCCTCATACCTCAGTCCAGACCCCAAAAGAAGGAAGAGTCCTGGGGAAGGGGCTGTGAGAGGGGGGGCCATGCCCCTGCCCAGGGGTGGGCAGCCCCTCCCCATAACAGAGGCTCTGCTCCTGGGCTCTGAGGCCCCTGCTTCCTCCTGCACCAACCCATGAACCTGAAAAAACGCCTGAATGCACAGCTGCTTCAGGGAAATTTAGCTGCAACGTTAGTGGTGGTAGAGTAACCAAGAAGGTGTTAGCATTCCCTCAGCTTGACCAAAATTCAGACAAACTTCTCCCAATTAGAAGCCCTTGACCTCTCTTTCTTTCTTTTCTTTTCTTTTCTTTTTTCTTTTCTTTCTTTCTTTCCTTCTTTCCTTCTTTCTATCCTTCCTTCCTTCCTTCCTTCCTTCCTTCTTTCTTTCTTTCTTTCTGAGAGCATTTACTTCAGAAAACTTGCAGTTGTAAATTCTTTCTTTTCTCCTCAAGACATAAATCTTCTCCCAACCACCTGCCAGTTTTAATGCCCAGAAATGCCTTTCTCAAGGACTTGGGATGCATCCCTTTGAAATATAATTGCCAGGAAAGATAGAGCCACTGTCTCCCAGCCTCTGTGGCAGGCAGGACCCTAAGTGCCAATGAGCAGTCTCAGAAGTCCTCATTGTGTTGACCAAGGCCCCCACCCCTGTGACCTCTAGAACATCCCAGGGCTCAGACCTCGCCTGCCTTTTGTTTCAGAGGAGCTGAGTTCAGTCTCTCTCCTCTTTCATGAAGGCTTCCCTGCCTGTTGAATTCTGGGTGGTATGCTTTTTCTTTGACAAATTATGGAGATGAGGAGAAAAACGAGTTGAAGCGCTAGGATGTTAAGCAGATCATCTTTTTGGAAGTTAAAGCCATCCTGGATGTGTTCGGATCATGGGAAAGTGATGAGCTGCGTGTGAAAGCATCCAGTGAATGAGGGCAAGGGACTGGATATACACGGATGACCGTGCCTGGAAGAACCCACAGGGGGAGCGAGGTATTTATGCAGGTGAGAGAAATGGTCCGGCAGCTGCAAGATGGAGGGAGGGAGGCAGAGGACCAGCTCCAGAGCCTGGGGTTTCGGGTTTGGGAGCAGAGGCAGCCTGTAGAGAAAGGCACAGAGCAGCAGGTGCACGGGGCCCAGGTTAAGCGCTGGAGCCAGGCACATTAGGTGGTTCTGAAGGGATCTGCTGACTGCGTGATGGGTGGTCCAGATGAACGTATTCTTAACAATAAATAGAAGGTTTTTCAGTTGGATCCATTGTTGATTTTGTTGTCGTCACACTTCTGTAATGTTTGTAGCCTTCTGGTTTTCGTTGTTGTTCTGTTGGGATTATCCACAACCTTCCTCTCTGAATTACTCTCCATTTTTCAAAGTTCATAGCAATTCTGGCTCATTTATCCTTCTAGAGATATTTCAGAGTAATTTCATATGGATCTCAAAAGTATTATTAAAATTTCAATTAAAATAACTGTAAACTTAGGAATCAATTTAGAGAAATTGTCTTTCTGTCACTAACATGATGTATCTGTTGAATTATTTATGTGTTTTTCTTTTCTAAAGGACTTAGTAAAGATTTGTAGAGTTTTGGCAAATAACAAGAAACTTGATTTTGTTGAAATTATTCGTATTTGCATTTCTATTGATATTTCAAGCTATATTATTTTTACTTTGTTTCTTAACACATAATTGCTTAATGAAGTAAATGATGTTGAGTTTTATGTTGACTTTGTATCCAGAAAAATTATTGGACTCTCATAATTTTTAATAACGCTTTTGCTTGATTACCTTGAATTTTGAGATATATTAATAATGTCCTCTGCAAATTCAGAGAATTTTGATTTGTTTTTTAGAATCATCGTATCTATTTCTCTTTCTTGTCCTATTGTATTAGGGGCAGGAATTTCTAGATAATTCCTATCCTATGGTTTAACAGAAAAATGTGACATGGTGAACCATAGCAGTCTTATAGGTTTTTATGATGTACAGTTGATTCTTGTTATTAGTGAAAGGTTTCTACAAAGTCACCGTGAGCATGAATTAGTAAATGCTGAACGACTGCTTCTAGGGGAAATATAGGAAAACTCAGCTGCTAGGAATAGAGGGAAACTCTCTCCACTTCTGTAAGGAAGGTCTACACACACCCTACAGCTCACATCATATTGGTGGTGAGTAAGGCCTGGGGCAGGTGAGGAGGCCTAGTCTAAATAGCACCCAGTGTTTCACAAAGATTCATTTTGTCTTGTCTGCAGCTTTACCATGAGTTAGGCATATAGGTTAAAAATAGTTCCCCTTGCCCAGGATCTCATAGGCATGATCTGGAAATTATATGTGTTAACTGAGACAAAATAAACACAGTTGTTCTAAGAGTGTGTGGGTAGGGGAAGTAGCTTGTCGCAGTTAGGACTTGGCAAGTGGACTGCACTGTTAGAGATTGTTACCTGAGAGGTACTGCTTTTCCTTGGTGAATTGTTATACAACTTAAGACAATTTTTCTTAAAACTACTCATTTCCATTTGCGTCAGAGAATATCTTTGCTTTCTGATTTTTCTATGTAAAACACAGTAGCCAAGTCAAAAACCAACAAGTGGGACTACATTAAACTCAAAAGCTTCTGCAGAGCAAGAGAAACAATCAACAAAGTGAAAAGGCAACCTACAGAATGGGAGAAAATATTTGCAAATCATATACCTGATAAGGAGTTGATATCTGCAATGTATCAGGAACTCATACAACTCAATAGTAAAAAAAAAAAAATAATAATCTGATTGAAAAAATGGGCAAAGGACCTGAATAGACATTTTTCCCAAGAAGATGTACAAATGGCCAAGAAGTACACGAAAAGATGCTCAACATCACTAATCATCAGGGAAATGCAAATCAAAACCACAATGAGCTACCACCTCACACCTGTCAGAATGGCTATCATCTGAAAGACAAGAGATAAAAAGTGTTGGCAAGGATGTGGAGAAAAGGGAACCCTCCTGCACTGTTGGTGGGAATGTAAATTGGTGCAACCACTATGGAAAACATTACGGAGGTTCCTCAAAAAACTAAAAATAGAGCTACCATATGATCCAGTAGTTCCGCTCCTGGGTATTTATCCACAGGAAATGAAATTGCTATCTTGAAGAGTTATCTCCACCCCCATGCTCATTACAGCATTGTTCACAATTGCTGAGACATGGAAGCCACTTAGGTGTCCATCAACAAAGGAATGAATACAGAAGATATGATACACACACAATGGAATATTACTCAGCCACAAAAAGGAAATCCTGCCATTTGTGACAACATGGATGAATCTTGAAGGCATTACACTAAGTGAAATAAGACAGAGAAATGCAGATACTGTATGATTTCACATACATGGAATCCAAAATAGCTGAATTCATAGAAACAACCAGGGGCTGAGGGATGGAGGAAAGGGGGATATGACGGTCAAAGTGTACAGACTTCCAGTTATAAGAGGAATAAGTTCTGGGGATCTAACATCCGTCATGGTGACTACAGTTAACAATACTGTATTGCATACTTGAAAGTGGCTAAGAGAGTAGAGAGTAAATGTTCTCACCGTAACAATAACGACAAAATGGTAATTCTGTGAGAAGAAGGATGCGTAAACTAACCTTATTGTGTTGACCATTTAGCAAAATATACATCTGTGAAATCATCACATGGTACACCTTAAACTTACACAATGTTATAGGTCATTTGTGTCTCAGCAAAGCTGGAGAAAACCCACAGTAGCCAAGGAAAACATTTGCGATTGTCGTTTTCGATTGCCCTTTGCCAGGGGCATCAGAGTGCATACACTTTCACAGCGTCTTGAGCTGTGTTCTTGCTCTGTCATACTGCAGCAGAGGTGTGCCGTCAAACCCAAAACCTCCTGAAATTCTTCAGCTAAAACACTGACAAGCAAAAACCTACAAGGGTCAAAATGAATCCGAATTCTGACCTAAAATTGCGATGACAGGAAAATTGAAACTGGCACAAAGAAAATTTTTCAGTGAATAGATTGCCCTGATTTATAGTTTTAAAGCAAAAATCATTCTCCTGAAGAAAAAGTTAATCCATAACTGTTCGTTACCCTGTCTCCAGATTTTTCTAGCGATGATTAATATTTTAAAAGGCATAAGCATTGCGGACTCTTAAAGTTGACTTTAGAGCATATTCAAAGTCCTTTATTGTTTTCCTCCAGGGTCCTGCTAGTGGACACACACACACACACACACACACACACACACACACACACACACACACACACACACACACACACACACACACACACACACACACACACACACACACACACACACACACACACACACACAGTATAGCTCGTGTAAAGACGACCTTGTCTTCAAAGCTGAGAGCTTGCTTTCCCATGAAAGGCTTTGTATGTTTCATGCAAAGGTTTCCTTTCTGTTGTCAGTGTTTATCTTCGTGCTCACCAGATGTCCCCTTATGACAGGTTGGATGTTTAACAGCTCCATATCATATCTTAAAGATTAAATCTTTTTAAAAAGAACTCAACAATTTCCCGCTTCTCTCTACATTCCTTTCCTAAACTCTAGTTCATTCACTGGGCATGCACTTACAAGCACCTGACCCAGCCTCCCGCCCTGGGAGCTCAGAGGCCAGTCAGCAGGTGATGGGGAGGTGGGGGGTGGGGGACAGGCCTGGTGGAGGTGGGGTCAGAGGCAGGACAGTGCAGAAGCAGGTGCTGGGCTTGGGACAACTGATACTCTTTGGAGGGCAAAGAAGGGTTCAAAGAGGAAGGCTCAATTGAAGGGATTCCTGAAGGAAGAGAATTTGAATTCCAAGTAGATGGGAGAAGAATATAGCCTTCCAGGCAGGGGGATTACTGGGCCAGTTTGCAAGGATGTGGAAAAGCAGATCCCCTGGGGGAGCAGCAGGAAGTCTGATTTGGCCTGACGTGGAAGTCTCAAAGGAAACAGGCTAGCAAACAAACAAGGGCGAAAAAGGATGTTTATCCCAGATTAAGTTTTTTGGTTTGGAATTTCATTTAGTTGTTAGGCATTTAAGAATCTAAGGCAAAAACATGTCAAGATCAGATCTGCAATTGCGAGAGGCAATTCTGTTGATCTTTTCTATTATTTTTCTTGTTCTACTTTTTTGCCCAGCTTTTTGTTTGAATCTGTGTTTGCCTTCCGTTAGACATCAGCTGTTTACACCCATGTTACAGTCTTAAGACAAGGTAAAGCACAGGAAAAAAATGACCAAGAAAGGTGCTAGAAATCACCAGGCTTACCAAATCCCTGGAGTGCTCCCCCCAGCATTTGGGCATCCATCATGGGGTTGAAATTGGGAGCCGGGAAGATGGTTCCCTGCACCTGGTGGGGAGAGTCAGAGAGAAAGGGATTGCAGCAATGCACACCAAAGGTTTCAACATTTTTTTAGATAAATAAAAACAAAAGTACATTCTATATGTTTGAATTACTCTAAGACATACACACGGGTCTGTTAAACAAATGTGTTAATTGTATGTCAATTGCAGAGACTTAATTGTGTTCTTTTTAGTCTATTGGCTTCTCCTGCATTGGCATCTATTGTCCATCTAGGAAACTGAGGAACTAGAACTAATAGTAGAAAAGTGTAAGAATCAGATAAATACAGGTCTTCTTAGTAAACACTAAGCATTTTCTTAGGAATTGGAGACTATTTTATAGAAACTGAAAAGAGATGAATTGTGGGGATTCATCCCATTTAAGTGAGTTATAAGTGGCAGTTCACCACCACAGCTTTTTTTTTTTTTTAACAATTCAGGGGCCCTGAAATCATATTAGAGAACATTGAAACATTTGAATTTGGATTAGGGATTCATGATGAAGATGGGGCAGAGATTTTTGGCAAAGCCTGCAGCTGCAGAGGAAGACGTGAACTCGTGATGATTCTCTGTTTAAGTTCTCCCTCGTGCTAATAATAAAATGGCAGAAGACGTAGGTGAGGCTTTGAGTCGCTTATTTGAGACAGAGCCAGCAGGACTGGGCTGTGTAGTATGACACTCAGACCACCAAAGTGTGTTAAGAAGGGGAGCTCTCCCCTGTTTGTCGTGAGTTTGCCCAGAAACATTGGGAAAAATGTCTTCCTGTAGAAAACGGGTCTCCAGGCCTTCAGCAGGCAGGTTCACCGAGCTCTTTTGCAGAAGGTGAAGTTTTCCGGAGCCCATCGTCTAACAGCAGAAAATTAATTAATTGATGAGCCAAAGACTGGACCTAACTTCTAGTCCAAGAAATATGCATATACCAATGCCAAAATATTTATGAAAAGATTTTTGGGGGATTAAGAAAACTGTTCACTTGAGTTAAAACTAAGAATTCAATTCCATTTGTATTCCACTTGACTGACGTTAATAAACAGGAAGCTGCCTGTTTGAAGTAGACTGGAAACCATATAGTAGTTGTAATATGGACATATTTTTGTATGTAGAAGTACAACCAAATTAGTGAAACATTCTCCTTAAATCCTAGACGGACGGACATATGTCATTAAAATATGAACACAGTTTGCATCTTATGATGCCCGTGCCTGTGTTTACAAACCAATGTCCAATTTCCTTCTAATATTTCAAGCTTATTGGAAATGATCCAGAAACTAAGTTCTCTTGAGCCAACTCTTGATTCTAGAAGCTATTTATTAGGAGACATCATGAGTTTTATCTCCCTTATTCACTAGCCAGTCCCATTGGCTGAGATTCTATTAGGAAAATAGACTATGATTCTTCTTATATTTACTAAATTAAGTTCAGAGATCAGATTCTAAAATAAATTTCCTGATTGAGTTCTCCTCACCTCAGTCATTTTGTTTTGAATCTTATAACCCTAGAGAAATTTAAGATTTAAACTTTTGAAAGAAGAGCCATGCCTTTAAATGTAAAATTTCTTGTCTGCTATTTGTCACTGCCTTTTACTAAATCCTTTTTGTCTGTGTAGCTTTTTCTGTTTTTTTTTTTTTTTCCATTGGAAATATTAAAGGTTTTTTGAGGCATGGAAAAGAGATACTTTAGTTCCCTGTGTCAGGAGTTAGAAGGCTTGTTTGGACAAGTCGGGAGGGGCAGTACCATTCAATGCCTGGTGACCTTAGTCTTGCTGTGTGCTCTCAACCAAAGAACTGTTTTAAAGTATGAAAGAGAAAATGTATTTGAAAACAATGGGACATACTGTTAAATACGTGTAAGTTATCTAGGCAATTTCAGCACCGAGTGTGGAAATGTCCATCACAAAACAGAACATTTCATTCCTGGCCGGGCTAGGATCCCCCAATTTTCTACTGGAGTATGTGCTACAAAATGAAACTGTTTATCTTTTGCACAAAAAAACAAATGAAAGATAGAAAAAAGAAAAAAAAAAGCTCTGAAAGTTATACATAAAGTTAGAACTGTCTATAGTGATTTATCAGGCACAATTTGTATGTGAAATAAGAGTCCACAGTTTTTTTCTTCAGTTTTTTTAATCCTTATATAGACTACTAGTACAATATATTTTTACAGTATAATGCAAAAATTATTTATTCATTTATTTATTTATTACAGTTCCAATATCCTTTGCCACTTAAAATTATCTCCTTATCAATTGGCCTTAAACGAATACACTAAAAATGTTTTTTTTAAAAAAAAATTGTGAATGTTTAGTAATTCAGGAAATAGTTTTATAATGTTTGTCATTCATGCCCATTTATATAGCGTATTAAATCATTATATTCATTTTATGTCAATTATACTTCAGTTAAGGTCAAGTGAGCAACGTTATTCCATGTAAGACACGTATTTAGTGTTCCTTTTACTTATTTTCTCATTGGGATGCTGACTTTGTTTTTTAATGGTCATATTTTTCCAGTTTCATTGGGATATAATTGACATGTAACATTGTGCAAGTTTAAGGTGTACAATGTGACTTGATCCACATGTACACTGTGAAGTGATCCCCGCGGTAAGGTGAGTTAATACACCCCTCACTTTGCATGTCCCTTTTGTTCTGATGAGGACATTTGAGACCTACGCTCCTAGCAGCTTTCCTGTATACAAGACAGTGTTGAAAACTGGATGTGATGAATTGGGAGATTGGGATTGACATATGTACACTAATATGTATAAAATGGATACCTAATAAGAACGTGCTGTATAAAAAAATAAATAAAATAAAATTCAAAAAAAAAAAAAAAAAAAGAAAACTGGAGTCACCGTGCTGCACATGACACCCCAGGACTTGTTCACCTCAAAACCGGGAGTTTGTACCTCTGACCAACATCGCCCTGACAATCACCATCTGTCAGGGACCATTTTGACTGAACTGACCAGTTAAGCTATGGAAGCAGTTCAGTTACCAGTTTTAAGTTTGTCCCCTGAATTAAACAATTATTTGAAAAAATTAATTGATTGATTAATTGCTTTGGGCCATAAAACTTTTTTCACGTGATTACAATATACCTGTAGGTATGTATTCCTCGACTTTCTTTGGACTGTTTTCCAGTATTTGTGCTCGGCCACATTCTATGCATCCTCACACCCAACACCAGGCTTCCTGATGACGTTAGTCTACACTGAGAGCTTCTTAAACTTCCCTACCACTCACGGCCCTTTTATTTTTCATTAGTATCTTACATTTTTCTATTTGATACAGTTCTTTTTTTATTATTGAAGTACTGTTGATTTACAATGTTGTGTTGATTTCTGCTGTACAGCAAAGTAACTCAGTTATACATATATATACATTCTCTTTTATATTCTTTTCCATTATGGTTCATCTCAGGATGTTGAATAGAGTTCCCTGTGCTCTGCAGTAGGACCTTGTTGTCTATCCATCCCGTATATACTAGTTTGCGTCTGCTAATCCCAAACCCCTAGTCCATCCCTCCCCTTCCCCCTCCCCTTTGGTAACCACAAGTCTGTTCCCTGTGTCTGTGAGTCGGTTTTTATTTCGTAGATAAGTTTTGATACAGTTCTTAAAGTTGGGGCTTTGCCTATGTCAAGTACAGTATTGTTTTATAATTTGCTGCCGTACAAGTAGTTGTTCTGTGGCTTCATTCCTTATCCTTCTAATTATATTTTAGGTCCCTTGTCTGCAGAGGGTACATCAAAACTATACATGATTTTCTATGCAGCGAGACATCTTTTTAAAATGTTCTCATTCACTGGTGATGTCACTTAAGTTAAATGATTGCTTTAAAAAAATTCATGAATGAGATTTTTGGCCAAATGACCTGGCTTTATATATAATTAATATGATAAACTTTCTTTTTGTTTTTGTTTTTGTTTTTTTTTAACAAATACAGAATGTACATGAGTTAAGCAGGTTCTTGAAATCATTATACTGATCGTATTTATTGTTTGTATTAGGAAAACTGAAGAGAGACAAACAAATCAGACAAATGAGAACTGACCTGGAGAAGAGGGTGTGGGGTGAGAGACGGTCCTAGTTAATGGGGCACGTCTGGCTTGACAGTGACTCGGGTGAGAAGCAAAGATAGAGGTGAGCTGTCACGTGATTAGCAAGGGACATCGAATGTTTTTTTAAGCAAGAGAGTGAAATAATCTGATTGGAGTTCCACTCTACAGCCACGTAAAGAAAGAAACCAAAAGAAGTGATAGAGGTTGTAGGCATGGCTAATTCAGAACCTCTAGCAGGTATAATGTACACCTGAACTGAAGCAAACTGTGTGTTCTTGATGAATGCAGTTTGACTGTTGACCGAGTGTAATTTAACTTACTAATTTTTGAGGTGTATTTTAAGTTAACCCAGTCACGTTAGTTTAACCTTTTGAAAGAGTAAGAGACTGTTGTGTCAGGTATTTCTCAGCGTGTGTACCTTTTAAAGCAAAGTCCTTTTTAATGTACGTGTTCCTAATTTGTTCACATCTTAGAGCAAAATGGAAATTTTGAAAAAGTGGACACTTTCCAATGTGACATGAAAATAACGTGTATATGGTAAAATTATTTTTTTACCTTGAAAATGGTCAGATTTAGAAATAGTATCACTTGTCGCAGGCAAAATAAGTTCCAGTGTCTGTCATTTCCATTTGAATTCTCACCACAAGGTAATCAAAATATAATCTTTGCTTCTAGTCATTTGTGAATTTAGGTTTTGACAGAGGAATAAAAAACACTCCCATTTTAAACGACAGAATAAACTGCCTCATGAACTCACTATGCAGGAGATCATGAGTGATGTGTAGATTTAAAATTGGTTCCAGAATCTACCTCCTGAGTAAATAATGAATGGATTTCTTTAACTGACAGAAGAATTTCAAAATTATTGTCTGGAACTGAATACAGACTGGAAAAGTCACATATAGATGGCTCATGAAGTTGATAAAAATATGTTCATCATCTCATGTCAATAGGTACATTGATAATGCATATTTCATTTATTCATAGTGACCCAGGGGCCCGGGGTCCATAAACCCATGTTGCTTCTTATTCAACACCCACATTGTAGTCCTTTCTCTCATCTGGCTTTTAAGTCACCCTCATCCCGACAGCCTGAGAACCTAAAGAGTTTGGACTTGAAATATCAGCTGGACTGACTGGGCACCTGCCTGCATGTGGGTTTCAGCGAATAATTCAGCTTTGTTTCGGTGTAACGGAGATTCTTAGATTTCCAGTGAACTGAGGGTTTTTGGAGCCCTGTGAGGAAATCCTACAGAAGTCCTGGGCCTCCGTTTCCATAGGGCACATACTCACCTTTGGGGCACTGGTCCCTGGATCTCCAGACGCCCTGAACCCCACTCTCCTTTGACTTCTGTCTGACAAGAGCTTCCTGAACAGTTTCAGTGGCTTCAGCATGACCAGCCCTGGGGGCTGATTAACCAGTGTTTTAACCCACCCTCTCTCATCTTCCACGAGTGTGTCCTTCAGTCCAATCCCGTCCGTCCTCTCCCCACAATACCTTCCACAGGGCCCCCTTGTCTTCACCTCTGCTACTGCCCCCTTTACCCCTTCCCCTGGGTCGCACCCAACGAGCTGTTCCCACAGCCAGAATGGTCCTTCCCAAGATCAGACACGTCCTGTGTCCTTCTCTGCCTAAGCCCTTCCTGCCCAGAGCAGTAGTTCTCAGTATTTGTTTTCTGCTCTGGCCCATGGGGTGGTTGATTTTCACATGAAAGAAACATCCCCGGGAGCACCTAGGTTTACAAACACATCCCAGTGTGCTAGCCTTGAGGACACTTCTCTGTCTTCCACTCAACAGAGTATATGGTCATAGGTCGGGGTGAGAATATCATATATTGGGCAAAACGTGAGCGTATAGACTAGAAAAAGACGTTCGAGCTTTGGCTCGTTGGTCTTGATGGGAGTATTTTCAGTGTTCGCGGCAACTCGTTCCCATGACTGAGAATAGATGACTGTGGGACTCAATCGGATATTTTAGCAGTGTGAACAGTGCTCTTCAGGACTGGTCCCTGACCATCTGCATGGGTTCATGTCTTACTTTCTCGCGCTGAACCTCTTGGCTCCTATACACGACACACAGCCCACACCCCAGCCCTGAGTGACTCTGTGGCCTTGTCCCTTCTGTCCCTTCTGTTTGGATTGTTCTCCACCCGTGCCCATCTCCACACACACTCGCATCCTCTGACTCCACCGTGAACATCTGTTCAGGATTTAACTGATGGCTCCAGGGCCCTCTGTGCAGGGAGTCCTTCCTCACACCACCACCCCCACCTGCTGCCCCAGGAATTGTCTACCCTCTTCCTGGTGCCAGAGCTGCAGGGCATCCTGCTCGAGTGCCAGGAGCACAGCAGAAAATATCCATTCCTAGTTCTACCAGGTTTCCAAGAGTAGTAAGTCTCATTAACTGGGCGTCCTTTGTTTTGTGGAAAATGGACCTGAATGTGAGTGGTTGTGCAAATTTAGAGATTGGACTGTTCTCGTGAATAAAGGAAGAATATTTGGATTTCCAGGAAACAGTTTGGGATGAGGTATGACAAGTAACACGAATGGATAGTAATGCAGAATTACTCTCATTCCAGCCAAACTCTGGACTCAACTCAAATTCCACCTGTTATGTGGGGTCTTTCCAGGTTTTATCGAGTATTACCTATGGTTTACTTTGCACCTCTGTTGACCACGGCCTTGCATTTTTTGCATTTGCCTTTTCCCCTAAATTTTCAATTTCTGAAGGGCAGGGACACTTCTTCTCTTGCTTTTCAAAGCATTTAGGGCAGCACCTTAGGTAGAAAGTGGGCTCTAAGAATGTTTATAAAATACTAAATAGAAAAATACATGGACTCAGAGACATCTGCTCTCATCCAGCAGCTTAAAAATTCATTATTCATACAAGCAGGCTGTGCTCTGGGCATTTTCACCTGCATTTCCTGGGTAATCACCTCAGCAGTCTTGTGAAGCTGGTGATACTAAGCTTATTTCACAGATGAGGAGATTCTGAGGCTAAGTTGTCTGAAGCCATGCGGGTCGTGTGTCGTGAAGCTGACACTGAAATCCAGATTTAACTCCCTGGCTGGAGCCCTTTCCCTTAGAGCTGAAACTGATGTAAAACAACATGTACAATTGAGGCCCTTTATTCATCTTTGCAACTGAAAAATATCTCTATTTGCAAAGGATCTTGTGGGTAAAACCAAAGTTCTAAAAGCATAAGTTGTTCTTCTTATACCAATTCTAAGAGAAAAAGAAAGGGGTGTGTGTGTGTGTGTGTGTGTGTGTGTGTGTGTGTGTGTGTGAAGGAGGGATTGAGGAAATTAGAGAAAGACAGCCAAAAATAGCTTCCCATTAGCTGGGTCACCAAAGTGCATTTAAGAACAGAATGTCTAATATTTAACTTCAGTAGAACCCCAGTATAGCCCCCCCCCCCCCCCCCGTTGTCATGAACCCCCGTTGTTTTCTGTCTCTTTTGGTGACCGCTATGGACAAGAACGGTGCCAGGCAGAGCAGACAGACACCCTGGCCCGGCACCTGGCAGGGCAGTTGGCATGTCCAGCTCCAGCTCCAGATGCAGGCCACCCAGACCGTGTCCTCGAGCGGGCAGGAGGCCGGCCGTCCAGCTCGTGTGTGTGGGCCAGTCCCTCTGAGGGTCTGAGCTGCTGCCTGCACGTCCCCACCCCTCCCTCGTGGTGGCGCTTTTGGGCACACAGAGTGGCAGCCCCCGGGGTTCTGCCAGCCTGCTGCCGGCCACGGGGAGCAGGGCTGGCGTGGGACGTGGCAGGGGGCCAGGCCCAGTGTTGGTGGGGATGGCTTTCTCCTGATGGTATTTTGCAGGAGGGAGGGAATTAGGGTTGTCCCATGATGGGTCTCCAGCCACTGAGAAGGGAAAGCGCACGTGGGCTGGCTGGCTGTCTCCCACACGAACTAAGAGAAATGGAAACATCACGTCAAGTGAGTGAGAGAACCACTAATCTTTCTTCCCTGTGCTCCTCTGGCCTCAGATAAGAATCTTTAGGGAGAAGGAGTAACCGGGGGAAGAATTTTTGTGAACTTAATTCGGGTCGTAAAGGACAGGATGACTGCAGCTTACATCTGGGTTACACTTGCCAAGGAAAGATGCATCTATCATATAATCAAAATAAAGCTGAATGATCTGGTGTCTACCACAGCTACTAATATTAAGGTAGGCGGGGTTATATTTTCAGATAGATGCAGAAGTGTTTATGACTACGAACCAATTACTAAATTAGTTGCTGTAAAATCTTTACAGCTTAGTAGATGGATGTCAAGGAGTTTAAGAAAAGCATGGAAGAACCTGGATTCACCCACACAGCCTCTTATGATTACCATCCAAGAGTGTCTTCACTCACGAGACTGTATGTTTTGAGGAAACAATTGTGTAGGAAGATGAAATTGATGATAACTTTATCTTAATAACAGGTACGGTAAACTTTATCTTAGTAATATGCAGTAGAAGACTATAAAACTTAACCTCATTAGAGTAAAATCGATGGCATCAAATGACTGCTTACTCTTGAAAGCTCAAGATATTCGATTCCTAAACCCTGGAATCTGCGAATGTTACCTCCCCTGCCAAAGGGGACTTTGCTGGTGTGATTAAGTGAAGGATTTTGAGATGGAGAGATTATCCTGGATTAAGCTGGGAGGCTGTAAATATAATCCCACCTGCCCTTATGAGAGGGGGGCAGAGGGAGATTTGACTACAGGAGAAGAAGGTGACAGGAAGCCGAAAGCAAGGTGTCACATTACTGGCTGTGAAGATGAAGGAAGGACACATGGTCCAGGGATGTGGGTGACTTCTGGAAGCTCGAAAAGCCGAAGAGGCCATCCTTCCCAGAGCCTCCAGGGGGAGCCAGCCCTGCTGACAGCCCCACTTTTGCATGGTAAAACTGTTTTCAGATTCCTGACCTCCAGAACTGTAAGAGAATACATTTGTTTTAAGCCACTACCTTGTAGTAATTTGTTATAGCAGCAACAGAAAATTAACAGTCACCTTGGAATCCTTGTTTCCACGTGTCCTCCCATCCTAAACTCTTACATCACAAACTTGCTCATTCCCAGTCAGGCCCCCCCTTCATCAAAAGATACACTTAAACCAAACCCCCCAAACCTCATAAATATCCTGCTGTTCCCCCTCCCCTCTGAGATGCTATTAAGATCATCAAGGTAGACCTTCCCCTTAGATGTGCTTCGTCCTCGGAGTGTTTTGGTGCTGTTTTGGGGAAGTTAGCATTTGATAAGCTATAATGAGGAAATCTGAAGTAACATTCTGTCTGGATAAATAAAAGGCAATGGGTATTACTGTTCTATAAGTAAATCAAGAAAGTCACTGAAGTTACCAGAAGGAGTATGTTTCATAGTGTAAAAGATCATAGAAGAATTTCATGTGACTGATGCCACCTAAGGAGGATTGTAAGGAGATTATTGCTACTTGATAATTCTGTCTAGGGTCTTTCAGAATAAATGGAAAAAAGACATGGCGATGAGATTATAAATTATGGAAGAAACAATAAAATATGGAGACATAATTTAGGACATTATATTTAATGTGTATACAGCTGGGAGAGAGAATGGAAGAAAAACAATAATAAAAGAAAAAGTAGAAAAAATTCAGGCAACGAAAGAATCACATTCTTGTGATGTGATGAAAAGGGACCATCTGTATTGGGGAATATTAATGAAAAAATCAACACTTAAGAGACAACATATTCAAGTTTGCTTACAAAGGAAACAATCAAACTGGAATCAGAATTCTCTTCCACAGAATTAAATGTTAGAAGGCATTTGATCAGTCTTTCCAGAATTCAGAGGAAACAATTTAGGATTCAAAAGTTTTAAATCCAGCAAACTGTAATTTAAAAGAAAGGGCAGAAGAAGAAGATACCACCTACATACCCTTTTCAGATCATGATAAGAATGATTCAGCCCAATGAAGCTGAATCAGTGCAAGGAAGTCAAGTGAAGAACAGAAGTAGTTCAATACTATTAGTACCTCAATCCAATAGTCAGCACCCATTGAGTTTCCAGTATGTCCCCAAAATCGTGTTAATTTACACTACTGAACTCCAAGGAATTAAACAAACAATCAAAAATACACACAAGCCAGGTTGGTACTATTGCTACAGATGAAACGAGGTTTAGAGAGGTCAATTTCTGTTCATAGATCACATACTTAGTGAGCGGTGGTGCCCAGATTCAGACCCAGCTTGGTCTGATTCCAGCCCCTGTGTTCTTTTTTTTATTTTTAATTTAATTTTTTAGTTTATATTGGAGTATGGTTGATATACAATGTTGTGTTACTTTCAGGTGTACAGCAAAGTGATTCAGTTATACATATGCATGTATCCATTCTTTTTTAGATTCTTTCCCTGTATAGATTATTACAGAATATTGAGTATAGTTCCCTGTGTTATACAGTACATCCTTGTTGATTACCTATTTTATATATAGTAGTGTGTATATGTTAATCCCAAACTCCTAATTTATCCCTCCCCGCAATGTTTCCCCTTTGGTAACCATAAGTTTGTTTTTGAAGATGTGGTACATATATACAGTGGAATATTACTCAGCCAAAAAAAGAATGAAATAATGCCATTTGCAGCAACATGGGCGGTCCTAGAGATTATCATACGAAGTGAAGTAAGCCAGACAGAGACAGACAAATATCACATGACATCACTTATATGCTGAATTAAAAAAAAAAAAAAGATACAAATGAATTATTTACAAAACAGAAACAGACTCACAGACTTCGAAAACCAACCTCTGTGTTCTTAACTGCTAGACTCCCTTCTGAACATCGAAGGAATTCAAGTGGGACTTTTTTTATCATTAAATAATAAACCTACACTCAATATAATCGAGTTAGCAAATAAGAACATCTCTGACAAAAAGTTAAAACATCATATATGATCTCATTGTCTACAAATTATTGTTAAATATTTAATGTCTATAACAAAAGGAAATATCTGCCACATCCTCTTCTTGTGCTTTTCCTATCTTTACATGTAATTGTATTTTTCCAAATGGAATCATGTGTTACATATTTGGTAGTCTGTCTTTTCCTAGTGTACCACTCTATAGGAGATATCTTAAAGTCTCTTCTGCTCTTTTCTTATCTCTGAAGATAAAAATATCGTGCACCAGATCTAAAAATACTGCTCAACCTTACGTATGAATAGTCTAATTAATAATGTGTCCTAACACTCTTTTTTCATCCATAATATATTATTTAAAGAGACCTGAAATCACATTTAAATCTAATAAACATATCCACGTCCCCAATAAGACAATGTGTAAGTGTATTTTGCAGACCTGGTTTTCTGAGGTGAGGGAGGCTCTATACTTCTTGCTTGCCGTATAGCTACTTTGCAGTTTAAACAGCGCCTTTACGTTCTTTGTTTAATTTGAAGTTATCAACAAGTCTGTATCAGGCAAGGCAAGTGTTCTTATTTCTACATTACATATAAAAACTGATGACTCAATATTTATATAACACCATTGGCTTAATGATTGGCAGACCAGAATAATAGTGTTTTGACTTTAGACCCAGTGCTTTTCCCGTATATCCTGCCTATCATTCTTCTTCTTTTTTACTCTTTGTTGATTATTATTCTCATATCTCAAAAACCTAATGCTACTTTCATATTTGTTTATGTCCCTTACAAAAAGATTAAAATATCCGAATGCCCATAACATAATCTAGAGGAATAAAGCATATCATAACTTCAACTTTTTAAATGTTAACTAGGAAGCAAATTCAATATAGGATCTATAGCTCAAACTCAAAGAACACATGCAGTCCTGAATTTCACTTTTAAGATAGAGATTATGTTGACATTTAATGTGTGAAGAGTTGCATCTCATGGGTTTATTAGAACAATTTCTACAAAATGAGGTTGCAGCTCTTAGATGAATGGTGATTTCAGCCACTCTTCTCTAATTTGATATCTTTAGAGGTTAGTAACCAGCACTCTCAAAGCCCAATAATCTGTTTCACAAATAGAAACAGCCTCCTGGTGATAAGAATTCTTTAGCTTTCCTAACAGAAATCAGTGATAATGTTATCTAGTGAACTGCATGTTCTTGAGATGTTAATGAGAAAAAGAATGGCTTCTTTGGCCTACCATTTTACTTCCTTTTAAAACGCTGAAAGGCTACTGTGAAAAAAAATCGTGATGTTCTTTTCCCAACAGATTTTACCTTTATAATAATGCTTGGTTCTAGCTGATATGACATTTTTTCTTTTCTCTGAGTTAATATAAACTAAAGCAAGAGAATATGTTTTTCTTTTTTTTAATCTCCAAACAAGCTTTATTTACATTTACTTTTAATAAGAGCTATAAAACAGGTCTCAACAAGCAGAAATTTAATTACATCCATGAATTTGATCTGATGAACATACTGTTCACAGTAAAGCTTTACCTATAAATATATGTTGAAAATACAAATTAAGCATCCGTGTTAAGCAGTGTGGCCTGTTTTCTAGATATTGTAAATTTTGTTCTGGAATTATCTGTATAGTCTCAGGAAGGGCCTATGTTTTTATTTTTAGTTTTTTTAACATCTTTATTGGAGTATAATTGCTTTACAATGGTGTGTTAGTTTCTGCCTTATAACAAAGTGAATCAGCTATACATATACATATATCCCCCTATCTCCTCCCTCTTGCATCTCCCTCTCACCCTCCCTATCCCACCCCTCTAGGTGGTCCCAAGGCATCGAGCTGATCTCCCTGTGCTAGGCATGGACTTATAAATACTACCAAATGTAAAATAGATAGCTAGTGGGAAGCAGCCGCATAGCACAGAGAATATGGGTTTTTTAAAAAAACAATTCTCAGCTAAATAAAATTTTGGCTGGATAATCCGTAAATTAAGTTGTTTAGCTATAAAACAAAGAAATTTTATATTTCTCTATTGAGGGAAATTTAACCCAAACAAAAGTTTTAGAATTTTGCAATTAATTTTGATAGACATATGACTAATATATTTTACAGAGTTAGACTTATGGCCAGTTTGTTTAGGGCAATTTTTGCTTTGAACTGTTTTACATAAGTATCCTGCAAAGCATTTCTATTTCATTCAGTGAGTGAAGATGTATAAATCTAAAACAAAGCAAAACCAAACACCAAAACCCAAAAACACACACAAAAAGCAAAAACAAAGAATTATACTGAAGAAAAAATATGGCGTCACAATAAACATGGAAAAAATATGGAATCATAATAAAGGTGGAAATACGGAATCACATTTGTTACTAGAAGATTTCTTTGTAGACATTAGTTGTGCCTCAGGCCATCATCTGCTCTGGGGATGAAGGAGGCAGAGGACCACATTGTACCTTGACTGGTTTTACATCAGTTGGTTCACAGCTTTCTGCTTCCTTAATGAAATACATTGATGGCATCATAGTAAGGAATCCAAGATCAGGGAGACATTAATTAACTTTACTAATAGATAAAATGCTTTTAAATTGTTTAAAGTATTTAAAGGTAATTTTTAATTTCTCAAGAGTACCTGGGTTCTTGGCTTTACACTTTGTTATGCTTTTACTTGTAAAAGTTGATGAAGATTCTGATAAATAGCAATTAAGAAGTGACCTCATTGTGAAGAATAGATCTCAGGAGTCATCAAATGTTTAGGAAGGGAAAAATTCAGAAAATATTGATGGTCATCTGATTATATGGTGAAGGTGTCCCCCCTTTTTTTAATCTTCAAAATAATCTGTCAGCTATTTGTCAAACCCCACAATGATACCAGGATACATTCAGGAAATGATAGTCACCTACTCAAGGGGGGAATCCAGTCCTTTTATTTTTTAAAGTAATACTCAATTGGTTACTTTTACACCTTGAAGCGTTGGTAATGCACCTGTAATTTTCCTAGTATGCACTTAAGTACAGTGCCATAATCTGCTCTAAATTGCATTTGACATGCTTTTATGTTACTTTTCTTCATTTAAAAAATGTAATAGCTACAGAAATGTAAGCGTAAGAGGTAAAGCAGTACTAGTATTCAAATAATTTACAAAACCTGAGAATGTGTGCTGAGGAGACCAAAATCTGTCAACATTCATATGGTGTCTTATATTAAAGGGAAAATATCTACCAAATAAAATATGGGTGTGTTAGATGGGAATCAGTTATGGGTTGCACCACATGAGACATATATTAATCTTCTTTCTGGAAAGTGAAGATTGGTAGAGAGATTCATCTGATAGACAAACAATAGGGAAAAAGTGGCAAACAGTCAAGATGTTTATATAACACTGTAGTAGGATTTTAACTTTGGTCCCTTCATAGTTCAGTTTCTCTGAGGCTCTAATTTTCTGGCAAAACAGTGGCTGCCAACGGCATCCACACTCCAAAGTGAAGGGTGGACCACGTGGGGGGAGGTTGCAAAGAAGGTTCTAGAAACCAGTTTTGTAACTCTTAGCCACTCAGCAACCTGGAGGAGGTGAAGCGGCTCTGAAATTATAGGTGGGAGTATTTGGGTCGAGGTGATGGTGTTCTGAGACCTTCCTGTGCTGCCATGGGAACTGGGGTGAAGGGTACAGGGCGGGGGTGTCTTCAACAAGGGGGCTGCCTGGAGAACTTGAATATGTCCACAGAGTTCTGGGGACCCAGTGACACACACTGCAAATAAGGCTAAAGCCGAGACTCTGGCTAAGCAGCTGCCCAATGTGAGGAGGGCGGCTTTACTGGGGATGCCTCAACTCCAAGTGTTCATTCCATACCAGAGCTAGTGGGGATGTAGGGCGTGTGCGTGTTTACTGGGGACCCGGTGAGAGCCCCAAAGTAGGACATGTTCGTCACAAGTCATTTTGAAGGGATCTGGCTCCAAATCTTTCTTCAGGGGGAGTAATAGGAGCTCTGAGAACAGACGGATAAATAAACTTCAGGAGAACATTCCTGCCCGTGAGAGGTGTCCTGTAAATGCACAGTGGTTCCAAAGAGACATCTTCTATGGCCACAGAGCATCAGTGACTAAAATACCTGTTAAGTAAGACCCAAGACGTTCCTGAACTTTTCCCCCATGTACACACTCTTCCCCAATCCTGGGGGTGTTGGATGCCTCAGTCAGGGGACTCACAGGTGGAGGGGGCCACCCACAGAAGGATAAAAAGCTCAGTCTCACCCTCTTTACTAATGCAGGGTTTTGACCTGAAGCTGGCAGGAGCAGGTGAGGGAGAGATGCTTTAATTAAGAAGAAATGTTGCTTTTATATATAGAATGGATAAACAAGGTCCTACTGTATAGCACAGGGAACTATATTCAATATCCTATGATAAACCATAATGGAAAAGAATATAAAACAAAGAATTTGTATATATATGTATAACTGAATCACTTTGCTGTACAGCAGTAATTAACACAACATTGTAAATCAACTATACTTCAATAAAAAAGTAAATAAATAAAATTAAAAAAAGAAATGTTCAAAATTTTTACCTTGCACAGATCTAGATATGTTTAATTTCTATACATTTTTGTGAGTGGAAGTGATTTATGAATATTTAAGTACCTAAGAGCAAAAGCCAAGTCATGAGATCTCTTATGTGCAGAATGTTTGTGCCCCCCAAATTCATACGATGAAGCCCTAATCCCCAGTGTGATGGTGTTTGAAGGAGCCTTTGGGAGGTGACTAGATTTGGATGAGGTCATGAGGGCGGGGGCCCCATGATGGGGTTCATATCCTGATAAGAAGAGGAGGCCAGAGCTGAGTGTCTCTGTCGCGTGAGGACACAGTGGGAAGGAGGCCTGTGAGCCGGGAAGACGGTCCTCAGCAGACCCAGGATCTGCTGGCACCTTGATCTTGGAATTGTAGGCCTTCGAACTCTGAGAAACAAATGTTGGTTTAGCTACCCCAGCCTATGAAATTTTCTTACAGCAGCCGGAGCTGACTAAGACGGGACCCAGGGGCAACTAGCTCTGTAGAGTTTAAACGGACAAAGTAGGAATCAAGTAAAGGTATATATTGTTTTCTCTCTGATAAATAGTCCAAGTTTAACTACCTGAAAAAAATTGTTTTTTTCCAAAAGTACCTGTTAAATAAAGTATAAATAATAGTGCATTCATTTATCTAATCAGAAAAGTTAAATTAACAATGTGTCAGAGATTCACTTAAAAAACCTCTTAGGACTTGCTCCCCATCTTTCACTGAAAGTCTTCATTCTGCTTTGCTCTGTTACCCGCTTTGTCGATTTTCTCAATCCGTACTTATTTCATTCCCAAAGAACTATCTAATCATGGAAACTGCAACCAACTGCGAGTCATTTTGACTACAAATTATAAAGCTTTGTCTCTGTTTTTATTTTACATTAAACTCAATTATTCAATCTTTGATTTGTAATCAAGTAAATCCATACTTCTTCCCTTTGATTGATCTGCTTATACCATCGCCAGTGGGGTCCATGTGAAAGGGATACTCATATGGCGATGATTTCATGTTAAACTTTGTTTTTCTGAGGACCCCTCAGGGAAGAGTTAAGAGGCCCCCCACCTAACGTGGACTAACTCTTTCTAGAAACTCCATGAAATTGTCCGCGTTCTGTGCCGCTGACTAAAACCTCTCCATCTCTCTATATGAAGCATCTTTATTCTCCATGGTTTACCATGTTCCTGATTAAAAGAGGAGGGGCATGAAAGGAAACGTCTATCAAGTCTGTGAAACACTGTGACAAATATCATGTAGCCTGTACCCAGGAAACATCTGATAGTGACCTTCTCTGGACATTGTGAAGAATAAAGGGTAGCCAGTAAAAGTTAGGAACTTCTCTCACCTCCCTTGTTGGTGAACTTTTCTATCTCGCTAGAGTCAGGCTGGCTGGGTCTCAACTCATCTTTGTTCCTTGCTGTACAATGTAGCAAGTTACTTAAGCACTGCCGATTTACGCATTGTGGAGTTACACAGGTACTTTGTTTACTTGAGTTATTTATGAAGAATGGTGAGGTATCATGTCAATCAGTAGTAGTTATTATTAATCCTATTCCTCTTCTTCCTCATTATCACCATTAACTTCAACCTGTAACCCCACTTAGGTCTTGATTCTTCTTCTGAGAGTTTCAGGGGATGCTACCGTTTTCAAGAATCAATTTTCTATAAAATTAGAAATGCTAATTTCATTGAGTTGTAAAATTAAAATTTTTAGTCTTTTAAATTTTCACGGTTGTATTTATTTTATGTTTCTCATATATATTAGAAATTCATAATAAATGCTTTAAAAATTGTTGATCTATAATTGTTTCTACTGTGCAACATTAACAAGTTGATCACAGAGTATAACAGTTTTCAAGACTTTACAGACTTTTTCTGATCAAAACCAGGCAAGAGAAATGGTCAACCATCTACATTCATTATGAAAGTCTGGCATTTATGATACTCAATTTCTTTCAGTGCTTAAAGGAACAATTATAGCATTAAATGCATATATTAGAAAAAAAGTTCTCACATTAAAAATTTAACCTTTCACCCTAAGAAATTAGAAAAATAATGGAAAATTACACTCAAAGCAAGCAGAAGGTAGGAGGTGATAAAGACAAGAGTAGAAATCAATAAAATTAAAAAGAGAAAAATGAAATAAAGGAAATCATAAGCTTGCTTTTTGAACAACAATAAAACTGATAAAACTCCAGCCAGACTGACAAAGAAAAACAGAGAAGATACAAACCGTAAATATGAAAATAGCTGACACATCCCTACCAAAAGGAATGCTAAGAACAATATGCCAATAAATATGACAATTTAAATTCCTTGGCAGATGGAAACTATCAAGATTCACTCAAGAAAAACAAATAACCCGAATAGCCTCATATCTCTTGAGGAAATCGAATTCATAGTTAGCATTACATCAGCAAGAAGTATTTCAGGTACTTAGTTTCACTGGAGATTTTTACCAAGCATTCAAGGAATAAATAATAACCAATTTTACGAAGTCTCATAAGAAATAGAAGAGAACACTTTCTAACTCATTTCATGGAGCCAAAATTGCACTAATACCAAAGCAAAACTGTTACAGGAAAAGAAAATTACAGAACGGTAACACTTATTAACATAGATGCAAAAATGCCCAATCTAATATAAGAAATTCCAATGCAGCAACATATAAAAAGAATAAGTAGCGTGACCAAGTGAGGTTTATTCCAAGAATGCAAGGCTGATTTGACATTCAAAAATCAATCAATTTATTTCGTCATACTGGAAGTCAAAGGAATTAGAACAGCTGAAACAGATTTGAAAAAGAAAAACTAAATTAAAGGAATAATGCTAATTGATTTTAAGAATTATTATGAAGTCACAGTAATAATGAGATTGTGGTATTGGCTAATGTTCTAGAAAATAAGATCAGTGGAACAGAATAGAGAATCTAGCAATAGATCCATATAAATACATAATTTTTGACAAAGTTGTAAAAGCAATTCAATGGAGAAAGAATAGTTTTTCCAAGAAATAGTGCTATAAAAACTGAACATCCATATGAAAAAAAAAATTAAGCTTGACCTATACCTCATACCTTATACAAAAATTAACCCCAAATTGATCATAGACCTAAATAGAAATGTTAACTGTGTGAACTATCTGGAAGAAAATATAGGAGAAAATCTGCATGACTTTGGGTTAGTCAAAAATTTTTAGACATGACAACAAAAATACAATCTATAAAGAAAAAAAGATAAATTGAACTTCACCACAATTGAAAACTTTGGCTCTATGAAAAATGTTGTTAAAAAATGAAAAGACAAGTCGCAGAATGGGAGAGAATATTTGTAAATCACATTTTTCATGAAGCCCTTTTATCTAAAATATATAAAGACCAATAAAAAATAAACAAACAAAAAAACCAATTTAGAATATAGGTAAGCATTATAAACAGACACATTTCCAATGAAGGTATAATAAATAAGCATATGAAAAACTACGGATATCATTTACATTAAAAAATGCAAAGTAAAACTACAGCGAGATACTGCTACATACATTGCTGGTCGGAATGCAAAATTGTGGGCCACTTTGGAATAACAATTGGGCAATTTCTTATAAAGTTTAAACACAGTCTTAGCATATAACCTGGCAATCCGACCCCTAGATATTTGTCTAAAGCAATAGGAACTTTACTCAAAAACCTTAACTTGAGTGTTCTTAGAAGCTTTGCTTGTGATTATCAAAAGCTGGAAACAAGCCATTTGTCCTTCAAGCTGAATGGATAAACAGACGGTGGTATAGTCATTCAAGACTGCTTTTCAGCCGTAAAAAGACAGCTAGTGATTCATGCAGCAACTTGGATAACTGTTGAATGCACCCCACCAAGTGAAAGAAGCCATTTCCAGACGGGTTTATAGTCTGTGATTCCATTTATATGACAATCTGGAAAAGGTAGAACTAGAGAAAAGGTAAACAGATCAGTGTTTGCCAGGTTTGAGGGCTGGGGTGTTGGCTGACTGCAAACCGGGAGTGTGGAGGATGTTTGGGGTGATGGAAGTCTCTATAAGGAAATGGATCAGATACATGACCCAAAGCTCTTACAAGTGTATATACCACAAAGAACACATTTTACCACACGTAAATTTAAATTTAACAAAATCAACTATGAAGTAAGGGAACCCGACAGGGAATGCAGATTGTAGCAAACAAATCTGTCTAAGTTACACATGAACCTTGTAGCCACAGTTAAGTGGGCTGGGAGAAGGGACGCGCCCTAAGTAACTTCACAAAATAGTGTTTGTCGGGAGACTGTAAAGCTAAGGATGGAAGGAACCCAGACAATGTCCTCTCCTTTCTCACAGGGCTATGGCTTAGCACACTCTAAACTACATGTACATGTACGATAGAGTTAAACAAATGAGCACATGTATTTTAGATATTGATAGTTACCGTTTTTATCGTGTGAGAAAGAATATGTAATGGTGAAGGTTAAAATGTGGGGCTGAATTAGATTGGATGTATCAATATGAAGGTAGATGATAGGTAGCTAGAGAGAGAGGGAGAGAGAGAGAACCATCACCATAGGTAACTTTAATATGAACCAAGTGTGTAGACAGGGAGGGACCTGCAAAGTCTGTTAAAATCCCTTCTGTGCCCCTTGTCTCTGCTGGCCCAGCAGACATGTGTTTATCAAACGTGTGCTTTTCTGTCTCCATGTGAATTGCCTTCCTCCCCTTTGAGTTCCCAACCCCTACCCCCCAACATTCTCTTTTATCTTTGAAGATGTTGTTTAAGCGGAGGGTTTCAGCCATTTTGGCAAGTGACTCAGTTTTCCTGGGTCTCTCCCATGTATACCTGCTTTTCAACTTTTGTGTGATTTTCTCCTGTTCATCTGTCTCATGTCCGTTTAATTCTTAGACCAGCCAGAAGAACCTAGATGGATAGAGGAAAGTTTCTTCCTCCCTGACAGGGTTACTATTTGTACTTATTTCCCTCTGCTAAATAACTATAGTAACATTTTCCAAAACCATTTCTATCTTTGAAGCATTCAAGTTACTCCAAATCAGTATTATTATATATAAGAAAAAGACCAAGTCCACTAAATCAAGAAATCAGCTCCTTGAAGGAAGACTTTGCATATCTGTACATGGTCACCCTATCATGCAGTGTCTGGAATAACACAGAATAAGGGCTGCTGGGGACTGAGATCTCTAGGAGCTTCTACTGGCAATTAAGTTGCTGTATGTTCAGTTGTGACCGTGTTTGCACCAAAAATTCCCATTTCAAAACCAGTAATTGACATGTCATTGAGAGTTCACAAATCTGACCCTTTTTTGCTTTGAAAGGACTACTGTACTCACTATGAATATTTGCTTTTTTAATTTTTTTTTTATGAGTTACATGCTTGATTAAACACACAGTAGTCGGTAAACAGGTGATGAAAGGTACACAGAAGGTGTGTGGCCCCAGGTGCCAGTGTCTCTATCTTTCAGCACCCTTGTCTGTTTTTTTATTTACCCTTTAAAACAACATTTTGAGACTGGCAACTAAATGAAAGCTTGGCAGAATGTGTACATATATTCAGTATCTCTCAAGAATTGAACAATAATGCAAGCAGATTAATATTGTAGTGATGACAAGAACACAAGAGTCATCCAACTATAAAATACAATAGGATTCATATATTTTTTAAACCATTACTAATGCACATTTCTAAGAACAATGTGTCTGCTGGGGTTAAAGTGCTTTTTGTTAGTAACTTGAAAACATATTTCTGCCATGCTATCAATTCTCACTCATTTAAAAATAAAGTAGTACAAATATTGCAATTGAGAGATAGGATGATAAAATACATTGATATTCAGTTGCTTTATTACAGACTGCCAGAAAATAAAGATGAAAAGACAATCCAAAGTAGCCTGTGAGTGAAATTGATTCCCACTTTCTCCGTAACAGGACAATGTAAAACATGGTATCTTATGCACAAATAGCCTAGAATTACTTTTGTGTTTTGTACGTGATACATGTCACAGTCTGTTAACATTTTATTTTCCTGGTTCCTTTGAGCATAATTACCAGAATGTCTGAAGGATATACATCAAAGTATAATAGAGAAAGAATATAGTCACAACTCCGTGTTGTGATAAGATGGGATGCTGGCGAAGAAGATGGGTCTTAAGAAGCAGTCTTTTCTACTCCCTGGATGAGAAAGGCATGTCCGCAAACTATAAGCAGAGTTTTAGGAATTCCTGGAGGCAATTCGAAAGAGGCTGAGGCAGGGAGATTGACAGCGTGAACTCTGAAAGACTTAAAAATATTCCCATAATCCTTTCTTTTTTGGTGAATGATTACAAGGAATTTGTGCTGATAGCAGAAATCTGTGGTAGATAAGGGCTGGGTGTTGGTCTAGAGGTGGTGCTCCAGTAATGAAAAATCAACCAGTAACGCCCTCTAAATGGTGTCTCTCTCTGTCTGCTTTCCCCATTTCCCCTCATCCCAGGAGCGCGTGACTCATTAAAATCACTCTGAGCCTCATTGCTCCAACATCATTTCTTCAGTCTTTAACCTCATGACTTAACAAAAGAAGTACAGTTTTTGAAAGTGATTTGTGATAATCCAATGGCATTCTTCTTGTACTGTTTAAATGGGTTGATTAATTCGAAAAAATTAAAATATCATCAACCATATTTTTTCTGTTTCTTGGGTTTTACGACCCTCAGTGCTGTTTACATTTGCAGCGGGTTCTGGCTTTGCCATAATGCTTATTGAAATGAGCACAATGTATTAATGTGAGTAGACGTATAACGTCAAAATCTGGAAACCTCTAGCATTTAAAAGAAGTCAGCATTTCCAGAGAGGTATGTTAGAAAGGTGTCGTATCTTCCATAGACCCTGTGATCCGTATACTGTAAGCACTTTGGAAAATGGAAATGACCCTACACATTGAAGCCTTCTTCTTCTTCTTCCCATCATGGTAAATACTCTAAGAACTGGTAAACCAGGACCAAAAGCTTGTTCACAAGCTCCTCTTTAATGTTTTTACCTCCTACTCTCACTCACTCCAGGATGATGATGGCTCCTACACCATCATCAATGTGTCAGTAGAATGCATGTTTTTGACGATCATTCTCACTGCTGTGTCCCCAAGACATAGAAGCTAGAGCAAAGATAGGAGCAGGGGACCAGGTAGGAGGCTATTGCATGAAGTCGGCAAATGATGATATTGCTGGCGTGGACCGGGGCAGTTGGAGAGGGAGTGATGAGAGGTGGTCATATAGTGAATACTGTGAATGTGTAGAGCCAGAAGGTTTTGCTGATGGATCATTTGTAAGGTATGAGAGAGACAGAGGAATCAGGGATAACTCCAATTTTTAAGTTTTTACTTTTTTTTTCCCCCTTTGACCTAAAAGGAGGATAGAGTTTTCACTTCCTGTGTAGGCACCTGGTTATACGAATCTGGGGTTTGGGCATAGATGCTGGGTTGAGGTACATATTCAAAGAAGACTCTGTGTGTACGTTGTAATTAAAACCGTCAGATTGGGTGCAATGACCAAAGGAGTGGCTATAAGTTGGAAAGAGAAAAGTTTCCAGAATTTAGCCCTGGAGCTTTCCTGGCAAAGGAGACTGTGTCAGACCACACTCATATCTAGCAAGAAAAGGCATGAGAGTCGGGTATGGGGTCAGGAACATGGAGGTCGCTGCTTACCTCTGTCGGACCCTTCAGGCGGAGGGGCTTTGGGTGAAAGCCCAGTTAGGATGGAGGCAGAGAGATTTGGAGGAAAGGAATTGGATACAATGAGTTCAATATGTTGTAATGAGGCCTTTTGCCATAAAAAAGAGAATTCGGCAATGACTGATGGGGGAAGTAGGATTGTGAAATTTTTTAGCATGGTAGAAACTATTTATAAGTAAATGTTATGCTGAGTTTAAGGGAATATATTTCCACCCATGAAACTTTTGATGTTATTCAAATTTATGCATAAATGTTACAAATAATCACACACACATATATGAATATACATATATATATGTCTCTATGAACATGTGTGGGAACAATCACACACATATATATGAATACACATATATATGTATCTATGAATATGTGTAATGGGTGCAAACTCAACCTCCCTTCCGGAAGCAGTGTATCGGGCTGTTGAAAGCCAGGGCTTTTGCATTAGTTGGGTTCAGGCTTTGGCACAAGTACTTAATAAAGCTGTTAATAATAGTTCACCTTTCCAGGTGCTATTTATGCTCCTGGTCTTCTTGGTGTTTTACCTGCCACTTAATTCTCAAGAGACTCTTCTAATACAGGTGCTATGATAACACCCATTTTACAGGTAGGAAAGTTGAGATGCAGAAAGATTGAGTACATTGTCCTCAGTCATGGATCCTCAGGGTAAAGCTGGCCCTGAGTGCTTGTTAAATTATTATTCTACAGTCATGTTTGCCCAGCCCTTACCACAAAAGCAATCTATAGCTGTTAAAGGGGAGTTATAAAATTTTAACAAACATGCTTACATATCACAACTAGGAAAAAGTGACTGCATTTAATTTTCCAATCTAATACGTATTAGTTCAACAGAAGCTTCAGTTAAAGTGGAGGCCCTAACCAGTATGATTCATAACTTTTGTTGAATCCTAGCCTGTAAAGTTCAGACAATGCAGTCTTGTGATAGTAAAAAGCAATCTACAGTATGAATAACCTTTTATTAATATTTGTTCAGTAAGTCGTATTGCAGATAAGCAATCAAAATCAGATTTCTTGGTTGGAATGTTTCTCCCAGGAATCCCTTTCAATAGGAAAAATGCTTTTAAATCAGCTATACTCCAATAAAAATTAAAAAAGTAAAGATCTTGCCTCTCAACAGCTTCTGCCTCCACGGGAGGTCTGCTCAGCCTGCAGTCCCTCCTGGATTGAAAGCCTGGAATTTGCTTCTGATTTACTGAGTGTCTGCCTTCATCACCTGCCATGCACACCTAAGCAGCAGCGCAGTTACTTCATATTAGTTGGGCTAAAATGCAGGATGTCTTGCTGCCCATGCTGGATGTTGCCTCAGTTGCTGATGTTGGACTGTTCTTGAGTCATTCTGGGGGCACATTTATGAGTAAGAGCATCTTTGTGAAGATACTGGTGCCCATTTTGTCTCTTAATTGGGCTCAGAAAGGATCTGCTCTTTCCTTCATAACGTAAAGTCTATATTATGTAGGATAATCACACTTAGGCGTGTTTGACCTCTTTCTGCTGGGAAAATTATTTAACTTCTCTAAGCCTCAGTATATTCATATGGAAAATGGGGATGATAATACTTTCCTTGAAGATTGTGAAGCCTAAAAATAATACATGTAAAACCACTGAGCAGAGAGTATCTGGAGCCTCCAAGAAGAATGGCAAAACCCTTGCATGTTCAATGGTATTTTTGTAAGAAGATTTTCTGTGACTATTAAATTAGACAAGGGACACAAAGCTCCTGAAGTTTAGTAGAGACTCAGGAAATTTTAATAGTAATAGTTTCTCTCTATGTAATAGAGAATGTTAATTCACGTTCTGAATATGCATTCCATATGTTATATTGCTTGTGATACGCCTCTGCTTAACTTTTTTCTGTTAGTCAATAAATATGGTAGAAATAGGAAAGCTGTCAAAAGGAAAGGAAAAGGAATAGGACTAAAGTTTCCTTAGAGGCAAAAAAGGAAGTGTGTAACCCAATAAAGAAATCTATAGTAAATATAATGCTTCTGTACAAAAAAGGGAGGATCAGTTGATGGCAAAACAGGACAACAGCAGCCAACAATTTCACTAGAAGAATCAGGGCAATATATTTGGAAGAGGCAGTATATTTTAGTGGCTAAGAGCTTGAGTTACAATGACAGAGAGATACCTGGTTTAGATCCTGGCTTGGGCAAGGTTTTTTAACACTGCAGTGAAATTTCCTCCACTCCAAGAAGTAAATTATAATAACATCTTCCTGAAGGGGGATTTATATCTGGCCAATAAATAAATCAAAGCAATTCCAGGCTTGCCTAAATCATTTAATTAAGTCTTGCTTTCAATAGACAATTTTACAGCTAAGCACATAGTAAAATACTTGCGTGCGTCAAGGGTAAATTTACCATCCCAATGTAACTCACTTAAATTACCTTAATCATTGAGGATCATCTAACTCCATAATTCTAGCAAGTAATTTTAAAGGAGTGCATATGCTTATTTCTTATAGAAATATAACTACCTTTCTATAATTCTTGCCTCTTGCTTGATTTATATTTAAATTTTCTAGATTTTGTAACTGACATAACACATTACTTTGGTGTTCTCAGAAATAGTCATGCATTTATACCAAGGGGGTAAATTCAGATGTCATGTATATTGAATCAGAACTGCTGAGCAGAGAGCCTGGGGGTCTGTTTTTAAGAAGCCACCCAGTCAGTAATTATCTGCACTGTGATATGAGGACTTGGGCTTTCCTGCCCATGGAAGAGCTTATCTTTTGCTTAAGGACGCCAGACCCAGAATGGAGATTAAACAGACGAACTTAACATCAAATATTGGTCTCTTTAATACCAAATTTTTACCAATTGGACCATATATCTTAAGAATATAAATGATTGCTCTAAAATATAATAATATTGATTATGTAAAACCATTTTATCATCAAAACTTGCTGAGATAATACATAAAACCTAACATCTGTCCCTGAAATAGCTGATCAAAATACTTAAAGTGAATTTTCAGGTTTGCTCCAATCCAGCTTTTTAATCTCTAATGTTTTTTTCTTTTTTAATCTCTGGTATTCTTTATCTGCTCCAGAAGCATGGCAAATCATTGCATTTCTTTAAAAGCTTGTTATCATTGGTAACTTTTAATAATCCCTGAAATATAATTTAAATATTCTATAAATGTTTATTTCGATACATTGGCATATAAATGTTAATATAAAAACCATACATGGCACACAGAATATAGTATTAATTACTTCCAAATAATTATACTTGAATGAATAGAAAGGGAGAAAATTTCTATTCATTCAAGTACAATTATTTGGAAGTAATAATTGGGAGAAAGCAACCTGATTGTTACAAACTAAATCATTTACAGTACTGGCCTAAATTACCTAATGACTTTTATTTCTGTAATGAAATGTAACTGCCTCACAATTAATAAGACAAAAAAGTACGTTTCAACTGCAAATGAGATCCTGAAATCTCAAGATAAAATTAAGATTCTTGAGCCAACAGTGATGGAAAGTAGCCGTATTTTAGGTCCTCATTCAATATTTGAAAAACAATATAAGTAAATAAAATTTTCTAGGAATTAATACTTTGTAAATGAGTAACATTATTTTTGTGCCAAAGTTTAACCAAATAGTTATGCTGTATTTTTTGCATAAAAATTTTGCATTAAAAATGAAAGGCTTCCTGAAAGCATATTTCATAATACAGATTTCTAAAATATCATCATCAACACACAACACATTTATGTGTAATTTCCAAGACCATGTGAAATGGATATCTTTTCTAACAATGTATATTTAGATAACTGTCTATGTAGGCTCTTCCAAAGTTCGTGGACTATTAGAGCAATTGGGTCAAAATGATTTGGACAAGGAAGAAAAGTAAAATGACTAAACTGAGTTTTGCATTTGCTTAAATTCAACAGATAATTAGTCAAAAATGAACTGTACTTTCTGAAGATACCATAGATTTACAATAAAAATTAACAATCGAGTTTATTTTTAGTTCCTTATAGAAAATAAATATGGAGACAAAAAAATCTTGTTATAACTTCAGTTAGAATTCTGAGTCAGGTTACTTAAGAAAGTAGGCGTCACTAAATTGCCTCTACAGAACAATACATTACTTCAAAATTAGCACGAATTTGACATTTAATAGTATTAACTTTGTTTAATGGTTACACTGAGCATCTACTAATTAAAACTTTAATGAAGATAAATTAGAACACCAATATTTCCTGTTGAAAATGTCAAGTCCTGCAAATGAAATTTTATAAACAAGGTTCAAATCTCAAAGGACTGGAAAGTTTTACAGAAATAGCCATTATACTTACATAGTCTCCACAGAACATGTTGCTGATAGTGTTTAACTTCAGAGCAGTTCAAAAGGTCTTTGGTATGTGGTCAGATGAATAGACTTGTTTCACTGTGTCGCTAGAACAAAGTGAAGTTCACTGTTCAGTCCAATTTAAATATGTCCACTGTCCACCTCAGTTTCTCAGGCAAGAAAACGAAGGGTCAGTTCTGGACACAGCAGGTCTCGAGACACAGCATTTATACTTAGCTATCAGTCACAGGTGAGTAGGCAGAATTTGTGCACAAAACAAATAGAACCAGTAGCCTAGCCCCTGGCCCCATGTTGATATAAGAAACATAAATTAGCGAACCAATGAAAGAAGTGTAATCTTTTGAGAAAGCTGGTGACTTGTGGAAAGTAGGTTGATTAACCACGAAGTTAATGATTTATTTTCTGCTTTGTCGTTTTTTAACACCCAGACTCTTTCAGGTACTCAGGCCCCTAGCTTCATGCTTGAAGTTGGTAGATTTTATGTGCATCTACACCATTCTCTAAATATTTTGAACTATTATGTATCCCGTCATATGTTAAAAAATAATTGATTTAGGACAGAATTGATTACCCAGCAGGAAAAGTCTTTGGAGAAGTCATATACGCACCATCATTTTCACACTTTTATATATATATTATTTTAATATTTAACTTTATTACCTTTTAAGGAAACAAAATTTAAAAATACTTTCAACACCCAATATATTGTTAGGAAATATCTATAATCATAAGTTTCATACATTATTCCAAAAATCACACAATAAATATGTATTATATCGTTTTACTGCTACTTGCCATTTAGGGAACAATACAGTGTTCATTTAGTCTATAAAATTTTTAAAAGATTTTGAAGACAAATTAGGGATAAGTTATTCTTGGTTGAAGGAACAGAGAGGATTATAAGCATTAACTGATCATCCATAACTCTAGGACCACTTTCCCCCAAATAAATCTGATGTTAAAATATGAAAAAATCATTAAGCAGGATGTTTTAATGTATATATTATGAACAGAAAAATGTCTGATTTCTGCAGAGTTCAATTTATAATAGAATATGATTAACTTAATAATATACTTAGTACTATGAAAGATGTAAAGAAGCGTGCCTGCTTTCAAGGAAGTTAAAATCTAGTAAGTCATACTATGTACATATATGTGTGTGTATGCACATCTGTCTTTGTGTCTGAATTTGATTCTTGTGTTTTTTCTGTGTAGATTTAGAGAGCATATGGTAATTACTAAATAATAGTTATATGTATAGGATTCAGAATTTTAAAACAAATTTATGATTATTTTCTTTTTATGATTATTTTCAAAGGTTGTGTGATTTATGGCTTTGATTATAGACTCAGTGTGACAATGTGAAATAAAAATTGTCAAAAAATTTGAAGCAAACATATGTTCTTTAAATAGCAGATAATTGAGAGAAAAGAGATTTGATAATATTCCCTAATTTCCTGCCAAACAATTATTACTTACTGTTTATTTTTATTCATCATTATTTTATGATTTAGCTTTTTTTTTAAAAAAAATGTACCCAGTTTAAACTATAATGTCTGGGATTTCTTTTATAATAGTTCCTGCAAATAAAGGCTTGGGAGATATTAATCCAGTATGGAAAAGTCTTGAAAACTGTTCAGAAGATAGAAGTCCATTAAATAATTCTATTTTTTATGCTTTTGAACATTTTCATAGTAAAATTTTAAACATTTTGCATTTAACTTATTTACTCATATTTAACTATGCTTTGAGTATCTGCTGTATGAAAAGTAATAAATGCTAACAATACTTGAGCTTTCACTCTCTATGAGACACTGTTTCACTTGAATTTACCTGTATAAATAAATTTAATCCTCACAACAACTCTACGGGCTAGGTACTGTTATCACCCATATTTCAGTGGGGAGAGCACTGAGGTACTGTGTAGTCAGAAAATGTGCCGAAGATCACACTCTTAAAAGGAGTAGAAATTTCAGCCTTGACAGTCCAGTGTCAGGACTTATAACCTCACTCTCTATGCTGTGCAGGTACTCTGTGAACCTCAGTCTCTGTGCTGTGCAGGTACTCTGTGAATAAAGCAAGACAACTGTTAAAAAGAAAAAAATTTAAAAAGCACATTTCTTGATTCAAAGGATTTATATTTTGATAGGTGGATAAAATTAATAGAATACAAGATGAGAAGCAGTAGGTGCCGTGAGCAAGTTACATAAGACGTTGTGGACAATTCCATGAGAGGCAAGTTCTTTTAGGCTGCAAGTAAATCCAGAAGCCTTCCCAGATGAAGTAGCATTTGAAATGTAGCTTAGAGATGGAAAGAGAGCCTTCCAGGTACGGAAACCCAGAAACTAGCACTCACACGGATAGGGTAGGGAGGTGGAGGTCATGAAATGTGTACTATAATTGTATCAATTCTAAATCTGACTCTGAATAGTTAGTTATATATGGCCAACAATAAAATGCATTTTTTTCTGCTTCATTTTTTGGAGTTAAAATTCAACGTGATAGGCTCAAAGGAGAAGTATTAGCAGCATCCAATATCTTGGAATGAATATGTCCCCTGGTCATAAATCAGTACATCCTGGATCAGAGAGGATCACATCTTTTTAGCCAAATCAGTCTAAAAATACAGAATGACTTCTAGGCCAAGAAGACATGATCCTAACCTATCAAAGTTAATAATTTGTTTAAAAAAATAATGTGGATGAATTCAAAGGCAGGTGGGTCAGTAAGTAAAGCATAGACAAGTGGGGCAAGGATTGGTGGCACCCACGTAATAATTACATACTTAGATGGCACATCGGCCCAAGTACCAGGCATGTGGGGTCTTTTGCTAAGTGCAAATGCACTTATGCTTGTGGTAGATGGTATTATTGTTCACAAGGATTCACTCTCTTCACTTCTGTTATATGGTGTGTATTACTTTTATGCCCCGTCGATTTGGGGTTTGGTCGTGTGCCCTGCTTCAGCTAGTGGAATATGAGCAGGCAATTTGATAGGACATCTGAGCACAAACTTTTAGACACATTGTAACTTTCTGTCCCTCTTTGCAAAAATAGTGTGTGCCAGAATAGAAGAAGCTTAAATGAGAGGCCAGGAGAGCAGCCTCTTAGATCTGCCTGAGCTAACTAACGCAGTCTCAGTTTTGGCAATAGTCGTCCTAGTCTCAACATTGACTTTACGATTTTTATCTTCTGATAACTATTCAGCAGCGATCTTCTAGATGAAATTTGAATGCCTATGTAGTGCGCCATACCAAACAAGCATTTAATCCTCCTGAGTGTCTAATTTCATATTATTCATTCAATTTATTAGCAAATATTTATTAGGCAGCTAACGTGTGCCTGGAGATGCACTGGGTGCTTGCGGTACTTCATTGAACAAGACAAAGATCCCTGCCTTGTCGTGCTTTTATTTCTTAATGAATAATTTGGAATTTTTATTTTATATGTGATTCAAAAAAGTGCAATTAATGTATGTTGTTTGATGCAGGCTTATGCATACTCGTGTACAATGATACTCCCCCTTGAGCAGTACTAACTGCCGGCAACATCGTAAGAAGGCAGCTCTAAATAGCACAGGTTTCCTTCCCGTTAGGCAGTGGTCTTCAAACCATTTGGCATCAGTGAATTTTGAAAAACTATGTACCTCTTTATCCTTTTAAAAATGTGGCATGTAAACACTTTAATTCAAGATGAGATAGTTGCAGGTTGGTTTTTAGTCTTCCAAAAGCATTCAGTGAGATCCAAAACCCAGAGCAATTCACCGCCCACAATCATTCACATAAAAATGTGCGACAAGACTGTGTTTAACGGTTGAATATTTAGCATCTTCCCTCTCTCTCTCTCTGAACCCCTATTTCCATTTTGTTTCCCTTATGTTTATCATGAGGTGATTTATGTTTGAATATCTTTTGAATATCTTTTGAGGTCACCTTATCATTTATTTACAAATTATGTATATACATTTTTTTCTCTAATCTTGCCTGTAGTGATTTCTATTTTTATTTACATCTGGAAGCCACTGGCTCTTTTCCATGAATCTTTGCTAATTTTCATAAGTAACTTTAATATAAATTATCTACAAGTAACTGTATACGTTTAAAGTGTATTATTTGGTGGGTTTTGAAGGTGTACGCATCTGTGAAACTAAATCCACAGTCAGGGTTCAGGTCATTTCCACCAGCCGTGATGTTTTCCCACCTCCCTCCTGAAGTTTCTTCCCCCATCCAGGAAACCTCTTGCCCCAGGAAACCACTGGTCTGTCTTCTGCAGCTATAGATTAGTTTGCTTTACCTAGAATTTCATATAAATAGAATCATATGACGTGTACTCATTTTTTCAGCATATTTTTGAGATTCATTTATATTGTGTGTATATCAAGAGCTCCTTTCTATTTATTTATTGCTGAGTAATATTCCATTGTATGGATATACTACATATTATCTACCCACTTACCTGATAATTATCTGCTGTTATAAATAAAAATGCCTTCATGCCAACACTTGACATTATCATCTTTTAAAATTTTAGTCATCTAATTGTGTAGTTATATCACATTGTGATTCTAATGTGCAAATTCTTTTTGACTAAGAATACAGAATATCTTTTCATACACTAAATGGCCATTTTTACATCTTCTTATATAAATTGTTCAGATCTTGTATCCATTTTCCAACTGAGTTGATGGTTTTAGTGTTGAGTTTCAAGAGATCTTTGTACATTCTAAATACACATTCCTCATCAGCTGTGATTTACAAATTCTTGCTCTCAGTGTATGCCTTGTCTTTTCATTTGTGAAATGGTGTCTTACGACAGGAAAGACTTCTTTGTTTATTTTTAATAATTGGAAAAAGTCCAATTAATAATTTTTAACTCATATTTTTTTTACTCTAAAAGATTTTTGCCTACTTCAATGTCACAAGGTTTCTTTTAGAAGTTTATAGTTATATCTCTTATGATATACATGATCAGTACTCAAATTTGTATGGTATAAAGTAGAAGTCATGTCTCATCTTTTTCCCCATAGGGAAACTCAGTTGTTACAGCACAATTTGTTTAAAAGATTTTCTTTTCTCCATTGATTTATCCTGGCACTTTGGTCAAACGTTATTTTACCATATATGTGTGGGTCTAGTACTGACTCTATATTATGCTCCATTGCTCTAAATCAGTGATCTTTCACCAGTACCACACTGTCTTAATGAATAACTGTACTCTATAATAAGTATGGAAATCAAGTAATGTGAGTTCTCCAACTTTACTGGTGTCCCCCTCTGCCACCCCTTCCTTCTCCTCCTCGTCCTCTTCATCCTCCTTTAATTGCTTTGGCTTCTGTAAGTTATTTCCATTATTTTATGAGTTTTAAAACAGCTTGTCAGGCTTCCCTGGTGGCGCAGTGATTGAGAATCTGCCTGCCAATGCAGGGGACATGGGTTCGAGCCCTGGTCCGGGAAGATCCCACATGCCGCGGAGCAACTAGGCCCGTGAGCCACAACTACTGAGCCTGCGCGTCTGGAGCCTGTGCTCCCAACAAGAGAGGCCACGATAGTGAGAGGCCCGCGCACTGCGATGAAGAGTGGCCCCCCCTTGCCGCAACTAGAGAAAGCCCTCGCACAGAAATGAAGACCCAACACAGCCAAAAATAAAATAAATAAATAAATTAAAAAATTTATTAAAAAAAAAAAAACAGCTTGTCAGTTTCTTTAAAAAAGCCTGCTGGAAGCTTGACTGAGATTGCACTGAACTTATATTGGGTGGGCAAAAAGGTTTTTTCCAGTAGAATGGCTCTAGTAGCAGTTAGTTGTCTTTAACTTCATTTGAAACAATTTCGTTAGATTGTATGTGACAGCTGTCACATCAGCGTGCATTTAAAAAAAGACTTATCAAAATTGGTGAATTTTTGTGTAGCCATTTTAATATTGAAGATGGAAGAAAAAAAGTAACATTTTTGGCATATTATGCTTGATTATTTCAAGAAAGGTGAAAATGCAACTGAAACACACAAAAAAAGATTTATGCAGTGTATGGAGAAGGTGCTGTGACTGATCGAACATGTCAGAAGTGGTTTGTGAAGTTTTGTGCTGGAGATTTCTCGCTGGACAATGCTCCACGGTTGGGTAGACCAGTTGAAGTTGATAGAGATCAAATCGAGACATTAATTGAGAATAATCAACGTTATACCATGTGGGAGAGAGCCGACATACTCCAAATATCCAAATCAACCATTGAAAATCATTTGCACCAGCTTGGTTATGTGAATTGCTTTGATGTTTGGGTTCCACATAAGTTCAGTGAAAAAAACCTCTTGACAGTATTTCCGCATGATATTCTCTACTTAAATGTAACGAAAACATTCTGCTTTAAAAAAAATTGTGACGGGCAATGAAAAGTGGATACTGTACAACAATATGGAATGGAAGAGATCGTGGGGCAAGTGAAATAAACCACCACCAACCACACCAAAGGCTGGTCTTCATCTGAAGAAGGTGATGTTGTGTATATGGTGGGATTGGAAGGGAGTCCTCTATTATGAGCTCCTTCTGGAAAACCAAACGATTAATTCCAAAAAGTACTGCTCCCAGTTAGACCAACTGAAAGCAGCACTAGATGAAAAGCGTACAGAATTAGTCAAGAGAAAATGCATAATCTTCCATCAGGTTAACGCAAGACCCCATGATTCTTTGATGACCAGGCAAAAGCTGCTACAGCTTGGCTGAGAAGTTCTGATTCATCTGCCATATTCACCAGACATTGCACCTTCATATTTTCATTTATTTTGGTGTTAAAAAATTCTCTTTTTTTTTTTAGTTTATTTTTATTTATTTATTTATTTATTTTTCAATTTTTGAATTTTATTTATTTTTTTATACAGCAGGTTCTTATTAGTCATCAATTTTATACACATCAGTGTATACAGGTCAATCCCAATGGCCCAATTCAGCACACCACTATCCCCATCCCCCCACAGCTTTCCCCCCTTGGTGTCCATATGTTTGTTCTCTACATCTGTGTCTCTATTTCTGCCCTGCAAACCGGTTCATCTGTACCATTTTTCTAGGTTCCTCATACATGCGTTAATATACGATATTTGTTTTTCTCTTTCTAATTTCCTTCACTCTGTATGACAGTCTCTAGATCCATCCACGTCTCAACAAATGACTCAGTTTCGTTCCTTTTTATGGCTGAGTAATATTCCATTGTATATACGTACCACAACTTCTTTATCCATTCGTCTGGCAATGGGCATTTAGGTTGCTTCCATGACCTGGCTATTGTAAATAGTGCTGTAATGAACATTGGGGTGCATGTGTCTTTTTGAATTATGGTTTTCTCTGGGTGTATGCCCAGTAGTGGGATTGCTGGATCATATGGTAATTCTATTTTTAGTTCTTTAAGGAACCTCCATAGTGTTCTCCATAGTGGCTGTATCAATTGACATTCCCACCAACAGTGCAAGAGGGTTCCCTTTTATCCACACCCTCTCCAGCATTTGTTGTTTGTAGATTTTCTGATGATGGCCATTCTGACTGGTGTGAGGTGATACCTCATTGTAGTTTTGATTTGCATTTCTCTAATAATTAGTGATGTTGAGCAGCCTTTCATGTGCTTCTTGGCCATCTGTATGTCTTCTTTGGAGAAATGTCTATTTAGGTCTTCTGCCCATTTTTGGATTAGGCTGTTTGTTTCTTTAATATTGAGCTGCATGAGCTGTTTATATATTTTGGAGATTAATCCTTTGTCTGTTGATTCGTTTGCAAATATTTTCTCCCATTCTGAGGGTTGTCTTTTCATCTTGTTTATGGTTTCCTTTGCTGTGCAAAAGCTTTTAAGTTTCATTAGGTTCCATTTGTTTATTTTTGTTTTTATTTCCATTACTCTAGGAGGTGGATCAAAAAAGATCTTGCTGTGATTTGTGTCAAAGAGTGTTCTTTCTATGTTTTCCTCTAAGAGTTTTTTAGTGTCCAGTCTTACATTTAGGTCTCTAATCCATTTTGAGTTTATTTTTGTGTATGGTGTTAGGGAGTGTTCTAATTTCATTCCTTTCCATGTAGCTGTCCAGTTTTCCCAGCACCACTTATTGAAGAGACTGTCTTTTCTCCACTGTATATTCTTGCCTCCTTTGTCGTAGATTAGTTGACCATAGGTGCGTGGGTTTATCTCTGGGCTTTCTATCTTGTTCCATTGATCTATGTTTCTGTTTTTGTGCCAGTACCATATTGTCTTGATTTCTGTAGCTTTGTAGGATAGTCTGAAGTCAGGGAGTCTGATTCTTCCAGCTCCATTTTTTTCCCTCAAGACTGCTTTGGCTATTCGGGGTCTTTTGTGTCTCCATACAAATTTTAAGATATTTTGTTCTAGTTCCGTAAAAAATGCCATTGGTAATTTGATAGGGATTGCATTGAATCTGTGGATTGCTTTGGGTAGTATAGTCATTTTCACAATATTGATTCTTCCAATCCAAGAACATGGTATATCTTTCCATCTGTTGGTATCATCTTTAATTTCTTTCATCAGGGTCTTATAGTTTTCTGCATACAGGTCTTTTGTCTCCCTAGGTAGGTTTATTCCTAGGTATTTTATTCCTTTTGTTGCAATGGTAAATGGGAGTGTTTCCTTAATTTCTCTTTCAGATTTTTCATCATTAGTGTATAGGAATGCTAGAGATTTCTGTGCATTAATTTTGTATCCTGCAACTTTACCAAATTCATTGATTAGCTCTAGTAGTTTTCTGGTGGCATTTTTAGGATTCTCTATGTACAGTATCCTGTCATCTGAAAACAGTGACAGTTTTACTTCTTCTTTTCCAATTTGTATTCATTTTATTTCTTTTTCTTCTCTGATTGCCGTGGCTAGGACTTCCAAAACTATGTTGAATGATAGTGGTGAGAGTGGACATCCTTGTCTTGTTCCTGATCTTAGAGGAAATGCATTCAGTTTTTCACCATTGAGAATGAAGTTTGCTGTGGGTTTGTCGTATATGGCCTTTATGATGTTGAGGTAGGTTCCCTCTATGTGCACTTTCTGGAGAGTTTTTATCATAAGTGGGTGTTGAATTTTGTCAAAAGCTTTTTCTGCATCTATTGAGATGATCATATGGTTTTTATTCTTCAATTTGTTAATATGGTGTATCACATTGATTGATTTGCGTATACTGTAGAATCCTTGCATCCCTGGGATAAATCCCACTTGATCATGGTGTATGATCCTTTTAATGTGTTGATGGACTCTGTTTGCTAGTATTTTGTTGAGGATTTTTGCATCTATATTCATGAGTGATATTGGTCTGTAATTTTCTTTTTTTATAGTATCTTTGTCTGGTTTTGGTATCAGGGTGATGGTGGCCTCGTAGAATGAGTTTGGGAGTGTTCCTTCTTCTGCAATGTTTTGGAAGAGTTTGAGAAGGATGGGTGTTAGCTCTTCTCTAAATGTTTGACAGAATTCACCTGTGAAACCATCTGGTCCTGGACTTTTGTTTGTTGGAAGATTTTTAATCACAGTTTCCATTTCATTACTTGTGATTGGTCTGTTCATATTTTCTATTTCTTCCTGGTTCAGTCTTGGAAGGTTGTACCTTTCTAAGAATTTGTCCATTTCTTCCAGGTTGTCCATTTTATTGGCATAGAGTTGCTTGTAGTAGTCTCTTAGGGTGCTTTGTATTTCTGCGGTGTCTGTTGTAACTTCTCCTTTTTCATTTCTAATTTTATTGATTTGAGTCCTCTCCCTCTTTTTCTTGATGAGTCTGGCTAATGGTTTATCAATTTTGTTTATCTTCTCAAAGAACCAGCTTTTAGTTTTATTGATCTTTGCTATTTTTTTCTTTGTTTCTATTTATTTCTGCTCTGATCTTTATTATTTCTTTCCTTCTTCTTCCTTTGGGTTTTGTTTGTTCTTCTTTCTCTAGTTCCTTTAGGTGTAGGGTTAGATTGTTTACTTGAGATTTTTCTTGTTTCTTGAGGTAGGCTTGTATAGCTATAAACTTCCCTCTTAGAACTGCTTTTGCTGCATCCCATAGGTTTTGGATCATCATGTTTTTGTTGTCATTTGTCTCTAAGTATTTTTTGATTTCCTCTTTGATTTGTTCCGTGATCTCTTGGTTATTTAGTAATGTACTGTTTAGTCTCCATGTGTTTGTGTTTTTTACATTTTTCCCCTGTAACTGATTTCTAATCTCATAGCGTTGTGGTCAGAAAAGATGCTTGATATGATTTCAATTTTCTTAAATTTACTGAGGCTTGATTTGTGACCCATGATGTGATCTATCCTGGCGAATGTTCCGTGCGCACTTGAGAAGAAAGTGTAATCTGCTGATTTTGGATGGAATGTCCTATAAATATCAATTAAATCTATCTAGTGTATTGTGTGATTTAAAGCTTGTGTTTCCTTATTTATTTTCATTTTGGATGATCTGTCCATTGGTGTAAGTGAGGTGTTAAAGTCCCCCACTATTATTGTGTTACTGTCGATTTCCTCTTTTATAGCTGTTAGCAGTTGCCTTATATATTGAGGTGCTCCTATGTTGGGTGCATATATATTTATAATTGTTATATCTTCTTCTTGGACTGATCCCTTGATCATTATGTAATGTCCTTCCTTGTCTCTTGTAACATTCTTTATTTTAAAGTCTATTTTATCTGATATGAGTATAGCTACTCCAGCTTTCTTTTGATTTCCTTTTGCGTGGAATATCTTTTTCCATCCCCTCACTTTCAGACTGTATGTGTCCCTAGGTCTCAAGTGGGTGTCTTGTAGACAGCATCTCGATGGGTCTTGTTTTTGTATCCATTCAGTAAGCCTGTGTCTTTTGGTTGAAGCATTTAATCCATTCACGTTTAAGTTAATTATCGATTATGTATGTTCCTATGACCATTTTCTTAATTGTTTTGGGTTTGTTTTTGTAGGTCCTTTTCTTCTCTTGTGTTTCCCACTTAGAGAAGTTCCTTTAGCATTTGTGGTAGAGCTGGTTTGGTGGTGCTGAATTCTCTTAGCTTTTGCTTGTCTGTAAAGCTTTTGATTTCTCCATCAAATCTGAATGAGATCCTTGCTGGGCAGAGTAATCTTGGTTGTAGTTTCTTCCCTTTCATCACTTTAAGTATATCATGCCACTCCCTTCTGGCTTGTAGAGTTTCTGCTGAGAAATCAGCTGTTAACCTTATGGGAGTTCCCTTGTATGTTATTTGTTATTTTTCCCTTCTGCTTTCAAGAATTTTTCTTTGTCTTTAATTTTTGCCAATTTGATTACTATGTGTCTCGACATTTTTCTCCTTGGGTTTATCCTGTATGGGACTCTCTGCGCTTCCTGGACTTGGGTGGCTATTTCCTTTCCCATGTTAGGGAAGTTTTCGACTATAATCCCTTCAAAAGTTTTCTCTGGTCCTTTCTCTCTCTCTCTTCCTTCTGGGACTCCTATAATGCGAATGTTGTTGCGTTTAATGTTGTCCCAGAGGCCTCTTAGGCTGCCTTCATTTCTTTTCATTCTTTTTTCTTTATTCAGTTCCACAGCAGTGAATTCCAGCATTCTGTCTTCCACGTCACTTATCCGGTCTCCTGCCTCAGTTATTCTGCTATTGATTCCTTCTAGTGTAGTTTTCATTTCAGTTATTGTATTGTTCATCTCTGTTTGTTTGTTCTTTAATTCTTCTAGGTCTTTGTTAAACATTTCTTGCATCTTCTCGATCTTTGCCTCCATTCTTTTTCCGAGGTCCTGCATCATCTTCACTATCATTATTCTGAATTCTTTTTCTGGAAGGTTGCCCATCTCCACTTCACTTAGTTGTTTTTCTGGGGTTTTATCTTGTTCCTTCATCTGGTACATAGCCTTCTGCCTTTTCATCTTGTCTGTCTTTCTGTGAATGTGGTTTTTGTTCCATAGGCTGCAGGATTTTAGTTCTTCTTGCTTCTGCTGTCTGCCCCCTTTAGAAAATTCTCTTAATGGAAAAAATTTCAATTCCCTGGAAGACTGTAAAAGGCACCTGGAACAGTTCTTTGCTCAAAACAATAAAAAGTTTTGGGAATATGGAATTATGAAGTTGCCTGAAAAATGGCAGAATGTAGTGGAAAAAAGGGTGATTATGATGTTCAATAAAGCTCTTGGTGAAAATGAAAAATGTGTCTTTTATTTTTACTTAAAAACCGAAGGCACTTTTTGGCCAACACAATAGATTCATTTGGAGGAAAAATAGTTTCTTTAAAAATATGTAATCTTCTGATTCATGAACGTAGTGTATTTCTCAATTTATTAAACTCTACTTTCTTTCATGAGTATTTATTGTTTTCTCTGCATTTATTTAAAATTTTTCTGAAATAACACATTTTATAATTCCATGAAAATCATATTGTATTTGTTATTTAAATTTACAATTATTTAGTAATCATAATTGGGTATACTACTGATTTGTGATATTTACATTTAACTCTGTGACTTTGCTAAGCTGTCTTGTTAGTTTCTGCAGCTCTTTTGTAAATATTTTAGGGTATTCTACAAATACAGTCAGGCCAGTTTGAAAGAAAAAACAGTTTCACCCCTTCCTCTCCAATCTGTGTGTCTTTTTAAATATTTGATTTTGTTATTTTATTGGGTAGGAATTTAGTATAATGTGGAATAAATGAGAGAGCTGGCATCCTAACTGTTCATGAGTCTTAGAGGGAAGCACTTAGTTTTTCTTCATTAAATACATTATTAGCTTATTGGTCTTTAATAGATTTCTTTTTAATTTGAGGAAGTCTCTTTCTAGTCATAGTTTACTAGCAGATTCTTTTTTTCATCATGAATGATTAGTGGATTTTTAAAATTTCTTTTTCTGAAACTATTAAGATAATCAAATGGATTGTTTCTTTTTTTTGAAATTGCAGTATAGTTGATTTACAATGTTGTGCCTATCTGCTGTACATCAAAGTGACTCAGTTACACACATATATACATTCTTTTTTTAAATATTCTTTTCCATTATGGTTTATCCCAGGAGATTGGATACAGTTCCCTGTGCTCTACAGTAGGACTTTGTTGTTTTTCCATTCTATATGTAATAGTTTGCATCTGCTAATCCCAAACTCCCAGTCCATCCCTCCCCTCCCGCTTGGCAACCACAAGTCTGATCTCTGTGTCTGTGAGTCTGTTTCTGTTTCGTAGATAGCTTCATTTTTGTCCTATTTTAGATTCCACATATAAGTGATATCATACGGTATTTGTCTTTCTCTGTCTGACCTACTTCACTTAGCATGATAATCTCTAGTTGCACTCATGTTGCTGAAAATGGCATTATTTCATTCTTTTTTATGGCTGAGTAGTATTCCATCGTATATACATACCACATCTTCTTTACCCATTCATCTGTTGGTGGACATTTATGTTGTTTCCATGTTTTGGCTATTGTGAATAGTGCTGCTATGAACATTGGGGTGCATGTATATTTTTGAATTACAGTTTTGTCCAAATATATGCCCAGGAGTGGGATAGCTGGATCATATGGTAGTTCTGTTTTTAGTTTTCTGAGGAACCTCCATATTGTTCTCCATAGTGGCTGCACAAACTTACATACCCACCAACAGTGTAGGAGGGTTCCCTTTTTTTTTTTTAACATCTTTATTGGAGTATAATTGCTTTACAATGGTATGTAAGTTTCTGCTTTATAACAAAGTGAATCAGCTATACATATACATATATCCCCATATCTCCTCCCTCTTGCCTCTCCCTCCCACCCTCCCTATCCCACCCCTCTAGGTGGTCACAGAGCACCAAGCTGATCTCCCTGTGCTATGCGGGTGCTTCCCACTAGCTATCTATTTTACATTTGGTAGTATATATAAGTCCATTTCACTCTCTCACTTCGTACCAGCTTACCCTTCCCTTTCCCCCTGTCCTCAAGTCCATTCTCTACATCTGTGTCTTTATTCCTGTCTTGCCCCTGTGTTCTTCAGAACCATTTTTTTTTTTTTTTAGATTCCATATGTATGTGTTAACATACGGTATTTGTTTTTCTCTGACTTACTTCACTCTGTTTGACAGACTCTGGGTCCATCCACCTCACTACAAATAACTCAATTTCGTTTCTTTTTATGGCTAATATTCCATTGTATATATGTGCCACATCTTCTTTATCCATTCATCTGTCGATGGACACTTAGGTTGCTTCCATGTCCTGGCTATTGTAAATAGTGCTGCAGTAAACACGTGGTACATGACTCTTTTTGAATTATGGTTTTCTCAGGGTATATGCCCAGTAGTGGGATTGCTGGATCGTATGGTAGTTCTATTTTTAGTTTTTTAAGGAACCTCCATACTGTTCTCCATAGTGGTTGTATCAATTGACATTCCCACCAACAGTGCAAGAGGGTTCCCTTTTCTCTACACCCTCTCCAGCATTTATTGTTTGTAGATTTTTTGATGATGGCCATTCTGACTGGTGTGAGTTGATACCTCATTGTAGTTTTGATTTGCATTTCTCTAATGATTAGTGATGTTGAGCATCCTTTCATGTGTTTGTTGGCAATCTGTATATCTTCTTTGGAGAAATGTATATTTAGGTCTTCTGCCCAGTTTTGGATTGGGTTGTTTGTTTTTTTGATATTGAGCTGCATGAGCTGTTTATATATTTTGGAGATTAATCCTTTGTCAGTTGCTTCATTTGCAAATATTTTTTCCCATTCTGAGGGTTGTCTTTTCATCTTGTTTATGTTTTCCTTTGCTGTGCAAAAGCTTTTAAGTTTCATTAGGTCCCATTTGTTTATTTTTGTTTTTATTTCCATTTCTCTAGGAGCTGGGTCAAAAAGGATCTTGCTGTAACTTATGTCATAGAGTGTTCTGCATATGTTTTCCTCTAAGAGTTTTATAGTGTCTGGCCTTACATTTAGGTCTTGAATCCATTTTGAGTTTATTTTTGTGTATGGTGTTAGGGAGCGTTCTAATTTCATTCTTTTCCATGTAGCTGTCCAGTTTTCCCAGCACCACTTATTGAAGAGGCTGTCTTTTCTCCATTGTATATTCTTGTCTCCTTTATCAAAAATAAGGTGACCATATGTGAATGGGTTTAACCCTGGGCTGTCTATCCTGTTCCATTGATCTATATTTCTGTTTTTGTGCCAGTACCATACTGTCTTGATTACTGTAGCTTTGTAGTAGAGTCTGAAGTCTGGGAGCCTGATTCCTCCAGCTCCGTTTTTCTTTCTCAAGATTGCTTTGGGTGTTCGGAGTCTTTTGTGTTTCCATACAAATTGTGAAATTTTTTGTTCTAGTTCTGTGAAAAATGCCAGTGGTAGTTTGATAGGGATTGCACTGAATCTGTAGATTGCTTTGGGTAGTATAGTCAGTTTCACAATATTGATTCTTCCAATCCAAGAACATAGTATATCTCTCCATCTGTTTGTATCACCTTTAATTTCTTTCATCAGTGTCTTATAGTTTTCTGCATGCAGGTCTTTTGTCTCCATAGCTAGGTTTATTCCTAGGCGTTTTATTCTTTTTGTTGCAATGGTAAATGGGAGTGTTTCCTTAATTTCTCTTTCAGATTTTTCATCATTAGTGTATAGGAATGCAAGAGATTTCTGTGCATTAATTTTGTATCCTGCTACTTTACCAAATTCATTGATTAGCTCTAGTAGTTTTCTGGTAGTCTCTAGGATTCTCTATGTATAGTATCATGTCATCTGCAAACAGTGACAGCTTTACATCTTCTTTCCGATTTGGATTCCTTTCATTTCTTTTTCTTCTCTGATTGCTGTGGCTAAAACTTCCAATACTATGTTGAATAATAGTGACGAGAGTGGACAACCTTGTCTTGTTCCTAATCTTAGTGGAAATGGTTTCGGTTTTTCACCATTGAGAACATACTATTTGTTATTTGTAAACTTTTTAATGATACCCATTCTGACAGGTGGGTGGTACCTCACTGTAGTTTTGATGTGCCTTTCTCTAATAGTTAGTGATGTTGAGCATCTTTTCATGTGCCTACTGGCCATGTGTATGTCTTCTTTGGAGAAATGTCTATTTAGGTCTTCTGCCCATTTTTCAGTTGGGTTGTTTGTTTTTTTGTTGTCGAGTTATATGAGCTGATTGTATATTTTGGAGATTAAGCCCTTGTCGGTCACATCATTTCCAAGTACTTTCTCCCATTCCATAAGTTGTCTTTTATGTTTGTTTGTTTGTTTTATGGTTTCCTTTGCTGTACAAAAGCTTGTAAGTTTGATTAGGTCGTATTTGTTTATTTTTGTTTTTATTTCTATTGCCTTGGGAGACTGACCTAGGAAAACATTGGTATGATTTATGTTAGAGAATGTGTTGCCTACGCTCTCTTCTAGGAGTTTTATGGATTGTTTTTTATCTTATTAGTTTGGTGAGTTATATTAATTTATTTTGAATGCTAAATTAACATGTATTCCTGGAAGAACCTCTGCTTGGCCATTATACATTATATTTTTAATATATTGTTGAATTTGCTAATGTTCTCTTTAAAAAATTACATCTAATATTCATAACGGATATGATATTTGTATCTTCTTTTTTATAATGCTTTGTCTAGCTTTGTTATCAGAGTAATAGTGGCCTCATAAAATGTGATGGGAAGGATTTCTTTTTCTTCTATTTTCAACAGAATTTTAATACCATTTGTGTAATATTAACATTATTTCTTTAATATTTGATTGATTTCATCTGTGAAACCCAACTTGTCTGGAATTCTTGGTAAAGTTTTTTTTTTTATAGATATAATGTTAAAACTATTCAAATTTCTATTTCTTCTTATGTTCAAATGTTTATAATAGGGGATTAGGAGTGTTCTTCCCTAAATTCATGTGTGGGCCCACTTAGAATCAGTTTCTATTGACTCTCTTCCTGGATTTGTGTCATACTTTGCTGTTTCTTGGAATGGCTAAAATTTTTAAAAAAATTTCCAGCTGCTATTCCAATCATAAACTCTCATTTCTGGTACTTTGCCCGTGTAAAACTATATTTTGTTTGTTTGTTTGTTTTTGTTTTTATTGAGTTATAGTTGATTTACAGTGTTGTGTTAGTTTCACGTATACAGTACAGTGATTCAGTTGTGTGTGTGTGTGTGTGTATTCTTTTTCATATTCTTTTCCATTACGGTTTATTACAGGATACTGAATATAGTTCCCTGTGCTATACAGTAGGTCCTTGTTGTTAATCTATTTTATATGCAGTTGGGTGTATCTGTTAATCTCAAACTCTTAATTTACCCCTTCTCCACCCCTTTTCCCCTTTGGTAACCATAAATTTGTTTTCTATGTCTGTGAGTCTGTTTCTATTTTGTAAATAAGTTCATTTGTATCATATTTTAGATTCCACATATAAGTGATATCATATAATCTTCTTCTGCTGATTCGCATCATTGAAGGGGGTTTGAGAAGATCTGTAATCCAAAAGCCACAAATTCAGGACTGAAAGCCTCAAACTCACACATTTCTTACTATTTTAAGAGCTGTTTTTTCAGAGCAAAATTTCCTGCAGCCTCTGTCTGATTTTGGATAATTTCTACTGCCTTTACATAGTTGAATTTTTATTTCATCTGGTTCTATAATTGTTATCTATTATAATTTTTATCTAACGTGGTTGAGTCTACACAACTCTTTTACTGGGACACCATTCCTTGACGTTCTCTCTTTATGCATTGAAATTTAATTATTAAAAATCCTATGGGGGCTTCCCTGGTGGTGCAGTGGTTGAGAATCTGCCTGCCAATGCAGGGGACACGGGTTCGAACCCTGGTCTGGGAAGATCCCACATGCCATGAAGCGACTAGGCCCGTGAGCCACAATTGCTGAGCCTGTGCTCCACAACAAGAGAGGTCACGATAGTGAGAGGCCCACGCACCACGATGAAGAGTGGCCCCCACTTGCCGCAACTAGAGTAAGCCCTCGCACAGAAATGAAGACCCAACACAGCCAAAAATAAATATAAATAAATTAAAAATAAATCCTGTGAATGTAATCCTCTAAGTATTAAAATTGTTTCTTCTTTAAGGAGATTTCCTTAGAGTAATAGTGCACGATTTGTCAAAAACATAAATATTTTCAAGTATATTGTAATATAATGAGATAAATTATTTTCTCAGGTCCCCATGGGTGAATGTTTCTGGTGGCTGGAATGAGAGAGTAATAGCATACATTCTGGTTTTTTTAAAATAGGTGTAAGCTTTGCAAAGCATATTCAGATAAGTATTTTGGTAGGAATGGGAGAAGTTTTTTTTACAAGAATATAATTCAATTCTGTGAAGCTCTGATTAATATGAACATTGTGATGTATCACCAAAATATTTATCAGTTTATTAGTTGACAAATTTGGTTCAGAAGGATTTGCTCTTCAATCATTATAATCATTCATCTCAATTTCTAGTAAATACACCAAAAAGCAAGACCTCTCTAATGACTATTAATTTTGTTCTTAGTACTTTCTTAGATATATCTTGTTGTCAGAGTTAAAATTAAACATAACTGGGGAAAGGCAACTCTGTAAACAGGAAAATTTTTAGTCAAATTGCTTCTGTCACCTGGTATCAAAGACCTATATTATTTATACCAATGTTCAATTTTCTTGGTTATCTTTAAGTCCCTTGAAAAGACTAGACAAATTGACAGAAGTCAGACACTGTAGAAGTATTAGATGTATTAGTCGCTAAATGTCATGTTTGAAAATAATTAAGTTTATAATTTAGACTTTCACAGAATTAGAACAGCAGTGCACATCTGCAAGAAAGTAATTAATCTTAATCTGATGAAGCTGGTTTTCCAAATTCCTAGGCATTAGTCCCAGACTGCATTGAGGGATATTTTGCCCTATATCTGTACATAAGTTGATATTCTTAAAATGAAGGACTCTGTACTTTGCAGACATTGATAATAAGGATGTGAGTAGCTACTGGGTCATTGAAAAGTTCCGGGATTACAAGTCATGGTAATAATTATTGCTAAGTGAATTTGTTTCCTATAAAATTCACCTGTTTCTGTTATGTTGATCTAAACCTAATAAGTATGTGGTTGAAACTTGTATGTGAAGAGTCACAATGAATAAGGAGACATACACAGAACAGAAGCCCTGGATTGACGGGGTACAACACAAACATGTGACAGGGAACCTCAGGAGTGTGGGGACCAGCTCTGAAAAGCCACTCTTTTTAAGGCCTATTTCACATCTTCATTCCCTCCAGCCCCTGCCCTACACTCTCCACCCTTCTTCCAGTTTTAGCTGAAGCTGCTCTCATTGTTTCCTTGAGGAAACACCCATTAATGCAAATAGATAAGAACTTTTTCATCCATTCGCCATGCGCAGCCCTACCCTGTGTCTTCCTCACCCCCTTAGCGATGCTCACTGCTCCTAACCTGGCACCTTTCCACATCTGTATCCAAGCACTTGACTTGTACCTTCTTTCTCACTTACACGAGGTCTTTAATCTGGAAATTATCCCATTTCTGCTCAACATCATCATTTTATTCCCTTAATATTTCCATCAGCTGCAAAACACGTTATAGCAACTCTCATTTTAGAAAGCAAGCGACCAACCAAACAGAAAACAGCTTCCCTTGACTCCCCGTTCCCCTCCAGCCACATCTCCGTTTTCCTTCCCCCAAAGTTGGGAAGCTCCTTCCCAGGGTCCTCCATCCCCCTCTTTCCTCTTTCCTCTCATTTCAGTCAGCCCCTGCCCCCAACCCTGAAGCTGCTCTTGTCGTGAACAGTGGTCCTCTTTGCAAAGCTAGTGGCCTGGTCTCTCTTCTCATCTATTGGGAATGGTTGCCTTACCCCGTTTTGGATGCCTGTTTTTCTCTTGCTCTTGGAGGGCCACTGTCTCCTGGTTTTACTCTGACTCTGCACTGGTTGCACTTTCTCAGTCTCCTGTTCTGGAAATTCCTTCTCTTCCCAACTTCTGTATTTGGAAATGTTCCCAGGATTAGTCTTTGTTCCTTTTCTGTTTCTATGTAAACACTTGTTCTAAATGATCACATTTAATCCCTGAGCTTGAAAGCCATCCCTCTACTTAGGAATCCCAATTTTACATCTTGTCCCTGAGCTCCAAAATGTTTATTCAGCACCCTCATTTGACCATCTAAAATGTATCAAATAGGACCGTACCTTTTCTTCACATCACTGCAGACCTGCCCTTCCACGTGAGTCAGGGCCACCACGATCCACCCACAACCCACCGAGCTGCTCAAGCCGAAAATCTCCGTCTCACCCTTCGAAGCCTTTGTCTACCTCGAGTCACCCGCAGGTCCTGTTGGCTCTGCCTTTACGATGCACCCTGAATAGGATCACTGTATCCTCATCCACCATGGCCACCTAATCCCAGCTAGACTTCTGCACACACAGCCTCCCAGAGCTGCTTTGATGCTGTAGTTTACTGTACAGGGTCCATTCTCCACACAGGACCCAGAGTGAGTCAGATCCATCGCTCATCCCTTCAGAATCCTTCACTGCATTCTGACATTTCAGATAAAACCCGGACTTCTTCCCCAGTCATGCAAGGCTGTACGTGGCCTGGCCCTGACTGCCTTTCTGCCCTCTTGTCCGCCTCTTCTCCCACAGTTCATTCTTCCCAGACTAAAGGCCGTCTCCCTGAGGTCCTGCAGACACCAAGCTCACCACTTACTCAAAACCTTAACACTGGGCTTCCCTGGTGGCGCAGTGGTTGGGAGTCTGCCTGCCAATGCAGGGGGCATGGGTTCGAGCCCTGGTCTGGGAAGATCCCACATGCCGCAGAGCAACTAGGCCCGTGAGCCACAACTACTGAGCCTGCGCGTCTGGAGCCTGTGCTCCGCAACAAGAGAGGCCGCGATAGTGAGAGGCCCGCGCACCGCGATGAAGAGTGGCCCCCGCTTGCCACAACTAGAGAAAGCCCTTGCACAGAAACGAAGACCCAACACAGCCAAAAATAAATAAAAAACAAAAAAAACCCCTTAACATAGGGCATTTAAACTTGCTCTTCATTTATGTAGACCCTTCCCTGTCTGCATGTTTTGACCAGGGTGGCTCTTTCTTCTTATCTAGAGCTCTGCTTAAATATTGCTTCCTTAGAAAAATATCATACCTGGCCAACCTGTCTTTTAAAAAAAGTTTTTTTTTTTATTGAAGTATAGTTGATTTACAGTGTTGTGTTAAATACTGCTGTACAGCAAAGTTATTCAGGTGTACATATATATATATATATATACACATTCTTTTTTAAAATATTCTTTTCCATTATGGTTTATCACAGGATATTGGATATAGTTCCCTGTGCTGTACAGTAGGACCTTGTTGTTTATTCATCCTATATATCATGGTTTGCATCTGCTAACCCCAAACTCCCACTCCATCCCTCCCCCACCCTCTCCCCTTTAGGCCAACCTGTTTTTAATAGACCCTTCCTCTTGCATCACTATGTCTACCTTTATTCTGTTTTCTTCTTCACATCTTCTGTAGTGGGAATGATAGTTTTTCCTTTATTTTTTAAAATGTGTCTCTACCACTAAAATAAACTCTGTGAGGCTAGAACATTTCTTGGTCTTGTTCACACCATACTCACAGAACGTAACATATTGTATAAAGTATTTACAGCATCCAAAATAATTTTTGAATGAATGCATTTGATTTTCTAAGAATTTAAACCTGAGAGCAAGGCTGTCAGTCATGTTGGTGGGGCTGTGGCAGTGCTCTCACCCTGAAACATACATACAGATTATCTGTTAATTTAAAGACCAAAGTTATACGTCATCCGAATTCATCTACTTTTCACAAATACTCTTTTCCAGGACTTTAGAAATGTTATTATTGGTCATCCTAGCTAGCAATCTCCGTAACCTCTCTCTTGTAAATCTCAAAATTCTTTCTGAAGCAAAATAGGAAAGGTAACCTGTCCTGAATTGTGTGGCTTATCAATTACAACAATAAATTTTTATTGCATATACCACACTTGTCCTGCTCAAAATGCCATTGTCAGTTTCACATATTGACGAAGAGAATTGCTGTTGAAATCTAAAGTAATTTTTCCTGTAAATTCACATAGAATACGCAATAGGTATCCATGTCATGTATAAATGAACAAAACGTGATTGTAAAAATTCTCTTTATCTCCGCACTTTGGACATAGGCTGATATTTGAAAGCCCATTTAAGGCTCACTGTAATTGGAAATTTGCACTGACCCTTTCCATTTCGTAGCAATAGAATTCACGAACAACAATAACCCATTTTAAATTATTTTTCAAATCAGATCTCCAAATCCTTATAAGAAGAAATTTAATTAAAAGTCAAAGAAAAAAGTAACATACTATAAAATTATTTTCATCACTTTGAAAATTAGTTTCTAGCACATTAGTTATGTATATTAATTTGAAACAAAGTTCACATTTCTGGTATAATAATTTTCATATATTTCACAGAGCTTAGGAGTCAGAGAATCATTATCATTAAAGAAGAAGAAATATTTGTGATGCTAAATTGGCCTCATCTGAAATTAATACTAAAAGCAAGGCATATTAAAAAGTGGTATCACATGTTTCTGGATCATATTTACCTTTTAGTTTATCAATACCTTTTCTTTTGCTTTGAAATGAAAACACATGATGCGCCTTATTCCTGTATGACATGTTTCACCTGGTCATGGGGAGGAGCATGAGCTCTCATGGAGCAAATGTGGCCAAAGTAGAGCCGTAAACTTGATTTAACTTTTCTTGAAATCAGTAAATAAAGCTCATACCGTCGGATGAAAATACTCTGTTTTTAACATACATATGCTAACCTTATCCACTGAAATAAGAAATATAGTTTTGGTAAAATAAGAAATTTCATTTTGATGTGTGACTATGAAGTATTTAAAAAACAGACATGCTAGAATGTATATATCCAAGTGTGTGTGGTCCTTGACCTTGGGAGATTATACGTATACGATGGCAGTGATGCCATGGTTTCAGTGATAAAAGAGAATACTTTTGAGCACCTAATGTGCCAGCTTTCTTCTAAACTCTTCGAATAGTTTAGTTTACTCCTAAAAACAATGCTGTGACGTAGGCATTATTATTAGTCCACAATATAGTTGGGGTTGAATAGACTGAAAACTAGATTCAGATAATCGACTCACAAGAGTGCACAGAGCGCCCTCGTGTAAGGCTTTTAGTGAAGACAAGGGCCCAGAGTGGCAGGGGAGAGGGTTCAGGGAAACAGCAGGCCTGCTCAGCAAGGGCCTCCTCCTCTGCGAGGATGTGACATCTCCAGGCGGAACCATCGTTTGTGCAGTGTATCTTGCTTTGGCAGATTTTGCCAGAAGTTCCTGGTGAGATCTGTATGTCTCTCTGGTTGTGTAGCCAAGCCAGGCTGACTAAGCAGTACCAGCAGCTCTGGGGTTACTGTGGGAGTTATTTGAGGGTTAGTTTGGAAATGCTGCATTTTGACACCCACCCACGATTCTGAAAGGAATTTCATAATACAGCGCTCTGCATTGGGGTTCTTTACCTGCCAGGTGTGTCAAGCCTGTTTTCTGGACTGTATCGCAACCTTATTGGCTAGTACCCAGGAACTGGCAAAAGTCACTTTTGCTGTTGTCTGTGTCCCCTGATGTTGTGAGGAACACCACTTAATTCTGCCCACTGGGCAGGTTTTACTTTTACCTCTTGAGTTAATGTAGCATCATCAGTGCGTCAACAGAGCCCCTGTTCTCTAGATGGAACGTAGGTTGGTCGTCTAGATCGTTGATGACCATCTACAATCCATGCTGCTTGGCACCCTTTGATAATGTGTTACAGGGAGGGGATCACTCTGTCACATCCTTCCATAAGTCCACAGGGAGATGTAGGACCCAAAGGGATGCCAGCCTTCTGTTCATACACGTGCTGAGGACCCCAGTGATCTCCCCATTGGATGTTCTTGAATGCACTATTTCTTTTAAAGATAATGAATTTCATTAAATCTTTCCCTCCACTTCCCTCCGTGTAGTTTGATGATATGACATAACCCACAATGATAGGTATCTCAAGTCTCAAATTTATGTCCTTTATAATGGGAACAATTCCAATTAAGTCCCCAGTAACAATAACAAGCCCAGTCGTTTTCACATGGTGTCCGGGAACTTGCATCAGGTTACTTTCCAGTCTGAATACCAGCGGGTGCCACTGGGTGGCAGCAGCAGGCTTTTGCCAAATGTTCCAGCCAGCTTTTAAGGGACAGTGGGAGAGGGGGGTACAAAGGCTTGATTGTGCTATGGTTCTTTCTTATTTATTTATTTATTTTTGGCTGCATTGGGTCTTCGTTGCTGCGCGCGGGCTTTCTCTAGTTGCAGCAAGCAGGGGCTACTCTTTGTTGCAGTGCACGGGCTTCTCATTGTGGTGGCTTCTCTTGTTGCGGAGCACAGGCTCTAGGTGCACAGGCTTCAGTAGTTGCAGCGCGCGGGCTCAGTAGTTGTGGCTCGTGGGCTCTAGAGTGCAGGCTCAGTAGTTGTGGCACACGGGCTTAGTTGCTCCGCGGCATGTGGAATCTTCCTGGACTAGGGCTTGAACCCGTGTCCCCTGCATTGGCAGGCGGATTCTCAACCACTGCGCCACCAGGGAAGTCCCTGTGCTATGGTTCTTTGAGGGCCTGAAAAAGAACAAAACTGCTGTTTCTCAAAGCCCCACTCAAATTTAGATTTTTTCTCCTTGGTAATTTTATGAATAGGGGCTAATAAATTTCTCATACGTTACATGTGGTTTCTCTAGAAACCAACCAACCTAATCAATTTTAGTGCTCCGTGCTTTGATTTTGGAAATGGCAGGACCAATAACTCATTTTTGGTTGTCGGAAGGATGCCCTAGTCACCCCTGTCCAAGAGATGTCAGGGCATTTCACGGTTTTTGCTGAGCCCTGAACTTTAGTTGGTTTAATCAGTGTCTTCTGGTGTCATATGGCTAACAAGTATCAATACTTCTAATTCAGTTTTAGCTTAGGGACCAGATTGAGAAATACACATATCAATAATGTAATAAATAACTGTACTTTCCAACTGAATCTTTATCTCTAATGGCAAAAATATGTAAAGAACTCATACAACTCAGTAGAAGAAAAAACCAAACAAAGCGATTAAAAAATGGAAAGAGGAACTGAATAGACATTTCCCCAAAGACTTAATTATACAGATGGTCAAGAGGTACATGAAAAAGTGTTCAGCATCACTAATCATCAGGGAAATGCAAATCAAAATCACAGTGAGATATCACCTCACACCTGTCAGAATAGGCCATCATCAAAAAGTCTATAAACAATAAATGCTGCAGAGGGTGTGGAGAAAAGGGAACCCTCCTGCACTGTTGGTGGGAATGTAAATTGATACAGCCACTATGGAGAACAGTATAGAGGCTCCTTAAAAAACTAAGCATTGCCATATGATCCAGCAATTCCCCTCCTGGGTGTGTATAGAAAGGAAATAAAAATGGGATATTGAAGAGATATCTTCTCCCCCATGTTCACTGCAGCATTATTCACAATAGTCATAGTGTGGAAACAACCTGAGCATCTGTCCATGGATGAATGGATAAAGAAGATGTGATATGGAATATCATTATTCAGCCACAAGGAAGAAGGAAACCCTGCCATTTTTGGCAATGTGGATGGACCTTGACAGCATTATGCTAAGTGAAGTATGACAGAGAAAGTCAAATACTGCATGATCTCATGTGTGGAATCTTAAAAAGCTGAGCTCACTGAAACACAGAGTAGGATGGGGATTACCAGGGCTGAGGGTGAGGAAATGGGGAGATGTTGGTCAAAGGTACAAACTTCAAACTTCCAGCTGTAAGGTGAATAATTTCTGGCAAAAGCAGGAAAATTTAAATATCTTCATGAAAACACAGTAAAAGTGTATTTTTCCATCCATCTCACATGAATGCAAATTGGCTTTGAATTTCTTCTTGAGTAGAAATGGAGGGAAAGCATTAGCCAAATTGATCCCAGACCTGCGGTCTCCCTTAGCTTGTCCCCCTGTCTGAATATTTAATGTCACACTGTGCACTCCTTGTGGCTTGGAGGCCATTGTTTTTTAAGATTTTCATCATCTCCAGCTAGTCTCCAGGATTCTTCAGCTTTTCTCACAGACCATTAAACAAGGAATTTGTGGGTATTGATGCACTACTTGTGGCCTGGGGGCCATTGTTTTTTAAGATTTTTATCATCTACAGGGAGTCTCCAGGATTCTTCAGCTTTTCTCACAGACCATTAAACAAGGAATTTGTGGGTATTGATGTCCCTGCCTCTAAAAGAACTTTAATCAAAATTTCTTTTTGCACCTCAGGTGTCCAACCCTGGTTTCTCCTAATTGTTTTAAATTAGCCACTTGAGTGGGCTTAGATAATTGTCAAAGTTCCCATTACCATGCTCCATTAAAAGAGAACAAAGAACAGATTTGCAGGACAGCCTCTTCCCCAATGATTCGGGTGAGATAAGACCTTCCATTCGAACATCATGTCCATCCCAATAATACAGTCTGGTGGGGTGAGACAGCACACAGACACACACACATCTTTTGTTCATAAATCCCTACATTTTAAGCCACACTTTTACCTGTATCTGAAACCGAGCAGGACCCTGTGGGGCTCCTGGGCATGGAAGCCTTTCTGTACCCTGTTTCTTGTTTGTAGGGAATAGACTCCAGCCTCCATGACCTTCCCCGAGTTCCAAATGGCAGGTTCAAACAGCTGCTCATCAGGGAAGGGAGGGGATGCAGAGACAAGGGAGGAACAGTCAGGAAACAATAGTGCAGCCTTGGGGCGGGTCCTGGTGCCCCCTCAAGGGATACACAGAACCATACCTTTGAGCTCTTCTGCAGAACTAAAGCCCCCACCAAATGGAAGATGTTAGAATTCTTCATTCCAGAGAGGGTCACAGTTTGATAACCTTGAGAAGTTCATCAGGAGACCACCCGAGGCCAGATTAAAAGAACGCAGGCCCTGCCCACACCCTGATCCTTACTGGGAACCCTGCCCTTGACATTGCTATAAAACTCCTCCCCAAATCCCCCCAGGTTGGGGCACACAGGTTTTCAGGCAGGAGCCCACTGTGGCCCCCTTTGCCTCGCAAAGCAATAAAGCTCTTCTTTTCTACTTCACCCAAAACTCTGTCTCTGAGATTTGATTTGTCTCTGGTGCACAGAGGCCGAGTTTTCAGCATCAAATTCTTTACACTGGCTCACCACCCTTCCTGATGTAATTTTAGTTGCCTGCGAACTTTTCATCACGTTCTAGTGTGGCACCGTGTCGGGCACCGGTGTCCGGCCGTCTCACCAAAGCCTCTTGTGTCCTCAGGCTGCTCTACCCACATCACTGTGCACAGCCTCGGGCCCCTCACTGGTGGCTGAGCCTTGCGACCTTGGCCCTTCTGTCATTCAGATTCTTTCTTCACCTTTTTTCCACACAATTCTAATTGGCCTTTACTCCAGGAATTATAAATTCCTTTTTGCATTATAATCAGATTTTAGAAAATTCATTAAGGCCAGGGTAACGTGAGCAAATCTGTCCCAGTCTTTTCAGAGCTTGCAGAGTTGGTGATGCAGTAAGATCATCTGATCATTAAAATGAGATGTATAGTGAGTCATTAGAAATTTAGTACTTACACCATGTATTGTGTCCTTTTAATGCTACTTAAAAATTTTTTAAATTAATTAAAATTAGTTTTTAATTAAAATATAGTTGATTTACAATGTTGTGTTAGTTTCTGGTATACAGCAGAGTGATTCAGTTTTATACATATATGTATATACATATATTTATTTATGTATATATATTTTTTCTTTTTTAGATTCTTTACCCATGTAGGTTATTACAAGACACTGAGTAGAGTTCCCTGTGCTCTACGATAGGTCCTTGTTGGTTATCTGTTTTACATATAGTAGTTTGTATCTGCTAACCCCAAACTCCTAATTTATCCCTCCCCGCCTTGCCCCTTAACCATAAATCTGTTTTCTGTGCCTGTGATCAACCTACTGAATACTTAAGATTCAGTTTAAATGTTCTGAGGTACTTTTTACCCCTTTTATCCTTATTTCCTTTCTTTAGAATAACCCTAACCTTCTCTCGTCATTAGCCCCCCACCCCCCTTGCAGTAACCGGGCAAAGAGCCTCCCAGTTTCCCACACCCGAGCCCGTCCCTGCAGCAGTAAAGCCTTACAAGGGGCCAGAGTGGCAGGGGCCTCTTACAGCACAGCACTGACGAGTTAGGAGAAAGTTTAGGACTATTAAAACTAATCAAAGTGACTTGTATTCAGCACACCTCAGTGGCCTCAGAAAGAAGTATTCCACTGAATATCTGAGGGTGGGTTTGGACAATTCTCCTTTCTGGTTTGTGTTATTTACCTTTCCCTTTGCAGAGGTTAACAGATTGGGCGTTGGCCCCTGTATCTACATGATGGCCAAAGCTGCCAGAAGTGAGGGTCCCGAGTACAAACTAGCATGGTTGTCCGTTTGACAGTGCCCCATGCAGGGGAAGCGGCTCTTTGATTTCCACGCAAAACCTTTGATCTCAGTAGAGGTTCAGAAGTGAGTTTGTGACTATCTCCAACGTGGCTTAACCTGTGCAGCTGAATATCCTAGTGTTTCTGTAGTCTCTTGATCCCCTCCCCCGTTGTAAACAGTTAGTGACTTTTGTTCATACAGGGGACGTATTTTGACAAAACAGTTATCTCCCCCGTCCCCTTGGGCGTTACAGGCTGAGCCGCGTGCCACGGTCTATGGCCTTGGACCCCACCCGCTGCTTCTCTTCACTGTCATTTTCTCCCCAAGAGACAGAGGCAGCCAAGGTGCAGAGCTGGGTCAACTCGGAAGTTCATTTAGCTGTTTGCCCCGGGGTTGGGATCTTCCTCTCCCACATCACTGATAGGCATGCACCCTCCCACCATGGGCGCAGCATTTGTGCGACTTCCTGCCAGGGATGGGGGGAGGCGTCGGGGTCCTGAACCCCCCCCAGTCCTTCTTCATTGCTTATTCTCCCAAACAGAGGCGTCGCCATTATTTAAATTATACAGTCTGCCACCTGCACAGATTGCAACCAGTTATGTAATTGAAAGGACGCACAAGAGTGCATGGAACACACACCCAAAAGGTTTTATTTTTTATTTTATTTATTTATTTTATTTTTTAATTGAAGTATAGCCGATTCACAGTGCTGTGTTAATTACTGCTGTACAGCGAAGTGATTCAGTTATACATATATATACAATATATTCTTTTTTTATATTCTTTTCCATTATAGTTTATCAGAGGATTTTGAATATGGTTCCCTGTGCTCTACAGTAGGACCTTGTTGTGTATCCATCCCATATATAAAAGCTTATATCTGCTGACCCTAAGCTCCCACTCCATGCCTTCCCCTCCCCCCTCCCCCTTGGCAACCTCCAGTCTGTTCCCTATGTCTGGGAGTCTGTTTCTGTTTGTGAAACCTTCGATGAAACAGAAACAAAAGGTTTTACTCGAGGCACGAGCAGCGCAGTGGAGAGCGTATGGGAAAGCGTGAGGTCCTGGTCCGGGTGCAGCCTCACCAAGCCTTCTCGTTTGCCCGGGGCACACTTCGTCTGCAGCTTGAACCCTCACGATTGTGTGATGAACTTTCGTTTGGGAAGACGTCCCTAAGTCTCCAGGGGGATGTTTTACACTCCTGATCACATAATCAACAAGGCTGTGTAACAGGAAATACCAGGTGTAAGCCAGAAACAACTTGAACAGTTTGTCGCCACCAGGGAAGTTTTCAACTTTAAATAGCACATTACAAAGTATTAGTTATAACGCCGCCTCCCCTTACCTTGATCAAGAGTCAGTTCCAGACTTCCAGGTGACCCCGAGATAAGCATAGAGGGGGTACGCCTAAAATAACTCTATTTCACACAGGCGGCCTGAGCACGGACGGTCTGGCCACAGGACAGGCAGACCTCAGAGAATTAAACTGCCATGGAAGGTCCTCATGAACAAATATTTTGTTTATTTTTGTTTACTTGTGGATTTTAAAGGAATAAAATAACGTTTATTCATTATCTTTCTTCCTAATCAAATCACAATATATTTTGCCCCTGTTTTGTTCTTGTTAGATATATATTATTCTGTATGTATAGTGGTAATTAGTGAAGTTTATATTTTATGTTTTTACTTAACATATGACACACACACTTTTCATGCTCCAAAGGAAGTTTTATTTTAATTATTTTAATGGCTGAATAATATTCTATCAAATAACTGTACCTTAATTTAGTGTCTAGACTATTGTCATTTTCCCAATTTGCTTTCTATTATAAATATTATTTTAATAAACTAAGCTTTATTTCCTTTTATATTACTTTTAATAAACTTTATTTCCTTTTATATTAGTTCCTTGGGTTAAATTCTTAGAAGTATGATACTAAGTCAAAGAGTACACTTTTTATTTGTGTAAGATAAAACATTTTTATATTATTTTTGAAGTTTTTGCCATCTTATGATTAATAAACTGAATCTATATTCTTTCAAGACACTCTTGCTAGTATGGATTAGTTTCTTTCTAATTAAATATGCATTGAACTATATCTCATTACACTTTTAATTTGCATTTTGAAATTATATTGTGCATGTCAATTTTCCACTTTCACATTGATTTTTACCCTTGTATGAATAGTTCATATGCTTAGCCCATTTTTCTTCACATATTTCTTGCAAATCTGAAGGGGTTCTTTATGTAATACACACCAATAGTGTAATTTATGCCACTGCACCGAATAAATCTGTTGTAAGAGAGTTGCTAGTGAATAAGATGCTCGTTTTTGCCATTAGGTCACCCAGCATGCGTTTGAGCTCTTTCTTGTCCTTCCGTTCTGCAGAGGTGGGTTTGGGATTGTGGGCAGGAGAGAGTCCTGTTTAGAATATTTGTAATCATCATATTTAACCCTATTAGATGGCAAGGAAAGCCTCTCTTTTCCATTTATGACAACAAATGCAACACCTTGGTGGTATATTCCATTGATCCACACGTGGATTTGAGATCATGAAAAGGTGTATTAAATCATGATTAAAATATGATGACACTGACTGGAGGAGGTTAAAGACCAATTGTCCTAACCAGGCTGTGGGGAGAGGAGGGGAGGTGAAGGAAGAGAAGGGGAGGGGAGGGGAGGGGAGGGGAGGGGAGGAGTTCTTGGCTCCCACCGAGTCAGTCACAGTGACCATGGTGTATACAATTGACTAATATCCGTATGTGAGAATCATGACCAACATGGGTGTTTTCAGCTCCATACGGAGAGACAGATTTAAATATTCTGCTAATCTTCATGCAACCCAATGAGATGGGTATGATTATTTCTTCCATTTCACAGAGGAGGAAACTAAGGCACCAAGGAATTGATCAAAGTCAAGAGGTTTATTAATGATGGTACTGGAATATGTCTGGGCAATTTATTTCAGTCTGTTCACTAAACCACTACACTGACCTTCTCTAACAGAATTATTATTATTATTTATTATAATGCATGGAACAAAGTTATTAAAAATAATATTGATAAAATATTGAATTGTTCTATATGACTATCGAATTATTACAAGTGTACTAATGAGCTTTAGTATCTTATACAGACTCCTGAATATTTCCCAACCTTACATTTGTGGTTGTAACTCTTATTCTTTGGTGACAATAAAATATTTGTGATAACAAGTTAATGATATGCAATTTCTATACTTTGCAAACGGAAAGTGAGATTCTTGCTGTTCTGTTGATCACTGACTATTCTAAAATAAATAGAAAAGGGACAAATAATGAAGGGAGAAATTTTCTTCATACCTAATTTGTACTTAATTTTTTCTTATAGATATATAGACTGCTAGATTTTATTCACTTTTTTTCTAAACTGCTGTTAAGTCTGAAATATTTAAATATATATAGTAAATATTACACATTGCAATATGTTTTTATATAATACACATATCACTGACACAACAATTTGATTATGATGCCTTAATGTTTTCTTCATATTTATTTTGCTTGGAGTTTGTTGAGCTTTTCGAATCTGTGGGTCTATGGTTTTTGTTTATTTGGAAAAATTTGGCCACTTTTCTTCAAATATGTTTTCTAGTTCTTGGCTTCTCTTTTCTGGAACTCCAACTATATGTCTGTTAAACAGGGTGATATAATCCCATAAATGACTCAGACTCTAATTGTTAGCTGCCATTTTTTCTTCCTGTGTTTCAGTTTGTATAGTTGATATTATTTTGTCCTCAAGTGCACTGGTCTTTCTTTCTATAGTTTAATTTGCTTTTAATCTCAACCAGCACATTTTTTCATTTCATATTGTACTTTTCAAGTTCATTTGTCTGCCTACTAATGTATATATGTCTGTATATTTTTCCTCTTTATTTCCTATCTTTTTCTTCTTTATTTTCATTATTGCTTTCAGTTTCCTGAGTATTTTTGCAATACCTGTTTTAAGGAACTTGTCTGCTCCTTTCAAGATTTCTACCATTTTTTGTCTGTTTTTATTAACTAATTTTTATCCAGTTTATAGATCAGATTTTGTCTGTATTTTTTTTTGGATGGGGGGTTACAGGATTATTTTTCATCAGATGCTGGTATTGCATTTATTATATTGTTGAATATCTGTGTTTTCTTGTCTTTATAGAATTTTGGGCTTTGATTTGGCAGGTAGTTAAATTGCCTGTTTCTGACTTGTTCTTAAGCTTTTGTAGGATGGGTTTGAAGAGATGGCATATTAAAATTTAGAAAGTCCAATTACATTTGTGATTCAGATAAACAACAAAGCATTTATTTCAGGAAAAGTAGGTCCTGTGCAACACTAAAAATAGAAAATGGGACATTAAAGTGAAACTTCAATTGCAATATTTGAGACATACTTATATTATAAAAAAATGTTATTTATCTAAAATTTATCTAAAATTCAAGTAGACTATTCTGTATTTTTATTTGCCCGATTTGTCAATCCTAGTAGTTGTCATTTTGGAGTCTCTACCAAATGGCCCAGGTATTCACCCAGATCTCTCTACTTTGACAGGTTGGACATCCATCCCCTGCCATCCCTCTCTGACCTCTAGGAATTTCTCAGCTTACAACTTGCCGGCAGTTCTCCTTTGCCCACCCTTGGGCATTTTCATCCTGTGCTTGTGCAGATCAGTCTTCAGACAAGGACTTTAGGAGGATCCTAGGTACATTTCTTGGACTCTGTTTAGTTTCCTACGGCTGTAACAAATCACTACACACTTAATGGATGTAAACAATAGAAATGTATTCTCTCACAGTTCTGGAGGCCAGAAGTCTAAAATCAGCACAGGCAACTACACTCAATATTTTGTAACAACTTGTATGGGAAAGGAATCTGGAAAAGAATACATATATATGTGTGTATATATATGTATAACTGAACCACTTTGCTGTATACCTGAAACTAACACAACTTTGTAAATGAACTATATGGAAAGAAAGAAAGCAAGGGAGGAAGGAAGGAAGGAAGAGAAAGAGAAAGAAGAAAGAAAGAAAAAAGAAAGAAAAGAAGAAAAGAAAGGATGGAGGAAAAGAAAGAAAAAGAAAGAAAGAGAAAGAAAACATCAGTACCACTGGACTGAAGTCACACCCCAGGGTAGTTACATTACATCCCTCTAAGTTGGGCAGGTTCCTACCACGTGTGACACCCTGCTGTCCCATCTCGAAGCACACACAGGCTCTCGCCTCTTTGCCACCGCCTGTGTGCATCCCATCCCGTATGCTAGAAAGGACCTTCCTTCCACTGTTCCCAATACAGCCTCCCCATTAGCCCCGCTCTCTTCTGGGAAACTCTAACTCTCCTAGGTAACTAGCACGTCCTCACCCTGTGCCTACCTGTTGTATTCTTCCTCTTTTGTAAATGCCACTTAAATTCCTTTATTACTTTTACATCATAGTGAAGTCAGAGAGAACATCGGCCAGGAGACCACTCTGACTGGATAATCTTCCGGGACCGGAGTTCCCGGAAAGCTGTTCCACTCCCAGTTGAGGTTGATGAGAGCTAAAGGCAAAAATTGAAACCAGCCAAGGGAAAAGCTGCACGGGACGGAGTGCAGGGAGGGCCACACCTGGAGCATCCACCTGTCGGGTCTCCGTGGAGTCAGGACGGCATCGCTCCTCTCCTGTTGGCTGTGACAACATACACGGAGTGTCGCCGGCAGAGACACTCACCTGAGCCTTGCTGTCTGGAGGCCTCGCCAGAGTCTGTTGACTGCATCACCGATCTGTGGCCTCAGCCCGTCCAGAGGTCGAGCAGGTACCATGGATGTGAAGCCCCAGCCGCAGATCATCCTGGCAGAACAAGGACACCCGCACCGGGCAGGACCCTCCGAGGGCAGAGTCCCTCCCAGCAGCTGCGTGAAGTCCACACCCATCTTTTGGTGAGTTTATGTCTTTGTTATAATTTTTGCTTACTACATTTTCACCTGTTTTATCCTTCCTAGCACAGTGCTAAACAAAGTTGACGTGCCATGGATATTTTCATATTAATGAATACGTATTTTCAAATGAGTGAATATTTTAACGTGATGCATGTTAATTTAATTTTCAGTGTGTGAGCTCTTTTCTCAGCACATGTGTTACTATTTTAGGGTAAAAGAGCAAGAGCGGTAAATCAAAGTCTAAGTAGTGAATTCACATTACGTATGTGCATGTTCGAGAGTCGACATAATGCTTATCTGGAGCAAAGCTCATTTCCCATGATGGATGAGAGAGAAGGTCCAGGATGGGGCAGAGGGAGCGGGGCTGAGAGATTAGTTCAGGCCAAGGGCACGGAGTCTGAAGGTCCTTTAAAAATCCTTATTTGCGTGACTAAATTCTGGCTCATTGCCAAGTGTCCATTCTGAGGAGGGTAGTGGAATGTCTAAGGGGTCCTAACCAGCATCTTTATAATGACCTGCAAACAAGAGAGGATTCAGGCTGCTTCTCATATAATTCGTGCACTTTCTTCACGAAGGCTAAGGGTCTTTTCTCTGGCTGCTGTGAATGCATGTCTATCGTTTTAAGGAAAAACGTGTGAAAGTTACAGGCAAGTCTTCCTCAGGATTGTGATGGGCTGAATTGTGTCTTCCTCAAGTTCCCATGTGGAAGTCCTGACCCCCGGTACCTCAGAATGTGACTGTATTTGGAGACGGGGTCTTTACACAGATGGCTGAATTAAAATGAGGCCGGTAGGTGGGCCCCAGCCCGACAGGATGGTGCCCTTAGAGGGAGAGGAGGTTAGGACCCCCAGAGACACCGCGGGCATGTGCGCAGGGGAAGACCCGGTGAGGACACAGTGAGGAGGTGGCTGCCTGAGGCTTCCTCAGGAGTGACACCTGCCCGCGCCTCGGTCTCGAGCTCCTAGCTTCCAGACTGAGAAAATGCATTCCTGCTGTTTAAGTTACCCAGTCCGAGGGCTTTGGTTATGGCGGCCTGAGCAAACTAATACCAGGATCCTTCTGCAGACTCCGCAGGGATCTCTTCATTATGCTTCCAAGACCAGTCCACGAAGAATCAGTTGAAAAATGAGTACATCTTAAAGCTCTAAATCCTGACATCTGCTGGAAATGTTCATCCTGTATACCTGACACTCCTCATAGGTTAAAGCAGTGGTGGTCCATGCGGGCGAGACTTCAAGGGTTCTCACTCACAGATCCCTGACCAGCTGATGCCCTTTGAGACTTTGTGGAGGATTACTCATGGGGGTATACTTCTGTCTCAGAGATCAACCTCTTTACGTTAGGGTAAAACAGGAAGCCCCATAGCAAGAATCACCGCAACGTAGTCGTGATTAAGAGCAGTTAGGGATGAGTGATGCCCTGGTGCATATGGGAAGGATCATTGAAAAGACACATTTCTCTGTGTGTCTAGACTTGGTGCAATGTTACAGCAGCTCCTGAGGAAGGAAGGAAGGAGGGAGGGAAGGAAGGAAGGAAGGAAGGAAGGAAGGAGGTGAGAGAAAGAGAAAAAGAGGGAGGAAGAGAGACAGAGGCAGGAAAAATGGTGAGTGTATATTGTATGTAGCGTATTCAAAGCAAGCAGTGGACACATTGTCATTGACCAACCCTTACTGGAAACAAACTAAAAGGATGTGCACGTAGAAGAGGTTAATGCCTTGAAAGGATTTTAAATGAATTTTGCGTAGGATGAGGAATTCTGATAGTGTTACTGAAAATATTCCTATTGCTGGCACAGTAGGGGGTACAGAGGACTCTAAGCCTTCGAGTCCAGCTGCACAAAGACGTCCCCTTCTTCACTCTTTCTAAGGCAGATCGTTGCAGAATTTTCTTTTACAAAAACATCTTGATAATTTATTCAATAGTGAATTCGAGTGTTTTCTACTTCCTAGGTGCCACACACTGTTTTGGGTGCTAAACTTACAGCTGTGAACGAACAAAGCAGACAGAAATCACCACTGTCACAAGGTTAAATTCTAGAAGAGGAAGACTGACAAAAGTTAAAATTTAAAATGTAAAGAATGTTAGATGGTGTACGTGCAGTAGGGAGAAACACAGCAGGAAAGAGGAATAAGGAGTGCCATGGTTGAGGAAGTTTCCATACAGCAGAAACTAACACATCATTGTAAAGCAAGTATACTCCAATAAAGATGTTCAGATAGATAAATAAATAGGGTGGGATTTTGAGAAAGTGGCAGAAAATGACTTCTGGGCAAAGCCTTACAGGAGGTGAGGGAGCATGACTTGAAGATATTCGGGAGAAATGTGCTCCAGGCGCAGGGTAGGCTAAGGCCGAAGGCTCTAAATGTAAAGTGTTGCAGGTGTGTTTGACAACATGCAGGCTGGCATGTGTGATGCAGGGAGATGTAAGGTGGAGGTGGGGAGGCAGGGGGCAGACCGCCCCGGGGACTCGCAGGCAGGAGGGAGCCTTTGGCCCTTGTTCTAGGAGTAATCGGAAGACAGTGCGGGTTTTGTCCAGAGCAGTGACACGATCTGACTTACCTTCTAACTCATGACTGACTGTTGGGTCGATGAAAGACCAGAGGGGAGGGGGAGCGAGTAAGTGGAGTGCTGGGAGGCTAAAATTAAAACCTAGTCATGACAGAAACCAGGGGCACAGTAGTGAATGTGCTGCGAGATACTCAGCCTTTGTAAGTAGAGCCAACTTGATTTCCTGCACCTCAGGTGAAACTTTGTATGCTCGCTGCTAAGGGTGAAAAAAAAGGCACTTCCTGTGACTGCTATGGTCTTTATACCACAGTGTGAGGAGAGGGGGCTGCGCGTGAAGGAGGGCTCACTGCGGTGTGAAGGGAAGGTGGGAGCCGGGGTATGCGGGGTGTCCACGCAGTGGTACCCCATCCCCGCACCAGTCCACCAGTCTCATTCTCCGGCACAGCCCTGCCTGGTGCATGAGGACTTGCTAACCCGTCACCCTTCCTTCTGTTCCTCACTGTATACATTATTCATCACTTCTACTTCTTTGTGTTTCTAGAACCTGTCAAATGATATGCCTGTAAATTTGGTCCTGCCATCTGTGGTCTTAGAGAGCCCAGTGATACAGTGGCGCTGGGTTCAGGGTGCAGAGGTCGGGGGTTCTGTCCAGCTCTGCATGGACTTGGTGTGTGACGTAGAGCAGCCCCTTCATCACACTGGGTCAGTTCTGCATCTATGAATAAAAACACTTGACAGTGACTGTACTTTACTCACCACAAACCCAATAGCTGCCCCTCCCTCCAACAGAAAAGAAATGTTAAGAATGAATACAGAGTTCCTGATTTTTAATTTTGCTACAAAGGGACCTTAAAAAGAGACTTGCTGTCACCATTGTTTTAATAAAGAGATTACATTCTTATAACCAGAAAATTCCAATCAGATATCATCTTTAAGTTTAATATTTTCTAAGGAATTGCTCCTGGCTGTAATTCTTTTCTGTGATGCTAGCTGGTGAGATTTGTCCACGAATCAGTGTTACTCGGTGGACAGGCGTCTGGAAGCACTAGTCTCGTTCACTAGTTCTTACACTTAAACACGCCTCAGCGTGACCAGAAGTACTAGTTCAAAGGGGTTGCTGGGTCCCACCAACAGAAGGTCTGATGCCAGAGTTCCGGATGGGGCCTGATGTTTGCATTTCTGACATGTTACCTGGTGATGCGACTTGCCCAGGGACCACTCTTAGAGAACCACCCTACATAATTTCTAATACCCATACTCTGCAAACTTGTATGTCGTCCTGATTCTTTGATAACTAATCATGAGCACATCATAGAGACATAGCCAACATTGTTATGAATAAATATGATATATTTTCTACCTACTAAAGATTTTCAAACATCAAGATTTTAAAAGCCAATTTATATAATGTATTCAACTTGTGTAGTTAATATAAGAAAATCTGAGCCTAAATGTTACTCGTTGGTAAACAAGTGCTACAGAGTGTGCCGTATTTACACAATTAAAATGTAAGATTCTAACGGTACAGATGAACTGGTTTGCAGGGCAGAAATAGAGACACAGATGTAGAGAACAAACGCACGGACACCAAGCAGGGAAAGCGGCGGGGTGGTGGTGCTGGTGGTGTGATGAATTAGGCGATTGGGATTGACATGTATACAGTGATGTGTATAAAATTGATGACTAATAAGAACCTGCTGTATAAAAAAAAAAAAAATTATTCAAGTCAAAAAAAAAAAAAAAGAACCAGAAGTACTTTTTTCATAGCATGAGAATGTCAGTGTATTCCAGACTTTAAGTTTACACAAAATGGCTCCATCTTTATCAGTGTAACTCTTTACCTGTATGTTCAGGAAGCACTATGTACAGGTGGACATCTAATAATTACCAGTTAGTGATAATGAGAGCTAAGGCTGGACAGACAGGAATCTAGAATGTCAGTTAGTTGAGAAAGAAGCTGTCAGCTCTAGTATGCAGAATTGGAGTTGATTAGGCTTACATTTAAATTTTAGTTCCACATCTTACCAACTGCACGACTGGGGTCATATTACTTTATCTGAGTCTCAGTTTTTCCAATTGAAAAATGGAGATAACTCAAGCCCTGTAGTTTTGTTATGAGGATCAGGATAATACCTGTGAAGTACCAAGCCTAGTGTCTGGTGCACAGTAGGTGCACAGTAAATATTTTCTCCTTCCCTTTAAAAGTAAATAAATAAATAAAAATAAAATTTAAGATTCTACAGATGAAGTAACACCAAAGAAAAGTAGGTTACACAAAAATTCTTTTGTAAATGTATTTTTAAAGTTTAGAAAATCATAAATCAGAAAAAGCACCATAAAGTGATTCTTTTTAGGTCCTATATATAACATTAGTGTTGATTTTTAAAATTTTATATGTGATTTATAGGGAAGTGAAGTGGATGTAGAAAACCTTTTCAAATTTTTAAACAAAGTGACTTCTTTTGAAAGGAGGAGAAGTCTTGCGATATTGGAAAGCATATTTTTCTAACTAGCAGTATAGGAATGTTTCAAGATATAAATGCTATGTAATTATTTGCTTTAAAAACTAGACAAGGAGGCAATCGAGCATAATTAACAGTGTTGCAGTATAACTGTAGTGGTGGTGTGTAAATGCCAAAGGAAGCATATCTGACCTCAGCCTTGTAACCTCATAGACGTTTGACTTTGTACCCTGTGCCCCAATCCAGGAAGCAGATTGTAGAAGCCAAAGGAGCAAAATACCCTCCGTTTAGTATTCACCTGTTACCTTGACAACTGGTAATTGGTATTAACTGTTTTCATTTGTAAAGGGAGCTGATTTTTTTTTAACAGGCACTTTTATTAACAGCAGTTAGTTTAAATATATAGCTCAGTGCTATTGGCATTGTACATGCAGATGGCTGAAAATGTCACCGTAATTGCCTTATATGATTTTAACTACAATATCCATTTATCTAGCAAATGTATTGCAATTGGCTTTCTGAGGGTTATGGGTGTGAAAATAATTTCCTTATTTGCCATGTTTCTCTTTTCCCCCCATATATATATATATAATATATATATATAATATATATATTTGTATTTGGCTCTTCAATTTTTCTTTTAAAATTATTTGTTTCTACAGATTATATTAGATTTTAGGAAAATGGTATGAGCACACATTCAAATGAACAAATTAAAGAAACTTATGTTGCAATAAGGTTATTTACAGTTATGAATCTGACATTAGTATATACCTGATAACTTTCCTGTGGATCTAAGGGTTTGGATGAAAAGCCTTAAATTTTGTGCCACAGTTGCAGGAAGTAACTAAGGAGAGGATACGTTCTTAATGGAAAAAAGGTCAGTATTAACCTTAGGCAGAGCTTTTACATTATCAAGGGATAAGGTGAAAAAGGGTAAATACCAATAGGGTACCTGCTATTACTCTTTATGAGTATGACATTGGGAGCTGTAAAAGCCAGGTTGCTTTGGAGGACAATGCCTTTCTGTTGATTCAAGATTTCATCTAGAAACTAAGGGAAATTCTAGTTACATCCTCTAATATTCCAAATGATGCCTCCTGGCTAAAACACGTATTGAAAGTGGTCCAAAAACAGGAACAAAGAAAGCAGTTGAGGGAATAGTTTAATCCAAATGAGAAATAATGACTGTGCCAGAGGAGAGAAATAGAAGAAAAGTTCAAGAGATATTTTGGAAATAGTGTGTCTAAGTGGTGGGCTCACTGACTATGTGGTGGTGAGTAAGTCTATGGCTCTGTGTACAAATAGGTGGCTTTTATTCCATTAACAAGGGGCAGTTGGGTATTTGAATTGCCAGTGAACATTTAGATGCAAATAACCTGTAGGCAGTTGGAAAGAGAAATAGAGAACCTGAGAGCAAAATTTGCATTGTAGAAACAGATTTGGAAGTCCTCAGCCTACAAATTGCAAGCTGATAGTATGGGTGTGGGTTAGATTATTGAAGGAGGGCATATAAAACAGTAGGAGAACAGAACTGGAGCAGATCCCTGGGGAACAGCAATATTTGAGAATAATTAAAAAAAGAAGCACAAAACAGAGGGAGAAACCACTCTCAACTTATTTTATGAGGCCAGTAATTCCAAAGCCAGACAAAGGTGTCATAAGAGAACTATGGACCAACATCATTCATGAATATAGATGAAAAATTTCTTAACAAAGTATTAGCAAACCAAATTCAGCAACATATAAAAAAGATTATATACCACGACCAAGCAGGATTTATTTTGGAAATTCAAGATTGGTTTATCATCAGAACATCACTTAATGTAATATATCATATTAGTAGAATAAAGTATAAAACTACAGGATCACGTCAGTAGAAATGGAAAAATAATTTGACAGTATTCAACATCTATTCGTGATAAAGAACTGTTAACAAACTGGGGATACAGAGGACCCTTCTCAACCTGATAATAGGCATCTATGGAAAAACTACAATTAAAATCGTATTCAGTGGTGAAAGAATGAATGTTTCCCCTTAAGATTGGGAACAAGGGAGAGTTACTCACTCTTACCACTCCTATTCAACATTGAAATTGGGGTTCTTGTTGAACAACAATGGGAGAAAAAGAGACCAAAGGCATCTAGACTGGGAAGGAAATAATAAAATTGTCTCTACTTGCAGATGACATGACTGTATGTATAGAAAGTCCTAAGGAATCCACAAAACCAATTGTAGAGCTAATAAACAAATTCTGCAAGGTCCCAGTATGTACAAAAATCAGTTACATTTCCATGCTATCAATGAGCAATACTGAAATAACACCAAGAATTCCATTCACATTAGCATCAAAAAGAGTAAATTGAATAGGAATAAATTTCAGAAAAAGATGCAAGACTTGTACACTGAAAACTACAAAACATTGTTAAGAGAAATTGGGGATCTAAGTAAATTGAGACATATTCCATGTTCATGAATTGGAAGATTCAATATTGTTAAGAATGTGTATCTCCATAAAAATCCCAACAGGCATTTTGCAGAAATTGATGTGCTAATCCTAAAATTTATGTATAAATGAAAAATATTCAGATAGCCACAACAAAATTGTGGTTTCAAAATTTATTATAAAGCTACAGTAATGGAAACAGTGTGGTACTACCATCAACATAAACATTTAGATCTATGGAATAGAATTGTATAGAAAAATTTTTATCTTTATGGCCAATTGATTGCCAACCAGGGAACCAAGGGAATTCAATACAAAGGATAGTGCTTTCCACAAATAGTGCTGGGACAGTTAGATATCCACACACACAAAGTTGAATTTAGACCTAATTCCATAAAATACACACTCACTTAAAAGTAACTCACAGTGGATTCTTGGCCTAAAGGTAAGAGGTAAAATTATTAAATTTTAGGAAAAATGTAAGAGAAAATCTTTAAAACCCGAGTTCGAAGATAGGACACTAAAACCATAAACAAAAAGTGGGAAAATGATGATGGAAGCTTCATCAATATTACAAACTCTTGACCTTAATATGATCATCTCAATTGATGCAGAAAAAGCATTTGACAAAATTCAACATTTCTTTATGATAAAAACTCTCAACAAAGCTGGAATAGAGGGAACATACCTCAACTTAATAAAGCCAATAATGACAGGCCCACAGCTAACATCTTACTCAATGGTGAAGAGCTAAACGCTTTTTCTCTAAGATCAGGAAGGAGGCGAGGATGCCCACTCTCCCCACTTTTATTGAACATAGTATTTGAAGTTCTAGCCAGAGAAATTAGTCAAGAAAAATAAATAAAAGGCAACCAGATCGGAAAAGAAGTGAAGCTGTCACTACTTGCAGATAACATGGTAGTATATATAGAAAACTTTAAATGCTTCATCAAAAAACCATTAGAACTAATAAATGAATTCCGTGAAGTTGCAGGATACAAAATCAAACAAAAATCTGTTGCATTTCTACATACTCCTAAAGAGCTGTCAGGAAGAGAATTTAAGAAAAGAATCCCATTTACAGTTGTACAGCCATGTTAGAATGGCTATTATCAAAAAGATAAGAAATAACAAGCGTTGGCAAGGATGTGGAGAAAAGGGAACCCTTCTACACTGTTGGTGGGAATGTAAATTGGTGGAGCCACTATGGAGAACAGTATGGAGGTTCCTCAAGAAATTAAAAATAGGACTACCATATGATCCAGCAGTCTTACTTTGGGTGTTTATCCAAGGCAAATGAAAACACTAACTAGAAGAGATGCATACACCCCCAGTGTTCATAGCAGCATTACTTACAGTAGCCAAGATGTGGACGCCGCCTAAGTGTCCATCCGTACATGAATGGATAAGGAAGATGTGGTATATATATATATATATATATATATATATATATATATATATACACACAGTGAAATATTACTCAGTCATAAAAAAATGAAATATTGCCATTTGCGACACCATGGATGGACCTAGAGGCTATTAAGCTAAATAAAATAAGTCAGACCGAGAAAAACAAGTACCGTACGGTATCTCTTATATGTGTATCAAAAAAACCGAGAAACAAATAAACAAAAACCCAAGCTCATAGACACAGAGAACGGTTTGGCGATTGCCAAAAGCAGGGAATGAGGGTGGGAGAAACGGGTGAACTGTTTTTTTTACTTTTTTAGTTTAAATAAATTTAATAATTTATAATAAAAATACATTCACATAGTTTCTTTCAATCATAATTATACAATGTAAGTTGATGCTGAGTTTCTGATGTAAAAAATGAACTTGAAATAAAAAATTCACAAAGCTATAGGGTTGAAATCATGTGGTGGTTTAACCTCCGAATCTGTGGACACAAAAAATCATCTCCTATTATAATGATTAAAAACATCATGAAGTACAAAAAACGCATACATAGAAGGATAGTTAAGCCACATGTAACACATTTTAAGCATGGCTTTATGCTTATTGCCAATCACGATGAAGTGCTGAAAACACATTTAGGGAGCAGTCACATCTTCCAAAGAAAGACTAGCAAATTCCATCTAAAATGTTGAAGGAAAGTTTCATTCTCAGCAGGACCATTACAAAGAATGACTGTGTGTTAATGAATGTTAATGACATTAGCTCTACTGTCCTAAGACTACTTAGAGAGATACAGTGTAATAAAAGATACATGCTCATTCATTGATGTGCATATGTATCCAAAAGAAGAAAAACTGTTAATTATGAACCTTTATAGAATGGAGATTTTAAAGTATTTCAAGTAATTCAGATTTACCAATGATTATCTCCAAAAGAACATTTTACATCCAAAATAACATGACTAATGCAAGTGTAGTGAATACTAGATTAATTAATAATATCTGACAATTTATCTCAAAGTGATATTACAGGTTTTAATGATGCATTAATTATCATTAATCAAAAAATCATTGAAGAACACATGACAGTCTTGCACCAATTTATTTCATTAGGATAATACTTGTTGGGTAAAGCAGAAAATTAATAATAAATATCGAGGTTTTTAACTGTTTTAACACAACATTTTTTTATTAGAGTATATCTAATTTTTATTGCATTTTCAGATTTCAGAGGAGGAATTATTTTTCAGTTCATTGAAATATTAATTTAACTAGCATATAATTAAATATTACGTGAGATGATCAGTAGAAGGGTGAGCATGGTTTACAGAATTCAGTCCCACAATTCTCACTTTTTCCCAAATGTAAATTGAGTTACGTCTTAGGGAAGCATGGATACTCACTCGGTCAAAGCATTTTAAAAAGATAAGCTGTTGCGTGTGCGCTAAGCAATAAAGTGTCATTTTTGGGGGGAGTATGTGTCACTTTGGGGGAGTATGTGATGGGACTGGGAGAATGAAAGGGGTTACATCTGCCAAAGGAAAATGCCCTTTTACATGGATTTCCCCTTTTAACCAGGTATTTTTACCTTTTACAAAGCAACCTGGATGGTAGGCACCGGCTTTGCCTCAGCATCCAGATTCTGTCCCTTTTAAGAAGGTCATGCTGTCAGGAAAACGTGACATGTGCTGAATATAACATTGATACCTGCTAATACTTATGAGAACTTGCTATTTATATCTTAAACATCCAGTATCGCACAGCCCGATATGACAGAACTGGGACGCGAGTGCAGGTAAACCGGTCCTAGAGTCTTTGTTTTTAATCTAGGAGCAAAACGTGACTTTTATGTTAAATGCTAAGAGAGAGAACAATTCTGGCCTCTTCTCTCTCCAAGACTATTTAGTTTGTTGCCTCATTAATAATGAGGAGAGAATGCCTTTGGCTTAAGTACTGATAACATAACATCCATTTTCTTCATCAGGAAACAGAAATCCTGGAGAAAATGAACTGTTCTCAGATCTGCAAGTCCTCCGAGTGGTCCTCTGTGGGTGGCAGTCACGTGGCCGCAGAAACCCCCCCAGTGGGAAGGGGGCCACTCAGACCGGAGGGCTCATTCCCGAGGTGGAAACCTGGGCTCTGGAGCAGAAACACGTATTTTCTATTTTGTGGAGCTCCTCTGCTCACTGCTTTCCTGAATTGGGGAAAAATAATTAGTCTTTGGATTCACTCTCAGTTTCCTCACCTGAAAAATGGGGATGGCTAGACTACCTCACAGGATTATGGGTTGGTTAAAGGAAAACATCTAAAAAGCACTTCCTTATTCATGCCAAATATGTTTCTCCATGCAAATGTCTCCCTCCTTTTGTTTTGTAGGTAAAGTCAGCTTCCTGAGGTTGCAGTGAAATCAGTGTAGTGGCCTCCCTGCTACGAGCAGACCCTTCTAACGCCGCTCCTCTGTAGCGTGGGCTTTTTGTTTGACAGGCGGTGTTCTAAGTGCTTTACTTGTGATGATTTAATCTTTGCAACAGCCTTCCATGTTCGATGCTATTATTACCACCCCTGTAGTAATACTGTAGTCTTCAGTCGTTATCAGCTATTATAAATATCTTATGCTACCAGAGATATTTGCAAAAAGGGAAGAAGCCCTGTTTTACCTTCTAGCACTTACATACCTGTGATTTTCCTACTTAGATTCTTTGTTTTTTTATAATGCTTGTGTGGCTGGCCTGCCCTTTCCAGCTTTATCGAGAGGATAGTTACTAGTTTAGCTTCTGCTCTTTGCCTACACTTTGGTGGGCCCTTTCGAAATAAGATTGGTGGGCCCAATCTTATTTCTCAAGTTGATCGGTACACACATATGTACTGAATTTAAAGGGTATATTTTTATTAATTATTTCATTGTATATTAACTGCAAACATACTGGGAGCCGGGCAACTCTGCTTTAAGCAAGGTAAACACATAAAATGCTATCTGTACCCTTTTCGGATGGATTCTAAGGTAATGGTGAAAAGAAACATTAATCAGATAATCATAAATGAGTCATTGGCAAGTCTGAGAAAAAGCACAGGATGCATGTTTTAAAGAGAGTTTATTTGTTCAAGTGTATGTTTTTAAAAGGCTACTTTGTGAAGTGTGAAGGTTGGGGTTAGAATTCCTAAAGACTTGTTAGGAAGCTACCGTGTAAAAGCCAGAGAAAAATGGGGGTGTTCCCTGGGATGAGGGTGACAGGGGAGGGGCTTCACAGGAGCAGTGGGTGGGAGGGTAAGAAGCACAGAGCCCTGGACAGGGCCACGGGGGGAGGTATGGACTCCCAGTGTTCTGGATTTCACTTATGCAACTCGAGAAACGGTGGGAGCATTTGCTGAAGGAGGAGTTCCTGGAGAAGAACCACGTTTAGAGGTGAAGTTCATTAGAATTTCTTTGCACGTATGGGTTTGACGTGCCTGGAGGGGGTACATTTGGATGCCGCGGGCAGAGCTATGGTAAGAAAAGCTATGAACGTGTGCAAGATTACTTACGTGAAAGGATACAGTGAGATGGTGAGGATAAGGGAGCTTATCACAAAGGTCTGAGTATTTTCAACAGTCAAAGGCTAAATACAGGAGGGTTGGTAAAGGATGAGGAGAAAGAGCTGCCCCAGAGTTGGGAGGAAAATCAGGGGAAACAAAGGAATAGAGCACTGGAGGAGAAACCGGTCAATGAAGCTAGAAGGTGACTTTCTCATTCAGCATATGAGGGTCGATGCTGATTTCAGTCTTTCTTTCAAAGGAGCGGTGGTGAGGAAGACAGCGGCGGGTTCCGTCGTGAGTGTAGTCTGGGAAGCGGAGAGCCCGGGTGATAATTTTCCTTTGCTTGAGTGGGTTTAGATGCACACAGGGGAGACATTCTTTGGAAGGCAGTTTAAGGGGAACTTAAAACGTCCAGTCCAGCCTCTCCTAAAATGCGCCGTGCAGCTTGTTGATAGATATTATTGGTAGAAAGTGGAGTTCAATAATAAAAAGCCAGGGAACATGGGACTCAAACATGTTTCTTTCCTTCAGGTCTTCCCAGTGTTTAATATACTGATGCGCCTTTGATCTCTCAGAGGAGACCATGGCACCGGGGCCCTCCCAGGTCCTTTCACCGAGATTTAAAAGACCATTTGTATTGTAGGGACTTCCCTGGTGGCACAGTGGTTAAGAATTTGCCTGCCAATGCAGGGGACATGGGTTCGAGCCATGGTCCGGGAAGATCCCACATGCCACAGAGCAACTAAGCCCGTGCGCCACAGCTACTGAGCCTGCGCTCTAGAGCCCACGAGTCACGACTACTGAGCCCGTGTGCCTAGAGCCTGTGCGCCACAACTCCTGAGCCTGCGCTCTAGAGCTCATGAGCCACAACTACTGAGCCCATGAGCCACAACTACTGAGCCTGCGTGCCTAGAGCCCGTGCTCCGCAACAAGAGAAGCCACCTCAATGAGAAGCCCATGCACCGCAATGAAGAGTAGCCCCCGTTTTGGAGGGGTGGGGGTCAATAGCTCATTCGCTTTTATCTCTGAGTAATATTTCATTGTCTGGACACAATTTATTTCTCTTTTCACCTATTGAAGTACACCTCGGCTGCTTCCAGTTTCTGCCTGAATCATGAATAAATTATCAATATAGCTGCTATAAACATTGGTGTGTAGGTTTTGTGTGAAAATAAGTTTTCAGCTCACTTGGGTAAATACTTAGGATAACGATGGCTGGATTGCATGCAAGACTATGTTTAACTTTGTGAGATACTGCCAAACTGTCTTCCAAAGTGAGTGGACCATTTTGCATTCCCACCAGCACTGAATGAGAGTTCCTATTGCTCCACATACTCTCCAGCATTTCATGTTGTCAGTGTTTTGGATTTTAGCCATTCTAATAGGTGTGCAGTGGTATCTCATTTTAATTTGCAATTATCTAATAACATACAATGTGAAGCATCTTTTCAAATGCTTATTTCTGTATATCTTCTTTAGTGAGGTGTCTGTTCATATAAATGCCCATTTTTTAAAAATTGAAGCATAGTTGATGTACAATGTTATGTTAGTTTCAGGTGTACAGCACAGTGATTCAGACTATATATATATATATATATATATATATCAGATTCTTTTCTATTGTAGGTTATTACCAGATAGTGAATATAGTTTACTGTGCTATACAGTAGGAAGTTATTATTTATTTTATATACAGTAGTGTGTATATGTTAATCTCAACCTCCTAATTTATCCCTCCCCCTCTCTTTCCCCTTCGGTAACCATAAGTTTGTCTTCTACATCTGTAAGTCTGTTCCTGTTTTGTAAATAAGTTCATTTGTGTCATATTTTAGATTCCACATATAAGTGACATCATATGGTGTTTGTCTTTCTCTTTCTGACTTCACTTAGTTTGATAATCTCTAGTTGCATCCTTGTTGCTACAAGTGGCATTATTTCATTCTTTTTTATGGCTGAGTAGTATTCCATGGTATATATGTACCACATCTTCTTTATCCATTCCTCTGTTGATGGACACTTTGGTTGCTTCCAAGTCTGGGCTATTGTAAATAGTGCTGCAGTGAACCTTGGGCATGTATGTATCTTTTTGAATTATGTTTTTTTTCAGATATATGCCCAGGGGTGGGATCGCTGGATCATATGGGAGCTCTAGTTTTAGTTTTTTAAAGAACTTCCATATTGTTCTCCATAATCATTGCCCACTTTTTAATTGTGTTGTTTGTTTTCTTATTGTTAAGTTTTAAGTGTTTTTTTTTTAATATATTGGATACAAGTCCTTTATCAGCTATGTGCTTTGCAAATATTTTCTGCAAGTATGTGACTTGTTTTTTCATTGTCTTAATCTGTGAGGTTTTTTTCCTTTATCAATAAATACCAAGTTATTTATTTTCAACCTTCTGGACGTGACACTTATCATTGGAATAGCAATAGGGGAGTAACAATGAAAATAGAATGATTTTTAAATGGGTTTAAAACCCCAAAGCTAGCAGAAGGAAAGAAATCATAAAGATCAGATCAGAAATAAATGAAAAAGAAATGAAGGAAACAATAACAAAAATCAATGAAACTAAAAGCTGGTTCTTTGAGAAGATAAACAAAATTGATAAACCATTAGCCATACTCATCAAGAGAAAAAGGGAGAAGACTCAAATCAATAGAATTAGAAATGAAAAAGGAGAAGTAACCACTGACACTGCAGAAATACAAGCGATCATGAGAGATTACTACAAGCAACTCTATGCCAATAAAATGGACAACCTGGAAGAAATGGACAGATTCTTAGAAATGCACAAACTGCCGAGACTGAACCAGGAAGAAACAGAAAATATGAACAGACGAATCACAAGCACTGAAATTGAAACTGTGATTAAAAATCTTCCAACAAACAAAAGCCCAGGACCAAATGGCTTCACAGGCGAATTCTATCAAACATTTAGAGAAGAGCTAACACCTATCCTTCTCAAACTCTTCCAAAATATTGCAGAGGGAGGAACACTCCCAAACTCATTCTACGAGGCCACCATCACCCTGATACCAAAACCAGACAAAGATGTCACAAAGAAAGAAAACTACAGGCCAATATCACTGATGAACATAGATGCAAAAATCCTCAACAAAATACTAGAATCCAACAGCACATTAAAAGGATCATACACCATGATCAAGTGGGGTTTATCCCAGGAATGCAAGAATTCTTCAATATACGCAAATCAATCAACGTGATACACCATATTAACAAATTGAAGGAGAAAAACCATATGATCATCTCAATAGATGCAGAGAAAGCTTTCGACAAAATTCAACACCCATTTATGATAAAAGCCCTGCAGAAAGTAGGCATAGAGGGAACTTTCCTCAACATAATAAAGGCCATATATGACAAACCCACAGCCAACATTGTCCTCAATGGTGAAAAACTGAAACCATTTCCACTAAGATCAGGAACAAGACAAGGTTGCCCACTCTCACCACTATTATTCAACATAGTTTTGGAAGTGTTAGCCACAGCAATCAGAGAAGACAAAGAAATAAAAGGAATCCAAATCGGAAAAGAAGAAGTAAAGCTGTCACTGTTTGCAGATGACATGATACTATACATAGAGAATCCTAAAGATGCTACCAGAAAACTACTAGAGCTAATCAATGAATTTGGTAAAGTAGCAGGATACAAAATTAATGAACAGAAATCTCTTGCATTTCTATACACTAATGATGAAAAATCTGAAAGTGAAATTAAGAAAACACTCCCATTTACCATTGCAACAAAAAGAATAAAATATCTAGGAATAAACCTACCTAAGGAGACAAAAGACCTGTATGCAGAAAATTATAAGACACTGATGAAAGAAGTTAAAGATGATACAAATAGATGGAGAGATATACCATGTTCTTGGATTGGAAGAATCAACATTGTGAAAATGACTGTACTACCCAAAGCAATCTACAGATTCAATGCAATCCCTATCAAACTACCACTGGCATTTTTCACAGAACTAGAACAAAAAATTTCACAATTTGTATGGAAACGCAAAAGACCCCAAATAGCCAAAGCAATCTTGAGAACGAAAAATGGAGCTGGAGGAATCAGGCTCCCTGACTTCAGACTATATTACAAAGCTACAGTAATCAAGACAGTTTGGTACTGGCACAAAAACAGAAATACAGATCAATGGAACAGGATAGAAAGCCCGGAGATAAACCCACGCACATATGGTCACCTTATCTTTGATAAAGGAGGCAAGCATATACAATGGAGAAAAGACAGCCTCTTCAATAAGTGGTGCTGGCAAAATTGGACAGATACATGTAAAAGTATGAAATTAGAACACTCCCTGACACCATACACAAAAATAAACTCAAAATGGATTAAAGACCTAAGTGTAAGGCCAGACACTATCAAACTCTTAGAGGAAAACATAGGCAGAACACTCTATGACATAAACCACAGCAAGATTCTTTTTGACCCAGCTCCTAGAGAAATGGAAATAAAAACACAAATAAACAAATGGGACCTAATGAAACTTAAAAGCTTTTGCACAGCAAAGGAAACCATAAACAAGACGAAAAGACAACCCTCAGAATGGGAGAAAATATTTGCAAATGAAGCAACTGACAAAGGATTAATCTCCAAGATTTACAAGCAGCTCATGCAGCTCAATAACAAAAAAACGAACAACCCAATCCAAAAATGGGCAGAAGACCTAAATAGACATTTCTCCAAAGAAGATATACAGATTGCCAACAGACACATGAAAGAATGCTCTCAACATCATTAATCATTAGAGAAATGCAAATCAAAACTACAATGAGATATCATCTCACACCGGTCAGAATGGCCATCATCAAAAAATCTAGAAACCATAAATGCTGGAGAGGGTGTGGAGGAAAGGGGACACTCTTGCACTGTTGGTGGGAATGTAAATTGCTACAGCCACTATGGAGAACAGTATGGAGGTTCCTTAAAAAACTACAAATAGAACTACCATATGACCCAGCAATCCCACTACTGGGCATATACCCTGGGAAAACCATAGTTCAAAAAGAGTCATGTACCAAAATGTTCATTGCAGCTCTATTTACAATAGCCAGGACATGGAAGCAACCTAAGTGTCCATCATCGGATGAATGGATAAAGAAGATGTTGCACACATATACAATGGAATATTACTCAGCCATAAAAAGAAAGGAAATGGAGGTATTTGTAATGAGGTGGATGGAGTTAGAGTCTGTCATACAGAGTGAAGTAAGTCAGAAAGAGAAAAACAAATACAGTATGCTAACACATATATATGGAATCTAAGAAAAAAAAAAAAAAGGCCATGAAGAACCTAGTGGCAAGACGGGAATAAAGACACAGACCTACTAGAGAATGGACTTGAGGATATGGGGAGGGGGAGGGGTGAGATATGACAGGGTGAGAGAGTGTCATGGACATATATACACTACCAAATGTAAAATAGATAGCTAGTGGGAAGCAGCCGCATAGCACAGGGAGATCAACTCGGTGCTTTGTGACCACCTAGAGGGGTGGGATAGGGAGGGTGGGAGGGCGGGAGATGCAAGAGGGAAGAGATATGGGGATATATGTATATGTATAACTGATTCACTTTGTTATAAAGCAGAAACTAACACACCATTGTAAGGCAATTATACTTCAATAAAGATGTTTAAAAAAAAATTTAAAAAAATTTTTATTGGAGTATAGCTGATTTACAATGTCGTGTTAGTTTCAGGTGTACAGCAAAGTGAATCAGTTATACATATACATATATCCACTCTTTTTTAGATTCTTTTCCCATATAGGTCATTACAGAGTATTGAGTAGAGTTCCCTGTGCTATACAGTAGGTCCTTATTAGTTATCTATTTTATATATAATAGTGTGTATATGTCAGTCCCAATCTCCCAATTTCTCCCTCCCACCCTTATCCCCTGGTAACCATAAGTTTGTTTTCTACATCCATGACTCTACTTCTGTTTTGTAAATAAGTTCATTTATATCCTTTTTTTTAGATTCTACATATAAGTGATTTCATATATTTGTCTTTCTGTGTCTGACTTACTTCACTCAGTATGATAATCTCTAGGTCCATCCATGTTGCTGCAAGTGGCATTATTTCATTTCTTATGGCTGAGTAATATTCCATTGTATATATGTGCCACATCTTCTTTATCCATTCTTCTGTTGATGGACATTTAGGTTGCTTCCATGTCCTGGCTATTGTAAATAGTGCTGCAGTGAACACTGGGGTGCATATATATTTTCAAATTATTGCTTTCTCTGGATATTTGCCCAGGAGTGGGATTGCTGGATCACATGGTAGCTCTATTAGTTTTTTAAGGAACCTTCATACTGTTCTCCATAGTGGCTGCACCAGTTTACATTCCCACCAACACTGTAGGAGGGTTCTCTTTTCTCCATACCCTCTCCAGGATTTATTGTTTGTAGGTTTTTTGATGATGGCCATTCTCACTGGTGTGAGGTGTGTGAGGTTTTAAATAATTAAATGTAGTTAAAAGCTTTTAATACCCTGCATTTACTTAATTTTTTTAACTAGGCATAATCTATATACGCATATACTTTTGGCTTCAGTGAACAATTCTGAGCCTGCTTTCAAATGAGGTATATTTAGTGTTTTGTACTCACTCTTTCCCCTCCCCTCCAAATGGGAACCCAGAGAGGTGAATGCCTTTGCTGTTTCAGGCAGCTTGGTGACACTAAAGGCTACCATTTACTATTGTGCATCACAGGTGCTATATCAGGATGTATTACAAATTTAGTTATTTAACCTAAATAAATAACTGAGAATTTAAGAGATAATATCTATGTTTCAAAAAGGTGTGAAATTGGTTCTGAAAATTTAACTTATTTCCCCAGAAATTAAAAATTGGTAATTGGTATATCTGGGATTTTAGTCCACTCTGCCTGGCTTCACTGACCATGTACTTCTAACTATACTGGATGATGCAGACCAATTTCTCCCAATATTCATTTGAGAACATTTTTGAGGGGAAGATCAATCCAGTTGGCCCATAAACGGAAGTATTTGCCATTAGTTATCAGCTCTAGGGATCACAGTAACTCTCTGCTTATGTATCTAATGCCCTGTTTATTTATTTAAATCACTGTTTCCCACTGTCATTTTAGGATTAAATAGACTGTGTGTGAAGACGTGGCACATCCTGGTCTCATAGAAAACTCTAAATTGGGGACATTCCTGCTACTAACAGCATTTCCATTGTTATTGCTTTTATTTTTATTTTTAATAACAGATATTAGTCTTGGTTACTTGCAGAATGTGAGACCTTCAGCAAATCAATTACCTTGTCAGAACCTCTGATTCCTCAGATGTAAAATGGGAAATTTTTCTTTATTGGAGTATAGTTGATTTACAATGTGTTAATTTCTGCTGTACAGCAAAGTGACTCAGTTATACATATATGTACATTCTTTTTTAAAATATTCTTTTCCATTATGGTTTATCCCAGGATAATGAATATAGTTCCCTGTGCTCTACAGTAGGACCTTGTTGTTTATCCATTCTAAATGTAATAGTTTGCATCTACCAACCCCAAACTCCCACTCCATCCCTCTCCCCACCCCCCATGCCCCCCGCCCTTGGAACCACAAGTCTGATCTCTATGTCTGTGAGTCTGTTTCTGTCTTGTAGATAGGTTCATTTGTGCCATATTTTAGATTCCACATATAAGTGATATCATATGGTATTTGTCTTTCTCTTTCTGACTTCACTTAGTATGATATTCTCTAGTTGCATCCTTGTTGCTGCAAATGGCATTATTTCGTTCTATTTTATGGCTGAGTAGTATTCCATTATATATATGTACCACATCTTCTTTATCCATTCCTCTGTTGATGGACACTTAGGTTGTTTCCATGTTTTGGCTATTGTAAATAGTGCTGCAGTGAACATTGGGGTGCATGTGTCTTTTTGAATTATAGTTTTGTCCGGGTGTATGCCCAGGAGTGCAATTGCTGGATCATCTGGTAATTCTATTTTTAGTTTTTAAGGAACCTCCATACTGTTTTCCATAGTGGCTGCACCAACTTACATTCCCACCAACAGTGTAGGAGGGTTCCCTTTTCTCCACACCCTCTCTAGCACTTATTGTTTGTGGATTTTTTAATGATGGCCATTTTGACTGGTGTGAGGTGACACCTCATTGTGGTTTTGATTTGCATTTCTCTAATAATTACCGATGTTGAGCATCTTTTCATGTGCCTACTGGCCATCTGTATCTCTTCTTTGGAGATATGTCTATTAAGGTCTTCTGCCCATTTTTCAACTGGGTCGTTTGTGGTTTTTTTTGTTGTTGTTGAGTTGTATGAGCTGTTTGTGTATTTTGGAGATTAATCCCTTGTCTGTTGTGTCATTTGCAAATATTTTCTCCTTTAAATGCGAAATTTGATACAAATTCCCTCACAGGGCTGTTGTCATGTTTAAAATGGATAATGCATGAAATTACTCGGTGGAATGACAGACACAAAGTCTCTGCTCAGTGAAGGTGGTTCATCAGTGCTGCCCCTCCCCCTGGAAGGGTGTTTACCTGGCTGCCAGATGTGTGATGGTCTGATTACTGGTGCTGAAGAGTTGTCTTCTCTTTTTCCTCTTTCTGGAACGTTATAGATTTTTTTGACATTTCATGCTGGTAAATGATCCTTGTCCTGATGAGATAAAACATATTTGTTAATTATCCCCAGGAGCCAGGGTAAATCTTGGGTAAAAAATAAACATTAATAGTAAAATGTTTGCATGCCTTCGGTGTAAATTGAGAAGACAACACTCTAGCAGTTTCTGTACCTATTTTGGTGAACATCACATAGAAGTAACTAAAAAGTAATCAACAAAATAACGGCATTAATGGAACGAGAGAGACTTGATAACACGAAATAGGACACCATCCGGTACTTCGAAAATGTAGTTTACAGACCGAAGTGGAAATCTCCTCTGCAAATAACTCTCAGGAGTAACAGTTTATTTGCTCAAATCTTCCCAGTCTCGCTCTGACCCCACAGCCTGCAGACTTTTATTACTTCCAGGATTGGATGATGGGTCCACACAAAAGTGTCCTCCCTAGATTCTGGGATGATTTCATCTTTTTAAGGTTAAGCTCATTTCTTTTTCTTCTATTCCCCATACCACTCTGTAGCATATGCTTAAATACAAGGTCATTGGTCTCACTTTCATTATCTTTCCTCATCTCTCAAGGATCAAAAGTGTAAAAGAAAGGTAAGTGAGAAGGAAATAAGAGGAAATTGAACTCTTTGGTCTTGTATAAGATGTTGGAAAAAAGGACCTACTGGTTAAAGGGGGCAGACTCAAGATGTCTCAGGTAAGACAGTGAATCAAACTTTATATCAAAATTATATATATTTACTGATGTCTACGTACTAGCCAGTAACTGTTACATACGCTCCTTTCCGTTCCAACAGTTCAGGTAATTCATTCATTCAAGGAACATTCATTGGAACCTGCTTTGTGCCCGTATTTGAACCCAGGAAGCATGGTTCAGAGCTTGTTCTCTTAATCATATTTTTCACTGCCTTTCTTGATGTACGCATGTCTCTCAAGCACATAAGTGAGTCCTTGTTTGGCAGGTTACGGCAGTTTACTTATTTCTATACACTTCACATGGTGCATAATGATATTTTGGTCATAGAAAGCAACCTGAAACGTCTAATTGAACTGGAGAGAGATTTTCTCTTTTGTCCTCCGTTCAGTTTATTACATTAAATAATTCAAGTACTAAAGTGGATATCTAATCTCAAATTTCTAGTTGATTATTTTAGGTATTTCATGTAAGCAGAAAATTATAATTAGTTTCTTCCATTCAGTTACATGAACTCAGCCTCTAGAAATATGTCTGATAATTTGGTTGCCTTGGATAAAGAAATATTTGTACTTATGAGATACTTCAGAATATTTTGGATCATACAATAGTAAACATAATTTGCTTGCCACTAACTTATAATGCACTGGAACCCCCTCCTCAATATACATTGTAAGATATTATGTTATTGTTACCTTAAAAAGTAACAGCTAATTACTCAGGCGGTAATAAAAATTAAAGAATACTTTCATACTAGGCTATCATCACTTGGTGACAGTTGAAGCTCAAGACATGGATTTCTTTTAGGGAAAACAGTTCTGTTGAGAAACTTATTTTAAATGTGCTTTGCAGCACCTTAGGTGATACAGAACCTCCTTTATCTTGCTCTTTTTACTATCTAGGAAAGATAAGTTTCTATTTTCTGGTACCAAGGGTGCTCCAGGATAAAGTTTGTTATTTTCACATGTACTTTACTGGTGCGCAAATGCAGAATTAATTTTTTTTTTTTTTTTTTTTTTTAATAATTTCCTCCTCCTTTTAGCTACTTTTTATTTTTTATTTATTTATTTATTTTTGGTTGTGCTGGGTCTTCGGTTCGTGCGAGGGCTTTCTCTAGTTGCGGCAAGTGGGGGCCACTCTTCATCGCGGAGCGGGGACCGCTCTTCATCGCGGTGCGCGGGCCTTTCACTATCGCGGCCCCTCCCGTTGCGGGGCACAGGCTCCAGATGCGCAGGCTCAGTAGTTGTGGCTCATGGGCCCAGCCGCTCCGTGGCATGTGGGATCTTCCCAGACCAGGGCTCGAACCCGTGTCCCCTGCATTAGCAGGCAGATTCTCAACCACTGCGCCACCAGGGAAGCCCCAGAATTAATTTATAAGAGCGTTAACTGCATTGGAAAAAAATGACCTAGTAGATGCTTCCACCAGTAGGAAATCAGAACCAAAGTATGAAGTCCCTCTGGGTCTCTGCTGCGTTTTCTCCTCTCACTGTTCTTATTTCCCGTGGGGTCAGCCCCTCAAGCCCGTGGTCCCCTCGTTTCCTGTCCCTCAGCTTTCCTCTGTGAGGTAAAACCAGGGCCAGTGAGCTGCTGTATCCGCTGCAGGAATCGGGTGTGGTTGGCATCTCTGCTTCTGGGTCAGGGGTGGATATTGCCCATCTGCCAAGTATTTTCCCTAACCTTCACTGCCTTTTCTTCTCAGACTTTAAAAAATATCGAAGATCATTAACCTAGAAACGAATGTTCAATGTCCAAACAATAATGATCTATTCTCAAGGCAATTTCTTGCTTTTGATGATTTGCTGAGTAAGTTTATAGCCCGTGGTAATCGCCAGTTAACCTCAGACAATCATCAATTCTTACCAATTTAGTAAAAACTCAATCTAGGGATTTCAGTGTAGTGTCTGAAAGCTTCTTTCAGTGTGGAGGTGGCTGTGACAGGAGGGACACAGTTGTTTCTCAACCATTGTCTTTAAAAATAACAACGCACGACATCAGAGAAATTGTATTTTCTTCAGCCCTGATTTTCCTAGAAGGTTCATATATGAAAGTTGAGTAGAAATTCTGATATAATTTATTCTTTGTTTTAAGAGAAATGTTTAATGGAGGGTATTAATTACCTGGAGCCACAGCTTGTTTGTGTGATTTAAATTCCCAATGATAGTGCTAAACGCAAAGTCGCAAACTTTAGTCCTTGCTTTCTGCCAGTTACTTTCTCAGTTATTCCAGTGTTTCACGACGGAGAGTCAGGCGATACACAGTAAGCCATTCTAGCCTGTCCATGTTTTGTCCTCCAGGGAACGGTTAATTTGGGGGTTCCCCTGGATCTTATGCCATCAATTATTGATACTTTTAATTTTAATCTTTTATTTCTCTCTGTAAAAATATGTAAAACTTCTTTCAAAAATGAAGTTTTCCTATAATTCTACTGAGTTTTGTAGATACTTTTCTAATTATTTCCTTCTCTTTATTATGAAATTTCTCAAAAAGATACTCTATATCACTTGTCTTTTATTCACTCCTGACACCTTGCCTTTTCTTTTTTAATCTTAGCCCTTCTCCCCAAACTGCATTTTTAAAAGCTGTAAATATTTTCCTAGTTTTCAGATCCTTTTGTCAGTCTTATTTTTACCTTCTTCATTCAGCTTCACCAGCTGCTCTGTATTGACAGGTCTTCCTCTGCCTTGTCAGGATCAAAATGGCCCCATATTTGCTCCCTACTTCTAAGGATTCTTCCTGGACCCTTTTCTGTTTTGGGTCCCTTCTCTCACCCTGTTTGTAGGGCATAATGTAAGCACTGCCATACCCTCCCCTCTCCCCTCCCCCGTCCTCCCCCCCTCCTCTTCCCCCCCCCACCCCCCCAGTATCTTTGGGAAAATCTCACCATCTCTGGACATTAACCCTCCCCTCTCTGGATATCACGCCTCTAGCAGTGAATCCTAACTTCCGGTCCCACATTTCTCAAGGCCTGCTGACTATTTCAACCTGAGGAATTTACTTGTCATTTTTCATTTAAAAAATCACTTTATCTTTACCGTAAACGAGTTTTTCCTTTGTATCTCCTTTTAAAAAACTCAGTACTTCTGTTTTCCTCTACTCCCTCAATTATCAGAAAGCTCAGCTGTATCATTTTCCTTCGCTTCCTCTTCTGGATGCATTCCCGGGTCCAGTTGATGCTCAGTCCTCTTATTTGTGCCTGTCATGCTCCCTCCCTCCGAGTCTTCTTACTTCTCCCACCCTGACTGAGTCTGTTTCCTAGAATAGTTTAATCCTCCACCGATAGTTTTCCTTTTCCGACATGTCCCAGTTTATGTGGTCAAGTTAGTTTTCTTAAAAGTAGAACGGGAGTCTCATATTTTAGCTTTAAAAAGTAGAAATATAAATTGTAAATATATTGATTTTTCCAGATTTGTCTAGCAAAATGGACATTTATTCCAAATTATGTATTTCCCAAATATTTACATAAATCAGAAAGTCCCATTTCATATTTTTTAGAAGCATAATGCCCACTCAAGAATACTTCAATCCTTTGGAGAAATATTTCCTCTAAAATATCAAAGTCTAAATACTTTGATTTACTATTATTTTTTATTTATTCCAAGAAACCTTTTAAAAGTCCCAGTGAAGTATTTGGCATTATAACACTTTTACAGGAAGAGCAAGGGGGATATAGACCTTTAGTTAATATTAAATATGGAGGAATAAATTATAAGCCTCTATGTTTATCCATATGCTTAATATCACATTCATCTAGGAGACTATTTTTTTAAATAATATTATTACATAATTACTGAAAAAGACAACTAAATATAGTCCCTTGTAGTGTATCCCTGTGACTGTTTAAGAAACTGTCCAGTTTGCAATATTACCAACATTTACTATAGACATCTATATCTGTCTGTACCCAGCTTCCAAAAATTAATATTTTTGGGTTCACAATCAAGGGAGAAATGATTCAGTGTGTCCTCTGTACAAATGATGGTTGGTCAAAATGGAAAATTTCACACACATTGTTATCTTCGCAGTGGAGCTTTTTCCTCCAACAAATAATAACTTTATCCCACTTTTGTGTGCCATTTAATAGGGGTCTTTCACGATTATAACTTTTGGTACAGTTGGAAATAGGAGTGAATTTGGGGCCTCATGTCAGAACTAGAAAATAATTCTCTAATATAGCATGATTACTTCTGTTGCTTCTTGCTGTTTCCATCTCCATTTCCATGTGTAGACAGAATTAGTGGAAAATATTCTTATTAAATTAGTCTAGAGAAGAAAGTTATTAAGAAGCGTTGCTTCTACAGTTACGGTTTCACTGTGATTATGAGAGACGTTTATTTCTACGTGGTAGCTTATATATTTTGTATTTGATATATGTTCTTATAGCTGGAGACTATCCTGTCTCTCGTTCTTTCTGTATCTCTCTGTATTCTAGGCAGTGCATTGCTGATGGTCACTTGATAAACGTTTACTGAATGAAAAAAGTTGGAATTTAAATACAATAATCTTCTATTAATTTTTCTTTATTGATATTGTTTATGGCAGTAAAGGACCTTTGCTTCAGTTCAGGAATAAAGTGATAAAGCTCAAACACTTAGACTTCTTCCGTACAAGAAGTAAATAGCTCCTACTTACCAGATCTCACACACACACACACACACACACCCCTACATATACACACTCCACATGCCTACTAAAGATCTATGCAAAGAAACAGAGAATTACTAAACTGACAGTGTATTTGTTAATCTTAATAACCCTCTTTCATTTTGTTTGAAAGAATAGACATTTATTTCTCACTCACGCCCATATGGCAGGTGGGGCCTGACTCCAAGCAGACACTCAGGGCTCCAGGATGGTGGAGTTTCACCATCTCAAAGTGAAACCACTTCGGGGCCAACATAGCCGGGGAGATGCTTTTATATCTCTGCCCAGAAGCTTCACCTGTCTGCTTTACTGCCAGCCCTTTGGATAGACTCATCCCAGACCCTACCCACACAGAAGGGTTAGGGAATACGATGGAGAATGAAGCTATTTGGGGTGCAGTGTGTTTTCATTCAATTTATCACCTGTGTTTAGTGTGTGAGATGGTTTAGCATAAGAGTAGACTCATTTACACAACTTGGATAGCTAGTAGAAATATGTAGATGCCACCTGGGACATTTTCAAGGTCACCTGGTGAAAATAATAAATGTTCAGGGGCAGGTGATACCTTAGTGAAGCTGTTCGGTTCAAATTTGTCACATAAGGCAGATGGCACCCGAGCTATGCTTTGTCAATGACAGGTTTCAAATGAAAGACATTACATGAAGCCTTAAGCATGACAAGTGGAATTGTGATAAGACAGGACACTGGAGAAGGAAGGAACGGCAGGAAGGTGTTTAAAATGAAAAAAGGAGACTCATAAACACCCTAGAAAGTGAATTCATTGAGGTGGGTTTTATTATCAATATTGTCTTAAAGCCTATTCAGCTTCTAAGTATATGAACAGAGCCAGGCAATAAAAAGTCCAGGGTAAAACAAAAGCAGACTATTTAGGACAATGTACAAGTTGCATTGTTATTTTCAATTAACAAAATATATGTGTGAAAAAATGAATTCAGAGAGCCAATATGTCAAGCATTTGGTGATACTGTGCTTTATTACGGTGCTTTCTAATTATTTAAACTTGTCCTGTCATAAAGCATCATTTCCTTTGATCATTTCTTTTGTGCTTAAACACATGCAGGAAAATTCTTCTTGTGTACTTTATTGTATAAAGCGAGCATATAAACGGAGAACACGGAAGCTGCAATTGATGAAAGAAATGCCAATGGGTCAGGAATAATTGATGGCAGTGCACACTGTTTCTAGAATGAGCGGTGTCTGTTCTGAAGCACTTCCTTGAAACAGACATGAGAGCAGCTGCAAGCTGAGTTTTCACTACAGGGAGACGTTTACAGTCGACCCATGATCAAGGTCAATGCAGTTGAACAAGGGACTGACGAGATGTTCGCCTTTACTTGTACAGATTGCTCCTCTCTACGGCTCGTTGGGGACTTTCAGTCACTGTAGGAGCAGATCTGTGTAGTTAAAGCTGAGCTGGAGTGCAGTCTCCCATCAACCCGGAACTACGGTTTCTCCTCTGGAACAATGTGATATCAGGCGTTACGACATGAGAAAGGCACTGTCATTGACCTCCACGTGATAATCGTCTGTAGAAATGGTTTATGGAATTTTCCAGAAAGTCAGCTTTTATAAATGAATATGATGCAGCCTGTACACAGTTCAGATTCCCCCCACCCCCTGCCTCCAAAAAGAGACCTTTAGTGGTGAAGAGAGAAGATACTAAAGGACCAAATAAGCTTGGAAATACACACATATACATAAAATTACAGTAATTCCCACAATAAAAGAAATGTGAGTGTTTTTCTCCTCAGTTTAATTTGTGCTGCTTAAATAATAATAGTTATAAAAATCTACACAGGAAATGAACTCCCTTTCAAGAGAAAACGTTTGTCTTCTCGTTGGAAGCTGCCTCTCAGGAGTCAAAGTTTGCACGGATAGACACACACACACACACACACACACACACACACACACACACACACAGACACACACAGACACACACACACACACACACACACACACACACACACACACACACACACACGCCAGATGCAGTGAAGGATTTTACTCCCAGCAGTTTAACTCCTTTGAATGTTTGCTCTGTAGGTTGGCAGTTGGAGACCCACAGTGGCCCGGCATCAAAATCATTTACGGCCTTGATGCGAGAGCCAGTGCCCCAGGCCTCTGCCACGGACAATAGAATCCAGACCCCTGCAGGCAGTTGAATAGGACTTGGGTGGCTTTATTCTCTCCTCCATCCCTCAGAGGCTGTGTCCATGTACCAGGCCCGCCCTCACTTTGCTACAACGTTCTTTACTGCTTGGATCTCGAATCTGACCCTTGTTCTCTGGGGATCTGAGTGCAGCTGCTGGAAGTCACTTTCCTTGTCACCTTAAGCAGCCCCGGGAAAGACAGAGGAACTTCATCTGTCCGGGATGGGAGCTTTCACCCGACAGCGCACCAGGCGTTGAGGGAAGCTCACTTTCCACTGACAAGTGTATTGAACAAAACCCTGTTGCAGCCATTTCTGAGCACAGCCTGGGGCATATTTTCCTTCTTGAAATGATCCTGGGTTGTTTTTACCACTAGTCATCCACATGGAGACACTAGTAAAATAAAATCGAGCAATGGGGGTAGAATGGAATCCATTTGTGTTGCTGGAACATGTCTACCAACTTACATGTATTTTCAGTTGAGTTCTTTTCCTTATGATTCTGTAATTGGAATGTTGTGATATTTAAAATACTTGCACTCCCAAATTCATGATTTACAATATTAGCCTCTATTTATTGAGTGCTTACTTTATAACAGGCTTCTCACCTCTTTCTATGTAGTGACACTTCTTTAATCCTTGCAGCTACCCCACAAAGAAGCCTGACTATTATTCCCAGGTGACATACTCAAAACCAGCAGCAACTGGAAAAAAGTTACCCCTCTGCCTACACTGGTACTCTAATATCAGCTCACAGCCTTCTTTTCTGGGATTTGAGCAGGGTGAAGAAATAGGCTTCAACCGAGGAAACGAGAAAGAGGAGTGACCTCACAGTGAAATGAGCTGCTTCAACAGAGCGACTCTTGTCCCCAGAAAGTCTGTTTTAACAAACTGTTTATCTGTAAAACCCCTGGAATTAGCATCTGAGCCACAGCTCACATCTACCGAGTACACGTATCGTTTCTGAAACGCTGCTTTACGGGCAGGGGTCAGTCCTGACCTTGGCATTGACACAGCTTGTCCAGGAGGCAAACACGCTCCCTCGGAGATTCATATAGAAAATACAGGCACATTCAGCATCGTCCAGTGGTCTTTGTTTTGACAACAGAATCACACTTGGATCAGGACTGTTACGGAGACCTGGACCACGTAAGAAGGACGAGGAAGATGTAAAGGTCCCCTGGACCCGTGATGCACGCGGCAGATTCACGTCTGGGTGAGCCCTGGGGGTCACCTTTTTGGAAATGAGATCTTAGCAGACGCACAATGGAACACCTCCAGGGATGTTGAAAGAGTCAGAAGAGGACCAAAGCATCTGGAGTATTATTGTCTGTTCATTAGATTTTATTTATTGGAAATGCTCTTTCAATATTTTATAAAAGTGGGATACTTAAAATTCGGTGCATATCTTCAAGGATATGAGTTTGTGAAGGCTGTGTTTTAAATAAGATACATAAAGCATTTGCTATAATTAACCTTTTGTGGGGTGAAGAAAATAACAAAAATCATAGTCACATTCTTCCAAAGGAGATAAAGGGAGAAATCAGCAATTTAAGGAAGCACAATAATCTCACATATTGTGATTTCAGTAGAATAGCACTTTTCTGATTTGCACTTAGACGACTTAGAATAGGTCATCCTTTTTAAAAAAAAAATTTTTTTTTAAACACATAGCATACCTCCTAGGTGTTAGGCAGTATTTTACTAAATATCTGTGGAGTGGCAGACAGGTCCTAGGGCAAGTCTCCCCAGAGGATCCAACCTCCTGGTGTGTAATCCATACCTTGAGTGCAGTGGAACCTGAGACTTGCTCTTACCAGTGGAGTTCAGCAAGGGGATGAGAAGTCACGTGGTGATTAGTTATGTTACAGGACAGAGATCTGGGGAGGTCACTCCTGTGATAACGTGAAATTCCATCTCAGCCAAGAGACTGCTGCTGGCCTTGAAGCTGCAAGGCCGTGTTGGGGAGTGCCCACAGGGAGGCGACGAGGCAGGTGCCTGAGGGTGACCCCTAAGACCTGAAGGCCGAGGCCCTCGCCTGGCAGCTGTGAGGATGTGAATTCCAGCGACTGTGTAAATGAGCTTGGAACTGGGTCCCCCAGCTGGGCCTCCAGATGAAAACACAGCCTTGTGAGGCCCTGGCCTGGACTCGGACAGAAACTGTGAGGCAATCAATGCACGTCGTCTTAAACCACTAAAATTGTGGTGATTTGTCACATAGAAATAGGAAACTAGTACGTGTGTATTTTAGGAAACTTTTCTGTGTGACTGTGAGCCTACGTGTATGTGTGTCTGTGCTTCACCCAAACCGGTTTTCCTTTCTCTCCTTTCAAGAGAGCATTTTAATCAAGTGCCCGACAGACCCCAGTGTAGGAGGGAACCCTGCTTAGTGCTGGGGTGACTTTGATCTCGGGTGACCACTTGTGAGTGTCACCCACCTCCATGCTGATGACTCTGCCAGAACCGGGGGCGGGCGGAGAAAGGACACCCAGGACGCAGGGGGTCGGGTCAGCCGCTCTGATACAAGCCACACAGCGCTCCCAGGAAAGCCACAGACGGGAAGGAAACAACACCTGGCATCATTCCAGAAAGCAAACACAAGCCAAACAACAAAAGGAGCTTAATCACCTGAGCATGAAAGATCCCATGTGCTCTGACGTGTGCTCCCGTGTGCACCGCTCTGAGGTGCGGAGCAAGCAGAAAGCTTTCAGGGGACAGGGAAAAACCAGGAATCCCAGGGGAAGTGCATTAGATTCCCTGACAGAGCCCACGCCCCACTGGGAGGTATGGATGGGAACCCCAGGAACTGGAGTAACCAGGGGGTGTGGCACTGTCCATTTTCTTCTGAGCAGCAAGGTCATGGGATGGAAAACTCCCTGTCACTTGTCCACACATGCCACGGAAGGACTGGGGTCTGTTTCCACAGGAGGGGAAGCCCTCAGAGCACAGCGCCCTGAAGCAGCTCATGTCATCATCTGTTTCTGTGGCACGTTTTTGCTTTTCAAATGCCGTTAAAAGCACGTGTGGCAATATCTATTTAACTTCATGATTTCTGTTGGGTAGTAATATTAATTCTTATATTTTTGGTTTTGATTTTGATTAATTCTTATCTGATTTTTTTAGATAAGAATTTATTTGATTCTTATTTGATTTTGGTTTTAATATTGATTAATTCTTATCATTTTTTAAAAAGTTCTATATGTTTTTTGAATTTATTCATTTTTGGCTGCATTGGGTCTTCGCTGCTGTGCACGGGCTTTCTCTAGTTGCGGTGAGCGGGGGCTTCTCTTCGTTGTGGTGCGCAGGCTTCTCATTGCAGTGGCTTTTCTTGTTGTGGAGCATCAGCTCTAGGCACACGGGCTTCAGTAGTTGTGGCTCATGGGCTCTAGAGCGCAGGCTCAGTAGTTGTGGCGCACGGGCTTAGTTGCTCCGCGGCATGTGGGATCTTCCCGGACCAGGGCTCGAACCCGTGTCCCCTGCATTGGCAGGTGGATTCTTCACCATGGCGCCACCAGGGAAGCCCTATTTTTGGTCATTTTAACTTTATTATTTAATACAGAAATATTTAACATGAATGTTTAAGTTGTGAAAGAAACATCATAATAAAACATTCTTGAGGTTACGGCCAACTGTAAAACTCCCAACACCACTGACCCTGCTTCCTCCACAGAGGAAACCACTCTTCTGTACATTTTGGTTATCTTTCCTCTGGTTTTACAGCTTTATGCTTTTTACACAGTATGTTATTTTGTGTTCTTGGGTCTGAGTTTCATAAAAATGATACCCCACAGTCTGTAATTTTCTGAAATTTGCAGAAATTTCTGAGAATATTTGAGATTGATATTCATATTCATTTCTACTCTCATATATTCAACTTTTGATTTATTCAAAGGTGTGTTTTCAAATTTGCAGATTAATGATATTTTAAATGATTATTTTATATCTTAATTGCATAAAATATATTTTACTTTGACTTTCTGATATTTGTTTCACCTTGCTTTATGACCCTGTACATGTGCAATTTTTATAAATGTGCTCTCGAGAACAGTGTTTACTTTCAAAATTATTTGGTTCAGGAATCTGCTTCTCACCTCAAGCCTTATATTTATTACTTTTTATGTGTTTTAACTATCACTTACTAAGAAAGTTGTCTTGAAGTCTTTTATTGTTAGATCTGTCAGTTTCTCCCTTGATTTAACACTTTTTTTCCTTTGTAAAATATGAGGTTATGTTGTTAGTATATATACATTTATAATTGCTGCCTTGTCCTGGTGAATGAAGGCTTTTATCATTACCCCAAAAGAGGATTTTAGTTTAGCCTGAAATTTCTTTTTCTGTCTTTTACTTTCAAATGTTCTGTATCCTTAGGTCTTAGGCTTATCTCTTGAAAATAATATATATCTGCATTGTTCTTTTTATTCACCCGATAGTTTCTTTTAATCAGTGAGTCTGCGATTGTGACCTATCGCTAAAATCTTATTTTGTGCTTTACAAATGCCCTCATTTTTTTGCTCTCTTTTTACTTTTTAAAAGGTAGACTTGATTTTTGTTTGGTTTTCTTTTCCCTCTTTTTTACTGCTTTTATTGTTTACCTTTGAAATCTCATTCCGTATATTTAATACTGCAGGTAATCGAGTTTAAAGTTAACTGATAACTGACCACTGCCACAACTGCATAGCACCTAGAGTTTTACGTCTTGTAAACTCTCCAGCCTACATGTGTCACTGTCCAGTCGTTCAGTTCTTTATTTCTAAAACCCTGTAATAGGCAGCCCGTCGGCCCCCATACCTTCGAACCCTGGTGTTGTCCCCATGAGATGTTGATGTCCCAGGGTAAAGGGGGCTTTGCAGATTTAATTAGCATTCTAATCATCTGATCTTGAAATAGGGAGATCAGGCCTAATCCGGTCATATAAACCCATCGCTGGGTGGTAGGGGGTACACGTTACACCCAGCTTTATTAGAAGCTATTAAGGAGATTTTTCACATGATTGTATTAACCTATATTGCATGAGAAGTTTGGTTGCTCCCCATCCTTTCCAGATACTTCTTTTTGGGTGAGAGGGCAGTGGAATGCACTGGTGGTTTTCATCTGCATCTCCTGATGACTAGTGATGACTTTCTTTTCTATATTTTCTTACTGCACATTTTGATAAACTCTTCTGTGAAGCACCTGGTCCAATCTTTTGCTCACCTTCTTAAACTGGGTTGCTTGTCTTTTAAACATTGATTCGTAGGGTTTCCTTAGATATTTTGGAAATAGTCTTTTATGAGATTCTGTTTGAAAGAGAAACTTGGTGAAGGAAAGAAGCTGTGAGTCAGATGGAAAATGTTTCGCTTCATGGTCTGTATCCACGAAGGCTCAGGCCACGTGTGAAGCAGCGTTTCCTGCAGTGACTGGTCGCCCATTTCTTCTATCAGACTAGACAGCCGCTCCTGAGAGCCAGAACCTGTGACAGTGTAGGTGACGGGACAAAGTGATATCCCAGAATTGAAGGGTGAGTGGGCACAGTGTCGGTGTTAAAATTGCTGCAGTTACACGTTGCCTACTTATATTGCCCAGTTATTTCCCATTTGTGAACGGCACTTCCTGAAGGTTTTTTATGTGCCTGTTAAATTTAGGAGAGTCCTGAAAATTCATGCCCCTAATGAACAGGATTCAATCAGTGCATGTTTTCAACCTGATAATTAAAAGACTTCTAAAAGTAGAGGCTAACTGAATTTCAATTACTTCTCTTTCTGTATCAACAGCAAGATTTTAGAAACTTAAAAAAAAATAGCTATAATATGCTCAAATACTTCAGCCTAGCATGACATTAATGATCTTGTAAGTAGGTTAATTGTAGATTCCATTGCAGGCCTCCTGTGGAAATATACTTCTGTTTGATGTTTGGAGCTGGTAGAATAGATGTAGTTCAGAGATCCACCGTGGTATTTGGGAGATTGTTGACTCTCTTAAATTCACAGGAGTTTGAAATCAAACTTTGTCTATAAGGATAGATTCCTTGAAAGCACAAGAGAGATTTTTTTATCTTTATATTATATTACCTGGGAAATTATTTTGGGGTTTCTTGTCTATTTTCTCTCAGGCAAAGCATGTACCATTTCCTTGTCTGCGTTCTCCATCTAAATATGTAATTTATCCCAAATGTAATGCCACATACAAGGTTAGGGGGTCACGGGCAGAGCCCCCCACTGTAAAGTCTCCACGGGCCCCTGGCTCCGTGAACTCAAAGGCCCTGGTCCGGAGGACGGGCCTGGCGCAGGGAGCCTGCTGAGAGCATCAGCAGTGGACATCCTCTCCTCCCAAGTGCTTCCCCCGAAGTGGCCCAGCCGGGACGGGGGTGTGTGGAGTGTTGACAGGACACCCCGGTGACCATCATCACGGTGGAAACCACGCACACTTAATGACTGGTTATGTCATAATCACAGGTATGAGCCCGTTTAGGAGCGTGAGCCCTAAAGGGTGTGACTCACGCTCAAATGGATTTATTACAGTTATACATTTTATGATGGACCATTTGGCTGGCTAGAATCCTAAATGTTGGCAGATCACCTTCAGTACCAGAGACAAATAACATGTTGCCGAAGGCCTTGGTTCTATGGTCATGATTCCATCTCATCCTCGTTCTAGCTTTGGAAAGAGTGGCAGCCTCCTGAGTCTCAGTTTCCTCATCAGCAAAATCAAGATAATTAACTCAGCACTAGAGTGGATGCTACATAATGTGCTCTGTTACACCTTAATATACAACTAACGTATGCAGCACTTTTCTTGGTAATGGTGGTCAATTCATCTTCTTAACTGTGACAAAATAGTAGGAAATTAAATACCATGTGTGCCACTTAGCCAACACCACAAAAAAATGTTTCGTAGAAAACCAGCCCTAGGGCTTCCCTGGTGGCGCAGTGGTTGAGAATCTGCCTGCCAGTGCAGGGGACCCGGGTTCGAGCCCTGGTCTGGGAAGATCCCACATGCCGCGGAGCAACTAAACGCGTGCACCACAGCTACAGAGCCTGTGCTCTAGAGCCCACGAGACACAACTACTGAGCCTGTGTGGCACAACTACTGAGCCGGCGCTCTAGAGCCCGTGAGCCACAACTACTGAGCCTGTGCTCTAGAGCCCGTGAGCCACAACTACTGAGCCTGTGTGCCACAGCTACTGAGCCTGCGCTCTAGAGCCCATGAGCCACAGTTACTGAACCCCGCGCACCTAGAGCCTGTGCTCCACAACAGGAGAAGCCACTGCAATGAGAAGCCCACGCACCGCAACGAAGAGTAGCCCCTGCTCGCCACAACTAGAGGAAGCCCGCATGCAGCAACGAAGACCCAACGCAGCCAAAATAAATAAATAAATAAATGTATTTAAAAAAAGAAAAGAAAACCGACCCCAAACGCAGTGGCCTAGGACAGAAACCATCTTTTAGTCGTCGGTCTGAGGGCCGTCTGGAGTCTGGCTGATGTAGTTCGGGCTCAGGGGGAGGTGCAGGGCTCCCCTGCCTGGCTCGCATCTCCCGTGGTCAGTGAACACGTTCTCGTGGGGATGGCAGGGGCGCCAGACATGGAAGCCAGATCGAGCCAGAGCTTTTCAAATTTCTGCTCGCGTTACATCTGCTCACATCCTTTTGGCTGCAACAGGTCCCAGGGCTAAAGCACAGCGTGGGGAGACATGCGCCTGTCGGGGAGTAGGGCTGGGCAGTGAAAGGGCTTCCTAATTTGAGTCATTAATGCAGTTTACCAGGGCCACCCGTTTCACATTGTTTATCATCGAATTGAACGAGGGCAAGAGAGACATTTTTAATAAAAGATATTAGATAAAGAAGAGAAGTCACCAGGTGAGGTTTGGTGCGAGGCCCACAAACCAGCGCGAGATTGTGGGGAGAACCGGGGGCCCCGTCGGGTCGTGTCTCCAGCCTCAGCGGCGGGGCCCGGCCTTGTACCGCTGCGGACGCTGGGAAGGACGGCGCGGCCTAGCTTAGACTGTGGACTCGGGCGTCAAGCAGCCCCACCGGCTGTGAGCGTCACCCGCGTCTGCTAGCAGGACCGCCCGGTTCCTCTGCGGGAAGTGTGCGGAACTCCAAAACCAGAATCCTGCTTCTGCCTCTGTAAGTATAACTCCAGGACCCACAGGCAAATAATCAGCCAGGTATCTCAGACACCTCAGAAAATGTGTTTCCTAAAGCAGAAGGGAGCTGAACTACGTAACATTTCCCCAAGGGCTATCCCCTTGAAGTTATCGAGAAAATAAGGATCCTCCCATCCTTACAATGTCCCACCTGCGGTCACCGCCCTTATTAAATGGGAGGGAGAGCTCTGGATTCGGAACGTCTGGGTGGCCTGGTGGTGTCAGGCATAGAAATAAGTAATCACTGAGGCTCTGAAATGTAAGAACTCATGGATCAGAAATAAATAAATAAATAAATAAATAACCTGATTAAAGCCAGTTAAAGTCTAAAAAAAAAAAGACTCCACTGCTGTTTCTAATGGGTATGATGACAAGTACAAGGTGTCTTAGAAGAACCAGACGAGGAACGGGCAGGACTGCCTGTCAGAGGAAGTGGCGTCACCACTTGCAGTGGGGACAGCGGTGGAGAGAGGACAGTGGTGGGGTTGGAATCAGGTGGCCCGAGTTTCTGTCATGACGCCACCAGCTTGTCATGTGACTGTTGTAAACTTGTGTTTTTTTTTAACCTTTGTGATCCCATTTCCACAGTTGTGAAATAGTATTGTAATCTCTTACGAGGTTGTTAAGAAAATCAATTGAAGTAATTTTCTGAAAGGGTTACACTAAGTATGAATGATTAACTGTGATGTTGGTTGCTGTCTTAGGCCGACAGGCTGATATCGTGGCTCGGAAATCCTGTTCATTACTTCACAGGAAGAGCAATACAAGGAGAAAGCACGCTGGGCTTGAACACACACTGCCCCAGAGGGCACTACAGACTTGACCTTCATCTGAAAGCAAGAAGAGCTTCACTCCTAGTTCTGTCTTTATTTCTTGACCACAGAATGCATTGCTGAGGCCAAAGGGTGGCCCAACATATGTGGCTCTTGTTCCGGGAAGATGAGGAGGTGGTTAGGAGTGGATGCTCTCCTGTCTCTTCATCTCTCATGGATCTCTCATGAAGATCTTCTTTTGCATTTTCTGAAGTAGTAATAGCCTCTACTATAGGAGAGACCTAAAGAGTTAGACAGTGATGCTTAATTTTAGGTGTCAACTTGTCTGGGCGAAGGGGCGCCCAGCTAGCTGGGAAAACATTACCTCTGAGGTTGTTTGTGTGGCGTTTCTGGAAGGGATGAGCTTTTGTGTAGGTAGGTGAGTAAAGAAGATCCCTCTCCCCACGCAGGTGAGCACCAGCCAATCCAGGGCCCGAACAGCACAAAGGCAGAGGAGGGGTGAATCTGCTTGGGCTGGGACGTGCATCTTCTCTTGCCCTCGGACACTGGGGCTCCTGGTTCTCAGAATTTCAGACTCAGACTGAATTACACCCCGCCCCCCATCACTTTCCAGGATGCGCAGCTTGCAGACAGCAGACTGTGGGACATCTCAGCCTTCGTAATCACCTGAGCCAAATCCTATACTAAATCTGCTCTCAAGAAGGAGTTTGGTTCTGCTTCTCTGGGGAAGGCTGGCTGATACGTGGACACAACCGTGGGGCAACTCAGGCACCGGTGAGTTGCTGTTGTAGATGTGCCTTCAGTTCTTCTATTCCTGTCTTCTTGTCTCTCACATTCGCTTGTGGCCAGTGGCAAACAACACAGGCAAAAGTCGCTTTTGAATTGAAGCAGTGACACTTTCTTGGAAAATAGGAGAAAGGATGATTTTTACATGTAAGCATTCTGTGAATATAATAAGTACACAAATAGGATGTCAAGTGGGGAAAAGGGGTGAGTTTGAAGGTTATGAAGTCTTCATTTTTAAGAAAGTCCAGAATCAGGTACTTGATGAAAATAAACCGTAAAGTGCGTAATTGCGTTTCACATCTGTCATAAACTAAAGCATATCCTTGGCATGAAAATAACTACACAAGAACATCTCATATTCCCTAGAATCAAAGTGTGAAGCAAGGCTGCTATTCATTTCTCAGATAAGTGTTTGTTTCACCCATGGTGAGGATAAAACCTGCTGATACATCACCAAAAAATGGCAGATTGTTTTAAGCAAGCAAAGCAAAAAGCAGCAGGAAGGAAACTCAGAGCTGCAGAATCAGATCAAGTAAGAATCTTACTGAAAAGTAACTGATTTTGTGAACACGGGGCAAACAGCTCAATGGAAGGCACATGGTATGCTGAAGTGCTGACATGTGAGCTTGTCTTATGAAAAGGATAGAAAAACAATCTTGAAATATGAACTTGTGGAAATCGTTGCCCTTTGTGATGTCTTGCATAGGGATCTGCATTTTATATTCATTTGTTGACAGGGGTCTGAGACAAGTTCTAACATACTCCGCACCCTCTTAAAAAGGGGTATTTGAGTATGTTAAGTGGAAGACAGAACGCCAAGGGGGAAATGAATTCTTTTCTTAGAATTGTTAATAAGTTAGAATGCTTTAAAACGTGATGGCCAAATTCAAACTAAAATAATATAAAGATCTCGGTTAATAAGATACATTTGGTATTGTCACCATGACTACAGCCTAAGTAAGACATCCTTAAATAAATAGCTTTTGTGTGGAAGGGGAATGGAGCTCTCCAGCAGCACAGCTGGGGCTCATCTGTGCTACCCCAGCGATACTCAGTGGCTGAGATTTATGTGCTTATACACAGTGCTGGTCTCTGCTTCACACCTGCCTCTCCATGGGCCAGTCCTTCCATGGTGTGTCACTCCACAAAATGTGTGCAACTCCCTAAATGTGCATTGAGAGGTGCTGATTCTGGGTAGGTTTTTAGTTCAATGTAGGTTTTTTACTTTTTCTTTTTTTTCTTTTTTAAAAATTTTACTGGAGTATAGCTGATTTACACTGTTGTGTTAGTTTCTGGTGTACAGCAAAGTGACTCAGATACACATACATATATACAAACATACATATGTATGTATATATGTATGTATGTATTCTTTTTCAGATTCTTTTCCCTTATAGGTTATTACAAAATATTGACTAGAGTTCCCTGTGCTATATAGTAGGTCCTTGTTGGTTATCTATTTTATATATAATAGTGTGTATATGTCAGTCCCAAGCTCCTAATTTATCCTTCCACCCCGCATTTCCCCTTTGGTAACCATAAGTTTGCTTTCGAGATCTGTGGGTCTGTGAATGTAAATTGATACAGCCACTATGGAGAACAGTATGGAGGTTCCTTAAAAAACTAAAAGTAGAGTTAACCATATAATCCAGCAATCTCACTCCTGGGCGTATATCCGCAGAAAAGTATAATTCAAAAAGAGTCGTGTACCACAATGTTCACAGCAGCACTATTCACAGTTGCCAAGACATGGAAGCAACCTAAGTGTCCATCGACAGATGAATGGATAAAGAAGATGTGGTATATATATATATATATATATATATATATATATATATATATACACACAATGGAATACTACTCAGCCATTAAAAAGAGTGAGATAATGCCATTTGCAGCAACATGGATGGACCTAGAGATCATCATACTGAGTGAAGTGAGTCAGACAGAGAAAAACAGATCTCATATGATATTTCAGTGTAGTTTTGATTACATAGCAACTGCCCTAAAATGATGCTCTTCCCTGTGTTCACAACTGAAGGTCGGGTTATCGCGGTAGAAAGAGGACCTGGACTCTAGCACACCTGGGGGCTGCGAGTGTCAGGGGCATTAGAAGGAGAAACTCCTGCCACATTCTGGCCATGCAACTAACTCAGCACGTCGTGTGCAGACCATATTGTGGGTTTGTCGTCTCTTTAATTAGGGCAGCTCCAGTGTGTTGGAGACCAAAGCACTTGAACGCTGATCTCCTTCCTTACTAATCATTCTGCACAGATGAAATGTTTTTAAAGATGCTACATGGATGAGATCAGTGTAAAGTGAACATCAAACAGCCTTAAAAAGGAGAAAGAGGTCCATGTACGAATGCCCAAACACTGAGAAGATGTGGAAGGAAGTGTCTGATTTTTGGATACTCTTGCTTTGCTGGTGGAATTTACAGTCAGGTAGATATGTGAGTGGCTCAACATCACCTCTGTTATTTTATTACTTATTTATTAATTTATCAGAAGGTGGCAGTGATGGAAACGGGTGGTTTGGTCTTGCGGGAGCGTGCATTTTGAGGCAGGACCGGTGACGTGAGGAGGTGAGCAGGGGGCAGTGATGCAGGCTGCGTGCTGTGTGTAGCAGCTGGAAATGTCCCATGGACGCGGGACGTAGACGTGAGTGGGTGGCCGGGGAAGGCTCTTGGGCATAGAGTGGTGTGTCCAGGTGTCCGTCTGAGGAAGACGGCTCTGTCTACAGGATGGAGGTCAGGTGTGTGGGTGCGAGAGGTGGGGCATCAGAGCAGATGGGGCAGGAACAATTGGCTGCTGGTGCAGGAGTCCTGGGAAGAGACCAGGAGGGACCCACAAGCACCTGTTTCGGTTTGTTGGTGTCATAGCCCCTCCCTCGCCTGTGATACCTGGGGAGACTCCTCAGACTTTTCTAGACTTTGGAAAACGGTCCCCTGATGCCGTTACTCAAATTAGAAAAAAAATTATATTTAAGCCGTTTTTAGCTTCTTACAGCAGTTGTAATCCGTTTAGGCAGATTGTTGACTGAATTCCTGTTACATGCTGGGTACAAACCTGTGTCCTAAGGTGTATCCTGAGCAAGATTCACTGGGTCCCCGCGGCCACCAGGTGTACAGAGGGGGACTCGTGGAGGAGGAATTATCAGAGGCACCACCGCAGGGGCAGGACACAGGTGAGCATCTGGGTGGCTGGAGGTGAGGGAGATGCACATCTTATCTTGACTAAAGGGGTCATGAAAAGATTCTGGAGGAATTAAGATCTAAAAATGGAGGAGCAGCGGGGATTAGCTGGGAACAGTGGGGAGAAGGGGAAGTTCAGGCAGGGGAAGGAGAAGGGACAGAGAGCCTGGCTCAGCTGGGAACCTGGAGATGGTCCAGCCCAGTGGCACCGAGAGCAGCTCAAGAGGGAGGATGCAGGGATGAGGTTCAGTGTGTGTGTGTGTGTGTGTGTGTGTATTGTCAGAACACAGATTCCTTTGGGGCGGGAGGCTGCGTAATTGTTATAATTTGTCCTGTCCCAGCCTCTTTGATATTCTATGTGAACATCAGTTCAGGAAGGCAGCCCAGGTGCTCCAGGTGCCAAGACTCAGCTACTTCTTGTGCATGTCCTGCTCTGGTCAGGGAGGCTGATGGTGGCAGAGTGTTTTACTGCCGGAAACTGGAGAGCTCAGAGCATGTGTGCATCTCTAATCCTGCAGACTATGATCTCAGCAGGCACTTGACTGGTCCCTCTGTGAGCCTTGCTTGGGACTTCCCACACTGCAGCCACAGAACATTGAAGACATCATCTTCAGATAGACAGATGGCACGTAGACAGACAGAGCATATGGGGCATATATAGGATTGGCCAAAAAGTTCGCTTGGGTTTTTCTGTAACATTTTATGCAAAAACCCAAGCAAACATTTTGGCCAACCCAGTGTGTGCACGGATGGCATCTGCATGGACAGACATGGAATATAGGACATATACATGTATGGATGGCATCTACATGGACAGTGCAGTATATAGGGCATATATATATATGTGCATGACCTTCATATGGAGAGGTACAGCGTATAGGAATCAGGATGCCAAGTCTCTTCTCAAAATGCGTGTGAAGGGGGTAGATGTCCTGGGAGGGTAACCGTTCTTAAACTCGGGGGAAGATGACTCTTTGCAGGTCCCTCATCTTAGATTTCTATAAAGAATAACACACTCCGTGTCCACACAAAACCTGCTGCCTGGGCCTGTTTTCTCCCACGATGATTAAACTGTAAGCTATGGCGGTGGCTGCCTGCCTTTGTTAGGAATCTGAGGAAGAACTCAGGGGGCTCTTTGATTTCTACACGACACTACCTTTGACTCTTCAGATTTTCCTCTAGTGGTAAATTCTGCTCCTGCCGACAGCAAGAGTAATCGCTGCACACAAAGTTTAACTCTGTTTTCTTGCTCAATGTTTACCATGGAAGCAGGCTTGGACAACCAAGTTTTCAGACCGTATCCTGCTCTGGGCTGAGAAAAGCAACTGTGTTCTGATGTCCACCTGTACCGCAGCATATGGTGTCAGAACTGAAAGGGTGCTCCCTTTGAGTTGATCTTGGTGTTTCAGATAATAGCAATCTATAGATTAATGTTTTTAAATCATACATGCTAACTGTTTTACTAAATAAATACAACTGCACACGGTCAAATTTTCATATTTTAACTGTTCTCAGCTGTCAGGTGGGTATGCCTTGTGGTCTCACATGTTCTGTAGACTTTGTGTATGTTTTACTGTGTTCTTCCTGTGTTCGGCATTTCCATTTAGGAATAACAGCTTGTAGACAAGGAACCAACCTTAGCATTGATGGATCTCATTATCTGATTTCACTGATGTGGTTGTTTCACCTGTTTGGGGTCTAAACCAAAGGTCATCACTGTTTCAGTCTTCATATATAATCAGTACGATTCTGGTCCCCTGCACATCTGTTCCCCTCCCGCGTCCCCCCACCCCATCCCCGTGTTCCCAGGGACTGGAGAAACGCAGACATGCTGAGGATTCTCTCCACCTCTCTCCTCACTTGCTGTCCGTGTGGGGAGACGTGCTCCCCCAGGCTTCCAGTCTCGACCCTGACAGAGGCCACTGGTCTCCAGTCCTTCCTGGATGACGCTGTCCTCCCTGACTTTCAGCTCTGCCTTGTTGCACAGTCAGGGAGGAGACGTCCTTGTTGTATTTATTTCAGAGGTACTGATCTGGAAGCTTCTGAGGACAGCAGGGAGGCCCGTGGTCTGATGCAAAGCTGTTTGCCCGAGCCAGGGACCCACATCGTTCTCCTTCTACTTTCTGAGGCCACACTCTACTTGGGTGAACATTGTGGTGGCAGGATGGTCCAGATCCCTCCCTACTCACCTTCTGCCAGGGGACCAACCAAGTCCTAGAGTAACTGGCAGAGCCAACACCCACTACCTTTCCTCCTGGGTCCAACAATAAAATCCCAGATCATCAGAGGGTACGTCTACTAGATCTGTGCTGTTTGTTCCTAGCCATGACCAATTTGTTTCAACAGTGATCATGATAATTTGTGTTGAAGACAAATATGGATTACCATTAATTTCACCACTCTGTACGTTTTGAACAAGTAATGGAATTAAGACTTTTACTGACATCTTCTTCAACATCACCAAAACAAAAAGATAAAAAGAAATATTTTCAGATTATCACTCTTAATAATGATGCCGAATCCAGCCTCTGTTACCCGGCACCGAATTAAATCTCAGAGACAGAGTTTTGGGTGAAGTAGAAAGGAATAGCTTTACTGCTTTGCCAGGCAAAGGGGGGTCATAGTGGGCTAATGCCCTCAAGACTGTGTGTCCTGACTTGGAAGGGGTAGTGAGGAGTTTTATAGTAATGGTTCAAAGAGGGCGTGGTCAGCTCGTGGACATCCTTCTGATTGGTTGGTGGGGAGGTAAGTGGGAGTGAAATCATCAGCCTTCTGGTTCCAACCAGTCTGGGATCTCCCTGCTTGTGGGCAGCAGACAGTTAACTTCTCCCACCTGGTGAAGGTTTCAGTATCTGCAAAACAGCTCAAAGATAGTGTTCTGTGTATCCCTTGAGGGGGAACCAGGACCCGCCCCAAGGCTGCACTACTGTTTCTGACTGCTCCTCCTTTGTCTCTGCATCCCCTCCCTTCCCTGATTAGCAGCTGTTTGAACTTGCCCCTTGGAACTTAGGGAAGGTCATGGAGGCTGAATGAAGCCTATTTTCCTGTAATCAAAAAATGGGGGACACAGAAAGGTTTCTGTGCCCAGGAGCCCCACAGGGTCCTGCTCAGTTTTAATAATTGTATTTTGAGTTCACACTTTGATATTGCTCTTGAGTTCCTACTATTAATTTTAACTTCATGACAAAATGTAGAATCTCTCACACATTAGATTTTTATTCTCAAAGCCTAAAATGACAGGCTGGGCATGAACTACAAAATATTGTAAATAAAAGTTCAGTGAAATAGAAAACTCAATTTAGAAATAGCTGAAGCTGGAAAATGATTTTCTTAAGCCTCTGTAAGTTGGCTTGTAAATAAAAGACTATGACTGACTTTGAAGGGTGTATTGCCTATGTTTTGTGGTCTCAGGTCTTACATTTAAGTCTTTTTTTTTTTTTAAACATCTTTATTGGAGTATAATTGCTTTACAATGGTGTGTTAGTTTCTGCTTTATAACAAGGTGAATCAGTTATACATATACATATGTTCCCATATCTCTTCCCTCTTGCATCTCCCGCCCTCCCACCCTCCCTATCCCACCCCTCTAGGTGTTCACAAAGCACCGAGCTGATCTCCCTGTGCTATGCGGCTGCTTCCCACTAACTATCTATTTTACATTTGGTAGTGTATATATGTCCATGACACCCTCTCACCCTGTCACATCTTACCCCTCCCCCTCCCCATATCCTCAAGTCCATTCTCTAGTAGGTCTGTGTCTTTATTCCCGTCTTGCCACTAGGTTCTTCATGACCTTTTTTTTCCCTTAGATTCCATATATATGTGTTAGCATACTGTATTTGTTTTTCCCTTTCTGACTTACTTCACTCTGTATGACAGACTCTAACTCCATCCACCTCACTACAAATACCTCCATTTCATTTCTTTTTATGGCTGAGTAATATTCCATTGTATATATGTGCCACATCTTCTTTATCCATTCATCTGTCGATGGACACTTAGGTTGCTTCCATGTCCTGGCTGTTGTAAGTAGAGCTTCAGTGAACATTGTGGTACATGACTCTTTTTGAATTATGGTTTTCTCAGGGTATATGCCCAGTAGTGGGATTGCTGGGTCATATGGCAGTTCTATTTGTAGTTTTTTAAGGAACCTCCATACTGTTCTCCATAGTGGCTGTATCAATTTACATTCCCACCAGCAGTGCAAGAGGGTTGCCTTTTCTCCACACCCTCTCCAGCATTTATTGTTTGTAGATTTTTTGATGATGGCCATTCTGACCAGTGTGAGGTGATACCTCATTGTAGTTTTGATTTGCATTGCTCTAATGATGAGTGGTGTTGAGCATCCTTTCACGTGTTTGTTGGCAATCTATATATCTTCTTTGGAGAAATGTCTATTTAGGTCTTCTGCCCATTTTTGGATTGGGTTGTTTGTTTTTTTGTTATTGAGCTGCATGAGCTGCTTGTATATTTTGGAGATTAATCCTTTGTCAGTTGCTTCATTTGCAAATATTTTCTCCCATTTTGAGGGTTGTCTTGTTTATGGTTTCCTTTGCTGTGCAAAAGCTTTTAAGTTTCATTAGGTCCCATTTGTTTATTTTTGTTTTTATTTCCGTTTCTCTAGGAGGTGGGTCAAAAAAGATCTTGCTGTGATTTATGTCATAGAGTGTTCTGCCTATGTTTTCCTCTAAGAGTTTGATGGTGTCTGGCCTTACATATAGGTCTTGAATCCATTTTGAGTTTATTTCTGTGTATGGTGTTAGGGAGTGTTCTAATTTCATTGTTTTCCATGTAGCTGTCCAGTTTTCCCAGCACCACTTATTGAAGAGGCTGTCTTTTCTCCATTGTATATTCTGGCCTCCTTTATCAAAAATAAGGTGACCATATGTGCATGGGTTTATCTCTGAGCTTTCTATCCTGTTCCATTGATCTATATTTCTGTTTTTGTGCCAGTACCATACTGTCTTGATCACTGTAGCTTTGTAGTATAGTCTGAAGTCCGGGAGCCTGATTCCTCCAGCTCTATTTTTCTTTCTCAAGATTGCTTTGGCTATTCGGGGTCTTTTGTGTTTCCATGCAAATTGTGAAATTTTTTGTTCTAGTTCTGTGAAGAATGTCATTGGTAGTTTGATAGGGATCGCATTGAATCTGTAGATTATTTTGTGTAGTATAGTCATTTTCACAATGTTGATTCTTCCAATCCAAGAACATGGTATATCTCTCCATCTGTTTGTATGATCTTTAATTTCTTTCATCAGTGTCTTATAGTTTTCTGCATACAGGTCTTTTGTCTCCCTAGGTAGGTTTATTCCTAGGTGTCTTATTCTTTTTGTTGCAGTGGTAAATGGGAGTGTTTCCTTAATTTCTCTTTCAGATTTTTCATCGTTAGTGTATAGGAATGCAAGTGATTTCTGTGCATTAATTTTGTATCCTGCTACTTTACCAAATTCATTATCTCTAGTAGTTTTCTGGTAGAGTCTCTAGGATCCCCTATGTATAGTATCATGTCATATGCAAACAGTGACAGCTTTACTTCTTCTTTTCCGATTTGGATTCCTTTTCTTTCTTTTTCTTCTCTGCTTGCTGTGGCTAAAACTTCCAAAACTATGTTGAATAATAGTGATGAGAGTGGGCAACATTGTCTTGTTTGTGATCTTAGTGGAAATGGTTTCAGTTTTTCACCATTGAGAACAATGTTGGCTGTGGGTTTGTCACATTATGGCCTTTATTATGTTGAGATAAGTTCCCTCTATTCCTACTTTCTGCAGGGCTTTTATCATAAATGGGTGTTGAATTTTGTCAAAAGCTTTGTCTGCATCTGTTGAAGCAATCATATGGTTTTTTCCCTTCAGTTTGTTAATATGGTCTATCACATTGAATGATTTGCATATACTGAAGAATCCTTGCATTCCTGGGATAAACCCACTTGATCATGGTGTATGATCCTTTTCATGTGCTGTTGGATTCTCTTTGCTAGTATTTTGTTCAGGATTTTTGCATCTATATTCATCAGTGATATTGGCCTGTAGTTTTCTTTCTTTGTGACATCTTTGTCTGGTTTTGGTATCAGGGTGATGGTGGTCTCATAGAATGAGTTTGGGAGTGTTCCTCCCTCTGCTGTATTTTGGAAGAGTTTGAGAAGGATAGGTATTAGCTCTTCTCTAAATGTTTGATAGAATTCGCCTGTGGAAGCCATCTGGTCCTGGCTTTTGTTTGTTGGAAGACTTTTAATCACAGTCTCAATTTCAGTGCTTGTGATTGGTCTGTTTATATTTTCTGGTTCTTCTGGGTTCAGTCTTGGAAGGTTGTGCTTTTCTAAGAATTTGTCGATTTCTTCCAGGTTGTCCATTTTATTGGCATAGAGTTGCTTGTAGTAATCTCTCATGATCCTTTGTATTTCTGCAGTGTCAGTTGTTACTTGTCCTTTTTCTTTTCTAATTCTATTGATTTGAGTCTTCTTTTTTTCTTTGATGAGTCTGGCTAATGGTTTATCAATGTTGTTTATCTTCTCAAAGAACCAGCTTTTGGTTTTATTGATCTTTGCTGTTGTTTCCTTCATTTCTTTTTCATTTATTTCTGATTTGATCTTTATGATTTCTTTCCTTCTTCTAACTTTGGGTTTTTTTTGTTATTCTTTCTCTAATTGCTTTAAGTGTAAGGTTAGGTTGTTTATTTGAGATGTTTCTTGTTTCTTGAGGTAGGCTCGTATTGGTATAAACCTCCCTCTTAGAACTGCTTTTGCTACATCCCATAAGTTTTGGGTCATCATGTTTTCACTGTCATTTGTTTCTAGGTATTTTTTGATTTCCTCTTTGATTTCTTCAGTGATCTCTTGGTTATTAAGTGGTGTATTGTTTAACCTGTATGTGCTTGTATTTTTTACACATTTTTTCCTGTAATTGATATCTAGTCTCATAGCGTTGTGGTCAGAAAAGATACTTGATATGATTTCAGTTTTCTTAAATTTACCAAGGTTTGATTTTTCGTCACCTTATTTTTGATAAAGAGGCAAGAATATACAATGGAGAAAAGACAGCTTCTTCAATAACTGGTGCTGGGAAAACTGGACAACTACTCATAAAAGAATGAAATTAGAACATTCCCTAACATCATACACAAAAATAAACTCCAAATGGATTAAAGACCTAAATGTAGGACCCGACACTCTAAGACTATTAGAAGAAAACATAGGCAGAACACTCTATGACATAAATCACAGCAAGATCTTTTTTGACCCACCTCCTAGAGGAATGGAAATAAAAACAAAAATAAACAAATGAGACCTAATGAAACCTAAAAGCTTTTGCACAGCAAAGGAGACCATAAACAAGATGAAAAGATAACCCTCAAAATAGGAGAAAATATTTGCAAATGAAGCAACTGACAAAGGATTAATCTCCAAAATATACAAGCAGCTCATGCAGCTCAGTATCAAAAAAACAAACAACCCAATCCAAAAATGGGCAGAAGACCTAAATAGACATTTCTCCAAAGATGATATACAGATTGCCAACAAACACATGAAAGGATGCTCAACATCACTCATCATTAGAGCCATGCTTATCAAAACTACAGTGAGGTATCACCTCACACCAGTCAGAATGGCTGTCATCAAAAAATCTACAAACAATAAATGCTGGAGAGGGTGTGGAGAAAAGGGAACCCTCTTGCACTGTTGGTGGGAATGTAAATTGATACAGCCACTATAGAGAGCAGTATGGAGTTTCCTTAAAAAACTAAAATAGAACTACCATACGACCCAGCAATCCCACTACTGGGCATATACCCTGAGAAAACCATAATTCAAAAGGAGTCATGTACCACAAAGTTCATTGAAGCTCTATTTACAATAGCCAGGACATGGAAGTAACCTAAGTGTCCATTAACAGATGAATGGATAAAGATGTGGCACATATATACAATGGAATATTACTCAGCCATAAAAAGAAATGAAATTGAGTTATTTGTAGTGAGGTGGATGGACCTAGAGACTGTCATACAGAGTGAAGTAAATCAGAAAGAGAAAAACAAACACCGTATGCTAACACATATATATAGAAACTAAAAAAATAAAAATAAAAAATGGTTCTGAGGAACCTAGGGGCAGGACAGGTATAAAGATGCAGATGTAGAGAATGGACTTGAGGACACAGGAAGGGGGAAGGGTAAGCTGGGACGAAGTGAGAGAGTGGCATGGACTTATATATACGACCAAATGTAAAATAGATAGCTAGTGAGAAGCAACTACATAGCACAGGGAGATCAGCTCGGTGCTTTGTGACCACCTAGAGGGGTGGGATAGGAAGGGTAGGAGGAAGACGCAGAGGGAGGAGATATGGTGATATATGTATATGTATAACTGATTCACTTTGTTAAAAAGCAGAAACTAACACACCAGTGTAAAGCCATTATACTCCAATAACGATGTTAAAATTTATTGACGTCAACTAGGAAAAAAAAAAAGTACATGTGAAATTCAAGGTGATTCTTTTAAACATTCTTGTTAGAAAATATTGAGGGCTTCCCTGGTGGCGCAGTGGTTGAGAGTCTGCCTGCCGGTGCAGGGGACACGGGTTTGAGCCCTGGTCTGGGAGGATCCCACATGCCGCGGAGCAACTAGGCCCGTGAGCCACAGCTGCTGAGCCTGCGCGTCTGGAGCCTGTGCTCCGCAACAAGAGAGGCCGCGATAATGAGAGGCCCGCGCACCGCGATGAAGAGTGGCCCCCACTTGCCACAACTAGAGAAAGCCCTCACACAGAAACGAAGACCCAGCACAGCCAAAAATAAATAAATAAAATAAAATTAAAAAAAAAAAAAAAAAACAAAGTCAACATCGTACAGTTTTCTTCTGTAATTCATAAAAATATTAAACATCCAGTATTTCATCTCAGGCCCAAGATTGTAATAAAAGCAGAAAATGGCACAATATTAATTCATCTTCATGACAAATATTGTATTAAAAAAAAATATTGAGGTTATTAGTGATGCTAAGATTTCTGTGTTTAACAATGGTCAGAGAATTCACTATATAAGCCACCTCTGCATGCCAGATACGTGTAAATTTGTCTGTATCACGAGTCAATTTAAGGTAGAAATTTAGTATAAAAATAGGAAATTAGCAGATTTTTTTACATTTTTAGCTTCAGATCTTTAATAAATATATTTAATACTCTGTAGCATATCCTTTGTATAATTAGGTAAAACATCTCACTTTTTACAAGTTTTTTTTGTTAGTATTTAATCTAGGGGTCTCTTGGTAAAATGATCCATGATCTTTTTATGTAAGTTTATCTTCCAGGCTTCTCACACTCTGTTGACTTGGAAGAATTTCCCTGGAAGTATAAATATTAGAACACCAACTCTCTGGCTTCTAGTTTGTGATTCTAGCTACAGATGCCTGAGATGCAGTGAATTTGGATAAAAGTTAGAATTTGCTTCACAACCTGGTATATAGGGAATGATTTTACAGTGGTAAAATAATTGTTTCGTAATGAGTACTGTTAGGTTAAATATAAATAAATGTCTCATTCACATACTATAATTTCTAGACTCCAGAATCACCTCACTCATATATAGTTAATACATGAGTCACCATAAAACACATCCCATTAATATTCACTACTATTTCATCTTACGGTAAAATAAAAATTTCAGAAGTTTCTATTCTGAAATTCATGAAGTGGAAAGAAAAGGAAGACTATATATGGACAGTCAACAGAATAATACAAAACAATTTTCAGATTTTTTGTATCACTAGATTTTGATAGTAAGAATTTAAAAATATGAACGAGAACAGGAATAAATTTGCAACAGAATTTGTAAGGCAAAGAAGAAACAAGACAAAGGTGAGAAGCTGTACAAACAATACTGTATTAGTTCAGCATCAATTCATCTCACAGTTCCAGAGAGCAAGCCCAAGTGAGGAATTCTTTCAATAATGATGCCAATGGAGTCATACAATTAATTATGGATAACTGCAGAATTCAGTACAATGTGTTAGACCAAAGGAGGAGTTTTTAAAAACTTCTGATGCATTTGGATTATATTTACCATTTGCTTTACAAATATTTGTTTAGTGGTGTGGTGTAGTGCTTAATAAAATGGGTTCTGTAATCACAGTTTGTGGTACAAATATGATCTCCACCAACTATTAACATAATAACCTTGTTTGTATGACTTGACATCCTGGTGGCTCTATTTCCTCATCCACAGAATGAGAACAGTAACAGTACTTTGCTCTTGGGGTTATTGTGATGAGAAAAAGAGACAATACACAGATAACCTCAATGTTTGCAGCATAAATAGTCAATAAATATACTGGCATTCTATGAGAGCCTATAAAATACACATAGATACGTAAGTGATTAAGGAAGGCATGAACTTAGTGAAGGCAGGAACTATGGTGAAAGAAGACTTTTTGCAACATTCACTTATTTCAAGTAATATTTGAGTGATCAAAAACCCAGTCCATCCCACTACTGGTTAGGCTGTCAAAGCAGCAGGAGACAGGTGCTTCTACCTTAACAGCGAGGACAAACTGGATAAACAAAAAATTGTGGTTTCCTCTTAAAAGTCCATCAGAGAGCTGGCGTCAGGAGGAAATCAAAATGAACTAAATTCCAGAAAGTAACAAGCCTTTCCTGAAGAGGTCCAAAGAGAGGAGATCCAAAGATTGAAAGATCCAAAATGAGGTCCATAGTTGCCATTATGTTGAATAGAACAGTAGGAGAAGGATCACTTTATTATAGACAGAAGTAAGGAGAAACCAGCTGAACGTCTTACAAACATTTAGCTGCCACGTGTAGGCTGGCAGGACTGATTCGAATCCAAAGAAGTCGCAGCAATAAAACACACCTGCACCTCCTAGCAGCCTTCTGCTGTGTCGGCGGTAGTGTTCCAAAGTCTGGGGCCAGGGCAAGAGAATTCAGAGAACTTCTTCTGAGATTATGAGTGGAGTGCATAGCAGGCTATTAAACAATTAAGGAGGGCTGAGAGAAATCTTTTCTGGGTACCGCAAACTTTCACCAGGGGCAAAGGCTAGAAGTTGGGTAATGGTGCAGAGATGCTCAGAAATCCGGGCACACGGTGATGAAGAGAGCTCTGTGAAACCTGAGAAACTGACGGATGCGCTTTAAAGAGTGAGGAGGGGGAGGAGGAAGGGGATGGAGCGGAAAGGGAGGGAGACAGAGCCAGAGACAGAGATAGAGACAGAGATCCCAAGATTTAAAAAGCTGTTGACTTGGCTTTAAATGCGGTGAGCACACCTCCTTCTCACCAGAGCTCAGAGCCTAAGACTCAATGAAAAGTTGATTCTGACTCTACCCTCGAAGTATTAGAAACAAGTGATGAATTGAGTCTAATACTTCCACAAATCCCTCCTCAGCTAAATTACAGATTAGATTGACTCAATCCCCTACACTAGTAATGCAGCAATAGAATTACTATGCTTTTTCCTGGGTTTAAATATTATTTTATTCAGTCTCTATTTTTCTTTATATTGGTCCAACATAAATATTATTTTATTCAGTCTCTATTTTTCTTTATACTGGTCCAACATAAAACCAAAAATTAAAAGACACATGAGGAAACAATGAGACCCATATTCAACAAGGGAAGCAAGTCCAGATATTTCCCAGATATTGGAATAATCAGACATGGACTTTAAAATAACTACAATATCCTATTAAATAAAACATAAAAGTATGTATGAACACATGGGGAATTTCAACACATATATGAATATGATAAAAGTGACCAAATGGAAATGTTAGACATGAAAAATGAAATATCATAAATAAAAATACATTGGGTGTGATTATTTGACATCAAGTAATAATACATATAATGATATTACACAATCCCTATTATTGTGGTCACAAAAGGAAAGAAAGAAAAAAGAGCTGATGCCTGAGAATTTTCCAAAACCGAAGAAAGATATCAAACTACTCACTCTAGAAGCTTCAAAAACCCCATTGAGGATAAACTAAAAATGACACATCAAATAGTGGAAAACTAACAACATACTGCTACCAGCTTTCTTTGGTTATTGATTGGTGATTGACTTCTTTTATACTTTACTGTACACCTTTCACTATTAGGTTTTAATTGTCTTATAAACATCAAACACCTGTACTTTGTTTTCTAAATCACAAGCAATACTTTGGCAAATTACCATTACAGCCTGTGGACCACACATGGCCCATCACCTATTTCTTGTGGCCTGTGAGCCTTGGATGGCTTTACATATTTTAATGGTTGAAAATATCAAAAGAATAACATTTTATGACACATGAAAATTATATGAAACCACGAATATGGGTTGTTGGAAGGCAGCCACACTCGGTCATCTCGGGCCATCCGGCTGCTTTGCAGCAGAAGTACAGGAACCTCCTGTAGGTATGGAGAGCGTGTGCCTGTGACTCTCTGTTTTCCATCCTGCTTCTCGGCACTTACACATGGTGGGGACACAGCTATAAGTGGGCAGCATTCCAAATGCCACGTGTCACCTTAACACATTTTATTTACTTTTTTATACCAGGGCACACTCATAATGTTAAAACAGAAAAAGCAGAGTGGACATGAAACGCTGTGATTGCTCTGTTCATATTTTCTGTTTCTTTCTGGTTCAGTGTCGGAAGGTTGCACCTTCCTAAGAATTTGTCCATTTCTTCCAGGTTGTCCATTTTACTGGCCTAGAGTTGCATGTAGTAGTCTCTTAACGGTCCTTTGCATTTCTGTTGTAACTTCTCCTTTTTCATTTCTAATTTTATTGATTTGAGCCCTCTCCCTTTTTTTTCTTGAGGAGTCTGGCTAAAGGTCTATCAATTTTGTTTATCTTTTGAAAGAACCAGCTTTTAGTTTCATTGATCTTTGCTATTGTTTTCTTTGTTTCTGTTTCATTTATTTCTGCTCTGATCTTTATGATTTCTTCTCTTCTACTAACTTTGGGTTTTGTTTGTTCTCCTTTCTCTAGTTGCTTTAAGTGTGAGGCTAGGTGGTTTGTTTGAGATCTTTCTTGTTTCCTGAGGTAGGATTGTATTGCTATAAACTTCCCTGTTAGAACCGCTTTTGCTGAATCCTGTAGGTTTTGGGTCGTCGTGTTTTCGTTGTCATTTGTCTCTAGGTATGTTTTGATTTCTTCAGTGAACCATTGGTTGTTTAGTAGCATACTGTTCAGCCTCCACATCTTTGTGGTTTTTTACAGCATTTTTCTTGTAGTTGATTTCTAGCCTCATAGTGTTGTGGTCGGAAAAGATGCTTGATATGATTTCAATTTTCTTAAATTTACTGAGGCTCAAATGTTGCATTCTTCAGGCATAGTGGAGTGTGCATTATTGCGTACCAAATTAGACAGCAAATCATCATTTATCATGCAACGACCTGTGCTGAAGGATACGTGTTGACATGAGTAAGCACTCATCGCATGGCCCTGCTCACAGACCAGCCATGTTCGGAAACACTAGAAATTTTAAAACAGCGTACCTCATCACAGCAGAATTTCTTCACAAAAATAAAAATTGAAATGAGGCTACCACCGAAATAAATTTCCAGTTGTCTCATTTATTAGTCCAGCAAGAAAAGCCATTCACCAGTGCTGGGTTCGTTCAATCATACTTGATTGCAACAGCTGAAGAGGCGCACTTTCAGGAAAGGAGCTTGTTTAGCTGATCTCCTTCAGCAGGAGCAGCTGCGTTAAGAGCGAGGCCCTTGGAACGAGCCTCGGGAAACAAACGGGCTTCTTATTTGCAAGGCAAACGCCTCCCAGCTGTTTCTCTTTGCGCTTGGTGAGTCGATGGGTGTTGCTGACACCCCTCAGTTGATTTGAGGTGTCGACACCGAGTTCTAAGCGATGAAGAGTAAACGTCTATGAAAACGTGCCTGGGACGGAGAGGTAAGGGTGTCTTTAAAGACGTGGAGAGAGCCCTAATTCAGCACAATTTGGTGCGCGATCTATGTGTGCAACTGATAGTGGTAAATGTGTGTATGGAGCAGGAAAATGCTTATTTGGGCAAATTTACAGGACTTATGAAAGTGTGAGTTGTTTAAAGCCTATGATTTTCCATAAATTCGCCAGCAGGTACTTTGAGGAAAATACTTGACTCTCTCACGTTTTACTGAATCAGTAGTGTCAACTGTGAACCCCACTCCCGTTCGTGGGCCCAGCATGCTCAGTTCCATGAATTTTTGTCTGAAATAGAGGCTGAATATCCTGATTTGCCCTGCCTCGCAGCACCTCAAAAACTGAGCATCGGTAAACTGTCGTTAGGATATTCTGAAATCAGAGCTGATACTGAAATTTTCCAGAAGGGAAGAATTGCCTTCAACCACTATTATCAGACGCGAAATAGCATTGAATTAGCTTCTGCTGCATTTGATAATGTTTCCTAATGAGTTCAGCCTAAAATTAGAAGGCAAAATCGTACAAATGTTAAACTTTTTGGTTAAGCCATTTTGGTGATAACAACCATCATTGGAATCACAAGTACTGTCAAGCTACTTTATATGTTTTGCGTTGTATCAAAAGTTAAAACATGAAGCAGGATCCTTATTCACTCACAAAGTTGCACCGCATAGATTTTCCAAACTCAGGTGACACCTCCAGCAGTGTATTTCAAAGCTCAATGAAGGGCAAAGGAAATTTTCATATTTCAAGCTCTATTTAATTAGGTAATTGAGGAGTTCCACCTGGCTTTCAGCTGGAAGTGGTGGTCTGCAGTGTGATGATGGACTGAAGGAGAATATCAGGAACAGAGCCTAACAGAATCCTATAAGCACCTTCCGAGACCTGGGTTCGCTCCATTAAGAGCATTTGCCTGTGTACTGGCAGTATTTGGGAGGATCTATGTGAGAAGGCATTTTCAAAGATGTTGTATGTAAATATTGTTACAAAGTAGCGTTAACCAACGATCATTTGCAACGTATTTTGTTGAAAGGGAAGGAACCCCAACTAAGTGAAATATGACCCTCCCCTCCAAAATTCCCTTCTTCTAAGTAGACCTGTATTACAAAAAATATGCTCCATTATTAAATTCTTCATTTCCTCAATTAAAATTTGAGGAGTTATTTTTCTTCAGCGATATGATTACCTACATAATATCTTCAGTTTTGTCTCTGGGCCTCCAAAGCCCAAAATATTTACTGTCTGGTCCTTTACAGAGCAAGCTTGCTGAGATCCGTACTTGAAGGCAGGATGCTAACAGTTCCCAAAACAATGTGAAAAGGTGTGACTGATCTCAACAGGTGGAAAATTTCAGGTAGGTTTTGTTGTTGTTGTTGTTTAATTCCCAGCAACCTTAAAGAAATTACAAAGTTCTCATAAATATGTAATCAAAATAGAAGTTTCTACTGATTGACTGACTCTTAATGGTCCTACCTCCAAAGCAGGGGACTTATTTTTCTATAGTGTCACGTGCTTCTAACTTTATTGGTAAAGGTAAAAAGAGTTACCCACAGATCCTAGCACTCTGCAAGGTTGCTTTTCTTCAGCTGGAAGAACTTGAAGTAGATAAGAATGACTTACAGTTGACCCCTTCCTCTCATTTCCCCTGACAATGAGGCAAATTCCCTAAGAGTAGCCTCCTTACTTTCTCATCCAACTACGTGTTCTCAGTGCCTGGAACCGTCCTTGCACAGAGCAGGCCTGCACTGCAAGTTTATTGATAAACTAACAAGCAAAAGGGTGATATTATTGAAAAGTATTTTCATAGAAAGTCTATATACCACTATACTAAGAAGACGTTCTCTAACTTTCCAACTCGGGCTGTGCCCTGACTGTGCTGACTTGGGACTCTTAGTTGTTGGGTTTTGCGAACAGTTTCTCCACAGGGATGCTTTCACAAGCCTCCAGGTGATTCTCTTCTTCCTCCTGCTGGAGCAGATACTGAATTTACCTTCTCTGAGGCAAAAGACCATAAACTAAAGCCCCGTGAATGAGATGAACAGCTATGACCAAAATTGATGCTAAATCATGGTGGTTATTTGAAATGGAAAGGACTAATGTATGAAATAGAACCAAAGAAGGATGAAAAACGGTCTCTTCCTTGAAGCCATGTGAGGGTAGTGCGTCTTAGCAGGAGAGTGGTGGGCTAAACGTGGAGAAAAAGGAAAAAGAAAACATATTAGAATTGGTCAGCGTTTAGTGCTGTATGAAGGATAGCGAGAAAGAGAAACCCAGTCCCTAAAAGAGTATATTCTCTTATGAGACCGAGAACCTGTAACGAATAGATATTGTTTTCTTTGTGCATCTCACATGCTAAGTAAATGTCGTGTGATTCTTTTGTGTTTTTTTGGGTGCCTTGACACTAAGAAGAGGGGTCGTAAAAGAGAGACTTGAGTTTGTTCACCAACAAATGATAGAGCTTCATTTTACCATTAATTAGTTAGCATTCTCTCTCTCTTTTTTTTTTTTTTCCTATATCTTATTATGGTGGGCCTAAAGTGACAAAAATAAGTTTCTTAACCTATAGAGTCAAGTTATATCCTGGCTTTAGAGAACCTCACCAAGAAAATGCATCTCTTGGAGTCTATCACTAACTTTCTTCCTTGAGCTGTTTCCTCCTTTAGAAAAGCAGTAGACTGACACCATAGTAATAGGGGTTATGATAAATGCACGTATGAATAAATTGATTCCCAGTATGTCTTATTGTGAGACCTATGATAATTCTGAGATACTAATGTTATCATGGTTACTTATGTATTAGTAGTGAAATAAATCTGTGATGAACAAAACTTCTGTGTATTGAGGAGTAACAGAACTGCATAGATTAAGTACTTTAATGGACAAATGACTTAAAACAAACTTTCACCATCTGTTTCTCATCTAAATACAAACTCAGAAGAAATGTTATTCACACCAAATGCAATGCCTGCCACACTATAAGTGATTTAACTTTTTTATTCTAAGTATCAGGCATTTGTTATCCTCCTATGACATTTCAAACACACATCGGCTTAGGCCACTCTTCTTTGCTGATGTAGTGAGTCATGCTTTATGGCAAACAGATTCAGTGTATAAATCAGTGTGTGGATAAAATAATGCAGCATGAAAACTAGCTGCTTCTGTGATCAGACCCCACAGTTAAAGACATTTCACTGTTAAATTAAGTACATCTGTTTTCCTCTAGGTGGCCACAGTGAGGAAATTTGCTTTTAAATCTGATTACATTCAAATTAATGGATAAAGAAAAGATTGAGCCTAAATATTTATATATATTATGTATTTAAATATTTCTCCAAGACATATTTAGGAACAGAAAGAAGGATGCCAAATAATTAGCATTTTTTATTCTAATTTTCATTATTTGAGACAAATGTGTCTTTTCTACATTTTTTTTCTTGTCTATTTAGGAAGCATGTGGCATCTCAGATTTATTTCTCCCATATTGTTCTTGAAACAAAGTAAGACTAAATTTGATTCTAGCCCCTGCATTCATTTCCATTTTACTAAGCTTCTCATTTATTTTTGGAACCATCTTATTGCTTAGCTGGATGTTGTAGTCTTCGAAGGGAAGATATTCTGCCAGATCTCACTAAATAAGTGACCTTTCTATTATGTTCCAATTCTTATGTAAACCTTCCTTAATACTGTCATTTATATATGCTAGTCATTTAAAAGGAGAGACACTGTAGACTGAAGTCTTAAAAGTGCCTGGTTAATCCATTTTTCCAGTCTCATCTTAAATTTCTACTCCACTTTTCCAATATGCTTCCCCAAATCCTGCCCTTTGTGCTTTGATAATAGCTTTCTTTTTTTATCTGCAGTGATTCTCAAGTCCATTTCTCTTTGCTTCCACTACAGAATTCTTTAAATATATTGGTCTTTTAAAAGCACTTTTAAAAGGTAACATATAATCTAGTGCTCACACTTCTGACATTAACACTATTTCATAGCATAGTAGAGGAGCCGAACGTAAAATTTAAAGGTTTCTGAGTGGTAAAGAAAATAGTGGCCATCAACCTTTTGACTTGACGTAGAAACACGTAGAGCTGTTCTTGTTCTTAGATCGGAAACTCACGGCTGACTTCAGAGGACTCACGTCTCCTTGTGTGTATGTGACCTAAATGGCCAGCAGCCTCCTAAAACTTCCAGTGTCACTCAGTAGTACAGGGCAGCCGTCAGCTGATTTATCTGTAAAGGACCAAGTAGCAAATATTTGAGGTTTTGTGAGCCATAGTATCTCTGTTGCAACCGCTCAACGACGCTAGTAGAGCACGAAATTATAGCATAGTATAAGCAATTCTTAAATTGTGTTTTAATAAAGACCTGTTGTGTTTTAATAAAACTTTATTTACAAAAGCACATGCAAACTGGATTTGTCCTGCTTGCAGTAGTTTGCCAATCCTGGGATAGAGTTTTCCTTGGGAAATGACTGTCCAGACAGAAACTAGACTTCCCAGGGCTGAGGAGAATTTTTCATTAAGTTAATTCTCATGGCTGTGTGTGTGTGTGTGTGTGTGTGTGTGTGTGTGTGTGTGTGTGTGTGTCTCTTCCCCTCCTCCTCTCCCTCCCCCCCCATATAGATAAGAGAGAATTAAATGTACTGATTAAAAGTGTCTCTTTCAACTATGAGTTGACGTCACCATCTCATAACATTGGCTGGTGTTTCAATGGACACCTATGGCAAATGCTATGACATTTTTGGGTCCAAGCTAAGGAGAAATGAGTTTGGATTTAATGGGATATGTTTATATGATTTTCAGTAATTCCTCTGTCTCAGTCTGAATGCAGTCAGGAGACAGATTCCACCCTGCAGTTTAAAGGGGGAAATTTATTATTAAGACATTTTAAGTTATAAAATAGGAGAGTAAATATGAAAATGTTAATGGAAACCCAGCAGTGTCCCAGGGCTGAGGGAGAGTCCTCGAGTTGAGTTTGGATATTTCTGGAGGAAGTGTGGCTGCAGCTCACAGGATGTGGACGATTTCTCTGGGTGTCTCGTGCAGAGTCAGTTTGCAGCACCAGCCAGGCAGGAAGGGATCCCTTCAGGTGCAGACGAGTGTCAGCTGGTGGGTGTGTGTTCAGGGGTCAGGAATGTGTCAAAGGCCTGGAGCTTGTGGTGCTCTTGCTGGAAGGGCTGTGGACCTTTAGCCACCAGGCCCAAGCATGCAGGAAAGAAAGGGGGAAAAAAGCAAAAGCATAGCAGCTGAAATCGGGAAATTAAACACCTTCCCCTTTTTAATGTCTTGCTTGGACCCTCTACTTAAATAGCCTAACATTGTGCCAGCTGGCAAAAAATCATACTTAAAAGGTTTAGATGCAAAATATTACGTGTAAAATAAGCTACAAGGATACATTGTACAACACAGGGAATATAGCCAATGTTTTATAATAACTATAAATGGAGCATAAACTTTAAAAATTGTGAACCACTGTATTGTACACCTGTAACTTACGTAATATTGTACAGCAACTATACTTCAATTCAAACAAGGTTTAGATCGATTTTGACAGGAAAGCAATGAACGGTGATTTTGGAGCTGAGAGGAAAATGACAGCCCCGTGTGCACACAGTTCCTGTCTGATGTCCCCCTCCTAAGTCCCCCTTGCTGACCCCCTTGGGTCATGAGTTGAAGGTCTCAAGCCAAAGGTCACCTTGTGGTTTACATCTGTCCTATGGTCTCAGGACCAGAAACATGTGGGTGGTGGAGGGAGACATTACACGAAGCCTATAGACCATGAAGCCACTCAAACCTATTCTGTTCATCAGTTGGATAATTGTAAGGTTACCATTAATTTCTCATAAATGCACATTTATTTTGGAAGGGGTGAAATGAAAAATTTTCAGAATTTTCATGTTAAATGCAACTGGAAAAGAAAGGATTGTTGAGGTGTGAGTTATTTATTAAATATATTTAATGATTTCAGAATTTTGTTACACTTCTAATGTTTTCAGCTTTTTAAAATAAGTGTGATTTCTCATTCTAAAAATATTGAACAAATATTATATATACATAGTATTTCTAATGTTTGCATTCTTTTTCTTAAAATGTTCTCCAAAAATTATGGAAATATCCCAAATCCTGAATCCATCCCTGCAAAAAATCTGACAGTAAAATAATCAAGCTGATGACATTTTGACAAAGACATTGAACTCTTGTGGAGATTATTTTTAAAAGAAAATGCCCTTAAAAACTTGGAATAATTAAATAGAGATGCTGTATATAAGCTCCCAAGACTGTTTCAAGTAAAGAAAAAAATGACTGATTTATCATGAAGTGTCTTCTGGAATCCACATGTTGCATGAACTTGTTCTTTATCATTTTTTGGTACTTATTGTGGTTTTTAATTTAAAAAAAAAGATTCTAAACATTTGAACCAACAAGGTAGTTTCCCAAAAATATACTTTGAGGGTGACTATTTTTGCTTTAGTTTATATAGGTCATTCTGAGGTTTTATGTTCCTCAGGGAGACTTCCAGATGATGATTTTTACCGGAAAAGGGAGATTCAGCTGGGGAGTCATCATCACATTTTAAAATCTACAAAACAAAGGGAACACATCTTACTGCCCTAGCGTGGAAGTAATGCAGTAGAATAGATAAAGAAGATGAGTGTGGGCAGCTAGAGTAGAGCTGAAAAATAAGAGAAAAACAATTATAAGAGCGTGTCTGGGAGAAACTCAGAGAGGAAAAGCAGAAAGGTTAACACTTAGGAGGAGAGGAGAAAAGGGCTAAATTCAAACTGCCCGTGGAATGTCTTTGCCGTAGGACTAAGGACCCTGCTTCCTGGGAGGGAAACAAAATCATCCAACTTCATTGTGTTTGTACTTTATTGAGGCCAGGTGATGGGGCGCAGAATCAAAAAAGTAAAACGTCCTTAACGAGTACTGCCTTTTCCCCTCAATTTAAAAGGACTTGCTAAGAAAACTAACACAAACTGTGCTGCGCAAGTGAGAAGACAGCTTCCCCTGTTGTAGAAAACACGGATTTCACAGAGGTGATGGGCAGCCTCCTGCCGCCTCTGAGGTATCCGCACCCTCACCTCCAACACCTGTGCCGGTGCTCCGTTACCCGGCAACGAGGGAGCCGAGCTGCTGATGGGATGAAGTCTGTCAATCAGCTGGCCTTGGGGTGGGGCGATGACCCCGCGTTGTCAGGTGGGCCCAATAACCACCAGGGCCTTTATAAGCCGCAGAGGTGGGGGGGGGGAGGGAAGAACCAGACAGACGAGCAGGAGGAGGGCTTGGCCGGGGGGGCCGGAGGGAGGCGGCGAAGGGTCCCGTTTCCAAGAACCCGCAAGCAGCCTCTCGGCACGGGGGAAGACCAGGATTCTACAGATCCCACCCTGGAGCCCCCGGAAGGAGCGCAGCGCTGACACCACCGCGCCTTCAGTCCAGGGACACCCGCGTCTGACTTCTGACCTCCAGGTAACACGTGTGTCGTGTTTTGTAAGCCACCAAGTTTGTGGTAATTGTGCTGCCTTGTAGTTGCACGTATAAATATTCCGTGACTCTCATGTAGTAAACTTTGTGAGGACAGATTTTATTCCCTTTTCATATTTTCCCCACCACTTCCACAGAACAGGATGATAATAAGTGCTTGCTTCAATAACGGGTGAATTAAAGCACCATTTTCCTGTCTTATCAGTAAGCTGAACGCACAAGTCCTACTTACTAGTTTTTCTCTTCACCAGAACAAAGGTATGTGATCAGCTCTCCCTAGAGGTCCTGTTCAATTCAGACTGAGAACATTACTTTCTTTTCATGACTCAAAATGAGAAAAAGCCGATCAGAATACTGAAATAGTTCTTATATTTATTTCATTGTTCCCAAAGCTCTTCTTTAAGATGACACTTCCATAACTTAATTTTTCCCTTTACATTTTTTATAATACAAAAGAATGTGCTGGGGAAAAAACACAAAATAAATTCAAAACCTTATCCCTGATTATAAATGTAAGTATTTGAAATATAACCCTAAAACAGAGAGATTTAAGAATACACTTATTCAATGAACTGGATTGCACCAAGGCCCTGTATGTTATGTTTATTATTATACTTTTTGTTAAAGAATTACTGTCTTGTTCAGACTGTGTCTGAAGGCATCTTTCCAAAGGCCTTTCATAACTGACCCCTCCCTCCCTCCAGCCTCTGTGTTATTTCTACACAGGAATAATTTCAAACTAATTCATGCCCAGGATTGCAAACAGAAATGGTATGCATTATGTCTAGGGAAACTGTGCTCCTTTATAAGCAAGCCAGTGTACGTTTCTCAGCTCTGGCTCCAGAGCTTTCACAAGGCCTCCTCCACAGTTTACCCTGATATTTGACTTCCTGGAGACAAGCTGAAGACCAGCCTAATCTGCTTTTAATATGAGCATCTCTCACACTTTAGGGAAATGTTCATACCCCCTGTCTGCACATTTTTTGTATTCTGTGACGCAGACCAAGTCAGTAAAAGAGCATAGCCCACTTCCACTGACATTCATGGGTGGTGATAATTTTAGATGATTTTACGTGCCAGACGCAGAGCAGAACGCGAAGCAGAACAAGATGACTTAAAGATCATTGCCTTCGCAAAGGTCAGCAAGCCGGAGAGCTGGGGAGACTGAGACCTGCCAGTTTCAGCTGGTCCACCTTGATGCTTGGGCGCTGTAAAATTTAATTTCTGAATAATTCAGTGGTTCTCCTTCTACTTGCTTTTGCTAAATCACTTAACACCTCAAAATATAAGTATTTCAGTGTTGAAGAGCTTAAAGGAAAGCTAATACTAGTCTGCTGAGTTATTTTTATTAAAGATCAGGGCAATGACATTAATGATAATAGTAACAGCAATGACAACTAAAATAGCTAATACTGGCACTGTTCTAAATGCTAGCTCAGTTAATTAACTATTTATCCTCCACTGGCAATGAGGAGGGGGGAAAGCATGTGGAAATAGATCTGGGATATCCTGTCTACCATCCTAACATAATCTTGGATGTTTAGCATTAAAGGTGAAATAAATCAAAAGTCCACATATTTAATTTATTTAAAATTAGTGGCCTGAATGAAATACCTTCGCCGTATGTGTTCACAGAAAGGGACAAGGAAAAGTATAGAGCTTGACACACTGCCTTTGACGTCTGCATAACTGAACTGGCCAGCTCTTCCAGAATTATTTGAGATTCTGCTTTGCTTGTGTAGTAGAAAGCAAATGAGTAGAAAATGTATGTTACCTTTCTAGCTGTGCCATTAATGTCTTCTGCTTAATCCTAGGTAGAAATAGCCATGTAATAATGTATGCAGATTTTCACATTAGATTTTGTTTTTATATAAAGAATATATATTTTTTATCATAATTTTAACTGTTACTTATTTGGCCACATACTGATTTTTTTTCTTTTTTTACTGAAGTATAGTTGACATACAATGTTAGTGGCAGATATACAACATAGTGATTCAGTACTTACCTACATTATGAATTGATTATCAGGATTCATACATTTGAATTGATTATCAGGATAAGTCTAGTAACTATAACACCAAATTATTGTAATGTTATTGACTATATTCCCTATGTTGTACATTACATCCCTGTGACTTACTTATTTTATAACTGAAAGTTTGCATCTTTTAATCCCCTTCACCTTTTTCACCCAATCGCCCAACCCCCTCCCTTCTGGCAACCACCTGTTTTTCCTGTCTGTGAGTCTTTTTGCATTTTGTTTTTGTTCTCCTTTCTTTGGGCTTTGTTTGTTCTTCTTTATCTAGTTCCTTTACGTGTAAGTTTATATTGTTTGAGATTCTTGTTTCCAGAAGTAGGCCTGTATTGCTGTGAACTTCCCTCATGGAACTGCTTTTGCTGTGTCCCATAGATTTTGGATCATTGTGTTTCTGTTTTCATGTGTAGCCAGGTATTATTTTTTGTCTCCTCTTTGATTTCTTCAGTGATTCACTGGTTCTTTAGTAGCATGTTGTTTAGTCTCCCTGTGTTTGTATTTTTTTTACAGTTTTCTTCTTGTCGTTGTAATTAAGTCTCATAACTTGTGGTTGGAAAAGATTCTTTATATGATTTCAACCTCCTTAAATTTATTGAGACTTGTTTTGTGGCCTAACATGTGACCTACCATGGAGAATGTTCCATGTGCACTTGAAAGTAATGTGTATTCTGCTGTTATTGGAAGAAATGTCCTACAGATAACTGTTAAGTTTGTCTGGTCTAATGCATTGTTTAAGGCCAATGTTTCCTTATTGATTTTCTGTCTGGATGATCTGTCATCCATTGATATAGTGGGTTGTTAAAATCCCCTACTATTATTGTATTACTGTCAAGTTCTCCCTTTGTGTCTGTTAATATTTGCTTTATATATTGACATGCTCCTATGTTGGGTGCATATATATTTATAATTGTTATATCTTCTTGTTGGATTGATCCCTTTATCATTATGTAGTGTCCTTTGTCACTTGTTATAGTCTTTGTTTTAAAGTCTATTTTGTCTACTATGAGTATTACTACCCCAGCTTTCTTTATGTTCCCATTTGTACAGAATATCTTTTTCAATCCCCTCAACTTCAGTCTGTGTGTCTTTAGCTCTGATGTGAGCCGGTTGTAGGAAGTATTTAAATAAGTCTTGTTTTTTTTTTCAATCTATTCAGCCACCCTGGGTCTTTTGATTGGAGCATTTAGTCCATTAGCATTTAAAGTAATTATTATAGGCATGTACTTATTACTATATTGTTAATTGTTTTACGGTTGCTTTTGTTCTTTTTGGTTCTTTCTTTTGTTTCCTTTCCTTGTGATTTGATGATTTTCTTTAGTGTTAGGTTTGTATTCTTTACATATTTTTTGTGTGCCTGTTCTAGGTTTTTGGTTTGTGGTTACTCTGAAGTTCACATATAACAACCTGTGTGTACTATGCAGATGTCTATTTTACATTGGTGGTCACTTACGTTTGTGTGCATTCTAAAAGCACTACATTTTCCCCTGCCACTTTACATTTTTGGTGTCATATTTTATGTTTTAAGTTTTGTGTGTCACTTAACTAATTATTTTATATATAGGCGATTTGGTCTTTTTAACCTTCTTACTGGCTTTATCATTGGTGGTTGAACTACCTTTAATATGTTTGCCTTTACCAGTGAGATTTTGTCTTTCATAATTTTCTTGTTTCTAGTTATCATTATTTTCTTTTCCATTTAAGAAGTTCCATTTAAGAAGTTCCATTAACATATCTAGTAAGGTCTGTATAGTGGTTATGAAGTCCTTTAGCTTTTGCTTGTCTAGGAAACTCTTTTTATCTCATTTAATTCTGAATGACGACCTTGCTAGGTAGAGTATTCTCAGTTGTAAGTTATTTATTTCATTTTAGTATTTTGAGTATATTGTGCCAGTCCCTTCTGACCTGTAAAGTTTATGCTAAAAAAAAATCAGCTAGTAGTCTTATGGGGAAGGGCCCTTGTATAACTAGATGTGCGTCTCTTACTACTTTTAAGATTCTCTTTTTATACTTAACTTTTGATATTTTAATTATAACGGATCTCAATGTAGCCCTATTTGGGTTCAATTGATTGGAAGTCCTTTGGGTCTCATGGGTCTGGATGTCCATTTCCTTCCCCAAGTTAGGGAAGTTTTCAGTCACTGTTTCTTCCAGTAGGTTTTCTGTCCCTCTCTCTGTTCTTCTTCTTCTAGGACCCCTATAATGCACGTTAGTATGCTTGATGTTGTCCTTTATGCTATTCTCATTTTTTAAATTATTTTTTCCTTTGGCTCTTCTGATTGGGTGATTTCCACTACCCTGCCTTCCAAGTCACTGAACTGTTCTTCTCCTTCCTCTAATCTGCTACTGATTTCTACTAATGTATTTTTTAATTTAAGTTATTGTATTCTTCAGTTCTGATTGGTTCTTTTTTATATTTTCTACCTTTGTTGAAGTTCTCAGCGAGTTCATTCATTCTTCTCCTGAGTTCAGTGAGCAACTTTGTGACTATTACCTAGAAATTTTTATCTGGTAAATTGCTTATCTCTGTTTTGTTTAGTTCTTTTCCTGTGGTTTTTTTTTCTTGCTCTTTCATTTGGAAGGTATTTTTTTTTTGTCTTCTCATTTTACCTAACTTGCCATGTTTAATTCTCTATTAGGTATATCAGCTACATCTCCCAGTCTCGAAAGAGTGGCCTCCTTATGTAGAAGGTGTCCTTTGAGGTCCAGTGGTGTAATCCCCCCTGGTCACCAGAGCCAGGTGCTCCAGGGGTGTCCCATGTGTGGGCTGCATGCACCCTCCTGTTGTGGTTGGGCCATGAGTGCTGCAGGCGTGCTGGTGTGCAGGGCTGGACCCCTGGAGTGGGAACTGCATTGGAGGGGCCAGCAAGGGGTGGGTGGGTTGCGTGGAGCTTGTACTCAGGGAAAGCCAGGGTGAGGCACGTGGTGTTAGGTAAGTTGATGGAGAGTGAAAGGAGTGGTACCCACCAGCACTGAGTCAGGTAGGTGGAAGGAGAGTTAACCAAAAAGTGGTGCCCACCATCACTTCCATCCCTGGAGAAAGTCCCACTAGATATTTGACCCTCCAACACACACCCTAAAATTTTCAGTGAGTCTCATTCCCATATGACCCAGGTGCTTTTCAAACTGCTGCCTCTGTGATGGACTTGGGGGTGAGTGAGTTTGTGTACATGCCCTTTCAGAGTAGAGTCTTGGTTTCCCACAGCCCCCCAGCTCTACCGGATGTAAGCCCCTCCGATTTCCAAAGCCAGATATTATGGGGGCTCATCTTCCCAGTGAAGTCCCCTGAGCTGGGGAGTCTGGTGTGATATCATTCACAGTTGTGTTATCTCTCCTGCTTGTGGGTTGCCTACCTTGGGGTGTGGGTTCTGACTAGACCACATCTCTGCCCATCCTCCTCCTCATGATGTGACCTTTTCTTTATATTCTTAGTTGTAGAAAATCTGTTCTGCTGGTCTTCAGAGATAGTTGCTGTATGTGTAGTTGTAGTTTTAGTGTGTCCATGGGAGGAGGTGAGCTCAGGATCTTCCTACTCGGCTATCTTGATTCAATCTCCTATAAATTTTTATTTTGAAATACTTCCTGACATAGGAAAAAGTTCCCAAACTGCTGCAACTAGTTCTTACATACCCTTCACACAGCTTCTCTGAATGTTAATATTTTAAATAACCAAAGCACAATTATCAAAAACAAGAAAATAACTTGAAAAATACTGTTAACTAATCCACATATCTTATTCAAATTTTACCAGTTGTCCCATCAATGTCCTTTTACTGGTCCACTAACCCACATTGCATTTATTTGTCATATCTCCTTAGTGTCCGCCAATCCAGGACAGTTCCTCAATCTTTTTATGTGTCATGACTTGATATTTTTTTTTTTTAAACATCTTTGTTGAAGTATAATTGCCTTACAATGGTGTGTTAGCTTCTGCTTTATAACAAAGTTAATCAATTATACATATACAATATGTTCCCATATCTCTTCCCTCTTGCATCTCCCTCCCTCCCACCCTCCCCATCCCACCCCTCAAGGTGGTCACAAAGCACCGAGCTGATCTCCCTGTGCTATGCGGCTGCTTCCCACTAGCTATCTATTTTACATTTGGTAGTGTATATATGTCCATGACACTCTCTCACCCTGTCACATCTCACCCCACCCCCTCCCCATATCCTCAAGTCCATTCTCTAGTAGGTCTGTGTCTTTATTCCCGTCTTGCCACTAGGTTCTTCATGGCTTTTTTTTCCCTTAGATTCCGTATATATGTGTTAGCATACTGTATTTGTTTTTCTCTTTCTGACTTACTTCACTCTGTATGACAGACTCTAACTCCATCCACCTCATTACAAATACCTCCATTTCATTTCTTTGTATGGCTGAGTAATATTCCATTGTATATATGTGCCACATCTTCTTTATCCATTCATCTGTCGATGGACATTTAGGTTGCTTCCAGGTCCTGGCTATTGTAAATAGAGCTGCAGTGAACATTTTGGTACATGACTCTTTTTGAACTATGGTTTTCTCAGGGTATATGCCCAGTAGTGGGATTGCTGGGTCGTATGGTAGTTCTATTTTTGGTTTTTTAAGGAACCTCCATACTGTTCTCCATAGTGGCTGTATCAATTTACATTCCCACCAACAGTGCAAGAGAGTTCCCTTTCCTCCACACCCTCTCCAGCATTTATTGTTTCTAGATTTTTTGATGATGGCCATTCTGACCGGTGTGAGATGATATCTCATTGTAGTTTTGATTTGCATTTCTCTAATGATTAATGATGTTGAGCATTCTTTCATGTGTCTGTAGGCCATCTGTATATCTTCTTTGGAGAAATGTCTATTTAGGTCTTCTGCCCATTTTTGGATTGGGTTGTTCATTTTTTTGTTATTGAGCTGCATGAGCTGCTTGTAAATCTTGGAGATTAATCCTTTGTCAGTTGCTTCATTTGCAAATATTTTCTCCCATTCTGATGGTTGTCTTTTGGTCTTGTTTATGGTTTCCTTTGCTGTGCAAAACCTTTTAAGTTTCATTAGGTCCCATTTGTTTATTTGTGTTCTTATTTCCATTTCTCTGGGAGCTGGGTCAAAAAGAATCTTGCTGTGATGTATATCATAGAGTGTTCTGCCTATGTTTTCCTCTAAGAATTTGATAGTGTCTGGTCTTACACTTAGGTCTTTAATCCATTTTGAGTTTATTTTTGTGCATGGTGTCAGGGAGTGTTCTAATTTCATACTTTTACATGTATCTGTCCAATTTTCCCAGCACCACTTATTAAAGAGGCTGTCTTTTCTCCACTGTATATGCTTGCCTCCTTTATCAAAGATAAGGTGACCATATGTGCGTGGGTTTATCTCTGGGCTTTCTATCCTGTTCCATTGATCTATATTTCTCTTTTTGTGCCAGTACCAAACTGTCTTGATTACTGTAGCTTTGTAATATAGTCTGAAGTCAGGGAGCCTGATTCCCCCAGCTCCATTTTTCGTTCTCAAGATTGCTTTGGCTATTCGGGGTCTTTTGTGTTTCCATACAAATTGTGAAATTTTTTGTTCTAGTTCTGTGAAAAATGCCAGTGGTAGTTTGATAGGGATTGCACTGAATCCGTAGATTGCTTTGGGTAGTAGAGTCATTTTCACAATGTTGATTCTTCCAATCCAGGAACATGGTATATCTTTCCATCTATTTGTATCATCCTTAATTTCTTTCATCAATGACTTGATATTTTGAAAGAGTTGTTTTATAGAATGTTTCTTGTTTTGGGTTCATCTGATGTTTCTTCTGTATTAAATTCATGTTATTAATTTTTAGCAAGAATTCCACAAATGTGATGCATCCTTCTCAGTGCATCACATCAGGAAGTATGTGATGTTGATGTGTCTCAGTACGAGTGATGTTACCTTTGATCACTTGGTGAAAGTGATGCTTGACAGATATTTCATCTGTGAAGTTACTAATTTTTGCCTTTAAAATAAAACTTCAAGTCTGCACATTATCCTGTTTCTTATCATCTAACTTAGCATCAAATTTTAGTATCTATTGATGATTCTTGTGCATGATAATTATTACTCTGATATCTGGCAAATGGTGACTTTCTACATTCCTCAGGCATTCCACACTTATTATTTAGAATCTTACAGTAAGGAAGAGTTATATACCTTTGTCCCTATTTATTTGTTTGTATGTTTTCCTAAGATTGCTCATTGGTATATATTTTTTCTACGGGTTACAGTTCAATAATATTATTTATATAGATGTTCAAGTTGTCCCAATATGGAGCTCCTTCAAGCTGGCTCCAGTATCTTCGATAAGACCCTCCACCCCACCTTTTTAGCACTTTACTTTCTGGTACCACGAGATGTGCCAAGAACATCTTGGTCTTTCTGTGCTTCTGTCCTGAACTCTGCCATTTTTCTAAGTCTTGGACCTTTTATTGGAGAATGGTATTTAGGAACCAAGATACAGTACCAGGTGTGTTAATTGCTAATTTGTTATTATTGCTTCTAGATCCTCCAGTGGAAGAGGTGGGAGAATATGGTGTATGAGTTCATGCGTCTGTATCTGTCAGCATCCATCTACTTGTATATTTGCATAATGAAAACCATGCATTGTCCTGATACCTTAAAGTCCCAACACCATGGGTTAACTCTCTCCTCCCCCTTCCTTTTTTGTAGCATCTTTCTACAAACGTGAAAAACCTGCTCTTAGTGTCCAATGTATTTATTTGCTCAATCCTACAGTACACATACAGTCTTACAACTTAGTCTCAGAATTCCTGACCCACCCCTTTATGAAAAATACTTTTCCTAATGAGAACATACAATTTGTGCATAGTTTTGTGTGTGTGTGTGTGTGTGTGTGTGTGTGTCTTTAGCCTTACTGTGTTCAACCAAAATGCTGTTTTTCTAAACGGTAGCTGCTCTCTCCTTCCCCAGGTGGCTCCACTGGGGAAGCTTTCTCAACCCGACTTCCCTGTGGGGTTGCCAGAGGATTGCTTGGTGGGTTCCTGGGGGAAAGGCCTACAAGACTGTGGAATAGTCTCCTCTTTCTGTGGACCCAGGATTCACACTCTTAAACTATCCTACACTTTGCTTGGACAATTTGTTATAAATATTATAGAACTCTTCTTACCAGCTTACATGGCATTTGGTGACATCTGCCCCGGGTGAGCAAGTGCTTAGGTTTTTCCTCTCGGCACGTGCCTGTCTCCAAATTTTGCATTATCTGCTTGGTGAATAAACTTATTTATCTGATGGACTAAAGACAGCATTTATTCTTAAGGGTAGGAGTGATGCTCCTTTTAGTTATCTGTATCTTCAAGCAGAAACTGGTAGTCCAGAGCAAAACAGTTTTAAGAGAAAATTTATGTGTATAACATTCAACAATGTGGTGCATAATAAATGGAGTCAAAGGTTTGCTGTGGGATCTAAAATAGATTTGCTTGTATATCATAATGAATCCAAGACAGTTGTCTGATTCTCTTCCCTCGCCCACCCTCTCCCCATGAATCTCCCTTTATTAATGAACCCTCTCTCTGTGCACACGCCATCCCTGTGAAATGCTACCCTGTTTCTGGGAACAAGACCCAGTGAGGGGTCAGCTCCACCAGTGTCATACCCTCCTATCTCAACTCTAACATTGGCAACCCCTTTCTCACAAACTAACTCTAATTGGAGTGTCAGATTCTCCATTCTCCATGGTTTTTCCTCTCTTCCCTTTTATCTTTAAGACACATAACCTTAGTGCTTCCTAACTCCTCCTTTTCTAGGAGGCAGTCACGCCAGCTGAAGATAATTTGTAGCCATTCTTACCATGATTTTATATTAGCTGCAGCCCATTTTTTAATGACAAGATTAAACAGCTGAGCTGATCTAATTCATAGCTGCTTCTGACTTTGTGACCTGCTTTATTCTCTAGGTTTATTTCTTGGTTCAAGTTAAAATGTTGCTACTTGATGACTTTGTTTTACTGAGCAGCTCTCTCCAACCTTTCCACCTCTATAAACTCTATTCCTTACCTAGTGACCTCAAAAACACTGCTGCAGTTCTAAACTTCGGTAATATCTACACATTCTGTAAAAGCTACTGTATGGTAGGTGAGGTTGTATTTCAGTGCAATTCAGTGATTAGACTGTTACAGTAGATGACAATTGTTTTAAAATGTCAGAAACGTTAAATAGGCAGTTCTCTCTCCAGTGCTACTTAGAAATAACCCTGTGCAAATATGCAACATCTTATCTCGTAGTAGTTTCTGACCACCTGTGTGAGAGCACACTGACAGAGCTTCCTGCAGTCTAAGCCTTTCGAAGGATAAATGGTAATAATAAGCAGACAGATGTTGAAACAGGGTCCCTGTCAAGAGACGAAGCGGCACCATAGGAACACATGGAGTCAGAAAGAGACGAGAGGAGAGCAAAATCCTGTCTGAAGAGGGCAGATCCTGAAAGATTAGAAGAAAAAAGATAAAATTATCTTTGCACAACTTTGCCTGAAATTAGTTCAGCTTAATAGGCTGTGACACCTACATTTCTGTGTTGTTGAAGCGTGAACCTAGGTGCCCTAAACCGGAGTGTGAATGTGCATGATTCCTGGGAACCTGCACCTCTGTTTCCTTTCCTACTTCCAAGTAACTCTTTTTGTTGTTGTTGTTGTTGCAATTATGGCTTTTTTCCTTCCAGGACAATTCTCTGGTTTCAATCTTGACCAGTTTTCTCTGCTTCAGCCCCTAATCACGGGCGTATGTGGCTTCAGGCCAGGCCAGGCTGAGTCTAGTGACACTGCACATCTCTCTCTTGTTATAGTGAATCTTAGCCCATCTGGGAGTCTGGAGCGTGTGTCTATTGGATATTAGGAAGCGTCACCTTCTACTCTGTGTGGGAATGGTGGTTATAGCCCATTTAGGAACGATTCATATTGCTCTGCAACTCATGTGCTGGATGGCTTTGTGGATGAATTCCCAGAGAAACACTGTGACTTGTGCTTAGTGGTTAAATAAAGGGGGGAGGGGGCTTCACTTTTTAGAAAAGCGTCTTGAAAATGCAAAGAAATAGTTATAATGAAATTTCAACTGCAGACTTCCCTTGAAATACAGGAACAACAGACACCACAGAGTTTTCCAGGGGGATATCCTTACTTTAAACAGTTATGTGATACACGCTACTATATATAAAATAGATGACTAATAAGGACCTACTGCCTAGCACAGGGAACTCTACTCAATACTCTGTAATGGCCTATATGGGAAAAGAATCTAAAAAAGAGTGGATACATGTATATGTATAGCTGATGCACTTTGCTGTACACCTGAAGCTAACACAACATTGTAAATCGACTACACCCCAATAATAATAAAAAAAAGAAACCTCTAAAACAACCAAGAACATAAACAGCTGTGTGAAGCCTGAGGGAGTTGATAATGTGGCAGTTTTCATGCTCACGTGTTGAGGTCATAAGAGATGCCACTCGTGGAAATCGTATCCTGGAAAGTGGAATAAATTGTCTCACTACTTTATATTTTCAGTGACTTGGTGAATTCTGTAGTAGAGAGTCAAATTTTAAAGTCATGTTTTTGAGTAGGCAGAAGAAACTATAAGTATTTTATTATAATAAAAAGAAAGCATGTAATTTAGAGCTTATAAAGCTAAGCTGAAATCTCTAAGAAATTATTATCTTCTGATGCACTTTATTTCAGGTCTTGCTTCTATTCACCACAAAGAAACAAAATAAGAGATGGGGAAATTTTTTAAAAAGCTGTGTGAAAATGTCATATTCAGAAGTTACCACTATCAATAACACTAAGAAAAATGAACCTGAAATTGTGTGAGAACAATTGCAAATGCAGAGAACTGAAGGAACACAGCATAATTTGTTGGGCTCAGTATCTATTTTCTATAGAGTTACTCTTGATTTCCAGAAGATAGACATGGCTAGCATCATTCTTGCCTTTCTTCATGTAATGAAGACTACTCTTTGCCAGACACCGTGTTATACTGGACATAAAATGCTATAAGAGACATCCTGCCTGCCTCTGAAGTATTTGTAGTCATGTGCAGATATGTCTTCCAGCAATTGTATTATTTTGTGATAAATAGTAAATGCATCTTTTTTAAAGATGGCGATAGAAGCACAGGAGAAACACTTAACTTGGCCTTCAGTGGAGAGGAGAATAATAAAATAAGGCTTCTTAGAATAAGAGACTTCTATAATATTACTAAAATGATTATTTGGAGGAACACAAAATTCAAGGTATGGTAGGTAAGAACAAACAAGCAAAAAATCAAGATGAATAAAATGAATAAAGTCCCAGAAATAGAAGAAGAGAAACTATTATTAGTAATTTCCAATCTATTTCAGGGGGAAAACAAAATTTTATTTTTTAATTGAAGTATAGTTGATTTAAAATGTTAATTTCTGTGTACAGCAAAGTGATTCACTTATACATATTCTTTTTTATATTCTTTTCAATTATGGTTTGTCACAGGATTTTGAATATAGTTCCCTGTGCTCTACAGTAGGACCTTGTTGTTTATCCATCCTACGTATAATAGTTTGCATCTGCTAATCCCAAACTCCCAGTCCATCCCTCCCCCACCCTCCTTCCCCCTCAGCAACCACAAGTCTGTTCTCTATGTCTGTGAGTCTGTTTTTGTTTCACAGATAAGTTCATTTGTGTCATATTTTCAATTCCACTTATAAGCGATATCATATATTTGTCTTTCTGACTAACTTCACTTAGTATGATAATCTCTAGGACCATCCATGTTGCTGCAAATGGCATTATTTCATTCTTTTCTATGGCTGAATAATATTCCATTGTATATATGTACTGCATCTTCTTTATCCATTCGTCTGTCAGTGGACATTTAGGTTGCTTCCATGTCTTGTCTATTGTGAGTAGTGCTGCTGTGAACATAGGGGTGCATGTATCTTTTGAATTATAGTCTTGTCTGGATATATGCCCAGGAGTGGGATTGTTGGATCATATGGTAACTCTATTTTTAGTTTTCTGAGGAACCACCATACTGTTCTCCATAGTGGCTGCACCAGTTTACATTCCCACAAACAGTGTAGGAGGGTTCCCTTTTCTCTACACCCTCTCCAGCATTTATTGTTTGTAGACTTTTTGATGATGGCCATTCTGACTGGTGTGAGTTGGTACCTCATTGTAATTTTGATTTGCATTTCTCTAATAGCAGTGTTGAGCATCTTTTCATGTGCCTGTTGGCCATCTGTATGTCTTCTTTGAAAAAAATGTCTGTTTAGGTCTTCTGTGCATTTTTCTATTGGGTTGTTTGTTTTTTTGTGGTTGAGTTGTATGAACTGGAAAACAAAACTTTAACAGAAATCTCAACCAATCCAAGTTCTGATGGTTATTTTGTCAGCTTGACTAGGACATGGTGTCCCCAGATATTTGGTCAAATATTATCCCGGCTGTCTCTGTCAGGGCATTTTTGGATGTGTGTATAACATTTAAACTGATAGCCTAAGTAAAGCAGATTGCACTCTATTATGGGTGGGCCTCATCCAATCAGCTGAAGTTCTGCATAGAAGAAGATGACTGGACCTCCCCTTGTAAGAGGGGATTCCTCCTCCCTGGCTGCCTTTGAGCTGGACATAGACTTTTTCCTGCCTTCAGACTCAAGTGGTGTGAGTTGGTGCCTCCTTGCAGTCTTAGATTCCACGTATAAGTGATGTCATACGGTATTTGCTTCTTGAGCCTGCCAGCTTTGGGACTAGGTCTACATCATTGGCTCTCCCTGGTCTCCAGCTTACCCACTGCAGATCTTGGGGACTGTCAGTCACCATAATTTTGTGAGCCAATTCCTTAAAGTGGGTGGATGGATGGATCAATCATACTGATACTAAGAACCCCGACTAATAGACAGTTAGAGCTAATAAAAATATATCTAGAAGTCACTGTAACTTGAACATACAAATAATACATAACATATAAGTCCAAACGTGTCTGTTGTCATGAAAATGTGTACAGGTAAATTTCATATATGTAAAAACACAACCTTATATTACCCCAAACATAGAAAGCCATGGAATAAAGGGAAGTGAAAGGGAAGATGCTCTAGATGAGATCATAGTTTATAATGCCTTCATATAATATGCATTTAGTTATCTAGCTGACCATGTACCAACATATACAAGAATTTTTAAATTGCTGACAGTTTTATGGGAGATTTTAATTTGCTTCTCTTTACTTACCTATATTTTAAAAAATCATTATAATTGTATAAATTCTCAAAACGTATTGAAACTAGAGGTGTAATTAATATCTCATGTCTTTGAATTATCCATCTGCTAAGCCAAGTGACTTTTTTACATAAAATCTGGAAGGGGCTACATGACACAAAGAAATCTAATTACTCAGCTAACAGTGATTTCCCCAAACTGTAATTTTTTCCTCAAAGCAAATTTTGGAAAACATTCAGCTGTAACTCCAGGAAATAGAATATTCAACACATAGGGTAACATAGCCTGTATGAGCTCCGTATGTGTATATATGCTGTATGTGTCCTCCCGAAAGGTTGTCTAAGCTGTGAAGTTGGCTGTACTGTCAGGCAGGACTCATTTGTGGTCATTATCACACCTCGGGGCTGGGACCCAGTGACAGCTCACACTTCCCGGGAGGAAACCTGGAACAGTTTTAGTGTTGAAGGGATGCTTGGGGTTTAGTTTATGGTTGATTTGTTGTTCAGTGTTGTAGTTTATAGATCAATATATTTTACCGTATTGCAGTAAGTAGATTTATTTGCATATTTCATAAAATGATGTATACCAGATGTTTGCTTTTAATGTGAGCGTAATTTGGAGATATGTGAATCATAAAAAAAGTACCATAAAACCAGACTGCTGAGTTAGGGAACCGTGTTCATAGCTGAGCACCTGTCCAATCAGCATATTGACAAAAGCTTGTTGAAACCTTTGATTGTTTGCTTCTGTCTTTCTACTCAATTTTTAAAAAACGTTTCACAAAGCACCATTTTTAGGTGATTTGGATGATGTTCATAGTAGGAGACAAATGAATCTCAACTGAAGTATACTGGCCGCTTTGTCTTTGGACAACAGTGGTTTATTGCCTTCATTAAGGGAAAAAACAAGCAAATAAAGAATCCCATAGGTTAGAATCACAAAGCTAATGCACAGTTATCATATCCTTAGTAGATTATGTTTTCCCGCTCTGAAACAGAATTGTCTGCCATAAGAGCCACAAAATAAATGAAGCTACATAATCAATCCTGCTTCACCCTTACGTTAAAGTATGCATGTCTTAGAGAATCTGAATATAAGTGCTTTATTTTAGTTCACCATTTAATTTATTAATATTTGGTGTCTTCCTTTCTTATATACTTCAGTTGCTATTTATGCTATTTTATAGAAATAATGTTATGTGACCTTTAGAAATTATAGAAAGAGGGCTTCCCTGGTGGCGCAGTGGTTGAGAATCTGCCTGCTAATGCAGGGGACACGGGTTCGCCCCCTGGTCTGGGAAGATCCCACATGCCGCGGAGCAACTAGACCCGTGAGCCACAACTACTGAGCCTGCGCGTCTGGAGCCTGTGCTCCGCAACAAGAGAGGCCACGATAGTGAGAGGCCCACGCACTGCGGAAATTATAGAAAGAATCTCTATGGGACCTTATAGTTTAGACTAATTATTTTACCATCAGGGCCATCCAATTCTTCATCAACCTATTTATCATTAGTTAATAGCTTATCTTGCTCTATAACAGTGATTTATTAAAAAGGTGTCTATTAAAGAAGCAATATTTATTTATACTTCTAAGTACTCTTCTACTATCATGAAGTTGGCACTATTTAAATACTGATTATTTCATTAAATGAGCATATATGTTAATAATAGAAACCCACACTTTCTGGTATTGTTAATTTTGCATTTATTTTCTCACGTATGTGACATCATTTATTTCATATACAGTATGAGTTGCTTATCAATTTTGTGAACTAAAAATACGCTTTGTTAATCTAAAGCTACCATTTTGCAACAATAAGAAATATGTCCTTATAGCTTTGGGAGTCATATATACAGACCAAGAAATATTTCCAAAATATTATATGAATAATAAATATTTCTAATTTGCACTCTTAGCTCTAGAGAACAGAGAATATATTAGTTTGGTATGAAACTGAGATTCACTCTTTACCAATGGCTTTCACCAGTGATCCAGCCAGCCATGATTTGTTAGAAATCTTTATATTAATAATAACAAAGCATATTGCATTGTTTTCCATTCGAATATTATTCTTCATAAAAACAAGAAATTCCCTCATAATATCATTGCGAACCATGGTGAATCTTAGTACTGGCTGAGTGGGACTTGGTTGGAGTCTATGTTAGTCTTCTGCTTCCATGACAAAGACAGGCTCCCTGCATTCTGCCTGACACTTAAACTTCTCAGCTTTCTATCTTCTTACTTCTTGGACTTGGGACCCTCATCAGGAGACCTCTCCATCACTCTAAGTAACCTAGGGTTACTCTGCAATTGGAACCACTCCGTGGTGGCTACTGCTAACGACAGAAAAAGTGTGGTTCAGAGGTGAAGATGCAAGAGGCAAGCATGATAAAGCCTAAACAGATGATGACTGTAGATATTATATTGGATGGAAATGCAAATGAATCCAGCAACTAAGAATGTGCCATTAAAACATCAGTCTAAGCTGCATTGCACTATTGAAATATACATTTCATAAAAGAGTGAATTACATCCAGCAAAGAAGGCATCAGCTAGTTTATGGTAAATTTCCTTGAATAAATATATGAGCTAAAGAATAAACATAGAAGATACGTTTTTATTTTAAAAATATGTTGAAACTGTTTTTAAGGTGGGCATGCAATATCCAAGTTGATTTCTTGAGAAATCTAAAATTTAGGGAGGAAAAACAATTTAAAAAAATCCTAACTCCTTTTGCTGAAATCAAGACAACTTCCATTGTGAATGAACATTTTACATTATATTTTTAAAAAGTGGGATTATAGTGGGTTTGCTAATGAAATGTGTGAACATCATGTGTTAACTTTGTCTGGACACCTTCTATGTGTAAGTTTTGGTGCTGAGTACTAATAAGATAGCAAAAAAATTTAGACTTATGTAAACTACATTAGTAACAATACAAAATAACCTAAAATAAATGCCAACATACTAGAGAATCCAAATATTCTGAGACATTACTGGAAGAAGTTCTTGTTGACTAGAAAGTTAGAGGTCAGAAAAATACAAATCAGGCAGAGAACATGATAAGCAAAGGATGAAATGATGGATTTTCATGAGGAAGCTTGCCCCTGGTAACACAGGTACGTGGCAGAGCCAGGATTCCAAAATTCATGTGTTACCTGGATGAAAAAACATGCATTAAAATGCTCACAGATTTTTTAAGTGTGCAAAATGGTGCGTGATGTATGTGGAAAAGAGTCTCTGTGTCAATTTTTCACTAAATTGTATTAGCAGATAATACAGTTTTAATCAGATGTCTCTAAATCCTGCATTACTATGGAGAACACATAGGACAGGAAAGGTGACCTTTATGCCTTAATAACCCTCATGCCTTAATGGAGGGGGAGACGCAAGTAAAAGTAATAGAAAATTTGAGATTGCAAAACAGATGAAGAGATTTTAGGAAGGAGGTGGGGACATTTATCATTAATAATTTAAAATTATTCCTTATTATCTTGTTACAAAATCTAAGGATGCAAAGGGAAAGTTTTGTGCATGTAGAAGAAATGTGAACATTTTTGTTTTGGAAAGCAGCTAGAAAGAAAACAAATGGTCTACAGGAAAAATGACAAGTGTGGAACATAGCATGCCAGCAAACTCATTAGGTTAACAGATAAAAGATGCCTCACCAGCATGCGTATTTAAATAGTACAAAGAATATTTGCAGACTAATGGCAGTTAGTCACTGGGATGGTTAATAAGAATGTAAAAAAAAAAAAAAAAGTGCCTTAATAAGCTGCAGCTGAATTTCACAAAACTCCATGATTCCAGTGGGCAATGTTTTCTAACTTGAAGGCACTGGCAAAAATAGCCATTAAATATCTCTTGCCAAGGAAGCTAGTTAAGGCGGGGGGTGGGAGGAGGTGTAGAAGCATGAGAGCAGGTGCTTCGTTTTTTCGGAGTGATTTACATTACAGTTTGTAGCATTAGGCAGAACATCTGATTTTAACGCTTTATCTAAGACTAAACTTTAGACACACTGTTTTTAAACCATAGTTTATCTGGGATGTATAAAGGAGGAGTATATAGTTCACATTGTTTTTTACATTTTTATAATAAATCAGAGGTGCAAAATTTTATTTTATTGAAAATAATGTAGTCACTGAATAAAATCTACTTTTTATAAAGCAGCATGCTGTAATGAAAAATACATTAAAATACTAGATTCTGCCTACATGTCAGAACTTGGAGAAATCCATTCATCTTCCTGAGTCTTGCTGAATTCAATTATAGAAATGACATAATAGTAGTCTCTCTTTTTAACTCTCAGGATAAAGCACATTGTGTTTATATGTCCCCTTATACTTTACAATTTTTAAATTGTTAAGGGAAAACTGCCAAACATAACATTTTTTCATTAAGGACATGGTAAGCCTTCATCATGAGGGCTAAACAAATTTTCATCAGTAATTATTTGCAAGTGGGGGAATGCCAGTTATAGGTTGGTGCCATTTGACCAAGTGAACTTCTGCCTGGAGAAAAAATACCACAACAAATACACCTCATTGACAATATTTCTCTGGGTTGGGAGTGTCTTTTGGTGACTTCACGGATCCAATATTTTAAAAGTATGCTGATTCTAAGAGGGTCTAGAAGCAATGACATCCAGTAGCAACAAGCAAATCTAGCAGCTACATCTTGGCTTCTCAAACTGTTCTTCATTAGCAAGAAACCAGGCTGCTCTGAGCAGGAGCTGATTCTGGGATTGGGCAGAGAATATACAACGTTCCTTGGAGCATCTGTAGTGCCAGAGAGAAAGTACTCCAAAAATCAAAAAAGCAAAGCAATAAAAAAAAACACCACATTTAAGTGGCTGAGTTAAAGGGACACAGAAGCCAATAGAGAGAGCTCCCAATGGACAAAGTTGGAACAATGATTTGAGTAACAAAATTTTAAAAAATGAGTATTGGATTATAGCTAAAGTGTAAAATAAATATCCATGAATCTACACTGATATAAATATATTGTAAAAAAAAATAATATAATAAGCAGAAACCAATAAATAGGGTCAGGAGACCAGCAGGGGGAGCGCTCACGCCCTGTGACATAGCCCAGCCCAACAGGAAGAAGAAAGACTCATCTCTGGCTGCACACAGCAACTTCTCTCCACAGAGTATAATGTGGAAAGGAGGGGAAAGAGTAAATTTACAGTGGAGAAATCTGAGAAACTGAACTTCAGTGAGAGGATCAGTCAAACCAACAGTGATGTGATGTTGGGATTACGTAGCCTTGATATCAGTATAATGTGGTGAGAATGACACTTCACCTCTGTGGTCTTTCCCCCAACTCGATAATCCCAGTATAATCATAAAAAAAATCAGAAAAATCTTAATTGAAAGACATGCTAAAAATACTCAATTGGTACTTCTTAAATATTTTGAGCTCATCAGCAGCTAGGAATGGCTGAGAAACTGTTACAACCAAGAGGAACCTACAGAGACATGACAACTGAATATAATGTGATGCCCTGGATTGGATCCTGGGACAGAAAAAGGACAGTAGGCAAAGCTCATGAAACCTGAACAAAAGATTAACTTTAGTTAATATTTTTTAAAAGTTTGCTAGGATAGGCTGCAGCTGAATTTCAATTCCCCAACGCCAGGGAAAATAAAAAGTCACTAATAAAAATCTGGTCATAATAGTATGAGAACCAGATGGAGAAAACCAATGGAAGGTGAAAGGTAGCGTCCTAATGAGTCAAAGGGACAATTAACGTTACTCCTGAAGATACTCAGTATAACTAAGTCACTCTGCTGTACACCGGAAACTTACACAACATTGTAAATCAACTATGCTTCAATATAAAATAAAAAAATAAATATAAAAACTATTCAGTAGGATTTTTTGATGACTCAACAATAGGGAAAGTGTTATACTAAAACGCCAAAAGATGATTTGTATTAAGTGGGGATCGACTTGATTGAGACTTTAAATTGTAAGAAAAAAACTTTTAAGCTGATAATTTTTTAAAAAGGATGAAAAATATTCAAGCGCACATCTGGTAAGTCCCTGGTTAGGGCGATGGCTTTCAGTAGCCTTAGATGCTTTCTTTTTACTTAATCTTATTTGAAAGATTGAGAAATATGCTGCTGCTCTCCAACTCTTCCTGTTTCGTCAGTGCGTCAGGGGAAGGAAATCACACAGCCTGCTTGTAAAGATGTTAAAGAGGCAGCGGTTGCTTAAACACATTATCCTGAGCGTGGGGAGAACCACAGCGATTCCAGTTTATGAGATAGCAACAGAAAACCCACAAACACACCACACTCATGCATACAGGCATACAAATGTGCACATATACACACCCAGTTTACAAAGGACATGAGCCAATTCTGCATTTATGTTAGAGGAAAACATATTTTTATACACAGAACAGAAAATAAAGGTATTTAAAACATGCTGCCTTTATTATATCTATGCAGCAAATTTTCTCTCAAATGTTTTCCTTTTTAAAATCTTTTTCCAGCCCACTTTGGTAATGGGATTTTTACTTATAAGAATGAAAACTATCTGACTAAAGTATTATAGCATGATCTGGTTAAGTAAGTGGTTACTTATATTTTTGTTGACTAGCCTAAAGCCTCAGGAAAACTTGGCTGAACTATTGATGAACACATAAAAGAGACTTTCTAAAGTCCTTAAGTCTATGAATCTCAAATACTCTTGAAAGTATAGGAAACATAGGTACTAGGATCTCAGTGGTAGCAGCAAATATATTTTTCTCTATAACTCTCAAATTCTCTAAATAGAAATACTTATATCTAATGATATTCAGTGTGTCCTATAAATATCACCTTTGTCATGTTTCCAGATCCCCAGCAGCTGAAAAATGAAAACAAATGAACAAGCAAAAGATATTCTAAATATAAGGAATCGGGTACTGCATATAGACTCACAAAAGAGGTATGAGCAAAAATTAGCATTCTATGTAAATAGGTGTGTTTCCAAAATGTTTCTGTAGGTGTATTGGAGGCCTTGATTTCTTTATTTATTTATTTTTGGCTGTGTTGGGTCTTCGTTTCTGCGCGAGGGCTTTCTCCAGTTGCGGCGAGCGGGGGCCACTCTTCATCGCGATGCGCGGGCCTCTCACTATCGCGGCCTCTCTTGTTGCGGAGCACAGGCTCCAGACGCGCAGGCTCAGTGATTGTGGCTCACGGGCCTAGTTGCTCCGCGGCATGTGGGATCCTCCCAGACCAGGGCTCGAACCCGTGTCCCCTGCATTGGCAGGCAGATTCTCAACCACTGCGCCACCAGGGAAGCCCCGGAGGCCTTGATTTATATCACAGGGAAGACCTGAAAGGAGAAGGAATTGCCTTTCCCCAAATTACCTTGTGCTGGGCATCCTACTTGGGTCCAAAGTCACCATTTCTGTGAGAATCAAGCTAAACAGTTTGCTTATACAATTTAGATACAAAATGTATAGTGCTAGGTCAGGAATCATTAGTTTTTCATAAATTTCCCAATGACTGTTCTTCAATTTGATCCCTTAGGTTTTCATCCTTACTTGTGCTTCATAACTAGTGATAATCTTAGACCATTATAGCCTTCTAATAGCCTTTTCAAAGACTTACATGTATTTTTATGTATGTATGATAGACATATGATATTTCTCTCTCTCTCTGACATTTTCACGCTCTGGCTCTGGCTCTGTTGTTATACCACCGCCTGCCTTGAACACCAGCATTGCACAGTAGTTAAAGAAACACAGTCTTGACTGCTTGAATTCAAGCCTTGACTACACCACCTACCATTCTGTGTGACCCTGGCCAAGCCATTCAAGCCCTGTCTGACTGTTGTCTCATTTGTAAAATGAAGGTAAGGATTGTGTAGGTGTCATAAGTGTGACAACGGTTGACAGAGAGCAAGAGTTACTGGCAGATGATACATTTTCTTTTATGGTAATTAAATAATTCAAGGACTCGCCTGTTCACAGACAGCTGAATAAAGCAGAGGACATCAAAGAGCATGTCCCATTGAGAGGGCCAGGTTCCCTGGCTCTCACGGCACAAAGGCAGTAGCAGTTTCTGTGACGAAGCCTGACGTGGTCTGGATCCTGTTAGATGTTTCAGACAGCTCACTCTTGTTCTCCAGGAAGATTTACATAGCCCTGGCCACTCTTAATTGCTTTATTTACTGGACTTGTGCCTGTCTGCTCACCATTTGCACGTAACTGGTATAAAACATCAGTGCTGTCCTTATACTTTTTAAAAAATTTTTATTTTATATTGGAATACAGTTGATTAACAATGTTGTGTTAGTTTCAGGTGTACAGCAAAGTGATTTAGTTATACATATACATGTTTCTATTCTTTTGAAAAGAATTCAAATCTTTTTCCCATTTAGCTTATTACAGGATATTGAGTTTAGTTCCCTGTGCTGTACAGTAGGTTCTTGTCGGTTATCTATTTTATATATAGCAGTGTGTATGTCAATCCCAAACTCCCAATCTATCCCTCCCTCCGCACCCTTGTGCCATGGTAACCATAAGTTCATTCTCTAAGTCTGTGAGTCTGTTTCTGTTTCGTAAATAAGTTTATTTGTATCATTTTTTTTAGATTCCATATATAAGTGATAACATGTTTTTGTCTGGCTTACTTCACTTACTGTGATAATCTCCAGGTCCATCCATGTTGGTGCAAATGGCATTATTTCATTCTTTTTTATGGTTGAGTAACATTCCATTGTATATATGTACCACATCTTCTTTATCCATTCATCTGTTGATGGACATTTAGATTGCTTCCACTGTAAATAGTGCTGCAGTGGACATTGGGGTGCATGTATCTTTTCAGATTATTGTTTTCTCCAGATAGATGCCCAGCAGTGGGATTGCTGGATCATATGGTAACTCTATTTTTAGTTTTTTAAGGAACCTCCATACTGTTCTCCATAGTGGCTGCACCAATTTACATTCCCACCAACAGTGTAGGAGGGTTCCCTTTTCTCCACACCCTCTCCAGCATTTGTTATTTGTACACTTTTTACTGATGGCCATTCTGACCAGTGTGAGGTGGTACATCATTGCAGTTTTCATTTGCATTTCTCTAATAATTAGTGATATCGAGCATCTTCCATGTGCCTGTTGATCATCTGCATGTCTTCTTGGGAGAAATGTATATTTAGGTCTTCTGCCATTTTTGGATTGGGTTGTTTGTTTTTTTGATATTGAGCCACATGAGCTGTTTGTAAATTTTGGAGAGTAATCTCTTGTCGGTCACATTGTTTGCAAGTATTTTCTCCTATTCTGTGGGTTGTCTTTTTGTCTATGGTTTCCTTTGCTGTGTAAAAGCATTTGAGTTTAATTAGGTCTCATTTGTTTTTATTTCCATTTCTCTAGAAGACAGTTTGAAAGAGATCTTGCTGTGATTTATGTCAAAGAGTGTTCTGTCTATGTTTTCCTCTAAGAGTTTTATAGTATCTGGTATTAACGCTTAGCTCTTTAATCCATTTTGAGTTTATTTTTGTGTATGGTGTTAAAGAATGTTCCAATTTCATTCTTTTCCATGTAGCTGTCCAGTTTTCCGAGCACCACTTATTGAAGACGCTGTCTTTCCTCCAGTGTATAGTCTTGCCACCTTTGTCATAGACTAATTGACCATAGGTCCGAGGGTTTATTTCTGGGCTTTCTATCCTGTTCTGTTGATCTATATTTCTGTTTTTGTGTCAGTACCATACTGTTTTGATGACTGTAGTATAGTCTGAAGTCAGGGAGCCTGATTAATCCAGCTCTGTTTTTCCTTCTCAGTATTGCTTTGTCTATTTGGGATCTTTTGTGACCCATTAAATTTTGAAAATTTTTTGTTCCAGTTCTGTGAAAAATGCCATTGGTAATTTGGTAGGGATTGCATTGAATCTGTAGATGGCCTTGATTAGTATAGTCATTTTGATGGTATTGATTCTTCCAATCCAAGAACATGGCATACCTTTCCATCTGTTTGTGTCATCTTCGATTTCTTTCATTGGGGTCTTATAGTTTTCAGAGTACAGGTCTTTTTCTCCTTAGGTAGGTTTATTCCTAGGTATTTTATTCTTTTTGATGTGATGGTAAATGGGATTGTGTCTTTAATTTCTCTTTCTGCTCTTTCATTGTTAATGTATAGAAGTGCAACAGATTTCTGTGTATTAATTTTGTACCCTGCAACTTTACCAAATTCATTGATGAGCTCTAGTAGTTTTTTGATAGTGTCTTTAGGATTTTCTATAAATAGTATCCTGTCAACTGAAAACAGTGACAGTTTTACTTCTTTTCCAATTCCTTTTATTTCTTTTTATTCTCTGATTTCCATGGCTAGGACTTCCAAAGCTATGTTGAATAAAAGTGGTGAGAGTGGACATCCTTGTCTTGTTCCTGATCTTAGAGGAAATGCTTTCACCTTTTCACCATTGAGAATGATGTTGGCTGTGGGGTTGTAGTATATGGACTTTATTATGTTGAGGTATGTTCCCTCTATGACCACTCTGGAGAGTTTGTTTTTTTGTTTTTTTTTTTTTGTTTTTTTTTTTTATCATAAATGGGTGTTGAATTTTGTCAGAAGCTTTTTCTGCATCTATTGTGATGATCATATGTTTTTATTCTTCAATTTGTTGACGTGGTGTATCACACTGATTGACTTGTGGATATTGAAAAATCCTTGCATCACTGGGATAAATTCCACTTGGTTATGGTGTGTGATCCTTTTAATGTATTGTTGGATTCAGATTGCTAGTATTTTGTTGAGGATTTTTGCGTCTGTGTTCATCAGTGATGTTGGCCTGTTATTTTCTTTTATTGTGGTATCTTTGTCTGGTTTTGGTATCAGGATGATGGTGGCCTCATAGCATGAGTTTAGAAGTGTTCCTTCCTCTGCAATTTTTTGGAATAGTTTCAGAAGGAAGGTGTTAAATCTCCTCTAAATATTTAATAGAATTTGCCTGTGAAGCTATCTGGTCCTGGACTTTTGTTTGTTAGGAGTTTTTAAATCATGGTTTCAATTTCAGTACTAGTGATTGGTCTGTTCCTATTTTCTATTTCTTCTGGTTTAGTCTTGGAAGGTTGTACTTTTCTAAGAATTTGTCCATTTCTTCCAGGTTGTCCATTTCATTGGCATGAAGTTGCTTGTGGTAGCCTCTTATGATCCTTTGTATTTTTAGAGCCTGAATGTAACAAAGCTCTTTGACTCTGGGATTCTGGGCTGTGGTTGGGCTTGGTCTGTGCTCTAACTAGTAACCAGCCACTTATAGAGTCAACATGAATGAGGCCCTGGCATTCATAAACAGTAAGTTTTAGCCGTTGATACTATAATTAAAACAATGATTGTTATTATCTTTCTTTCAAATCAAATGTCATCAGACATTTTGGTCTTTTGTTCCGAGATTCTAATCCGTTTTTAAAATGGTTTCCACAGTCAGAAGTTTTTAAAGCAAATTACTAAACTTCAATTAAACATTCATGTATCAATCAAAGTAGAAAGACTTGTCACTTATTGAAGGATTTCTATATAGGAAGCAGTTTAGTTGGCAGCCTAAATATTCAACTTTGTCATCAAAACTGTATTTGGAGTTGGGTACTGTGTTAGTTCGTTAGGGCTGCCATTACAAAGCACCACAGACTGGTGGCTTAAACAACAGAAATTTATTTTCTCAGGGGTCTGGAGGCTGGGAGTCCAAAGTTCAAGGTGTTGGCAGGTTTGGTTTCTTCTGTAGACTCTCTCCCTGGCTTTAGAGGACCATCTTCTCCCTGTGTCTTTACATGGTTTTCCTCTGTGTGTGTCTGTGTCCTAATCTCTTCTTATAAGAACACTAGTCATTTGGATTAAGACCCACCCACATGACCACATTTTACTTTAATCACCTCTTTAAAGGCCTTCCCTGCAAATACAGTGCCATTCTGAGGTGGGACTTCAACGTATGGATTTGGGGAGGACACAGCTTAGCCTCTAATAGGTGCTGTAATTTTCATTTTATGAATGAGAACATTGACTCACAGAGACGGTATCATTTCTCAAAATCACTTGGCAAGTGAATTGAAGAACCGGCATTCAAATCTGGTACCTCTGTTTTCAAAGCTTAAGTGCTTTCTTACCATCTCTATGCCGAAGCATCTAGATGGTGCTTCATCCTGTGGGGATATTTAAGTCCTGGGCCTCGGGTACCATGACTCCTCCTCTCACTTAAATGTAGCAGCCGGCACTGCTAGCTGTTCAGCAAGCTGCTCCCATCTCCTGAGCACAGGCTAGTCTACATCAGGTGTGGTCCTCTGATTGAGTTCTGGTTAGTGGAATATGGATGAAAGAGATATTACACATTATACTCTGTGGAAGTAAGAGACAAACCACTGTATTACACCAGTGAAATATGAGGCTTTATCTATGGCAGTACACAGATTTAGCTTCACTAAGATAAGTGGGTGTCATAGAATATCTCAATAGATTAGGAACCCCACAAATCACAAGAAATGTCAGCCAGGATCTAGTAGGAAACTAAGAACTAGTGAGAAACTTGGTTTCCTGTTGCATTCAGCAGAGGTGCTAGGGACTTGGGAATTCCTGGGCTTTGCGATATCTTACTTTGCTCTTTGGGTTTGAAAATAGAAACATAAGCATGGCCACTGAGGGATAAATAAAACTCTTGCCTCTGTCTGAGTAATTCAGTACCAACCTGTCTGGGAGTGAGTTAGGAGTCTCCAGATGCCATGCTGACCGTGTGCTTAAAAGCAAGATTCTTCACTAGGTAGATTTCCCAGGTTTATAGTAACTATATCCCCAAATTTGTAAACAAAATCAAAATCTCAGTGTGCCTGAAATCTTTAAATATGTAGTTGTTCTTTATCATTTACGAGGCTTCTGTTGCCTTATTTTTAATCTCAATTTTTAATCTCAATTTTTCATTTTGTTTTGTTCTGTTGTATATATTATCCCTTACAAGATATAATGTATGCATTGGAAGTCACAACAGGCAGGAAATAAATATATAAAATTATTTTTACTCTTACATTGAGATACAAAATATTGTAACATCAAGGGAAAACATAGATGAATAGAGAGATGAAAGTTTGTGTAGAGATGGCAATGAAGGAATCTGCATCTCTTTTTTCACTCCAAGAAGGAAAAAAATGAGGAACTTGGGCGAAAATGTATAAAAAAGGTCTTATCTACAATTTTCAGGTATAGTAGGATTTTTCTATTGATGGAACAAAGCCTAATATATGCAACACATACATTTATTTTCTTAGCAATAAATATCAGCTTAGCATTTTATTTTCTCACACAGATTTTGTATTAAAATCCAACTAATTATTCCTTTTGTAGAATTAATAATATAATACAAATGTATTAAATGCAATTAAATTTATTAATTAATTTGTAATTATTACTCTTTAGTGTCTCTTTTTCCATGTAGGAGTTAGATTAAGCAAATATTTTCTGGTTTAAAGTATAACTTTATGAAGAAAAATTTTCAGAAGTTTCTAATATCAACTTGGTGTAGTGTTCTATTTTAGCTATTAAAAACTGACAGTTTTTAGTTTTGGTTTTGTCTAACATATCTTTAAAATGACACAAAAGGATCAAACTATTCTCAAATAACTAAACTGGGTCCCAAAACATAGCAGCAGTTTTACAGGAGAATAAAAATATTTAGTACTTCAACAAGGTAAGTACATGATATGTTGCATAAAGTCGAAGTTTACCAGGCATGCACAAACACAATAAATATGACCCAAATTTATGAGAAGAGTCAATCAGGCAAAACCAACACAGAACTGAAATATATGTCAGAATTATCCGACAGTTATATTAAAACTGTTGTTATCACTGTACTTCATAGGTTCAAAAAGTTAAGTAGAGACCCTGAATATGTCAAAATTCCAAGTTGAACTTCTGGAGACAAAACCTATAATGTATTTGTTACAAGAAAATTACACTGGGTGGAATTAGATATTGGTAGATTAGATATTGCAAAAGAACACATTAGTGAAGTTGAAGCAAGGGAGTCTATCCAAAATGAAACAGAGATGAAAATAAAGACCTCTGAAAATTTGAAAGTGCATTGGTGAACTATGGGGTGATTGAAATCTCTCTTGGGGAGAAGCAAAGCACAAGAAACATTTGAAGAAATATTGGTCCTTTTTTATTTTTTAAATTTGATAAAAACTATGGACCTGGAGACCCAAGAAGCTCAAAAAATGGCAAACACACACAAAAATAAAGACAACTGCAGCAAGGAATATCATCATAAAGTTGCTCAGAAATAGTAATAAAGAGAAAAACTTAAAAGCAGCAAGAGAAAAAAGACGCAATTGGTACATGGAAAGAAAGATGAGGATGTCAGCAGAGATTGCTCCAAAAATAATTGAAGTGAGAAGACAATGGAGTAAAATCTTTAAAACACAACATACAAACAAACCAAAAAAACAATGTAGAATTTATATATGTGGAATAAATACCTTTCATAAACAAAGGTAATTTTCAATACTTTGGACATATAGAAATTGAAATAATTCATAATGAGCAGGCCTACAGTATATGGAATATTGAAATGTTGAAAGAAAAATGATACCAAATAGAAATGTGAATCTAAAAGAAAGAGTAAAGAAGACTGAATGTGGATTTTTTCTTATTATATAAATTTCTGCAAAAGATATCTGACCATTGAAAATACATTAATAATAAACTGTGGAATTTGTAACATGCATAAGTCAAAGGTATGACAACCAGAGCATAAAACTGGAAGTAAAAATATTGGGTGTATTATTGTAAAGCACTTATCTACGTGAAGTGCTATGAGGTCACTTTAAGGTAGACTGCTAAGGTAAAGACATAGACTACAAACCCAACAACAATAGATAAAATATAAACAAACAAGCAAACAAATAAAGGCTAATAGACCAATACTGAGGATAAAATGGAAGAGTAAGAAATTCTTAATCCAAAAAAAGTCAGAAACAAAGACAAAAGGAACAAAGTACTGATGGAAGACATAGAAAACATGATCTCAACACCCCTATTTAAAGGTAGAGGTAGATTGGACAAAAAGCAAGAACTAAGTCTTACAATCTAAATCTTAAGATAACAAGAACTTGAAAAGATGACCAAAATCATTAGTCATTATGGAAATACAATTTAAAACCTCAATAAGATTCTGCTACACGCTTATTTGGATGTCTAAAATTTAAAAAGTTGGCTGTATCATGTGTTGGTAACAATGTGGAGGAACTGGAAAACGCACTGGTGGATGTTTGAAATGGTACAAACACTTAGAGAAACTGCTTGGCTTTTTCTTTAAAAGTTAAATATACCCCCCAGCAGGTACCTGAGCCCTTCCACTCCTCAACATTTACCCAAGAGAAATGAAAACTCTGCCAGTAGAAAGACATGTATGTGAATAAACATAATTGCTTTATTTATAATAGTAAAATCTAGAAACAACCCAAACATCCACTAACAGAGGAAGGGATAATTCAGTTGCAGTACATTCATACTAAGAAATATTACTCGGAGAATTTTTGCATCTCAGTTAATGAAATATATTGATCTGTAGTTTTCTTTTTTTCTCTACTCTCTCTGTCTGATTTTGGTACTAAGGTAATATTAGCTTAATAAAAAAGATTTAGGTAGTATTCCAACCTCTTCCATTTCCAAGACAGTATGTGAAATTGGTGTTGATTATTCTTTAAGTATTTGGCAGAATTCTTCAGTCAAACCATCAGGGCTTGGAGATTTCTTTTGTGGGAACTTTTCAATTATAAATCTAATTTCTTTGATGGTTTTAGAAATATTCAGATTGCGTATTTTATCTTGGTTGAGTTTGGTGACTGGTAGTTTGTGGGTTTTGGAGAATTGATCCATTTCTTATAAGTTTTCAAATATATGAGGTTCATAACCATTGCACAAAGAGAAGTTCAACATCTTTAGCCCTTAAGGAAATGCAAATTAAAAGCAGAATGAAATACCACTATCAGAACGGCCAAAATGGAAAATACCTATAGTACTAAATGATGGTGAAGATACAGGAAAACTGGATCACCACAAAATAAAAGTAGTTTTACAAAAAGGGAAAAGGTGTATTCTAGGTAGAGGCAACTGCATGTATAAGGACCTAAAATGAGAAAGAGACCAGTATGTTTGAGACAAAGAGAAAAATTAGGAAAGACTGATATAGAAAAAAACAAGTCTGAGATGATGCTAGAATAAAAATAAGCTCAAATCATGCATAGCCAAGCACTGTTGGGGACTTTAAGAATAGGGAGTGATAGAAGGCTTTCAATCAGGAAAATTTTAACCATAGATTTGGGTATTATTATACATTATTTATGTGGTATATATTATTGTAAATGATGTATAGTGCATATATCATGTACATTATGGTATAAATGGATTATTGAGTATATAGATTGTATATTACTGAGTATGTATATTTTGACAATTATGATATAAAAAAAAAGATTCATGGGACTTCCCTGGCAGTCCAGTGGTTAAGACTCTGTGCTCCCAATGCTGGTGGTACGGGTTCGATCCCTGGTTGGGGAACTAAGATCCCACATGCTGCATGGCACAGCCAAAAAAAAAAAAAAAGGAATCATAAGTGACCAAGAGAGGATATAAAGGTAACAGTTATGAACATTTGAAGTCATCCAAGTGAAAACTGATGGTAGCTAAGCCTAGGATGATGGTAGTTTGGAAAGAAAATCAGTTTAGAGATGATGAGCGTATTGGATGAGTACAATTGCATAATTGCATTAGTAGAGATGGAGGGAAAGACAGGAGTTAAGGAGGACCCCTGCGGATTGAAGAGACTGGGGCAGAGGAGAAAGAACAGGTTTCTGAATAGGGTATGGGGTTTAGGGCGACAGTGAGTTCAGTCTGGGACACATGAGCTTGAGCTGCCACTTTTAATTCAAGTGAAGACGCCAAGTTGGTAATTGGACATGCAGGTCTGGACTTGAGAAACTGTTTCGGGAGAAGGAAAGTCAAGATGAGTGACTGGCTAGAAGTAAGAGGATGTGCTATGATTTAACCGTCTTTAATTGAAGAACACTCCAGTTGTTTTCATTTGGGGCTATTTTAAAAAGTGGTACATCAGTTAGCTTTTACATACATTATTTTGCAGGTGCGCAGCTATATCTGCGGACTAGGTTGCCAGAAGCAGGGTTGCTGAGCAAATGTATAAATGCTTTTGTAATTTTGTTAGATCTTGCAAGAGCGCTCTCCATGTGGACTTGTGCCATTTTGAACCCCTACCAGCAGTGTGTGAGAAAGACTGCTTCCCCATAGGCTCATGAAGTAAGTACTTCATCACATTTTTGGATGTCTACCAATATCCTGGATGAAACATGGCATTTTAGTGTAGTTGCATTTTTCATTTACCTTATCCTGAGTTAGGTTAAGCATCTTTCCATATGTTATAAACCTTGTGTGAAATGTTTGTTCGTGACCTTTGCCCATTTTTCTGCTGGATTGTCGCCAGGCCTAAAATGTGAAAGCTGTGATGGGCAGAGGCTGGGAGAGTTTTAAAGTACATGTTAGAAAGAGCTTAGATCGTGTTAAAGAGATGGTTGATAGGAGTCTAAAATTTAAAGGTGATTCTGATGAGGCTTCAGATGAAATTGAGGGGCCTGGAAACCAGAGGGAAGGTGATCCTTGTTATAAAGTGGCAAAGAACTTGCCCAAAGTGTGTGCTAGTTATTTTGTGAGTGAAGAACCTAGATATTTAGCAGGAGTGATGAACCTAGATACTTAGCAGAAGTGATTACACAGTGTGTAATACTGCGGACCAAGGAACCATTTAATTTCTGATAAGTTAAAGCAAGAAAAAATTCAGCAAGCTGATCTACTCATCCTAAACATTTTCAAGATATTTGGCTCATGGCAAAGGTGGAATCTTAGGTACTGCTTCTTTCTGGCCAGTGTTTGGGAGCTAACAGTGCAACCTTCCTTTTCTGTACATGCTGGGAATAGTTTGGGATGCAAGGTGACTGATGACACAGAAGACGACCCTTCCTCAGTCCATGTGCATCCGCACTCTGGGTTATGGGTTTCTAACTCCAGTGCTGCTGCTGTGACTCTTTCAGTGCATGGTGCATTGCTGTGGTTTTTATGCAGGAGGTCAAGAAGCCCATGAAGTCCAGGGGCACAGGGCTGCCACCAGATAGGGACCCACGGCCAGCTCTCCACTGGGGAGACTAAACTAAATGCCAGCCCTCGTCGTTCTGCGTCTGGGAAAGGGAATAATAAATAGCATCAAGTCCACTTCTCGGCATAGTTTTAGTTTGACATCGAAATAAATCCAGTGATAACTGTAGCAGTTTTTAATACCACACCCTGAACATTTGTACAGGATTTCAAATATCGTCCTTACCCACCATTCGTCCTGTGTTATCTTGTTAAATCACCGTCAAAGCCTTGGGAAGACAATTGTTAGAGCATTTCACATTTGCCTACCTCTCTGTCTTTCAGTTAAAGTTGTAAATGGTGCTGTTTCTAAGCCCTGAGAGCAACATGCAGGACATAGAATATGTTTAACTCTTCCATTTCAGTGACTGCCTGCAGAAGAGTCATAGACATAATTTAAATCTGTGTGTAGGTGTGTGAACGTGTGATGTGGTGGAGAAGAGACCAGGAGGAGAAAGAATATCCAGGCTTCTTACCTTCCCCTCTGCCTGGCTGGCTCCACCCCTCCAGGACGGTACGCCTGTTTTCAAAGTACCAGAAAGGAGAGCATAAACGAGATGGTTACAGTCTCATTCTTCCTTAAATAAATGCACAGATATCATTTCATGGGTTAATATGAGACTTCTCAAGTCTGAAGACCCGGGTGGAGAATTGGGGAACAGTATACTTCAGCTTCAGCCCTTCCTTCTCTGATTGTTGCCGCTTAGAATGCTTTGCTGGGTCATGCTTCTCAAACTGAGCATTCTGTGTTAGATTTCCGAAGGTGTTTGCTTTTGGCATTTTCCCTTCTTTCTATATATTTTTTATCTAAATGGTCATTTATTTATGGCCATCTCTATGCAAACAGCTCCCCAGTCCATATACTCAACCTAGATCTCTCTTCCAAGCTCTATTTTGGACACACGGATCTGCCTGCCCACTTGACACTCAACTTGGTTGTCTCCTAGGAGAGCACATTAAACAGGTCTGGTTCTCAAACCTTGATGACCCCCTGCAGACTTTCACCAGTCTTCACACTGTCCATCTAAGTAGGTGTCATGGCTACTCAATCCATAGCCCACGATGGAAACTTAGATGAGCACTGACACCACGTGATCATTTCCCGTGCACACTCGCTACGTCACGGTACCCTGCTGGATTTCTGAAGAGATCACTAATCTCCCACCGTTCTCACTTCCGCTGTTAACCAAGATCACCTCTCCAGGTTGTTATTCCTGTGCCTTCCTCACTGGTCTTTCTGGTTCTATTTCTGCTCCCTTCCAGTCTATCTGCACCACAACAACCAGATTCATCTTCTAAGATGGAACTTTGTTACACTGTGTCCCTAAAGTGGTGCCTGCAGCGCCCACAGCAGTCTCTTCCCCGGCTGATGGTCCCGCCTCACCCCATGTCTCCTTTCCCTCCATCGTAGTCTTTAGTCTGTTAATCAGCCGGTGCACCTTCTCCTGCTGGAGATCCTCACCTTAAGATCACACATCCTCATCCCCATCAAGGTAGACATGGTCACATGACCTGCTCTGGACTATGACGTGATCATAAGTGATAGTTGTGACTTTCAGGCAACAGTCTTTGAAAACAGCATGGACTTTAGCATTCTCGCGTCACTAACGATCTCGGTGATGGAGAATGCATACAGGTAAGGAGTGTGAGAAGTAAGTATTCACCGTTACACAGAGACCCAAGGCTTGCTTGCTCGTCTCTCTAGTGTGGCCAATCCTCCATTCAAAGGACACACCAAACCCCTTTCTCTTTCTGGACAATCACACGTTTTCCCTCTGACAGTAATGCACTCCCCATTTCCTTCCTGACCATGCAACTTCACCTCATTAACTCTAACTTTCTTCCCAGTATCAGCCTACGTGAGATCTTCCTTAATGCACTGGGTTGTATGCTCTCATAATTCCCGATTTTTAAGCACTTATAATAATTCCAAGTGTATGGTTGCTTGTGAAAAACTATTTTTAATTATATATTTATTTTAAACGTATCTAGACTGTGAGCTCCATGAGAAAATGCCCAAGCCTGTCTTATTCACAGGATGAATAAATGAATACAATTCTCCTGATATTATCTACAGTGAAAAACAATTAGGATTTAATCAGACCTGAATTTAATTTGGGCTCTGCTATTCAATAGAATATAGCATTTGAAAATGTACTACATTTCTTTGTCTTTCAGTTTCCTCAACTGTAAGTGGGATAGCATTTATCTCTAAAATCTGTTGAGATAACTAAATAAGTTAAAAGTCCACCATGATGTTTGGGATGAAATAGATGCACGAGAGTGATTGTCCCTTTTCTTTCCAGTGAATATGCCAGCTTCCATTGTATCAGAACTGTTCAGAGGGTCAGTGGTCCCCAGGGGAAGGGAGTGCTGTTTTTTTGTTCCAGGTAATATTTCAGAAATCTTACTAATTCTCTCATTAGTTTCACAGATTATCTATTTTATTTCTATCAAACGATTTTCATCCAGTGATAACATTTTAGATCATACGTGATTTGCTGGCAACATTTCAGATCTCAGCATGTGCTTCCATATGTGACTTGTAGGAATAAATAGTTTCAAATTGATAAGCTGTGTCTGTGTGGCACTGATAAGTGTCTTACTAGATAGGCTGGCTGTAGGTCACCCTGGGGGAGGTTTTCCTTCAAGCAATTTGATGCCTTTTAAGGAAGCTTGTCCAACCCTAGGCTGATGGTCATGTTCTTTGCATTTTGTCTGGCTTAGTGTTGGCTTTGGACAATTTAATTTTGTGATCATGCTTTGACTATCAACCATGGATACAGCATTGTGCAAGTGGTGATTATTTTCTGCTATTGGGATTGCAGCGAGGGGTTTGGAGTAACTGGTAGTTGAATAAGTTACTTAAGTAAGAGAATGATGTGGAGAGTGACCTTGCCTGAATTTTAGACAGGGTGCTGGGAGCCCTCTTTTCTATCAGGCCTCATTCTTGGGCCTTGTCTTCAAGTCTGTGTGACCCAGTTCTAGCAAGAATCTTGCTGTCTTAGTCCATTCAGGATGCTATAAGAAAGTGCCCTTGACTGGGTAGCTTTTAAACAACAGAAATGTATATCTCACAGTTCTAGAGGCAGGGAGGTATAAGATCAAGGTGCTGGTAGATTTGGTGTCTGGTGAGAACCCCTCCTGGTTCACAGATGGTCATTCTCGCTGCGTCCTCATACGGTGGAATAACGGAGGGACCTTCCGGGGTCTCTTGTAAGAGGGCACTAATCCATCCCTGAGGGCACCACCCTCATGGCCTAATCACGTCCCGAAGGCCCTACCTCCTAAGACCATCACATTGGGGATTGGGTTTCAACATAAGAATTTGGGGAACACAAACATTAGTGCCTGGCACCTGCGAAGTCAGTACAGCAAGAATCTCCCGATCCTTGGTGTTTCCTCTAGGGTGGTTGTCCATCAACAGATCCCCTCACTCTCCTTGACTATAAATTTCCACTGTCCTTGCTGTATTTGGAATTGATCTCAGTCCTACACCGAAGTCTGTCTTCTCTCATTGCAGTAGTTTCTGAATAAAATCTATCTTTACTGTTTTAACTAGTGTCTGGCTCTTGTTCTCTTTGACAATAGCATTAAAAGGTAAACTAAGAACCGTACGTTTTCAAAAGAGAAAGAAAGAGAATCCAACCTGTTGAAGAGATATTAGTAAGTAATTAATGAAACATTCCTTGAAAGATGGTTAAAATAACAAAGACTTTAAAAAGATCATGGTCTTTGGATTCAGAAAAGAACTTAGCAGGTACAAAACCTTAGACAAATCACTCACACTTTTTTGGAACCTTATTTTCTCATTTGCAAATAGAGGCCGCTATGACTGTTGTGTACATTTGTGTGAAATTTAAGTTATATAATGTCTATTCTGGCACCTAGTGATACTATTATTTACTGGTGCTTTAGGGGTGCAGTGTTTTCCTTCTTTCTTAGTCAAAACTAACTAAGGCAAATTAGGCAGAGGTGGAAATATCAGTTTTTTTACCAACAAACTCTTGATTGAGTGTGGTGGTAGCTTAATGACACAGAGTCAGTGAGTTTCCCCATAGGGAACCCCAGGATTGGACAGATGTGCACGGTCATCACTGTGATGGTCCTGAAAGTGGGGATGATGCTTGTGATGCGTGTCACACAGTCCTGGAAGCAGTGTCATCACGGAGTGCCAGGAAGGAAGGGACTGAACCCTGTGCTCTGAGTCTTCCCCAAATGCTCTGTCCAGGGAGTTACTGCCTCTGGGTGGGGAGGGGTTGGGGGAGATGGTGGAGGACCTGACGGAGACCCACACAGAAGAGGGAATAAATATCACAGGGATGACAAAGCCTTTCACCTAGGAGTTGCTATCCTGTTACACTTTTTTTTTTTGGATGCTCTTCTTCTTAAATACTGTGAGGGTGTTGCCAGGGATATCAAGAAAAATTAATTTGCCTCTATTATATTTTTTAGATTATTATATAAGACATTAATTATAGAATATTTTGAAATTAGAGAAAATTCCAAATAAAAATTCTAGCTTAGTATTACTGCATAGAGATAACCATGGTAAATTTTTAATTGTATGTATATATTTTTTTATTTATCAATATTATCTATTTTGTTTACATTTATATATGACATGAAGTTGAAAACACTTATTTTTTCCAAATTATTCTGAAATGTTTCTCTTTAGTTCTCTTTAACTAGAATATGGTATATTGATATATTCTTTACTGTAGATTTCTAACTTGTCTTTCATTTAAACCTAAAAAATAGGTTTAAATCAAGATCCTTCTAACTAAATCAATCCATTGTTAGAATATATGTTTATGTTTGGCACAGTTTTTCTTCCACTCAAACTAGTTATGTTTATAATTTTTAAAAATATTAATGTATGTACAAACATTTTTCTGATTATGTTGCAAAGGGCAATAACTATAATATTTGTTTCATAGAAATGTAACAATAAGAATTATTATAACTATTTTTTTTCTTTTTTCTTTTTTTTTTTAACATCTTTATTGGAGTATAATTGCTTTACAATGGTATGTTAGTTTCTGCTTTATAACAAAGTGAATCATTTATACATATACATATGTCCCCATATCTCTTCCCTCTTGTGTCTCCCTCCGTCCCACCCTCCCTATCCCACCCATCTAGGTGGTCACAAAGCACTGAGCTGATCTCCCTGTGCTATGTGGCTGCTTCCCACTAGCTATCTATTTTACCTTTGGTAGTGTATATATGTCCATGCCACTCTCTCACTTTGTCCCAGCTTACCCTTCCCCCTCCCCATATCCTCAAGTCCATTCTCTAGTAGGTCTGCATCTTTATTCCTGTCTTGCCCCTAGGTTCTTATGATCATTTTTTTTTCTTTTAGATTCCATATATATGTGTTAGCATACGGTATTTGTTTTTCTTTTTCTGACTTACTTCACTCTGTATGACAGTCTCTAGGTCCATCCACCTCACTACAAATAACTCAGTTTCGTTTCTTTTTATGGCTGAGTAATATTCCATTGTATATATGTGCCACATCTTCTTTACCCATTCATCTGTTGATGGACACTTAGGTTGCTTCCATGTCCTGGCTATTGTAAATAGAGCTGCAATGAACATTTTGGTACATGACTCTTTTTTTTTTTTTTTAAACTTACTTTTCAATTTTTATTTTATTATTATTATTTTTTTTAATTAATTAATTAATTTATTTATGGCTGTGTTGTGTCGTCGTTTCTGTGCGAGGGCTTTCTCCAGTTGTGGCAAGCAGGGGTCACTCATCATCGCGGTGTGTGGGCCTCTCACTATCGTGGCCTCTCTTGTTGCGGAGCACAGGCCCCAGATGCGCAGGCTCAGTAATTGTGGCTCACGGGCCCAGTTGCTCCGTGGCATGTGGGATCTTCCCAGACCAGGGCTCGAACCCGTGTCCCCTGCCTTGGCAGGCGGATTCTTAACCACTGCGCCACCAGGGAAGCCCACATGACTCTTTTTGAATTATGGTTTTCTCGGGGTATGTGCCCAGAAGAGGGATTGCTGGGTCGTATGGTAGTCCTTTTTTAGTTTTTTAAGGAACCTCCACACTGTTCTCCATAGTAGCTGTATCAATTTACATTCCCACCAACAGTGCAAGAGGGTTCCCTTTTCTCCACACCCTCTCTAGCATTTATTGTTCGTAGATTTTTTGATGATGGCCATTCTGACCAGTGTGAGATGATATCTCATTGGAGTTTTGATTTGCATTTCTCTAATGATTAGTGATGTTGAGCCTTCTTTCATGTGTTTGTTGGCAATCTGTATTATTATAACTATTTGTAGAAGTATGGGAGTCTCTCAGAGGATTTATGTGAGCGTGACTTTTCTTAATTTTAGCATGCACATTGAAGTTATTGCTGTGCTTTTTACTTCTTGATAGATTGGAACATGTTGGTTTTCTTACCACAGAGAGCCAAATGAATAGTAAGGGTTAATTTTTCACCCTTGAGGGAATTCTAGTTTTACTTTTCATCCACTCCTTTTAATCTAAAATTTGAAACAAAGTTGTGTTCTGAATACCCACTGTTGTAAATAGCTAACTAGCTAGAACATACTGTACCTAAAGCTATTATATCTATAAATGCTGTCATATAATTGCATTATTATTATATATTAAGGTTATGGCATTGGAAGTTTGAATGCTAGGTTTCTCCTTTTGAAAGCAGACATGGGAGTTGTAAAGGGGAGGCTGGATTCCTTTATAAAAGAGGAATTTCCTTTTTTAAAATTTCTAGTATCTTTTAATTTTGTTAGATGAAAGCTTCTGCAAGTGAACATAGGTGGTTCTCCTTATATATCTAAATTTTAATTTTTTTCCTTAAATTTATTTTATTTATTTTTTGATTTTTATTTTATATTGGAGTATAGTTAATGATGTGTTAGTTTCAGGTGTACAACAGAGTGATACAGTTATACACACACATATATCTATTCTCTTTCAAATTCTTTTCCCATTTAGGTTGTCACAGAATATTGATCAGAGTTCCCTGTGCTGTACAGTAGGTCCTTGTTGTTTATCTATTTTAAATACAGCAGTGTGTACCTGTCAATCCCCAGCTCCCAATCTATCCCTCCCCAAGGGATAGCGTCCTTATCTCACATTATCAGCAGCCTCAGTGTACAACATGGCCTATTTGAGGTTCTGAAGTAAGGTTAAGTGGCATGAAGTTACCTTGATAATAAGTCACCATCATAAGATGCTCCACATTTGATTACCTGTCTTCTCCCACTACCAACTTCCTGGGGGGAGTGGACATCCAAATTCTAGACCATGTTGCAATTCCGAATCCACAGGCATTAAGTTCAAATTTTAGTTCTTTTTCTCTTTTAAGATAAAATTCAAAGAAATTAAAATCCAAATGTACTCCACTCGGTTTTGTGTATCACTCCATCTCAGTTTGAAGAGTTCCAGATGCTGGGAAGTGTTGACATTCTTCTGCAGTAGAAACGCATTTCATGAGTTGAGTTCAGCCTCTGACGTGCCCCGTTTCAAACCACCCAGGGATTCACACACACACACTGGCCACAGCACCAGAGTTAGATCAGTTTTGCGGGGCAAGACCTTCATTAGCATGTTTCCTTGCCTGGCCAAGAAGACCCCAGAGCCTGTGGCCTCTGTAGACGGGCAGGTCCCAGAGGGGAGATGGGGGAGGGATGCAGGAGCAGGTGAAAGGGGACGATGGGTCCCACCTGCTCAGCTCCTCTGAACATCCTCCGTCTGGGACACTGGCCTCATCTTCAGGGGGGAGGCAGTGAGGAGAAAGGAGGAGGATGAGGACGGTACCAAAGGATGCCCAGTCACATGAAACGAGCCATAGGGCACCCCTCCTTTCCCGTAACACCAGTAACAGAAGAATCCAAGGGGCTGAGGATATAGAAATGCGAGACTGGAAATAGAGATATTTTATACTTTTCTGTCCCAAATTCTCAGATTAAGTAATTTATCTCTTTACCAAAGCTATATTTTATTTTGTTTTTGTCAAATCTTCAAATTTCTGACTATAAAATAACCATTTGCTTTAAAGTGTAAGCTATTAGCCCAGTAACTTTCTTTTGTATAAATTATTATTTTTAACTCTTAAATATTTTTTTCCTTATAAAACTGCTATTTTGTAGAAATAGCCAGAATCTCAAATCCTTTTATAGCTTTTTTGTTCCACAAATTTTTACTTTTGGAATAAATCTTGATTCTTGTAAGACTTATGGTTTATGTCCTCTCTCTGAGTGAGCTGGGTTATAGAACCTAATATGCAGGACCTGCATATTTTATGTCTATTACAGGATTGTTAAAATGTAATGCTAATGTGCCTAGACTAATAGGTAGCTATTTTAATAATTAAAGAATTTTAAGCCAGTTCTTAGTAGTACTGATGTAATTGGGTGAGCTTTGGAACTAGGGGGCAAAGATTGACTCCCGTGTGTTACTTCTTAGTTAGCTATATAAATAAAAATCTCAGTTAACTAAAAATTGACATCTATAAACTGAATTTCTAAGACTAAGATCTTTCATTAGATGAGAAGTTTCAGTGCGTAGCTCTGAGCTGAAATATTTGCATTGGCAGGACAGTATTCTGCGAATTCGAAATTGAATGCATTTTTTTTGATAATTTGACATTTTGAAGCTTTCCATAAATCTGAGTATTATTCCAGCAAACACAATTCTATTAGAGTGAAATACAAAGCAGCATAAGGATATTGAATTCAACAACAGATGTTGACATTTAAGCAATTTGGCATTTTTATCAGTTTAGCATTTCACTTATTCATTTATCATGTAAAGTTCCATTTAATTCATTTTATCAGTTCGAATAAATTAGTGTTTACACCCGTGGAAAAAAGACACTTCAGAGTGCTATATCAGCATTTGGGTTTTAAAAATGTGCTATTTAAGTACATCTTTTGTTTCACGATGGTTTTTTGCATAAAATTAACTTCACAACAAAAATGCCCAATCTCATGTTTGCTTTTGACTACCTAAAAATCAAAAGGTAATGCCTTTTCTTTTCAGGCCTATTAGTTCTTTTTTAAAGTTTTTTCCCCAATACAACTCAGTTGCAGTGACTTCTGATCAACAACTATGAACTAAACTGAACCACAGTAATACTATTTCCACTGAGTTAATGTCATAGAACCACCTATAGGAGTTGCAGCAAGCACTATCTATTATAAAACACAATGAATGAAGTAAGTAATCTACATTTAAAATATTGATATCAGAAAAGAGTATGTGGAAACAAGAGGGAATTTGAGGTAAAATATTAGTGAAACTTTTGCTTGTGCAGCAGCAAAGCTGTGCAAGTCAAAATAGCCTAATTATATCCAGAAAACTAAAAAGAAATCTTTAAAGATGTAATTAATTTGGGAAACAAAAGACTAATTTCAGCACACCAAGATTCAGTGCACTTTCACGTTGGTAAAAGAAATATAAAAATCCATTTGGCTTATGTTGTACTCAAATGCCTAGTATGTTTTATAGTCTTTCAATAAGTATTTACTGACAACTCTCCATACAGAACATTTCATAAAAGAGTAAACAGTAAAACAGATCTGTCAAGGAGTTAAGAAGTAATTGAACATTCACTTTTAACTTTTTTCTCATTTAATTTTAATTTTATAATTGTGGACATTTTTGCCTTTTTATTGAACTATAGTTGATTAATGATATTAAATTAGTTTCAGGTTATGGCATAGCGATTCAGTATTTTTACAGATTATACTTTTTAAAAGTTATTACATGATAATGGCTCTAATTCCCTGTGCTAACACCATATATCCTTGTTCCTTATATATTTAATACATAGTAGTTTTTACCTCTTAATCCTATACCCATAATTTGCCCCTCCCCTCTTCCCTCTCCCCTTTGGTAACGACTAGTTTGTTATTTTTGTGAGTATGTTTGTTTTACATATACATTCATTTATATTATTTTTAAGGTTCCATATATAAGTGTAATCATACAGTATTTCTTGTTCTCTGTCTGACTTATTTCACTAAGTGTGATATTCTCTAGGTCCATCCACATTGCTGTGAATGGCATTATTTCATTCTTTTAATAGCTAAGTAGTATTCCATTGTATATATATACCACATCTTCTTCATCCATTTGTCTGTTGATGGACACTTAGGTTGCTTCCATATCTTGGCTATTGAAAATAATGCCGTTATGAATATTGGGGTGCATGTATCTTTTCAAGATAGTGTTTTTGTTTTTTTTCTAGATACATACTCAGGAGTGAAATTGCTAGATCATATGATAGTTCTATTTTTAGTTTTTGAGGAACCTGCATACTGTTTTCCACAGTGGCTGCACCAATTTATACTCCCACCAATAGTGTACAAGGGTTTGCTTTTCTCCACATTCTCACCAGCATTTGCTATTTGTGTGCTTTTTGATGATAGCCATTCTGACAGGTGAGGTGATATCTCCTTGTGGTTTGAGTTTGCATTTCTCTGATGATTAACAATGTTGAGCATCTTTTCATGTGCCTGTTGGACATCTGTATATCTTCTTTGGAAAAATGTTTATTTGGCTCCTTGGCCCATTTTTTATTGGGTTGTTTGTGTTTTAATACCGAGTTATATGAACTATTTATATATCTTGGATATTAACCTCTTATCAGTCATATCATTTGCAAATATTTTCTCCCATTCCACAGGTTATCTTTCTGTCAACAGTTTACTTTGCTGTGCAAAAACTTTTAAGTTTAATTAGGCCACATTTGTTTATTTTTTCTTTTATTTCTTTTGCCTGAGGAGACAGCTCCTAAAAAAAAAAAATACTGCTATGATTTATGTTAAAGAGTGTTCTGCCTGAGTTTTCCTCTAGGAGTTTTATGGTTTCTGATCTTACATTTAGGTCTTTAATCCATTTTGAATTTATTTTTGTATATGGTGCGAGGTAATGTTTTAATTTCATTCTTTTACATGTAGTCCAGTTTTCCCAGCAGCACTTATTGACAAAACTGTATTTTCTTCATTGTATATTCTTGTCTCCTTTGTCTTAGATAAATTTCCCATAGGCGTGTGAGTTTATTTCTGGGCTCTCTGTTATGTCCTACTGATATATGTCTCTCTTTTTGTGCCAGTACCACATTATTTTGATCACTGTAGCTTTGTAGTATAGTCTGAAGTCTGGGAGCATTATACTTCCAGCTCTGTTCTTTTTCTGAAGATTGCTTTGGCAATTCGGGGTCTTTTGTGGTTCCATTTGAATTTTAGGATTATTCTAGTTCTGTGAAAAATGTCATGGGTATTTTGATAGGGATCACATTAAATCTGTAGATTGCTTTGGCTAGTATGGCCATTGGGATACCTTTCCATTTCTTTGTATCATCTCCAATTTTCTTCATCAGTGTTTTATAGTTTTAAGAATATAGACCTTTCACTTCCCTAGTTTTATTCCTAGGTATTTTATTCTTTTTGATGCAATTTTAAATGGGATATTTTTTACTTTCTCTTTCTGATAGTTCGTTATTAGTGTATAGAGATGCAACAGATTTCTGTATATTAATCTATACCCTAAAATTTAACTGAATTCATGTATTAGTTCTAATAGTTTTTGGGTGGAGACTTAAGGGTTTTCTATAAAGTATCATGTCGCCTGCAAATTGTGACAGTTTTACCTCTTCCCTTCCAATTTGGAATCCTTTTACTTATTTTATTTTTCTTGTCTGATTGCTGTGGCTAGGATTTCCAATACTGTGTTAAATAGAAGTGGTGAGAGTGGGCATCCTTGTCTTATTCCTGAATTTAGAGGAAAGGCTTTCAGCTTTTCACCATTGACCATGATGTTGGCTGTGTGTTTGTCATAAATGGCCTTTATTATTTTGAGTTATGTTCCCCCTATACCAGCTTTGATGAGAGGTTTTTTTTTTTTAAATGGATGTTGAATTTTGTCAAATGCTTTTTCTACATCTATTGAGATGATCATGTGATTTTTATCCTTCCTTTTGTTAATGTGCTGTATCACATTTGATTGATTTGTGAATGTTGAACCATGTTTGTGACCCTGGAATAAGTCCAACTTGATCATGGTATATAATCTTTTTTATATATTGTTAGATTCTGTTTGCTAAAATTTTGTTGAGGATTTTTGCGCTTATGTTCATCAAAGATATTGGCCTATAATTTTCTTTTTCGGTAGGGTCTTTGTGTCTTTTGGGTATCAGGGTAAGAGTGGCCCCATAGAATGAATTTGTGAGTGTTCCATCCTCCTCAGTTTTCGGGAATATTTTGAGGAGAAGAATAGGTATTAATTTTTCTTTAATATGATAATCTCTAGGTCCATTCATGTCACTGCAAATGGCATTATTTCATTCCTTTTTATGTCTGAGTAATATTCCATTGTGTATATATATATACCACATCTTCTTTATCCATTCATCTGTCGATGGACATTTAAGTTGCTTCCATGTCTTGGCTATTGTAAATAGTGCTGCTATGAACATTGGGGTGCATGTATCTTTTCAAATTGTAGTTTCCTCCAGTTATAAGCCCAAGAGTCGGATTGCAGGATCATATGGTAACTCTATTTTTAGTTTTTTAAGGAACCTCCATACTGTTCTCCATAGTGGCTGCACCAATTTACATTCCCACCAACAGTGTAGGAGGGTTCCTTTTTCTCCACACCCTCTCCAGCATTTATTATTTGTAGACTTTTTAATGAGGGCCATTCTGACTGATGTGAGGTAATACTTCATTTGTAGTTTTGATTTGTATTTCTCTCTAATAATTAGTGATATTGAGCATCTTTTCATGTGCCTCTTGGCCACCTGTATGTCTTCTTTGCCACTGGTAATTTGATAGGTATGAAAACTGTAAGATGCTGATGACAGAAATTGAAGATGACACAAACAGATGGAAAGATATACCATGTTCTTGGATTGGAAGAATCAGTATTGTTAAAATGACCATACTACCCAAGTCAATCTACAGATTGAATGCAATCTATTTCTTATTTTGTAAAATTTGAGTCCTCTCTCTCTTCTTCATGGACAGCCTCGCTAGAGGTTTATCAATTTTGTTTATCTTTAAGAAAAAAAGACATCTTTGGTTTCATAGATCTTGCTTATTTTTTGGTCTCTTTTTTAATTTATTTCCTCTCTGATCTTTATTATTTCCTTTCTTTTGCCTATTTTGGGCTTTGTTTGTTCTTTTTCTAGTTCTTTTAGGTGGTATGTTAGGCTTTTTATTTTTCCTGTTTCTTGAGGAAGGCCTATATCACAATACAGTTTCATCTTAGAACTGCCTTTGCTGCATCTCATAGATTTTGGAGTGTTGTGTTTCCATTTTCATTTGTCTTGAGGTATTTTCTGATTTTCCTTTTGATTTCTTCATTGACCCATTCGTTTATTAATAGCATGTTTTTTAGTCTCCACATGTTTATGCTTTTCCCATTTTGTCCAGTAATTGAATTCTATTTTCATACCCTTGTGGTCAGAAAAAATGCTTGATACAGTTTCTATCCTCTTAAATTTGTTGAGAGTTGTTTTCTGGCCTAGTGTATGATCTATCCCAGAGAACATTTTATGTGCACTTAAAAATAGTGCATATTCTGCTGTTTTTGGATGGAACGTCCTGTAGATATCTATTAAGTCCAGCTGGTTTACTCTGTCATTTAAGACCATTGTCATCTTACTGATTTTCTGTCTGGATGATCTGTCCATTGATGTAACTGGGGTGCTAAAGTCCCCCATTATTATTGTATTATGGTCAGTTTCTCCCTTTGTGTCTCTTAGTATTTGCTTTTTATATCTCGCTGCTCCTATATTGAATACAAATCAACAAGTATAATATCCTCTTCTTGTATTGATCCCTTTATTATTATATAATGCCCATCTTTGTCTTTTGTTATAAAATCAAAATAATATAATGCCCATCTTTGTCTTTTTTTGCCTTTGTTTTAAAATCTGTTTGTCAGATATGAGTGTTGCTAATTCCACTTTCTTGTCATTTCCATTTGCATGAAATATCTTTTTCCATCCCCTCACTTTAAGTCTGTGTGTCTTTAGATTGAAGGGGTGTGTCTTGTAAGTAGCATATAGATGAGTCTTGTGGGGTTTTTTTAATCCAATCATCCACCCTGACTTTTAATTAGAGCATTTATTCCATTGACATTTAAAGTAATTATTGATAGGTATGTACTTAGTGATATATTATTACTTGTTTTATGTTTCTTTGGGTTTTTTGGGTAATTCTTCTCTGATCATTTATTTATTTTTTGTTTCTTCCCTTGTGGTTTAACGGTTTTCTTTAGTAGTATGATTGTGTTCCTTTCTTTTTGTGTGTGTGTATATCTATTGTAGATTTTTTTGTTTGTGTTTACCATGGGGTTCATATATGTTGATCCAGAATTATAGCTATTTATTTTAAACTGATAGTCATTTAAGTTCAGAGACAATCTAAAAGACCTATATTTTTTACTCCCCTCACCTGAATTTCATGTTTTCAATGTCATATTTTACATCTTCAGGCTTATCCCTTAACTATTGTACTTACAGTTGCTTTTACTCTTTTTTTTTTTAGTTTTTTTAATCTAGATACTGGCTTAGTTAAGTGATCTTCAATCCTTACTGTATATTTGCCTTTTCTAGTGGGATTTTCCCTTTCCTATAGATTCTTTCTTCTTTTCCATTTAGAGGAGATCCTTCAACATTTCTTTTAGAGTCAGTTTAGTTGATGAATTCTTTTAATTTTTGTTTCTCAGGAAACTTCTTTCTCTCTCTTTCTATTCTAAATGATAGTCTTGCTGGGTAGAGTATCCTAGGCTGTAGGTTTTTCCCTTTTAGCACTTTGAATATATCATGCCACTCTCTTCTGGCCTGCAAGTTTCTGCAGAGAAATCAGCTGATAGATGGAGATTCCTTTGTATATGGCTGTTTTTATCTTGCTGCCTTTAGAATTAACTCTTTATCTTTAACTTTGCCATTTTAATTATGATATGTCTTGGTGTGAGTCTTTTTGGGTTCACCTTGTTTGGGACCCTCTCTGTTTCCTGTACCTGGATATCTGTTTCTTTCATCATGTTTGGGAAGTTTTAAGCCATAATTTCTTCAAATACATTTTTGATTCCCTTCTCTCTCTCTCTCTCTCTTCTCCTCCCGGAACCCCTATAATGCAAATGTTGGAATGCTTAATGTTATCCTAGAGATCTCTTAGATCACTTTCATTTTTAAAAATGTTTTACTTTCTGCTCTCCTGATTGCATGACTTCCATTATTCTATCTTCCAAATCACTGTATCACTTAGTCTGCTGTTACTCCTTCTAGTGTGTGTTTTATTTCAGCTATTTTTGCTTGGATATTTTCCAATTCTTTCTTAAAGTGTTCAGTGTTTAGTTAAATTCTTTTTCTGAATTCAGTTAACATTTTCATTACCAATGTTTTGAATTCTTAATCTGGTGAACTGTATATTTTTGCTTTATTATTTATTTTTTCAGGGATTTTCTCTTGCTCTTTCAATTGAGAGTAGTTCCTCCCCCTTTTCATTCTACTTAACTCTCTCTGCTTTTATGAATTTAATTAAATAGTTACCTACTGTGGTCTTGAAGTGGTGATCTTATGTGGGAGTATCCCTCTGCAGACTGCATGTGCCTAATGCCTGAGGTGGGAGGGCTGGGTTTGGTGTGGACGCCAGTTGCATCTTTCCTCAGGGTGTGCTGGCAGCTGTGACTTTGGTAGGAGGTGGGGCTGGAGATGGAGGGGCTGGAGCCAGTGCGGGGTATGAGGCAGGCATTCCCCTCTGCTTAGTGTCTATCACTGCCCTGTTGGGGGTGGGTCTGATGCCAACTTGCTGGAGCAGAAGCCCTGAGCTGGCTCTCTTCCCGTTATGTGTACTTTTCCCTCTCCCCACACCAGGACCTTTGCCCTACAGGAGCAGAGTGCTGAAGCATGTGGGGGGCATGGATAACTTGTCAAATAACTTCCTTAGTGCAAAGACAACTAGAAAGCTGAGTGAAATACATGAAACAACTGTTGATAGACTTTTGACAACCATTGGGTATAACTGTGCTCCCTGAGAGAAGAGAAACAAATGGGATGAGCTCTGTCATTGGCCCCTTTCTGCCCAAGGGGCACATCTGTTAAGCTCCAACAGGGAGAAAACCCAAGCAGAGTATGAGAGTTTTCTGAGTTGAAAGGCAGAGATCAGGGTTTAAGGAAGCTGAGCAGAGGAGTTAAGCAGTGTACCTGAGAATAAAGGAGGTACTTAGTGAATGAGAACAAGAGGATAAGCTGGGATGAAGTGAGAGAGTAGCACTGACATATACGCACTACCAAATGTAAAATAGATAGCGAGTGGGAAGCAGCCGCATAGCACAGGGAGATCAGCTTGGTGCTTTGTGACCACCTAGAGGGGTGGGATAGGGAGGGTGGGAGAGAGACGCAAGAGGGAGGGGATATGAGGATATATGTATATGTATAGCTGATTCACTTTGTTATACAGCAGAAACTAACACACCATTGTAAAGTAGTTATACTCCAATAAAGATGTTAAAAAAAAAAAAAAAGAAAGAAATCTCTACAGAAGAGGACACTCTGCTTTGCAAACACAGGGTAAAAATCCAAGAGGCTGAGAAAAGAACAAAGACCAGGGGACTGCAGCCTGTATAATCCTAATGCCAGTTCACTGTGGGGACATTCTGAGAGCAGACCAACAAGAATGCATGTGGTAGAGACTCCATATGTTTTCACCTTCTTAGTACAGCTAACATACCTTAGATCAGAGTCCACTCTTGACAGATTCTAAGAAATCTTAGGGAAAAAAAGCCTCAGAATGTAAAGCTAATTTCCCAGTAACCTAACCATTTGCAAGAACAAATTTCAACACACCTTAATGTAAGCAAAAGATCAAGTTACTTAAGATCATGATACCCCAAATGTGTTCAGTATCTAATCAAATATTGCCAGACAATCAAAGCAAGAAAACATAAACCAAGAGAAAATAAAAATCAGCCAATAGAAAGAAATTTATCAATGACAAAGATGATGGAATTAGCAGAGAAGGACTTTAAAACAGCTATGTAAATGTACTCATAGATATAAAGAAAAACGTGAACATTATGGAGAAAAATTAAAGATATTTTAAAAAACAAGTGGAATTTTAAGAGCTGAAAAATATAGTATCTGACATGAAATCTGCTGAGTTGACTTAATAGTGGATTAGTCATTGATAAATGAACTTGAAGATATAGCAATATAAATTACCCAAATTGAATCACATGAAGAAATATTTTTTTAAATGACAAAAATAAATAAACAAATAAAGCTATAGTGACCTGTGGAACAATATTAATCTTACATATGTGTCATCACAGTTTCAAAAACAGGAAAAAAAAGAGAGAGCTGCTGAAAAACATTTGAAAAGAGAATTTTTTTTTTTAAATTGATGAAAACTGTAAAGCCACAGCTTGAAGAAGTTTAATAGAATCCAACTGAGAACTACCTCAAGGCACATTGTAATCATATTCATGAAAGTGAGTTTTAAAGAGAAGAATTTTAAAGGTAACCATGGAAAAAGACACATTAGTATAAGGAGACAGCAACAACAAGGAATAACCAAACATTTCTAGTTGGAAACAGTGAAAGCCAGAAGGAAAGGAGTGATGCTTTATAATTCTGGCAGGAAAAAAATGTGAAGTTAGAGTTCCTTATCCATTAAAAATATCTTTGAAAACTGGACATGAAGACTTTTTCAGCCAAACAAAAGCCACAGAATTTTGACACTGCAGTATAACAAGTGTTAGAGGAGATTTTTCTGGCAGACAATTTGAATAGACTTATATCAACTTAAGTAATAGATTCATAATTAAAAATCACCCAACAGTGGAATCTCTAGGCTCAGGTGGCCTCACTGGTGAATTCCATCAAATATTCAAGGAAAAATTAATGCTAATCCTACACAAGCTCATTTAGAAAAATGTAGAAGAGAGAACAACTCACAGTTCAACTATGAGAACAGGATTTTACTGATCCTAAAGTTATACAAATATATTACAAGAGAAGAAAACTGCAGAATAATGTCCCTTAGGAACATAGATGAAAAAAGTGCTTACTAAAGTGTTGGCAAATTGAATCCAACAATATATTAAAAAGATAACACATTATGCAAAAATAGGTTTTATTCCAGAAATGCTGGGCTGACAATATTCAAAAATCAAACAATACAGTTCAGCACATTAACAAAGGACCATCTCAGTAGTTGCAGAAATCACATTCGATTAAATTCAATACTCATTCATGATTAAGGAAAGGAATACCCCTTCCTTAACCTGATAAAAGTTGTCTAATAAAAACCTGACGTTCTCATGTTTAAGGGTGAAAGGCTAAAAAAGTCTTCCCTAAAATTGGAGAAAAGCAATGATATCCATTCTCTTTACTGCTATTTTGAATTTCATGGAGGTCCTATCTAGAACAATGAGGCAAGGAAGAGAAATAAAATGAATACAATTTAACAAGGAAAATACACAACTTTTTATTCACACATCATAGAGTGTATATGATGGTTCAGTGAGCACAAAAAGACGCTCAACACCTCTGGTCTTCAAGGAAATATAAAGCAAAACCGAAGGAGATACCACTGTGTAGTATCAGAAAGATTCTAATTAAGAAGACAGACAATATTGAATATTTGCAAAGATGCAGAGCAACTGACAAGAATTGAAAATAACAATGTTTTTGGAAATCTGAAAGTTTCTTACAAAGACATTGCACTCCTAGATATTTATCTATGATAAATCAGAGTAAATATCCATGAAGGTTTATACAATATAACTTTATTCACAATGTCCAGAAAAATAGTAAATAATGCAGATGTCCATCAAAAGATGAATGAATAAACTGATTGTAATGTGTTCACACAATGAATGCTACTCAGTAATGAAAAGTAATAAACAAATGATAAACATAACACGGAAGTATTTCAAAACTATTCTGAAAGAAGCCAGAGACAAGGGAACAATGTAGGATTCCATTTATGTGAAATTCTAGAATGGTCCATATGAACCTGTAGTAGTAGAAAGGAAATTAGCAGTTGCCCTGAATCAGGATTTGGGGGAAGATGGCTGGATGGTCCACAGAGGATTTGGGGAAACTGGTGGGAGTTCTGGGCATGTTCTGTATTTTGAGGGTTAAGTGGCTGTATACATTTCTCAAAACTCATCAAAGTATAAAATTAAAACGAGAACCATTTACTACTGGGGTTATGGGCATGCATCCAACAGTAGTGGGAAGATTTGAGGCAATACTGACGAGGAGACAGAGAACTGCCAGTGGAACTTCTGATAAGTAAAACCAAAAGTCCATTTTTTACAACATCAAGATCATGAAAGGGGGGCTGGTACCAGGAACTTTTGTGGATTTGGTTTAACACGAAGTCAGAAAGGAAGCTGGAAGGCAGGGCTTAATGTGTAATTGATAGAAAATCCTTTATTCGAAATGAAGAGTTGGTGCCAGAAGGTGGGAAGCGGGCCCCATGTGAGCAACATCCTTGCAGGGCTGGTCTGGGATTTCTGTGAAGAGAGAAAAAACCGAAAATATTTATTGTGCACACGTGTGTGTGTGCACATAACCATGGTGATATGAAGAGAATTCTAACTAATCTGGACTAGGGTCCCCATCCTGAACTGACAGGAACCTCCTGAAGATAGCTGGTCAAGCAAGAAAATACTTTCTTTAATAATAAACAATATTCAAATATTTCCAAGAAAGATACGGACAAATGTATAACTACATATGAGAAACAAATGACAGTAGAAGAAAAATTGGCAGCAAAAATTTCTATGGAACAGATGAATAGTGTGATCAAATATATTTATTTAAATTTATTCTTAATAAATGTAGTATAGGGATTTTCTTTATCAAACAAGAACACAAACTGGGAGATGGTTTATCAGAAAATTAGGGAGAGAAGAATCTTGAGTTGAAGATCTTGCAAAATAAGAAATGCTAAAAAAAAAAAAAAGCATCACGTAAATGAATGTCAAATTTATGAACTCATTAAGACACAGTGAGAATAAGAATGAGGTAATTGAACAGAATACAGTAGAAATGAACAAAAGGTGAAAAGCGATTTTGAGATTATAATTGACAAAGATTATCAAAATAAAGTCAATATATGCATAGTTGATATCTGCAATTAAGAAACTCAAATATCGGATATCATTAAGAAAAATAATCCAATAATAAAAGAAGACTTGAATCTACAGATTAAAAGCTTAAATTCTATCCAAGGGAAACACTGGCAAAGTACTACTAACTCTCCTATATGTCTTAGTAAAAACTTACTAGATTTTAAATTTAAAGAAGAAATCAATTTATAAATTAGGCAAAGAGGTCAAGTAATCTAAAAGGGGAAATAGACTTTTTCCACAGCAGCATTTAACACTAGAAGGCAAGAAGTATTTTTTATGACAGCCACAAGAAACTGAAGCAATAATTATATGTGTAACCAGAGTGTCATTTGAGTGTAAAGTCACAGGAAAAATGATATAATATAGACTCAGGAAAAATAGTGCAAATTGTATTTTCTTAAATGTTTAGATGATGACATGGAGCCAGATAAGCTATGGGTGGAACATCTGTAGTGAAATGACTGGTGATAAAAATTAATGAACTTTGGTACAAAAACAAAAAGACATCTTGAGATTATGCTTCGGGAAGAATTGTGTGGTGAAAGAATTTAACTCTGCCCCCAAAGGAGTCTGCCTTTTGCTTTCTACCTGGGGGGAAGTTTATTCCTAGACTCTTGGAATGTCACGTGTGACAAAAATGCGGGCTTTGGGCCACACCAGTGGTTGGGCTGGGCCGGAGGGGATGGATGCTGAGGCAGCGCCTGGGTGGCCAAATAGGTTTTGAGACTGAGCACTAGTACAGACTCCGGACACTGAAGGCTGGGCAGGCTCCGTGTTAGGTGATTCTCCAAGGACGTTGTCGCACATACACGTGAGAGAGACTCTCTGAGGAGGGGACAACCGGGGGCTTCTTGGTGGGGACTTTCTGCACTGTGGCTAACACCCCTCTCTTGGCTGGTTTTAATCCGCATCCTTTACTTGTAATAAATTACAACAATGAGTGTGACAGCTTTCAGGGAGTCCCATGAATCTTTCTAGTGAATGATTGATACTAAGGGTGGTTGTCTGGGACCCCTAAACTGGGAATTGTTATCAGAATTGTGGGCAGTTTATAACTTAGATATCAGAGGCTCTGATAATACAGAAATATTATCTAAGAAAAGTCATGAGGGGACTTCCCTGGCGGTCCAGTGGTTAAGACTCCACGCTTCCACTGCAGGGGACGTGGGTTCGATCCCTGATCGGGGAACTAAGATCCCACATGCTGTGCAATGGGGAAGAAAAAAAAAAAGTGAGGGAAGGTTGAAAAAAATCATAGAACATATAAGCACAACATTTTGTGGTTTTGTTTTCATTTTTATTTATTTATTTATTTAACATCTTTATTGGAGTGTAATTGCTTTACAATGGTGTGTTAGTTTCTGCTGTATTACAAAGTGAATCAGCTCTACATATACATATATTCCCATATCCCCTCCCTCTTGTGTCTCCCTCTTGTTTTCATTTTTAAAGGCCACATGTAAAAATGTATCATTTGAGCAAATTTATCATTTAAGCTCAATTAAGTAAACATATATATATGAAAAACACAAAATAATGAAAATGTATAATTTAAAGAAATCAAATATTGGAAAGCAGTGGGAGAGGTGAGGAAGTAAATATATTATACTTAGCATTGTGTAAAGTAGGAAATCAGTATTGTCTAAAGAAACAGTGGATTGATATATAAATTTATAATCACAAATGTGTGTCCTAAAAGAAAAATTCAAAACATCCACTCATCATACACACACACACACACAAAAATACACACACAGACATGCACATACAAATACATGCAAAATAAATCCTCTCTGAAAAAAGCTTCTCTTTGTATTAATTTTAACTTGTTTCTATACAATTTCTGACTTTCAGTAATAAAATAACCAAACACACAAGGAGACAAGAAAGAAAAAATGATGAAAAAAAGCAAGAGAAGAAACAGATTATAGAAATGCACTCCTAGAGGATACAAATAAACTGTAACATGCATACCAAAATATAACTGTGTCTAATATATTTAAAGATATTATAAAGAAAATTGAGAATTTTGGCATAAAACTGGCACATAAGAAAAAAAATCAAAGAAAGATAATAAAAACTAAATGTACAGAATTAAAATTGAGAGATAATGGATGGATTTAATAGCTGATTAGACAGAGAAGAGAGAATTAGGGAACCAGAAGACAGCTATAAAGAACCACTAAAAAAAGAATGAGAGAGGCTAGTTTGGTCTTTTACGCATGAGAGTCTGAGAATTCCACAAATGTGAGAGCAGAAACTGAAAGGCTTCTCAAGGCCCCAGCTCAAAGAAATTCACAGGGAGAACTGAAATTGTGGGTTGGAGAAGTAGTCTCCACCGCCTGATGTGAGGTGGCAAAATCATAATCAAGGGGTACGCATACAGTGATCGGGTGGAAGAAATGTGTGGTCCTTTTATAGTAATAAGTTGTTAAATAAGTTTTGGTAAATCCATACAGTTAAATTCCATACAGAGATGAAAATAAATTAAGCTACTTTTTCAAGTTTTGATAGAGGGTGGATTTCTAAAATATATGTTTTAAATAAAGTGAAGAAATATGTGTACTATAAGCTACCATTTCTTTAACAAGGAAGGATAAATCATATAAACTTGGTTTTTTTCCGAGTATTTTTAATTGAAGTGACATTGGTTTATATTACATGTTTCTTTTGTACAACATTATATTTCTAGTTCTATATACTCTACAGTGTGCTCACTACCAAAAGTTTTTCCACTGTCACCGTACAGTTGATCCCCTTTACCCATTTTGCCCTCCCCTGCTTCCGCTAGTAACCACTACTCTGTTCTCTCTATCTAGGTATTTGTTTTTGTTTAATTCATTTACTTATTTTGTTTAAATTCCACATATGCATAAAATCGTATGGTATTTGTCTAATTTCATTTAGCATAATACCCTCAAAGTTCATCTATGTTGTTGCAGGTGGCAAGGTTGCATCTATTTTTGTAGCTGAGTAGTATTCCATTGTGTGTGTGTGTGTGTGTGTAATACCTTCTTTAACCACTCATTTGTCAGTGGGCACTTGGTATGTTTCCATATCTTAGCAATTTTAAATAGTAACACGATGAACATAGAGGTGCATGTGTCTTTTCGAATTATTGTTTTCATATTCTTTAGGTAAATACCCAGAAGTGGGATAGCCGGATCATGGGGTAGCTATAGAACATATATTGAGAAATACACAACAGAGGAGGAAATGCAGTTGATGTTTAGAAGGGTAACTGTGTTACAGACATAGGGGTTAGCGCTACATACTCCTCTGTAGAGTCTGAAATAATGAAGTCATTGAACATAAATTAACATAGTTAAAAGTGATCAGTGGAGAATACTTTAACAGAAAGGAATCTGACAGTAAAAGATGTGAAACAGATATTGAAGCAATGAGCCAGACATTTATGTGGAAAGAAACATTTTGTACTGCGGAGAGTTGAACATGGCAGGAAGTGAAATTGGAATCAGAAAATGACCTTTTAAAACCAAGTAAAGGGCTTGAACTTCGTTCTATAAGTAATAAGAAGTCATAAAATTTCATGGACAGAAAAAGCATAATTAAAGGGGACCGTCAGGGGCATTTTCTGACAGTTTTGCCCAAGGTAGAGTGGGAAGAATAGCTTTGATGCAGGTGGAAGTGTACTGCAAGGCTAGAGGGCATTATTGTTGGAGAAGGAAATGCATTAAAAGCTGATATCGAAATGCTCTGCGTGAATTCGGGTCTCCTGAGACAGATGAAGTACATCACAGGAGCCAAGGGAAGCTGAGGATGAAATTACTTAGTTGCTGTGAGTAACCTTTGAGAAGTTTGGTGACCTGGTAGGATGCTCAAATGATGGGCAAAATGAGACAGTGCCCAGTATTTGTTTTGTATTTTTTTCCTTTTTAGTAAAAAAAAGAAAAAAAAAAAGAAAAAAAAGTAAAAACTATAAACAATAAGATGAAGTGCATGCACCCAGAAAAACTCTTTATTAGATGATTTATCAGGGTGTTTCTGAGAACCAGGTGCCAGCATAGTTTTATTTTTTGCCTTAATTTAACATTCATTAGAATTATGTAAATCAAAACTTCCAAACTTCCAACAGAAGTATTGCTGAAAAGATCCTGTGCTGTTGTGAGTGAGAAATGACTACAAGTTTCGTAATAGATTTTTAGAAGTGAATAAAAGGAATCCTGGTTCTGGGACGATGGAGTTCATGTACTTTCCCCATTCTTCACATGAAGTACCACTGAAAACCTTGGACATTATATACAGAAGAAACATGAAGACTCTGAAAGGCAGAGAGAGGAAAAATTGGCCAGAGTCCTTGGAATCCAAGAATGACATGGCAGTGAGTTCTTGTGATTTCATTTTGCCTCATATATGCCAGACTCGATGCTAAAGAAGCTGGCAGCCCAGAAATACCAATGGTTTCTCACACACACACACACACACACACACACACACACACACACACACACACACACACACACACACACACACACACACACACACACACACACACACACACACACACACACACACACACACACACACCCCTACCTCCAAAAAGCCCACTATCTTTAGCCAAATATCCAGGAAATGGGCACCCTAGCAAAACAGAAATCTTTTAGACAATTATCACCCTTCTCCAGCTAAACAGCACAGAAAACTATGGCCCCACTTCTATCCACTCCAGTAAAGGCAAAGTAGGGAACCCAGACTTTCATCCTCATCAGGCTGTGTATAGGGGCGCTCCAGCCCCTCCGCCAGGACAGTGTCAGAGCCATGTCGAAAGTTGAGGCCTTCATTCTCACCAGGTAGAAAGGACACTCCCACCAACAACCCAATGGTATCCTTGGAGACCACTCAGAAGCCCAGACCTCCACCCACACCTGGCAGGAGTGAGGTACCTCTGTCCCAACCCCCTGAGGTGGTGTCAGCAGAGGAGCAGTGGAGCAGATCTCTACAACTTACTCATCCAGCATAACTGAAACTTTCTGACTATTGAATAATAACTCCCCCTCTTCACCACCTTTTGGCCCCTGGTAACCACGATTATATTCTCTGCTGCTATGAGTCTGAGCATGTTAGATGCCTCATGTAAGTGGAATCATGCAGCATTGGTCCTTCAGTGGCTGCCTTATTTCACTTAGCATGATGTCTTGCAGGTTTATTCGTGTTGTTGCAAATGGCAAGATTTCCTTCTTTTTTAAGGCTGAACAATATTCCATGGCATGTTTGTACCACCTTTTCTTTATCCATTTGTCTGTCATTTGTTGATGGGCACTGGAGTTGTTTCTATATCTTGGCTATTGTGAATAGTGCTGAAATGAACATGGAGGTGAAGATATCTTTTTAAGATCCTGATTTCAATTTTTTAGATATATAACCAGAAGTGGAATTGCTGGATCATATGGTAGTTCTATTTTTAATTTTTTGAGGACTCTCCGTACTGTTTTCCATAGTGGCTGCACCATTCTACATTCCCACGATGTGTAAGCATTCCAGTTTCTCCACATCCTTGCCAACATTTATTGTATTTTTAATAACAGCCATCTTAGGTAATATCTCATGTCTATTGTTAACAATACTGTATTATACACTTCAAAATATTTTAAGAGGGACTATCTCATGTTAAGTGTTCTCACCACAAAAAATCAAACAACGAAAAGCAGGGACACAGGAACCCCTGGGAGGTGTTGGATATAACTGTTATCTTGATTGTGGTGATGGTGTCATGGGTGTTTGCATATGTCCAAACTCATCAAATTGAATGCATTAAATATGTGCAGTTTTTGTATATCAATTATACTATTTTAAAATTTTATATTGGAGTATCATTGATTAACATCATTGTGTTACTTTCTCATGTATAGCAAAGTGATTCAGATATACATATACAAGTATCTATTATTTTGCAAATTCTTTTCCCCTTTAGTTTATTACACAATAATGAGCAGAGTTCCCTGTGCTGTACAGTAGGTCCTTGTTGGTTATCTATTGTATATATAGCAGTGTGTGTCTGTCAATCCCAAACTCCCTAATTATCCCTTCCCCCCACCCTTCCCCCCTGGTAACCATAAGTTCTTTCTCTAAGTCTGTGAGTGTGTTTCTGTTTTGTAAATAAGTTCATTTGTATCATTTTTTTGTTAGATTCAGCATATATGCGATATCATATGATATTTGTCTTCCTCTGTCTGACTTACTTCACTTAGTAAGATAATCTCCAGGTCCACCTATGCTGCTGCAAATAACATTATTTCATTCATTTTAATGGCTGAATAACATTCCACTGTATATATGTACCACATCTTCTTTATCCATTCATCTGTCGATGGACACTTAGGTGGCTTCCATGTCCTGGCTATTGTAAACAGCGCCGCAGTGAACATTGTGGTGCACATATCCTTTCGAACCATGTTTTTCTTGGGATATATGCCTGGTGGTGGGATTGCTGGATTATATGGTACCTGTATTTTTAGTTTCTTGAGGAACCTCCACAGTCTTCACCATAGTGGCTGCACCAATTTACATTCCCACCAACAATGTAGGAGGGTTCCGTTTTTTCCACACACTCTCCAGCATTTATTGTTTGTAGATTTTTTTATGATAGCCATTCGGACCAGTGTGAGGTGGTACCTCATTGTACTTTTGATCTACATTTCTCTAATAATTAGTGATGTTGAGCATCTTTTCATGTGCCACTTGGCTGTCTGTATGTCTTCTTTGGAGAAATCTTTGGTTAGATCTTCTGCCCATTTTTTGATTGGGTTGTTTGCTTTTTTGATATTGAGCTGGATGAGCTGTTTGTAAATTTTGGAGTTTAATCCCTTGTTGGTCACATCATTTGCAAGTATTTTCTCCCATTCTGTGGGTTGTCTTTTTGTTTTGTTTATGGTTTCCTTTGCTGTGCAAAAGCTTTTGAGTTTAATTACGTCCCATTTGCTTTGTTTTTATTTCTATTACTCTAGGAAACATATCTAAAAAGATTGCTGTGATTTTTGTCAAAGAGTGTTCTGCCTATGTGTTCCTCTGAGAGTTTTATAGTATCCAGTCTTACATTTAGGTCTTTAATCCATTTTGAGCTTATTTTTGCATATGGTGTTAAAGAATTTTATGTTTATTTTTTTACGTGTAGCTGTCCAGTTTTCCCAGCACCATTTATTGAAGAGACTGTCTTTCTCCATTGTTTAGTCTTCTTTGTCATAGTTTAATTGGCCATAAGTGCATGGGTTTATTTCTGGGCTTTCTATCCTGTTCCATTGATCTATGTTTCTGTTTTTGTGCCAATACCATACTGTTTTGATGACTATAGCTTTGTAGTATAGTCTGAAGTCAGGGAGTGTGATTCCTCCAACTCTGTTTTTCTTTCTCAAGATTGCTTTGGCTATTTGGGGTCTTTTGTTTTTCCATATACATTTAAAAATTTTTTGTTGTAGTTCTGTGAAAAATGTCATCGGTAATTTGATAGGGATTTCATTGAATCCATAGATTGCCTTGGTTAGTATAGTCATTTTCACACTATTGATGCTTCCAATCCAAGAACATGGTATATCTTTCCATCTCTTTGTGTCATCTTCGATTTCTTTCATCAGCATCTTATAGTCTTCCAAGTACAGGTCTTTGGCCTCCTTAGGTAGGTTTATTCCTAGATATTTAATTCTTTTTGATGTGATGGTAAATGGGATTGTTTCTTTAATTTGTCTTTATGATCTTTCATTTTCAGTGTATAGAAATGCAACAGATTTCTGTGTATTTATTTTGTATCCTGCAGCTTTACCAAATTCATTGATGAGCTCTAGTAGTTTTCTGGTAGGGTGTTCAGGATTTTCTATGTATAATATCATGTCATCTGCAAATCAATTATACTATTAAAATCAACCATTCAAAAGAAGGCTAGTGGAGAGGCAGGACTTCCACCACTTCCCAGTGATAACAACTCCCCCCACCCCCAATCTGTCAGTGGAGGCCACATGGGGAGCAGTACTGAGGCACTGCTGCCTCTCTCCTCCAGGTAGTTATTGATGGGAAGCCAAACTCCCACCAATACTGAGCAGCAATGAGGTCTTCTTCCCCCAGCCTCGGATGTCACCAGCCTCTGAGTGAGGACAGTGGGGGATCTGGACTTCTGTCCCCTACTGGCAATATCAAATTGGCACACCCCACCCCCTTGCTGGGACAATGACAGAGGAAGCCAGCTAAAGTGCATTTAAGTATGATCTGGAGTCTCATTACCTAGTACCCACAATGTCCAGGTTGCAGTTGAAAACCATTTATATCAAAAAGGGAAGATCTCAAACTCAGAAAAAAGGGGCAATTAATAGTGCCCAACAGTCAGATGGAATAGATATTAAAATCATTTACAATTATCTTAAAGCAGCCATCATAAAAGTGCTTCAACTAGTAATTATACATATACTTGAAAAAATAGACTCAACAAAGAAATGAAAGTTATAAAGATGAATCAAATGAAAATATTTGACCAGAGAAATAATAAAACCTAAATTAAAAACTCAGTGAATGGGGTCAACAGCATAATGAAGGAGCCAACAGGAAGATAGTACAGCAGAAATTACCTAATCTGAACAGCAGAGAGAAAACAGACCTAAGAGAAGAGAGAGAGAGAAGGGAATAGTCTCAGCAACATGCAATAATAATGGCTGAAAATGTCAGAAATTTGGCAAAAGTTACATACTTACAGATTCGAGAAGCTGACTAAAATCCAAGGAGGATAAACTCAAAGAAATCCACACCAAGATACATCGTAGTCAAATTTCTGAAAACCGAAGACAAAGAAAAAATCTTGAGAACAATGAGAGAGAAACCCCTTCCCCTCTAAGGGAAAAACAACTACAGTGACATCAGATTCCTCGACAGAACTGATAGAGGCTACACACAAGTAGCACAATAATTTTTAAGCAAATAAAGAAATGAACTGTCAAGTCAGAAACCTATACCCAACTGAAATATTTTTTGGTAATATGGGGAAATCAACATGATGTCGGATAAAAAAACTCAGAGCATCTGTCACCACAGAGCAGCCTAAAAGAATGACTCAAGGAAGTTCTGTACACGGAAAGGACATGACAGATGAAGGAGCCAGGGGAAGTCAGGGAGGAGAAGGAACATGATCTCCGTACACTTTCCCAGGTCCTCACCAGCTTTGTGAGGGTGGCAGTCACTGCTCCTGACCTGTGGTTCCTGCTCATGTTCACAGACAGTGGTTTGTTTAAAGAGCCAGAAATTTCACTTGTTTTTAGAGATTTATAAGAGAAATGATTGGGTAGGTAAATTAAGTTAATTGATAAGTTTACATTTTGATAAGAAGTCAAAAAGGATTCCAGTAAAACTAAAAGAAGAAAAATGTATAGGTAAGATAATATTTCACAGAATTTTAATTGATGGTAATACCTGAATATTGATCACATAAAATAAGTTACGGAAGATAAAAAAAGGAACTACATTATATTTACAATCCCGCAGTAAATTTAGAAGTAAGTTGGGCTACATTGGAAGTACAAGTCTGAGGCAAAACCTGAAAATAAATGCCTATCTTATTTTTAACATTTCTCTCTGAATTTATTAGGCACAACAAAGTCATTCGATACAATTCTATCTAATGCAGAAATGCTGACCTAAAGAAGGGAATAGTATTGTAATTCACTAAAGCAATAGAATAGAAATACAGATGTGAAACGAGAAAATCAGAACCAGGTCTGAGCACTCTTTCTGCACAGAAAAGCCCGTCTAGTTACAGAAGAAGACTCTCCAGATGATGTGGCTTTAATTCAGCCCTCACGAATGAGAGGTATTGACGAGTCGATCTTCATCTTAGGTTGTGTCCGGAAATGCAGGATATCTTGAATAAATTTTTTAAAAATCAGGAAACATAATCATGTAGAGACCCTGGTGATCATCTAATTCTTCCATACTACTGAAGAAGGCAGTTATACACACTGACCAATAATATGTGTTACAAACACATGCATTTGTCAACTTTAATTCGATCTTTGTCATTCTTCATGCAAACAATTTTGTATAATCACTAAACCCATAACAGAACTGCTTAAAATACTGACTTGTCTTTATTGGAATCTCCTTGGACAAGAATCTGGCATGATGCTCAGCCCATAGTTGGAACTTATTAACATATGTTAAACAAATGAAATCACAATTAAATCATTAGGAAAATATTCAGTAACTGATTTGAAAATTAAAGCAAGGGAATAATTCAAAATGCAGTTATAGGAGACTCATGACCTTGTCATATGGAAATGCTTATCATGAGACCACCCTAGGTAACGAGCCAACCCTTCCCGTACCCCAATTCTATAGTGGCCTGGTGTTCTATATGCACAGACAGTCCAGATCTCTATTTATTACAAGGAAAATGGAATCTGACTTTGATGGGTCAGAAAGCAGGGATCTTCACTTATCAAAGTTAAATTGACAGGATTATAATATGACCCTGGGAGAGTCATGTATTTTCCTCAGACAGCAGTCTTCTGAACTATAAAATGACAGAAATTTTATTTCATTCCATCAGGGTCGTGTTGGGTTATTTTTTAATGAATATTTACTATATTTCCCTTAATGCCAGCAATTCAGTTATTTCCACATTCTATATGTGACTAAAAATCTTTCTTTGTGGAAAAGGGCTCCATGAAAGAATTCACCATTTCCTTAAAGATTTTTGTGCCTTCCCTTTGGGCCTCTTTCATATTGAGTAATTTTTTTTCCTTCTTATCTGAAGTCACACTTGTTCTGGTTAATTGATTGCTCTTGAATTTAAAGACAAAGCCAAGAAACCATAATCTCATCAGTTTCCATACTTTTTAGAAAAGACAGTCATTTATCGTTTCCATATCATATAATTAAAATTTAGTTTATCTTAAATATATCCTCCAAGTTGCAACCCATTTTAGAGTTTATCTTTTCTGAGTTTATCTCAAGTTAATTATATGTTTCTTTTAATACTCCTTTTTACTGGATTTTTTTTTACATTGTTTAATTTGTAATTTTCTGTGTTCTGTATAATTTATGTTTAGGTGAATTTAACTCTTGTATGGTTTAGGTCAGTGACCTTTCAATAATTCTAAAGAGAAATCTGCTATGTCTATTTAACTTTCTTTATCTTATAGAAGATTTGTTTTCTCTTTTCTTTTTAAAATACTATTTACAAGTTTACAAGTTTATTTTTTTGAAATTCATTTCACTTACATTGCAAAAACCTCACTGGTATTTTGCAAGCTGATGCTCAGTTGATTTGTCTCACTTGGCAAAATGAAGTGAAGATTATAGAATGATATTATTCTCATTATTATTTTGTCTAGATTGATGAATAACAGCAAAGAGGGAGAAGTCTCTGCTTGCTTCCACCCATCATGATGGCACTAGGTTTATCCCTCAGCTGTGGGCACAGGGGATTTTAATTCTCTCCCTCAGCAGCCAGGCCTTCTGCACTTACTCTGTTTATCCTGGGATTAGTTAGGTATGAAAGGAGTAGCGGGAGTTTACATACAGCACAGATGTGAGCAGCCATTGGTGATTGAGGCGTCCTGGGAGAGAAGCAGTTGATTAATATATTTAACAAGTATTTGCTGAGCTCGCACTCCGGGCAAATACTGTGCCAGGCCTGCGGGCGATGCTGGAGGTCAACAGCGGGCCTTGTCCCTAATCCGTGGCGTTTTCACTGGTGTAAGGGGAGACATATGAATAAAACAATTATGTTGTTGGATGTATAGTTACAGACAGAGCTGAGCACTTAGGAGAAGTAAGTACAGTTTGTGTGAGGGAGTCTCAGAGGGCTGGTCCCGTGTTGTGCTCAGGACCGTCCGCTCTGTGGACGTGAGGCTGGAGGTGGGAACCGGCGGGTGATGAAGGCGGCGCCAGGTGGAGGCGAGCAGGGCTCCCGGCAATGGGAACGGCTGCATCTTCGGGGTCCTGAAAGGGGTGGGGCGTCTGGGAGAGAGTCCCTGTGACTCAGTGCAGTGAGAGGGGGAGAGAGACGCTCCCCTTTAGGCTGGTAAACCACAGTTAGGATTTGGGTTTCCACCCGAAGAGAAGCGGGGCAGCCTTCAGTGGTGTTAACCTGGGGTAGTAATTAAAATGGTCAAATTTCAGTTTTGAAGTGATCACTCTGCCTACAATTTGGAGAACAGATTGAAAGAGGAGCCGGAGGGGATTTAGGGAAACGGTTAGTGGCTGTTGATAAATCACGGTGCTTGGACTATGGTGGAGGCGGCAAACGTGACGACACAGAGGAAGCTGCGAGAGAGGAGAGGTAAACTGGGAACGGGACTTGGTGGCGGGTCTTACATGGTGACGGCACCCTGGGAGGGGGGCCAGGCCTGCATCCCGCAGACAGGCAGCAACAGAACAGCAAGTCTGAGGAGCAAGCAGGTTCAAGTTTAGGGTGGATTTGAGAGGCACCATGTGGTCGTGCAGTGAGTTCCCGCCCTTACTAGTCTGGGGCCTGTGGGTGGGGGGTCGGGAGATACACGGGCAGGTGGACGTGACTGATGTAGAGCTGGATCCTCACAAGGGCGCAGGGCCTGGGGTAGAAGCTTGAGGTCGAGGACGCAGGGACATTACTGAGAAGAAGCTTCTGGCTCGTACCCAAAAGTGAATTCGGCCAACCACCAGGTAGAAGTTTATGATCCACCTTTGTTCAGGCTGATGAGAGAACCCAGCTGAAGAATAAAACTGAAATTTAGCTATTTAAGTTGCCTCTAAACTACCTTAAAAACAAGACTTGATGTGTAGACCCAGCCTAATGAGTATGCTCGCAAAATGAATTTCTCGTCTCCTTTCTGACTGTCAAATGGCGTTCACAGATCTGTTATCCTAGAAGAATATGTAAAAGCAGTGTTTTTTCTTTTTTCTTTTAGATTGACTCAAAACCGAACTTTAAAAATGGTTATAGGAAAGGAGAGTGTAATAGTCTCAAGAAAACAACATAAACACTAGGGTGTTCCTACTCCTTTACCCAGCCGAGAATCTCTTCCAGAAGATCATGATAAATCGTATCCAGCCTTTGCTTCTATCTTTTCATAGTCTGAGTATGTACTCCTCCATTTTTGTGTGTGGGGGTGTGGCAGCCTGTTTCCAAATCGGAATGTATATCGTTGTTAGAGAGTACTTTCTTCTTTGAGATAAATTTGCTTCTTACAACTTATTTCTAAAGCAAGAGGTAAAAAAACAGAAGGGGGGCAATAATACGAATTGGTTGGAAGGAAGTGTTGGAAAAGCTAGACACTTGGTAGTCATGGTAATAAAAAGAATAATGAGAATATAGTTTCTAATCTAATTAAAGTGTATTTAATCTAAAAACATCTATATTTAGATGTATCATAATACATACTTGTTTATTACTAAAACAAATTTAACTTGTGTCCTCTTTATACAAGTATTTAGGTAGCCTGAAAAATACAACGTTAAAAAACAGTGTCACCAAAGATGGGAAAGTATCTTCTCAGGGCAGTTAATTCTTAAGTCAAAAGAAGAGGACTAAACTGTAGTTCTGTGGATGCATTTTTCTTTATTAGTTTTAAAGACTTTATTTTTAGTTAATTTTAGTTTTACAACAAGTTGAGGAGAAGGTGCAGAGATTTCCCATGTACCCCCCCCCCACCATGCACAGTCTCCCTCACAATCAACACCCCCAACAGGTGGTATAATTTTTTACCGAGGCTGAACATGCATTGTCAGGCCATAATTACCCAATGTCCATAGTTTCCCTTAGGATTCAGTCTTCGTGTTGTGCATTCTGCGGGTTTGGACACATGTATGATGACACATCTCCATCACTATATCATCACACAGAGTAGCTTCACGGCCCTGGAAATCCCCTGTGCTCCACCTGTTCATCCCCGGCCCCTCCCCTGGCAACTACTGATCTTTTTGTTGTCTCTGTAGTTTGGTCTTTTCCAGAATGTTGTGTAGTTGAAATCACACAGTGTGTAGTTTTTTTAGACTGGTTTTGTTACTTAGCAATATGCGTTTAAGGTTTCTCCATGTCTTTTCATGGTTTGATAGCTCATTTCTTTTTAGTGCTGAACAGTAATCCATTATCTGGATGGACCACAGTTTATTTTTCCATCACCTACTGAAGGATATCTTGGTTGTTTCCAAATTTTGGCAATTATGAATAACGCTGCTATAAACATCCTTCTGCAGGTTTTTGTGTGGACATAATTTTTCACATCTTTTGGGGAAATACCAAGAGGTACAATTGCTGGATCTATGGTAAGGGTGTGTTTAGTTTTCTGAGAAACCACCAAACTATCTTCTAAAGAGGCTGTACCACTTTTGCATTCCCACCAGGAATGTGTGAGAGTACCTATTGCTGGCACATCTTCACCAGCATTTGGTGTTATCAGTGATCTGGATTTTGGCCATTTTAATCGGTATAAAGTGGTATCTAATTGTTGTTTTAATTTTCATGTCTCTGATAACATAGGATGTGGAGTATCTTTTCCTGTGCATATTTTCCATGTGTATATGTTCTTTGGTGGCGTGTCCATTACGGTATCTGGTCCATCTTTTAATCAAGTTGTTTTCTTATTGTTGATTTTTAAGAGTTCTTTGTATATTTTGGAAAACAGTATTTTACCAGCTATGTCTTTTACAGATATTTCTTGCTAGTCTGGGGCTTGTCTTCTCATTCTCTTGATACTGTTTTTCACAGAGCAGAAGTTTTTAATGTTAATGAAGCCCAGCTTATCAATTACAATTTTTTTGTTCCTTTATAGGTAAGATTTTTTTCCTTTGGCTTCTTGAGGACTTTTTACTTTATCTTTGACTTTCTGTAGCTTGAGATGTTATAGATGCCTAGTGTAGGTGTCTTTGGCATTTATTTTGTTTGGTGTTTTCTGAGCTTCCTGGAACTCGTTTTGATGTCAGACATTAGTTTGGGAAAATTCTCAGTCACTATGGTTTCAAATATTTCTTCTGTTCCTTTCTTTCTTCTCCTTCTGGTATCCAATTATACATATATTACACCTTTTGTAGTTGTCTCACAGACTTTGGAAATTCTGGTAAGCATTTTCAATCTTGGTTCTCTTTGCTTTTCAGTTTTCAAGGATTCTTTTGATCCATCTTCTAGCTCAGAGATTTTTCTTTTTTTCTCAGCTGTGTCCAGTCTATTCATAAGCCCATTAAAATTATTTCTGTTACAGTGTTTTTTTTTTTAATGTATATATCTAGCACTTCTCCTTTTTGGTTCTTTCTTAGGATTTCCATCTCTCTGCTTAGGTTGCCCATTCGTTCTTGCATGCTGTCTACTTTTTTTTTTTTTTTTTATTTTATTTATTTATTTAGTTAGTTAGTTAGTTAGTTATGGCTGTGTTGGATCTTCGTTTCTGTGCGAAGGCTTCCTCTAGTTGTGGCAAGTGGGGGCCACTCTTCATCGCAGTGCGCGGGCCTCTCACTATCGCGGCCTCTCTTGTTGTGGAGCACAGGCTCCAGACGCGCAGGCTCAGTAATTGTGGCTCACGGGCCCATTTGCTCCGCTGCATGTGGGGTCTTCCAGGACCAGGGCTTGAACCCGTGTCCCCTGCATTGGCAGGCAGATTCTCAACCACTGCGCCACCAGGGAAGCCCGCATGCTGTCTACTTTATCCATTAGAGCTCTTAGCATATTAATCACTCTTTAAAATTCCCAGTCTGATCATTCCAACATCCCTGCCACGCCTCGTTCTTGTCATGTGATGCATGCTCTGTCTCTTCAAATTATATTTCTTGCCTTTTTGCGCAACTTGTAATTTTTTTCTTGATAGCTGGACGTAATGCACTGGATAAAAGTGGAAATAGGCCTTTAGTGATGTAGTGGGAGCTGTGGGGGAGGGAAGCATTCTGCAGTCCTGTGATTCAGTCTCAGCCTTTAGTGAGCTTATGCCTCTGGACTGTGAACTTCACAAGTATTTCTGAGTTTGTTTTTTCTCCCTCCTCAGGTGAGACAGGATGGCTAGATTAGATTAGATTGGAGTTGGGAACAAGCATACCTCAAAGACACTGTGGGTTTGGTTCCAGACCGCTGCAATAGAGTGACTCTTTTAATAAAAAAGTCATGTGAATTTTTTTGGCTTCTCAGTGCATATATTGACAATATACTGTATTATATTAATTGCGCAATAGCATTATGTCTTAAGTAAAACAATGAACGTACCTTAATTTAAAATGCTTTATTGCTAAAAGATGCAAACCATCATCTGAGCCTTCAGCAAGTTGTAACCTTCTCTCCGGCGGAGGGCCTTGCCTCGATGTTGGTGGCTGCTGACTGACCAGGGTGATGGTTGCTGAAGGCTGGGGCGTCTGGGACAGTTTCTTAAAATAAGACAACCATGAGGTTTGCAGCATCGAATGGACTCTTCCTTTTACCAATGGTTTCTCTGTAGCATGAGATGCTGTTTGATAGCATTTTACCCAGAGAAGAACTTCCTTCACGATTGGAGGGAATCCTCTCAAACCCTGCTGCTCTACGACTAAGTTTTTGTCATATTCTAAACCTTCTAAATGCTGTCATTTCAGCAGTCTTCACAGCGTCTTCAGCAGGAGTAGATCCATCTCAAGAAACCACTTTCTTTGCTCTCCCATAAGAAGCGGCTCCTCATCCATTAAAGTTTGATCCTGAGATTGTAGCAATTCAGGCACATCCTCAGGCTCCACTCCTAACTCTAGTTCTCCTGCTGTTTCCACCGCATCTGCAGTTCCTTCCTCCACTGTAATCTTGAACCCCTCTGAGTCATCCACGAGGGTTGGCATCAACTTCTCCAAACTCCTGTTAATGTGTATATTTTGCGCTCTTCCCATGAATCATGAATATTCTTAAAGGCATCTAGAATGATGAATCCTTTCCAAAAGGTTTTCAATTGACTTTGCCCAGATCCATCAGAAGAATCACTATCTATGGAAGCTATAATCTTATGAAATATATTTCTTAAATAGTAAGACTTGAAAGTTGAAATCCCTCCTTGATCCATGGACTGCAGAATGGATGTTGTGCGTGAAACAGGCATGAAAACAAAATTAATCTCATTGTACATCTCCATCAGAGCTCTTGGGTGACCAGGTGCCTGTCAGTGAGCAGTAACGTTTTGAAAGAAATCTTTTTTTTTTTTATTTCTGAGCAATAGGTCTCAACAGTGGGCTTAAAATATTCAGTACACCATGTTGTAAACAGTAAACCAGGTTTTGTTGTTCCATTTGTAGGGCACAGGCAGAGTATATTTAGCATAATTCTTGATTATGGGATTTTCAGAATGGTGAATGAGCATTGGCTTCAACATAAACTCATCAGCTGAATTAGCCCCTAACAAGAGGCCAGTGCTTTGAAGCTTTGAAGCCAGGCATTGACTTCTCCTCTCTAGCTATGAAAGTCCTAGATGGCATCTTCTTCCAATTGAAGGCTATTTCATCTACATTGAAAATCTGTTGTTTAGTGTAGCTTCATTAATTATCTCAGCTAGATCTCCTGGGTAACTTGCTGCAGCTCTTACATCAGACCTCGCTGCTTCACCTTGCACTTTTATGCTATGGAGACAGACAGCTTCTGTTTCTTAAACCTCATGAATCAACCTCTGCTCGCTTCAGACTTTTCTTCTGCAGCTTCCTCACCTCTCTCAGCATTCATAGAGTTGGAGAGAGTAGAGCCTTGCTCTGGATTAGGCTTTGGCTTAAGGGAATGTTGTTAGCATGCCCTAATTCTGTCTCTGTTCAGCTGAAATCTGGTATTTTTCCCATGAATCAGTACTTCAGCATGTGTTCCTCTGGAGGTAGAGCAGGACACAGCCATGTGGGTGCAGGTAGCTCATCTAGAGTGCGATCCAGGGAGCAGGGAAGACAGAACAGAGACAGGAAAGAGGAAACGCTGGTAGGTGATGATGGGGTGTCCTGTTCTAGACACAGGGACTCTCTCCTGCAGCCTCTGAGCGGCTGCCCCCCGCCCCTGACTGGGCTCCACTGAACCTTTGATCCCACCTGTAGCTGAAGCCACAGGTGAGCAGTGGGGTGGGAGGGGGCTTGCTGCCATCAGCTCCCTCTTTTCCTTCCTCTTTTTATGTGGTTGACTTTTAAAAACCTTACACTTAAGTTCTTCACGTGTATCTGTTGTTGTATTTTATATTTTATTTCATTTCATTTCATTTTATTTTCTGGTTCTCAGGCACTGGTATCTGTAAAGGATCTTTACTCAGCAGTTTCACAATCGTGGCACTTACAAGTAGTGTACATCTGTTTTTCTGTCACCTTTGTTTCCTGATTAACATCCCCTCACTCATCACTTTATCTGACCCTTTGTCACCCTTTACACGTAGCCAGCCTTTGAGATATATTCCAGCGGAAAATTTAATATCCACAGTATAAACTGCATTGTAAAAACTCAATGACATTTAATGATTGAGGAATGCAGTATTCTGAAACAAGAAAGTTAGTTTTTTTTTAACATCAAAGTTCTAAAAATTATACCTACTTTGCAACGTCTTTGGAAATCAACAGTGGGCATGCTGATTCTACTTCCTCCTCAACTCTGGAATCTCTGCCTACAGAAGGGAAGTCTCTAGCTTTGGTTTTCCCCCTTGGCTTTAATTTTCTTCTCCATTTGCAACTTTCTCTTCCAAATCAGTGGAGTGAATTTAGGGAAGCTAGTAAAATACTAACATGCTTTTTTCACTCAATTTTTGTTTCTTTATGTTGCATTAGAACACTTTGTCAGAATTCTGCTGTATCATGGTACAGAACTTCATGGCTTCCATTAATGATTACTTTAACTTTCCACAAGTTCAAAGAGTTTCCTGTGAGGTAACTACATAAGACACTTTGTTTGGTGCTACTAAAGATGAAGTCATCCTTGCGTTGCTCAATACTGTACTTCCAAATTCAGAAACAGAAAGATGAGGCATCTGACTGCTTACTGGTCCGGCTTTTTCACCCACTGGGGGTGGGAGGGAGCAACTTGGTGAGCATGGGGACTTTGGAATTCTTACTCTCTCATAAGAATTTACACATCTTATATGCAGAATTCAGGATTCAACAATGAAATTATAAAAGGATAAAGGTAGAATGTGTCTGTCTGTGTGTGTGTGTGTGTGTGTGTGTGCATAGAAACCTAAAATACATGTCAGCAAATGAAAATATGTGGAACTTGTTGGGATCCTTATCCAAGAAATCGATGCCAAAAATTTTTTAAAAGAACATTTTAACGTGTCAGATATTTAAGTGATTATTTTTAAAGAATTCCAAAGTTATCAATAATGATATTGTGGGGTTTTTTAAAAGAAGCCCTTATATTTCAGAGATGCATATTGAAGTATTTATGGGTATAATTGTATTATATCTGGGATTTGTTTCAAAATTAGTAATTTAGAAATTGAATAAGGATATGAATAAAACAAGAATGGCCTTGAGTTGATTGCTGTAGCCACGTGATGAGTACTGGAGTTGATTATATTATCCCTTCTTGTTTATTATATACTTGAATTGTTCCATGATAAGAGAATTTTTAAAATTGTAGGCACAAACACGATCACTAAAATATTAAAAAACAACAAAACTGTGCAATGTCTCTCACCTTATACAAATAAGATAGAATCGCTTAAATAACGGATAGAGACTTAAATACTCGAGTGTCTGCACTTTGTCTAAGTCCATCACTTCTCACTTTCTCACTCTTTCTGCCCACCCCTACTTTAGGCTCCTGTGTTAGGTTTTGCACCTAAAGTCCTCCCCTATCTGAAGTGTGCTCCTTCACACATGCACAGTGCTCAACTTCCAGATTTCTAGACAAATCTTTTCTTCCCAGTGAGGCGTCTCTTCCTGAATCTATTTCAGACAGCAACTCTTCTAACAGATTGCTGACCTCCCACCCCCACTGTAATGTCTTTTCATTTTACTTAATGCTATTTGTAATATACAATATGTAATATATATAATTGCATCTGTGTTATATCATATATATGTGTATATGTGTACACACACATATATACACACACACTGTTTTATCTGTTTATTGACTATCCCCCCTCCCAATATAATGTAAACTCCATGGGATTTGTAATCTATTTTATTCACTGCCGGCTCCCTGGTGCCTTCAGAGAATTCAACACATATTTGAGGATGAAATAAATCAAGTTTTCACTAAACACCAAGTTAATCTGTGAGTTTACTTTTTGTTCTGTGCTATTATTCTGTGAATCTTCTGTCTGAAGTTGCAAAATATTGTCAAAAATATTCTATTTTGTTCTTTCTGCTTAAAGTTATATAGGATATCAATATTTTATATATAAAAGATTATTTTTCTCTGATTATATTAATTTACATTTGGACTGTTGTTACTTTTCCTATTTAACAAAAATATGTGAGTTCCTCCCTCAGTTTATCTTCACCAGGCTAGACTTTGCTAAAGTGTGTAATGTGCGGTAATTTTAAATTTCACAGCACATATACTCTACTAGATATTTATTACAATTTTAAAATGTTTTCCTAGTAAGTCCTTCACTTAGGTTTTTAAGATTTCTTTGTTCTTATAGCAAACGTTATCATCCTGAATATGACAGTAAGACAAACTCTTCTTCACAGAAGCTTGTAGCAATCTGCTCTCTGTAATGTGCTGTTTCTCTGTGTGTAGGATGTTGCACAAATCAAGTTTTGCCCCCTAAAATATTAAAGGGGCAGAGAAAGATTGTATGTGAGGAAAGAAGCCTTAATGTATGTTAAAAAGTAAAAGTCTTATTGGAAAGCAGTTCAGCATATAAAATGACTTCTCAGTTTCCTTAGTCATAGATGCTATTTTATTCTCCTTTCTCTCCTCAAATTTGCAATCAAATGTTACATGTGGGATCCAGCCTGAGTTGGTTCTTACAAGAGAGTGGGGTCTGAATTCTTAGCTGTTGGTTATTAGTGAATATATTTGCTAAGGTTTCATTGAAGCTGGAGCTTGTTAGAGAATAACATGTATGTTGAATGTGCCTTGTTCCCATCATTTCACAAGGATACAATGAGTAGATGCAGTGAGTGTGAAGAATGAAGTCGCTTTTCTTTTTAAGTGGGAGGTAACCCCCCCCCAAAGGTGAGCCATCTCTATTCTGTTTAGAGAACAGAAGTATCCAGAGTGAAGTTACTGTGCCTCCTTCCACATAACTGAAATACACATTATCTTCACATTTTTACCTGTCTATGATGTTGGATTCAAGTAGCAGCATTCAAAAATGAAGAGACGTGACACAAGATGACTGAAATTCCAGTGATTTCTATATTAAATATCTCTGCCTCCACAGAACTAGTTACCTATATTCTTGTAGAAATGTTTAAGTAAATGTACAACACAATGAAAAACTGGCAAACTGGCCAAAGGCCATTATCGATACCAGTTACATTCTACGAGATACAAGGTGTGTTTCTGTGGACAAAAATTGTTTGAATCACTATCATTTTTGTGCATATTTTACCTCTATGGAGTTGAAAATAGCCTAGTCAAAGGTGAAGAAAAAGTGGGAATAGCCTGAAGGGATGAGCTAGCCAGGAACCCCCCAAAATTGCAATTTATCTTCACCCCCCTCCCCATCTGGCTCACTCTTCAGGTGCTTTGTATGGAGAGGAGAACGACATGGGGGGAAGTGTGGACTCATTAGCCGACTGACTCTGTTCTTAGTCGAGGGTGTGTTGTTTAATCCAGAGACGTGTTAAACACCCCTGTGGGAGCGCCTTTGCGAACGCTCCCTAGCCCCTAATTGCTGAGACATGTCAGAGCGACTCCTTCAATGGGATGACCTACTTCTCCCTGGATCGTGACCTTCTCCTCGCTCTAGCACGTGGGAGGTACCCACTTCTCTTTGCTGGGACTCGTCCCTGCCATGTCTCTTGAACAGGTGTGGAAGCAGCTCCGGGCCTCTCTCTCCCTGTGGCTCACGTCTAACTCATGGGAGACAAGACTCTTGCTTTAGGAAACCCTGGGACTGCCGTCCTCCCAGTGAAACCCCTTTATTTTCACTGCCTGTATAAGTAGCTGGCCATCCAGTTGTTCGCCCTTTATATCACTCAAGTGAGACCCAGGCGTGCACCTGTCCACGCTGCAGGGTCCCATGAGAAGGTCCTCACACACTCCTATTTAGGTCTTGCTTCCCAGACTGAGTGTGTGTGTGTGTGTGTGGATGGGGGGTGGGGGAGTGAGACTCACAGAACATCAACCATTCCCCTCCCCCCAAAGAAGGCCTGCCCGTCTTCACTTCCCCCCTCCCTGACTTCTGCAAGTCTTTTTACCAGCTGGAGGTGAGGGTCTCCGGGTTGCAAATCTTTCTGCTCTCTGCTTTGGCAGTCCTGGACATTAGTGTAACTTACATAAATATGGATTCTGTAGTCTTAATGCTCTTATGAGAACTGAGGCTGGAAGGGCACTGCTTTCACATCTTTGTTGTGGGAAAAACTCATTATAATGTTAACGTCCATATTTTCATATGTGCCCTAGGGTCAAATAAAAGAAATCTGGTAAGGAGAGACTTTATTTGAAAGGATTGCTGGAATAAGGGGAGGATGCCCTGACCGTAAAGTCTGCAAGCTTCACAAAGTTCAGGCAGAAAGAAACGTCCTCTTTTCTCTTACCTGCAGGAGAAAGACCCGGGTGTGGGGAGTGCGCTAAGAGGGGGGCTTGACGGGAGATTTGAGCAGAAGATACTCTCTGGTGGGGGGAGGGAGGGTCTGGGAAGCCAGGCCAGTTCCTTTTCAGATGTTGATGCTGGGCAATGCTGAGAGTCAGTGACGCCCAGGGCCCTTCGGGAGAGAAAGAAGCTGAACTAAAGTTAGGTCAAGGCTAGTCGGCAGGCATTTCGTCCAGACTGGTCAGTGGGTACAAAGTAGGGGAATCTGGAGGATCTGGTGTCCCAGGTAAACAAGAGGGGCGTCCCTGAGTCTCACCTGAGTTATGAGGGGAAGGATGGTTCTCGGCAGGGGCAGGGATTTCCTCACCATCACGTTTTCCCAGAGCACAGGGCTCAGGACAGGTTTGGCATTATCGCTAGACATCATGTGTGTCGTCCGACCAGCTTATTTCTATTAACAAAGTGTTCTCAGGCACCTTGTCCAGTTTCATTCTCCAAAAGAGAAACTAATGAGATTTTATAATTTTTTGAGAGTAACAAAAAAGAAGGCAGAATGCAATTTTACAAAGGATACGGGAAGAAACATCGTCCTTGGCAGCTCTATTTCTGAAGAGGTATGTAGCTTTAGGCCCTTAAAACGAGGCCATACAACTGAAATCTTTATCACATTTTTGCTGAGTCCCCATGTGAATAATTCTAGGCAATCCTAAGCCTAGTGAATAATACATATGCTTTCCAGAAAGCCCGGACGCTCTTATGTAAGAGGAAGCAAAGTCTCTCCTGTTAGTCTGAGCTCTAGACTGGAAGGTAGAATCTGCTTCTATTTACAGCTTCAGTGGAGATTTGCTACTGACCCTCAGGGCCTCCCTGGCCTCAGTCTCTCGGTTTCTATATTATTTGCAAAAACAATCCACAAGGTCCTTATATAGTAATAGACACAGCGAAAGTCAATGCTGACCTTTGCTTGTGTACACACACAAGTACACATGGATCTGCAGAGGAGTCTGTAAAAAGACTAAATATACAATTTCCTGAATTTGATAACTGTTCTGTGGTTATAGAAGAGACTATCCTTCTGTTTAGGAAATACACACTGAAATATTTAAGGAAACGTGGCATGATATGTCCAACCTACTCACAAATAGTTCAGAAGTAATCAACGTTAACGGTAAAGCATGTGTGACAAAATGTTAAAAAAAACCCAAAAACCTGCATGATACATAAGAATGAAAGCAACTGTAATCGAATGCTCACTATATACCAGGCTTTGCTCTCAGCTCCTGACGTATATTCCTTCATTTACCACTGGCAACAATGCTGGGAGGTTGATGCCAGTATTACCTTTATTTTACATGAGGTAAATAAAGGAAGGAGAGGTTAAGTAACTGGTCCATGGGCACATCCTGGAGAAGAGATTGTGTATCCTGGTGACTTGACTTCAAAAACTTACTGTTCATGGGTAATCAGGATATGAATTCTGTAAATCAGAATGCATTTACAGTTTCAATCAATCAATTTTTGTATCAACAAGTGGTCCATCGGATAGAAGATCTCTGTAAGTAAAGGTTTTAGTTGTATCAACATCTAGACCAATACATACATATATATACACAAACACATATATATACATACACACATGTATATGTATATATATCTTAGATTTAGAGTGTGCCTGCACGTTGAGTATTTATAATTCAACGCCATCTGTATTTAGAAAATTTGTAAAATAAACAGACGCACATCTTATAATTGATGTTGTTAGTAATATTATAGTGAGCAACATTATTTTATAAGCTATTATTTGGAGGGTTAATGCGGATAGCTTTAGCCTATAATTCAGTCTCAGAGTAATTCCAGTGTAAGTGGGAACATAATGCGTTAGTAGATTCATTTATCAAGAAGTGTAAAGCCTGACAGACCACACAATTACCCATCTTGCTTATTTATCCCTACGCGCCACCCCCCCCCCCCCCTGCACGCAGACAGAACCTGTGACAGTTGTGAGTTTATGAAATCATACTGAGAAATTTATCAATTCTGTATTTTCTTTTCTGGTAGTTTCTACCCATGACAGGTACGTAATTAGGTAATTAGCTCTCTTAGAAAATAAAACAATTGACTTTTCGGGAAAGATCAAACAGAATTTAGCAGCTTGAATTTGTCCAGATAATCACTTGTTTCCAATCTTGCAAATATAAGCCAAAATGAATTGAAGACTGAAACACAGAAAATGTGTCCTGGAATTTATGTCACCATTTAGCCTATATGGCAGATAACTCGTGAGTTCTTTTATTTATTTATTTTTTTAACATCTTTATTGGAGTATAATTGCTTTACGATGGTGTGTTAGTTTCTGCTTTATAACAAAGTGAATCAGTTATACATATACATATGTTCCCATATCTCTTCCCTCTTGCATCTCCCTCGCTCCCACCCTTCTTATCCCACCCCTCTAGGTGGTCACAAAGCACGAGCTGATCTCCCTGTGCTATGCGGCTGCTTCCCACTAGCTATCTATTTTACGTTTGGTAACGTATATATGTCCATGCCACTCTCTCACTTTGTCCCAGCTTACCCTTCCCCCTCCCCATATCCTCAAGTCCATTCTCTAGTAGGTCTGTGTCTTTATTCCCGTCTTGCCCCTACGTTCTTCATGACCATATTTTTTTTATTCCATATATATGTGTTAGCGTACGGTATTTGTTTTTCTCTTTCTGACTTACTTCACTCTGTATAACAGACTCTAGGTCCATCCACCTCACTACAAATAACTCAATTTCGTTTCCTTTTATGGCTGAGTAATATTCCGTTGTATATATGTGCCACATCTTCTTTATCCATTCATCTGTTGATGGACACTTAGGTTGCTTCCATGTCCTGGTTATTGTAGATAGAGCTGCAATGAACATTTTGGTACATGACTCTTTTTGAATTATGGATTTCTCAGGGTATATGCCCAGTAGTGGGATTGCTGGGTTGTATGGTAGTTCTATTTTTAGTTTTCTAAGGAAGCTCCATACTGTTCTCCATAGTGGCTGTATCAATTTACATTCCCACCAACAGTGCAAGAGGGTCCCCTTTTCTCCACACCCTCCCCAGCATTTATTGTTTGTAGATTTTTTGATGATGGCCATTCTGACCGGTGTGAGATGATACCTCATTGTAGTTTTGATTTACATTTCTCTAATGATTAATGATGTTGAGCATTGTTTCATGTGTTTGTTGGCAATCTGTATATCTTCTTTGGAGAAATGTCTTTAGGTCTTCTGCCCATTTTTGGATTGGGTTGTTTGTTTTTTTGATATTGAGCTGCATGAGCTGCTTGTAAATTTTGGAGATTAATCCTTTGTCAGTTGCTTCATTTGCAAATATTTTCTCCCATTCCGAGGGTTGTCTTTTCATCTTGTTTATGGTTTCCTTTGCTGTGCAAAACCTTTTAAGGTTCATTAGGTCCCATTTGTTTATTTTTGTTTTTATTTCCATTTCTCTAGGAGGTGGGTCAAAAAGGATCTTGCTGTGATGTATGTCATAGAGTGTTCTGCCTATGTTTTCCTCTAAGAGTTTTATAGTGTCTGACCTTACATCTAGGTCTTTAATCCATTTTGAGTTTATTTTTGTGTATGGTGTTAAGGAGTGTTCTAATTTCATGCTTTTACATGTAGCTGTCCAGTTTTCCCAGCACCACTTATTGAAGAGGCCGTCTTTTCTCCACTGTATATTCTTGCCTCCATTATCAAAGATAAGGTGACCATAGGTGCATGGGTTTATCTCTGGGCTTTCTATCCTGTTCCATTGATGTATATTTCTGTTTCTGTGCCAGTACCATACTGTCTTGATTACTGTAGCTTTGTAGTATAGTCTGAAGTCCGGGCGCCTGATTCCTCCAGCTCTGTTTTTCTTTCTCAAGATTGCTTTGGCTATTCGGGGTCTTTTGTGTTTCCATACAAATTGTGAAATTTTTTGTTCTAGTTCTGTGAAAAATGCCAGTGGTAGTTTGATAGGGATTGCATTGAATCTGTAGATTGCTTTGGGTAGTAGAGTCGTTTTCACAATATTGATTCTTCCAGTCCAAGAACATAGTATATCTCTCCATCTATTTGTATCATCTTTAATTTCTTTCATCAGTGTCTTATAATTTTCTGCATACAGGTCTTTTGTCTCTTTAGGTAGGTTTATTCCTAGATACTTTATTCCTTTTGTTTCAGTGGTAAATGGGAGTGTTTTCTTAATTTCACTTTCAGATTTTTCATCGTTAGCGTATAGGAATGCTAGAGATTTCTGTGCATTAATTTTGTATCCTGCTTCTTTATCAAATTCATTGATTAGCTCTAGTAGTTTTCTGGTAGCATCTTTAGGATTCTCTATGTATAGTATCATGTCATCTGCAAACAGTGACAGCTTTACTTCTTCTTTTCTGATTTGGATTCCTTTTATTTCTTTTTCTTCTCTGATTGTTGTGGCTAGGACTTCCAAAACTATGTTGAATAATAGTGGTGAGAGTGGGCAACCTTGTCTTGTTCCTGATCTTAGTGGAAATGGTTTCAGTTTTTCACCATTGAGGACGATGTTGGCTGTGGGTTTGTCACATATGGCCTTTATTATATTGAGGAAAGTTCCCTCTATGCCTACTTTCTGGAGGGTTTTAATCATAAATGGGTGTTGAATTTTGTCAGAAGCTTTCTTTGCATCTATTGAGATGATCATCTGGTTTTTCTCCTTCAATTTGTTAATATGGTGTATCACATTGATTGATTTGCGTATATTGAAGAATCCTTGCATTCCTGGGATAAACCCCATTAAACAAGATGGACTTAATTGATATTTATAGGACATTCCGTCCAAAACCAACAGGATACACATTCTTCTCAAGTGCTCATGGAACATTCTCCAGGATAGATCATATCTTGGGTCACAAATCAAGCCTTGGTAAATTTAAGAAAATTGAAATCGTATCAAGTATCTTTTCCAACCACAATACTATGAGACTAGATATCAATTACAGGAAAAAAATCTGTAAAAAATACAAACACATGGAGGCTAAACAGTACACTACGTAATAACCAAGAGATCACTGAAGAAATCAAAAAATACCTAGAAACAAATGACAATGAAAACACGACGACCCAAAACCTATGGGATGCAGCAAAAGCAGTTCTAAGAGGGAAGTTTATAGCAATACAATCCTACCTTAAGAAACAAGAAACATCTCAAATAAACAACCTAACCTTACACCTAAAACAATTAGAGAAAGAAGAACAAAAAAACCCGCAAGTTAGCAGAAGGAGAGAAATCATAATGATCAGATCAGAAATAAATGAAAAAGAAATGAAGGAAACGATAGCAAAGATCAATAAAACTAAACGCTGGTTCTTTGAGAAGATAAACAAAATTGATAAACCATTAGCCAGACTCATCAAGAAAAAAGGGAGAAAACTCAAGTCAATAGAATTAGAAATAAAAAAGGAGAAGTAACCACTGACACTGCAGAAATACAAAGGATCATGAGAGATTGCTACAGGGAACTATATGCCAATAAAATGGACAACCTGGAAGAAATGGACAAATTCTTAGAAATGCACAACCTACCGAGAATGAACCAGGAAGAAATAGAAAATACGAACAGACCAGTCACAAGCACTGAAATTGAAACTGTGATTAAAAATCTTCCAACAAACAAAAGCCCAGGACCAGATGGCTTCACAGGTGAATTCTATCAAACACTTAGAGAAGAGCTAACACCTATCCTTCTGAAACTCTTCCAAAATATAGCAGAGGGAGGAGCACTCCCGAACTCATTCTATGAGGCCACCATCACCCTGATACCAAAACCAGACAAAGATGTCACAAAGAAAGAAAACTACAGGCCAATATCACTGATGAACATAGATGCAAAAATCCTCAACAAAATACTAGCAAACAGAATCCAACAGCACATTAAAAGGATCATGCACCAAGTTCTTTGAGCTATTTCATGATTAAGAAATAACACTTTCTAACAAAGTCACATTCTCCTCGCAGCAGGCGGCTGTCTTTACATTCCATAAGAGCGGAGGATCCCAGAACAAAATTTGGCCCTAAAAGTGGCATAAGGGAGAACAGGAGTAGGAAAATGAACTCCCTAGGCTGGGCCATATGCTCAGCTTTCCAGAATGTGCTTTCTGGTAGCTCCGAGCCACCAGGGCTGGGGGTAAGTTCAGAAATCCCCGTCTCCCAGAAAGGGGGCACGTGGGAGGCTGCACTGTATAAACAGTTAATACACTTGACATTCATGTGTCCTTTGTGGTGGCCGCTTGTGCCAAGATGCCTTCAGAATGTAGAGCGTTTAGTAAGTTTATTGAGGAACAGAAAGAAAATCTTCAGTTCTCTAGTTAAATCTTAATTATTTAATGGTGGGTAGGCAACATGCAGTTGGAATGTAGCGATGGGAAATTTTGTGCATAACGCGTAACCCCAGCGTCAGGAAACCCTGTGTTCCCGCAGCTAGAATCACTTAGAGATTAGCTGGGTGGCTGAGAGCTTCAGTAAACTACTCTAAAGAACTGGGAAAAAAAGGAGTTTTTGATAAATTAACACATTTCGCATTTAATGTCAGATAGTGTTGAGGTTCATGGCTTATTTTTCTGTTTTATTTTGGGGGTTTGGGGGAAGTTTTTATTAATTAATTATTTTCCTGTTTTATTGAGATATAATTGACACACAGCACTATATCAATTTAAGTCATAGAGCTAATGATTTGACTTACATGCATCGTGAAATGATTATCACAGTAAGTTTAGTGAATAACCCATCATCTCGTATAGATATAATATTAAAGAAAGAGAAAATTAGTTTTTCCTTGTGATGAGAACTCTTAGGATTTACTTTCTTAACTTTCATATATAACATAGAGCAGTGTTAATTGTATTACTCACAGAGTACATTCCATCCCTAGTACTTATCCCATAAATGGACGTTTGTAGTTCCTGACCGCCTTCATCCAATTCCCCCTCCCCCCATCCCCACCTCTGCTAACAACAAATCTGATCTTTTTTCCTATGAGTTTGTTCTTTTTGTTTTTGAAGTATAATTGACCTATAACACTACATTAGCTCCTGTTGCACAACATAGTGATTCGGTGTTCCTATGCATTTCAAAATGATCACATCTTTCTAACTGGTTGTTTATGGGTCTTCCTTTTATACCCTAGGCATCGTACCGACACTCCCAGATTCTTGTTGCTAAGGTTCCATTGGTCTCTAGGCAGACTCCTTGGAAAAGACATAAGACAGTTTTACAAAAGCATTCCTTTGCAGGTAGCTCGCATCTGGTCTCTGCCCAAGGAGACCATGCCTACCTGGCGTGGAACCTTTCTGTGTTCCCTTAGAAAAGCTCGCGCACCTCAGTCTCCTGACCTGTCAGCTTCTCACGCCTAAGTGAGACACCAGTCAGACTACACTCCACGCTCCTTGACACTGACAGCAGCTTTTCGGGTGATCCCATTACAACCCTTTCTCTGGGCCTGAAGCAGGTGGGGCACATGGATTGTGTCTCTCGGGACACTGAGCATCTGATCCAAAGATTTTAGTATTCAAGTTCCACCAGTTCCACTCCAGCCATCTGTCTTTCTTCAGTGAAGTCAGAAAAGTATAGAAAGAGTTTTCAACTATTTTTAAAATTTTTCATGGGTAGTTGTTATTAGGAGTATAGGGGTGGTTGACAGCTGTTGGCCTGAGGTCTCAGACCAGGTCAGTTTTCTTATCATTTATTTTCTAAACTGACACACATGCATTCACATATAAATTCTGGAAGTATGCATAAGAAACAATTGTTTTCTTGGGTAGTAGGCTGACAGTTGGTGGGAGTGACTGTATAGATGTGCTTTTACCTTTTGCTTTATGCCTATCATATATGTTATTTGAACGTTTTCTCTCTCTGTGTATGTATGTATATATCTTCTGCATGGTTTTATATGTATATATGTATGTACATACAATGCACCAAGGAATTCAAAAAGAAGGATCTTATTTTGAGAAATGTTTTCCCACTGAGAAAATTTCTGTAATTGGTACCTGCTAATAGGGAAAATGTATTACAACGTGGAGAAAATGTAATCAGTATTAACAGTAACTTCTTGAAGTTTTGACGTGGCATGCTTATCTCTTCACTTCTATTCTTGATGACAGAGTTTACGAGATATGTCCTAATATCCAACACAGAATTATACCTATTTTTCTACCTCACATTCTCTCTAGTAATATTTTTTCATTTTGGGTTAAAATCTTGAAGAATAGAATTTTACCATCAGAGCTGATTCGTTCCATTATGCAGTGCTGTGTTGAATTCAAGTGAAAAGCTTTTATCACTTACCCATCGCTCTAAACTTGACGTATTCCCATATTCATCAACAACGTAGACAATTAATGATGAGAGATTGAAAACATTTGGCTCAAACTAAAATTATTTTGGGACAAAGTGGAATACAGTGCTAACAAAATATGTCACCTACAGGAGAGTGATAAATGGAGTAATCAGGCTACATAGTCAAAGGATGCCAAAGACATTATTTACTGCAAATATCACTAAAAATTTAACTTGTGTATGACAGGAAATCAATAGATTTCCTCAAAAAAGGATAAAACTTCAGAAAAATCAAGTATCAGTATACTTTTTTGGAAATAGTTTTTCAAATTTGACAAATAACGGTGTATGCATACCGTTGCAAAAAAAAAAAAGGCTTATAAAAATTAGAAGAGAAATATTATCCGGGTTGAAATTTTTTTTCAAAAAAAAAAACATTATTTGGTATTAACAGCAGTAATGGCAATGAAAATTAGGAAGGTTTAAGTATGGTTTAGTCCAGGTATAGATTGTTTAGGGGTTGATCAGTTCAACATTAAAAATTCCTGTTCACAAATGCTTTTGGATATACTGAATCAGAATATAATCAATACATGTTACTGAAAGGGAAAAAAAACTGGGACCTGGTTGTCATGGTAATTTCAGTAAGTGTTTCTAAATTCAGCATCCCATTTTTACTTGATGGAATATGGGCTTTACACGGCAGATGCGATCTCACAAGTGGCAAATAAAACTGTAACACCAGATGCATACCACATTCTTCCCCTAAGTCAGTGACAATGACTGGTCGTTACCAGGGAAAGAGCAGCTGACTCCAGGGTCTTGTGGTGGCAGCTGGAGGAGGCTCTCTTGGAACCTCTCTTGGAACTCTCTGGAACCAGCAGCAGCAGCAGGGACTCCAGTAAAGGCATGTACTCAGGAGGGCCCTGGATCCCTGAATGGACCAGACGCAAAGCACCGGAGTTCCTAGTCCCAGCTCTGCCATCACCCGTAGCGTTGCCTTAGGTGAATCACTTTACTCCTCTGTTTCTTAAATGTGCAAAGTATAACACAGAACTGAGTTATTTCTAGAGTGTACCCTAGGTCTAAAATTTGGAAGGACTATGAGAGAGAATGAGGCATACCAAAGATGAAGTGTATTAATGGTGAGAACTTGACAAGGTCTGGAGTACTGTCAATTGCTTGGAAAAGGTATCTTTGATTGCTGATATGTTGAACCATGAGAGGGCAGTGAATACCTGGGATGAGAAGGAAATGTGGGAAAACAGTGACTGCATTCCAGACCTCATTACCTAACACCAAATCTAGCTGTAAATGTGTTTTATTCTTAATTATCAAACATTGTTATGTAACAGAGGTATTGCAACACATTTTATTTAACTTGTCCACAATGCAAACCATGACTGTATCGATACACAGTAGGTGAATAAACATAAACAATTTATGAACATTAAAAAAAGAAACTTAGGCTTTTCTCTGTTTAAAAAAAATGTGAATAATGGAATTCCTAATTATAGAAATGTTACTTCAGTTCTATCATTAAAATTCTGTGAGTCATTAAAGATCTAGGGAAGATTTTAGGAAAGCAGAGAAATTCAAGTCATCAGGATGGAAAGTATAAGTTACCCTACATCTATCTCGAAGATAATATCCATATTTATACTTTCTTCCTGCAGCATCCCTCCTGCTTATAGAAATGCTGTGGCTGCGATTTGCTAAGTATATGCGTAGAGGGAGGGTAGATGCATCTGCCAGAGAAGAAAGTTTGTAAGTCACCAGTATCAATAGCTTTCCCTGCCCTGAAATATACACACTCATCTCCTCAAACCAGTATCACCTCCTATCATGTTTGCTTTCTCAGCCACCAACTTCTTAACTCAGATAACTCACTTGTTTGTCTCTTGTTCCCAAAAGAATGAATGACTTCTACAGAACAGACAGGAAAGTTAATGATGGTAGAAGGAAGAACTGGGTTGCCAGAATGGAAATAAAGTTCAGGAGTAGAGGGACCCACTGGTGTTTAGTGGCTACAGCTCAGGTGTCCAGTAAGCTGTAGTCCATTCTTTTTTTTAATTGAGGTACAGTTGATTTACAATATTATATTAGTTTCAGGTATACAACATAGTGATTCAGAATTTTTATAGATTATATTCTATTTAAAGTTATTGCAAAATATTGTCTATATTCCCTGGGCTGTACAGTGTATCCTTACAGCTTATTTATTTTATACGTAGTAGTTTCTACTTCTTACTCCCCTTCCTTTATCTACCCCCTCCCCCTTCCCTCTACCCACTCGTAATGACTCGGTTGTTCTTTGTATCTGTGAGTCGGGTTTTCTTTCATTATATTCATTCTTTTTTTTTTTTATTTAGATTCTACATGTAAGGGATGGCGTACAGTATTTGTCTTTCTCTGTCTATTTCACTAAGTATAATACTAAGCATATATATGCCACATATTTTTTATTCATCTGTTGATGGACACTTGGGTTGCTTCTATATCTTGGCAATAGGAAATAATGCTGCTATGAACATTGGGGTGCATGTATGTTTTCAAATTAGTGTCTTCACTTTCTTTGGATATAGACCCAGGATTGGAATTGCTGGATCATATGTTATTTCTATTTTTACTTTCCTGAGGAAACTCCATACTGTTTTCCACAGTGGATGCACCAGTTTACAATCCCACCAATAGTGTAGGAGGGTTCCCTTTTGCCCATGTCCTCACCAACATTTGTTATTTGTGTTCTTTTTGATGATAGCCATTCTGACATGTGTGAGGTGATATCTCATTGTGGTTTTGATTTGTGTTTCACTGATATTCATCGATGTTGAGCATCTTTTCATGTGCCTATTGACCACTTTTAGGTACTCTTTTGGAAAAATATCTATTCAGGTCTCCTGCCCATTTTAAAAATCAGGTTGTTTGTTTTGTTGCTGTTGAGTTGTATGAGCTAGTCATATATTTTGGATATTAACCACTTATTGATCATGTAGTTTGCAAATATTTTCTCCTATTCTGTAGGTTGTCTTTTTGTTTATATGCTGTGCAAAAGCTTTTAAGTTTAATTAGGTATCATTTGTTTATATTTGCTTTTGTTTCCTTTGCCTTAGGAGGTAGATCCAAAAAATATTTCTAAGAAGTATGCCAAAGAGTGTTTTGTCCATTTTCTTCCAAGAGTTTTGTGGTTTCTGGTCTTACATTTGAGTCTCTAATCCATTTTGAGTTTATTTTTGTGTATGGTGTGAGAAAATACTCTAATTTCATTCTTTTACATGTAGCTGTCCAGTTTTCCCAGCACCACTTATTGAAGAGACTGTCTTTACTCCATTGTATATTCTTGCCTCACTTGTTATAGATTAATTAACTGTATGTGCGTGGACTTATTTCTGGGCTCTCTACTCTGTTCCATTGATCTATGTGTTTGCTTTTGTGCCAGTATCATACTGTTTTGATTACTGTAGCTTTATCGTAGAGTCTGAAGTCAGGGATACTGATACTTCAAGCTCTGTTCTTCTTTATCAAGATTGCTCTGGCTATTTGGGGTCTTTTGTGGGTCCATACAAAGTTTAGAATTATTCTAGTTCTGTGAAAAATTGCATTGGCATTTTGATAAGGATTGCATTGAACCTCTACATTGCCTTGGGTAGTATGGTCTTTTAATAATACTGGTTCTTCCAATCCATGAGCATGCTATATCTTTCCATCTATTTGTGTCATCTTCAGTTTCTTTCATCAGTGTCATATTTCTCTGAGTACAGGTCTTTTTCTCTGAGTACAGGTCTTTGCCTCCTTACTTAGATTTATTCCTAGGTATTTTATTCTTTTTGATGTGAAGGTAAATGGAATTGTTTTCTTAAACTCTCTTTTTGATAGTACATTAATAGTATATAGAAATGCATCAGATTTTTGTATATTACTTTTGTGTCCTGAAACTTTACCAAATTCATTGATGAGCTTTATTAGATTTTTGGTGGCATCTTTAGGATTTTCTGTATGTAGTATCATGTCATACTACAAACAGTGACAGTTTTATTTCTTCCTTTCCAGTGTGGATTCCTTTTATTTCTTTTTCTTTTCTAATTGTTGTAGCTGGGACTTCCAATGCTATGTTGAATAAAAGTGGTGAGAGTGGGCATCCTTGTCTTGTTCCTGATCTTAGAGGAGGTACCTTTAGGTTTTCACCATTGAGTATGATGTTAGCTGTGGGCTTGTCATATATGGCCTTTATTAAATATTTTGAGGTATGTTCCCTCTATTCCCACTTTGTGGAGAGTTTTTGTCATAAATGTTGGATTTTGTCAAAAGCCTTTTCTGCGTATTTTGAGATGACTGTATGATTTTTATTCTTCAATTTGTTAATGTGCTGTATCACATTGATTGATTTGTAGATGTTAAAACATCCTTTCATCCTGGGAAAAATCCCAATTGCTCATGGTGTATGATCTTTTTAATGTATTGTTGGATTTGGTTTGCCAGTATTTTGTTGAGGATTTTTGCGTATATGTTCATCAGTCATATTGGCCTATAATTTTCTTTTTTTGTGATATCTTTGTCTGGTTTTGGTATTAGGGTGATGGTGACCTTGTAGAATGAATTTGGAAGTATTCCTTCCTCTGCAGTTTTTGGAATAGTTCGAGAAGGATAGGTGTTAATTCTTCCCCAATTGTTTGGTAGAATTCACCTGTGAAACCGTATGGTCCTGGACTTTTGTTTGTTCAGAGTTTTTGTTTTTGTTTTTTTCTTCCTTACGGATTCAATTTAATTAAAGTTAAATGGTCTGTTATATTTTCTATTGATATTTCTTCCTAGTTCAGTCTTAGAGATTGTGCATTTTGAGGAATTTGTCCATTTCTTCAAGGTTGTCCTTTTTATTGGTGTGTAGTTGTTCTTATGATCCTTTGTATTTCTGTGGTGTTGGTTGTAACATTTACTGTTTCTATTCTGATTTTATTTATTTGGACCCTCTCCCTTATTTTCTTAATGAGTCTGGCTAAAAGTTTATCAGGTTTTTAAAAAATATTTTCAAAGAACCAGCTCTTAGTTTTATTGATCTTTTTGTTTTAGTTTCTAGTTCATTTATTTCTGCTCTGATCTTTATGACTTCTTTCCTTCTACTCACTTTGGTTTTTGTTTGTTCTCCTTTATCTAGTACCTTTAAAAGGTGTAAGGTTGCACCGTTTGATTTTTTTCTTGTTTCTGGAGGTAAGTTTGTATCCCTATAAACTTCCCACTTAGAACTGCTTTTGCTGCATCCCATAGATTTTGGATGGTTGTATTTTAATTTTTATTTATCTACAGGTATTTCTTAAATTTCTTCTTTGAGTTCTTCAGTGGTCCATTGGTTGTTTAGTAGCATATTGTTTAGCCTTCATGTGTCTGCATTTTTCACAGTTTTTTTTTTTCTTCTAGTTGATTTGTAGTTTCATAGTGTTGTGGTCAGAAAAGATGCTTGATGTGATTTCAGTCTTCTTAAAATTGCTGAGACTTGTTTTGTGGCCTAGCATGTGATCTCTCCTGGAGAATGTTCCATGTGCACTTGAAAATAATGTGTATTCTACTGCTTTTGGATGTAATGTTTTATATATATATATATATATTTTTTTTTTTTTTTTTTTTTTTTTTTTTTTTAGTCCATTGGTCTAATTTGCCTTTATGGTCAGTGTTTCCTTATTGATTTTCTGTCTGGATGATTTGTTCATTGATGTAAGTGTGGTGTTAAAGTCCCCTAATATTACTGGGTTACTGTTAATTTCCCCATTTATGTTTGTTAATATTTGTTTTATGTATTGAGGTGCTCCTATGTTGGGTGCATATATATTTATAATTGTTATATCTTCTTCTTGGATTGATCCCTTGATCATTATGTAGTGTCCTTCCTTGTCTCTTGTAACATTCGTTATTTTAAAGTCTATTTTATCTGATATGAGTATTGCTACTCCAGCTTTCTTTTGATTTCCATTTGCATGGAATATCTTTTTCCATCCCCTCACTTTCAGTCTGTGTGTGTCTTTAGATCTGAAATTAGTGTCTTATAGGCAGCATATATATGGGTTTTGTTTTTGTATTGATTCAACCATACTATGATTTTTGATTGCAGTAAGCTATATTCTTTAGGAATTACTCCTATGCCAAAAGAAGAAAGTTTTCTATCTTTGTGACATCTTTGGTTTTGGTATCAGGGTGATAGTGGCCTTGTAGAATGAGTTTGGGAGTGTTCCTCCCTCTGCTATATTTTGGAGGAGTTTGAGAAGGATAAGTGTTAGCTCTTCTCTAAATATTTGATAGAATTCTCCTGTGAAGCCAGTTGGTCCTGGGATTTTCTTTGTTGGAAGATTTTTAATCACACTCTCAATTTCAGTGCTTGTGATTGGTCTGTTTATATTTTCTATTTCTTCTTGGTTCAGTCTCAGAAGGTTGTGGTTTTCTAAGAATTTGTCCATTTCTTCCAGGTTGTCCATTTTATTGGCATAGAGTTGCTTGTAGTAATCTCTCATGATCCTTTGTATTTCTGCAGTGTCAGTTGTTACTTCTCCTTTTTCATTTCTAATTCTATTGATTTGAGTCTTCTGTCTTTTTTTCCTGATGAGTCTGGCTAATGTTTTATCAATTTTGTTTATCTTCCCAAAAACCACCTTTTAGTTTTATTGATCATTGCTATTATTTCCTTCATTTCTTTTTCATTTATTTCTGATCTGATCTTTATGATTTCTTTCCTTCTGCTAACTTTGGGGGTTTTTTGTTCTTTCTCTAATTGCTTTAGGTGTAAGGTTAGGTTGTTTAATTGAGATGTTTCTTGTTTCTTGAGGTAGGATTGTATTGCTATTAACTTTCCTCTTAGAACTGCTTTTGCTGTATCCCATAGGTTTTGGGTCATCGTCTTTTCCTTGTTATTTGTTTCTAGGTATTTTTTGATTTCCTCTCTGATTTCTTCAGTGATCTCTTGGTTATTTAGTAGTGTATTATTTAGCCTCCATGTGTTTGAATTTTTTGCAGATTCTTTCCTGTAATTGATATCTAGTCTCATAGCTTTTTGGTCGGAAGAGGTACTTGATATCATTTCAGTTTTCTTAAATTTACCAAGGCTTGATTTGTGACCCAAGATATGATATATCCTGAAGAATGTTCCAAGAGCACTTGAGAACAAAGTGTATTCTGTTGTTTTTGCATGGAATGTCCTATAAACATCAGTTGAGTCCATCTTGTTTAATGTATCATTTAAAGCTTGTGTTTCCTTATTTATTTTCATTTTGGACGATCTGTCCATTGGTGAAAGTGGGGTGCTAAATCCCCTACTATGATTGTTTTACTGCTGATTTCCCCTTTTATGGCTGTTGCCATTTGCCTTATGTATTGAGGTGCTCCTATGTTGGGTGCATAAATATTTACAATTGTTATATCTTCTTCTTGGATTGATCCCTTGATCATTATGTAGTGTCCTTCTTTGTCTCTTGTAATAGTCTTTATTTTAAAGACTAATCTGTCTGATATGAGAATTGCTACTCCAGCTTTCTTTTGATTTCCATTTGCATGGAATATCTTTTTCTATCCCCTCACTTTCAGTCTGTATGTGTCCCTAGGTTTGAAGTGGGTCTCTTGTAGACAGCATATATACAGGTCTTGTTTTTGTATCCATTCAGCCAGTCTATGTCTTTTGGTTGTAGCATTTAATCCATTTATATTTAAGGTAATTATCGATATGTATGTTCCTATTACCATTTTCTTAATTGCTTTGGGTTTGTTTTTGTAGGTCTCTTCCTTCTCTCATGTTTCCTGCCTAGAGAAGTTCCTTTAGCATTTGTTGTAAAGCTGGTTTGGTGGTGCTGAATTCTCTTAGCTTTTTCTTGTCTGTAAAGGTTTTAATTTCTCCATCGAATCCGATTGGGATCCTTGCTGGGTAGAGTAATCTTGGTTGTAGGTTTTTCTCCTTCATCACTTTAAATATGTCCTGCCACTCCCTTCTGGCTTGCAGAGTTTCTGCTGAAAGATCAGCTGTTAACCTTATGGGGATTCCCTTGTATGTTTTTTGTGTTTTTCCCTTGCTGCTTTTAATATTTTTTCTTTGTATTTAGTTTTTGATAGTTTGATTAATATGTGTCTTGGCGTGTTTCTCCTCGGGTTTATCCTGTATAGGACTCTCTGTGCTTCCTGGACTTGATTAACTATTTCCTTTCCCACATTAGGAAAGTTTTCAAGTATAATCGCTTCACGTATTTTTTCACTCCCTTTCTTTTTCTCTTCTTCTGGGACCCATATAATTCGAATGTTGTTGCATTTAATGTTGTCCCAGAGGTCTCTGACACTGTGCTCAATTCTTTTCATTCTTTTTTCTTTAGTCTCCTCTGTGGTGGTTATTTCCACTATTTTATCTTCCAGGTCACATATCTGTTCTTCTGTCTCAGTTACTCTGCTATTGATTCCTTCTAGAGAATTTTTAATTTCATGTATTGTGTTCATCATTGTTTGGTTGCTCTTTAGTTCTTCTAGGTCCTTGTTAAACGTTTCTTATATTTTCTCCATTTTATTTCCAAGGTTTTGGATCATCTTTACTATCATTACTCTGAATTCTTTTTCAGGTAGACTGCCTATTTCCTCTTCATTTGTTTGGTCTGGTGGGTATTTACCTTGCTTCTTCATCTGCTGTGTGTTTCTCTGTCTTATCATTTTGCTTCACTTACTGTGTTTGGGGTCTCCTTTTCGCAGGCTGCAGGTTCATAGTTCCCGTTGTTTTTGGTGTCTGCTTCCAGTGGCAAAGATTGTTTCAGTGGGTTGTGTAGGCTTCCTGGTGGAGGGGACTGTTGCCTGTGTTCTGGTGGATGAGGCTGGATCTTGTCTTTCTGGTGTGCAGAACTGCGTCTGGTGGTGTGTTTCAGGGTGTCTGTGACCTTATTATGATTTTAGGCAGCCTCTCTGCTAATGGGTGGGGTTGTGTTCCTGTCTTGCTAGTTGTTTGGTCTAGGGTGTCCAGCACTGTAGCTTGCTGGTCGTTGAGTGGATCTGGGTCTTAGCATTGAGATGGAGATCTCTGGGAGAGCTTTCGCCATTCAATATTACGTGGAGCTAGGAGGTCTCTGGTGGTTGAATGTCCTGAACTCGGCTCTCCCACCTCAGAGGCACAGGCCTGGCACCCGGCCGGAGCACCAATACCCTGTCATCCACACGGCTCAGAAGAAAAAGGAGAAAAAAGAAAGCAAGAAAGAACAAAATAAAATAAAATAAATAAAATAAAGTTATTAAAATAAAAAATAATATTAAAAATAAAAAATTAAAAAGTAATAAAAAGGAAAACAAAAGAAAGAAAGAAAGAAGAGAGCAACCAAACCAAAAAAACAAATCCACCAATGATAACAAGTGCAAAAAACTGTACTTAAAAAAAAAAAAAAAAACGGACAGACAGAACCCTAGGACAAATGGTAAAAGCAAAGCTGTACAGGCAAAATCACACAAAGTCCACTGCCTCAATTTTGGGATGATTCGTTGTCTATTCATGTATTCCACAGATGCAGGGTACATCAAGTTGATTGTGGAGATTTAATCCACTGCTCCTGAGACTGCTGGGAGAAATTTCCCTTTCTCTTCTTTGTTCACACAGCTCCTGGGGTTCAGCTTTGGATTTGGACCCGCCTCTGCATGTAGGTCGCCTGAGGGCATCTGTTCTTCACTCAGACAGGACGGGGTTAAAGGAGCAGCTGCTTCGGGGGCTCTGGCTCACTCAGGCCGGGGGGAGGGGAGGGGTACGGAATGCGGGGCGAGTGTGTGGCGGCAGAGGCTGGCATGACGTCGCAGCAGCCTGAGGTGCACCATGTGTTCTCCCAGGGATGTTGTCCCTGGATCACGGGAGCCTGGCCGTGGCGGGCTGCACAGGCTCCCCGGAGGGGCGGTGTGGAGAGTGAGCTGTGCTCGCACACAGGCTTCTTGGTGGCGGCAGCAGCAGCCTTAGCATCTCATGCCCGTCTCTGGGGTCCGCGCTGATAGCCGCAGCTCACGCCCATCTCTGGAACTCGTTTAGGCAGCGCTCTGAATCCCCTGTCCTTGTGCACCAGCAATCAAAGAGGGAAGAATAAGTCTCTTGCCTGTTCGGCAGCTCCAGACCTTTTCCCAGACTCCCTCCTGGCTAGCTGTTGCACACTAGCCCCTTCAGGCTGTTTCACGCCGCCAACCCCAGTCCTCTCTCTGGGATCCGACCTCCGAAGCCCGAGCCTCAGTTCCCAGTCCCTACCCGTCCCGGCGGGTGAGTAGACAAGCCTCTTGGGCTGGTGAGAGCTGGTTGGCACCAATCCTCTGTGCGGGCATCTCTCCGCTTTGCCCTCCACACCCCTGTTGCTGCGCTCTCCTCCGTGGCTCTGAAGTTTCCCCCCTCTGCCACCTGCAGTCTCCACCCGTGAAGGGCCTTCCTAGTGTGTGGAAGCCTTTCCTCCTTCACAGCTCCCTCCCACTGGTGCAGGTCCCGTCCCTATTCTTTTGTCTCTGTTTTTTCTTTTTTCTTTTGTCCTACCCAGGTACGTGGGGAGTTTCTTGCCTTTTGGGAGGTCTGAGGTCTTCTGCCAGCATTCAGTAGGTGTTCTGTAGGAGTTGTTCCACATGTAGATGTATTTCTGATGTATTTGTGGGGAGGAAGGTGATCTCCACGTCTTACCCTTCTGCCATCTTGAAGCTCCACCCCCTGTATTCTGCTCGTAATGGATGTAGTTGATAGGTGTTCATTATATCCAGTCAACTGATGGTGCTGTTGAATTCATCTATATCCTTTTTGATTTTTTGCCTGCAGAGCTGTTCATGGCTGATAGAGACTTGCTGAAATCTGTAACTGTGATAGTGGATTTATCTATTTCTCCTTGAAGTTTTATCTGATTTTGCCTCATGTACTTTAATGTTCTGTTTTTAGACATACACATTTTACCTTTTATTAGATAATTGACTCCTTTATCATTTTTAATGCCCCTGTTTTTCTCCAGTAACTTACCTTACACTGAAGCCTGCTCTGTCTGAAATTATTTAATATAGCTACTCCTGCTTTCTTTTGACTTTTGTTAGCATGACCTATCTTTCTGCATTCATTTTTAATATATATGTGTTTTCTATTTAAAGTAGGTTTCCTGTAGATAGCATTTATTTGCTCCTTGTTTTTGCATCCACTCTGACAATCTCTGTGTTTCAGTTGGTGTGTTTAGACCTTTGATATTTAATGTGATTAATAATATAATTGGATTAATGTTTATGATATTTGTTTTTGTTTTCTATCCATTGCCTCATTTTTTCCCCTAATTTTGTCTTCCACTCATTTTCTGCCTTTTTTGGTTTTAATTGAGAATTTTTTATGATTCCATTTTCTCTCCTTTCTTACATATGAGTTATATTTCTTTTTTTACTTTTATAGTCATTTCCCCAGAGTTGGCTAACTATATTTACAACTAATCCAAGTCCACTTTCAAATAACAGTATACCCTATACTGCTTCACAGGTTGTGTGAGTACCTGATGATAATAAGATTATCCTAATTCCTCCCTTTTATCCCTTATATAGTTGCTGTCTTTCATTTAATTTATATGTAAGCATGCATGTGCATATTTTTATATATGCCTACATAGTCAAATACAGTGTTGCTAATATTATGTGGAAAAAATTGTTATATGAGATACCAAGAATAAGAAAAATAAAAATTTTATTTTACCTTCAGTCATTCCTTCTCTAATGCTTTTCCTGTCTTTCTGCAGATACAAGTTTCTGATCTATAGTACTTTCCTCTCTCTAAAGCAGTGGTCCCCAACCTTTTTGGCACCAGGGACTGGTTTCCTGGAAGACAGTTTTTCCACAGATAGACGGGGTGGGGAGGGAGATGGTTCAGGCAGTAATGCCAGCAATGTGTGTGTGTGGGGGGGTGGTTCAGGTGGTCATGCGAGTGATGGGGAGCGATGGGGAACAGCAGATGAAGCTTCCCTCCTCTCACCCACTGCTCACCTCCTGCTGTGTGACCCAGTTCCTAACAGGCCCCAGACCACTACTGGCCTGTGGCCCGGGGGTGGGGACCCCTGCTCTAAAGAACTTCTTTTACTGTTTATTGCAAGGCAGGTCTACTGGCAACAAATTCCTTTAATTTTTGTCTAAGAAAGTCTTTATTTCCTCTTCACTTTGAAGGAAAGTTTTGCAGAGTACAAACTTCTAGGGTGATGGGTTTTTTTGTTTTTGTTTTTTTTTTCTCACAACACTTTATATATTTCACTTCACTTTCTTCTTGCTTGCATGGTTTCTGAGGAGGCGTAGAACAGAATTCTTATCTTTGTTCCTGTATAGTTGAGTCATTTTTCCCTCCAGCTTCCTTCAGCATCATTTTTTTTTTAATCTTTGATATCTGGATTTTGAATATATGCCCTGGTGTAGCATTTTTGGAATTTATCCTGCTTGGTATTTTTTGAGCTTCCAGGGTCTGTGATTTGGTTTCCAACAATAATTTGGGGAATTTCTCAGTCATCATTGCTTTGAATATTTTTTCTGTTCCTTTACCTCTTTCTTCTCCCCCTAGTTACACCTTTTGTAGTTGTCCTACTGTTCCTGGATATTCTGTTCATTTTTTTCTGTCTGTCTTTCTCTTTGCCTTCCAGTTTTGGAAGTTTCCATTCTCAAGCACTGAGGTTCTTTCCTTAGCCATTTCCAGTCTACTAATGAGCCCATTATTTCCATTAGAGTGTTTTTATCTCTAGCATTTCTTTTTGGTTCTTTCTTAGCATTTGCAACTCTCTGCTTACATTGCCCATCATTCTTGCTTGCTGTATACTTTATCCATTGGAGCCCTTAGCATATTAATTATAGGTGTTAAAATCCTGATCTGATAATTCCAATGTATCCACCATATCTGATGCTGGTTCTGATGTTTTCTCTCTCTTCATACCTTTTTGTTTTGTTTTGTTTTTCTTGCCCTTTAGCATGTCTTGTAATTTTTCCCTGATAGCTGGATATAATATCCTGGCTAAAAGGAACTGCTGTATAGAGGCCTTTAGTAATGTGGTGGCAGGGTAGCACGGAGAGGAAGCTTCTACCATTCTGTGATTAATTCTCAATCCTTTAGTGAGTTGTGCCTCTGGATTGTGCACTGCCCAAGTCTTTCTCAGTTTTTCCCCACCATGGCGGGTAGGATGCTAGTAGGGGTTCAATTTTGGTATGTCCCTTTCCCAGATTGGATAGGTTCTGGAAAAAGTCCTGATAGTTAAGGGGATTTTCCTCTGATATTTACTCTGAGAACTTATTCAAGGTGGAGGTAAAGTCACAGTAGTGTGGAGCCCTGTGACTGGGTCCCCTTGGAGCTTCTCTCAGACTTGTCCACACTGAGTATCTCGGTATTTTCTGGTTGCAGTGTAGATATTCCTGTTCTGGTACTGGTTTCTGCTCCCGGGCCTCTGCTCTGATAAGTTCTGATTCTGTGCATGCACCTGTCAGTGTCTCCCATTTGGGGGGCAGCAGTTTCCTCTGTGCCCTCACTTCTCTGATGGATCTAAGAAGAGTTGATTTTACAGTTCATTCAGCTTTTTCTTATTTTGGGGACTGATTGGCAACTTCCAAGCTCTTTACATACAGCGCAGAAACCAAAATAAACAGTGTTGTTTTTAGGATTAAGAAACATCAGTGTTGATTTTAAAATCCTTCACATGTTGGTTGGTTGGTTTATTTTTAAATAGCAAATTTACTGCCAATACTTTTTAAGTTACCTGTGCACAAGCTGTAGATATTTGAAAATTTTTATTTTACAGATCATAAGATGTTTGCTCGTTTCAGAATTCTTCCAAACAATATGATGGTGAAAATAAAGAGGAACTTTGCAATTATTAGTGTAATTCCCCATCATAGGCAACTGTTACTGTAAAATAGCATTGTTTCCAACGAAAGAGTCTATTGTGTTATGCATAATATTGTGTTTAGAGGTATCTTAGTCAGACCTATGTCATCTGTTACAGGTAGCAAAGGTGGTTATGTTTTTAATTGTAATTAATGTTCTCATTATTTCACACGTTTGTCTATTTCATTACTTGAATACAGCCTTACATTGTATGAATCGTATGTTCAATTAAGTTGCAGATATGAACTGGTATACTCTAAAACCAGAAATACCTGGTGTAAAGTAAATGGGAAAAAACATACTAAAACATCCATTTGTGTAAGAAAAAAGAGAAAGCAAATCAGGATCAACATTGATATTAATATTGCACTCAAAGCCTATTGAGAAACAGATCAAGTCTCCTCATCATTCTTTAAACTATTTTCACTCACAGTCTCCACTGCCTAAGTCTGAAGTCTCTGCCACGGTCCATCAAATTCCTTTGGATATATACACATCAGGTACTTCAAAGAAGTTTTAACCTGGGAAGAGCATAGTAGAAGTCCTGAAAATAATGAAATATTCGGTTACTTCAGTTTTCTTGGTGTTACATTAAAATTCTACAAAAGCACAAGGGAATGTGCCTTTCCTGCATTACTGTTTAACCAATGCAGGTGTAAAAGAGTTCTCTGAATTTTTTTTCCTTAGATATTTTTGGTAACTGTAAATACAAATTCTTCAAACTGTATTCAGTAATGATCAGTTTTATTTACCTTAACCCGATTAATCACTAGTAGGATAAATAAGGCGTGATGATTAAGTTATTACAGCAAGAAAAATTCTGATATACCGTTTTAGTAAATACGTCATTTATTTGGATATCTCTCCAAGACAACATTCATCCTCTGGACAGTACTCTCTCCAATGATCATTTTAATTATTAACATATTAAGCAGTGTCTTTTAGTATATTCTGCCTAAAGTGCTTGATAAAATATTAGGCATTTTCTTCACGCCAGTCTGAATGAATTAAACTAAAGATAAGTTAAATCTAATAGGAAAAATTAATGCAGTACGATTCAGGAAGTCTGACCATTTCCTCCTCTCAGACTTTGATTAATTAGACTACCTTAAGTAAATCTCTGTGTCACCTCATCCCTGAGGAGCTGTGAAGCCAGAACAGCTTACCTCCTTCTACCAACTCTCAGGAATAGGAGATTCTAGATTGTATCCAGGGAGCCCAGGGAATAGAGAAGAGAAAAGTTCTGAGATTAGATTGTAACTTGATTTTGTGTTGATTTTTTTCACATTAGAGGGATGGCAAATGTAATGCATTCGATTGTGAGAAAAATAATTTTGGAAAGTTGTTTTCTTCTGATATTTGCTATGAGCAAAATATGATTTGTAACTCTGAGATACAGGGGGAAGTAGGGGGTGGATAGGAAAGTCAGGGGCACCCTCTGAAAGAACATTTTGTTTTTAGAGAAGGAGGATCAGGCAAAATTATTCACTTCTGGAACAAAAAAAGAAGTAGAAGTCACAACATGCCAGAGAATGGTGTTTTCTCTATTGCTATTTTAAGAATTAGTGAAAAGAAAAGATGAAATTGATTGACATGCCAAGAAAAAAAGCATTATGTAACCTTAATGCATCATTGAGAAGATTTTAACAGTGTTTTCTTTTTTAAAGATTTTTTTGATGTGGACCATTTTTAAAGTCTTTATTGAATTTGTTACAATATTGCTTCTGTTTTATGTTTTGGTTTTTTGGCCATGAGGCATGTGGGATTTTAGCTCCCCGACCAGGGATTGAACCCACACCCCCTGCATTGGAAGGTGAAGTCTTAACCACTGGACCGCCAGGGAACTCCCCTTAATAGTTTTTAATAAAGGAAAGTTTATTACTCAAAAACAGAGAATTAATTAAAGTGCAAATTTTTCATTTTATTTAATCTCCTCCTTTACCTATAACAAAACATAGAGTCCAAGAGCCTTGCAAAATCACACAGTAACATGGCAGAACTTCAAGAAATTAAATGTCAAGCTAAAGGATTTCTAGTAAGAAGTATCATTATACTTAAACAATATGTATCAAACAGTGTGATTTTTACTTTTATAATTGGGCAGGTGCTGTATATAAAAACTAGTGTCAACCATAGACTGCCCATTCATAGGACAGTAATACACAGCCACCATTCAAAGAATAGACTGCAAGCACTTTAGGAATGCTTTTACAATTTCAATTATTTAAATGTTATAAAAAGGGACAGTGTTTTGCCTTGATGCTCCATCACTGACAACTCTAGACTCTCCTACAAAGTTTTTAGTTTTATCATTGCTTAAAAAAGCTAATCCTAGACAACAGGAATTTCCAATAAAATCTTTTGCTCCTCTTACAAATGACTCCATTTGAAACATAATTGGCCCTATCCCTTCCCTCCAATTACCAATGTTTAGACCTGTCAGTTTCTGAACATCAGAGAAAACTGAGGAAGCACATTCTTCTTCTACAGTATTCTATTTATGCTGCTCAATACCCACTATAATCACCCACATATTCTCAGGAAGCTTTACAAATTTTTGCCTTCATGAAAGAGATTTGTCAACCATACCTAAATTTTATATACTATCATTTCATAGAATATGTGGTTATTCTGAAATGATATTAATTTTTCTTATTCCACTCTAAGTTTAATTGCTTCCCACATATTTATTTACGTGTTTGTTTGTTTTGTATTGATGTATAATTGACCTACAACACTGTGGTAGATTCATGTGTACACCGTAGTGATTCAATATTTCTATACATTACAAAATGATAACCACAATAAGTCTAGTTACCATCTGTTACCATAGAAAGATATTACAGTATGATTTACTATATTCCCCATGCTGTACATTTTATTCCTGTGACTCATTTATTTTGCAACTGGAAGTTTGTACCTCTTAATCACCCTCACCTATTTGATTCATCCTTCCACCCTCCTCCCATCTGGCAGACACCTGTTTATTCTCTGTATCTATGAGTCTGTTTCTGCTTTGTGATGTTTGACTTTGTTTTTTTAGATTTCACATAGAAGTGAAGTCACACAGTATTTGTCTTTCTCTGTCTGACTTATTTCACTAAGCATAATCCTCTCTACGTCCATCCATGTTGTTGCAAATGGTAAGATTTTGTTGTTTTTTATGGCTAAGTAATATTCCACTGTGTGTGTGTGTGTGTCACATCTTGGCAACACTTGTTATTTGTTATCTTTTTGGTGACAGCTGTTCTAACAGGTGTAACATGATGGCTCATTATGGTTTTGATTTGCATTTCTCTGGTGATTAGTGATGTTCAGCATCTTTTCATGAGCCTGTTGGCCATCTGTACATCTTCTTTGAAAAATGTCGATTCAAAAAAAGTGTCCATTCAGGTCTTCTGCCCATTTTTTAATTGAGTTTTTTTTTTATATTGAGTTGTGTAAGTTCTTTGTGTGTTTTGGATATTAACCCCTTATCAGATCATCATTTGCAAATATCTTCTCCCATTCAGTAGGTGGCTTTTTCATTTTGTTGATAGTTTCCTTCACTGTACAAAAGCTTTTGGTTTGTTGAAGTTCCATTTGTTCATTTTTGCTTTTGTTTCCCTTGCCTGAGGAGACAGATCCAAAAGAATATTGCTAAGACCAATGTCCAAGTGTATACTGCGTATATTTTCTTCGAAGAGTTTTATTGTTTCAGATCTAACATTTAAGTCTTTAAACCATTTTGAGTTTATTTGTGTATATGGTGTGAGAAAATAATTCATTTTGGATTCTTTTGCATGTAGCTCTTCAGATTCCCAATGTCTCCTGTAAAAGAGACTCTTCCCACCTTTGCCATAGATTAATTGAACATATGAGTTCATTTCTGAGCTCTCTATTCTGTTCCATTGATCTGTGTATCTGTTTTTGTGCCAGTACCATACTGTTTTGATTTTGTAGGATAGTTTGAAGTCTGGGAGTTAATACCTCCAGTTTTTTTTTTATTTCTCAAGATTGCTTTGGCTAGGGGGCCTTTTGTGTTTCCATACAAATTTTAGAATTATTTATTTCAGTTCTGTGGAAAATGCCATTGGTATTTTGATACTGATTTCATTGAATCTGTAGAGCTCCTTGGGTAGTATGGTGATTTTAACAATATTAATTCTTTCAATCCATGAACATGGCAGATCTTTCCATTTCCTTGTGTTGTCTTTATTTCAACAATGTCTTATAGTTTTCAGAATACAGGTCTTTATCTCTTGGCTAGATTCATTCCTAGGTATTTTTTTTTATGCAATTGTACATGCAATTGTTTTCTAAATTTCTCTTTCTGATAGTTCATTGTGTATAGAAGTGCAACAGAATTCTGTATGTTAATTTTGTATCCTGCAACTTTACTAAATTTATTTGTTCTAATATTTTTGGTGGCATTGTTAGGATTGTATATATAAAACATCACCTACAAGCCATGACAGTTTTACTCCTTCCTTTCCAATTCAGATTTCTTATATTTCAATTTCTTGTCTGATTGCTGTGGCTAGGAATTCCAATGCAATGTTGAATAAAGTGGCAAGAGTGTGAATCCTTGTCTTCTTCTTGATCTTAGAAGAAATGCTTTCACCTTTTTATCATTGAGTATGATGTTAGCTGTGGGCTTGTCATATATGGACTTTATTATATTGAGATATGCTCCCCTATTTCCACTTTGGTGAGAGTTTTTAATAATTAATGGATGTTGAATTTTGGCAAAAGCTTTATCTGCATCTGTTGAGATGTTCATGTAGTTCTTATTCTTCAGTTTATTAGTGTGGTATATCATACTGATTGATTTGCAGATATTGAAGTATCCTTGCATCCCTGGGATATATCCCACTTGATCATGGTGTATGATCCTTTTAAATATTGAATTTGGTTTGCTGTTATCTTGTTGAGGACTTTTGCATCTATGTTCATCAGTGATATTGGCCTGTAATGTTCTTTTATTGTGGTTTCTTTGGTTTTGGTATCAGGATGGCATTGGCCTCATAGAATATGTTTGGATGTGTTCCTTCTTCAAGTTTAAGAATATTTGATAAGGATATTTATTAACTCTGCTTTAAATGTTTGCTGGAATTCATTTGTAAAGACCTCTAGTCTTAGATCTATGTTTGCTGGAAGTGTTTAAATTACTGAATCAGTTTCATTACTGGTAGTTGGTGTGTTCATACTTTCTATTTCTTTCCAATTCAGTCTTGGAAGACTGTATGTTTCTAGGAATTTATCACTTCTTCTAGGTTGTCCATTTTATTTTCACTTAACTGTTCACAGTAATCTCTTGTGATCCTTTGTATTTCTGTGGTGTGAGTTGTAACTTTTCCATTTTCATTTATGATTTTATTTATTTGGGCCCTCTCCCTTTTTTTCGTGTTGATTCTGGCTAAAGGTTTATCAGTTTTGTTTATTTTTTTACTGATTTTTGTCTCTATTTATTTTTGCCCTGATCTTTATTTTTTCTTTCCTTCTACTTAACTTTGGGTTTTGTTTCTTCTTTTTTTCCTGGCTCCCTTAGGTAGAAGTTTATGTTGCTTATTTGAGATTTTTTTCTTGTTTCCTGTGGTAGGTTTATATTACTATAAACTTCCCCCTTAGAACTGCTTGTGCTGCATCACATAGATTTTGGATTGTATTTCCATTTTCATTTGTCTCCAGGTATTTTTTTGATTTTTTCACTGCTTGTTTCTTAGCAATTTTTTAACCTCCATGTATTTATGTTTTTTGCAGTTTTTATTCTCGTAGTTGATTTCTGGTCTCAATATGTTGTGGTTGGAAAAGATATTTAATATGATTTCAATCTTCTTAAATTTATTCAGACTTGTTTATTGTCCTAGCATCATCTATCCTGGAGAATGTTCCATGCGCATGTGAAAATAATGTATATTCTGTTGTTTTGGATGGAATGTTTTATCTGTATCTATTAAGTTCATCTGGTTAATGTGTCATTTAAGGGCAATATTTCATTATCGAAATGCTGTCTAAAGGAACTGTTCATTATGTAAGTGGAGTGTTAAAGTCCCCTACTATTATTGTGTTACTGTCAGTTTCTCCCTTTATGTTTGTTAATATTTGTTTTATGTATTTAAGTGCTCCTATGTTGGGTGTATATGTATTTACAATTGTTATATCTCCTTGGATTAATCCCTTTATTATTGTGTAATGCCCTTCTTTGTATTTTGTTACGATCTTTGTTTTAAAGTCTATTTTGTCTGATACAAGTATTGCTACCCAGGCTTTCTTTTCATTTTCATTTTCATTTGCATGGAGTATCTTTTTCCATTCCCTCACTTTCAGTCTATGTCTTTAAATCTGAAGTGAGTCTCTTGTTGGCAGCATATGTCTGAGCTTTGTGTTGGTATCATTCAGCCACTCTGTGTATTTTGATTAGAGCATTTAGTCCATTTACATTGTAAAAATCATTGATAGGTGTGTACTTATTACCATTTCGTTAATTGTTTTCCAGTTGTTTTGTAGTTCTTTTTTAAAACTTCCTTTTGCTGTCTTCCCTTTTTGACTGTATTTAGTGTTATGTTTGGATTCCTTTCTCTTCTTTGTGTGTGTATCTATTATAGATTTTTGGTTTGTGGTTATCACGAAGTTTATATATAACAACATAGATAGGTAGATAGATAGATAGATAATCTACGATTACTTTTAGTTGCTGTCCTCTAAAGTTCAAATGCATTTTAACAACCCCTCATTTTTAATGTTTTTGACATCAAATTTACATCTGTTTGTTTTGTGTATCCCTTACCTCCTTATTGTGGATACGGGTAATTTTACTACTTTTGTCTTTTAACCTTTTCACTAGCTTTATAAGTGGTTGATCTACTAACTTTACTGTATGTTTGCCCTCACCAATGAGACTTTTCTTTTTGTAATTTTCATATTTCAAGTTGTGGTCTTTTCTGCTTTGAGAAATCCCTTTAACATTTCTTGTAAAGCTGGTTTCGTGGTGCTGAACTTTTTTAGCTTTTGCTTGTCTGTAAAGCTCTGTATCTCTCCTTCAAATCTGAATGAGAGCCTTGCCAGGTAGAGTATTCTTGGTTGCAGGTTTTTCCTTGCATCACTTTATACATATTGTGCCCCTCCACTCTGGCCTGCAACATTTATGCTGAAAAGCCAGCTGATAGCCTTAAGGAGTTCCCTTGTACATAAGTTGTTTCTTTTCCCTTGCTGCCTTTAATATTCTCTCTTAATCTTTCATTTTTGTCATTTTATTTATAATGTGTCTCAGTGTGGACCTTTGACATTTCCTAGGTATTTTATTCTTTTTGATGTGATAATAAATGGAATTGTTTCCTTAATTTCTCTTTCTGATAGTTTGTTGTTAGTGTATAGAAGTGCCTTTGAAATTAGAATGGGTATATAGGGACACACTAAACAGTATTGCACTCTCTTAGAACTCTCAGCAAATGGAAATGCAGTTAACATCCTGGGAACAAATATCCATTTTAAATTGGCATAATTAAATTATTTATATAACTCATAACAGTAGGTGATGTAATTTTGACATTGCCTAATAAAGAAGATAGGTTTAAGTGATTATCCATTGCAGCTTATAATTTCTGCTTCATTTTCATTAATGATGTGCTTACTACTAAAAAATAATTAAACAGTTATCATTATAAAGATTTCAGTATGGCCAGAATATTTTTTAAAGTAACTAAGTTAGAAAGCGGCATAAAAATTGACTCTGCAAAAGTCCATAAAGGTCTTAAAACATAATGTACCTTAAGGATTAAACAAAACAAAACAGTCAAGTAAACAAAAATTTAACAATATGTATTAGGTCCTAAGAGATTTTAATACAACCAAAATACAGATCTACTTTGCCCTGTCATCTCCTTCCTGCAATGCCAAACTCACTTCAATATCTGACACAAAGTACCCTTAGAACCGAATGTACAACTCTTCAGTTGTGACCAAACGGAGGAAAAACTTTTAAGGCAAAAGATCAAAACAACAAAGAAATTGATACTAGAGGTGTAACACCCAAAAGTAATATAATTCAAAACATGGGTAATCTTTTCAAACTTGCTGGTGGTCCCCAGACTTAATTTCAAACATCGATTTATTACAGTGTATTAATTTGATACCATATCAAAGCTTTAATCACTTAAGTTTATGATAGTCATTCAGTATGTGAGTAGGTTGTACAAAATCTTACTAAGAACTTCTGCTTCAGATTATGACAGTAACTGGTACCCTGTATGCTCTCTCAACATAAATAATATAAACTGGATAAATATGTGAGTCAGATTTTTTTTCAAGCACTGGAAAACAAGCAGCACAAATTGAAATCCCTGTGAGAAGTGCAATCATTGGGAGAGTCCTACAGTTGCCCAGTCTCCCTGCCTGGGTGGCATTTCCTGACTTAGTGCAGTGAGATGGGGTCCGAGCAAATCACTGTGGTCCTACAAGTTGAAAAGACAGAGATCAGAGTTTGGTTTAGCCTTGTGGGTGCAACACGCTGACTGCAGCATTTAAGGGGCATGAACTGTGCACAGTAGGTCCCTAGAAGTCATACGTGTCTCCTGGGAATCCCTGAAAGAGCAGGGAAGCTTCATTGTCACACAGGAGAGCAGCTCAGGACCCTGGGCTCACATGGACACCATGCTCAGTTTAATGATCTGTGGTCACTGTCTTTTAATCCGTAATAATTTTATATTAGAGCTTGTGCTTTGTAAGGAGGGTACAGTATGACAGCTGAGCACACATCAAGAGCTTGGAACCTCAGCTCCCACTTGGTCTCACTTCCTGCCATCTCCCCACCTCCCTGGAATGGGTTCCCAGCCATCTATTGCCCCAGCTTGACCTGACCTTTCTCTTCCTGCTGCTGACCAGTGACCTACATGACTTTTTTTGCATGTATGTTTTCATTTTCTGTGGCTGATTACTCAGAGTGGAATTGCTGGATCGTATAGTGAGTCTCATAAGAAAGAGCCAAACTCCTTTTACAACTTTTTCATGGTTGTATGATTTTACAGGCCCACCAGCCATGGTGAGAGGGTCATCTAATGCACCTGATCACTACCATTTGGAATTATCAGATACATTCATTGTAGTCACTGTTGTGGATATAAAGTGGGAACTCATTTTGGTTTTATTTTGCATTTCCAAGGCTAATATGATGCTAAACATCTTTATTTTCATTCACTGACCACTCATCCAGCTTCTTTTTTTGAGTTTTTCCTTCAATAATTGTGTCTTTTATTTCTTTTTTATTGACCTTCTTCTATCCTTCAACATTGTAAAATTTGCTTATCAGTTTTAGTTGTTTTTTAAATTTCAGTATATATATAAACATTATGTCATCTGTGAATAAGGACAGTATTACTTTCTAATTATTAGGCTTTTTTTTCTCTATTACACTGACCAAAACATTCAGTAAAATATGGAATAAAAGTGATGAAAGTGATGAGAGCAAGCTTTGCTTTGTTCCTAGTCTTAGGAAGAAAACATTGTCTTTCACCATTATTTTGATATTAGCTTTAAGTTTTTATAAATGGCATTGTTAAGGAAAGGATGTTTCCTTCTATTGCTAGTATACTGAGGATATGTATCATGAGTGAGTATGGAATTTTGTCCAATCTTTTTCTTCATCTGTTAATGATTATGGTATTTTTTTCTTTTATTACATTGACAGATTTTTCTATAGTACTCTAAAGATGGCACTCCTTTGTCTTCTAGCATGTATGTTTTCTAAAGAAAGATCTCTGTCATTCTGAACTGTTTGACATTGTCAACATTGTCCCACAGCTTTTAGCTTCTCAATTCTGTTTTTTGTTTGCAGGTTGTTTTTTTCTTGTTTAACTTTTTAAATATTCTCTGTTTTGGTTTGGGTAATAAATGACTTGACCCATGTTCAAGTCATCTAATTCTTTCTTCAGCTGTATAGACTCAATTCATGAGTCTGTCCAAACTTATCTCTGATATTGTATTTTATAGTTCTAGTATTTCCACTTGGCTCTTGATACTGAAATTCTCCATTTGTTCATGCATATTGTTCATCTTTTCCATTAGATCTTTATCATATTAATCACATTATTATAAAACCCTTGTGTGATCATTTCCAAATCTGGATCATCACTCAGACTGAACCTGTTGATTGCTTTATTTCTTGGCAATGGGCTGTTTTTTTCTGGATGTTCTTGTCGCTGTTTTTGTTGTTGTTTGAAGATGTGTCTTGAAGTTTTTGATCAGATGCCAGACATTGTGCCTGTCATAGAGACTGAGGTAAAAGGTATTACACCTGAAAATAAGGAGCCTTCTGTTTTCAGGCCTTGGTATGTGGAGCTGAGTAAACCTAGTCAAGGAGTCGACTGGCTTTGAATTTTTTCGGTGCTCTCTATGACGTGGATACATCAGTGCACCTCAAGCTCCAAATTCATGCACGATTTGGTTGCTGTTGCTTTGTGCTTAAGATGGATGCTTTCCAGTCTGGAGTGCTGGAGGGTTTTATATCAGTGTTCTCACTTCCCCATCAGTTTTCAACTAACCTATGCTCATCCATGGTAGGTATTCCTCCATGTCTTTGTATCAGACCAACAGGGCCATATAATTTGTAAGGCACTTTGAGAAATGAAAAAAAGCAGAGCCCCATTTTCTAAAGCAGGGGGGAAAGTGTTCCAGCAGTAAATAAGGTTTTTCGTTGCTCAGTTCATGGTGAGGGAAGGGAAGTTCTCTAGTGTCCTGGTTCAGCCTCAGTCTTAGGCAGGCCTGTGCACCTAAGCGTCAAAAATGAGGCTTTCTCAACATTCCTGCCCCTCCTTCCTGTGGCAGCCAAGCATCACTTTGTATCTGTGGTGGATTTAAACAGAAATTTTCCATCACTTTCCCACTGGTAGTAGAAGTCTTCTGAGTTTGGGGATTGGTGTTGCTGTTTGCTCTTAACTTTAGCCTTTCTTGCTGCTTTTAATTTTAACTTCTCTGCTTAAGTTCATCTTCTTTCTCTAGCTTCTAAAGAAATTGACTTATTTTCATGCAAGGGAGTATTATTCAGCAATAAAAAGGAGTGCACTATTGATACAGTCAAAGGAATGAATCTCAAAGACATTGTACTGAACAAAACAAGCAAGACACAAAAGGTGCGACTGATGATTCCTCTCATTTGAGGTTCATGAATTAGCAAAATACATCATAGTGATAGAAACCAGACCTGTGGTTTCTTGGGGAAGAGGCTGAATTGACTACCAGTGGTCAAAAGGAATTGTTCTGCACTGGTAATAACGCTCCATATCTTGTTTGGGTGGCAGATCACGAGGCTGTATAAATTTGTCATGACTCACAGAATTAATTGTATGCTCAAATTAGGCACAATTTAAATATAAATTATACCTCCATGAGTTTGATTTGAAGTGCCAACACAGAAGTCATCTTAACCTTTTTAATTTATTAAATTTAATTAAGATGTTTTCCTCTTTTCAGATAAGTGCAAATGTTAATATCCACTTATACAATCAAAATTTTGTTTACAGAAAGATCAGTCTGGACTAGAACACGTTTTCTGGAGCTTCAATCTCTCTTTCTCTTGCTTAAACCTGATTTATCAGGGGAGTTTTTTAGTTTTTCAAACTCTTTCAAATTCAGAAATGACTTATATATCCCCTTTTCCCATGATCTGAGTGCATAGGTTCATGTTATTGATTTAAATGGTCACCATGTATCACCATAACGTGGGTGATTATGAGGAAAAATTCTGAGCATTTTCCTACAAACCATTTCACATGCTGGGTGCTCCAGAACCAACTCTCAGCTTTATTGAGAGGTCGACAGTATCAATGGCAGGGGACTAGAAACCACCATATGTGAGGACACATAGTCAAGTTCCCACAGATGAATTGCTGCCTATGCAGACGGCTTTCCTTAGACAGAAGTGTGGCATGCTTGGTTTGTTCTTGGCAGTCAGTCTTCCCAGAATGGAGTGTGGTATCAACAGGGTTGCCAGTAGTCACTTAATGGTGGAAGAAACAAACCTATAAAATCCATGTGGACAACCTTCTTGAATGCTTCCTTCTTTTCAGAGTCCTCATGTTTGTCTAGCCAGCTCCTCCAACAGATTTTTTAACAAAGGTAAAATAAAAAATAATAATCCACAGAAATTCTGAATGGTGTCTGGAGATGTAGAGTTTCTTTTTTTTAAAACTGATAAAATAAATACCATATTGGCAAAAGCGTAAAGATGTATGAAAGGTTTCAGAAGAAGTCTGGACTTCTGTTCTGTAAGGGAAATGTAGCTGTGGCTGTTTGTGACCTGCCCACGTGTCCTCAGGACACACCTGACACCGGGACTTTCTGGAGTCACCTGCCGATCTCTGCTTGAGGGCTTTTCTGGATGGCGGGAGCAGCTCGGTGCGAGGGCCACAAGCTGGAACTGGCCCAGAGTTCACACCCTGGAAGCAGTCCTACAACAGTGATGGATGTGGACCGGGCATCTAACGCCCGACTCTGTGGGGAAAGTTCCGAGGAACGTCCTCTGCACTGTCTCAGCGTCCCTGGTGGGGTCGGGTACACCATTGCCCACCGCAGACAACTTTAAAACATTCTGCTGTCGGGTTCCCTTCTTTTCTCTCTCACTTTCCCACTCCATTAGCAGTGTTTGCTGAAATCTGTTCCCACCACAATTCACACTCAAATCCTGTCTCAGTAATTGCTTCAGGGGGAAGAGAAACTAAGATGGGAAAGCAAAGGGCAGTTACTTAAAGGAAAAGAAGAAAGCTAAAAATGTGTGTCTGTGTGTATATATATATATATATTTATATATATATATATATACACACACATATATGTATGTGTATGTATACGTGCATGTAATTGGAAATTTTTTTAATTGTAAAGAATGTTTACATAAAGCCTACTGGATAAGTTTATGCCCCTGACTCCTAAACCAAATAAATCTAATCAGTATTCCCTAAGAAATACAATGGGAGGGTAGGCATTTTAAGGTAAAATCGACCGCATTTGACAGTTGAGGCAAAGGTGGGAATGACCTCTGATTCATCTGTCCTTATTCCCCCTCTTAGTAAACCCAGGGAAAGTATTCTAATCTGGCTATTGTTAGAGGCAAACGCTGAGAGTTCCTTTCCGTGGAAGCTTGTGTGAACATGAATGGCTCATTTTGCATCCTCTCCCTTGTTTCTTCGTGAGGCCTGAGCACGCAGCCAGCGGCCTGGGTCCGTCTTCTCTCCTGTCTCCAGCTTGTCAGCCACCCTCGCATCACCCCCACTACCCCCGTCTGCCTCCTCCTGTTCTCCAGTTACTCTTGTCCCTAGTGCAGCCAGGACTGAAGTTCCCACCCGGGCTCCTCCACTGTACGTACCGGGATCACGTGGGCTGTCACTCCATTTCCTTTGTTGCTGATTGGATGAGCACTGCAATGGCCTTTACCTACCAAGTGACAACGTCTGAGGTTTTAAGTTCAGGGCAAAAGATGCCCCAGAAGTCTATTAGATAGGTCATAAACTCCAATTTACTTTACCAATTTTTTGCAATGTGATTTGTAGCTAAAAGCACAATTAGCAATTAGGTTTATTTTGCATATTATTTTTCTTTCTGTATTTCATATAAAAAGACATAGAACAATAAGGGAAAGGGGAAGTATAGGATCAAGTATAAATTATTTGCTTCTTTGCTTGCTAAATATGGATGAAATCAAAACCAGAAAAATATTTTTCTTAAGATAAAGTCAGGTGGGCAGAAAGACAAAAGAGAAGCAGTGCTGTGGGGTCCTGGAGAAAATGTTCTGCACTATCCCTTTTCTACTGAAGCTCCAGGGAAGTAAATGTATGTTTTCAGGGACAGAAAGATAAATAGGACCTATTGCAAGACCCAAGACTGGAATCGTTTATAGTGAATCTTTAATAGGCCTCTTGACTGTCTCACAGAAATTTCCTTGACAAGAGACAAGCAGCAGAATAATTTCTGCCTCCAAGAATAAACAAAAGAGGTAAAATACCCCCAGACCTGAAGAAGACAGGCAGAAAGGAGCAAGGGACATCTCATTAGGGATCAAGCATGGTGGTGAATATTCTTCGCTCATCAAATATTAATTGAGCAACTACCTGCACTTATGTTCTTATGCGTTCTGGGTATACAGCCGTGAATTAGGAACAGGAAATAAGCTAAGGATGTTTTATTGGGGGAAAACAAAGCAAGAAAGGGGAAGAGGAAAATCTGCATTTGGGGTGGGCAGTGCTAAGTAGATCAGGGAATGTCTCAATGAGGAGAGGGTAAATTTGAGAACAAAGTCTCGAGTGATGGAGAAAGAGCAGAGGAAAACCACTTGCAGACTCTTTGAGGCCACATGTCCGAATGCCTGTGCACAGCAGGCTACTGGGGCTGGTGGCGAGGTGGGGATGAGGAGAGAAAGACCATGAAGGTCTTTGTAAGGAGCTTGCAAAGTGTTTGGTGTTAGGATGGACGCCATTCGAAAGATCAAAGCCAAGAATTAACATGTACTAATTTAAAATGTACAGAGATCACACTGCTGTATTTAAAACGGATAACCAACCAGGACCTACTGTACAGCCCAGGGAACTCTGCTCGATATTCTGTAACAACCTAAATGGGAAAAGAATTTGAAAAAGAATAGATACATGTATGTGTATAACTGAATCACTTTGTTGTACACGTGAAACTAGCAGGACATTGTTAACCAACTCTATGCCAATATAAAATTAAAAATTAAAAAATAAAATAAAATGTACAGAGATCAATTTGGCCCTTTTTTAAAGAATAGAATGTAGAAAAACAAGAGGAAAGCAGGGTGAAAATGTGTAAGTTACGGTAATAATTCAGGTGTGAGAAGACAGTGATTTGGAACAAACAGTAACAGTAAGGGGTGGTACCCAGTAGGATACTGGTTCCACGCGGAGGTAACGGCACAGGATTTGCTGATGTATTGGATATGGAACGTGAAGAAAGTGAGTGAAAGATGGCTCCATCCCTTTGGGCCTGAGGCTCTGAAAGGAATTCCAACTATTTGAGGGAAGGAAGGTTATGGGTAGAGCAGGGGAGAGTGGGTGGGTAAGTTCAGGGGTTTGGTGTTGACCTCCCACTGTAGAGGGCCAACCCACCCTGACCCCTGCTGGGCTGATAAGGAAACTGCCCTAACCCCTTTCAAACCACTGCGATTGACTCTCATGCTCTGACTCTAATTAACTGAAGAAGGCTTAAGTTAGAAATACATTGATTGGGGAGGGGAGGGAAAAGATATGTTTAGTGTAGAAGGGAAATAACTTACTAAAATAGAGCAGTCTCAATGAAAAATACTCTTATTGGGAGTGGCAGAACAAACCAGTTCTTGCTAAGTTCCCTCATGACCTTGACATCCCAAATCCAATGGGCAGGGCATCTGTGAGTCTTTCCCTTACTTCACTTTTTAAGCAAAATCTGATAAGTTTGATTGTTCCTGTTCAGGAAGCACTGTCTTCTCTGATCGGTGAACTTGTGTTCTTCAAATCTTTGGCCATTCCTTTTAGTTTATATCACATGCTTACCACCCCTGTTTGGCTATTAAATGTAGAAATTTCTCAAGTGTTATTCCTATGCTTTAAATAGTTTATTTTTAATTTTTATTGGAGTATAGTTGATTTACAATGTTGTGTTAGTTTCAGGTGTACAGCAAAGTGATTCAGTTATACATACACATATATTCATTCTTTTTCAGATTCTTTTCCCATATAGGTGATTGCAGAATATTGAATAGAGTTCTCTGTGCTGTACAGTAGGTTACCTATTTTATATATAGTAGTGTGTGTATGTTAATCCCAAGCTCCTCATTTATCCCTCCCCGCCCCTTTCCCCTTTGGTAACCATAAGTTTGTTTTCAAAATCTGAGTCTATTTTGTAAATTAGTTCATTTATATCATTTAAAATTTTTTATTTTATTTTTTATGTCATTTTAAAAAATTAGATTCCACATATGAGTGATATATTTTTCTTCCTCTGACTTCACTTAGTATGATAATCTCTAGGTCCATCCATGTTGCTGCAAGTGGCATTATTTCATTCATTTTATGGCTGAGTAGTATTCCATTGTGTATATGTCCCACATCTTATTTATCCATTCCTCCACTGATGGACATTTAGGTTGCTTCCATGTCTTAGCTATTGTAAATAGTGCTGCAGTGAACACTGGGGTGCATGTATCTTTTCAGATTACTGTTTTCTCCAGATATATCCCCAGCAGTGGGATTGCTGAATCATATGATAACTCTATGTTTAGTTTTTTAAGGAACCTCCATAACGTTCTCCATAGTGGCTGCACCAGTTTACATTCCCACCAACAGTGTAGGAGGGTTCACGTTTCTCCACACCCTCTGCAGCGTTTATTGTTGGTAGATTTTTTGATGATGGCCATTTTGACCTGTATGAGGTGATACCTTGTTGTAGTTTTGATTTGCATTTCTCTAATAATTAGCAGTGTTGAGCATCTTTACAGGTGCCTTTTGGCCATCTGTATGTCTTCTTTGGAGAAATGTCTATTTAAATCTTCTGCCCATTTTTTGATTGGGTTGTTTGGGGGTTTTTTTGACATAGAGCTGCATGAGCTGTTTGTATATTTTAGCTCTTTCATTAAATTTCTTGTGAATTCCTGTAGTTCCTGCCACTATTATAGCTTGATTACTGTCAAAGTTAAATCTAAACCATTCTTTTTTATTTGAGGTTAAACTGGGTGTGAGCCAATTGGAGTGAGCACCTTTTGCAAATTCTTTGCCCTTCACTATCGTTTTTCCTTCCAGATGAGTTCCTAGATCACATTGCTCATGTAAGTAGTGCATAAAATATTAAATTCCCTCCAAAATGGGGTATTGGTTTATACTTTAACCAGTAATAAATAAAGAGGTTTGCTTGTCTGTATCCTTCCCAACCCAGAATGTTAACACTTTGGCTATTGAACAATTTGATCAACTAAATGTATCTTATTATTTTTATCTGTATTTGTTAGCAGCTTGCATTTTATTTTCATAAGTTACTTGTTCTGGCCTAGTTTTCTATTGAATATTTATATTTCCTGCCTTAAAAAATTAATGCCTAGAAAATAGATAAACTATTATCTATTGAAACTCTATTCTCTTTTGATTAATTTCTTGCGTTGACCTAGGAAACGAAAATAGCTATATCTAGATATATCTTCTAAGTTCAGTTTAAGATATTACCAGTAGGTTGCAAGATATAGTTTAGGTCAACAAGAGAGAAATTGCAAGTACAAATTGAGTGGGAGAGAAAGCAATAAAGAGAAATACTGCTTGCTAATTGGATTTCATTTATGTGAACACTAGGGAAAAATTACCTTTGTTTTTCCTTGAAGTTCTCTTTTAAAAGTTCCAGAAGTACATAAAAACAAATTTGGTAATATTAAATTGAAGTTATATATAATATCCACATTTAGATGGTGATTATAAATTTCCTACAGTCACTATAAAATCATTTCTTATAGGTTTTTCACTGTAGTATGTAATTCTATAAAATAGTGTAGTTTTTTAATGACTTGGGTTATCTTGGCTCCTTATAATTTTAAAAATTCTCTTTAATGGAATCAGTTGTTGGATTATAGAAATCTTTAGAACTCTACTTATTTTCTCATTATCCAAACTCTTCAGGAAATGTCATTTATATTCATTCTTAACTGTTTATAAAAATAATCGTGTGATTATAATTGTCTTAATAAAATTGCTCTAGTCTTAATTAAAATCTCTTCCAGGAAAGAGATTGTTTAGGACCATAAGCAATTTCTTCACATGGGAAAGGACAGAAACTTGTTATATACTTATAAATTGGAAAATAGTGCTTGGGAGTAAATAACTTTGTTCTTTTATTAATTTATGTTCCTAGATAATGTGATGACTGCTGCAGTTCCTAATTAGCTTTTTAAGGAACACATGTGATAAATTCTCTAAAATACTAAAAATACCAAAAAACAATAATTTTCATTTTATTTCTCAGAATGTCATTCTCATAACCACTTTACTCCTATTCTGTTTAAATACACTTAATAACCGTTTAGATATTGCCACTTCTATTCTGAATTACATTGCTATTTACTTTGATTTGCAGAAATATGAGTTTGTTATATCTGGAAGTGAACAGTTGTACAAATTCTAATCTTTCCCAGTGGTAATACCGACATCAGGTAATAGGACAGTGGTATTCAGCTATTAAGATGAAGTTTGGCTCTTGAAGGGCAGTTCATCAATACGTTTTTTGCAGTATTGCATGTTCTCCTTTGTGGTGAGAGAATTGTGTGCAAACCACACTTCTCTGTAGTATTTCTCTTCTCTGTCTCCTGTACTTTGCACGTGCTTTGACACCATCCTTCCCCCAAAGCCCAGCCCAGTGCCTGAATCCTATGAAACGTCCAGTCATTTTGAATGGAGGGCTGTATAAAGAAAGGTGGAGTCTAGCAGCTCAAAGGTCTCTTGGCAAACCCTCTCTGTGGAGGGTGCACGTGACTTAGTACCGTTAAATTGCTGGTGTAAGAAGCAGAGTGAGATTATGCAGTTGAGTATTCAATGGATTCAAACCTAATAATTAATATCCAAGGTCAGGGTTAAGAGAAATTCCTCCTTTATTAGAATCAGCTCTCAGACCTGGACATCACGTCCTGCTCACCATTGTGTTCAGCACCTTGCCCAGTGAGTGCCTGGGACGTTCTGGTCCTAGATGAGTATTTGTGGGAGGGAAGAAGGAGGTGAAGGGAGCAGGTGGAGAAGGAAGGAGGGAGCCCCTGACATCAGCAGTCCCTTCTCAATTTCCTCTCCACCCCCAAACTCCTAACAACAACTAATCTGCTTCCTGTGTCTATGGATTTGTCTCTTCTGGACATTTCATATAAATGGAATTATACAATATGTAACCTTCTGTGTTGGACTTCTTTCACTGAGCAAAATATTTTCCAGGTTCATTTGTATTGTAGCCTATATCATTTTTTTTTATGACTGAATAACAGTCCATCAAATGGCTATGCAATGTTATTTTTATCTGTAGTAAACATCAACTGATAGATATTTGGGCTGTTTCCACTTTGCTGATATTATGAGTCATGCTCTCATTATTAATTTACAAGACTTTGCATGGAAATATGTTTTCATTTCCTTTTGGTATACACTAAGAGTGCAATTGCCAGTATATGGCAACTGTATGTTTGACTTTTTGAGGAATTTTCCAAAGTAGCTACGACATTTACGTTCCCACTAGAAATGTATGGCAGTTCCAATTTTTCCACATCCTTGCCACATTTACTATGGTCTATCATTTTAAAAACTTTAACCACCCAAGAGGGTGTGAAGTGATATGTCATTGTGGTTTTGACTTGCATTTTCCTAATGATTAGTGATGTTGAGCATCTTTTCATCTGCCTATTGGTAATTTGTATATCCTCACTGGAGAAATGTTTATTCATTACCTTTTTTTTTTTTTGTATTTTTTTGCATGTGACTATCTAGTTCTCAGTACTATCTGTTGATGTTGGTCTATCCCCATTGAATGGCTTGACACACTTGTCAAAAATCTTACTGTCATAAAACTGACCATGAATGTTAGAGTTTATTTTTGGACGCTAAATTCCATTGATCTCTATTTCTATCTTTCTGCCAGTACCATACCATATAGCTTCGATTGCTGTAACTTTGTAGTAAGTCTTGAAATTGGGAATGTGAGTTCTCCAATATTGTTCTGGCTGTTCTGGGAGTAAATAACTTTGTTATTTCCATATAAATTGTAGGATTCATTTTTCAATTTATACCCAAAGGAAAGTTAGAAATTTGATAGGGATTGCATAGAATTTGTAGATCAGTTTGGGGAAGTATTGTTATCTTAACAATATTAAGTCTCGTAATCCAGGAAAATGAAAATAATTCCACTTAGGTCACTTGTTAATTAATTTCAGTAATATTTTGTAGATTCCAGTGCACAAGTCCTGCACTTCTTTTAACTTTATTCCTAAGTATTTTACTCTTTTTGATCCTATTATAACTTTTTAAATTTCATTTTCAGATTGATTAGTGTAAAAGAAACAAAATTAATTTTTGTCCATTGATTTTGTATCCCATACCTTGCCTAACTTTTCAGTAATTTTTATAGGATTTTCTTTGGCGGGTTCCTGAGGATTTTCTCTGTAAAAGTTCATTTCATCGCAAATAGAGATAGTTTTACTTCTCACTTTCCAGTCTGGATGCCTTTTATGCCCTTCTCTGTCATGTAGTGGTCATTGTCAAGAGTGTATATCTTTGTCTTATTTATGATCTCAAGGCAAAAGCTTTTAGTCTTCAAGTCTTCCCATAATTAAATAGATTTTAACTGTGAGTTTTTTATAGACAGCCTTTTTAAAGTTTAGGAAGTTCCTTTCTGTTTCTAGCTTGAGTTGTTTCATCGTAAAAGGAAGGTAGATTTTGTCAAATTTTTTTTTTCTGGATGTGTTACGATTACCATGTGCTTTATGTCTTTTATTCTATTAATATGGTATATTGGATTGATCAACTTTGCCAGTTGAACCAATTTTGCATTCCTGGATAAGTCCTGATTAGATATGCTAGTTAATCATCTTCAAATGTTTGTCAATTGGGTTTGGGAGTATTTTCTTGAGAACTGTTGTATCAATATTCATAAAGGATATTGATTTGTAGCTTTCATTTCTTGTGCTGTCATTCTCTGGCTTTGACATCAGGAAAATACTGGGCTCCAAGAATAAGTTTGAGAAGTGTGAATTCCTTTTGATTTTTTAAAAAGAAATTGAAATGGATTAGCTTCTTTAAATCCTTGGCGGAACTCTCACCAGTGAAGCCATATGGTCCTGGATAATTACTTGATTACAAATTACAGCTCTTTCCATGTTAAAGGCCCATTGGAATTTTCTATTTTTTCTTGAATCCGTATTGGTAGTTTGTATTTTTCTAGGGATTTGTTTATTTCATCAAAGTTATCTAATATACTCACATACAATTATTGATAGTATTTTCTTACAACCCTTTTTATAAGGTTGGTAGTAATGTTCCCTCTTTCATTTCTGATTATAATAATTTCAGTCTTCTCTCTTTTCTCTTTATTTGTCTAATAGTTTGCCAATTGTGTTGATTTTTCAAAGAACCAACTTAGTTTTTGTCGATATCTATGTTCTTCTATATTTCATATATTTCTGTTTTTTATTATTTTCTTCCTTCTGCTTGTGTGTGTTTAGAGTGCCATTCTTTTTCCAGTTCTTCAGCTGAAAATTTGATTTTTTGATATCTTTTTCTTTCTACTCTAAGTGATTATAGCTATAAAATTCCATGTAAACATTGCTTTAGCTCCATCTCAAAAATTTTGGTCTGTTATGTTTTCATTTTAATTTATCTTAAAGTATTTTCAAATTCCTCTTAATTTTTTCTTTAACCTATTGATTATTTCAGAGTGTGTTATTTAATTTTCACATACTTATGAATTTCCAAAATTTTCTTCTGTTATTGATTTCCATTTTCAGCCCATTATGGTAGGAGAACATAATTTGTATTACTTCAGTCCTTTGGAACTTATTAAGACTTGTTGTATGTCTTAACATGTATCTATCCCGGACAAAGTGTCAAGTGCACTAGAAAAGAACATGTATTCCTCTTTGTTGAGGAAAGTGTTCTAAAGCTGTAAGGTCTCTCATGTTAGGCACATATACTTTTATAAATTTTATGTTTTCTTGATTATTATAAAATGTCCTTTCTCTCACTCAGTAATTTCTGCCTTGAGGTCTATTTCAATAATAGCATAGATGCTTCAGTTCTCTTTTGGTTACTGTTTGCAAGGTATAACTTTTTCTGTGATTATAATTTCAATCTATTTTTATTTTTGAAATAAAGTGTCCCTTGTAAGTAGAATGTAGTTAGGTTATTTTTTTTTTTAAATTTTCCCTTATGCTAGTCTCTACCTTTTGATTTTACCATATAAGTTCCTTTACTGGTGCTACTTATTTATTCATTTGAATTCAAATCACCATCTACTGTCACTTCTTTTTATTTTATAGAAGGTAAAATTTTTCCAAATTATACCTTCTTTTTAACTTATTCCATAATAAAGAGAGCAAGCATATTGTTGCAGGAGACTGAGTTAGATGAGTCTATAAATCTCTTTAATTTCTTCACAATAAAAATAAAATTTGAATAAAGGTGCAGACCTACTAGAGAATGGACTTGAGGACATGGGGAGGGGGAAGGGTAAGCTGGGACAAAGTGAGAGAGTGGCATGGACATATATACACTACCAAAGGTAAAATAGATAGCTAGTGGGAAGCAGCCGCATAGCACAGGGAGATCAGCTTGGTGCTTGGCCTCTAGTGATGCAGAGAGGTGGCATAACTTCATTTTACGTCTTGTTACTTCTGTGTCTTGTGAATAATTTTCTTACAACACATGTAATATAGGTAAGGAAACAACAACAAAAAATTCCCACTATGTAAAGATAACCAAAGTTAAGACATGGTGGAAATTTTTTTATATAGTTACATGGCTTTTTAAAAAAGGTACGGGATTAAGTGGATGTATCCTTTTGCATTTCTTTTCACATTCTTTACGGGGGGAACGGGGTCTTTATTTGTACATTTCCCCGCCTGCTGTGCGTCACAACCACATAGAGTGCAAAGCTGTTTAATAGAGATATTTTAAATCTGCCTTTTTGGATTACTCAGGGGGAAGCGTAGATTATATTTACTAAAGAAGAGTGGAAGAATATTGCCTATGTTGTTAACTCCTCAACGATGCTAAAGTTGTCTCCTGAAATTATCAGACAAAAGAAATACTGACAAACAATTGGAATGGTGAAATAAGATTTAGACCCACTTGCTGAGCTTTTAAAATTACAGGAGCTGATGAGTCACATTAAACTGATTAAAGCAGGGTTTGGGCACATGCTTTTTAAAAATTTTTTTTATTTTATTGGAGTATAGTTGATTTACAAGGTTGTGTTAGTTTCAGGTGTACAGCAAAGTGATTCCGTTATACATATACATATAGTCATTATTTTTAAGATTTTTTCTCATATAGGTTATCACAGAATATTGAGTAGAGTTCCCTGTACTATACAGTAGGTCATTGTTGGTTATGTCTTATATATAGTACTGTGTGTATGTTCATTCCAAGCTCCTGATTTATCCCTCCCCCCGCTCCACGTTTCCCCTTCGGTAAGTTTGTTTTCGAAATCTGTAAGTCTGTTTCTGTTTTGTAAATAAGTTCATTTGTATGATTTTTAAATTAGATTCCACATGTGAGTGATATCATATGATATTTGTCTTTCTCTGTCTGACTTAACTCCACTTAGTATGATAATCTCTAGGTCCATCCATGTTGCTGCAAATGGCATTATTTCATTCTTTTTTATGGATGACTGATATTCCATGGTATATATGTACCACATCTTCTTTATCCATTCATCTGTTGATGGACACTTAGGTTGCTTCCGTGTCCTGGCTATTGTGAATAGTGCTGCTATGAATATTGGGGTGCATGTATCTTTGAGGATTATGGTTTTCTCTGGGTATATGCCCAGGAGTGGGATTGGTGGATCATATCCTAGTTCTATATTTACTATTTTTTTTAATTAATTAATTAATTTATTTATTTTATTTATGTCTGTGTTGGGTCTTCATTTCTGTGTGAGGGCTTTCTCTAGTTGTGGCAAGCGGGGGCCACTCTTCATCGCGGTGCGCAGGCCTCTCACTATCGCGGCCTCTCTTGTTGTGGAGCACAGGCTCCAGATGCGCAGGCTCAGTAATCGTGGCTCACGGGCCCAGTTGCTCCGCGGCATGTGGGATCTTCCCAGACCAGGGCTCGAACCCGTGTCCCCTGCATTAGCAGGCAGATTCTCAACCACTGGGCCACCAGGGAAGCCCTATATTTACCTTTTAAAGGAACTTCCATACTGTCCTCCATAGTATTTGTATCAATTTACATTCCCACCAACAGTGTAGGAGGGTTCCCTTTTCTCCACACCCTCTCCAGCATTTATTGTTTTGGACTTTTTGATGATAGCCATTCTGACGAGTGTGAGGTGATACCTCATTGTAATTTTGATTTGCATTTCTCTGATAGTGATGTTGAGCATCTTTTCATATGCTTTTTGGCCATCTGTATGTCTTCTTTGGAAAATTGTCTATTTAGATCTTCTCCACATTTTTTGATTGGGTTGTTTGTTTTTTTTTTTTTTGATGTAGAGCTGCATCAGCTGTTTGTATATTTTGGAGATTAATCCCTTGTCGGTTGCTTCATTTGCAAATATTTTCTCCCATTCTGTGGGTTGTCTTTTCACTTTGTTTATGGTTTCCTTTGCTGTGCAAAAGTTTTAAGTTTAATTTTAGGCCCCATTGTTTATTTTTGTTTTATTTTCATTACTCTAGGAGGTGGATCAAAAAAGATCTTGCTATGATTTATTTTTTATTATTTTTTTTAACATTTTTATTGGAGTATAATTGCTTTACAATGGTGTGTTAGTTTCTGCTTTATAACAAAGTGAATCAGTTATACATATACATATATCCCCATATCTCTTCCCTCTTGTGTCTCCCTCCCTCCCACCTTCCCTATCCCACCCTTTTAGCTGGTCACAAAGCGCCGAGCTGATTTCCCTGTGCTATGCGGCTGCTTCCCACTAGCTATCTATTTTATGTTTGGTAGTGTATATATGTCCATGCCACTCTCTCACTTTGTCCCAGCTTACCCTTCCCCCTCCCCATGTCCTCAAGTCCATTCTCTAGTAGGTCTCCGTCTTTATTCCCGTCTTGCCCCTAGGTTCTTCATGTCAAAGGGTGTTCTGCCTGTGTTTTCCTCTAGGAGTTTTATAGTGTCTAGCCTTACATTTAGGTCTTTAATCCATTTTATTTTTGTGTATCGTGTTAGGGAGTGTTCTAATTTCATTCTTTTACATGTAGCTGTCCAGTTTTCCCAGCACCACTTACTGAAGAGGCTGTATTTTCTCCATTGTATATTCTTGCCTCCTTTGTCATAGATCAGGTGACCATAGGCAAGCACATGCATTTTAATATCAGTGGTTGGAAAGATGGGCATACATAGCACAGTTTATGTACAAATTAACTGGTTAGGATTTGAGAAAATACAACATCTAATTTTAATTATTCCATCTCATACTTTTAAAATCTCTTTTTTGATTCATATTTTAAATGCACACACACACAGTATTTGAAAATGTTACTCAAATCCTTAGTTGTTTATTCAAATTATATAAATGAATTGGTGTGCATATATTGGTGTTACACGAAGAAGTTTTCAGGGATGTGATATTCATACTGCAACAAAATTAGAGATCACTAGTGTAAAAGCTCCATAGATGCTTCTGTCATGTAGAGTGTTAGGTAAGAACTACAGTCTGTGAATGTAGTTATAACATTAAGAAAGTACAACGTGGTCCTATGTGTGTAGGCATGTCTACATCCTGACTCTGTTAATCAGTTTCTTTGCAAGCAACAAATTACATTATTATAGTATTTATTTTATCACAACAGTGAACCTAATAAATCTCATTTTCTTACAGTTTTTTGCTTTTTTGTCTAATTGAGGTGTGTCATATAGATTATATAATCTGTGGGCTAATCTCTGTTTTTAAAATGTTATTTACATATTTTTAAAGAAATAGTGTTTGCTATTTTCTGCATGCAATTTCTGAGAATTACAATGATTTAGTTGATACTTATTAACTTGAGAAATTATGCTTTGAATTCCATATGATATATACGTAAGAGAAATGGTAGATTTGGATAAATCTACCATTGCTAAAAAAATGGTAGATTTGGATAATTTTATAGCAATTCAATAATGAAAGTGAGAAAAGCTAGAAAAGTCAAATGAGTTATAAAATCATGCATTAAGGGGTAAAGAGAAATGTGCAAAAGGGAGAAGTTCTAAGGGGATTAAGATGCTAGTAATTATAGACACTTTGAGAGGGAACCTGAGGATACTCTTTGTACCTGGAACATTGACCGAACATTATTATGAGCTGGTGTCTGAGGGATCAGGTGTGGCCCTGGCAGCAGGTTATCTCTGGGGACAGAGCAATCAGAGAATTGGTGTTTGGTCAGGGCCCGAGTTACAAACTTGGACAGTTGAATAGTTGAGAGACCTAAGCACACAGATAGTCTTCCTTGAAGACAACTGCCAAACATGAAGCTACACAGATAAAAAACAGCAAAATTGAAAAGCAGAGTACAATTCCCCCATGTTTTTATTGGTAGGAAAAACAAACAAAGAAAAAGAATCTCTAGACTCTCAGCTGAAAGTCCTGTTGGGCTATAGGATCTGGGGCAAATAGGGGGTGGATTAAATTTTCAAAGACAGCAATTGAGTCTCAGTTCAGATCAGCCTATTGGCAGATTGGATAAAGGTGGCCAGCCATTTCTGGCTGCAGAGGAAGGGGTGCTTATTACCTGATGGAAGGTAACATTATCTGAAGCTTCTAAAACTTTGTATTAAGGACGTTCAGTATTAAATCAAATAGTATTTGGTATTTTAACAGATGAAGACAAATGATAAATAACTAAGAGGGAAAAAACCCAGAGAATAAAAGAACACCTGATGTGATTCAGATGTTAGAGAGAGCAGACGAGGACTTTAAATAACCAGGATTAATATGTTGAAGAAAATAGAGCATAATAGGAACAATGAAAACTGAAAATCAGACTTCCAAAATAATGAAATATATATTCTAGAACTGAAAAATGAAATAGAAATTAATCCCTCTATTGGTAGGCTCCACAGAAGTTTGTACACTGAAAAGAATGGTCAAGTAGATGCAGTTCAATAGAAATTACTCAAACTGAAGCAGAAAAGTAGGAAAGAAAAAAAATAATGGAAAGGGCATAAGAGACATGTGTGACATAGTCAGATTACATGTATAACTGGAATTTCATAAAGAGAGTAGAGATTATGCCAAAAGGAAAATTTGAAGAGCTATGGCTGATAATTTTACAAAAATTATCAAACTTGTTGCTATTGGTTTAAATATCTAAGTGAAATCCAAACAGGATAAATATGAAGAAAACCAAGTTAGGTCTATCATCTTTGAGCTGTAGAAACTAGAGACAAAGAGAGCAGATTTGAAGAAAAATGATTCCTAGCAGCTCGAGAACAAAAAGCATTACCTTGAACGGAGATACAGTGAGACTGACCAGTGGGAGCTGGAAGGAAATGAAATGGATATGCCAAAGCGGCCAAAACAGAACAAATGAACAAACAAAAACTGTCATCCTAGAGCTTTAAACCCAGTGAAAACATCCTCCAAATATGAAGATGTCATGACGTTATCAGACGTACAGTGACTACAGCGTACATCTCAAATACAACTACACAGGAAATATCCAAGAGGGTTCTTCAGGCAGAACTATAAGATGAAATGGAGGGCACAGAATGATTAAAAGTAGAAGTATTTTTTAAATTGACATTCCCTGAAAACACTAGCCAAAGGAAATCTGGTATAGCTCTACAGGCATCAGACAATATTGTCTTTCAGGGAATAAGCCTTACTAGAGATAAAGAGGGATGTGTCATAAGAATAAAAGTGTCAAAATACTGGGACACTCTCTTATTTCTAAATCTGTATGTACCAAATAACTTCATTTCAAAATACTATAAGCAAAAGTAGTCACAATTAAAAAGAGAAATAGAATATCTACAAATATGGTGAGAGGCACTGTGTCTGTCTAAATTGCTGATAAATAAGAAGCAGAAAGAATGTTCTGTAAGCATTTAGAAAATCTGAACAGCATAATTAACAAACTTGACCTAATAGATATATAGATAGGTCATAGCATATATAGATGATAAAGAATACCACCTGATGATGACAGAATTCACATTCTTTCAAATGCACAGAAAACATTTATCAAAAGTGATTATCAAAGAAAGCCTGGATGATTTTTAAAAGGATTTGAATTATTCAGGATATGTATACTGACTTCACTGAAATTAAGCTAGAAATTAATTAAATAACAATAACTAGATAGTCCATAACTGCCTGGAAATTAATTAAAACACTTGTAACTAATACAGAGGTTAAAGGAAAGAAATACAAAAGAAAATATACATTATATTTTCATTTAAATAATCAATGAAAGCAATCAAAACACCTGGAATTCAGCAAAATATACTCAAAGGGAAATTTGTCATACATATTGGGGAAAAAATAGATGCCAATGATGTATTCCCATATTTCAAGCACATAGAAAAAGTGGCATATCGATCTCCCCCCAAAAAAGAAAATATTAACAAAAGAGGTATAATTGATTAAAAAGTAAACATACAATAAAGTAAATCAACAAAGACAAAAGCTTAAGTGATGAAAAAATAAAATTTTAAAACAAAATAAATCTAGTTAATCTTATCACAGAAAATAGAGATAGAAAACACACATTATTATGTTATAAAGAAAAAATTACTACAGGTCTAAGATATTTAAGGTATAAGATTTAAATTTTTCAGAATCAGTTTATTGGAAAAAATAAAATTACTGAATAATTGCAACTTGAAATAAACCTGACAAAAAGTAAAATCTGAATAGTTTAGTTGCCATTAAAATATTTAATCTTTTATGAAATATATTTCCACAAAGAAAATCTCAGATATCAGTGTCTTCACCCATGACCTTTCCAAATCTTACACAGAAATTATTGAAGTGCTAAACAAATGAAAGCATTTGGTTACACATGTAACAGATTAGTTTTGTTGAAAATCTACTTATGATAAAATTGTCTTGGGGGTGGTGTATAAGACAAGTGAGAAGTGCAGGAAGCAGTGTTTGTTGACATCAACTCCATGGAGCCCCGAGGGTACATGTGCCCTGACCTGGGGAGGATGGCCTCGCTAGGTGGTCCTGGTGCCCTGGCCGGATGGCCTGATTTGGTGCTCAGTTCACAGATGCTGAGGTGTAATGATACGGTGGGGTCCAAGTGGGTGGATTAAATCTGGAACAAGGGTGATGGCATGGCAACCAATAGCCAGAGTTTTGCAAAACCCCTTCCTTACACAGACGTCCTGGCTCAATTAATCATATGTGATTTTGAATAAGTGTGTATAGGAAGTAAAATCAAAAGGGCTGTGATTTATTTTCAGTGAAAAAGCGGATTGGATTTCTCACCATCTGGGTTTTCTAGCTCTTGCTTCTATAGGACTAAGTGGGGTTCACAGACACTAGACCTTCCTGTAGCAAGCGAGAGATTTAATGGAGCAGTTCCTGTCAAGGTGATCTGTTTCTGATATCATTTTCCTTTCAGACCCTTTTTTGACTTCTGGCCTCAGAGAGGGTTGAATGTCCTGACAGATAAATGAAGCAATTTCAGCATTTTTTAGGCTTTTAGGCTTTTCTAGGCTTTTGATGGGTTCACTAAAGGAGATAAAAATGTCTTTCTGGCAGAATGCCACCATGAAAGGTGGGTTAGACAAAATCTTGCAGGAAGGGACATAGAATACAGAGAGGGAAAACCAAAGACAAACTATTTCCTTGCATTTCACCCAAGACCAGTCCTGCATGCTAGTAGTGATAATATGAACCCTAAAGCTGGTCACCTAAATATTGGATTGTATTACGCTGTGCCGGAATGCATTTCCTGTAGGACCCACCTACATGGATGGATCTAAGGAAAAACAAAAAGAAAAGCAGGGGATTAAACATTGTGGAAAAATCAAGTATTTTAGTGATGAAACACAATAGTCACTTATTCCTTTGTCCCCTCTTCCATCATGTCCAGGGATGCAAAACCTCTGAAATGTTATTTTGCCTGTATCAGTCTAGCTTTACAGTAAGAATGCCAATTATTTTTTTCTTACTTAAGTCACTAAAAGATAAACATGTTGATTTTCACTCATTCTGCTGAGTTTCTGATAGAAATTAAAATATTGCAGAAAATTAACTAAATCTTAGGGAGTTTACACAGAATGAAGGAACCCATTCGCTCACTTATTCAAAATTTTTAAATGTACTATAGCAGACAATATTCCAGACTATGGAGAGAAACCACCAAACAGAACGTGACTCTTTACACACCGGAGAGATGATAGTAGAGAGAGATTTGTTGGTTGGTCCGGGATGGGTTATACAAGAACAGTGGTGGCCCAAGGAAAGAGTCCCTTTTTCCTTGATGACAAAGTTAACAGAGAAAGTGAGGGCATAAAAAAAATGTGAGCTTTATTATCAAACAAATCTGTATTTGATCCCTTTCCCTGTAATTCTGGGTAAATTGTTTCCAGTCTGTACAAAAATAAAATGGTATGTCCATTAGGTAAAATTGTAATGACAGTTTAGAAAACATATATGAAATGTCTGACATGGAGTTAGCTCCCATAAAAAGGAGTCACTAGAATAGGGATAGAAATGGGGGATTTCTGTCCCCTAATTTCAGTATTTTGGCAGCTGGATATCAAGTGCATCAAACCTGTGTACCCTTCACCTTTTATACACTGCGATCCTTGAAGAAAATGTAAGATTGCTTATATTTATATCTTTTTAAATGTTATATGTATTTTATTTTATTTTTAATTTTTATTTTATATTGGAGTACAGTTGATTAACAATGTTGTGTGAGTTTCAGGTGTACAGCTTTTATGTAAAACATTTTGCCACTATCCCCAAATTGCTTGAGCTATCCCTATTGAAGAATCCAAAATGTAAACTTTAAAGTTAGCAAGATAGCTTCTCTAACATTTTCATTGTATCGATGATGATAGAAAAAAAATCCAGGTGTCGTGACTCTTATTGTCCTTGTGTGTGTTATGACCAACAGACACCTTTGCATCAGGTATGGGATAGAATTAGCTATGTGAATAGAGCATTGCTGCATTGGCCTTAGGAGATTATGATATAGGCCTAATCATTTTTATATTCTAACCAATTGTTTTAATTGACTAGTTAGTCCCATTTGTCTCATTATATATTTTGATTTAAATTCCTAACACAGTTGAAGTGGATTGTGGTTTCTGTTTCGTTTTTAAATGGTGAATGCCAAAATATTATTAATCCATAGACCAAATAAATTATATCACTTTGTGCTTACAGCTCTGGGGGCAAAACAATACAAGCTTGGCCTGGTTGTCAATCTCGGTCTTGCCGAGTGTTAGGAAGTTACACCTTGCTGATGAGAAAGTCTTTGACTAAAGGGAAGCAGCCTGCCTTTACCACCAAAGGCAGATGTGTTAGCTCATTACTGCTGCTGTGACAAACCACCACAGTGTGGGTTAACACAGCACGCATTTATTATCTTCCGGAGTCTCCAGTTCGGGGAGTTTGCAGGGCAGTGTTTGTTCCCTCTGGACACTCTGGGGGTCTGCGTCCTGCCTTTTCCTGCATGTCTTGGCCCGCGACCCCTCCTCTCTGCAGAGCAGCACCGCAGCATCTTCACACCCTCACCTCTGCTTCCACTGTCGCATCTTTTTAAACTCCAACTTTCTTGCCTCCTTCTTGCAAAGACCCTTGTGCTTACAACGTGGCTACCAGGACACTCCAAAATAATATATTCAACTTAGTCACACATGCCAAGCGTCTTACTGCCATGTGAAGTAACAATCCCGAATTCTGCGGGTGAGGGCATGGGCATCTTGTTGGGGCTGAGGATGCATGTTTCTGTCTACCGTGGCAGGAGAGCTGAATACTGGGCTGTGAAGTCGCCTTCCTGCCTTGGCTTCAGAGGGTAGTTCCATGGTTCACCTGGAGCAGTAGTGGGGTTTTAACAGCTATTACAGAGAAGTTTTCCAAAATTGACATGTTACTGAAACAAAGAAAATATGCTACTGAAGGGGCACACCCAACATTGTATTATTTCAACGTAATTTTAAAATATTACACTTTCATCCAATTCCGAGTAAACTTTACTTAGTACCATGAATTTTCCACCAGATTTTGAAAAACAAATGCAGATGCTTAAAATGTATTTCAGATTCCATTCTGATAATGATAGCATTTAAGAGAGAAAATGTTCTGTCCATAAATGTTTCTCCTTTGAAGTTTTGTAAATACCCTTCTTGTGAATATCTAATAATAAAATGAAAAGAACGTCAGATATTACCAGGCTAGAAATGGTATGTGTATAACCATGGATTAACAATGAACATATTTTGTTTGGAGAACTTTAGGAATTTCTGACTGAGCATGAAGGAAGAGGTCGGAAACGAGGCTGGACATTTAAATTGAAGTTAGAGGACCCACTGGTGTTTAGGTGTGAGGATCCAGGCCACAGTGGTAAAACTACATGAGACATTTAATTGGGGATCTGCATCTCTACCTCATATGGCTTTAAAAGAAGGTGGGTTAGAAAAGCAGCAGATGTCTGTGCTCAGAGGGGACCCCTGACGATATGAAGATGTGGGGCACAAGATTAGCCTGAGGGTAACTTGGTGCCTTAAGTGAGAGGATTTGAGATGGTTCTTCACAGAGACGTTTGCAGCAGCAAAGGGTCAGCCTCCACATTTATGTCCATCGTGTAACGTCATCTTCCGCCAGTGTTTCATCATTTTGGCGATTGGCCGTCACAGTTAGGATGAGGTAGGCTTCAGCGTTAGGATAATCCAGCTCATCAGCTAAGCCAGGATCAAGGACCTCATCCTTGACCTCACTCCATGCATTGAGTCCCTTAGACCATTAAAGCTTACTGCTACCTACATGTTTCGTCTTTAGCAGACCCCATTTTTGTCACTTTTTTATGCTGCTTTATTTTTGGACACTCTCATTTTTTTTAAATGTCTTGACATCTCACCCCTCACACCATTCATTTTTTCTCCTTCCTTCAGTTCTTCTCTTTTGCTGAAAATCTTTCAGTGGCCTTACACAGAGTAACAACGCGTCTTCTGCCGGTTCTCTCTCCACTATCCTTTCCAGTAACTTCAAACTAGTTGCAGATTCTTGAAAGCAGCTTGTTGTGATATACATCTGTACCTTTTCAAAATCCAGTGCCGAAAACACCCCTGACCCCTCATGATCCTGGCAAACTAAAGGCATCTCAAGACGTGTCTAGTAACCCCCTCTTCACGAAGCCTCTTGGATAAGGCCACAGCAAGCTCACGGCCTCCCCGGATTTAACCATTGTGCCCATTTAAGAGCTGCCGTGTGGCTTTGATCAGATTTGCTTACACGCCTATTCACCCTCCTTTGACTGTGAACCCTTTGGGGCAGTGGCTGTGTTAGCATCTCTACATCTTGAGCCTCCAGCTCACTCCTAGTGGACAGGAGCCACTAAAGCAGGAAGTTGATAACTGCTTCTGAAATTCCTAACAGAAATTAGTTGAATGTAAATCAGAGCACGATCACTGACAAGAGTTTGTAATAACTAAGATCTCAGACCCAGCCTTAAATGTTTTAATAAACCATTACTTGTCACGTATGATTTTTAGAAGCACCAGAAAGCTGTCCTTTCCTGGTAGTGTCTTTTAGTGGTCATTCTAGTGCCGGAGGTCATCCTCCTATTAGTAACTCCCTGGGTGCGAGCATCAAAGTCTCCTTTATGGTTATGATAATGCTTGTGTATTGAATTCTCCATGTTAATGTCTTCGACCTGTCTGTAAGCAGCTAGACCGCCATGAGTTGTCTAGTTTTCACAGGACTTTAGATTGAGGAAGACAAGAAGGGTCTGGAGTTACAGAAGGGGATCAAACGTAATCTGTAACAACCTAAGTGGGAAAAGAATTTGAAAAATAATAGATACATGTATATGTATAACTGAATCACTTTGCTGTGCACCTGAGACTAACACAACATTGTAAATCAACTGTACTCCAATATAAAATAAAAAGTTAAAAATGCATATCAACAGATGATAGAAATCATAAGCAAAACAATAAAAATAACCTAAAAGCAAAACAAAACAGAAAAATAAAAACAACTGACACCCGCTGAGCCATGACTAGGTGCCGTGGATTAACTCAGGATAAATGCTACCTCATTACATCTCAGCCTCACGCAGCAGGTCCTGTCACCGGACAGTCCTCAGCTCTAGCTGCGTGGCTGCTTCACAAGGTGCGCAGTCAGTCCCGCCTCCGAAACTGCCCATCAGCGGCCCTCTCAGTGACTGGTAACCATGGTGACGGCAGTATGCGAGGCCCGTCTAACCTTGAGGATGGTGTCATTCAACTCCGGAAAAAAAATCTGTGGATGCCCTGGGAGATCCCTTGATGACACACGTTGTCACAAATGCCCTGTGGGAGGCTACACGTTTTCCCTCAGTCCCCAGTAAGTAAGGACGGGACAAGGCCACATCCTACTCTGCAGGGCTGCATTCAACTTGCAAACCTGGGCTAGAGCAAAGGGATGGAAATGTACTAATCTAACACCTTTCCTGAAACACTAAGCACGGGAGATAGTTGCTATAGAAATGCACTGGCAGATGGATGAAATATCAATAATTCACATTAACTAAACTGAGGAAGAACGCGGGAATAAAAGCATTCAAGAAAGCAAAAGGATTTATGGAGTTTTAGTGCACACTTGCCAGCTGAGTATCACCAGTATCAAAATTTACAAGCCTAATTGAACAGTTTTGCAGACATTTCCCTAGGAAGAAGATACGTCTTAAACCCTCAAATATAATGTGATGTTCAAAAAGAGACATCATAAGTTGTCGTTGTTAGTAAAAAACCATCACTGTAAAATTCTGACTTTTCTTTATGGCTTGTTACGTTTTAAAGTAAAATTTTTCATTAGAATTTTAGTATTTCCGATTTATAATCATAAAGTTGAGGAAAATGTGTTCTAGAGAGGACATTTTAATGACATTATTTGGGGTTAGAATACTGAGATACACATTTCAATTTTTCCTTAAAAATTATTATATTTCTAAGAATACGGGGGACAAAAATTAGATATTTCATACCACTTGGCATGTTTGCTGGAGAAGTAGTTATTTCTCAAAATTTTAGACATTTCTAATTGTTTTGATAGTTTTCTGTCTGTAAATTGTGTTCCTGTGGGGGGGGAAAGGTACAGGGGGTGTTGTAAGAACACAGACAAATACAAACACGGGAAGGTGAAAGTGAAATACAAGGAGAAGGGTGACACAAAGCAGATACAAGGAAGGGCATAAAATTACCTGCATTCAGTATTATACCAATCCCAATAAGCTCACCTTGGGGATAAGGGTGTCAATAGGTACACGTCACGTTTCAATTAGCTTCCCAGCATCCTGCCTTCAGAGATAACATGCTGGACCAAAAGAAGATGGGCAGCCTGAGTCCTCATTGGAAGCAGCGTAGCCATCTTAACGGCTAATAGCTATACTGATTTGGAAACAATAGGATTTCTTTCTTATTACAGAGCAGTCTTGATTAGTTAAATAAATCATTATTATGTGCTCCATTTACCTACATAAATATTTGAGTTAATTTGACTTGTCTTCTTTTTAAAAGGATTTCGGAATATATGTTGCTTTAGATGTTTGGCTTTGGTGGTGTAGAGACCCTGCAAGCTAGAATCTTTTCATCCTAGTCAGTTAACTTAAACAGGTTAAATAGATATCTATGCAGGGAGATATCTGATTGTGCCTAAGTCTCCAAGATCAGATACTTTCTAGTTTCTGAGGTCGTCTAAAAATCCAAATAATTTCAACACTGCTTCCCTTGAATGATGTATTACTCACTTATATTACAACATCCTTACCTTATTTGTATAGACCTATTTCCTAAAAGAAAGACTTCATTAAGTTAAAATAATGATTCCTTGTGACAGTTCTTTACATCACTATCATTAAGTAGCATAGAAGGCTCTTTCAAAAGACCATGGAGCACCCTGTACCACACACACACACACACACACACACACACACACACACACACACACACACACACACACAAATATACTGAGGGCTGGTGGCAGTAATGTCTGGAGAGGGTGGAGAGGGTGAGCCATGCAGGGTGGGGAGGATGAGCTGGATGCAGGGGGATGGAAGATGCACGGCTGCCGGTCCAGGTGATGCAGGGGGACGGAAGATGCACGGCTGACGGTCCAGGTGATGAGCAGGAAGGTGCAGGATCCACGGTTTGAGCAACAGACTTTAGTTTAGAATAAATAGTTTGACGAAAATCAAGATGAACTATATTCTAAGAAAACAAAAGAGGAAACTTTAAGGAAAGAATCAAATATGCCACAGATGCGATGTCCTTTTACTCTATGTGAAGATGTCTGTGGTCAGTGCCATGACCGTGTGGAACTCTGAAACTGGAGCAAAGTCACCAGGCACACGTATCTATGGATGGGTAATGACGCGGGGGGAGGCTGTTGTTCAGTGTGAACTCTGACTCTTCTTGTGGTAGTGCAGGTGCATTTTCCAGAAAACATCTCAACATTTAGTAAACAACTGCAAAAGTTGAAAAATACTCCAGTACATGGCTTTGATGATGAATGTCTGTGAGGGTATGTAAGTGATAAAATTGGAAATATTGTGTAGGTAGGTTTTGATTGTCTTCTCCTTGCAGTACCATGGTGGCTTCTTTCCAGCCATAAGTATGATCAATGTTCTTAGTCAAACAAGAGCCCTGGATGGCAGTACGACCCACACACAGGCCCACTGTGTGATCCCTTACGGTTAGATCTGGACAGGATTTCTCCTCAGGACCCTGGATAAAAATAAGTGTTTGGATGAGCTCCTTTTAAAACATTTAACCATGCAAATGTTCTCACCATGGTTTCTCACTTACAATAGATATATACCAGTTTTGTCTTCACTTACGATTTTATCCTGTCTGCTTACCATTTTAACCAGACTACTATCAGAGAACTAGCTAACCCATTAAAATAAAACTTTCTTAATTTTGACACAACACGTAAAGTGCCTGGAGAACCTCATGTAATTCGATGCATCCCAGACTTCTTCCGGTAAAGAGCTGCTGGAAAAAGCAGCCTTTGTCTGTGGAAATATAAATGAAAACAACACAATTTACACATTTCTGTAAGAAATTGATATCTGTGTTGGCATTAAAATGCTAACATGGACCAAAATGTACTACGTCGATGATTAAAATTTAACAAACTCGTGGATTAAATTTGGTGTAAGTTATTACTATGTATTTGTAGTGACTATATTCTTCCGCAGCGTTCAAAATGCATTAGCTAACTAATGCTTTCATTTCTGTTGGTGCTTTTTGGAATTGTGATTATAGTGTTTCACGGGTATGCGCTTTTGAGTTGTTTTAATTTTCTACAGTTTTTCAGCACATGTGTTATGACTGTGTTTGTATCTGTGTTGAGCAAATTAATTCATTGTACACACAAAATATAGATTTTTGTACATTTAAAATTAGAAAAAATTCTCAAAATTTGAACCTCAAGTAGCCTGTTAAAACATAATTGAATTCACAAACATTTTAAATTTTAGGGCATTTGTAAAGCCAATTGCAGTTGCCCTCAGAGAGCAGATTATTGTGTCTGATAATTTTGTCCTCAACTCAGTTCAAGTAAGTTAAACAGTTAGGTGAAATATTTCTTTAATAGTTTGCAATGAGGCCAGGAATAAATACATACATATGTCATCAGCTGTCTGCTCGGTACATGTCACTGTGCCAGTGATGCAGTGATACCAGTACAATGACCCTTCTCAAGATCCCACAGGCTGATGGGAACCTATGAAATGAAATCTAGCCATGTGATGTCACCTCCCACCATCACACAGAGGTGAGCAGTGATAAGAAGCATAATTAAGTTTGGTGAGGCTTTAGTGAGGTGAGAACAAATTTTAATGATGGAATCAGAAAAGACTTTGTGAAGGAGGGATTTTGTTGTGTCTTAAGGATGGTTAGATTTGCATAAATAGGGATGGAAATTAGTGGAGGACGCATACCAATTTTGAGAAAGTATATAATCAAAGTAATTAATGTGGAACATTCTGGAGCTTGTATGGGTAGCAACAAACAATTGAGAATAAGAAAATTGGACATGGGGTGGTCAAAAGTAAGCATCTTTAGAATCAGTAGACACTAGTTACATAAAAATAGCAGCCCAAAATATTTAAGAATTAACATAAAGAATAAATATTAGGATTTTTTAAATGCATATATATATAAATCATTTTAACTCCTCAAATGTTGTGATATATATATATATATATATTATTGACTTCTGAGAGTTTGATGGATTTTATTAATGTATTCCAATGTATATTGTTAAATAACATTAAATGCATAATGTTCTCTTACAAAATACACCCAACTTAATATTTACCAATTATAAACTCAGTAATATTTTCATTTTTGATTACCTTGTGATTTTTTGCAATAAAAATCAGCACATATTTACTGATGAGCTTCCATGTGTCAGATCCTGGAATGAGCTCTTGGGTGAGGAGGAGAACAAGACCCCCCCAGTAGGTCCTAGGCACCAGCTGGAATTGCGCCTATCACTCCAGAAACCCCCCTTTCCCGTTTGTATACATATTAGAATAAAGTTTTGTTTTTCTTTTATTTTAGGCTAACATACCTGAAACTGGATAATAATTTTGAGGATGAAACCTTCTGTGACAAAGGTAATTGTCTGTTTCACTTATTATTGATAAGAAACTGATGCAGATGAAAAAAAAAGTTCCAGTAGGTTATTGGGGTCCATGTGTGCAGTGGTTAAATATCCCACAAGTGGCATTTCCCATACACCACATAAAATTGATGTGTTTTCTGATTCAGTCCTCAAATTGTGAGTCTAACACAATGTTGATTAAGTAATATCACTCAAAGATGCTATCGAATTAGCATTTCCATGGTCCAGGAAGACGGCAGTGTATTTGAGTCCATTTTGGGGCTCACGTGTATGTCTTGTATGTTTGGTGATCTTTGAAGCTTTGGAAAAAGAATATACCTCCAGACTTTTCATAAATCATGTCCAGCTGTCTTCACTGTTCTTGTCTGTTAACCTAGATGTGTGTGTGTGTGTGTGTGTGTGTGTGTGTGTGTGAACAGGCAAAGGTCAGTCTCTCCCGGAAAAGTCCCGGTAATTGCAGGAGTGAAAAGGTGAAGGGGTGGACATTGTGGAAGGATGCAAGAGTGTTTGCAAATTAGATCCGTGGGGTACCGATCATCCAGTGGATATTTAGCAAACAATTACACGGCTCAATCCTGCCCGTCTCAAGGCGTAAGGACGTGCATCTTGGTCAGGCCCTTTGCCCCAGTGTAGACTTGGGATTCCCCAGAGGCCCACTTTCGGCTCTTGTTAGTAGGCTGATCTCTCTGCTGGGGTGTCAGACTCAGAGAAACAATCACACTCCACATTTGACGGTCTCTGCTTCAGTCTGATGCATGGATGGTTTCATGTCTGTCCTGTTTCCACATACTATTGAAATACTTCATCCTTTATGAAACATTTGCTGACCACACGACCCTCATTCATACAGACCTAACCGCTCTTCTCTTTCCTGCCTCTCAGGATTCTAAATGTTATCATCCTGCTACATTTTGTAGACTTTATGCAGTTAATGATTCTCCCTTCTATTGGGTTGTGCACCTGGAAAATTCAGGAATTTTGCTTTAGTAACCTCTGTAGCTCTGTACCTGGGACAGAATAGATTAATGGATAAATACGTGGTTTATGGAGGTATAAAATATTCCGGTCACAAAATACTTTTGCTTTCAACACTCTTTCAGAAGTCTTGTGTCCCCATATATCCACGTGTGCCTGATGACACGCCCATTGTTGCTAGTATGTTAGTCCATGAGGGCAGAGTTTCCTTTTCTTGAGGCCAGAAGCTATATCTTATACAATGCCACACATACTTCATAATGATTAACATAAAGCTTTTCACATTGTAGCTGCAAAGTAAATATTTGTTGATTATTTGGCCCCCAAATCTATAAGAAGTGTTAGTATTAAATGGAAGAAGTGTACTCCCCATCTCTCTACTTTCACTAATTGGAAGAGGAGATTCCCAAACTAATACCAGTCCGGTCCTGGTAAAGCTTGGTGATAAAGCTGCCAGAGAATTTGAAGCACAGTAGGTCCCAATTCTTGAGAATTTACCTTGCAGGACACCCCATTCAGAATCATATATAAGAACCTTTCTCCTTTTTTAATAGTAAAGTTCTATAATTTCTACACTAAATTCTCCTTGAAATAGTGTGTGTGTTTAAATGAACGTTTGTGTATGGCAGTGATTTTCTGGCCTAGGTCATTAACTCAGGTGATGACATATCTTCTCATTGGATGTGAAACCATGACTACAGACACTTGTAAGTGTAGAATTTCTCCTTTCCTGGGATATGCACTTGACAGTTGCTTTGAATCCAGAAATCAAACTTTGCTTTAGACATTGTATTTTCAGGTCTGTTGAGTTATTTCTCATCCTTTACTGCTTCCATCTTGGTATGTTATCATTTTAAATTTGCTTGCATTTTTAATTCCTGTCAGTAAACTTCAGGGAAAGAAGACTGAATATTACTTGTGTGTTCCTATTTTGGGAAGAAAGACTACACAAAAATATTCAAGTATTCGTTCATTCAGTAAATATCCGTGCTTATTGGCAACATGCTGCAAATAGCCAAGAAAACATGGATCCTGACCCCAGGTGCTCAACACCTGCCCGGGATTCAGACAATTAAAAATTTCTTTCAAGACTTTGGGTCAGGAGTTAGATTGAGCAAATGCTAGAACGACTCCTGTCTGAATCCGCCTTCCTTCCCCTTAGAAGACACACACACACACACACACACACACAAATATATAAATACACTCAAAAGCAAGATTGTTGTCCACAACAGTAAAGAAACCAAGAGCAACACGCTGTGTAACTCACTAGGGAATTGGAAATACAGAGAGACCTTAGGGTGTGTGGAGCTTTGATGCTTATTTACTGGAGTGATTTTGCATCCAGGGGCCATGTGGAGAGGAGCTTGAAGTGGGCTTCAGGTGGGAAGCAGGAGACCACGGTGGACCTAATGACCTCTGTCTACCCTGTCAGAGCCATCGCCTGATTGAGCCAAGGCTGTGAGTAGAAATATCAACACAATCATCCGCAGAGAAACTAGAATTTTGAGACAGTGTTGCAAGTATGTCCAAAGGCAAACTAGCCGTGCCACACCAAGTCAGCCTTGGTTTCATACACGTGGTTTCTGTGCTTGACCATCCAGGTTGCATAGAGAACGAAGCTCCTCGTTCCCAAAGAGAAAGGGATGGACCTCTCACGAGATCCCTAGTGATTATTCCAATGCCAGTCATTATTGCTGGAGAGCTTTTCTTTTTTCACAGTAAGTCTTCTTTCTGCTTGGAACAGAGAGATGTCTTCCTAAGAGAGTCAGTCTCTTGGACGATGATTGACGGCCTTAGTTATCCTTTTTCCTCAAACAGGAGGAGGACACAGTCTGGATGGGGCAGGGCAGGTGTTGCCTGAGATGACAGTTTCCCTCATGCAGTTCCTTGTTCCTGTGCCAGGGCTGAGGCAGGAGCGTTATAAAGGGGTGGATCTCTCACAGACAGTCTCTGAGTCACTACTTCTAAGTTAGGAAGATTGGAGCTCCTAACAACAGCTTACCTTAATTTCCTCAAACTCCTTACCCTGAGTTCTTTGCGAATTTGTATTGAAGTTATGTTATTTTTTTATGATTTTAAAGCAAAGCTATATTTATGATATTTATCCATTGTGAAGTGTGTACATCCCTATCAGAGAGAGAAGACTTTATTATTAAGACATTAGCTGAGGCTCACTCTTGAATATCATGAACAGAGCAGGCATTTAATAAATCACCTTTGTGACTGAAGGTAACGTACAGTGAGAAAAAGTCAAAGTTCAACAGAGCATGGGCTTTGTCTATTTTTGCACTGGTGAGTCTCTCATACCTAGAACTATGCCTGGCACAGAGTAAGCACTTGATAAACACTGCGGAAAGAAGGAAGGAAGGAGGAGAAAAATAAGGAAGTGGGGGGATTGGCTGGAACTGAGCCTCTGAACCTCCCACGTGTTCATCGTGAGTTTCCTGTGAGGTTTGTTTCATGGTCTGTTTCTTCATGGACACTTGGTGCTGTTGCTTGCCCCCATCTGTGTGGAGCACGTGTGAGAGGGTCACGTACAGACTTCACGAGGGGCGGCTTGGAGATAATGGCTTGTGGCCGCAGTAATGAGAGGTAATGTGCAGTGCTCCCCATGTGGAGTCTGGTGACAGGAATTAAATTACCGCGTGTCAGTCTCTCCGGGAGCAGGAAGGTTAACTTGGCCTGAACTGCATCCCACCCCTGCATCCACTTAATAATGACCCTGCTGCAGGATGGTTAGGAGATAAATTAACTGAATTGTGATAGAAAGAGAGCTTGTGATGATGCCAGAAAGTGAGACGAGCCATAGGATATTAATACTCCAAGAAATCCATCTTGACTCTAAGCAGAAAATAATTTTGAATTAAACTTTGTAGGAATGATCTTCATAAAAAGTGTTTGGGGGATAAAACTGATCTTCTCTCCTGTTTCCTCAATGCTTAATGGCGGTTGCACAGGCTTAGATTCTTTACATAGCGAACATATCGGCTGTTCCCAAATAATTAGTGCTTATATTCTTGGGAAGAATAAAGTTCAGGAAAATGGTAACAGTGCTAGACAATTTTTTCCCTTATATTGGCTTGGATTTCTCCTATAAAATACTTAATATCTATCTGTTAAATTTACTGGTGACGTTTTAAGAAACAATGTTGCTTTTTCAGTCATGGCTAGGTCAGAAGGAGACCATTTTCCAGAACATAGATAAAACTCATAAAAACGTGCCACGGTTGTCAGGTTTTTTTACTGACAAACTGTGCAGCAGTTTGATTGAATTTCTTACCCTTTTACGTGATTAGATTCTAAAATTCGGTGGGAGACTTCAAGCCTCCTTCCTGAACAACAGTCGCTAAGGTAACCTGCCGGCGAGGATGTGGGGAAGGGGATCACATGCCCACAGGGGCGGCTGGTGACGCAGAAAAGGGGGGTGTCCGAATGGAAAAGTGATAATGCCACAGTCCCAGATCGAAAATCGATTAAGGGCTTTATTCATTCTTCACATATTAACAAAATGTCTTCTGGGCACCAGACACCATGCTAGTTATCAAAAATGAAAATAAAAATAGGAGACACTTGACCTTTGAGGTGCCCACACTCCTGTAAGAAATGAAGTATGGAAACAAAACAAAGAACCGATAGTAATTTGTAGCAGTGCTGGAAATACCAACACAGGGGTCAGATGGGTAACTTGGTGAAGACGGGGGAGAAGACATTCACCTTTGCTGGGGAGAGGAATCTGAGCAACATTTCAGTAGTGACGAAAAAATTACCAGGACGACGTGGAAGGACATTCCAGATGGAGAGACAAGACCATGCAAAGCGGTGAGCGGTGAGAGTGTGGTGCTGGGGAAACACAGGTGTCCCGGATCAGACTGAGCGAGGAGGAATCCAGGACGCTGACGCCAGGCTAAGGAGCTTAGAACTGTCATCGAAAGAAACAAGAGCCGAGGAAGGAGGTCTAAAATGGGTCATGGCGTGATCTGCTTTGTGTTCCAGATCACTTTTCCCACAAGGAGGACAGTGCGTTGGAGATGAGGAGGGTGAATACACAGAGGACAGTTAGAACCTGAGGTAGAGCCAGAAGGTCTTAGGGCAGAGTATTTAAGAAATGACCTCAGCGCTATTTCAGGTTCAGACTCACAGGCTGGCAGTTCCATAGTGAACCCTCCAGCGACCACCTGCTAGTCAAGAGATAATAATTTCTCCTGATTAAGATTTTTTTCAAATATCCTGATCAAATAGTAAAACAAAAGTAATATAACAAATTAAAGATGAGGTTTAGCAGATCATCCACATTTTGTTCAACCTGACCCCAGAAATGTCGTCTGTAATGTTTCCCTTTGAAGAGGTGTGTTCTGTGCCCAGCCTCAGTCTGGACTGTGCCGTTAGGGTGCCCTGGTTGCTGGTAGCTTCAGTGTCCCATCGTGAAAGGAAGTGTAGAAGCATAACATTTTATGATGTTTATTACAATATCCAGTCTATATTATAGTCATTAAATTATAAAACCCATTTCCAAAGTTACATGGTTTGAATGCTATCAAGAGGAAAGTTGAAAAGGGTTTGCATAGGAACTTCAGGGAAGCTCGCTTTCTCTCCAGATCAAGACTCAGAACTTGAACTTGCTTCCATACACCTCTAAAAGAATGTTGTGGTCTCTGGATCAAAACTTCATACGATGGAGATTACTCGTAATGACTCTGCGCACTGACTTTACAATAAGACTTGACACCAGCAGACCTCTGGCAGGTGTTGATTCTGTGTGGCGAGGTCATGAGCATTCATAGACTGATGGATCTTAGGATGATCAGGGTCGTTTGTCACACTGTCCCCTTCACCTCCAGAAGACTGTCTGTTAAAATAGATGTTCTAGCACTCGGACTATTCTAGTTAGAGAAACATAAAGAATCAATAATGTATTTTGTTATGTAAGTGTAACAGAGTCCTGACAATGAGTTTCTGTTCTTGTTTTGTGTGTGTGTGTGTTTTAGTCAAATGCAGGTATGTCGATGGCCTTTCCCATGTGAAGCTTTCCCAGCTCTCCCCAGCAAAACCTTCCTTATGTGGGAGAACCCGGCAAAGACCTTGAGCATGTAGTTTACCTGGTTTTGTTGTAGCTCTCTTTTCTTGGTCTGTTTCCTCTAACTTACTGTGAGCCTTCACGTGGGAGCACATGGTGCCTTTTTCTCTGCCTGCAGCCCCTGGCGTTGAGATCTTCCCACAGGATGTATCAAAAAGCACTTTGCTGACTGATGTTATGAATAGAATGTATCCATACCTTCAAAAATCCTTGGGCATTAAATTACCTAATTATTAGGAAACAAATAATCTGAAAGATTTATTAATTCTCCAAATGACAAAATACATTATTAGACTGACTGAGCTGTAAATTACGATGCTAAGGTCTTCTGGACAATGAAATATTAAATGAAATGAAATCAGTCTCATTAACTATAATTTCTAAGATAATGGACTATAACATATGAATCATTATTCCAGAAAGAGACCTAGATATTGTTTCCTAAAAAAAGCAGTAATAGCCTTTATAAGCTAAAGACCAAACCAAACAAGAAACTCTCATCTTACTGTTACAGGATCCCATGGTGCAGCCTCAGCACCACTAATTACAGCCCTTGTATCATAACACAGGCAGGCTTAGTGGAGCTTGAGCAAACCAGAGATGGACATTTAACCTAAATCAAAAGATAAAATACTTTCTGCTAGTGTTGATTATTAAAAGTTAAAATTATTGGAAAAAAATAATGGCTGGAAATTGATATGATCAAATTATATAACATTATAAAGGGAGTAAATTGAGCTTCATTTTTTTTTTAAACAAAAACTCAGGGATACTGGAGAATCCCTGAAACTTGAAAGAAGTAGTTTTTAATATAAATTGAAAAAGATTTACAAATTAGAGTAAGAAAAAGAGGCATGGAGCCAACAAAAGTCCAATGGAGGACAGAGCAACAAACAGGTAGTTTCAAGATGTTTTTAGATTCTTCCCTAGACTCTGAGTAGTTGTCAAATGAAGATACATTCATTTAATGATACACTTCTAACTTTTTCGGAAGAGAGTTTCACCCACCTTGGTCCCATAAAGTCCTTTGGTGCCACTGTATGAGGTAGCCCTGGCTTTATCAATATAGCTTGTCTTATAGATTATGTAGTAGAGCCCTGGGAATAAAACAGCTGATAAGTCATAGTTCTTATGAACTCTAGGTGGTTGGTAAGTCGTGGTTCGTGTGAACTGTGGGTGGATAGTAAGTCATGGTTCTTGTGAACTCTGGGCGGTTGGTAAGTCGTGGTTCGTGTGAACTGTGGGTGGATAGTAAGTCATGGTTCTTGTGAACTCTGGGCGGTTGGAAAGTCGTGGTTCGTGTGAACTGTGGGTGGATAGTAAGTCATGGTTCTTGTGAACTCTGGGCGGTTGGTAAGTCGTGGTTCGTGTGAACTGTGGGTGGATAGTAAGTCATGGTTCTTGTGAACTCTGGGCGGTTGGTAAGTCGTGGTTCGTGTGAACTGTGGGTGGATAGTAAGTCATGGTTCTTGTGAACTCTGGGCGGTTGGAAAGTCATGGTTCGTGTGAACTGTGGGTGGATAGTAAGTCATGGTTCTTGTGAACTCTGGGTGGTTGGAAAGTCGTGGTTCGTGTGAGCTGTGGGTGGATAGTAAGTCATGGTTCCTGTGAACTCTGGGCGGTTGGTAAGTCGTGGTTCGTGTGAACTGTGGGTGGATAGTAAGTCATGGTTCCTGTGAACTCTGGGCGGTTGGTAAGTCGTGGTTCGTGTGAGCTGTGGGTGGATAGTAAGTCATGGTTCTTGTGAACTCTGGGCGGTTGGTAAGTCGTGGTTCGTGTGAACTTTGGGTGGATAGTAAGTCATGGTTCTTGTGAACTCTGGGCGGTTGGAAAGTCGTGGTTCGTGTGAACTGTGGGTGGATAGTAAGTCATGGTTCTTGTGAACTCTGGGCGGTTGGAAAGTCGTGGTTCGTGTGAACTGTGGGTGGATAGTAAGTCATGGGTCTTGTGAACTCTGGGCAGTTGGAAAGTCGTGGTTCGTGTGAACTGTGGGTGGATAGTAAGTCATGGTTCTTGTGAACTCTGGGCGGTTGGAAAGTCGTGGTTCATGTGAACTGTGGGTGGACCAGAGGTGGATAGTGATGCTCTCTGTCAAGCTCCGTGCAGAGGAAGATGCCAGTTTCAATTCTGGAGTGTGTGCATCTACAAACACAGTTTCATCATGCTCACCTTGCCATTCAGTGTAGTTTCTCACCTTCTGTAAAGTAATGAAGGCTGACAAGCCACGGGCATCACAGGACTGACAGTGCACAGCCGGTGCTCGTTTCAGAGAGGGTTCTCTTCTCTGGTTTAACGATGGGGCACAAGGTGACTACTCTCTAATTTGCCTGAAAGACATGTTCATTCGCTCCCACAGCACCTTGTGCCTCATAATAGCCGAGCTAGAAAAGCATTTCTGTTGTTAAAAAAGCTGCTGAAACACAGGAAAATAAAAGGAAACATATTCAACTCTTTTAGAAAAATAAATCCCAATACTAATAAGCCAACAGAATACCATTGCTGAAGGTCACCTAGAGAAGGAGAAATGAACAGGGATAAAGTAGTCCAATCAACAGAAACAGAGAGATAGCAGAAATGTACCATTCAAGAGTAATCTAAAATGATCAAGCTGGTATAAATAAAAAAGAGAAGGAAGTTGGAAGCTGGATTTGACAGCATGTTTTTTAGAGGTGGTTGAATAACCTAAATAAGAGTGATATAGGGGTGCCAACAACAGAGTTAAGTTTCTTAATTGAAGCAGAAGTTTTTTCTGGACTGAAAAACTACTATCCTCAAAACTCCGTCCCTTCTGTGCATTTTTGCACACCCGGGATGTGATGCCTGAGATATGCCTGGACAGCAGCTATTTTCATTTGTATATTTAAGCTGAGGTCCCGCTAAAGCAAGACCCTAAATTGCTACCCTACTCTTTTAAAGAAGGCGGTGCTGCCCTGCAAAAACTTAATACACGTGGGTATAGTCAAGAATGAGTCAGATACGAATTCTCTATTTGAGTTGTGTTGTTTGGCACATTGATGTGAAGGAAATAGTGACCTGTGACCCTGGGGGACGCGAGCCCCCAGAGAAGCTCACGGGGTGTCTGTATCTCCTCTGCTCCCACGGTGCTCGGGTCCTTTGTGTACAGCATCTATCACATGGTTATAGTCATTGTGTTCGTCCTTTTTAACAAAACACATAAAAACATTAACAAATGAAAAAGCACATTATATAAAGAAAAATTGTTACATTAATTAATTTATATTCTTTTCTCTCTCGCTAGATTGTGAGAACTGTGTTTCGTTTATCTTTTTTTCAGCACCTGGCATAGCTATTGGCTTACACTTGGCACTTGATAAATTATTATTGAATAAAGTGTGGGAACATCTTGGATTTAGGTTGATTTTCAAACCTGTGTAGGGCCTTATAAATCGCTACTCTTAGGAATTATCAGCAAATGACTAAGGTAGGGTCTAAAACGTTTTAGAGATGACAACAATTTGAGTATTTTGTCCCTTCAAAATAGTGTTTGTAGTATTGTAGACTGATGCTTGAATTTAAGATGTTTCCAAGTTTGAGGGTAATAAGGAAAATCAGGGAAGTGAGGAGGAGAATTTAGAGGAAGAAGAAATAGAAAATTAAGATCAGATGAAAACTGTGAATTCATCGTGATCTGCCATAATTATGGTTAAGACTAAAGGTCACACATACATTAATATATTCATTCACTGATCCATTCATTAATTCAATAAGTGTCATGTCAAGCATTGGGTGTATGTTCCGGGCATGGGAACAATGGGAAACAAGAAAGACAGAGCCTGTCTTAAGGCTTAGGGGTGGGAGGGGGTCAGGGAAAGCCCAGGGAAGGGGCTCCAAACCTTGCATTTGATGATTGTAAGAGGGTGTCCAAGGCAGAGAACAAGAAAAAAATTAAAATATGCTAATGTGCAGAGGTAAGAGATACCATGTACTTTCAAAAAATTGAAGGGTGTTTACATGCTCTTTTGCATAGACTATAAATTCTTATCTGGAAACAAAAATCCCCTTCAGAAATTTGTGGATATATATCAAACTGCATGTCAGTTGAATTCTCCCACTTTTAGTAAGGTTTTCTTTCTTTCCTTCTTTTTTCCCTCTTTTTTTCTTTCCCTCCTCCCTCCCTTCCTTCCTTCCTTCTCAAACAGTACCTGACTTTTGTGACATCTCAAGCAATGAAGGTTAGCAGAATGCTATGTGGTTTGTGTGACCTGTTTTATTATATACATATTCTTAAACTTAAAAGACATATTTCTCATCTTGATTCCTCTCTTATATCTACCAAATAGTGTAATCTTTCTCTAAAGCATGTGGCCAGAGGGCATAGTTGAGCTCAGCATAGTAGGACAAAAGCTAGCATGACAGTCTCTGCCCGAGCTGGAGAGATGGGTGGGGATGAACAAAATTAAACTGTGTTGTCAGGGCTCCCAGGAGTATTACAGCTATTCCGCCTGGTTCTGTAAGAGACCACAGTTCAAAGTAAGCATGAGTGACCTACAGATTTATCTGACGGTTTGTTTCTAAACGTGGGATAGAATGAATGACTCGGTGCTGTTGTATTAATCAAGGCTTTTTTCATCCAACCAATAGCCTTGCTTCCTTATACTTTTCTTTTGAACCTCTGCCTTTTTGCCATATAGTAAACAACTAAAAAAATCAGAAGTGTGGGGCAAATATGGATCACAATGATCATTTACTATGTCAACTTAATTTATTTTTGCAGAAAAGATCATTTCATGCTGGTTAAAAAAAATCAGTTACTCCACTCAGTACTTAATTTCATAGGCTCGCATAAATAAGGTATTCCTTCTAAGTTACTAAGTGTCACACCCCGTTCCTAAAATAATTTCCAGAAGCATAAAGGGGCTGTCATGGAAGAATTTAATTTTGAAAGGAGTCCAGCTCCCTCAACACGGTTCCCAGTGGAAGCAGTTGTGCATGATGTACATTGACTTCCAAAATGGTCCTACCTCTGAAGATTTGTAGTTGGTTCCATAATATGCATTCTAATGATCATCCTTCCAGGAGCATCCCCTAGAAGAATGGGTATAAAACAGGCAGCCCAATAACTCCCTGAAATTTTATGCCAACTTTTATGATTGTGACATGCACAATTTTCAACAAAGAATGTCTCTGTTTTCATCAGATTCCTTCAAGGGTCCATGACCCCTCAAATGGTTAACACTCTTCTGGGGAATTAATAGTTATTTCAAAATCAAATGGAAACTTGAAGGTGTTTATTTTCAGATACCAATCTCATCCATCGCAGATAAGCAGCAAGCGTGACATTAGAAGGTCACCGCCTGCTGTAGTTAGCAAGGCCTCTTTGGAGGAAATTGTCTGTATATCATCCTTAACTTCTACCCATGGTGGAGAAAGATATTAAAGTGCCAAGCTTGCTTCATTTCTCTTCAAACGTCAGTATTTTATCGGAAAGCCTTAGACCAGAACTGATGATACCAGTGACATAACATGATTTCTTCGGTTAATACTCCTTAGGAATAGACTGCTTCCTGGTGTGATCTGCACACTTGTGCTAGGATTTGAAGGCTACATCTGCAATAGGAGGTCATAACACATGTGCTTCCACAAGCCTTGAGCATGCAAGAGGACACTTGGGAAGTCCCCTTTGCAATTAAATGGTTTTTTTTGGCCAAAATTAGGTGACATAGAACTCCTCAAATGCCTATATTATTACTGAGGCACTAAGACTTAAAGAGAAGCCTTCCTACCGAGTTCCATCTGTTGGAAATAGAAAGAAGGGCTCCTAGAAACTTGTTGCATTGATTCTGCCATATTAACAGCAACGTTAAAAACATATATCAAGTGGTTACTGAAAATACATGCTCTTCATGTCTTTTTATTTCAGATGTTGCCTTATTAGGGACAAATAAGGTAATATACAAAAATTCTTAACATATAGAACTGTGTCTCCAACGTGAATTATTGTCCTTGAAGAAAGTGGTTTGATTGGTGATTCCTGTTAAGAGTTAAATTGTGTCCCCCAAAAGACTGGTTGAAGTCTTAACTCTCAGAATTACGGGGGAGGCATTGAATGCACACCTCAGATGGTGACCTTATTTGGAAATAGGGTCATTGTAGAGGTAATTAGTTAAGATGGGGTCATATTGGAGTAGGGTGGGCCCTTGATCCAATGTGGCCATTGTCCCTCTAAGAAGGGGAGGGACACAGGCACAGACACCAGGGAGAAAGCCGTAGCAGCCGAGGCAGAGGTTGAATGGCTGCAGGAGCAGCCCAGGAACATGGGGAGTTGTCCCAACCACCCGAAGCCGGAAGAAGCAGAGAAGGATGGTCCTCGCAGGTTTCAGAGGGGCTATGACGGCCCACACGCTGACTTCTAACTTCTGGCCTCCACGGCTGTGCAGCGCACTCCGTTTCTGTCGTTGTTAAGGGCACCCAGGCTGTGGCACTTCGCTGCAGCAGCCACAGGAAACAAATGCCACTCTTCAGAACTTCCAGCCCAAATATCCTATGACTCTTTAAGAGCAGACACTTGTTACTCTTGTGAGTCGTATTTCAGAGCAGTGGAAACCCAACATGCGTCCACCCTGTTTTCTTGGTCAGGTTACAGTGGTCATCATTTACCCTACAACAGCACTATTCCAAATGGACAAAACAGTCTTGTGACTCATGCTTCTGTACTGAGAAAAATATGCATGGCGGCAGTTCCATGGAACTCAGTAAGTAAAGAGAACAAGGGAGCCAAAAATTCAGAGGTGAAATATCAGCTTCAACTTGAACATGGAAACGTGAACAAGAAATCAGTTGTATTCTTTATCATAGTAATTCTGACTTTTAAAATGGTCTTGAGTTTCTAATTGCAAATATTTGCAGGAAACTTAAAATGTAGCATAAAAATATTGGAGTCATAAAATCTGCAAAGGTGCATCATAAATATTGCAGAAAGTGTTAAGAAACTAAAAATCCGATCTATATCTAATACAATTCTCTGAGGTCTTTAAAGGATTTCAATTATGTTCTAAGAGTTTCATGAATTGAAACTCTTGAAACTTGGAATTTTCAGGGTATAAAACACTCTGTACTCCTCTTTAACCTACCTCTGAAAAGAAGACCAAAAGGACATCAGAAACAAAGTAGTTTTAGAATAAGTGCTTCTTATTGTCACTGGCTGTAGTGGAGGAGAAATAATCGGGCCGTAATAAATCATCCATCTGTGTCAGGCTCACCACTGAAGGGGTCATGGACTTATAAGTCTCCTTTTCTTTCTCTTTTCTAATTTGAGCAGTTAAAGATCAAGGGGATTATCACGAGTAAAACCGACTCTCCTACTACAAATATATTATTGATTTAGAGTTTCCTGCAAAGTTTCATGGGTCAAGAGTGACTGAGGCTAAGGTGCCTTTGCTGGTTTGGGTGCCCACCTGTGACAATTAGATGTGTGAAAGGGCCTCAGCAGAGAGCTCTGGGGCTGCGGGTGAAATACAGCGTCAGGGTGAAAAAACCATCTTTCATTTAATAAATGCTTCTGGAAGGCTTGTTGCTGGCCACCGTGTTTATAGACATAGCTCAGATTCTTCCATTTTCTTCTGGTTCTGCTTCTATGAAGCTTCCTTAATCAGCTGGAATTGGATGTGACTCTGATGCCATAAATCTCATAAAGGGGTCAGTTAAACAAGCCCCATTTCAGGGGCATCGACAGTGTGCTTTCTAGAGATTTTAATGAGAGGCACCACTAGAGGTTTCATATGCTTTCCAAACTGGGGGTATGGAAACATTCATGAGGGGAGCAAACTGGGACTCGATGGTTAGATTTTATAAAGAACGTGAAATATTAAAAATAAGATATTTTAATTCTCCTTAACTTCCTCACTGTACACTCTAAATGGGACCTCGTTTTATTTTCTTTAATTTTTTATTTTATTTTTATTATTTTTTGGCCTCGCCAAGCGGCTTGTGGGATCTTAGTTCCTCGACCAGGGATGGAACCCGGCCCCGGTGGTGAAAGCGCAGAGCTCTAACTAGTGGACCGCCAGGGAAGTCCCGGAGTCTTGTTTTAATCCCTTTTTCTCTGGGCAGTTATTCACATTGTTTCTTACACTTCTGAGTTCCTCCGGGTATTTTGAAGAACTGACGCCAGCATCCTCGGTTAAAGAGACTCTGACATGAGAGTATCACTGGTGTTCCTAACAGCTGCAGGCACATTTGAGCCTAATTTCTCTGCTTTTTTGTTTTCAGTAGTGGAACAATACTTAGGAAGCTGCAGAATGTGGGTTTTTTTTTTTCTTTTACCAGAAGCAATGGTTTTATAAAATGTCTCAATTCAGTCTCTTTACGCCATCTCTCTAACTGTTGCAATGAATACGGATCCTTCCAGGAGTGAAATGGCTCCGCAGAAACTTCTTCCTGCGTCTTCTTGTGTGAAGACAGCTTCTCTGCAGGCTGGAACATGAGTGAACGTGAGTGTATGGGGGCTGTGACCTCAGATGGAAAGGAACCTTTTCCAGAGAAGGGATCCTCTTTATTCCGCTGCACAAAGTGGGGATAATGCTTTCTCATCAGGGTAGTAGAAAGGACATGTTTATATATATACATATATACGTACTTTATAGCATGGAATGTTAACATTCACTTCAGTTAAAAACTTGATATCTAATAGTAAACACCACTGGTAGGGTATATTTGAAAGTTGTTAACAGAGTAGATTCCAGGAGTTCTCACCACAAGGAAAAATACATTTTTTCTTTTTTTTTTTTTTTTTGGTATATATTTGAGATAATGGATGTTAACTAACATATGTGGTAAACATTTCACAATATATGGAAGTTATTATGCTGTATAACTTTAACTTATACAGTGCTATGTGTCAATTATATCTCAATAAAACTGGAAAAAAATACCTTTATAATTAATACTAACATATACAATACTACTATTATTAGTATTAATTTACAGTGACAACAAATGTCTATCAAATGAATTTAAATGTAATATGGATTTATTACCATTAATAAACATTGTGAATATAAAATAAATTTTATAAGGGCTTAATTTATTTTCTTGTCGCATCATATGCTAAAAAACCTAAATCTTGATCCATATTTAAAAGATTTTTTCTGCAATATAAAGAAGGTATTTACTTTACTAATTCACCATTGAAATAAATCAGAAAATTCTCATGCCTTTCAGTTTATATTACAGTCATGTATGCTATTTTATGCACAAACCTGAGAAGTTTAAAAGAATTTTTGTGCAAATACAGCTTAGATTTGCTTAGAATTGCAAATGGAAATGATTGCCAATCTCTATCAGAAACAAACTGTTTCTTCTTGATCACAAACTTTAATTATAGTTCTGGATTTAAATCTGTTTGGAAAATTTATGCATAGTGGTTTTATGAAGATACTGATTGTTCAGACCCTGGTGATTTTATTGTTATATCCCATAATAGCAGACATTTTGCAAGATTTCACTTTTTTTAAGAGTTAGAATTTTAATTCACTCAAAAAAGATTATTGATTCATTTATCCCGTTTTTACATCACAATTACTACTATCTTTTTTAAGTTGACAACTAGCATTGTGTAAGTTTAAGATGTAAAACTTGTTGACTTGATACATTTATATATTGCAATATGATTAAAACCATAGCATTAGTTAACACCTCTATCATGTCATTTTTTGGGATGAGAATATTTAAGATCTAGTCTCTTAGAGACTTTGAAGTCTGTTGGCTATAATCACTATGTTGTGCATTATCTCCAGAACTTATTCATCTTCTAGTTGCAAATTTGTGCCCTGTAACATCTTTCCAATTCCCTTACCTCCCAGCCCCTGGTAATCAACATTCTCTTCTCTGTTTTTATGATTTTCAGCTTTGTTAGATTTTACATATAAGTGATATCATACAGCATTTTTCTTTGTCTAATTTATCTCACTTTGCACAATGCCAAGGTCCATCCATGTTATCACAAATGGCAGGATTTCCTTCTTTTTCATGGCTGAATGATATATGTCTGTATAGATAGATAGATACATCCATACATAATCTCACACCTTCTTTATCGATTCATCGTTTGACAATACTCAGATTATTTCTATATCTTGGCTATTGTGAATAATGCCACCATAAACATGGAAGCGCAGTTACCTCTTTGAGATCCTCTTTTCATTTCCTTTGGATATATTCCCAGGAGTGGAATTGCTGGATCATATGGTACTTCTTTTTTTTTTAAAGCTAGTGAATTTTATTGATTGATTGATTGATTGATTGATTGATTGATTGATTTAGCAGACTCTTCATTGTGGCATGCATGTGGGATCTAGTTCCCCAGCCAGGGCTCGAACCCGGTCCCCCTGCATTGGGAGTGTGAGTCTTACCCACTGGGCCACCAGGGAAGTTCCTGGTACTTCTATTTTTAATGCTTAGAGGACCCTCCATTACTGCTTCCCACAGTAGCTGCACCAATTTACATTACCACCAGTAGTGTGCAAGGGTTCCCTTTTCTTCACACTGTCTCCAGCATTTATCTCTTGTCTTTCTGATAATAGACATCTTAATGGGTGTGAGGTGATATGTCCATGTGGTTTTGATTTGCATTTCCCTGATAATTAGTGATGTTGAGCATCTTTCCCTTTACCTGTTGGCCATTTGCATGTCTTCTTTGGAAGAATGTCTGTTCAGTTCCCCTGCCCATTTTTAAGGGACTGTTTGAGTTTTTTAATTCTTTATATATTTTGGATATTAACTTTTTATCAGATTATGGTTTGCAGATATTTTCTCCCATTCTGTACTTTGCCTTTACATTTTGTCAATTGTTTCTTTTGCTGTGCAGATGCGTTAAGAGTGATATAATCCTAATTGTTGCTTTTTGCTTTTGTTGCTTATGCTTTTAATGTCACATTATTGAAATCATCAACAAAAACAATGTTAAGGAGTTTTTTTCCTTTGTTTTTTTCTAGGAGTTTAAAGGCATAAAGTCTTACTTTTAAGTCTTTATTTTGTGTTAAATTTTGTGAGTGGTGAGTGGGAAGATTCTACAGAATCCCATAAGTTTTGGTGTTCTGTGTTTCCATTTTCATTCATTTTGACCCATTGGCTGTTCAGTAGTGGGTTGTTCAGTTTCCACATGTTTACACATTTTCTGGCTCTTATCTTTAATGCTTTCTGTGGCCCATTGGTTTTCAGTAGTGGGTTGTTTAGTTTCTACATGTTTATATATTTTCTGGCTTTTATCTTGTTTGTTTCTAATTTCATACCATTGTGGTTAGAAAAAATACTTGGTGTCATTTCAGTCTTCCTCAATTTGCTTAGGCTTGTTTTGTGTCCTATCTTATGATTGGTCCTGGAGAACATTCTGTATACACTTGAGAAAAACTTGTATTGTACTCCTGTTGGATGGAGTGTTGTATGTATGTGTGCTAAGTCTATTTAGTCTAAAGTATAGTTTTCTTTTGATTTTCTGTCTTGTTGATCTATCCATTGCTGAAAGTGGGTATTGAAGTCCTTAATATTTTTGCATTATTGTCTATTTCTCCTTTCAGATCTGTTCAGAATTGCTTAATATTAACTAAGGTGCTCTGATGTTGGGTGCATATATATTTAAGATTGTTATGTCTTCTTGATGAATTGACCCCTTTTTCATTATATAATTACCTTCTTTTTCTCTTATTACCACTTTTGGTTTAAAGTCTACTTTATCTGACATAAGTATAGGTACACCTGCTTTCTTTCATTTTCCACTTGCATGGAATATCTTTTATCACCCCTTCACCTTGAGCTTAAGTGTGTCCTTAAAGCTGAAATGAGTGTCTCATAGGCAGCATACAGGTGGGTGTTGTTTTTGTTTTTTGGTTTTTAGGTTTTGTTTTGTTTTTTTTAATCCATCCAGCCACCCTGTGTCTTTTGATTGGTGAATTCAATCCTTTTATAGGTAACTGACATATGAGGACTTACTAATACCATCTTGTTCATTGCTTTCTGTCTGTTCTGTAGTCCATTGTTCCTTTTATCCTCTCTTTCTGCCTACTTTTGTGGATTCTAATTTTTTGTGTGCTCTGATTCCCATCTCTTTATCTTTTGTGACTCTACTCTAGGTTTTGCTTTTTGGTTTCCATAAGACTTACATAAAACAGCTATAGATAAAACAGTCAGTTTTAAGCTAATGGCAACTTAACTTCAACTGCATGCAAATGCTCTACACTTGTTTTTACCCTTTCCATCTTGTTTTTGATGTTACAACTTACCTCTTTTTATATTGTGTATTTATTAACAAATCATAGTAACTATAGTTATTTGTAATATTCTTTTCCTTTAACCGTATACTATAGTTATGTGGTTAACATTCCAGTATATTACAAAATTAGTTTTATTAATCTAACTGTATCACCTTTTTCAGTGTGTTCTGTGTTTTCACATGTTTTCAGTTACTAATTAGCATCTTTTCATTTCAGCTGAAGAACTCCTTTCACCTTTTCTTCTAAGGCAGGTCCAATGGTAATAAACTCTCTCCACTTTTGTTTATCTAGGTAAAATTTTAGTTCTCCCTAATTTCTGAAGAATATCTTTGCTGATAGAGTATTCTGGGCTGGCAGTTTTTTTCTTTCAACACGTTGAATATATCATGCTTTCCTTCCTGGTCTGTATGGTTTCTGTTGAGCAATTCATTGTTAGCCTAATGGGGTCTCCTTTGTAGGTTACAATCATTTTTCCTGCTGCTGCTTTTAGTGTTCTTTATCTTTGATTTTTGACAGTTTCATTATAATGTGTCTTGGAAAAGGCCATTCTGAATTGTGATAATGAGGTGATCTATGAACTTCATCAACTCAGATGTCCAGTCTCTCCCAAGGTTGGGAACTTCTCACACTTAATTCTTTAAATAAACATTCTGCCCTCTTCTCCACCTATTCTTTTTCTGGAACTCCAGTGATTGTGGTATTTGATCACTTTATTCTGTCCCATAGATTACACAGGCTTTCTTCACTCTTTTTCATTTTTTTTCTTTTTTCTTCACTGAGTTACCTCAAAGCTCTCTTCTCTAGCTCACTGATTCCATCTCTTATTTGTTCAATTCTGCCCTTGAAGCCCTCTATTGCATTTTTCATTTCAGTCATTGAATTCTTCAGCTCCAGAATTTTTGTTTAGTTCTCTGTGATTGCTATCTCTTTATTTGATTTCTCATTTTGTCCCTGTATTGTTTTTCTGACTTTGCAGAATAGCTTTATGTGTTTTCTTATAGCTCTTTGACTTTCTTCAAAACAGGTACTTGAATTATTTATCGGGTAAACCACAGAATTCCATGTCTTTGAGTTCAGTTGCTGGAGTACCACTGAGATTTGTTTGGTGCCGTCGTGCATCCCTGATTCTTCATGTTCCTTGAGGTTTTGTGTCGCTGTTTCCACATTTGAAGAAGCATCACCTCCTGTATCTGCACCTGTTCCCTTCATGCAGGAGGTGGGCCCTGTTCGTGTGTAGGGCTTTCTCCGACCTGTTGCCTTCATGCAGGAGGTGGGCCCTGTTCGTGTGTAGGGCTTTTTCCGACCTTGTATGTGTAACCCTGCTCCACACCTGTGGCTTCTGCTCCTGGCAGAAGCCTCAAGCAGGCATGTCTTCTCTACACCTTACAACTCACCTGGCAGCTGCTAGAAGCCTCTCTCTTGTTTTCCAGGAGGCGGCCACAGCTCAAGTTTGTGTTTTCTTCTCTGGTCTGTTAACCGCATGAATGCCCAGTCTTCCAAATCTCACTCAGAATTGTGCACAAAATGCATCCCCAGAGAGGGAGCTGTGTGTTCGACTCTCAGGTCACTGGGGTGCCTGTGGGCTGGGTGGGGGTCCTTGGCGGAGGTTTTCCCAGTGGCCCGTGGGCAGGCTTCTCCTTGGGTTCCTGAGTGCGTTCAGCAGGAGCCAGGCCGCTTTGTTGCCCTTTGATACCCTCATCTGTCTCTTCTCCCATCTCCCTGCCCCCCACAGTCCTGCAGGTCCCACCTCCATTCCCCGGTGTCTGTCCAGCAGCATCCTGCACAGCCGGGAAGGCAGACACGCACTCTCCACTCTCACCGTCCCCTGAAGGGGGGTCACCACCGCTGGTTCAGCCCACGCTATACCACAGGGGGGGCGAGGGCGAGGCTGGCAAGGTTCCTCTTACCTCTCAGTGCATCCAAACTCGTACTTATTTTTGCTCCATCGGAGTGCTGGATGTCCCCTCAGGAAGCCTGTACTACCACAAAGTCTCTGTCATCTGTGGGGGTCCGGCTCAGTGAGCCCCCCTGGCCAAGAGGGCCTGGTCTGGTCCACCTGCTCCCATTGCTTCCACAGCTAGACCCAGACCTCTGTGCTTTTTACTGGTTTGTAAGTGAGTGAGCCTGCTCTCGGGGCTGTGGCGTGTGTGGTTGGATCCCGCAGCTGCCACACAGATGCTTCTGTTCGCAGATGGATGCTGTATTTTGGTTGCTAAGAGAGGACATGGAGAGGAGGGACATCTTGTATTGCCATGATGCTGGTGTTACTCCCAAGATTACGACTGTCTTTAGTAATAGTTTTTTTAATCCATTTAATATGCCCTATTATGATCTGATAGGATAATTATACACATTTAAGTTTTGAAATTTAAAAAAATTATTTTAACAATGGTGTCCTTTATTATTGAGGAAGACTGGAGAAACTTCTGGGTCGTTTTTTTTTTTTAAGTTTTCTTTTGACTCTAAGGCTCTGTGATGCTTACTAGACAGATGACGTGAAACTCCTAGGGAAAAAAAATAGCCATCCATATGATTTTTTAAATTGCTTTGTGATATGGGTAACTATTTATTATAAGGCCCTAGTCCTAGCAAATAAAATAGGCACAGAATCCAATGTTACTTCTTCCCCCATTTAGAAATCCTACTCCCTCTTGGATATGGAGAAAAAGGATTTGATTAATGTTAGGCCACAGGGAGATTTCTATAACAAAATCTTTCACCATTCATTTTGTAAGGGAACATTCCCCAGAGTCAAGTAAGGTCCATTGACTGGGACCATTTGGGAAATTCCCTGGAAACTTAAGTCTCTGCTGGTTTCACTGAAGGCAGGGATTTCCCTCCTGTGTTCCCAGCATCGAGCTGACCTCATTCCTTTCTAGATGGCCCTTGTTCACAAGGCATTTGGGTTACACACTGAGTTTGTCTCCTTTGTGGCATAGAGCGTCTGGTAATTGATTTTCCTCCTGGATGGTTGACAAACCTTTATCATAGGCATGAAGAATTGTTTCTCCTCGTGGCAGTAAATTGTTTGGGGAAGCTGAAGCACAGGTGGAAGTGTGGTTCTGCATAGCCCCTCTCCTGACAACCTCTCTTCCCTCCTGGTTTGAGGTGGAGAGACAGCCCAGGTTCCTCTCGGGAGCGCTCAGGGCATCAAACCAGAAGAGAAAGGAAGATCCCTATTACAAAGGACTGGTGCGAAACATTTGTCAGCCTGGCATGTCCTTGATTTAAAGTGCCCACTACTTTTTCAAAGGGATCTATGGTCTTCAAACAGCAGACAAGGAGTCAAAGAAGCAAATGTGTCCAGGAGCTACGCACAGATAGAATTCATCTCGTGGACACCTGTTTTTGACCCCTGAAAGATCTTGTTTAAATATGTTTATGAATCTATCCAAAATCGATTAATGGCTTCCTCATTAAATTCTCACAGTAGTGCCGCCTTTTACTGAGCAGTTTGGCAGGAAACAAGAGGGATTTTATGGTAATTTAATAGAGGGGCAGTTTGCAGAGGTGTGAGTGGGGTGACGGGAACTAAAGAGGGAGATTAAAGCAGCAGCCTTAGCCACCCCCAGGCCTGGGTGGACAAGGGAAAGTGCCTTCGCAGACCCAGTGAGAGCTGCAGCTTGGATTAGGCATGGGCCAAGAGGAGCTTTAATCGCAGGAACAAGCAATGCACGCGAGAACCACAGGTGACTGGAGAGTTGGGGGCAGAGGCGAGACGCCCCACCTCTGTCCTCTCAGCCCTGCTCCCCATGGAAGGAAAAGGACAAAGGCGCTGCTGGGCACGTCTGCAAGACGCTTGGTGGGGTCAGGCAAGCAGCCTCCCCGGGCCCAGGGGGGCAGGGCGAGATGTGTGGAGAGGAATGGGGGGGGGGGACAGAATACGCCACCCACAGGTGGGGCCCCCGAGTGCAGAGCCTGCATCTCACCCGCCTGTGACCATCGCCACCCAGAGCTCAGCACCTCGGCTAGCAACCTCAACACACAGAGGTTCTCGTAAGATCTGCTCAACAAGCTTTCCTTACTAAAAGTGATATTTGCTTCCGGTCCAGAGAGGAATCCAAGAAGGTAACAAAAGACTTACTGCCTCTGCTTTTACAATTCAGAACCGTGTTTGTTGTCCTCATTCTTCCTAACGAAGGGGGAAAACTAGAGTCGCTGAGAAAAGTGATCGCATTTAAACATAACATTTTGCATTTCAGCTTCTCGGCAAAGCTCTGGGTGAGATTGGTGTCCGGGGCGGGGGGCAGAGAATATAGAAAATAACTTAGAAATTGGCCACTACAGTAAGCCTACTTCCTCTCCTCTCATCTTACCCGTATTTCTTAAAAACTGTGCATCAAGACTGAGCCCTGCAGTGTTAGAGACACAGTCTCTCCTAAAGTGGGACGTGAAGTTTTCAAGTTTTAGTTTGTGATTCTACTTTGAGATGTTCCCCAAACTTTCATTAGAAGTGGAGATAGAAATAAGCCCCTACGTGTGGTTAAACAGGGCCAAACACAGCTTTCCTTCTTCCAGTCATATTTCCTGCTGTTTGTCCAAATGTATAAAAACGTCCCCCTAAAGACTGTTCTCTATCGTGTTGACTCCAGACCTTACGTGGCTTCCTCCTATTTCACATCAGAACAAAACGGTGCCACCGTTCACACACTGTGTCCAAGGAAAGCACATGGCGGGGCCGCGAGCCCGTGATTCTCTGTCTCTCCTGCCAGGACTGCTGCCCCTGGGCAGTAAACCGGGATCCACGTTGTTTGTCACCATCGGCTCGTCCCATTGCCTGCTCTTCCTGGAGCCCTGTGACCGCATACATAGAGAGGTTGCTGAGTTTTATCAAGTCCTTTACCAGTAATTTAAAATCACTTGCCACACTTCTTGGAAAGGTACTTTCATCTCAGCTTCCAGTGTAATGTTTGTAATGTTTTTAAGAAAGGGTTTTTAAAGTGTGGGTATGAATCTGATCTGTATGTTTCCAAACTTTTCTCTCTTTCTCAGTTTGTTTATTTATGTGAATAAATATATCTTTATGCTTCTAATTTTTTAACTTAGGCAAGGATAGAAAAGGTAATAGACAAAGATAATGACATCCCCACGCACAGTCATTCCGAGTTCTTTAAAAGCTCTTCCTTCCCCATAAGATAGAGCCCAGCTCCATGAGTCAGAGTAACAGGTGCCGGTGTCTCTCCGAAGCCTCATCCCCAACTCTGCACCCTGGGACTCAGGGCTGCACTTGTGTGGACAGAGGTGCCGATCCCTTATGTGCCCTGGTTTCTCCCACCCTCCTGCCTTTGGGACTCTTCCTGCTTACTCCTTCCTGCTCCTTTGCCTCACTCCTCAATATTTCTTGAGACTCAATTCAGTAGCTCTACGCTCCTGGTGGCTTCAACAAACACCTTCCTCCTCACATGAACACACACAAACACCCCCCCCCCACACACACACCCTGCATACACCACACACACACACCACACACACACACCACACACACATACACCACACACACACACCACACACACCAAACACACACACACCACACACACACACACCACACACACCACACACATACACACACACCACACACCACACACACAACACACACACACACCACACACCACACACCACACACACAAAACACACATACACCACACACCACATACACACACACCAAACACACCACACACACCAACACACACACACACCACACCACACAACACACCACACACACACCACACACACCACACACACACAACCACACACCCCACACACACACCACACACACACACACCCCACACACCCTGACACACGCACACCACACACGCACACCACACACACACCACACACACACACCACACACACCACACACATGCACACCACACACGCACGCACACCACACATGCGTGCACACACACGCACACCACACCACACACCACACACACGCACACACCCACGCACCCCACACACACCACACACACGCACACCACACATGCACGCACACCACACATGTGCACACACACACCACACACACACACACCACACCACAAACACCACACACATGCCACACACGCACACCACACACGCACACCACACACACACGCCACACGCACACACCACACACGCCACACACACACCACACACACACCACACACACACCACACACACACACCACACCACAAACACCACACACATGCCACACACACCACACATGCACACCACAAACGCACACCACACACGCACATGCCACACACACACCACACACACACACACACACGCACGCACAGAGGCACGTGCCACCAGCCGCACACCTGTCCTTACCTCTATAACCTGAATCAGTATTATGTGCTTATATTCCTGTTTCTACTAATAAACTATTATATTAATTGGCCTACTGCTTGACCCATAGTTGAATACATACTTTTTCTCTGAATGAGTGAATTGATTCATTACTTATACATTTGTCAGAAATCATTCTACACTTTTGCAAATTTTTAGCTTTTCTTAGTGTTAAGAATACCTTAAGTTCCTACGTATAACATAGAGTATTTTTATATGGTTCATAGTTCATCTGAAACAATCCTCAGCACATCTTTGGTGCTTTTATTTCCATTTATTCAGGATCTAGAGAACAATGCTGTGTTTTTTTCATGTCCTTTGAGACTTTATAATCTTTATTTTCTTTAAAGACATATTCTAATCACTTTGCACAGGATTTGCTCTGTACAATATTACTCCTCCACTTCACTATTTTCTCCTCTTTCCCTGGGGCTTCAAAAGCTTTATTCAAGTTTGAGGACTGGCTACCACAACTTGTAGTATTTTACATATGAAAACACCCTGCTTTCTTACATGTATCGGGATAAGAAAGTAAGTATGTCTTATTTTCAAAAAATGTTATTTACCTGATTTATCATCTTAATCTCCCTACAGCAATAAACTGGGTTAATATTTTCCAAAAGTAATCTGTGGTGATTCTGAAATCTGTTTTTCCTAAGTTATAACTAAGAGTTCAGGGCCTGTTTTCTTGTGAATTTAGTTGAGGTTATCTTGTTTCTTATCCCCATTGAATAATCCACTTTCCAGGCCACAGTCAATATGAAAAGATTCCCTGTCCTTTGTTATTATCAGTCTGGCATTTCACTAACTGGAAGAAGATATTGTTGCTTTCAATTTTGCTATTTCTCTATTTTAGTCCCTTGTCATTAAATTAAAATGTTTAACAAAAAGTAGATTTATTTAGCCATCCATTTATTTAGACCAAAAGAATCCATGGAGTACACTGTCCAAAATGTAGGCATTGGGGACATCATTTTTTTCTATAGATAACAGTGGTTAGCTTATTAGCATTCAGTAACTAAAGCCAGATAAAGTATTTTAATCCATCTTGATGTGAAGCAATTTGTATTCTACCTAGCAATCTAGTTTATATGTACAGTGATGGGTAGAGTTATATTACAACTAGATTTTTGTCAAGTAAATGAGAAGGTTCATCTTGGGCCAGTAGGAGTTTCTTTTAGAGCCATGGGGCATTTTCAGTGAGAAATGTATTTAATTCTGAGTCTTAATCATGCCTTTAATTCCAGAATTGTCAAGAATAGGTTCTAATAGACCTGATTAAACCCGAACCCTTCCCAGGGTTTTGCACAGAGGCACACTGTCGAGTGTAAGTTTGAGAGACAGAGCTTTACTTCCACGACCCTAGGGATAGTGTGTTGTCTTAGTCAGTTCACTTTCAGCTCAAAACTTCCTTTTGAAACTCACCCTCAATGACAGGAAAGATTTTTCTTTTATGATTGAGACAGTAAATAAGATTTGCTAGTAAAATCGGACGCACAGCTTAAATAACGGCTTGTACTACTCACAGTATATGGAATTCCTCTGAAACCATACTCATATATCTACCAAAAAAATGATGTAATTTGTTCAACTCTGTTTCTGTTGAACTTGAGCTATTTCTGGAAAAGGGAATTAGGAAAAATTCAGGTCCCATATACTCAATCCACATGCATGAGTTTAATATTCACACTTCGTTCAAAAAACCTGCTGTCCTCTTGTTATCTTATAGTCTTCTGCTAAGAATCTTCACGTCATAGTACAGTGAAAGTGTGCGAGTCAATGAGGATCCGAGAAATCGAATGTTCAAGAGCTCTCTCGTACCAAAATGTGAACTGAGCAATCAGCTCTGTAAACATCTGTAAAATATTCCCATGGTCTCTTTCTCTAGCTACTTCAGGAAAATCCAAATCTTGGTGCCAGGTGTTGTAAACACCCTTGTACCACTGCTCACCCTTGCCCATCTGCGTTCCAGACAACACTGAAGCACCCTACTTGCACAGGTATGACCTGATCTCATTTCTTTTCTGTGGCACCATCCATCACACTGGCTTCCTGAGCATACTGGCCTGTCACCCACAGCACAGCCAAAAGTTCAAGGGAGTTTACAACCCTTATGGTAAGCCTGGACTACGGGGGATGGCACCCGTGAATACCAGCTCCCTTCTTGGTCCCTTGAGCAAGCAATGCTACTTGACCTGATACGCCTCCTCAGAGAATGCTGCCAGGTCAAGTCCTGTCGCCCATGGTGATGATGACGTCATGTGGGCTTTCCGCCAAGCCCCTTTTCTTTCCAAGCCCCTGACCCCACCAGTAGGAAAACAGACCCCTGGTACTTAAGTCCTTGATCAAGTTCTCCTTCCTGGGGAGAAGTCAGGATAAGAAAGTTTGCTTCATCATGTTTCTGAAAAACCCAAATGAGGAGGCTCGTGGGGGACATCACGATGAAGAGCAGTTATCGTTTCTTACCTTTTTCCATTGATTCAATCAAACCATCATATCTAAGCATGAGGTTTTTGTTAATAATTGTAGTTAATACACCACAGACTAAGCTCTTTGCAGAGCCTACACCTACTCCTGATTAAATATTTCCCATCTCAGCTGATGACAACTCAGTGCTTCCAATTGTTCAGGGAATAATAACAATGTGACTCTCCCCTTTCTCAGGCCACGTCTTGCCCCTGTGACAATGCTCTGTCCACTTTCAGAAGACATACTCTTGCCCTCCTGGCTTTCACTGTCTCCTGGGTGGGTATTTGTTGTTTTCCTTCTCCCAGTGGAAGCCAGTTATAGATTTATAATAAAGTACTGCTGTGCCTTCATGTAGGCAGAAACTAAATTTCTTTATTTATATCCTATGAACATCATTTCATGTGCTTCTTGGCCATCTGTATGTCTCCTTTGGAGAAATGTCTATTTAGATCTTCTGCCCATTTTTTGATTGGGTTGTCTGTTTTTATGATATTGAGCTGCATGAGCAGTTTGTGAATTTTGGAGACTAATCTGTTGTGGGTAGCATCATTTGCAAATATTTTCTCCCATTCTGTGGGTCGTCTTTCGTTTTGTTTATGGTTTCCTTTGCTATGCAAAAGCTTTTGAATTTAATTAGGTTCCATTTGTTTATTTTTATTTTTATTTCCATTACTCTGGGAGACAGATCAAGAGAGATATTGCTGGGATTGACGTCAGAGAGCATTCTGCCTATGTTTTCCTCTAAGAGTTTTATAGTATCCAGTCTTATATTTAGGACTTTAATCCATTTTCAGTTCATTTTTGTGTAGTTAAAGAGTGTTCTAATTTCACGTTTTTACATGTAACTGTCCAGTTTTCCCAGCACCATATATTGAAGAGACTGTCTTTCTCCATTGTTTAGTCATGCCTCCTTAGTCATAGATTAATTGACCATATGTGCGTGGGTTTATTTCTGGGATTTCTATCCTGTTCCATTGATCTATATTTCTGTTTTTTGTGCCAGTACCATACTGTTTTGATTACTGTAGCTTTGTAGTATACTCTGAAGCTGGGGAGCCTGAGCTTTTCTTTCTCAAGATTGCTTTAGCTATTCGGGGTTTTTTGTGTCTCCATACAAATTTTAAGATTTTTTGTTCTACTTCTGCAAAAAAATGCCATTGGTAATTTGATAGGGATTGTGTTGAATCTGTAGCTTGCTTTGGGTAGTATAGTCATTTTCACAATATTGATTCTTCCAATCCAAGAACATGGTGTATATTTCCATCTGTTTGTGTCATCTTTGACGTCTTTCATCAGTACCTTATAGTTTTCTGAGTATAGGTCTTTTGCTTCCTTAGGTAGATTTATTCCTAGGTATTTTATTCTTTTTGTTGCAGTGGTAAATGGGATTGTTTCCTTAATTTCTCTGTCTGATCTTTCATTGTTAGTGTATAGGAATGCAAGAGATTTCTCTGTATTAATTTTGTATCCTGCAAATTTACCAAATTCATTGATGAGCTCTAGTAGTTTTCTGATAGCATCTTTAGGATTTTCTATGTATAGTATCATGTCATCTGCAAACAGTGACAGTTTTGCTTCTTCTTTTCCAATGTGGATTCCTTTTATTTCTTTTTCTTCTCTGATTTCCATGGCTAGGACTTCCAAAACTATGTTGAATAATAGTGGTGAGAGTGGACATCCTTGTCTTGTTCCTGATCTTAGAGGATATGCTTTCAGCTTTTCACCATTGAGTATGATGTTAACTGTAGGCTTGGCATATGATGGCCTTTATTATGTTGAGGTAAGTTCCCTCTATGCCCACTTTCTGGAGAGTTTTTATCATAAATCAGTATTGAATTTTGTCAAAAGCTTCTTCTGCATCTATTGAGATGATCATGTGGTTTTTGTTCTTCAATTTTTTGATGTAGTGTATCACACTGGTTGATTTGCAGATATTGAAAAATCCTTGCATCCCTGGGGTAAATCCCACTTGATCATGGTGTATGATCCTTTTAATATGTTGTTTGATTCTTTTTGCTAGTATTTTATTGAGGATATTTGTTCATTGGTGATACTGGCCTGTAATTTTCTTTTTTCGTGATATCATTGTCTGGTTTTGGTATCAGGGTGATGGTGGCCTTGTAGAATGAGCTTGGGAGTGTTCTTCCTCTGCAGTTTTTTGGAATAGTTTCAGAAGGATAGGTGTTAGCTCTTCTCTAAATGTTTGATAGAATTCACCTGTGAAGCCATCTGGTCCTGGGCTTTTGTTTGTTGGGATACTTTTAATCACAGTTTTAATTTCAGTACTTGTGATTGGTTTGTCCATATTTTCTATTTATTCCTGGTTCAGTCTTCGGAGATTGTACCTTTCTAAGAATGTGTCCATTTCTTCCAGGTTGTCAATTTTATTGGCATATAGTTGCTTGTGGTAGTCTCTTTTGATCCTTTGTATTTCTGTGGTGTTTGTTGTAATTTTTCCTTATTCATTCCTAATTTTATTGATTTGAGCCCTCTCTCCATTTTTTCTTGATGAGTCTGGCTAAAGGTTTATCAATTATTTTTATCTTTTCAAAGAACCAGCTTTTAGTTTCAGTGATTTTTTTCTATTGTTTTCTTCGTTTCTATTTCATTTCTTTCTTCTCTGATCTTAATGGTTTCTTTCCTTCTGTTAACTTTGGGTTTTGTTTGTTCTTCTTTCTCTAGTTGCTTTAGGTGTAAGGTTAGGTTTTTTTTATCTGAGATTTTTCTTGTTTCTTGAGGTAAGGTTGTATTGCTATAAACTTCACTCTTAGAACTGTTTTTGCTGCATCCCATAGGTTTTGGATCATTGTGTTTTTGTTTTCATTTGTCTCTAGGTATTTTTAAATTTCCTCTTTGATTTCTTCAGGGATCCATTGGTTGTTTAGTAGCATATTGTTTAGCCTCCATGTATTTGTGTTTTTTTGCAGTTTTTTTCTTGTAGTTGATTTCTAATCTCATAGTGTTGGGGTTGGAAAAGATGCTTGATATTATTTCAGTTTTCTTAAATATACCGAGGCTTGATTTGTGACCAAAGATGTGATCCATCCTGGAGAATGTTCCATGTGCACTTGAGAAGAAAGTGTATTCTGCTGCTTTTTGATGGAATGCTCTATAAATATCAATAAAGTCCATCTGGTATAATGTGTCATTTAAGACCTGTGTTTTCTAATTGATTTGCTGTCTGGATGATCTGTCCATTGATGAAAGTGGGGTGTTAAAGTCCCCTACTATTATTGTGTTACTGTTGGTTTCTCCCTTTATGGCTGTTAGTATTTGCCTTATATATTGAGGTGCAAATTTTTTTTCTCAAATTCATATAAGATGTGCCTGTAGTGTCTACCTTTCTGTCCATGTTAAACATTCCCATCACTTCCAAACTAGGAGGGATCCCTGTCACCTACAACTGCTGAAATACTTCATACCATTTATTTTATGCAATTCTGCATTATAGTATTTAAGTTTCTCACTAAATTCCCCCACAGCAAGAGACACACTGCTTTTTATATGGTAGACACCCAGAATTGTTATTTTGAGTGAATTCATTAGTTTACCCTTCAGGTAAAATCTAGTGAATCCTGTCAGAAATAATTAAACTCTCAAGGAAACATTGGCATTAACACTCACTGAAGTATTTCCAGACTGTTTCCCTGTACCCTGGGGTGTTATGAGTCACTTGGCATTAAGACTTAGCTTTTATTAGAGGAGTCTGGCCTGGGAGTTGCTCTTCTAATTTCTTCTTGTGATTTTCTTAGCATTTTGTTACAATTTGCTAAATACCTTATAATTGATATTGATAATTCCAATAATTACATATAGGTTAGAAATAAGCAAGAATTCTGTTCTCCTTTCCATTTCTGCTCTTATTCACACAATGGGCTGTAATTAGCCCCAGACAAAAGTGTTTCTACTGGACTCCAAATAACTCATAAGAAAGCCTTTTAACATATTGAACTCTAGATTTTAGAAGGTAATTTCAGATCCTTGATTTAAACAAAGAAATTTACAGGGGTAATAGTTGCTAAAAGTTCATACTGGTACCCTACAGAGTTCTCCCAACTTCTAAATCATCATATATCTCTAAACTCCCCAAAATGCTACTACTTATTCTCATAATTTGTGATCTGTGTCCTTGTAGAGAAAATTTGGAAATTAAACTTCCTGGACTATTTTTCTCATAGTTGTTAAGACATGATAACTATTCTATGCTCTGTTGATAGATTGGTAACACTGGAGTTTAGACTGATTTTCTACCTTCAATATATCTATCTTGTTTCTGTTTTAGCTTCTTCATTCAAACCGCGATAACATTTTCACGTTTTTTTTTTTTTTGACGTGACAGATAATGGGTAATACAAGCTCTCTTGCGCTTAAGAGAAAGATTGTATTTGTTTTTAAGCAGATGTGTTTTACTTTATTCATATTTGATTTTTAATGCCAAGATGGCTTCTTTTTAATTTTCCAGCTATCTCATTCAACTTAGGCTAAGTTAATTTGATTTACAGAACACATCAAATTCTTAGTGACCTACAACAAAAGTTTTATTGCCCTGCTGTAAACAACAGTGCATTTTGTATCACAAGTGAATGAATATAATTCCATTTCTCCCCTTATGCTATACAGAACTTCCCCTAGAGAATTGCTAATAATTATCAGTCCTAAGGTCATGAGGGACCAGATTGATTACTGAGGTGATTAGGGCAAAACATTTATGGATGGAACACTCATGCACAGACAGTGATCCATAGTGACAGCCGGTGTAGAACCATCTACTCCAAGAGACCAAAAATCCCTTATTTCTACTTCCCAATCTAAAAAGCTTTGAAAAACAGCCTGATGTGAGCTAATTGGGTGCAAAACTTGACCTGAATTGGCTTGAGACTACTTATTATTCTTTATTTACTCATAAATAGCCTTACTTTTCTTTTGTAATCAAAAGTTTGATTACAAATGCTCACACAAGTGGTGGAACACATGAATAATCTAGGTATCAGATCAACTTTCTAAACTTTGGAATTCCAAATTTCCAAAAAAGGTTTGATTACACGCATATTGGGTAAGAAGTTGTGCACTTGGATTTACCAAAGAGTGTTATTGAACATTTCAGTAGATATATTCTGGGACCCACGTGGTCATAGAATCTCCATCCCACTATAGTGAGCAGGTTAAGACAGAACGTACATTGTTTAGCTGAAATAAATATTGATTTTATATGAACCTAGTGAATGGAAGATCGGGCTGTAGAACCACAGTACATAAAACAGAGCTGCAAGAGGCCTAGGAAAGACCTACTTTAGAAAAGACAGTGAAAGTCCTGGGCCCCACAGCTTGTCCTCAGTAATTAAGTTGTCCTTGAGCTTGTCCATCTGCAAAATGGGGATGTAAATGTGTATCACCTCTTGTTCACTAAGACTGATGGCATATTTACAAAATCACTGTGCTTTCCTTGGACAGAGGGTAATTGATACATGTAAACACTATTTAAGAATGAGGAATGATGGCCCCACTCGCCACAGCTAGAGGAAGCCCACACGCAGCAACGAAGACCCAATGCAGCCAAAAATAAATAAATAAAAATAAAAAAATAAAAAAAAGAATGAGGAATGAGTGGGTGAAACCACGTTCATATCTCTCTCCATCTTCATGTAACCTGAGAAACACTTTTCAAGTTTCTACCAGGTGATCACTGGGGCATGAGGGTCCTCTGATGTGACCTAAAAGGCAGGAAGAAATTCTGGCTTTGCAGTTTACAAGTTCTGTGACTTTGCTTAAATGTCTGGTTCTCTCTAAACCTCAGTTTCCTTGAAAGTAAAAATAAGGATAATAAATCCTATCTACTACATAGGATTATATAAATAAAATAAGATCAACTATGTAAAAGCCCTTTGAGAAATAGTACCAGTTTTGGGCACCAAAATACTGAATGTGGTAAGAAATATCTAGTGTAACAATATCTAGAAGAGTTGTTTTTTTTTTGTTTTTTTTTTTCAGTTGAGACCTTGTGAAGACCACAGTGTTTTCACTAGGAATATTTGAACCAGTGGAATAAAACCCTTCTGACTTGAAAATTACCTGAGAAAACATATAAAACAATGTTAGTTCTGACAATAATTTTTAATACTTTATTAAAGAATTGTCTTGCAAAAACTGTGAGTAGGAATTTGTCTATTTTGCTATAGGTTGGTTTTCTCTGTTTGTTATCAAAATGTGGCTTGAACTTTAGTGTGTGTGTGTATACCTTAGATGATATAAGGTATATATATATCATGATACTTTCTTAGACCATGGATCTTTGTATCACTAGCGCTTTCATAGTAGTGGAATAAGATGTTGTGTAAATAGTTGCCAAATGAATAAGCTATTCAGTGAAGAAGTCAGTCAAGAGCCTAATTATTTGAGATGTGGTCAATACAGAAAATTAACACCCACCCCACCCTCAACTCCTGGGTAAAGGTGAGGTGTTACATGGAGGGCACCTGTGGCCGTGATAACAGGTCGTCATCTTCTCTGGGTCCACCTTGGATGGTGAACAACCTCAGCATCTCAGGGACAGCCTGGGAGGACAGGGCTGAGTTTGCCCTGAGCACACGATCTTCCAGGTAGTATTCCATGAATGCTGAGGTGCAATTTTGTCTTGTTTTGTTTTGTTTTACATTTAATGCATAAGAAGCTTGATTGTCAATGTCTGCCATAGTTTAAGTGTAGATATGTTTTCTTTCTTAATGACTTTCATATAAGTTTTTTCTTTCTTAGTGGTTTTCTTAATGAAGCACCTTGAAATCATAACATCTTGGATTTGATGAAATAAAAGGTAGCAACAGCAATGGCCTGCTAGAGGCTTTGTGTCTTTATCTTCCTTTCTTGATCGTGAAAGAAACGTGGACAATCCAGGAACTCGTTGGGAGTTTTGTGTCCATTTATTTTCCTTAAAATTTTACATAGTAAATGCTATATATAACTACTGTTCAAATGCTTTACAATAATCTCTGCACATCAGCTCCTGAAACTTGCTCACATCATCCAGAAAATGCTCATGGACAGAGGGCTTCCAGTGAGTATTTTGAGAATTCTGCTGCTTGAGCAGATGCCTTTGTAACATAAACGCTATTATGAAGCAGTGAAACACCACTACAACTTTGCAAATCAAATGAAGACTACACCTTGATGCAGCTGTAGACAGAAAAAGTGATGCTTTGGAACATCTTTTTATGTTTGAAAATACAAACTTTTTCCCCTAAGGGACAACTTTAAAGAATCTTTAAGATTCAAAGCAATGGTGATAGCAGTTGTTTCTAATTGTTTTACAAATTCTGTACTTTTGAGAAATGTCTCCTTCAGAAATGAGCTGGAGATGCCTAACTAACACATTCATCCAAGTCCAAGATATAATTAGCATTCTGAAAAGCATGGTAACAGCAAGGGTCTTTATTACACTATATGATGTTTAAACCTGAGATATTTTCCTTTATTCCCACTGAGGTATGATAGTATTTCAATTCTCACATTTTATTTGATCTTCATTACATACATTTATTTGAAAAATAGCAAAGAAATAGCAATATTGATGCAAAATTTAAAAGTTTTAAATAGTTTTCATTTTACATTTACTGTATATTTCCTGACTTTATAAATTTATTTATGGTTTGAGATGCTGAGAGTACAGTGATAAAGGAGAAAAGACTAGCCCCCTGCCCTGCATTCTAGTTTGGGAGTAAACATACAGCTATGCAATAAGAAAGCCAGCAGATGGTAGTACATCATACACAGGGTAATGCCTTAGAGAGTGGCTCAACATCTCCTGTGGACCCAGAGCTCAGGGGACGTTTGTCCTCTTGTTTTAGGAGGTGGCATTTAGGTTCAGATCTGAATAGTGAGAAGGACTATATGTGCCAGGATAAGAAGACAAAACATTCCAGGAGAGGAAGTACCTGGAGCAAAGCCTTTAAGACAGGAGAAAACGAAGTGCGTTGAAAGAATAGGAGGAAAACCGAGGTGACTGGCATGTGATCGGTGCTCAGAAGAGAGGTACAGATGGGAACGCCAAGGTCAGCACGGAACAGACCACTGTGGGCCTTGTAATCAAAGGAACGCAGTTATATTTGAGTCTAAGTGTGACAGAAAACCTTTGAAACTTTGCAAAGGTGATGTGAGAGCTTCTCTATAGGAAATAGACGAAGACGGAATAAATGACAAAGGCAAGGATGGCCTTGTGAAGCTGTTGTCTCAGCAGAAGAAGACTGTGGCTCTTACTAGGTGGTAGGATGGAAATGAAGAGGGCAGATTCGGGATATACTTGGGATCTGTAGTCAGTGAGGTCTGCTGTGGATAGGTGTGAGGAGTAACAGATGCAAACAAGGCAAGAATCAAGCTAGATCTTTTGGAGTAAGCAAATTTATGTGAAGGCAATTTGATGGTAGATGACAGTGGTTCAGACGGGGATCTGCTAAGCCTCCACACGGCATCTTGATGCTTCCAGACTCGACACTTTGACTGACACTCAAAACTTCACCTAATATTCAACACGTAGACTCAAGACTCAAACACTCAAACCTTTGATTCAGTACACACTGCTAACGCGCTCTTATTTTATCTTTTGAGTAGAGTTAGAGCACATTCTGTCATTAAAGTTCATCCATAATAAGGCATAGTCAGGTTAATTGCAGTTATAAGACTGAAAAACTGATACAATATTTTTTAAATGATTTCAAGTTTGGCAGTTCAGAGAAGCACCTCCACGCCTATTTTTCTAAGCCTCACAGAAGAATATTCACTCTACAACATTTTAATTTTACCACGATGTACCATTCAAATGTTGATGTCTGGCCTATTTCTTATTTGGACAAAATATATAGCTCACCTTCTAAAAAAAAATAAATCTACAACCACATAATAAATTAAACAGACTATAATATTTAAAAGCAAATGCAAGGATAATTCATTTTAAACCACACAAACTATGATTAAATTTGTGATGTTTGTGTTTCCTTCACCATTATATACATTTTCTAAGTTGGCATAAAAAGGAAATAAACTATAATGATAAAATAAGAGTTTTTTAAAAAGCTTTAAATGTATATTTCTATAATGCTGAACATTTTGATAGGCCTTTCACAAATAGAATCTCATTTAATAAAATAAATATTTGAGTTGAACTCACCCAAAATATAGAGGTAAGGTGTATAAATCACAAAAGAAAAATTTGGACACAAAAGCTAAGTGATTCAATTCAGTTGCTGACATAAAATCTAAAAGGGAAATTCATTAGCTTTTGTGTACAAAATTACACCACTGTGAAGTGGTCGTCTCTAACCTCCACAGGGCTGCTCCAGTACTGCCCAGGAATCATACTCTATTTACAGGACCAATTCTAATATCGATTATTTTGGCCTGGGTTCTCCCCAGAAGCAGACCATCAGACAGAGTTTGAGTTTAAGGCCTTTATTTGAGAAGGGATAGGAAGTTAAAGCCACAAAAGGAGGTTATCAATCTCATTACCACCATGAGCCACTGAAGCTCAATCTTCCTGGAAAATCTGGAGATTATGTGAAACCTGCCTTAGAACTGTTCTGAACAAGGTATGAGGAAACCTGGATTATGTGTCTTCTTATTTACACTTGAAATTCTTTGGCAGCTGCCCCTGGGAGCATGGGACCCCTGGCACTTCTTCTCTGCCCGCATGTGGACCAACAGGAAACCCTCAGATGGAGCGTCAAGGGGCCTTGGCAGGAAGCCATCATCCGTAATAAGGAGAGATTCAGTCTTTCGTCTCCTGATTTTATAGGAATCAAAATTTACTGCAAAGCTATCAGAAAACTACGGCAGAGAATTTGAGGTCTGTGACATACGGCAGACGTGAACTCCAGGCTTTGGGCCTTGGCATCTACATGGGAAGGAGTGTATCACAGGTGTGAGTCCTCAGCCTGTGTGATGAGAAACACCAGTCTGTGTGCACCAATCAACATGATGAAAGTCTGCTACGACGGTGAATAAGGAGCAGATACAGTTGGTACCTTTGCCTTAGTCGGTCGGCTCTGTGATAAAACACCATAGACTGGACAACTTGCAGACAACAGAAGTATATTGCTCACAGTTATGAGATCAGCTGTATTGCCAGTGTGGTCAGGGAGGACCCTCTTTCAGATGCTCTCACATGGCAGAAGGGGCTTGGGCGCTGTGGGTCCCTTCTATAAGGACACCGACTTCTTTTGTGAGGGCTCCACCCTCATTGCATAAGCACCTCCTGAAGGTCCCACCTAAAAGTACCATCACTTTTGGGGGTGGGAATTTCAACATATGAATTTTGGGGGACATTCAGACCACAGCAACCTTGAAGCATTTTGTGTCTTTTGTGTAGATAACATTAAAAAATTTTATGATTTATTGAATCAGTTTTCTAACAACTCAATGTCTTTTCCTCACTGTATACTTGAAAAATGTTTGTCAGATAAAGAAATGGTTCATTTTTTCCAATACACCAAAGACCAATCCATTTAATGATTATAGCTCCCAGCTTTTGAGTGCCTTTACTGTAAAAACGTTGAAAAACATTTTATATATATTGCATAACCTGAAAGTGGATATTAGTTCCATTTACATGAGGAAATTAAAAAATTAGTGGCATTTAAATTACTTATTGTTGGCCTTTAAAGTATAACATATACTTACTTAACAAAATTGTAATGTTCAGTTAACTTTTTCAAAATAAATTTACCTCATATACATTCTTATTTTACTATACATAACAAATTTGTTCTTCTGAAATTATGGAAGTCAAACTAAAAGCAAAGTATTTAGAAAAACAGAGATAGTTACACAAATGAGAATTAAGAAAGGATAGAGCTTAATTATTATTTAGACAGAGTAAAGATTAATAGGAAAAATATAAAAGGAGGATACTGAAATTTATATAGACCTATAACTGATTTATTTATTCTAAAAAAAATATATTGAGTGGCTACTGTGTGCAGAGAATCTGAAAGCTTTATTTGGCTATGAGAATTGTGAAATTTTATTATTTTCATAATTTTATTTATAAAATTTGTGAGTCTGTTTGTCAGAACTTTCCCAAGAATTTCAGAGGCTGCTCTTGAGCCCAGAGTCCAGGGAGAAAGTGAAGCGTTCTATGTAGAAAAGCACAGTCCCGAATGTGGAAAGTAGTAGAGTGCCCAGAAAAATGTGAAATAGACTTTAAAAAACAGAGATTTGTACGTCATTAAATTCGGAAAGAAATAGCAATGTGCCGAATAATATACATCAGAGTAAATACAGCAGGAACACAGTGAGACATACCAGGTTAATTTTAATGTAAGATGTTTATGGAAACACTATATGGAAATTGGAAATGTTGGTGTTTGTGTATGAGCTTGATATGATGATGTGAACATAATTACAAAAGATCAACGAGACCAGATGGGTGCCTTTTCAAGTGCACTGAGGATAAGGACTAAATTTATTGGTATCTGAAGATCTACAATTATAAAGAAAATTAAGTGTTATCGATAAAGTAGTACTTGGTATCCTGGATTTTCGCATACGAGAGAATTGATTATAACTTAGGGGGCACAGGGGATGAAGCATGATCTCACCTTGATTTTTGAGATGGAGCTAAAGAAATGTAAAAGGTGGGAGAATCTTGAAAGTTGTCATTTATACTTTTAAGGATAGACTTCAAGTTCATGAGTTTGATAAAACCTGAAGGCAGTTAGTCTAGTCGATCCTCTTGTGATTCTCCAACACAGTATTTCCAGAGCCAGTTTGACCATAAGAATCAAGGGGGTGCTTCCTGAATCTCTCTTTTCCATGAAACCACCAGGTGAACATTCTGATCAAGTAAGTTGAACCCCCTACTTAAATGCCTTCTTTATCTCACCTGAAAACCCATTTTCTTCAGTGCCTGCATTTTCAAGACAAAAAATCTCTATAAAGGACGAGACAATGGGGCGGAGTACTTTCCAACAGGAACAATTTCCCTGTAAGAACTTTCTGCTTAAAAATCAAGCAACAGGGCTTCCCTGGTGGTGCAGTGGTTGAGAATCCGCCTGCCAATGCAACACGGGTCCGAGCCCTGGTCTGGGAAGATCCCACATGCCGCAGAGCAACTGGGCCTGTGAGCCACAACTACTGAGCCTGCGTGTCTGGAGCCTGTGCTCCGCAACAGGAGAGGCCGCGACAGTGAGAGGCCCACGCACCGCGATGAAGAGTGGCCCCCACTCGCCGCAACTAGAGAAAGCCCTCGCACAGAAACAAAGACCCAACACAGCCATAAATAAATAAATAAATAAATAAATGTATTTTAAAAAAAAAAAGGTAAAGAAATGCAAATTCTTAAAAAAAAAAAAAATCAAGCAACAAAGCATGCCTCCCATCCAGTAACATCGGGATGCAGCATTTTTTCAAACAACCCTAAATCCAACAACCTCCCTCCAGATGCTTTCATTTCCTATATATTTTTTAACATAGTCCTCTAGATTTTACCACCAGGATACAAATGAAATAAAGGATATGGTCACTGAGGTTCAAGGTTCACAACCTTTTAGGCAACACATCAAAAGCTCTTAAGAACCTTTCCATGGAATGTAAATTAATTGAATGTTAACAAAGCCATTTAACTGTAAGTTACTCGAAGTTTCTTATTTGTAATTATATCTGCAATGTCAAAGACAACAGCTGTAACAAAGGCGGTAATACACGTTTGCTGGGTAAACAGATGAATGGATGGGACAGACTCGTAACACTGAAGGGCATTGGTTGAAATCAGCAGCATGACTGACGGCCAGCATATCCACCCGCAGATTGCATGGTCCCGGGTTTATGGAACGTTATTTTCATGGAGGGAAAGAAATGTGTATATGTGGGTATATTGCGGGGGTAGGAGTGTTGTAAATGAATGAAGTGTGGAAATATCCCTAGGGCTTGTTAAGAAAGAGGAAGCTGCAGTTTGGGTAGACAGTGCTTAGAGAGAAGAATATGCCTAGAATAAAGAATTGTTACATAAATAACAGAGAAAATTAGGAAAAAATACTTTGAAGGCTAGTGGGATATCTTTGAGAGAACAGAGAAAAGAAGCCTTAAAATATTTATAGAAGACAAAATGGTATGAAGAATACAGTAACTTAGAAAATGCAAACCTGACTCTCAAGAATTTATTTCCCCAAAATGATGGCAAGCGGCAGATGATTTTCCCCCAGCTTTATCGAGATATAATTGGCATATAACTATTGTTGTCATTCACTGTGGTTTTGAAAAGTTTGCTTTTGAATAGGTAGTACGTGTCCCCTGTTCCATCCCCATTCAGAGGGTACGAGAACACAGACTGTAGGAAAAGTCGTCCCCTCCTGCCCCCTTCCTTGGCTGCTTAGGTGCCTTCCCAGGCCCCTCCTCCCCAGGCCCCTCCTCCCCAGCTAGCTTTCCATGTCCTCCCAGGTGTGTCCTGCGCCATCCTTGCCATTACTAGGACTTGGGAAGCTTTGCTCCGAGGGTGCATCCCCTTCATGCGCTGCAGTAGGACTGGTGCTCAGCGTTCTATGCCTGGAATCACTCTTTTCTCAGGGATGAGGCACCTATTTTCTTCTACTTGAGAAATAAGCCTGAATAACAAGCTCATTAGCACTAATGAGTAATGACTTAATTGCTTCCTCAATTGTATCTGATCATGTAAAGGTCTCCAGCACCTCCAATAATTTTAGATTGGCATGTCTGTTCTTCTGGAGAATTCAATCACAGTCATTTTTTATTTTTAGAATTTTGTAGTTGGAAGAGAAAAAAGTATTCCCCAGTAAGATTGTTAGCATTTAGAGAAGTTAATCATGAGAATTATATATTTTTAAATTTTTTATTGAAATATAGTTGATTTACAATGTTGTGTTAGTTTCAGGTGTACAGCACAGTGATTCAGTTATATATATACATATACTTTTTCATATATAAAATATATATATATTCTTTTTTAGATTCTTTTCCATTACAGATTATTACAAGATATTGAATATAGTGCCCTGTGCTATAGCGTAGGTCCTTGTTGGTTATCTATTTTATATACAGTAGTGTGTATCTGCTAATCCCAAACTCCTAATTTATCCCTCCTCCACCTTTCCCCTTTGGTAACCATAAGTTTGTTTGCTATGTCTGTGAGTCTATTTCTGATTTGTAAATAAGTTCATTTATATCAGTTTTTTAGATTCCACATGTAAGTGATATCATGTGGTATTTGTCTTTCTCTGTCTGACTGACTTCACTTAGTATGATCATCTCTAGGTCCATCCATGTTGCTGCAAATGGCATTATTTCATTTTTTTATGGCTGAGTAATATTCCATTGTGTATATGGACCACATCTTCTCTATCCATTCATCTGTCAATGGACATTTAGGTTGTTTCCACATCTTGGCTATTGTAAATAGTGCTGCTGTGAACACTGGGCTGTGTGTAGCTTTTCAAATTAGAGTTTTCTCTGGGTATATGCTCAGGAGTGGGATTGCTAGGTCATATGGTAGTTCTATTTTTAGTTTTTTAAGGAGCCTCCATACTGTTCTCCATAGTGGCTGCACCAATTTACATTCCCACAACAGTGCAGGAGGGTTCCCTTTTCTCCACACCCTCTCCAGCATTTATAGTTTGTAGGCTTTTTGATGATGGCGATTCTGACTGGTGTGAGGTGACATCTCATTGTAGTTTTGATTTGCATTTCTCTAGTAATTAGTGATGTTGAGCATCTTTTCATGTGCCTCTTGGCCATCTGTATGTCTTTGGAGAAATGGCTATTTAGATCTTCTGCCCATTTTTTGATTGGGTTTGCTTTTTTGATATTGAGCTGTATGAGCTGTTTGTATATTTTGGAAATTAATCCCTTGTTGGTTGCAATGTTCGCAAATATTTTCTCCCATTCCATACGTTGTCTTTTCGTTTTCCTTCTGGTTTCCTTTGCCGTGCAAAAGCTTTTGTTTATTTTTGGTTTTATTTCCATTACTCTAGGAGACAGATCCAAATAAAATTGCTGTGATTTATGTCAAAGAGAATTCATATATTTTTCATATTTATTTTCCCAAACATTTTTAGGTGGTTCTTGTTTGCCAATCAAACAATTCCGGAAACTAGAAAAGTTTAAGGAGAGTATGTCGTGGTTTAGTCATCTTTTATTCAAATGATATAAAAATCAACTGCCATTGACCCAAGCATACAAAAATATGCTTGGATGCATAATATATACAAATAAAGCTCTGTGTATATTTTAGTATAACAGAACAGCCCAGGGGGAGGCTTGATTTCAAGTGCAGCCCTGTCAGGAGATCATGAGAAGTGCATCAGTTTTATTTCCAGGCTGGATACTCTCAGAGAAGAAGCAGTGCAGTCCCTGCTATGTCTGCCCTCTCCACACCCTACTGCCTTGCTCACTCCACACCACTCACAAAAGAGAGCATCTCATCTGTCTTATTAACAGGAGGGAGAGAAAACACTGTTTTACAAAAGCCCCAGGCAGATGTATCTGGTGTGTCACTGGCCCGAATTGGACCTTTAACCTCATTTCCATTAATCAGGCTAATGTGCTGGTGTCTGAGGAGGGCCAGTAGGTGGCAAAGTATTGGGTGGGCCAAAAAGTGCCTTCGTTTTTTTAAGTAAAAATAAAAGACACATTTTTCATTTTCACCAAGAACTTTATTGAACAACATATTCATCCTTTTGTTCCACTACCTTCTGCCATTTTTCAGGCAACTTCATAATTCCATCTTCCCAAAACTTTTAATCTTTTTGAGCAAAGAACTGTTCCAGGTGCCTTTTACAGTCTTCCAGGGAATTGAAATTTTCTCTATTAAGAGAATTCTATAAAGACCAAAATAAATGGAAATCCAAAGGTGCAATGTGTGGTGAATACAGCAGGTGAATCAGAACTTCCCAGCCAAGCTGTACAGTTTTTGCCTGGTCATCAAAGAAACATGCAGTCTTGCATTATCCTGATGGAAGATTATGCATTTTCTGTTGACTAATTCTGGATGCTTTTCATCTAGTGCTGCTTTCAGTTGGTCTAATTGGGAGCAGTCCTTGTTGGAATTAATTGTTTCATTTTCCAGAAGGAGCTCATAATAGAGGACTCCCTTCTAATACCACCGTATACACAACATCACCTTCTTTGGATGAAGACCGGACTTTGGTGTGGTTGGTGGTGATTCATTTCACTTGTCCCACGATCTGTTCCGTTCCACATTATTGTACAGTATCCACTTTTCATTGCCCGTCACAATTTGTTTTAAAAACGGAATGTTTTCATTACATTTCAGTAGAGAACTGCATGTGGAAATACGGTCAAGAAGGTTTTTTCACTTAACTTATGTGGAACCCAAACATCAAAGCGATTCACGTAACCAAGCTGGTGCAGATGATTTTCAACGCTTGCTTTGGATATTTTGAGTATGTCGGCTCTCTCCCACGTGGTATAATGTTGATTGTTCTCAATTAATGTCTCGATTTGATCGCTGTCAACTTCAACTGGTCTACCTGACTGTGGAGCATCGTCCAGCGAGAAATCTCCAGCACGAGACTTTGCAAACCACTTTTGACATATTCGATCAGTCTCAGCACCTTCTCCATACACTGCACAAATCTTTTTTTCCGTTTCAGTTGCATTTTTATCTTTCTTGAAATAATAAAGCAGAATATGCTGAAAATGTTGCTCTTTTTCTTTCATCTTCAATATTAAAATGGCTACACAAAAATTCACCAGTTTTGATAATCTTTTTCTAAATGCACGCTGATATGACAGCTGTCACATACAGTCTAACAGAGTTGTTTCAAATGAAGTTAAAGACAGCTAAGTGCTACTAGAGCCATCTTACGGAGAAAACCGAATGAACCTTTTGGCCAACCCAATACGAGGATGGGTTTGAGGCCTTAGCGGTCCACTCCTGAGCTAATGATGGAGACCATCCCACCAGGAACACAGGCTGAGAAGGGAGAGGCGAGGATCCCCAGAGAAACATGCCTTCGATATTAAAAGGCAAAGACAGACGTGGCTGAAGCAGAGGGAATAGAAACAAAACCACACGGAGAAACTGCAAGTTAGGAGCTTTAAGGTCACGTTCATGGCTATGTCTAACCAGCATCTGAACAGTGGTAAGAATATAGCCTTTCATACAAGTCTTAAAGCTATGTGTATTTTCTGTTGTATATATAGAAAAAAATTGTTATTTTAACAGCACTGGGAAGACCAAAGAGGCCCAAGAGGAAACCTTTACAAATAGACTCTTTTATTGATGTAAGAGAAATTTAGTAATGAAATTCAAGTACATGAAAAGTTATTATTCAAAAGACTGGTCGATGACCAGCTGTTCGTGATTTCTGCACAGGATGCAACCAGGGGCCGTGAGTTTAAGTTGGAGCACAAGGGCTTGTAGATAATATAAGTAAGACTTTCCTGTTAGTGGAGTTATTAAATCTCAGGATGCATTGTCAAGGAAGGTTCTGGAATTTACTCTTGAGGGCTCAATGAAATAAAATGTTTTATTTCTTACTAATATGATTCAAAGAAATTCTGCTTAAAGGATAAGTTGGACAAATTTTAAATAAATATTTAATAAACAGTGATTTTTTAAAGATTGATATTTTAAGCTGAAAAACATCAGCCAGGAATAGATGAAAGCAAGACAAATTCTTTTCCAAATAGAATTAAATCTCCAGTTCCTCATTTGGAATACTAAATCAGCAAAATGTGAGTGATTATATTTTAGAGATTACAGCAAGTGTGTCTCAAAATATCAGCTTAAAAACCTTATGTTTAGGTTGTTACCTCTTAAACAAAATCTATTCAGCAGCACGGAAACACCTTAGGTGAAAGATTTTTAGAACATGAGAATAATTCTTTTTATGAAATTAAGACCAATCGTTTTTCCAAATGCATAAAATTACCATTTTTCAGTTCTGTGCAATTTAAATCCCATTAGCATGCATTAGTCATATGAGAAACCAAAAATCAATTCTGCTAGTCAGGGAACTTATGTCAAGTAATTATGGGATATAATATTACCGCTCTTGCTCTTAGCCATGCATGGGTCCCACTGAGAAAGCAGCACTTACTTCAGAGGGAAAATTGCAGACAGGAATGTTGCAACTGGCCATCAGAAGTCCACTAAAACCATTATTGTTTTTTCCTCTTAGATTTGTAATAGTTCCACATTTCACATTTTCTGTTCTCACTGTGCATCAACAACCCCCTACAGCCAACATTAAATTTTTGCCTTGCAAGAACAAAGGCCCATAATAGCAGTGAAGTAAATAATGCTTTTTAAACATTAGAAATTATAGGATATGGAAATAGAAACTTTGAATTTACATGATTTACGCATGAAAACTAACATTAGAAATAAATTTACACGTGGAAATTTGGGAATGGGCTTATCAATTTCCATAGCTATTAAGAAATGTTCCTCCTCTTAAAGGAAAAATTCAGTACCAGTATAATTCATCTCTATGATTAAATTAATTTTAAACAAACAAACAAAAAAACCCTGGTTTTGGATTTTGATTCATATATTTAGTGAAAGTTTTTTTTGGGGGGGGAAGGATGGCATTAGAGCAAAATTGAATGAAAAGAAAATGATAGATTATCTTGTTAAATGATGTCTAGCAAGAAACAGTTTTGATGAAAATAAATGGAAATGCATAAAAATTTTATTTTTCATTATTAATTTAGGTAACCACTGTCATACTTCTTAGATTCCAAATGCATGATAAGCTACTTGGGATTTAAAAAGACTATCAAAACACTGAGAAAGCTGACCTAAGATAGTAGTTATTTCTACTTAGAGAAAATGGGACAGTATAGCTGATTCAAGATGACTAATTATCCTATGACTTATAAATGCACAGTTTTAAGATACTTCAATCCAAAATGATCTGAACAGTAAAAGCAGCAATATCTTTTTCTATTTCTTCACACGAGTTTTAAAATTCATTTTATGTAAAGAAATCCTACCTTCTGTGTTTTCTATTGCCAGCTCCACTTAAGTTTTATATTTTAATGATTTATTCACGCAGTGAATATAAGTGTACAAATTAATCCATAAGCATTAATGTTATTTTGGCTCTTAAGAATATGCCAGTTGAATTTTAGAATCCTATGGGTGGAAAATTTCTGGTGTACTATTGCCAAGTCATCAAGTTACCCAAAAAACCTCTGGTTGTTTCTGTTTCTGTTTTGTAAATAAGTTCATTTTGTATCATCTTTTTAGATTCTACCTATAAGTGATATCATATGATATTTGTCTTTCTCCTTCTGACTTACTTCATTTAGTGTGATAATCTGTGGGTCCATCCATGTTGCTGCAAATGGCATTATTTCATTCTTTTTTATGGCTGAGTATTTCACTGTATATATAGTGTGTGTATATATATATCACATCTTCTTTATCCATAGGTTGCTTCAATATCTTGGCTGTTATAAATAATGATGCAATGAACATAGGGGTGCAAATATCTTCTCGAGTTAGCATTTCCATTTTCTTTGGATAAATACCTAGGAGTGTAATGGCTGGCTTATTCTATTTTTAATGTTTTAAGTAACCTCCACACTGTTTTCCATAGTGATTGCACCAATTTAAATTCCCACCAACTGTGCACAACCGTTCCCTTTTCTTCATATCTTCTCCAACACTTGTTATTTCTTGTCTTTTTGATTATAACTGTTCTAACAGGCATGAGGTAATCTCATTGTGGTTTTGATTTGCATTTTCCTGATAATTATGTTGAGCATCTTTTCATGTACCTCTTGGCCATCTGTATGTCTTCTTTAGAAAAATGTCCATTTAGAACCTCTGCCCATTTATTCTAATTGGATTATTTAGGTATTTTCAGTATTGAGTTATATGAGTTTTTTATATATTTTGGTTATTAACTCCTTGTCAGATATATGGTTTGCAAATATTTTCTTTCATTCAGTAGGTTGCCTTTTCATTTTGTTGATGGTTTCCTTTGCTGTGCAGATATTTTTAGTTTGCTATAGCCCTGTTTAATTTTGCTTATCTTGCCTTTGCTTTTGCTGTTAAATCCAAAAATCCAAAAAAAACCAAAAAAAATTGCCAGGACTGATTTCAAGGAGCTTTTTCCTGTGGTTTCTTCTATAAGTTTCATGGTTTCTGTTCTTGTGTTCAAATCTTTAATCTATTTTGAGTTAATTTGTGGGTATGGTGTGAGATAGTGATCCAGTTTCTTTCTTTTGATGTGGCTGTCCAGTTTTCCCAGCACCATTATTTGAAGAGACTGTCCTATACCCAACATAAATACTTGTCTCCTTTGACATAAAATAATTGACTGTGTATGTGTACGTTTATTTCTGTCTCTCTAATTGGTTTCATTGGGCTATATGTCTGTGTTTATGCCAATATCATACTGTTTTGATAATTCGTTATTAGTGTATAGAAATCAACTGATTTTTGTACATTGATTATGTATCTTGCAGCCTTACTGAATTGGTTTATTAGACCTAACAGTTTTTCAGTGGATTCTTTAGAGTTTTCTATGTATAATATTGGGTTGGCCAAAATGTTCATTCGGGTTTCTTCATACATCTTACGGAAAAACACAAACAAAATTTTTGGCCAGTCTAATATCGTGTCATCTGCAAAGGGACAGATTTAGTTCTTTTGTATTTGGATGCCATTTCTTTCTTTTTTATGCCTTATTGCTCTGGCTAGAACTACATTGAATAAAAGCAATGAGAGTGGGTATCCTTGTCTTGTTCCTGATCTCAAGGAAATGCTTTCAGTTTTTTACTATTGAGTATGATGTTGGCTGTAAGCTTGTCATATATGGCTTTTATTATGTTGAGGTACATTCCTTCTATGCCCACTTTGTTGAGAGTTTTATCATAAATAGATGTTGAATTTCATCAAATGCTTTTGCTGCATCTATTGACAACATATAATTTTTATACTTTATTTTGTTAATGTTGTGTATCACATTTGTTGATTTGCAGATGTTGAACCATCCTTGCACCACTGGAATAAATGCCACTTGATCATGATGTGTGATCCTTTTAATGTATTGTTGAATTTGGTTTGCTAATATTTTGTTGAGGATTTTTGTAGCTATGTTCATCAAGAACATGGGCCTGTAATTTTCTTTTCTTGTCATATCCTTCTGGCTTTGGTATCAGGTTGATGCTGGCTTATAAATTTATTTATTTTATTTTTGGCTGCATTGTGTCTTTGTTGCTGCACACGGGCTTTCTCTAGTTGCGGCGAGTGGGGGCTACTCTTCATTGTGGTGCGCGGGCTTCCCATTGCGGTGGCTTCTCTTGTTGTGGAGCATGGGCTCTAGGCATGCAGGCTTCAGTAGTTGTGGCTTGCGGGCTCTACAACACAGGCTCAGTAGTTGTGGCGCACAGGCTTAGTTGCTCCGTGGCATGTGGAGTCTTCCTGGACCAGGGCTTGAACCCATGTCCTCTGCATTGGCAGGCAGATTCTTAACCACTGTGCCACCAGGGAAGCCTGATGCTGGCTTCTTAAAACAAGTCTGAAAGGATTTCTCCCTCTTCTATTTTTGGGAGAGTTTGAGAAAAATTTGTATTAATTATTCTTTATATGTTTGGTTAAATTCACCAGTGAAGCCATCTGGTCCTGGTTTTCTCGCCTGTTAGGAGGTTTTTGATTACGTATTTGATCTACTTATTAATAAAATCCTTCTGTCAGATTTTCTGTTTCTTCACAATGCAGTCTTGTTAGGTTGTGCATTTCTAGGAATTTTTTCATTTCTTATAAGTTGTCCAGTTTGTTGGCATATAATTGTTCATAGTAATCTTTTGTGATCTTTGCATTTCCATGGTATGAGTTATAATGTCTCTTCTTTTATTTCAATTTTGAGTCCTCTCTATTTTTTTTTGGTGAGTCTAACTAAAGGCTTTTCAATTTTGTTTATCTTTTCAAAGACCAGCTCTTAGGTTCATTGACCTTTTCTGTTGTCCTTTTAATCTCTATTTCATTTATTTCTGCTCTGATCTTTGCTATTTTTTTCATTCTGCTAACTCTAGGCTTTGTTTGTGCTTCATTTTCTAGCTCCTTGAGGTGTAAAGTTCAGTTGTTTGAGATTTTTTGTTTCTTGAGGTAGGCACTTATTGCTATGAACTTCCGTCTTAGGATTGCTGTTGTTGCATCCCATAAACTTTGGTATGTTTTGTTTCCACACTTATTTGTCTCTAGGTATTTTTTTATTTTTCTTTTGATTTTTTTGTTGATCCATTGGTTGTTCAGTAGCATGTTGTTTAATCTCCACATATTTGCGAATTTTCCAGTTTTCTTCAGGTGCTTGATTTCTTATTTATACCATTGTGGTTAGAAAGATGCTTGATGACTTCAATTTTCTTAAATTTATTAAGATCGTTTTGTGGGCTAACACAAGATCTATCCTGGAAAGTGTTCCATGTGCACTTGAGAAGAACGTATATTCTGTCGCTTTGGAATGGAATGTTCTGTATATATATGTCAGGCTCATCTGGTCTAACTTGTCATTTAAGGCCAATGTTTGCTTATTGATTTTCTGTCTGGAGATCTAGCCATTGATAAGAGTGAGTAAGTTAAGTCCCCTAGTATTATTATATTGCTTTTTATTTCTCAGTTTAGCTTTGATTATATTCACTTTGTATATTTAGCTGCTCCTATGTTGGGTACATAAATGTTTACAACTATAATATCCTCTTGTTGGACTGACCTCTTTATCATTTGTAATGATCTTCGTTGTCTCTTGTTGCAGTCTTTGTCTTAAGGTCCATTTTGACTAATGTAAGTATTGTTATCCCCGCTTTTTTTTTGTTTCCATTTAGTCCCTTTTTCCATCTCTTCACTTTCCGTCTGTGTGTGTCCTCACATATGAAGTGAGTCTCTTGTAGGAACCAATTGACTCCTCTTGGCTTGTTTTTTGTTTGTTTTTTGTTTTGCTTTGTTTTATAAATCCATTTAGTCCCTTTAGCTATCTTCACTCTTTATTCTTCTGTTTTATTGCTGCTCTTCTTGGGTGACTTGCACTCCCCTGACTTTCAGTTAACTCATCCTTTCTTTTGCTCCAGCTAGTCTGTGGTCAAACCCCTCTATTGTATTTTTTTCAGTTTAATTATTGCATTTTCAGCTTTCTGACTTGTATTTGGTACTTTGTAATATTTTCTAGATCTTTGTGTTCATCATTGTGTTCATCCATTCTTAAGTTTGGGAAGCATCTTTATGACCGTTATTTTGAATTTTTTATCAGGTAAATCACTGATTTTTTTTTTCATTAAGGTCTTTTTCTGAAGTTTTATCTTCTTCTTTCATTTGGAACATATTAGTCTATTTTCTTCATTTCCCTTGAATCTCTGTGTTGGTTTCTGTGCATTGGATACAACAGCTACTACCTCTCCCAGTTTGGAGGAGTGGCCTCGTGTAGGAGATGAAGCTTATAGTTCAACTGTGCCCTAGTTCTTGGTTGTCTTGGAAACCTTTGTGATTATCCAAGCAGCCTGCTTTATTTTTAGTTGTTCCCAGTAATTGAGATTGTGCTAAGACCTGCCAGTGTCCCAGAGGGGAGGACCTCAGTCACTACCTAGATTCAGGCTAGTCTGACCCCAGGCAGAAGCTTTTAAAGTATAAACATAAACCTCTTCTTGTTAAGAAGTATATATACCTGGGCATATATATCTGCTCCTCCTTCTGCCCTGAGCTCTGGGGTGATAGCCAGTAAAGAACTGTTTGTTTGCTACTGTCCTGTTGAACCTGTGAACAGAGGCACCACTGGCCACCAGTCAGGTTATCAAGGAATGTGTCCTTTGGGTGGCAGCCACAAAGCTGGGGCACCAGACTTGTACACAAGCTCCTTTCTCAGAGACACCAGCAACCTGGGGTGGAGCAGAGGGAGAGTGCAAAGATGGTGACTGATGGCCTCCCTGGTCATTGCAGAAGATTGTAGTTGGTCCCTGGATGTGTGTTTAATTAGGACCCTACCCCACAGGCTGTAGCTACAAAGATAAGCTAATAGGCTTCTTTCACAGAAAGACTGTGGGTTTCAATCTGCTACCTCTCCCCTGTGCCCTGGGGGTATCCAGCTAAGAACTCTTTGTCTGTTTGTCATACTCCTATGAGACCCATGATTGTAAGCCCACTGGCCATGAGATCCACACAACCAAAGGATGTTCCCTGGGTGGCAGCCACAAATCATGTCACCAAATGTGTGTCCCCCCTCCTTTTTCAGGTGATAGTGGCCACCTGGAGCAAGGCAGAGGGAGGGCATGAAGAAGGTGCCTCTGTCCCTGGAGGTTATCTCAGCCAGCCCCCTAGATGTGTCTTCATTCAGGTGCCAGCTTGTCAGGCCAACAGGTTAAGATGATCAAATAAGCCTCTTTCCACAAAATCAGGGCACTTTTCAGTTGGCCACCTCCGTGCTGGGCTCTGGGTGGGTATGTGTCTACAAGCCTTTTAAGTCTATTTCTCAGTGCCCTACAACCTTGCCTCTCATGGACAGAAGCCCCGTTGGCTTTCAAAGCTACACGTCTTGGGGGCTGGTCTCAGAGGCAGGTTTTAAAAGTTGGGGTCCAAACTCTTCACTCGTCAGGGAGAAGCTTGGGGTTGTGTGTCCCTCTGATTGTGTGTCACCATGCTGGACAGTGGGGTTTATGGTGAGGCTGCGTCTCAGTCCCTCCTACCCATTTCAATGTGGCTTTTTCTCATTTACCCAACATGCAGGAGTTGCTTAGCTAGTTTTTGTTTCTTTCAGAGGACATTGTTCCACGTGTAGCCGTAGATTCAGTGTGGCTGAGGGAGAAGTGATTCAGGATTCTCTTACATCACCATCTTGAACCGAAACCAGCTGCATAATTTCTTAATGGAAACTAAAAAGGATTTTATAATGTCTTTGATAACTTTTTGTTATAAAATGTCTGTTGAAATCCTTAATCTTTAACTGAATGCCTTCTAAAAAGAAATAAGAGGTAATTTAGGACCCGACCAGGAGAAGTGAGTTTCCCTTATCGTTGGCATGAATTCTTCTAATGTCATTGGGTGTATGTGTGTCTGTGTGTGTGTTGCCTTTTAATAGATTTAGAAACCCAAGTATTCTTCAGAATTACATTTGGGAAATATTAATCTTGGGTACTGTCAGATGTAGAAGTGGGTCTTCATTCAAATGCATGTGATAGAACTTGTAAGATAATCTTTAGACAGATCTTATGTAAAGTGTAAAAGTGAGAAAAACAGTGAGCTAGGATCATAGCTCCCCAAGGGAGCATAAGACATATTCACACACTTAGAAAACTTACTTTTACCTGAAGAAACTAATATCCATATAAGAGCAAATAATTAAGATTACTGTGAGATTTTAACCGTTTATTTAACCTATATATTCCTTTATTGATTTACTATGTATTACTATATACTTTAAAAATCCCTGTTAAACAGCAAATATGTATCAGGCATTGTGATAAGTTTTAGGAACTCAACCTTGATTGATGAACACAGTCTCGTGCATGTGGTTATGGAGACATATACTTGTAGAATATCAGGTGTTTGTCAGATAACCAGGTGAATACACCCCAAAGACTGTTAGGTGTTTGTCCTGAAGCTCCTGGGAGGGAAGGAGATTTGAAGTCATTAATGCAGAGAATGTTTTTGAAGCCACAGCTGTGGGGAAAATGGAATAAGCAGAGTGCACAGAACGAGATGAGATGAAAGTAAATATGAAATCATAGGGAATAACTAAAAAGTGGTGAGCAGAAAAGGCAACTGGAAACAAGGCTGAAAGGAATCATCTGACCTCAGCAGGGCCAGCCAGCATGTGGTCACACAAGGAAGATAAAGTTTTAAGAAGAAAGTGGTAGTTAATGCAGCAGAAGCTGTAGAGAGTCAGGAAGGTGACCACTAAACGTCCATTGGATTTGGGGAGTGGAGGCTATTCATTTCCCCAGAGCAGTTTGGATGCAGGGCTGGGGGCCAGAACTAACCCGAACAATTCCCAGAAATTTAAGGAGTAAATTCAGGCAAGAATTAAGGACACTGAGTGTGAATTATATTTCTAAAAGGCTGGACTGTGGAGAGAGTAACACAGACTGTGTACCTAATGGGGGATGGATTTAAGGGAATATTTCATTTGTGTATGTGTTTTGATTGCAGGTACTGTAATAAACACGAAAACATTTAAACATCAGGTATCTGTGCCAGTATATGGGGGACTGAATAGACAGGACAGAGAAAGTGCAGAGGGATGCATAGCCGTCCCAGCCGGTGTGAGGTGGTACCTCATTGTGGTTTTGATTTGCATTTCCCTGTTGATCGGTGATGGTTGAGCATCTTTTCATGTACCTGTTGGCCATTTGTATGTCTTCTTTGGAAAGATGACTCTTCAAGTCCTTTGCCCATTTTGATTGGATTATTTGGGGGTTTTGGATATTGATTTGTATATATTTTGAATATCAGTCCCTTATCAGATACATAGTTTGTGAATATTTCCTCCTATTCTGTAGGTTGAACTTCCTTCAATTTATTGTTTCTTTTGCTGGGCAGAGGCTATTTACTTTAATGTAGTCCCACTTGTCTTAGTTTTTGTTGCCTGTTATTTTAGTGACTTATCCAAGAAATAATTGCCTAGACCAATGTCAAGGATCTTTTTCTCTATGTTTTCTTCAAGGAGTTTTTTTTTTTGGTTTCAGGTCTTACATTTAAATTTTTGACCCATTTCAAGTTAACTTTTGTGAGTGGTGTAATATAGTGGTCCAGTTTCATTCTTTTGCATGTGAATATCCAGTTTTCCAAACACCATTTGTAGAGACTGTCCTTTCTCAATTGCGTGTTCTTGGCACCGTTGTCAAAAATTAGTTGACCATGTATGTGGGGGTTTATATCTGCACTCTGTATTGTTTCACTGGTTTTTTTAATAAATTTATTTATTTATTTATTTATTTTTGGCTGTGTTGGGTCTTCGTTTCTGTGCGAGGGCTTTCTCCCGTTGCGGCGAGCAGGGGCCGCTCTTGATCGCGGTGCGCGGGCCTCTCACTGTCGTGGCCTCTCCCGTTGCGGAGCACAGGCTCCAGACGCGCAGGCTCAGTAGTTGTGGCTCACAGGCCTAGCCGCTCTGCAGCATGTGGGATCTTCCCGGACCGGGGCCACGAACCCGTGTCCCCTGCATTGGCAGGCGGATTCCCAACCACTGCGCCACCAGGGAAGCCCTGTTTCACTGTTTTTATGCCAGTACCATTTTGTTTTGATTACTACAACTTTGTAATATAGCTTGAAATCAGGTATTGTGATGTCTCTCACTTTGTTCTTCTTTCTCAGGATTGCTTTGGCTATTTGGGGTCTTTTGTAGTTCCAAACAAATTTTAGGATAGTTTTTTTTTTTCAGTTTCTGTGAAAAATGCCATTAGGATTTTGATCAAGATTGCGCTGCATCTGTAGGTTGCTTTAGGCAACAAGGACATTTTAACAATATTAACCCTTCCAGTCCAAGAACATGGGAATATCTTTCCATTTATTTGTGTCTTCTTCAGTCTCTTTCCATCTTATAGTTTGTATTGTACAGGTCTTCCACCTCCTTGGTTAAATGTATTCCTAAGTATTTTATTGTTTTCGATGCTATTGTCATAGGATTGCTTCCCTAATTTCCCTTTCAGATTGTTCATTGTTAAGTGCATAGAAATGCAACTGATTCCTGTACATTGACTGTCTATCATGCAACTTTACTGAATTTGTTTATTAGTTATAACAGGGTTTTTTTTTTTGGTGGAGACTTTAGAGTTTTTTATATATTTATAAGATCATGTCATTAGCAAACAGAGATAATTGTACTTCTTTCTTTCCAATATGGATGCTTTTATTTCTTTATTTTGCCTAATTGCTGTGGCTAGGACTTCTCGTACTATTTTGAATAGAAATGTAAGAGTGGCCATTTCTGTATTTTTCTGGTCTTAGTGAAAATGATTTTAATTTTTCATCATTGAGTATGATGTTAACAGGGGGCTTGTTATATATGGCCTTTATTATGCTGAGGAACTTTCCTTCTATACCAATTTGTTGAGCATTTTTATCATGAAAGGATGTTGTATCTTGTCAAGTGCTTTCTTTTTCATCTATTGAGATGATTGTATTATTTTTATCTTTGATTCTACTAATATGGTGTATCGCATTAATTGATTTGTGTATGTTGAACCATCTTGGCATTCCATGGATAAATCCCACTTGAGCATGGGGAATTACCCTTGTTGAACTTGTTTTGCAAATATTTTATTGAAAATGTGTGCATCTATATTTATCAGTAATATTGTATAATTTTCTTGTATAACTTTATCTGGCTTTGGTATTGGGCTAATGCGGGCCTCATAAAATGAGTTTGGGAGTTTTACTTCCTATTGCATTTTTTGGAGGAATCTGAAAAGGATTGGCTGTAATTCTTCTTTAAATATTGGTAAAATTCACCAGTGAAACCATCTGGTCCTGGGATTTTCTGTGTTGAGAGGATTTGGTTAATGATCAATCTCCTTAGAAATTACTGATATCTTTAGATTTTCTATTTCTTCATGGTTCAGTCTTTGTAGGTCCTATATTCCTATGAAATTATCCAGTTCTTCTGTGTTATCCAGTTTGCTGGCATGTAAGTGCTCATTATAGTCCCTTTGTGTTTTGACAAAGTCTCATATTTTGTGTTTCTGTGGTATCAGTTGTAATGCCTCCTCTTTCATTTCTGATTTTATTTATCTGAATGTTTTCTCTTCTTTTTGTAATCTACCTAAAGTTTTATCAATTTTATCTCTTCAGAGAACCAGCTTTTAGATTCATTGATCTTTTCTGCTGCTTTTCTGGTCTCTATTTCATTTATTTGTTTTCTGATCTTTGTTATTTCCTTCTGCTACTAGAGATACCTTTGGGCTTAATTTGTTCTTCTTTTTCTAGTTCTTTGAAGTGTAAAGTGAGATTGTTTGACTTTTTCTTATTTCTTAATATAGGCATTTATAATTATAAACTTCTCTCTTAGAACTGCTTTTGCAGCATCTCATAGGTTCTTATATGTTGTGCTTCTATTTTCTTTTGATTCAAGATACTTCTTGGGTGATTTGAAGATATCTCTTGAATGTCCCTTTCTATTTCTTCTTTGACCCCCTGGTTGTTCAGGAGCATGTTGTTTAATCTCCACATATTTGTGAATTTGTTACAAAAATGATAACAAGAGGAAAAGATCATTACATAATGATAAAGGGATCAATTTATATAACAATGGTAACCATATTCACCCACTATCAGAGCACTTAAATATATAAAGCAAGAATTATGTTAATAATTGTTTATTATATTTAGGTGCTCCAGTATTGGCTGAGTTTTTTACTTAGTCTATTTTGTCTGATATAATTATAGCTAACCCTGCTCTCTTTGGGTTTTCATTTGCTCAAAATACCTTTTTTCCATTCCCTCACTTTCAGCCCTGTGTGTTCTTAAAGTTTGTTGAGTCTCTTGTAGGCAACATATATATGTCTTTTTTTGTGTCCATTCAGCCCCTCTGTGTCTTTTGACTAAAGCATTTAGTTCATTTAAATGTAACATAATTATTGGATGGGTAAGGACTTACTAGCATCATTTTGTTAATAAATTTCTAATTGTTTTGTGTTTCTTTAATTTCTGTCTTCATCTCTTGCTGTCTTTGTTAGTTGATCATTTGTGTGTGTGTGGTATGCTTTGATTCTTTTCTCTTAATTGTTTTTATATCTATTATAGGTTTTTATTCTGTGATTATCATGAGAATTTTTTTTAATACATCTTGCAGTTGTAACTGTTTATTTTAAGCTTATGACAACTTAACTACAATTGCATAAGAAAGTTCCACCCATTTAATTGCAGCCCACAGTTTGTGTTGATGTCCCAATTTCCATCTTTCTAAATCGTGTATCCATTAACATAATATTGTAGCTATGGGTTTTTTTTTTTTAACAGTTTTTGTATCTTAACCAGAGTGCTATATTTTAAAATGATTTATATACCATTATTGCAGTATTAGAGTATTTTTAATTTGACTATATATATGCCTTTACCAGGTCATTTTATACTTTCATATGTTTTCAGGTTACAAAGTAGCATCCTTTTTTTCATCTTGAAGAACTCCATTTAGCATTTCTTATAGGGCAGGTCTAATGGTGACATATTTTCTTAGGTTTTGTTTGGGAATGTCTTTCTCCATTTCTGAATGACAGCTTTGCTGGGTTAAGTATTATTGATTGATAGGTGTTTTGTTTTTTTTTTTCCTTTGAGCACTTTGATATATCATCTCACTCTGTCCTGGCCAGGAAGGTTTCTGCTCAGAAATGCTTATCGTCTTATAAGGACTCCATTGTATGTGATGAGTCTTTTATCTCTTGCTGCTCTTAAAATTCTGTCTTTGATTTTTGAGAGTGTGATTATAATGTGTTTCAGTGAAGATCTCTTTGGGTTGCATCTATTTGTGGATCTTTGAGCTTCCTATCCCTGAGTGGCCATATCTCTTCCCAGATTTGGGAAGTTTTCACTTCTTTACATAAGGTTTCTATCCCTTTTTCTCTCTCTTCTCCTTCTGGGACTCCCATAATGTGAATATTATTTCTTTTGATCATGTCTCACAGTTCACACAGGTTTTCTGCTCTCTTTTTCATTCTATTTTTGATTCTCCTCTGACTGGATAGTATCAAGAGATCTGTCTTCACACTCACAGATTCTTTCTTCTGCCTGGCTGAGGTTGCTGTTGAAGCTATCTATTGCACATTTCATTTCATCCAGTGTATTTTTAATCTCCAGAATTTCTGTCTGGTTCTTTTTTATGATTTCTATTTCTTTGTTGAACTTCTTGTTTTGTTCATGCACTCTTTTCCTGAGTTCATTGATTTGTCTATTTATATTCTCTTTAACCTTGCTGAGCTTCCTTAATATATTTTGAATTCTTTACCAGGTAACTCATACGTCTTCATTTCTTTGGATCAATTATAGAAATATTATTCTGTTCCTCTGGTGGTGTCATGTTTTTTGCTTTTGTCTTCTTGGTGGCTTTGCACTGATGTCTGCACATTTGAGGGCAAATTCACCTCTTCTAGTCTTTCCGTACTGGCTTCAGTGAGAACAGACTTTCACCTGGAGGTGGCTGCAAGGGTGCTGGATGGGTGGGGTGCAGTATCCTTGCATCTTGAGAAGGCATGGTGGCATAGTCTCCATGCTGCTCTGTCAGCCAAGGTTGACATTGGTCAGACTGCCGAGGGCCTGCAGGAAGCAGTGGCATGTAGGGCTATTGGGATCTTCAGAGGCCACAGCTGCTAAGGTCCTCCTGTTCATTTTTCTTTTTTGCTTTTTCCCCAAGGGAAGAAGTTCTAGCTGAGGGATCCTCTCGGCACTTGGTCTGGTGTGCTGGCACTCAAGAGTACTCAGAGCAGTATTGGAGCCATGGTCCTAGGATCTGGGACACGCAGAACTGCCACAGGGCATGAATCCTGCATGGATCCTGTAGCACAGGTGCACTGCCTGTGGCTGTGGCACTGGTGTCTACTGTGTGGGTGTGCGCTGATACCCTGTGAAACCAGTACCTGGGGATCAGGGGCTCACTGCGGAGATTCTGGTGTGGGGAGGGGGCACCCAGCTGCAGCAGCAGCACTGGCTCTGGGATAACGAGATACAGTGGTGGCTTGGGCCCAGGGGTCAGGGTGCAGTGGTAGCAGAGCCCTTGGATGGTGGGTCTAAGTCTCAACTCTGGCCCAGGGGCTGTCACAGGCCAGCAACAGCATGACTCCAGGCTGGTCTCTTAAAGCGTGTGTTGGCCCCCAGGGGCCTGGGCTGAGTGCAGTGACAGCTTGTCCTTGTCAGTGACAGTTCAGAGCCACATCCTTGGAGCCAAGGGGATGCCCCAGCAATGACTGTACAGAGCGATGACCTGGTACCTGGAGAGTGGGGTTCAGGGTAGTGACACCATGGTCTCAGCAATGAAGCGTCAGAGATGTGGCCTGGGATCCAGGGGGTGGGACTTGGGGCAGCTGTAGCTTGATCCCAGGAATGAGGGGTCAGAGCCACGACCTGAAACCCAGGAAGCAGAGCTGAGGGCAGTGGCAGCACCCCTGGCAATGATGGTCCAGGGTCTCAGTACAGATGGGGATGAACCTCAGGGTGGCACAGCCCCGTCCCAGCAACAGTGGGTCAGAGCCTTGACCTGCTGTGAGGGGTGGGCTCAAGGCTGTGGCAGCACCCCTGGCAGTGATGGTTCACAGCTGGACCTAGAACGTGGAGCACGACAGCACAACCTGAGGCTGGCAGCTAAGTCATGCCTGGGGGCCCTGGCTCGGGGCAGCAGGGGCCACCCCAGAAAGGGGGGTGCAAAGCTGCAACCCAGGGCCAGGAGGGGCAAAGAGCAGTGGCAGCTCCAGCCCTATATATGATGGGGTGCTGTGGTGCCAAATGCCTGAGATGGGGCACAGAGGCCCCCAGGGCAAGCGCCACCTCAGCACCCGCTCCGGCCCCTGGGGGGAGAAGCAGAGGCTGATCCAGGCTGCTCTTTCCACTGAGATCAGCAGTGATAGAGACTGAGGAGGCCTCTGTAGCCACAGCTGCAGACGTCCACCATGGTGAGGCCTGCTGGGCTCTCCTGCTGTCCTTCTCGGGGGGAAGGGGGTGAACATTCTCCAGGGGGTTCTTGCAGGTGCCGAGCTGCTCCTGACTGGAGGAAAGGTACTTCCTGTGCTTTTCTATGTCCATCCTCAGTTTTTGAGCTCTGCAGGGTTTGTACTGCTCCTTTGTAATGCACAGCTTTCCCTGAGTTCTTTTTAATTAATTTTTATTGGAGTATAATTGCTTTACGATGTTGTGTTAGTCTCTGCTGTACAGCAAAGTGAATCAGCTACACGCATACATCTATCTCCTCGTTTTCGTATTTCCTTCCCATTTAGGTCACCACAGAGCACTGAGTAGAGTTCCCTGTGCTATACAGTAGGTTCTCATTAGTTATCTATTTTATACATAGCAGTGTGTGTATGTCAATCCCAATCTCCCATTTCATCCCACCGCCTCTTCCCGCCTTGGTATCCATACGTTTGTTCTCTATGTCTGTGTCTCTGTTTCTACTTTGCAAATAAGTTCATCTATATCTCTTACACTGTTGGTGGGAATGTAAATTGATACAGCCACTATGGAGACGAGTATGGAGGTTCCTTAGAAAACTAAAACTAGAACTACCATACGACCCAGCAATCCCACTACTGGGCACATACCCTGAGAATACCATAATTCAAAAAGACACATGCACTCCAATGTTCACTGCAGCACTATTTAGAATAGCCAGGACATGCAAGCCACCTACCTAAATGTCCATCAATAGAGGAATGGATAAAGAAGATGTGGTACATATATACAATGGAATACTACTCAGCCATAAAAAGGAATGAAATTGTGCCATTTGCAGAGACGTGGATGGACCTAGAGGCTGTCATACAGAGTGAAGTAAGTCCCTGGGCTCTTTTCTTCAGTTTGTAGTTGTTTATTTACTGTTGTGTTGTGTTGTGACCTCTTGGCCCTCCATCTTGCTGGCGTCACATTTATGACATTTTTTTTTTTTATATCCATTCTCCTTTGGTTGTATCTTTGACCTGTGTCCTGTTTGGGACTATGATGAATGAAGCTACTGGAAATATTTTTTGCAGATCTTTTTGTGCCTGTTTCCATTTCTCATGGTTAAAAATGGACGCTATATACTCTGGGTCATAGGCCTGATGTACATTTAATGTGATAAGAAAATGCCAAACTGTGTCCCAAGATAGCTGTACCGCTTTACACACCCAGTCCACACTGCGTCCATCCTCACCAGCATTTGGTGCTGTCATTTCAGTCGGTTGGAAATGGTCCTTATTGTTTTAATATGCATTGTCCCCATGGCTGATGATGTCGAGTGGTTGGCTGTTTGTGCTGCTTGGCTATTCGTATATATACTTTTGAAAAAGGGCCAAGTCTTTGTCCATTTTAACTGGCTTGCTTCTTCTATTACTGATCTCTGTGAGTTTTTATACATTCTGGATAAAGAAATTTTGTCAGATAAAGGAATTGCAAATCTTTCCCTTCACTCTGTGGCTGGCCTTTTAATTTTTTAATAATATACATTTTATGAGCCAAAGTTTATATTTTTGATAAGGTTCAATTTATCAATGTTTTGTCTTTTATGTGGGTGCCCTTTGTGTTACTGCTAAGAAATCCCTCCCTATGTCAGCACACAAATATATTCTCTTGAATTTTCTCTAGAAATGTTATAGTTTTAGCTTTTGCCTCTAGGCCTGTCAGCTGTCTCAAACAAATTTGTGTGTATTGTGTGGGACAGAAGTTTACATTTTTGTTGTTTGGTTTTTCTATATTCAGTTGTTGAAGAAATAGTTGTTGAAAAGACTTATTCCCCTTTGAATTGCCTTGGCATCTTTGTTAAAATTCAATTGGCCATAAATGTGTGGATTTATTTCTGAAGATTTTATTCTGTTCTATTGATCTGTTTGTCTCTACTGTCATCAATACTACACTGTCTTAATTGCTGTAGATTTACAGCAGGTCTTGAAATCTGGTGGTGAAAGTCCTCCAACATCATTCTTCTTTCTCAAGATTGTTTGGCTATTTTAGGCTCTTTGCATTTCCACATCAATTTTACAAGTAGTCTGTCATTTTCTACAAAAAAAAAAAAATCTGCAATTTTGATTAGAATGTCATTAAATCTATAGATCAGTATAATGAAACAGACAACTTAATATTTAGTCTTCTAGACGATAACCATAACGTATCTCTTCATGTATTTTGGTTTCTTGTATTTCTTTCAACAATGTACTGTAATTTTCCATGTAGAGATCTTGCACATATTTTGTTAAAGGTATCATTAAATATTTTACGCTATTGGTGCTATAATATTATAGATGGCTTTAATTTCATTTACAATTTTATTGATATTAAATAGAATTACAATTCACTTTTGTATATCGATTTTATATCCTACACCCTTGCAAAGTTCACATATTAGCTCAAAGAGGTATTTCTCAATCTTCTATAATTTTCTATATAAGCAGTCTTGTTATCTCTCTATAAAAAATTCTTACTGCTTCCTTTCTGATCTTTAAGATCTTATTTCCCAAAGCAACAGTGGAGGAAGCTTTCTCTGCTGAACCTGGACATGGTGTGCATAAATGTTGCCCATATTTCACAGTTCCGTGGCACCTGCTCCTGTTGAACTTCACCTCCTGAGGTGAGGAAAATAAATTCCAGCTGTGGACAGCATCTTAGACCTTGGTTTTTGATCTTCCCTTTCTGACCACTTGCCCTTTGGATTTCGGAGTAGCTTAGTCAGTCCCAGCAATTGTGTAAGCCAATTCCTTGAAAGCAAACAATATATAATGCTTATAAAACTATCACCTCCTACTCATTCTGCTTCTCTGGTTGAACCCTGACTGCCAGAGGTTTTGCACACTTTTTTCTATAAATCATCTTATAATTTATTAAGGTAAATTGCCCTAACACATTGCTATTGTTTGAGGAAGCTTTAAAACAAAATCAATATATATATATTTTATTTTAGCATCTTTATTGGAGTATAATTGCTTTACAATGTTGTGTTAGTTTCTGCTGTACAACAAAGTGAATCAGCTATACATACGTATATCCCCATATGCCCTCCCTCTTGCATCTCCCTCCCACCCCTCTAGGTGGTCACAAAGCACCGAGCTGATCTCCCTGTGCTATGCAGCTGCTTCCCACGAGCTATCTATTTTACATTTGGTAGTGTATATATGTCCATGCCACTCTCACTTCGTCCCAGCTTACCTTTCCCCCTCCCCGTGTCCTCAAGTCCATTCTCCACGCCTGCGTCTTTATTCCTGTCCTGCCCCTACGTTCTTCAGAACCTTTTTTTTTTTTTTTGTAGATTCCATATATATGTGTTAGCATACGGTGTTTTTCTGACTTACTTCACTCTGTATGACAATCTCTAGGTCCATCCACCTCACTACAAATAATTCAGTTTCATTTCTTTCTATGGCTGAGTAATATTCCATTGTATATATGTGCCACATCTTCTTTATCCATTCATCTGTCTATGGACACTTAGGTTGCTTCCATGTCCTGGCTATTGTAAATAGTGCTGCAATAAGCATTGTGGTACGTGACTCTTTTTGAATTATGGTTTTCTCAGGGTATATGCCCAGTAGTGGGATTGTTGGGTCATATGGTAGTTCTATTTTTAGTTTTTTAAGGAACCTCCATACTGTTCTCCATAGTGGCTGTATCAATTTACATTCCCACCAACAGTGCAAGAGGGTTCCCTTTTCTCCACACCCTCTCCAGCATTTATTGTTTGTGGATTTTTTGATGATGGCCATTCTGACCAGTGTGAGGTGATACCTCATTGTACTTTTTTGATTTACATTTCGCTAATGATTAGTGATGTTGAGCATCCTTTCATGTGTGTATATATATATATATATATATATATATATATATATATATATATTTGAAAAATTATCAATTTAAATGCCTGCTACCTAACATTTTTATCAAAATGTCTGGACAGACTCTTGGGGAAAAACATCTGTCAGCTCTTTATGGTGACATCTACATTTGTCCACACTCTTTTTTGGGTTATTTTTAATTATTAATATATCCAGCTCTGAAAATCTGTCTATTCAGTACATGCTAGCATTTGGATATTATGCTAATACACGTTCTACAATTGATGGGAAATATCTCAAGAAATCCCCAAGTTTAACATAAATGAAATGTACATATATATCATTAAAAATTTTTAAACATTTTAAACTTATGCTTGCTTCTTCATCTATAATTTTGGCCTTAACAAATAAAGATTTGATTGCCATTTCCATTTATTCTGCACACAGTATTTTTCTCTTGCTGACTCATCATGTTATCTATTTTATAATTATTTTTTTTTCCAGGTCAGTCTGATATATTTATTCCCTTAACCTCTGTAATGTCTGAGATTTACCATGTGTCTTCATGGTGTGTTCTTTTGCATCTGGGGTGAAAATAATTATGTCTTCAGAAACATAAACATTCAATTCTACCCATTTGTGCACTCCAAAAATAGCTTAATTAGTTAACAGCTAATGGGAAGGCAAAGTTAGTAAAGATCTCTTGATGCTCATTTGCTACGTGTGGCCTCTTTGTATAAATAGACGGTGGTTGTTTCAAAGTAATATAAGCATAAGAAGAAGGCAATGAAACCTTGAAACTCACTCCCAATATGGCTTTTAACAAAACACGTCTTCAACAGAATGATATTTATGTCTCTCTGCATTTCTCTGCTTCTTCTATATGGGAATTCCAACAAGAGATTATCATTGTATACGCTTCCTGATTTTACATTTATTGCTTTATTTTTATCTTTCAGTATTATTGAGATATACTTGACATACATTACGGTATGAGTTTAAGGCATATAGCATAATGGCTTGATGTACATATACTGTGAAATGATTGCCACAGTAAACCTAGTGGACATCCATTACTTCAAACAGATTAAAAAAAAAAAAAAAAGAAAAATGTTTTTTTCCTTTCTATGGGAACTCTCAGCAGTGTTCAAATACACCATACAGCAGTGTTAACTACAACTGTGCTGCAGGTTAACTCACAGCACTTAAGCTGTCTTGTAAGTGGAAGCCAGTATGCTGGCCACCTTCAGCCAGCTTCCCCACTCTTCACCCCCGTCTCTGGTAAAGATCTAATCTCTTTGCAAAGATTTGTTTTTGTTTTGATTCCACATATGAGTACTTGTGGGTTTTTTGTCTGACTTTTCGCTTAGTATAATGTCCTCAAGGCCCATCCATGTTGTCACAAATGGAAGGATTTCCCTCTTTATAGCTGAGTAATATTCATGTGTGTGTGTGTGTGTGTGTGTATGGGTATTGTATATAAATCACATCCTCTTTATTCATTCTTCTGCTGTTGGACTCTTAGGTTGTTACCAGCCTTGGCTTTTATAAATAATGCAATGAATATGGAGGTGAAGATATCTCTTTGAGATAGTGATGCCACTTCTTTTGAATAAATACCCAGAAGTGGAATTGCTGGATCATATGGAAGTTCTATTTTTAATATTTTTAGGAACATCCATACTGTTTTGCACAGTGGATGCACCAATTTACATTTATACCAATAGTGCACAAGAGTTCCCTTTTCTCCACATCTTCACCAGGAACTCCTATCTCTTTTTTGATGACAGCCACTCTGACAGGTGTGAGGTGATATCTCACTGTGGCTTTGATTTGCATTTTGCTGATGAGTGAGGTTGAGCACCTTTTTCATGTACCTGTTGGCCATTTGGATATCTTGTTTGGAAAAATGTCTATACAGGTAGTTTGCCTGGTTTTAATTGGATTATTTGTGGCCTTTTTTGCTATTGAGTTGTGTGAATTCTTTATATATTTTAGATGTTAATCTCTTATGAGACACATGGTTTACAAATATTTTCCCCCATTTACTAGGTTAGGGTTAGGTTTAAGGTCCTACATGTAAGTCTTTAATCCATTTCAAGTTAATTTTTGTGACTGGTGTGAGATAGATAGGGGTCTATTTTTATTCTCTTACATGCGAACGTCCAATTTCCCCCGTACCATTTATTGAAAAGACTGTTTCCCCCATTAAGTATTCTTGGCTCCCTTATCAAGAATTAGTTGACCATAATGCATGAGTTTATTTCTGGGGTCTCAATTCTGTTTCACTGATCTCAGTATATCTCTTTTTATGCCAGTACCATGTTGTTTTGATTATTATAGCTTTACAGTATAGCTTGAAAATCAGGAGATGTGTGATGCCTCCCACTTTGTTTTGAAGATTGCTCTGGCTCTCCAGTCTTTTGTGGTTCCACACAAATTTTAGGATTGTTTTTATTACTATTGTGAATAAAATTCCATACAATTCCATACTATTGGAATATTAATAGAGATTTCTTTGGCTCTATAGATGGCTTTGGGTAGTGTGGATATTTCAACAATATTAATTCTTCCAGTCCATGAACATGGGATATCTTCCACTGATTTGTGTCTTCCTTAATTTAATCAATGTCTTGTAATTTTCCGTGTTCAGATCTTTCATTTCCTTGGTCAAATTTTTTCCTAAGCATTTGTTTTTATGTATTGTAAATGGGATTATTTTCTTATTTCTTTCTCAGATAATTTTTTGTTAGTGTATAGAAACCCTACTGGTTTTTATATGTTAATGTTATATTCTGCAACTTTAGTGAAGTCATTGATGAGATCTAATACTTTTTGGTTATGTTTACATTTTTCTCTATATAAAATCATGTCATCCTCAAATAGATACAATTTTTCCTCTTCCTTTCCAATTCTGGTATTTGGTTTTCTTGCCTGATAGCTCTGGCTAGGACTTCCAGTATTATTTTGAATAGAAGTGCTGAGAGTGGGCACCCAGTCTTGTTCCTGATCTTAGAGGAAAAGATTTCAACTTTTCACTATAGAGTATATATTGTTACTAGTGGGCTTGTCATCATGAATGGATATTGAAGTTTGGCAAATTTTTTTTCTGCATCTATTGAAGTGATTTTTATCTTTTACTCCTTGTGGTGTATCACTTTTGTTTTGCATATATTAAACCATCCTTGCATCCCAGAGATAAATCCTATGTGATTATGGTGAATGATCCTTTTCATGCTGCTGAATTCAGATTGCTAGTATTTTATTGAGAATTTTTGCATCTATACTCATTAGGAATATTGACCTGTAGTTTTCTTGTTTGTCCTTTTCTGGCTTTAGTATCAGGGTAATGCTGGCCTCTTCAAACGAATTTGGGAATGTTCCCTCCTCTTAGATTTATTGGAAAAGTTTGAGAAGGATTGGCATTCATTCTTTCTTAAATGGTAAAACTCACCAGTGAAGCCATCTGGTTCTGGGCTTTCTTCATTGGGAGATTTTGATTACTAGTAAGCCTGCTCACTCAGGCTTACTAGTAATTGGTCTCTTCAGATTTCCCATTTCTTCATTTTCAGTCTTGGTACGTTGTTTCTAAGAATTCATCCATTTCCTCTAGGCTGAGCAGTTTGTTGGCATGTAGTTGTTCATAGTAGCCTGTTATGATCCTTTGTATTTCTGTACTAGCAGTTGTAATGTCTCCTCTTACATGTATAATTTTGCTGATTTGAGTCCTCTCTTTTTTTCCCTTTTTTAGTCTAGCTAAATGTTTGGTAATTTTGCTTATCATTTCAAAGAACCAACTTTTAGTTGTATAAATTTTTTCTATTATATTCCTTTTCTCTATTTCATTTATTTATGCTCTTTATTATTTCCTTCCATTTATTAATTGAGGTTTAGTTTGTTCTTTTTTGCCTAGTTTTAGGATCTTTTTATTTTCTTGATATATTTTTATCACTATGGACTTCCTGTTAAACTGCTTTCATTACATGCCCTGAGATTTGTTATGTTGTGTTTCCATATTTGTTTAATTCAATATACTTTTTAGTTTCCCCTTTAATTTTTTCTTTGATCCACTGGGTGTTCAGGCAAGTGTTGTTTAATTTCCACATATTTGGGAGTTTTCCGGTTTTCCTCATTTTTAGTTTTATTCCATTGTGGTCAGAGAAGATACTTGGTATAATTTCAAACTTCTTGAATTTGAAAGACTTGTTTTATGGCCAAATAAATGATCTATCCTACAATATGTTTTATGTGGAATTGAGAAGTGTATGTATTCTGCTTTTGTTGAATAGAGTGTTCTGTATGTCTGTAGATCTGTTTGGTGTATATTGTTTTTCAAATCATCTGTTTCCTTATTGATTCTTGTCTGGGTGATCTACCCATTGCTGAGTTGGTGTATTAAAGTCCCCAACTATTATTCTGTTGCTGTTTGTTTCTCCTTTTATTTCCATTAGTATTTGCTTTATGTTATGGTTTTTTTTGTGCTCCAATTAAAATTTTCCATTTGTTAAATCTTCTTGATGGATTGATGATCCCTTTATCATAATAATAATGACCTTGTCTTTTTAGCATTTCTAGTTTAAAGTTTGTCTTTAAGTATAGCCAACCCTTGTTTGTTTGGCTGTTGGATTTTTTTTTGTTTTCTTTTGGTTATCCTTGCTTGAACTGTCTATTTCCATCACTGCACTCATGGTCTGTGTGTGCCTTTCAAGCTAAAGTGAGTCTCTTGAAGTCAGCGTATCACTGGATCTTGTCATTGTTTGATTTTAATCCAGTCAACCAATCTATGTCTTCTGGTTGGAGAATTTAATGCATTTAAAACAATTAATGATTGATAGGTAAAAATTTACTATTTCTATTTTGTTAATTGTTTTGTAGACTTATCATTCCCTGCATCTTACTCTGCTATCTTCTTTTGTGATTTTATGACTTTTTGTTTCAGTATGCTTCAAATTTATCATTATCTTTTGTGTACCTACTACAGGTTTTTCCTTTGTTGTTACCATGAGGCTTACATAAAGTATCTTAAAACCATAGCATCCACTTTTATACTGGTAAGAACTTTCATAACATTCCTAAACTTTACACTTTTATTTCTCCTCTCCTTCTCATTTTAGGTTATTGATGTTACAGTTTACATATTTTATGTTGTGTATCCAATAAGAGATTATTATAGTTATGGTTATGTTTAACACATCGTTTTTTAGCTTTTAAACTCAAGTTGTAAGTGAATTACACCCCACCATTACCATATTAGAGACTCTGACTTTGACTACATATTTACCATTACCAGTGGGTTTTGTACAATCATATGTTTTTACAGTGTTAACTACTGTCCTTTTACTTCCACTCAACTCGCTTTAGAACTTCTTGCAAGACAGGTCTACTGGTAATGAATGCCCTCAACTTTTATTGAGAAACTCTTATCTCTCCTTCATTTCTGAAGGATAGCTTTGCCAGCTGTAGTGTTCTTGGCTGACATTTTTTTTTCCTCAGTATTTTGAATATATCATACCATTCTCTCCTGACCTGAACATTTACTGTTGAGAAATCCATCAATAGTCTTATGGGGGTTCCCTTGTATGCAACTTGTCAATTTTCTCTTGCTGCTTTAATTTTTTTCCTTTGGCTTTGATTTTGACATAATTAAATTTGTCTTTGCCTTCCCTGTTCATGTTCAACCTATTTGGTATCTTTTGGGCCTCATAGATCCAGGTCTCTTCCCAGGATTGGGAAGTTTTCAGCCATTATTGCTTTAAATATACTTTCTGTCCCTTTCTCTTTCTCTTCTCCTTCTGGGAGTCCCTCAGTGCAAATATTTTCTTTTTTCTTTGATGGTGTCCCGTAAGTGCTTTAGACCTTCTTTATCCTTTTTCATTCTTCTTTATTTTCGTTACTCTGTCTTCAGGGCCACTGATTCTTCTGCATGGTTAAGTCTGCTGTGGAAGCTCTCTATTGAATTCTTCATTCCAGTCATCGCATTATTGAGCTCTTGAATTTGTTTCTTGACAATTTCTATTTTCTATTGTTGAACTTCTCATTTTGTTCATGCATTGTCTTCCTTATTTTGTTTGTTTAGTTGTCTGTGTGTTGTTATTGTAGTTCACTGAACTTCTTTAAGAGGATTATCTGAATTTTTTGTCTGACAGCTTATAGTTCTCCATGTCTTTAGGGTCACTTATTGGAAATTTATGATTTTTTGGGGGTGGTGTCTTGTTTACCTGATCCTTGATTCCTTATGTTGGTATCTGCACATTTGAGTAGGTGGTCTCCTCTTCCAGACTTTACAGGTTCACTTTGGCAGAGAGTTCTTCACCAGTCTGTTCATCTTGGGATTCTAAACATGTCAGGTGATATTGTCCTTGGGCAGATGGGGCTTGCTGTCAGGGTCTATTTTTGGGTGAGGCAACTATCTGAACTGTGAGGTTGGAGAGAAGGTGCCACTGGCTGATAACAGTTGGATAAGTTTGCTTCCCAAGAGATGCTGTAGGATGGTGTCTTTCCTGAGTTCTCTGGTCAGGCTTCCTCGACAGTGGAAACTGGGTACTATACTCACAGGTAGGTAGTGCTGTGAATTAGCTTCCCTGCCCTGGTTGGGCAGCAGAGTGGGCCCCAGAGCCTGCATGGTTGGTTGTCTGGGAACCTGAATCAGGCAAGTCCGTGCACAGAATTTCCAGAGCAGGTGGGGCCATAGTCTTGCCTGCAGATAGGGAAAGCCATGAGCTATGTCTCCATTCAGGTGCTACTTTAAGCAGGGCTGTAGGATGTGTAACAGAAGAACAAACCTGACTCCCTATTGGATCCATTCCTTTAACGATAACCTTTGTGCTCTGTCCCTTGTGCTTAGTTATGCTGGCTCTGCACCTTCGTAAAAGAATATTGCCTGTAGCCTGAAATATACAGATTGGCCCATTCTCAAGGCTCTGACCTTTAAAGGTATAACACTTTTCCATCCATATAGAGCTAAAAAATTGCAGAACAGAAAATAACAACTGTGTTGTTGGCATTTTACAGGAGCATTGTGACCTGAGCTACATGGACAGCTGCAAGAACAAAGGATGCTGACACCAAGACGTTTGCAACAACCACCAGCCACACCTCCTCCCCTTTCAGTGTAAAAGAAGCCTGAATTCTAACTCCAGTAAGCGGGTTCTTTGGGACACCAGTCCACTATCTTCTCAGTCTGCTGGCTGCGTGGACTCTGTAACAGATGGACTACACAGCTTCCCGTGTGCTCTGGTTACGTTCCTTGGTTGGGCCAGCTGAAGGCTCTTGAGCAGGGGAAAGGGGTACAAGTAGTTTTTCTGCCCTGGAGGGGCCCCTATATAGGCCCCAAGATCACCCAAGTCTCTTGTGTGGGGATTGAATTAGGCGGAATTGTGCACCAAATTCCCTGGCCTGATGGACGAACATCCTAACTGCAGATGCAGGGCCTCTGCCCCAGTGCCACTGTAATTGGAGCTTCAGGATGGGCTACACGGATTCCCAGGAGCTCAGGTAAGGCTTTCTCCTCAGAGGGGCTAGGAGCTATGCTCAGCAGGTTGGGGGCTTTAGCTTAGCTCCCCTGCCTGGGTTGCCTGGAGAAATAGCTCCAAGGACAGAAAGGCGCTTTGTTTGGGGTCTGGACTTGAGCGGAATCATTCCCCACCTTCCCTGGCTCTGCTCCAGTGCTACTGGGCAGGGCAGCTTCCAGGTGGGTCCATGCTGGAGCCACACTCAGCCGTGGGTGGGTTATGACTCAGCTCCCCTGCTTGGTCAGAGGGGCAGACCAGGCTCCACGTCTACGAAGCTCTTTGTCTGAGCTTGCACATCAGGCAGACCTGCCCCCCATGAGTCCCCAGCCAGACTGCGCCTTCTTGGACCTGCAGGTGAGCAAAGGCTCTGGGTGGGTCTTTGACTTGGGCTCTGCAGGCAGGAACCTGGCCTGTCCAGGTCCCAGGGCTGGTGCTGCAAGCCCCTCCCCCTTCTCTGTCCCTGTACGATTCCCGGGGCAAAGCCTGCAGACTCCCCATGATCCTGGTGAGGCGGGACCAGAGTGGGGCTCCTGAGAAGCAGCCGCCATGCTGGGGTCTGGACGTCCCCCCGGCTCTCTCCCCACACCGAGCCCTCTGTGTGCAGTGCTGTCAGAGTGTAGCTGTTCCTCTTACCTTCTTATGGTGTGTCTGTGGTGCAGCCGCACCCCCATTCTAGGGTTTCACGGTGGGGTCTCGTCCATGAAGAGTTGTTGGTTGCTGTTCTTGGGAGGGGAGCAAAGTCTTGTGACGTCACTCCTCTGTATAACTTTAATTTTAATATGAGCCACGGGAAAGTATTACTGTGTTCATCTTGGACAGATCCTGAGAGAATCATATAATTAGGATACTTTGATATCTTTGGTAGCTTGAAATAAAGGTAAAATCTGTTAAGAAGCTTGAAATAATTGTTAAGGAAAAAAATACGTATTTATATGAAAGGTGAAATGTAGATTATAACTTTCCTTAAAGGTAGTCCCTCTTTTGTAGTTTATTTTAAAGTCTTAATTTGAGAACCAATTAATTTTTAATTTCCCTCATGATTAGTTCCCAATCAAACCCATCTTGACCAATCTTTCAGTCCCTTGGGAAATTCCCTTTATCTAGGCCATGTTTTGCTCACGAATTTGAAAGACTGGTGATCTGAAATGGTATTGCCCCAAACCACAAAATTCAACAGAAATGCATCATGTTCCACAAACATTTCACTTGCATTTCAGATGAAATTAAATTATATCAATTAACATTTAAGAAAACAGACCAGTTGGAGACTAAGTGACACATACTAATTAACCTGTCGGTTAGACCTCAGAATAAACCCATCTTAGTGCATATCTGTGAACACCTTATAAGTGTGTCCTTGACTTTGGAGGGAGGGATTTGGAACTTGTCTTTTTTTAAAAATTCAGCAATTAGAGAAAGAAGAACAACAACAAAAAAAACCCCGAGTTAGCAGAAGGAAAGAAATCATAAAGATCAGATCAGATATAAATGAAGATGTGACACATATATACAGTGAAATATTACTCAACCATATTAAGAAACGAAACTGAGTTATTTGTAGTGAGTTTGATGGACCTAGAGTCTGTCTGTCATACAGAGTGAAGTAAGTCAGAAAGAGAAAAACAAATACTGTATTCTAACACATATATATGGAATCTAAAAAAAATGGTTCTGGTGAATCTAGGGGCAGGACAGGAATAAAGATGCAGACGTAGAGAATGGACTTGAGGAGACGGGGATGGGTTAGCTGGGAAGAAGTGACAGAGTGGCATGGATATATATACACTACGAAATGGAACATAGATAGCTAGTGGGAAGCAGCCGAATAGCACAGGGAGATCAGAGGTGCTTTATGACCACCTAGAGGGGTGGGTTGGGGGGGTGGGAGCGAGGCACAAGAGGGAGGGGATATGGGTATATATGTATATGTATAGCTGATTCACTTTGTTGTACAGCAACAACTAACTCAACAATGTAAAGCAATTATACTCCAATAAAGATGTTAAAAGAAATAATTCAGCAAATCTGCTTAGTGAAAATTGTACAAGCAAGTACACTGATGTAAGCACACACTCAACACCCATATGTATTAATACATTTTAGGAAGTGCTCTCCTCAAAACAAAATCTGCAGTTGCAAAATAGTGTGTTATCATCAGATGATAGTACCATGCAGTAGTTCTAACAGTAAAATCTCAACATTCTTCTCACCTAACTTTCAGCTGATGGAAAAGTCAATAGCAGCCATTATTTGATAGCTAGGGATTCTACTATTGAAAGGTAAAAATGAAGGAAGGAAAGACAGCTGACTATATTGTCCATCACATTTCCAAATTAAGGGCATTGAAGTGTATTTTGAAATCTTATAGAGAACTGGGAAGGAAGGAAACAGAAAGAGAAAGATATAGAAAGACAGGGAGATAGGGCAAAGGATAAAGGGGTAAGAGGGATGTAGGGAGAGGGAGAGAAGTTAGCACTATTTGTAACTCTTTGTCTGCATTAATAAGGACTTCCTCTGCACTTGCAACTGAAGAAAATACAAAAGTCAGTCATTTGCTGAGGTTGGCATCACACTATGAGTGGTAGCAATATATTAGGTTTTCATTTAGATATTGCTGCCTAAAAGATGTGTTTACACCTCCTAATCTGAGGGGTTTTTACTTAAGAGAGCTGTGCAAGTAATAACTGCTAAATAGGGTTTAAAAAGCTAGGAAAGCATCTAATGCTTGCATCTAAAGCATTTAACATCCTGAGGTATCTGCTCTCTGATGGGTTCACAGAAAGTTATCATTTTTAGAAGTGTTTTTTCCCTTGTTAGTGTGGGCAAGAGGCTCCCTCTAGCTCTCTACATCCAAGGAAGAATCCAGAAGCCCTGTTTTTAATTTTTTGAAAAGTATATTTTGACAGAACAAAATGAATTCCCGTTAATAAAATATAACATTTTGATTCAGTTTGTGTAAATAAAATATAACCATATGATCCAACTTATAGGCTATACTTGTGTGTATGTGTTCATTTTAAAAATGTAAGTGGATGGAATGATTGATATTATTTGAATAGGAACTTAGTTTAAAATTTAGTTGTCACCTAATATTCTAAGACACGTTAAGTTCATCTAAATACTTTTAAAGATTAATGCTGTAACGTGCTGCCAGTCAAATTCAGGCCATGCAAATTCAGATCTGGTGTCTACTAATCCTTTATATATTTCTGGATATTTTATTTTCCTAAAAGCCTCGTTACCCTAGAAAATTTCCACAGGTGTATTTGGGGAGGGAGACTCTGCATGAGACTTCCGTAGAGGGAGGTGGCCCACCCATCAATCAAAGGTGTCCTCAATCAGCTCTGACCTGTGACTGAGCTGGGGTCTGCAGAAGCAGTGAAGCCTCCTTAACCTGCATCACGGTGACTCATGGCTACATTGAGGTCATCTCAACTGGAGTACTTCCTCTCATACAGAGTAAGTCACTTTTTAGTAGTTGGCTCATGAATTTCACTACAATGATCAGTTAGCCACAGAATCATTTAAACCAAGTCATTCTCTTTACCATTTTTTCTGCTGCCATTTATAGTATAATTTTATATAATTTAAGTATGTATGAATATTAATGTATATAATATGCAAACATATATGTTGTGCCAGATACTTTCAGATAGGACAAAGCATGTTTAGGTGCTGGATTAGAAGACTTGAGGAATTAAAAGCCAGGCATGTGATTATTGCATTAGTTCACTTACCTAGAAATGAGTATCAAAGCTGTATCAAAACGTGAAGTAATGATTTCTGAAGCATTTCCTTACTTGGGAAACTCTGTGATTAAAAAACAGTTGTAAAAGCACTCCAGTCCATGTAAAGAATATATATGACTATTAATTACAGCTACCAATAATTTACATTCTTAAATTCAGTTTCCATAGATTTTCCTTCCCTCCCCCTCCCCTGGAACATAACTCTTATATAGAATCAACTAAAAAAAGAACACAAAATCAGAAAGAGCAGTTAGCCAGAGACCCAAATTTAGTATGTTAATAACAAAAAATAACCCAGGAGATAAAAAAATTTTAGAAGGAAATATGACATTACTAAAAGCATGGAAATAAAATGTGGTAATTATGCAAGACTTGTGAATACATTATAGATAACTTATTATTGTTTTTGTTGTTTTGAATACGTTATTTCCATGGCAACCTGTGGATCATAATACATATGGTCCTTTAGAGATTTCAAAAATATCCTTGTAAATGCAAACTCTCTTAATGTTTAAAATCTCAGGAGGAAAAAATGTTACAGCAAACTATCACAGTTTAAAATTATATTTAGCTTAATGTTTATAAATATTTAGTATCTATTGAAAATACAATTTCTTTAGGAAAAATATGCAGACATTTATATTTGGTAGCTGCTTTTCATCTTAGCATATTTTTATGACACTAAGCGTAATATTATATTTATGCGATTTGACATTATGTTTCCCAGTGTTTCTTGCGTTTCTGAAGGTGAACTGGTGAAAACACCTCCTGGGATTCATGCTCTGTATCTTCTTTGAGCCTCAGTTTATTTTATCCATAAAATTCAGAGGTTCTCTAACAATTTATCTTTAGTAAGTGGTACAACCATTTGTCATGCCAATCTAGGCAAATCCTTAAACTCTTGCAAGTTTGTTCCATTCCATGTAAAGGGAAGGGCCAACATGGACAAATATTCCCCTACATTTTATAAATTTAGTTGCTTTCTTCCAGGTTGTAGAGAGCATTCTCTATATTCAAATGAACAGTAATACTTTCCTCTCTACAAAACCCTCAATAAAGGAAAGTAAAAATATCTTGGTATTAAATAGATGAATCCAATCAGAAATGCTGAAAATATTTTTGCACTCTTTTTCTTACTTAAATTCAGTGATTACATCATTCAGTTCCTATGTTGAGATTACAATAATGTATATTTTTTTAAATTGAAAGTAAGTGGAGAAGCAACATTCGTTTGTTTCCTAGTCTATATAACCTTAAAATTAATGTCCATCACTCACTGAATGATTAAATTATTATTATACAACTCTAGGAAAAATATCAGGTCACAAGAGTGACATTAGGGAATATGGTAGAGAAGCAAGTGCCAGGAACCTGTTTCTTCACCTAGAAAATAATTTTATGGCACAAAATGGCTGAAGTGACTATACTGAAACACTGGACTCTATTTGAATACTTGCTGCTTCCAGGAGAAAGCTTGGCTGGTAAGTAAGTTACAGTTAATATTGGTTGATTTTTGTCTTCAAGATGGGAGTCGCTCTCTATCCCACATCCCTGAGCCCTGTGCCAAGCAGCAGTGGGGACGGCAGCCTGTGTTTCAGGCATGGCTTGTTGGAGCCAAGATGGGCAATTAGGGCCTTATCCTCCAAATATTGGGGTTATGAGTTCTGACTGCTGACAGATGCTTCTGATCACCAAGATTCAGTACAGAGGCTGGCCCTCATTGTTTCACCCCACCAGCTAAAGAGGCTCCAGAAAATTTTGAAAAACCACATCTGGATTTTTCTTGGACATTCAAAAAGAGCAGGGAATATACGGGAATTTAGAAAGCCATTGCACATGCCCAAGGAGAGAGACAGGCTCAGAAAAGAACTAAGACCTTAAGCTTTCACTTCAAGCTGATTACCAGCAGAAGACACACTACAACAATGAAACCAAACAGCAATTATCCCCCTGTGAAAGGGGGATAATTTGATTTTCATATTACCATATTAAATATGATTCAAATGTAAATTTTCAACAGAAAAATCACAGGATATACCAGGAAACAGAAAAGTATGGCTTATTTAAAGGAACAAAAAAAGTGGATAGACAACATACCTTAGGAAGCCCAACATCAGACTTCATGGACAAAGACTTGAAGACAACTGTCTTAAAAATTCTTAAATAGCTAAAAGAAGACATTGGCAGGAAAATCATGCATAAAGGAAGTGAGAATATCAATAAAGAGATAAAATTACAAAAATAACCAGAAATAAATTCTGGAGCTTAAAAGTCCAATAATTTAAATTAAAAATGCAATAGAGATTTGACAAGCAGAAGAAGGAATCTGCAAACATGAAGATATAACACTGAAAATGACTGAGTTGCACAAATAGAAAAAAAAGAACAAAGAAAAGTGAACAGAGCCTAAGCAATCTGTGGGACATCATCAAACAGATCAACATTTGCCATTGTGGGAATTCCAGAAGAAGAACAGGGAACATTTGCAGAAATAATGACTGAAAACTTTTACTAAATTTGAAGAAATACATGAATCTAAAAGTCCCAGAAGCTCAATGAACTCCAAGTAAGTTAAACTCAAAGAGATCCAAACAAAGACACATGATAATCAAACTATTAAAAGACAAGGAGGATCCTGAAAGCAGCGAGAGAAAGGTGACTCCTCATATACAAAGGATCATCAATAACTTTCAGTCAATTTCTCATCAAAAGCCTTGGAGACCAAAAGGCAATGGGTTGATATATTCAAAGTGCTCAAAGAAAAAATTGTGAAGTTAGAATTATATATCCAGCAAAACTGTCCTTCAAAAATGAGGAAGAAAAACAAAAGCTGAGGGAGTTTATTGCAACTAGATCTGGCTTGGGAGAAATGCTAAAAGTAGTCTTTCAGGTTAAGATGAAAGAAAACTAGATAGTCATTTCAAGCCTTACAAAGTATTAAAAATCTCCAGTAAAAGTAAATTCATGTAAAAGTATAAAATTTAGCATTATTGTAATTTTGATATGTAACTATTTTTTACTATCTACATAATTTAAGAGACAAACAATTATGAATCTATGTTATTGTGAACACAAGGTGTAAAGATATAATCCATGGTATAAGTAACAGAAAGGTAGCGGGGCAGGCAGAAGGGACAGAGCTGTATAGGAGCAGAGACTTTTTTTATGCTATTGAAATTAAGTTGATATAAATTCAGATTGGATTGTTTTAACATTAGGATGTTAATTGTAATCGCCATGGTAACCACAAAGAAGATATCTATAGAATATTGTGTAATAGGAAATCAAGGGAATCAAAGTTTCACTACAAAAAGATTAACCTAAAACAAAACGCAGTAATAGAGGAAATGAGGGGGGAAAAAGCTACAAAACTGAGGTGGCAGAATCAAGATGGCAGAGTAGGAAGATACAGAACTCACCTCCCCCAAAAAACACATCAAAAATACATCTACATGTGGAACAATTCTCACTGAAACCTGGAGACTGGCAGAAAGATTCCTGTACCACCAAAGCTGTAAGAAGAATCCACACAGATTCAGGTAGGATGGGAAGAGAAACCATCAGGTCAGGACCTGTGCCCCTTGAAGGGGACTCAGAGGAAAATGGAGATTACATGAGCAGAGATCCACCCTGGGGAGTAAGCAGTTAGAGCTATATATTGGGCACCCCAGCCCTGAGGTCCAAATAAGGGAAGACGAGGCCCCCTGACTTGTTGGAGAGCCAGTGGGACTACGAAGAGGGCTGTGGGGAGCCGGTACTCTGCTTGTGAGGAGCACACAAATGCTTGCTTGCTTGCTCCCAAGGCAGGGCACAAAGGGCAATTGAAACCTGACTGGTTTCTTGTTACCACCCCAGCACATGCCCCAGCCTGAGCCAAGCAAACACTCCAGCCCCACTTACTTCATGTAACAGCTCCACACTGGAGCGAGAGCTACCACAATGGAGCAAAGATTTCAGCCATGAGATGCTGAGTTGGCCCAAACCCAAAGCAGTGGCTGAGCTTGGCAGGGGCAGTCATTGCTGGTGCTTACACGGGCATCAGAGGCAGTGTGTATCTCTGACAGCAGCTGCACCTCCACAGCCCATGCCCAGGACCATACCAAGTGCCCATGCCAGCCCCTCTTGTTCCAGCCCTGTTCCCTCTGGGGCGAGGGTGCTAGTGCTGGGAGGGAGAAGAGAACACACTTAGAGGGAAATGAGCTGACTCAGACTCCAGCAACTCGAGACCCATCCCCACTGCTGATGGGGAGGTGATGGCCACTGAGCAGAGAAGCCCTGCCTCATACCTGGCTCTGGTGCTAGCCCTCAATCTCCAGCCCCACCTCCTACCAAGGTGACAGCTGCCAGCGTACCCTGAGGGAAGACGTGACGTGTTCACTTCAAATCCAGCTCTCCCACCACAGCCACTGGGCACATGCAGGCTGTATAGCAATGCTCCCACATAAGGACATCCCTGCAAGACTGCAAAAGGTAACTGTTTCACCTAACTTCATACAGACAGAAAGTTAAGCAAATGAGAAGAGAGAGAATGTGTCCCAATTCAAAGAGCAAGAAAAAAATCTGAAAAAAAAAGAAACAGAAATAAAGAAAGAATTCAAAGCATTTGTAATAAGAATCCTAACTAAATGAGGGAAAAGAATAGATGAATACAGAATTTTAACAAGGAACTGGAAAGTATTAAAAAGAACATGTCAGAACTGAGGAATAAAATAACTGAAATGGAAAACACAGTAGAAGGAATGAACAGGTGACTACATGCTAAACAATGCCTAAGTAATCTGGAAGATAGAATAATAAAATCACCCAATCAGAACAGCAAAAATTAAAAAATTTTAAATGAGAACAGTTTAAATAAGACATCTTTGGAAGAAGTACAGATGGCCAATAGGCACATGAAAAGATGCTAACATCGCTAATTACTAGAGAAATGCAAATCAAAACTGCAGTGAGGTACCACCTCACACCAGTCAGAATGGCCATCATTGAAAAGTCTACAAATAACAAATGCTGGACAGGGTGTGGAGAAAAGGGAACCCTCCTTCACTGTTGGTGGGATGTAAGTTGGTGCAGCCACTGTGGAAATCAGTATGGAGGTTCCTCAGAAAAATAAAAACAGAATTGCCATATGTTCCAGCAATCCCACTCCTGGGCATATATATCCAGACAAAACTATAATTCAAAAAGATACATGCACCCCAATGTTCAGAGCACTATTCACAATACCCAAGACATAGAAACAACCTAAATGTCCATCGATAGACCTTCTTGTTATAATCTTTTCCACTTAGAGAAGACCCTTTAACATTTCTTTTAGTGTCAGTTTAGTATTGAAGAACTTGGGTTAGGGTCAGGGTCAGGGTCAGGGTCAGGGTCAGGTTTAGGGTTAGGGTTATCTTGCTTGCCTAAGAAGTTCTTTCTCTCTCCTTCAATTCTAAATGATAATCTTGATGGGTAGAATATCCTAGGTTACAGGGTTTTTTCTTTCAGCACTTTGGATATATCATGCCACTCTCTTGTGGCCTGCAAGTTTCCACAGAACTTAGAAGAAATTGTATGTTTGTAGAAATGTGTCAATGTGCCAAGATGGAAGCAGGAAGAAAGAGGCTTTCTGAATAGAACAATCACGTGTAGTGAAATTGAATTTGTAATTAAAAAAACAAACTCCTAGAAAACAGAAGTCAGAACAGGATGGCCTCATAGGCAAATTCTACCAAGCATATAAAGAATAGACTATCTATCTTTCTCAAACCATTCCAAAAAAAGTGAAGAGGAGGGAACACTCCCAAATTCATTCTGTGAGGCCGTCATTACCCTGATACCAAAACCAGACAAAGAAACTATAAAAATGGAAATCACAGACTAATGTCTTTGATGAATATAGATGCAAAAATCCTCAACAAAATATTAGCAAACTAAATCCAACATATATAAAAAGGATCATACATCACGATCAAATGGGATTTATTCCAGGGATGCAAGGATGGTTAAATATTTGCAAAATAAAGGTGATAATGTTACATTAACAAAAAGAAGAATAAAAATCACATGATCATCTCAACAGATGCAGGAAAATTGTTTGACAAAATTCAACATCCATTCACGATTAAAAGAACTCTTATCAAAGTTGATATAGAGTGAACATATCTCAACATAATAAAGACAGTTTATGTGAAGATCATACTCAACAGTAAAAAGCTGAAAGTCCTTCCTCTAGATTCAGGGACAAGAAAAGTATGCCCACTGCCACTACTTCTATTTAACATGGTATTGGAAATCCTAGCCACAGCAATTACACAAGGAAAAGAAATAAAAGACATCCTAATTGGAAAGGAAGAAGTAAAACTGTCACTATCTGCAGATGACATGACACCATATATATAAAACTCTAACATCTCCACCAAAAAAATATATTAAAACTAATAAACAAATTCAGTTAAGTTACAGGATACAAGATTAATATACAGAAATCTGTTGCTTTTCTACACACTAATAATGAACAATCAGAAAGAGAGAGCATAAAACAAACAAACAAAAACAATCCATTTAAAATTGCATCAAAAAGAATAAAATACCTAGGAATAAACTTAACCAAGGAGTTGAAAGAAATTTACGCTGAAAACTAAAACATGGATGAAGGAAATTGTAGGTGATAGAAAGAAATGGAAAGATATACCATGTTCTTGGATTTAAAGACTTAATATTGTTAAAATGCCTATATTACCCAAAGCAGTCTATAGATTTAATACAATCCCTATCAAAATATCCATGACATTTTTCATAGAACTAGAAAAATAACTCTAAAATTTATATGGAACCACAGAAGACCCCCAATTGCCAGAGCAGTCGTGTGAAAAAAGAACAAGGCTGGAGGTATCAGACTCCCTGACTTCAGATAATATTACAAAGCTACATCAATCAAAACAGCATGGTACTGGCACAAACATAGACACATAGATCAATGGAACTGAATAGAGAGCTAGAAATAAATCCATGCACTTACGGTCAATCTATGACAAAGGCTGCAAGAATATCCACTGGAGAAGAGACATTCTCTTCAATAAGTGGTGCTGGGAAAACTGGACAGCTACATGTAAAAGAATGAAATTAGAACATTCTCTAACACTATATACACAAAGTCAAAATGGATTAAAGACTAAATGTAAAACCTGAAACCATAAACTCCTAGAAGAGAATATAGGCAGAACACTGTGACATATATCATAGCAATTTTTTTTGGATCTTTCTCCTAAGGGAAAAGATATAAAAGAAAAATAAATAACTGGGACCTAATTAAACTTAAAAGCTTTTGCACAGCAAAGGATACCATCGACAAAATTAAAAGCCAACACACTGAATGGGAGATATAGTCTGCAAATGATATGACCAGTTAGGAGTTAATATACAAAATACAGAAACAGATCATACAATGCATCAAAAACAGACAGCCCAATTAAAAGTTGGCAGAAGACCTGAATAGACATTTTCCAAATAAGATATATAGATGGCCAACAGACAAATGAAAAGATGCTCAATATCATTAATCAGAGAAATGCAAATCAAAACCACAGTAAGATCTCACCTCACACGTCAGAATGGCTATCATCAAAAAGTCTACAAATAACAAGTGTTGGCAAGGATATGGAGAAAAGGAAACCCTAGTACACTGTTGGTGGGAATTTAAGTTGGTGCAGCCACTATGGCAAATAGTAGGGAGGTTCCCCAAAAAATTAAATATAGGACTACCATATGGTCCAGCAATTCCACTCCTGGGTATATATCTGAAAAAATAAAAATAAAAACTCTAGTTTGAGAAGATATATACATTCCAATGTTATAGCAGCATTATTTATAATAGCCAAGATAGAGAAGCAACCCAGGTGTTCACCAACAGATGAATGGATAAAGAAGATGTGGTATACACAATGGACTACTACTCAGCCATAAAAAGAATGAAATTCTGCCATTTGAAACAACATGGATAGACTTGGAAGGCATTAAGCTTAGTGAAATAAGTCAGTAAGAGAAAGACTAATACTCTTATGTTATCACTTATATGTGGAATCTAAAAAATAAAACAAATGAGTCTTTATAGCAAAACAAACAGACTCACATATAGAGAACAAACTAATGGTTACCAGGGGGGAGAGAGAAGGTGGGAGACGTGAGATAGGGGTATGGTATAAGAGCCACAAACTACTATGTATAAAATAAACAAGAAGGATATATTGTACAGCACAGGGAAATATATCCATTATTTTGTAATAACTTTAAATAGATTATAAAATTATTGAATTACTATGTGTGCCCTTGAAACTAATAAAATACTCTAAGTCAACTATAATTCAATAAAACAGACAAAAATTTTAAAATAATTTTAAGCCATAAAACATAATGAAGACAGTTACAGAAAGATAGAGAAGATGAAAAGGCAGAGGGCTATGTACCAGATGAAGGAACAAGAAAAAACCCCAGAAAAACAACTAAATGAAGTGGAGATAGGCAACCTTCCAGAAAAAGAATTCAGAATAATGATAGTGAAGATGATCCAGGACCTCGGAATAAGAATGGAGGCAAAGATTGAGAAGGTGCAAGAAATGATTAACAAAGACCTAGAAGAATTGAAGAACAAACAAACAGAGATGAACAATACAATAACTGAAATGAAAACTACACTAGAAGGAATCAATAGCAGAATAACTGAGGCAGAAGAACGGATAAGTGACCTGGAAGACAGAATGGTGGAATTCACTGCTGCGGAACAGACTAAAGAAAAAAGAATGAAAAGAAATGAAGACAGCCTAAGAGACCTCTGGGACAACATTAAACGCAACAACATTCGCATTATAGGGGTCCCAGAAGGAGAAGAGAGAGAGAAAGGACCAGAGAAAATATTTGAAGAGATTATAGTCGAAAACTTCCCTAACATGGGAAAGGAAATAGCCACCCAGGTCCAGGAAGCACAGAGAGTCCCATACAGAATAAACCCAAGGAGAAACACGCCGAGACACATAGTAATCAAAGTGGCAAAAATTAAAGACAAAGAAAAATTATTGAAAGCAGCAAGGGAAAAACGACAAATAACATACAAGGGAACTCCCATAAGGTTAACAGCTGATTTCTCAGCAGAAACTCTACAAGCCAGAAGGGAGTGGCATGATATACTTAAAGTGATGAAAAGGAAGAACCTACAACCAAGATTACTCTACCCAGCAAGGATCTCATTTAGATTTGATGGAGAAATCAAAAGCTTTACAGACAAGCAAAAGCTAAGAGAATTCAGCACCACCAAACCAGCTCTACAACAAATGCTAAAGGAACTTCTCTAAGTGGCAAACACAAGAGAAGAAAAGGACCTACAAAAACAAACCCAAAACAATTAAGAAAATGGTCATAGGAACATACATATCGATAATTACCTTAAACGTGAATGGATTAAATGCCCCAACCAAAAGACATAGACTGGCTGAATGGATACAAAAACAAGACCCATATATATGCTGTCTACAAGAGACCCACTTTAGACCTAGGGACACATACAGACTGAAAGTGAGGGGATGGAAAAAGATATTCCATGCAAATGGAAATCAAAAGAAAGCTGGAGTAGCTATACTCATATCAGATAAAATAGACTTTAAAATAAAGAATGTTACAAGAGACAAGGAAGGACACTACATAATGATCCAGGGATCAATCCAAGAAGAAGATATAACAATTATAAATATATATGCACCCAACATAGGAGCACCTCAGTACATAAGGCAACTGCTAACAGCTATAAAAGAGGAAATCGACAGTAACACAATAATAGTGGGGGACTTTAACACCTCACTTACACCAATGGACAGATCATCCAAAATGAAAATAAATAAGGAAACAGAAGCTTTAAATGGCACAACAGACCAGATAGATTTAATTGATATATATAGGACATTCCATCCAAAAACAGCAGATTACACGTTCTTCTCAAGTGCGCACGGAACATTCTCCAGGATAGATCACATCTTGGGTCACAAATCAAGCCTCAGTAAATTTAAGAAAATTGAAATCATATCAAGCATCTTTTCTGACCACAGCGCTATGAGATTAGAAATGAATTACAGGGAAAAAAACGTAAAAAAGACAAACACATGGAGGCTAAACAATACGTTACTAAATAACCAAGAGATCACTGAAGAAATCAAAGAGGAAATCAAAAAATACCTAGAGACAAATGACAATGAAAACACGACGATCCAAAACCTATGGGATGCAGCAAAAGCAGTTCTAAGAGGGAAGTTTATAGCTATACAAGCCTACCTCAAGAAACAAGAAAAATCTCAAGTAAACAATCTAACCTTACACCTAAAGAAACTAGAGAAAGAAGAACAAACAAAACCCAAAGTTAGCAGAAAGAAAGAAATCATAAAGATCAGAGCAGAAGTAAATGAAATAGAAACAAAGAAAACAATAGCAAAGATCAATAAAACTAAAAGTTGGTTCTTTGAGAAGATAAACAAAATTGATAAGCCATTAGCCAGACTCATCAAGAAAAAGAGGGAGAGGACTCAAATCAATAAAATCAGAAATGAAAAAGAAGTTACAACAGACACTGAAGAAATACAAAGCATCCTAAGAGACTACTACAAGCAACTTTATGCCAATAAAATGGACAACCTGGAAGAAACGGACAAATTCTTAGAAAGGTATAACCTTCCAAGACTGAACCAGGAAGAAACAGAAAATATGAACAGACCAATCACAAGTAATGAAATTGAAACTGTGATTAAAAATCTTCCAACAAACAAAAGTCCAGGACCAGATGGCTTCACAGGTGAATTCTATCAAACATTTAGAGAAGAGCTAACACCCATCCTTCTCAAACTCTTCCAAAAAATTGCAGAGGAAGGAACACTCCCAAACTCATTCTATGAGGCCACCATCACCCTGATACCAAAACCAGACAAAGACACTACAAAAAAAGAAAATTACAGACCAATATCACTGATGAATACAGATGCAAAAATCCTCAACAAAATACTAGCAAACAGAATCCAACAGCACATTAAAAGGATCATACACCACGATCAAGTGGGATTTATCCCAGGGATGCAAGGATTCTTCAATATATGCAAATCAATCAATGTGATACACCATATTAACAAATTGAAGAATAAAAACCATATGATCATTTCAATAGATGTAGAAAAAGCTTTTGACAAAATTCAACACCCATTTCTAATAAAAACTCTCCAGAAAGTGGGCATAGAGGGAACCTACCTCAACATAATAAAGGCCATATATGACAAACCCACAGCAAACATCATTCTCAATGGTGAAAAACTGAAAGCATTTCCTCTAAGATCAGGAACAAGACAAGGATGTCCACTCTCAGCCACTATTATTCAACATAGTTCTGGAAGTCCTAGCCACGGCAATCAGAGAAGAAAAAGAAATAAAAGGAATACAAATTGGAAAAGAAGAAGTAAAACTGTCACTGTTTGCGGATGACATGATACTATACATAGAGAATCCTAAAACTGCCACCAGAAAACTGCTAGAGCTAATTAATGAATATGGTAAAGTTGCAGGATACAAAATTAATGCACAGAAATCTCTTGCATTCCTATACACTAATGATGAAAAATCTGAAAGAGAAATTATGGAAACACTCCCATTTACCATTGCAACAAAAAGAATAAAATACCTAGGAATAAACCTACCTAGGGAGACAAAAGTCCTGTATGCAGAAAACTATAAGACACTGATGAAAGAAATTAAAGATGATACCAACAGATGGAGAGATATACCATGTTCTTGGATTGGAAGAATCAACATTGTGAAAATGAGTATACTACCCAAAGCAATCTACAGATTCAATGCAATCCCTATCAAATTACCAATGGCATTTTTTACGGAGCTAGAACAAATCATCTTAAAATTTGTATGGAGACACAAAAGACCCCGAATAGCCAAAGCAGTCTTGAGGCAAAAAAATGGAGCTGGAGGAATCAGACTCCCTGACTTCAGACTATACTACAAAGCTACAGTAATCAAGACAATATGGTACTGGCACAAAAACAGAAACATAGATCAATGGAACAAGATAGAAAGCCCAGAGATTAACCCACGCACCTATGGTCAACTAATCTATGACAAAGGAGGCAAAGATATACAATGGAGAAAAGACAGTCTCTTCAATAAGTGGTGCTGGGAAAACTGGATAGCTACATGTAAAAGAATGAAATTAGAATACTCCCTAACACCATACACAAAAATAAACTCAAAATGGATTAGAGACCTAAATATAAGACTGGCCACTATAAAACTCTTAGAGGAAAACATAGGAAGAACACTCTTTGACATAAATCACAGCAAGATCTTTTTTGATCCACCTCCTAGAGTAATGGAAATAAAAACAAAAATAAACAAGTGGGACGTAATGAAACTTCAAAGCTTTTGCACAGCAAAGGAAACCATAAACAAGACGAAAAGACAACCCTCAGAATGGGAGAAAATATTTGCAAATGAATCAATGGACAAAGGATTAATCTCCAAAATATATAAACAGCTCATTCAGCTCAATATTAAAGAAACAAACACCCCAATCCAAAAATGGGCAGAAGACCTAAATAGACATTTCTCCAAAGAAGACATACAGACGGCCACGAAGCACATGAAAAGATGCTCAACATCACTAATTATTAGAGAAATGCAAATCAAAACTACAATGAGGTATCACCTCACTCCTGTTAGAATGGGCATCATCAGAAAATCTACAAACAACAAATGCTGGAGAGGATGTGGAGAAAAGGGAACCCTCTTGCACTGTTGGTGGGAATGTAAATTGATACAGCCACTATGGAGAACACTATGGAGGTTCCTTAAAAAACTACAAATAGAATTACCATATGACCCAGCAATCCCACTACTGGGCATATACCCAGAGAAAACCGTAATTCAAAAAGACACATGCACCCGAATGTTCATTGCAGCACTATTTACAATCGCCAGGTCATGGAAGCAACCTAAATGCCCATCAACAGACAAATGGATAAAGAAGGTGTGGTACATATATACAATGGAATATTACTCAGCCATAAAAAGGAATGAAATTGAGTCATTTGTTGAGACGTGGATGGATCTAGAGACTGTCATACAGAGTGAAGTAAGTCAGAAAGAGAAAAACAAATATCGTATATTAATGCATGTATGTGGAACCTAGAAAAGTGGTACAGATGAGCCAGTTTGCAGGGCAGAAGTTGAGACACAGATGTAGAGAATGGACATATGGACACCAAGGGGGGAAAACTGCGGTGGGGTGGGGATGGTGGTGTGCTGAATTGGGCGATTGGGATTGACATGTATACACTGATGTGTATAAAATTGATGCCTAATAAGAACCTGCAGTATAAAAAAACAAACAAAACAACTAATACTAAACTTTCATTGGGTTATTTGTATGGAAATATGTTAATATAAATGTTTCAGACATTACATGAAATTTCTAAAAATCTTATATTTATATTTGTATGGAAATATGTATGGAAATATGTTAATATAAATGTTTCAGACATTACATGAAATTTCTAAAAATCTTATATGTTCTGGTATAATGTTATAAGTAATAATCCTAGTTATTACTTTAAAATGTATATCTCAGAAATAACTAATTTTCTTGTCAACTGCATTATTATGAACTTTCATCAAATCTTTAACCGTGGACATTTTTAAGTCTTTTGTCATTTACAGACAGTTCAGGGTGTACTCTGATGATTTTGCAAATATGTGCCTATAAAAGGGTTTCATCTTCAAGAAATTCATGGAAAAGACTCTGACAAGTACAGGTTTCTGGTAACTGACTGTACTGCTGAACTGAATGAATAAGCATTTTCAGAACTCTAATGAAAAACTGATGAACTCATAAAAGTGCTAACAAAAGATCAAGATGAAAAAAAAATTAATTACATGGGACTGAGTGAACTGATGAGGATGAGTATAATTTTTGTGACTTTCTGTCTGAATTAAAAAAAAAAATCCCACAAGGACTCAGAGGCAAAGAATATACAAATCAATTTTCACTGCAAAGTAAAGGAGCTGTTACAGTGGAGGATTACTGGACTGAATGTCAATATTATGACATAGTATGAGTGTGTTTCATGTTTGGTAATTGCAATCATTGTTGCTTTTGTTGTGGTCATCCATGTACAATGCTTGGTGTCAGTCTATTTATCTCTTGTAAAAATAAAATACAGTGTGTGTGTGTGAAAAAAAAAACATAATGAAAAATAGCAAAATGGCAGAAGTTTCTCATCAGTAATTACTTTAAATGTAAGTGGATTATACTCTATCAAATGACTGAGATTAGCAGAATGGATACAAAAATCATGATCCAACTATATGCTGACTAGAAGAGTCTCACTTTACATCCAAAGACACAAAGCAGTTGAAAGAGAAAGGTTGGAAATGATACTCCACACAAAGAATAATCAAAAGAAAGCTGGGCTGGCTATACTAATATCAGACAAAATAGACCTAATTCAAAAAGTTTACAAGAGTCAAAGAAGCATATTATATGTTAATAAAATTTCAACTCATTAAAAGGGTATAACAGTGATTAACATTTAGAGACCTAACAACAAACCTACAACATAGGTGAAACAAAAATTCAGAGAATTAGAAACAGACAGTTCTACAATAATATTTGAAGACTTCAATTCCCCACTTTCAATAATGAATTGATCAACCAGACAGCAGATAGGTTAGGAAATAGAAGACTTGAACAACACACCTAGGCTTAAATACAGAAGACTCCACCTGATTGCTGAAGAATCGTTGTTTTTCTTAAATTCACGTGGAACATTCTCCACAACGGAAAATCTGTTAGACCATAAACAAGTCCCAATAGACGTAAAAAGATAGATATCATACATTGAATCATCTCAGACCACAAAAAGATGAAGTTAGAAACCAGTAACATAAGGAAACCTCAAAATTTCACAAATATGTGAAAATTTTTAAAACTACACTCTTAAATCATCAATAGGTCAAAGAAGAAATCAGGCAGAAAATTAGAATATGCTTAGAATATGCAACGAAAATACAACATCCCAAAACTTATGCAATGCAGTGAAAGCAGTATTCAAAGGAAAATTTATGGCTGTAAATGCCTACTTTAAAAAAGGAAAAAAAACTCAAAATTTTATAACTTAAGTAATTAGAAAAAGATCATGGTAAAACCAAAGCTAGCAGAAAAAAAGGAAATAAAGATTAAAATGGAGATAAACAAAATAAATAGAAAATAGAATGAAACCAAAAGTTGGTTCTTTGAAAAGATCAACAAAATTGACTAAATTTCAGCTATTGTGGCAATGATATTAGAAAAGACTCAAATAACTAAATCAAAATGAAAATAGAGACATAACTACCTACTTTATAGAGATAAAAAGTATTATAAGAAAACACTATAAATTATTGTATGCCAAGTTAGACAACACAAAAGTGGAAAAATTTCTTAAAACACACAAATTACCTAAACTGACTCAAGAAGAAAGAGAAAATTTCAATAGTGCTATAACAAAGATGGACTCAGTAATCAAAAACTTTTCAGCAAACATTCTAGACCAGATAGTGTCATGAGTGAGTCCTACCAAACATTTAAAGAAGAATTACTGGGCTTCCCTGGTGGCACAGTGGTTGAGAATCTGCCTGCCAATACAGGGGACACGGGTTCCAGCCCTGGTCTGGGAAAATCCCACATGCCACGGACCAACTGGGCCCGTGAGCCACAACTACTGAGCCTGCGCATCTGGAGCTTGTGCTCCGCAACAAGAGGCCCACGCACCATGATGAAGAGTGGCCCCCACTCGCCACAACTAGAGAAAGCCCTCACACAGAAATGAAGACCCAACACAGCCAAAAATAAATAAAAATAAAAATAAATTTTAAAAAAATTAAAAAAAAAAAAGAATTACCAACAATCCTCAAATTCTTCCAAAAAGTGAAGAGGAGACATCTCATTGGCCACGCTGGTGGAGTACAAAGACTCTGAGCTCACCTCACCTCACAGGTACTTGAAAATCACAACTATGTGTAGAACAACCGTCAGTGAAAAAGACTGGGACCTACCAGAAAAGACCTTCTATAACTAAAGATATAAAAAAGGAACCACAGCAAGACAAGTAGAAGGGGCAGAGTCAAGATATAGAGACACAGTCAAGTCTCGCAGCCCTGGGTGGGCAACCCACAACAGAAGAATAATTACAATAGCAGAGGCTCTCCCCAAAGAGTGAGGGTTTCCAAGCCCCACATCGGCTCCCAGTTGCTGTTACTCCAACGTGTGCATTCTTTAATGCATTGGGCCCCTGAGAAAATGGTTTTACGGGGAAAGCAACGTTTTTGGAAATTATCAGCCCATTGGTTCAAGGGAAATATTACATTATTGTCAGGATCTTATTGAGGCACTTAAAAAAATTGGTACTAACTCCTTTTACAGTGAGCTCCCAGAAGATGAAAACCTTAAGGATAGTAGATTACAACCTAGAGATTTTGCTTACTGGGAGGAACATAAAATAAAAGATTCTTTGCAGCCAGGATGGGAAGAACCTTAGCAGGTATTATAAACTAACCCACATGCAGCCAAACTGAAAGACATAAATTCGTGGATTCATATTTCTTATTGTAAAAAAAGGCCCTCCACCTGAAAGAATTCAATCCCTGTTTCTGACACCCGGCTTCAACTAAGACAAGCATCATCAAGCTCGGAAGAGAAGGCAACAGCGATGATAGCAGACAGCTAACCCAAGAGACCAGACCAGGCCTGTAAGACCCATCCTACTATTCTTAGGTCAGTCTCCCAAGGCAATAGAAATAAAAAGAAAAATAAACAAATGGGACCTAATCAGACTTACAAGCTTTTGCACAGCAAAGGAAACCATAAATAAAATGAAAAAAACCCTATGGAATGGGAGAAAATATTTGCAAATGATGTAACTGACAAGGGCTTAATTACCAAAATATACAAACTGCTCATACAACTCAACAACGAAAAAACAAACAACCCAATCAAAACATGGGGAGAAGACCTAAATAGACATTTCTCCAAAGAAGACATACAGATGGCCAAGAGGCACAAGTAAAGATGCTCAGCATCACTAATTTTTAGAGAAATGCAAATCAAAACTACAAGGAGGTATCACCTCACACTAGTCAGAATGGCCATCATCAAAAAATCTACAAAAAATAAATGCTGGAGAGGGTGTGGAGGAAAGGGAACCATCCTACACTGTTGGTGGGAATGTAAGCCACTGTGGAGAACACTATGTAGGTTCCTTAGAAAACTAAATATAGAACTACCATATCATCCCACAATCCCACTCCTGGTTATATATCTGGAGAAAAACATAATTTGAAAAGATACATGCACCCCAATATTCACTGCAGTACTATTTATAATAGTCAAGACATGGAAACAATCTAAATGTCCATCGACAAAGGAATGGATAAAGAAGACGTGGTACATATATACAATGAAATATTACTCAGCCATAAAAGAGAACAAAATAATGCCATTTGCAGCAACATGGATGGACATGGATATTATCATACTAAGTGAAGTGAGACAGAGAAAGAAAAATATTGTATAATGTCACTTATACGTGGAATCTAATAAAAAATGATACAAATGAAATTATTTACAAAACAGAAACAAATTCACAAATCTTGAAATCAAACTTATGGCTACAAGAGGGGAAATGTGGGGGGAAGTGATGAATTAGCAGATTGGGATTGACTTAAACACACTACTACATATAAAATAGATAACTAATAAGGACCTACTGTATAGCACAGGGAACTCTACTGAATATTCTGTAATAACCTCTATGGGAAAAGAATCTGAAAAAGAAGGGGTATATGTATAACTGATTCACTCTCCTGTACAGCAGAAACTAACACAACACTGTCAATCAACTATGCTCCAATAGAAATTTTTTAAAAAAGAAAGAAAACCAAAATCCTCCAACCTGCCATGCAGAAAAGAGATAGTCTCTAACCACCTTCTAACCCAGAAAATATTAATCTACTCAGAAAGAATTTATGTATCACAATACAAAAGAAAACCCCAAAGTGGTAATTATCAGGAAAGTCCTAGAAATAGATATTTCCAGAAGACGAAAATTGTATATAATTGCAATCCAAGAAGATGTGAAAGAGGCAGAGGAAAAAGAGGAAAGAGAAGTAAATAAACCATGTCTCCTTTTCTCACTGGGTCCTAGAACAAAGCATCAGAACTATCTTGAGAAAGCCCTAAAATTTATGGAAGATGAAAGTTTTAAATTTGACTGAAGTTTTCTATCTGAAAGTTGAGTTTTCTTACAAGTAAAAGTGCTAAAGCCTATAACACCTTTCTAAAATATCAGCAGGTAGGGGAATGGAGATTTAATAGAACATGTCTGAAAATAGTGATGGGAAAAATAGTTCTTTGTAGTTTGTGACCCATCAAATTATGACTGTTTGTTCTTTACTCATATAATCCCCTTTATACTTATATATAATTGTATAAACATGAAGAATTGTGTAGAAAGATACATGCCAGGCTTTTAGCCTATTTTATGGGAAAGGGTTACAGTGCGGAGAAGAAAAAACTCAAAAGAGAAATGCCATAAAATATGCATTATATTAAAATATACCTTATAGTGACATCAATATTAACATATTTTATAGTAGAAAATATGCATTATATTATCAGTAAAAATGTTTCCATGTATGACAACACTACAAATAGGTAAAGACTGAATATGTACAAGGACAAAGGCAGGAGAAAAAAGAAAAATGAAAGCAATAATTTCATTTTGACTTGAGACTGTGACCAAGTCTAACTTAGAGTTTTGTTAATTTTTAATACAGCTTCTTCAGTGAAGTAATTGGGGGAAAAGTGCCTGGGGTTTGTAAATATCTCTCAGGCTTTCTTTCAGTTGTAATTTCTCCATAAAATCTTCCTTAGTACTTCAAATTGAAGTACTTTGTTTCTCCTTTAAAATATTATAGCAATTATGCCCTGCATAATGGAACAATTAAAACAATTAATCACATACTGCCTCATGACATAACTTCTTTTCCTTCTTGACCTATATGCATTTTAAATTCTTATTATAATTTAAATATTTGCCATATTACTCAATTAGACCTTGAATGCCTTGTGGTTAGATAAGCTCTCTAATAAATCTTGGGATTTCTCTAATCATTCACTACTTTGCATGTACAGATGCCCGTAATAAAAGTTGTGGAATTAATTGAAGAGTAAGACTTTTTGACGTAAGGAGGGCGATTGCTTTAATTTGCCACCCTATTTCCTCACTCATCAAGTATTTAGCGGATGGACACGAGTAAAAACTGTTCTTGTAGACACTGGGGGTCTTGGATTGAGAACTATCATGTATAACTGGCAGTAAATGAAAACACAGTGTAATAACAGGCGGTTATATGAGCAGTGGAGAACAGGTAAGGCAGAGTAAGGGGAAGAGAAGGGAGAGAGAAATGATTTCTATTTTAATGAAGTGCTACTTAAGCAGAGGCCTAAATGCCATGAGGAAATAAAGTATATGGATAACTGAGAGATAAACAAACAGAATGAGTAATGCTGGCTGTGTCCCAGGAAAGAGAGGAAGCCCCAATAACCAGAGTATCTATGAGCAGAAAGAAAAGTGGTAGAGAGTGGCCAGCACTTAGAAAAGGGCCAGATCATGCAAGTGCTCCTGGGATTTAGAATTTTATTCCAAAGTGTTAGGGTGCCATTAGAGAGAACAAGTTTGGCATAAAGAAATGAATAATTCTGTTTAGAACATGTTATATTTCATGTGAATACTAAGGAGCGGAGTTAAGTAAGCTAACATTAACACACACTCTACTCTAGCTTGGAGATGGTAGCGAAGTCATTCAGAAACTCAGCCTCCTTCTCTTTTCCCTTCTCCTCCCAGAAGATTCAGTTATACCTACGTTATTTGTTTCAAACAAGATCAGCTTTCTCCCATCGGAGAGGAGCTTTAGTGGACCAGATCAGCTTGTCAGAGCCCAAGTAGAGTATCCTCTCAGAGATAAAACCCAGCACAGGCTATCCGAATCCAAGTGGAGTAAGAAGAGTATCCTCAGAAGTGATCTGCCTTGTGTGGTGTGTGGGAGCCAAAGCAGGGTGAGAAGGATGCCTACACAGCAGGTGGAAGTACAGAGATGTCACAGCCCACACCCAGGTGCATGTGGGAAGAGGAGAGGGCAGCATGGAGGGGTTATTGGAGCATGGCAGGATGAGGAGAGAATCTACATAAATTGGGAGAGGCAGCAGACTGGTTCAGGGTGTCAGACCATGAGTGGAGCAAGAAGGACATCTTCTCAAGACAGGGGTAATGGTAGAAACTGTGGCAGACCACCATTATCCCTGCCTCCTGGTGTTTATGCTCTTGTGTGATCCCCTCACCTTGAATGTCAGTGGGACCCGTGATTGCTTCTAACCAGTATAATACAGCAAAGGTGACAGGATGTGCATGATTATTTATACACATAAAATTCATTTCATAAGGATGTAGTACCGATCTTGATGTACTTTCTATCTCCCTTGCTAACTTTGAGGAAGGAAGCAAATCCATGTAATGAGTAAGAAAGCAGACCCACATAATGAAGAACTGCAGGGTGGGAGTTAAGTGTGACTTCTAGCCAAAAGTCAGCAAGAAAGTGAATTTTTCAATCCTAAAAGAAAACAATTTTCCAACCACCTGAGTGAGCTTGGAGGTAGATTCTTCCTACTCAAGATTCAGTCAAGAACCCCCACCCCGATGGTCAACCCTAGACTGCACCTGATTTCAAACTTCTCAGAGGACCCAGCTAACCTGTGTCAGGACTTCTGACCCACAAAAACGTGGACATAAAAAAACACATGATGTTTAAAGCTGCTAAATTTGTAGTAATATTTTTACAGAGCAATGGTTAACTATGCCACTACATAAAAGGAGATTAACGAAATGGTTAATTAAATATATTCGGGACAATGGGGGCCATGTTTAACACTGTCACAAGGGGACTAAAATATGAAAATATACTAAAGAAAGCTGGAGTAACTATACTTATATCAGAAAAAATCAACTTTAAACCAAAAAATGAAATGAGACAAAGACGGGCATTACATAATGATAAAGGGAATATACCAAGAAGATATAACATTTATAAATATTTATGTACCCAACATAGGAGCACCTAAATATATAAAGCAAACATTAAGAGACCTAAAGGGAGAAATAGACAGTAACACAATAATAGTAGGTGACATTAACACCCCACTTGCATCAATGCACAGATCATCCAGACAGAAAATCAATAAGGAAAAACAGGCTTTCAACAACAGATTAGAATAAATGGACTTAATTGATATATATAGAGCATTCCATCTGAAAGCTTCAGAATATACATTCTTTTCAAGTGCACATGGAACATTCTGTAGGATAGGTCACATGCTAGGCCACAAACAAACCTTAGTAAATTTTAAAAAGTTGTAATCATATTAAGCATCTTTCTGACCAAAATGCTATGGGACTAGAAATCAACTACAAGAAAAAAAATGCAAAAAACACAAATGCTTGGAAGCTAAACAATATGCTACTAAATAATCAATGGATCACTGAAGAAATCAAAAAGGAAATAAAAAAAATACCTAGAGACAAATGAAAATGAAAACTTGACAATTCAAAAGCTATGGGATGTAGCAAAAGCAGTTCCAAGAGGGAAGTCTATAGCAATACAAGCCTAGCTCAGGAAACAAGGAAAGTCTCAAATAAACAGCCTAACTGTACACCTAAAGCAACTAGAGAAAGAAGAACAAACAAAACCCAAAGTTAGCAGAAGGAAAGAAATCATAAAGATCAGAGCAGAAAAAAAAAAATAGAGACTAAAAAAAACAATAGAAAAGATCAATGAAACTAAAAGTTGGTTCTTTGAAAAGATAAACAAATTGATAAACCTTTAGAAAGACTCATCAAGAAAAAAAGGAGAGAGCCCAAATCAATAAAATCAAAAATGAAAAAAAAAAGTTACAACCAGCAACAGAAGTACAAAGGATCATAAAAGACTGCTACAAAACAACTATATGCAAATAAAGTGGACAACCTAGAAGAAATGGGAAAACTTTTAGAAAGGTATGATCTATCAAGACTGGACCAGGAAGAAATAGAAAATATAAACAGTCCAATTACCAGTACTGAAATTCAATCAAATTGAATCAGTAATTTAAAAATTCCCAACAAACAAAAGTCCAGCATCAGATGAGTTCACCATTGAATTCTACCAAACATTTAGAAAAGAGGTAACACTTATCCTTCTGAAACTATTTCAAAAAATTGTAGAGGGAGGAACACTTCCAAACTCATTCTGTGAGCCCAGCATCACCCTAATACCAAAACAAGACAAAGATATCCCAATAAAAGAAAATTACAGGCCAATATCACTGATAAACAGATGAAAAAATCCTCAACAAAATACTAGCAAACCGAATCCAACAATACATTAAAAGGATCATAGACCATGATCAAGTGTGATTTATCCCAGGGATCGAGGATTTTTCATTATCTGCAGAAATCCATGTGTTACACTACATTAATAAATAGAAGAATAAAAACCATATGATCATCTCAATAGATGCAGAAAAAGATTTGATAAAATTCAACATTCTTTTTTTTCTTAAGGGTGTAACTAGGATTTTTTGTATTTTATATTGGAGTATAGTTGATTAACAACGTTGTGTTAGTTTCAGGTGTACAACAAAGTGATTCAGTTATACATATACATGTATCCATTCTTTTTCAAGTTCTTTTCCCATTTAGGTTATTACATAGTATTGAGCAGAGTTCCCTTTGCTATACAGTAGGTCTTTGTTGGTTATCTATTTTAAATATAGTAGTGTGTACATGTCAGTCCCAAACTCCCAATCTATCCCTCCCCCTATTCTTCCCCCATGGTAACCATAAGTTCGTTCTCTAAATCTGTGAGTCTGTTTCTGTTTTGTAAATAAGCTCATTTGTTACATTATTTTAGATTCCACATATAAGTGATATCATGTGATATTTGTATTTCTCTGACTTCAGTTACTCTGATAATCTCCAGGTCCATCCATGTTGCTGCAAATGGCATTACTGACATTAACAAAATGAAGAATAAAAACCATATGATCTTTATAGATGCAGAAAAAGCTTTTCATAAAATTCAACATTCATTTTTGATAATAAATCTCCAGAAAGCGAACATCAAGGGAATATACCTCAACATAATTAAGGCCATTATGACAAACCCACAGCTAACATCATATTCAACAGTGAAAAGTTAAAAGCATTTCCTTTAAGATCAGGAACAAGACAAGGATGCCCACTCTTGCCACTTTTATTCAACATAGTTTTGGAAGTCCTAGCCACAGCAAAGAAAAAGAAATAAAAAGAATCCAAATTGGAAAGGGAGAAGTAAAACTGTCACTGTTTGTAGATGACATGAAACTATACATAGAAAATCCTGAAAAAGCCAGCAGAAAACTACTAGACCTCAATGAATTCAGTTAAGCTGTAGGATACAACATTTATATACGGAAATCTATTGCATTACTATACACTAACACTGAACTACCAAAAAGAGAAATTAAGGAAAGAATCCCATTTACTATCACATCAAAAAGAATAAAATACCTAGGAATAAACCTACCTAAAGAGGCAAAAGACCTGTACTATGAAAACTATTATATAAGACGCTGATTAAAGAAATGATGGAAAGATATGCCATGTTCTTGGATTGGAAGAATCAAGAGTGTTATAATGACTCTACTACTCAAGGCAATCTACAGATTCAATGCAATCGCTATCAACTTAACAATGGCATTTTTCACAGAACTAGAACAAATCATTTTAAAATATGTATGGAAACACAAAAGACCCCAAATGCCAAAATAATCTTGAGAAAGAAAAATGGAACTGGTGGAATCAGGCTCCCTGCCTTCAGACCATACTACAAAGCTACAGTAATAAAAACAATATGGTACTGGCACAAAAACAGACACACAGAGCAATGGAACAGGACAGAGACCCCAGAAATAAACCCATGAACTTCTGATCAATTGCTGTATGACAAAAGAGGCAAGAATATACAATGGAGAAAAGACAGTCTCTTCAATAAGTAATGCTGGTAAAATTGGACAGCTACCAGTAAAAAAAAAAAAATGAAATTAGAACATTTTCTAACACCATATACAAAAATAAACTCAAAATGAATTAAAGAACTAAATATAAGACTGGATACTATAACACTCCTTGAGGAAAACATAGGCAGAACAATATGACATGAATCATTAACAATATTTTTTTGGATCCACTCTTAAAGGAGATAAAAGCAAAATAAACAATGGAACCTAATTAAACTTAAAAGCTTTTGCACAGCAAAGGAAACCATCAACAAAATGAAAAGCAACCTACTGAATGGGAGAAAATATTTGCAAATGATATGATCGATAAGGGATTAATATCTAACATATATAAACAGCTCATACAACTCAACATCAAAAAAAAACCTGATTAAAAAACTAGGCAGAAGAACCGAATAGACATTTTTTCCAAAGAGGAAATACAGATGGCCAAGAAGAACATGCAAAGATAGTCAACATCGCTAATCATCAGGGAAATGAGAATCAAAACCACAATGAGATAGCATTTCATATCTGTCAGAATGGCTATCATCACAAAGAACACTAATAACAAATTTTGGAGAGGGTGTGGAGAAAAGGGAACACTCATAAACTGTTGGTGGGAATGTAAATTGGTGCAGCCACTGTGGAGAACAATATGGAGGTTTCTCAAAAAACTAAAAATAGAACTACCATATGATCCAGCAATTCTACTCCTGGGTATGAATCCCCAAAAAACACAAACATTAATTCAAAAAGATACATGCACCCCAGTGTTCACAGCAGCATCATTTACAGTATCCAAGATATGGAAGTAACCTAAGTGTCCATCAACAGATGAATGGATAAAGAAGAAGTGATACATATACACAAAGGAATATTAGCCATAAAAAGGAATGAAATTCTGCCATTTGCAGCAATTTGGATGGACCTACAGAATATTATACCTAGTGAAGTAAGTCAGACAGAGAAAAACAAATATTATATGATATCACTTATATGTGGAATCTAAAATATACAACAAATTAGTAAACAAAAAATAAGCAGATTCACAGATGCAGAGAACAAACTAGTGGGTATCAGTGGGGGAGGAGGGACAATATAGAAGTGGGGGAGTGGAAGGTAGAAACTATTGGGTGTAAGATGGGCTCAAGAATATATTGTGTAACACGAGGAATAAAGCCAATATTTTGTAACAACTGTAAATGTAAAGTAACATTTCAGAAGTGTATAAAAATAATAAATACAGAAACCCACGTATATCAATAGATAGATCATCGACACAAAATCAACATGAAAATATTGGCCTTAAATGACACTTTAGACCAGCTGTATTTAACAGATATATAAAGAACTTTCCATCCAAAACTAACAGAATACACATTCTTCTCAAGTGCACATGGAATGCTCTCCATGGTAGATCATATGTTAGGCCAAACCAATCTTAGTAAGTTCAAAAGTCTGTAATCATATTAAGCATATATTCTGACCACAATGGTATAAAACTAGAACTAAATTAAAATAAAAATGGAAAATTCAAAATATGTGGACATTAAATCACAGCCAACTGAACAAATGGATCAAAGAAGAAATCAAGGTAAATAAAAAAATACATTGAGACAAATGAAAATGGAAATACAACATAACAAAATTTACAGGATGCAGCAAAAAAAAAAAAAATCTAAAGGAGGGAAGCTCATAGCAACAAATGCCTACTTCAAGAAATAAGAAAAATCTCAAGGAACTAGTTTAAAAAAAAAAAAAAAGGAACAAAGCCCAAAGTTAGTAAAATGAAAGAAACAAGGATCAGAGCAGAAATAAATGAAACAGAAACTAAAGAGACAATAGGAAAGATCATTGAAAGTAACAGCTTGTTTTTAAGAAGACAAACAAAATTGGCAAACATTTAAGTAGACACACCAAGAAAAAGGACTCAGATAAAAAATATCAGAAATGAAAGATGAAACATTATAACTGATACCACAGAAATACAAAGTATAATAAGACACTACTATGAATAGCTATATGTCAATAAATTGGACAGCCTAAAAGAAATTGATAAATTCCTAGAAATGTAAACCTATCAAGACTGAATCTTGAAAAAATAGAAAGTATGAACTGACCTATTACTAATAAGTTATCAAATCAATAATCAAAAACCTCCCAAGAACAGAAGTCCAGGACCAGATAAATTCACTGGTGAATTTTACTAAACATTCAAAAAAGAATACCAATCCTTCTCAAACTCTTCCAAAAAATGGTAAGGAAGGGAATGCTTCCAAATGCATTTCATGAGGTTAGCATTACCCTGATACCAAAACCAAACAAGGCCAACACAAGAAAAGAAAGTTATATGCCAATATCCCAATGAACATAGATGAAAAAACTCAACAAAATATTAGCCAACTGAATTCAACAACACATTAAAAGAATCATATACCATGATCAAGTGAATTAATTACAGGTATGCAGGATGATTCAACATCCACAATGTGATACACCACATTTATAAAATAGATAAAAATCATATGATGTCAATAGATGCAGAAAAAAACTTTTGACAAAATTCAACATCTGTTTATGATAAAAACTCTCAAAGTGGGTATAGAGAGAGCATACCTCAGCATAATAAAGGCCATATATGACAAGCCCACAACTAACATCATATTCAAAGGTGAAAAGCTAAAATCTTTTCCTCTATAATCAGGAACAAAACAAGGATGCCCAGTCTCACTGTTTCTATTCAACATAGTACTGGAAGGCCTAGCCAGAACAATTAAGCAAGAAAAATAAATTAAGTCATCTAAACTGAAAAAGAATAACTGCAACTGTCACGATTTGCATGTGACATTACATTATATAATAAGCTCTAAAACACCAAATAACTGTTAGAATAAAAAGTTCAGTAAAGTTGTAGGATACAAAAATCTGTTGCATTTCTATACACTAAAAAAACACTAGCAGAAAGGGATATTAAAAAAAACAGCAACAACAATCCCACTTATAGTTGTATCAAAAGAATACCTAAGAATAAATTTAACCAAGGATGTGAAAGAGTTGTACATGGAAAACTATAAGACATTAATGAATGACTGAAGAAGACACAAATAAATGGAAAGCTATTCCATGCTCATGGATTGGAAGAATTAATATTGCTAAAATATCCATACTACCCAGAGTAATCTATTATTTCAATGCAATTCCTATCAAAATTCCAGTGGCAATTTTCACAGAGATAGGACATACAATTCTAAAGTTTGTGTGGAACCACAAAAGGCCCCAAATAGCCAAATAAATTTTGACGAAGAGGAATAAAGCTGGAGGCATTATGCTCCCTGATTTCAAACTATATTACAAAGCTACAGTAAATAAAACATCATGGTATTGGCATAAAAACAGACAAATCAATGGAATACAACAGGTAGCGCCAAAATAAAACCACCCAAATATGGTCAAAATTACTAATCAATAGAGAAATGCAAATCAGAACTACAGTCAAAGTGATAAGAAATAACAAGTGTTGGCAAGAATGTGGAGAAAAGGGAACCCTTGTGCACTGCTGGTAGAAATATAAATTAGTGCAACCACTATGGAAAGCATTATGGAGAGTCTTCCGAAAACTAAAAATAAACTATCATATGACCCAGCAATTTCACTTCTGGATATTTATCCAAAGAAAATGAAAACACTATTTTGAAAAGATATATTCACCCCTACATTCATTACAGCATCATTTGCAACACCCAAGTAATGAAAACAACCTAAGCGTCCACTGATAGATGAATGCATTAAGAAAATATGGCATAGGAGAGACCTTCAAGATGGAAGAGGAGTAAGATGTGGAGATCATCTTCCTCATGACAAATACATCAGAAATACATCTACATGTGGAACACCTCCTACAGAACACCTACTGAACGCTGTCAGAAGATCTCAGACTTCCCAAAAGAGCTGTGTGGCTGACAGGGTCTTGGTGCTCCAGCCAGGTGTCAGTCCTCTGCCTCTGAAGTGGGAGAGCCGAGATGAGGACATTGGTCCACCAGAGACCTCCCAGCTCCACGTAATATCAAACAGCAAAAGCTCTACCAGAGATCTCCATCTCAATGCTAAGACCCAGCCCCACTCAACAACCAGCAAGCTACAGTGCTGGACACCCTATGCCAAACAACTAGCAAGACAGGAACAAAACCCCACCCATTAGCAGAGAGGCTGCCAAAAATCATAATAAGGTCACAGACACCCCAAAACACACCACCGGATGCAGTCCTGCCCACCAGAAAGACAAGATTTAGCCTCATCCACCAGAACACAGACACCAGCCCCCTCCACCAGAAAGCCTACACAACACACTGAACCAACCTTAGCCACTGGGGGCAGACACCAAAAACAACAGGAACTACGAACCTGCAGCCTGCTAAAAGGAGACCCCAAACACAGTGAGTTAAGCAAAATGAGAAGACAGAGAAACACACAGCAGATGAAGGAGCAAGGTAAAAACCCACCAGACCAAACAAATTAAGAGGAAATAGGCAGTCTACCTGAAAAAGAATTCAGAGTAATGATAGTAAAGATGATCCCCAATCTTGGAACTGGAATGGAGAATATACAAGAAACGTTTAACAAGGACCTAGAAAAACTAAAGAGCAAACAAACAATGATGAAAAACACAATAAATGAAATTAAAAATTCTCTAGAAGGAATCAATAGCAGAATAACTGAGGCAGAAGAACAGATAAGTGATCTGGAAGGTAAAATAGTGGAAATAACTACTGCAGAGCAGAATAAAGACAAAAGAATGAAAAGAATTGAGGACAGTCTCAGAGACCCCTGGGACAACATTAAATGCACCAACGTTCGAATTATAGGGGTCGTAGAAGAAGAAGAGAAAAAGAAAGGGACTGAGAGAATATGTGAAGAGATTATAGTTGAAATCTTCCCAAATATGGGAAAGGAAATAGTCAATCAAGTCCAAGAAGTGCAGAGAGTCCCATACAGCATAAATCTAAGGAGAAACACGCCAAGACACATATTAATCAAACTATCAAAAATTAAATACAAAGCAAAAATATTAAAAGCAGCAAGGGAAAAACAACAAGTAACATACAAGGGAATCCCCATAAGGTTAACAGCTGACCTTTCAGCAGAAACTCTGCAACCAGAAGGGAGTGGCAGGACATATTTAAAGTGATGAAAGGGTAAAGCCTCAAACCAACATTACTCTACCCAGCAAGGATCTCATTCAGATTCGACGGAGAAATTAAAACCTTTACAGACAAGCAAGAGCTAAGAGAATTCAGCACCACCAAACCAGCTTTACAACAAATGCTAAAGGAACTTCTCTATGCAGGAAACACAAATGGATTAAATGCTCCAACGAAAAGACACAGACTGGCAGAATGGATATAAAAACAAGACCAGTATATATGCTGTCTACAAGAGACCCACTTCAGACCTAGGGACACATACAGACTGAAAGTCAGGGGATGGAAAAAGATATTCCATGCAAATGGAAATCAAAAGAAAGCTGGAGTAGCAATTCTCATATCAGACAAAATAGACCTTAAAACAAAGACTATTACAAGAGACAAAGAAGGACACTACATAATGATCAAGGGATCAATCCAAGAAGACGATACAACAATTGTAAATATTTATGCACCCAACAAAGGAGCACCTCAATACATAAGGCAAATGCTAACAGCCATAAAAGAGGAAATCGACAGTAACACAATCACAGTAGGGGACTTTAACACCCTACTGTCACCAATGGACAGATCTACCAAAAGGAAAATAATTAAGGAAACACAAGCTTTAAATGATACATTAAACAAGATGGACTTAATTGATATTTATAGGACATTCCACCCAAAAACAACAGAATACACTTTCTTCTCAAGTGCTCATGGAACATTCTCCAGCATAGATCACATCTTGGGTCACAAATCAAGCCCTGGTAAATTCAAGAAAATTGAAATTGTATCAGGTATCTTCTCTGACCACAATGCTATGAGACTAGATATCATTACAGGAAAAAAATCTGTAAAAATTACAAATACATGGAGGCTAAACAATACAGTACTGAATAACCAAGAGATCAATGAAGAAATCAAAGAGGAAATCAAAAAATACCTAGAAACAAATGACAAGGAAAAGATGACGACACAAAACCTATGGGATGCAGCAAAAGCAGTTCTAAGAGGGAAGTTTACAGCAATACAATCCTACCTCAAGAAACAAGAAACATCTCAAATAAACAGCCTAACCTTACACCTAATGCACTTAGAGAAAGAAGACCAAAAAAAAACCCCCAAAGTTAGCAGAAGGAAAGAAATCATAAAGATCAGATCAGAAATAAAAAGAAATGAGGGAAACAATAGCAAAGATCAGTAAAACTAAAAGCTGGTCCTTTGAGAAGATAAACAAAATTGATAAACCATTAGCCAGATTCATCAAGAAAAAAAGGGAAAAGACTCAAATCCATAGAATTAGAAATGAAAAAGGAGAAGTTAACAACTGACACTGCAGAAATACAAAGGATCATGAGAGATTACTACAAGCAACTATATGCCAATAAAATGGACAACCTGGAAGAAATGGACAAAATCTTAGAAAAGCACAACCTTCTGAGACTGAACCAGAAAGAAATAGAAAATATAAACAGGCCAATTACAGGCAATAAAATTGAGACTGTGATTAAAAATCTTCCAACAAACAAAAGCCCAGGACCAGATGGCTTCACAGGCGAATTCTATCAAACATTTAGAGAAGAGCTAAAACCTATTCTTCTCAAATTCTTCCAAAATATAGCAGAGGGAGGAACACTCCCAAACTCATTCTATGAGGCCACCATCAACCTGATACCAAAACCAGACAAAGATGTCACAAAGAAAGAAAACTACAGGCCAATATCACTGATGAACATAGATACAAAAATCCTCAACAAAATACTAGCAAACAGAATCCAACAGCACATTAAAAGGATCATGCACCATGATCAAGTGGGGTTTATCCCAGGAATGCAAGGACTCTTCAATATATGCAAATCAATCAATGTGATAAACCATATTAAGAACTGAAGGAGAAAAACCATATGATCATCTCCATAGATGCAGAAAAAGCTTTCAACAAAATTCAACACCCATTTATGATAAAAACCCTCCATAAAGTAGTAATAGAGGCAACTTACCTCAACATAATAAAGGCCATATATGACAAACCCACAGCCAACATTGTTCTCAATGGTGAAATACTGAAACCATTTCTCTGGGATCAGGAACAAGTCAAGGAAGTCCACTCTCACCACTCTTATCCAACATAGTTTTGGAAGTTTTAGCCACAGCAATCAGAGAAGAAAAAGAAATAAAAGGAATCCAAATCGGAAAAGAAGTAAAGCTGTCACTGTTTGCAGATGACATGATACTATACATAGAGAATCCTGAAGGTGCTACCAGAAAACTACTAGAGCTAATCAATGAACTTGGTCAAGTAGCAAGATACAAAATTAATGCACAGAAATCTCTTGCATTCCTATAAACGATTGATGACAAATCTGAAAGAGAAATTAAGGAAACACTCCCATTTATCACTGCAAAAAAAAAAAAATACCTAGGCATAAACCTACGTAAGGAGACAAAAGACCTGTATACAGAAAACTATAAGACACTGACGAAAGATATTAAAGATGATACAAACAGATGGAGAGATATACCATGTTCTTGGATTGGAAGAATCAACATTGTGAAAATGACTATACCACCCAAAGCAATCTACAGATTCATTGCAATCCCTATCAAACTACCAATGGCAGTTTTCACAGAACTAGAATAAAAAGTTGCACAGTTTGTATGGAAACACAAAAGACCTCGAATAGCCAAAGCAATCTTGAGAAAGAAAAACGGAGCTGGAGGAATCAGGCTCCAAGATTTCAGACTATACTACAAAGCTACAATAATCAAGACAGTATGGAACTGGCACAAAAACAGAAATATATATCAATGGAACAGGATAGAAAGCCAGAGATAAACCCACGCACATATGGTCACCTTATCTTTGATAAAGGAGGCAAGAATATACAATGGAGAAAAGACAGCCTCCTCAATAAGTGGTGCTGGGAAAACTGGACAGCTACATGTAAAAGAGTGAAATTAGAACACTCCCTAACACCATACACAAAAATAAACTCATAATGGATTAAAGACCTAAATGTAAGGCCAGACACTATAAAACTCTTAGAGGAAAACATAGGCAGAACACTCTATGACATAAATCACAGCAAGATCCTTTTTGACACGTCTCCTAGAGAAATGGAAATAAAAACAAAAATAAACAAATGGGACCTAATGAAACTTCAAAGCTTTTGCACAGCAAAGGAAACCATAAACAAGACGAAAAGACAACCCTCAGAATGGGAGAAAATATTTGCGAAGGAAGCAACTGACAAAGGATTAATCTCCAAAATATAAAGGCAGCTCATGCAGCTCAATATCAAAAAAACAAACAACCCAATCCAAAAATGGGCAGAAGACCTAAATAGACATTTCTCCAAAGAAGATATACAAATTGCCAACAAACACATGAAAGGATGCTCAACATCACTAATCATTAGAGGAATGCAAATCAAAACTACAATGAGGTATTACCTCACATCAGTCAGAATGGCCATTATCAAAAAATCTACAAACAATAAATGCTGGAGAGGGTGTGGAGAAAAGAGAACCCTCTGGCACTGTTGGTGGGAATGTAAATTGATACAGCCACTATGGAGAACAGTATGGAGGTTCCTTAAAAAACTACAAATAAAACTACCATACAACCCAGCAATTCCACTACTGGGCATATACCCTGAGAAAACCATAATTCAAAAAGAGTCATGTACCACAATGTTCACTGCAGCTCTATTTACCTTAACCAGGACATGGAAGCAACCTAAGTGTCCATCGACAGATGAATGTATAAAGAAAATGTGGCACATATATCCAATGGAATATTACTCACCCATAAAAAGAAATGAAATTGAGTTATTTGTAGTGAGGTGGATGGACCTAGAGTCTGTCATATGGAGTGAAGCAAGTCAGAAAGAGAAAAACAAATACCACATGCTAACACATATATATGGAATCTAAAAAAAAAAAAAAAAAGGTTCTGAAGAACCGAGGAGCAAGACAGGAATAAAGCCACAGATGTACAGAATGGACTTGAGGACATCGGGAGGGGGAAGGGTAAGCTGGGACGAAGTGAGAGAATGGCATGGACATATATACACTACCAAATGTAAAATAGATAGCTAGTGGGAAGCAGCCACATAGCACAGGGAAATCAGCTCAGTGCTTTGTGACCACCTAGAAGGATGGGATAGGTAGGTTGGGAGGGAGACGCAAGAGGGAGGTGATATGGGGATATATGTATATGTATAGCTGATTCACTTTGTTATAAAGCAGAAACTTACACACTATTGTAAAGCAATTATACTCCAATAAAGATGTTTTAAAAAATAAAATTAGACTTAATTGTACGCTTAAAAAAATAAAAAGAAAACATGGTATAGAGGGTTTATAAAGATGATGAAGTAGGAGAACATGGAATTCACCTTCCCCCCAAAACACATGTACATTTGGAACAATTCTACTGAAAGCTAACCTGAAACTCTCAGAAAAAATCCTGTACTACCAAGGCTGTAAGTAAAATCTACATGGAATCAGGTAGGAAGGGAAAGTAAATGATCGGGTCAGAATCTGTGCCTCTGGAAGGCAACTCAGAGGAAAAGGGAGATTACACGGGCAGAAAATGAGAAGTTGGCACGACATATTGTGCATCCCACCCCTGGGGTCTGACACAGGGTAGATGAGCCCCCTTGACTAGGTGGAGGGCTGTTGAGATTAAGAGGAGGGCTGGGGGAAGCCTGAACTATGCTTGTGAAGCAGGAGTAGAAATACTCATATCAGGCAAAATGGATTTAAAAACAAAGTCTAAAACAAAAGACAAGGGCCTTTTATAATAATAAAGGGATCAATACATGAAGATATCACACTTGTTAACATATATGCACCCAATACAAGAGCACCTAAATATAAAGCAAATACTAACAGACATAAAGGGAGAAATTGACCGTAACACAAAGCACACACATGTTGAGACTAAACAACATGCTACTAAAACCCAGTAGGTCAACAATGAAATCAAAGATGAAATCAGAAAATACTTCGAGACAAAAGTAAATAGAAACACAACTTTCCAAAATCTATGGAAAGCAACAAAAACAGTTCTAGGAGGGAACTATACAGTGAAACAGGCCTACCTCAAGAAACAAGAAAAATTTCAAATAAACAACCTAACCTACCACCTAAAGGAATTAGGAAAAGAAGAATGCAAGCCCAAAGTCAATGGATGGAAATAATAAAGATCAGACAGAAAATAAATGAAATAGAGATTTTTAAAAAATTAGAAAAGATCAATGAAACCAAGAGCTAGTTCTTTGAAAGGATAAACAAAATTGATAAACTTTTAGCCAGGCTCATCAAGAGAAAAGAGAGAGGACCCAAATAAACAAATTAAGAAATGACAGAGGAGAAGTAACAACTGATATCACAGAGATAGATATGAACAGTTGTATGGTAACAAATTAGACAATCTAGAAGAAAGGGACAAATTTCTTGAAACATACAATCTGCCTGGACTGAATTCAAAAGAAATAGATAAGCTCACGAGATTGATCACTCACACTAAAATTGAATTTGTAATAAAAATTCTTCCAGCAAACAGAAGTTGAAGACCAGATGGCTTCACCGGGGAATTCTACCAAAGAAGTGCTAATACCTATCCTTCTAAAACCATTCCAAAAAACTGTGCATTCTCAAATTCATTCTACAAGGCCACAATTACCTTGATACCAAAACCAGGAAAGGACATGACAAAAAAAAAAAGAAAGAAAATTACAGACCAATATCTCTGATGAACCATAGATGCAAAAATTGTCAACAAAGTATTAGCAAACTGATTTCAACAATATATAAAAATAATCATACCCCATGATCAAGTGAGAATTATCCAGGGATGCAAGGATGGTTCAATATTTGCAAATCAGTGTGATACACTACATTAAAAATGGTGAAAATTACATGGTTATCTCAATAAACTCAGTAACTCAATATTCATAGTAAATACTCTCAAACTTGGTTTAGAGGGAACATATCTCAATATAATAAAGGCCATTTATTAAAAAAACAAACAGAGCTAACATTATACTCAAGGGTGAAAAGATGAAAGCCTTTCCTCTAAAATCAGGAACAAGACAAAGATGCCCACTCGCACCACTTCTATTTAACACAGTATTGGAAGTCCTAGTCACAGCAATCAACAAAGGAGAAATAAAAGACATCCTAATTGGAAGGGAAGAGGTAAAACTGTCACTATTTACAGATGGCATGATGCTATATAGATAAAATCCTAAAGTCTTCACTGAAAAACTATAAGAACTAATAAATGAATTCAGTAAAGTTATAGGATACAAGATTAATATACAGAAATAATGAAGTATCAGAAAGAAAGCAAGAAAAAATAAACGTTTAAAATCACATCAAAAAAGAATACCTAGGAATAAACTTAACCAAGGTGATTAAACACCTATCCTCTGAAAATGAGAAAACACTGATGAAGGAATTTGAAAATGCAACAAAAAATGGAAAGATATCCCATGTTCTTGGATTGGAAGAGTTAACATTGTTGAAGTGTCCATACTAACAAAAGCAGATTTATAGATGTAATGCAATCCCTATCAAAATACTCATGACATTTTTCTCAGAACTAGAACAAATAATTCTAAATTTTTTTATGGAACCACAAAAGACTCCAAATTACAAAAGGAATCTTGCGAAAAAAGAACAAAGCTGGAGGTACCATGCTCTCTGACTTCAGACTATACTACAAAACTACAGTAATCAAAAAAGTGTGGTACTGGCTTAGAAACAAAAATATAGATCAATGGAACAGGATAGAAAGCCCAGAAATAAACCCACGCACCTATGGTCAATTAATCTATGACAAAGGAGGCAAGACTATACAATGGAGGAAAGACAGTCTCTTCAATAAATGGTGCTGGGAACACTGGACAGCTACATGTAAAAAAATGAAATTAGAACATTTTCTAACACTATACACAAAAGTAAACTCAAAATGGGTTAAATACCTAAATGTAAGACCAGATACTACAAAATTCTTAGAGGAAAACAGGTAGAACACTCTTTCACATAAATTGCAGCAATATCTTTTTTACTCCATCTCCTAGAGTAATGGAAATAAAAACAAAAATAAACAAATGGGACCTAATTAAACTCAAAAGCTTTTGCATAGCAAAGGAAACCAAAAACAAAACGAAAAGACAACCCACAGAATGGGAGAAAATATTTGCAAACAATGCAACGGACAAGGGATTAGTCTCCAAAATTTACAATCAGTTCATGCAGCTCAATGTCAAAAAAACAAAAACCCAATCAAAAAAAAAATCAAAAAATGGGCAGAAGACCTAAATGACATTTCTCCAAGGAAGACATACAGATGGCCAAAAGGCATGTGAGAGGATGCTCAACATCACGAATTATTAGAGAAATGCAAATCAAAACTACAATGAGGTATCACTTCACACCGGTCAGAATGCCTGGAATGGCCATCATCCAAAAGTCTACAAACAATAAATGCTGGAGAGGGTGTGGGAAAAAGGGACCCTCCTGCACTGTTGGTGGGAATGTAAATTGTTACAGCCACTATGGAGAGAACAATATGGAGGTTCCTTATAAAACTAAAAATAGAGCTACCATGTGATCCAGCCATCCCACTCCTGGGCATATAGCCAGAGGAGAATATGGTTCACAAGGATACACGCACCCCAATGTTCACAGCAGCACTATTTACAAGAGCCAATACATGGAATCAAGCTAAATGTCCATCGACAGAAAAATGGATAAAGAAGATGTGGTGCATATACAATGGAATATTGCTCAGCCATAAAATGAATGAAATAATGCCATTTACAGCAACATGGATGGACCTGGACATTATCATATTAAGTGAAGTAAGTCAGAGAAAGACAAATATCAAATTATATTGTGGAATCTAAAAACAAAAAAAAGATACAAATTAACTTATTTACAAAACACACTCACAGATTTAGATAACAACTTATGGTTACTGGCGGGGGGAAAAGTGGGGGAGAGGGATAGATTGGGAGTTTGGGATTGACAGACACACACTGCTATATTTAAAATAGATAACCAACAAGGAATGCTGCTCAACGTGGCACAGGGAATGCTGCTCAATATTCTGTAATAACCTATATGGGAAAAAATTTTGAAAAAGAATAGATACATGTATGTATAACTGAATCACTTTGCTGTACACCTGAAACTAACACAACATTGTTAATCAACTGTACTCCAATATAAAGTTTTAAAATGTTTTAAAAAGAAATAAACAGCAGGCTGAAAACCAGTAATGACATAATTGAACTCAACAGCACCATCACATATATATATTTGACATCTAGAGGCCATTTCATCTTAAACCAAATTACCAATTCTTCATGGAAGAATTATAAGCTCACATGGAACATTCACCAATATAGACTGCATTCTGGGCCATGAAACACACCTTAACAATTTTAAAATAATAGAAATTATACAATGTTCTCAATCTACAATTGGATTGTGGCACCCTCCTCAACTGAATTAAACCAATATTAATAACAAAATGATAGCTGGAAAATCCTAAAATACTTGGAGATTAAGCAACACACAAAGTAACACATGGGTCAAAGAAGAAATCTCAAGAGAAATTTAAAATATTTTGGCTAAAATGAATTTTGAAATAAAAATGAAAAACATTAAAATTTGTGGGATGCAGCAAAACGATGCTTATTGGGAAATTTATTGTACTGAATGCAAATATTAGAAAATAAGAAAGATCTAAAATCAATATCCAAAACTTGTACCTTAGTTGTAGGTTCTTCCCTTTCATCACTTTAAGTATATCATGCCACTTCCTTCTGGCTTGTAGAGTTTCTGCTGAGAAATCAGCTGTTAACCTTATGGGAGTTCCCTTGTATGTTATTTGTCGTTTTTCCCTTGCTGCTTTCAATAATTTTTCTTTGTCTTTAATTTTTGCCAATTTGATTACTATGTGTCTCGGCGTGTTTCTCCTTGGTTTTGTCCTGTATGGGACTCGCTGCGCTTCCTGGACTTGGGTGGCTATTTCCTTTCCCATGTTAGGGAAGTTTTCGACTATAATCTCTTCAGATATTTTCTCTGTTCCTTTCTGTCTCTCTTCTCCTTCTGGGACCCCTATAATGCGAATGTTGTTGCATTTAATGTTGTCCCAGAGGTCTCTTAGGCTGTCTTCATTTCTTTTCATTCTTTTTTCCTTCTTCTGTTCTGCAGCAGTGAATTCCACCATTCTGTCTTCCAGGTCACTTATCCGTTCTTCTGCCTCAGTTATTCTGCTATTGATTCCTTCTAGTGTAGTTTTCATTTCAGTTATTGTATTGTTCATCTCTGTTTGTTTGTTCTTTAATTCTTCTAGGTCTTTGTTAAACATTTCTTGCATCTTCTCAATCTTTGCCTCCATTCTTTTTCCGAGGTCCTGGATCATCTACACTATCATTATTCTGAATTCTTTTTCTGGAAGGTTCCCTATCTCCACTTCATTTAGTTGTTTTTCTGGGGTTTTATCTTGTTCCTTCATCTGGTACATAGCCCTCTGCCTTTTCATCTTGTCTATCTTTCTGTGAATGTGGTTTTTGTTCCACAGGCTGCAGGATTGTAGTTCTTCTTGCTTCTGCTCGGTTTTTATGTTTTTAAAAAGAAAAATCCTGAAGGAAACTGTGGCTGTTGACTAGATCACCGGTTTATTATAAAAGGATATAGCTCAGGAACAGCCAGACGGAAGAGATGCATAGAGCAAGGCATGGGGAAGAGGCACAAGTCCAAAACCTGTACCTTAGGAAACTTGAAAAAGAAGAGCAAAGTCAATGTAAAGTAAGCAGAAGAAATGAAATAGTAAAAATTAGAGCAGAAATCAATAAAGATTAAAAAACAATGCCAATAAAGAAAATCAAGTAAACCAAAAGCTGGTTCTTTAAAAAGATTTAAAAAATCAATAAGCCTCTAGCCAGACTAAGAAAAAGGAGAGAAGACAAAATTATTGAATCAGAAATAAAAAAGGGGACATCACTACAGATCCCATGGACGTCAGAAGTGTAGCTAAGGAATATTATAAACAACTGTATCCCTACAGATTTGATAACCTAGATGAAATGGACCAATTCTGTGAAAATACAATCTGTCAAAACTCATAGAAAGAAATTATCTGAATAGGCCTATATCTATTAAAGAAATTGAATCAATAATTAATAAACTTCCAAAAGAGAGAGCACCAGGCCCAAACGAGTTTACTGATGAATTCTATGTAATATTTAAGGAGGAAACTATGACAATTCTTTACGATCTCTTCAAGAAGATAAAAGCAGAGGAAGTATTTCCTAACTCACACTTAAGGCCAGCATTACCCTGATACCAAAATCAGACAAGGATATTACAGAAAAAGAAAACTATAGACCAATATCCCTCATGAGCATGATGCAAAAATCCTCAGTACATAGGAAGGTCATTACAGAATTGCAAAGTAAAGCAACAGTGTGGTATTACTACACCCAAACACCGACAGGTCCAAATTCTGGTAAGGATGTGGAGCAACAGGAACTTTCACTCACTGTTTTCACAATGCAAATGGTACGGGCACAGTGGAAGACAGTTTGACAGTATCTTATAAAACTAAATCAACTCTTGCCTTAAGATCCAGGGAGGGGGAAGGATAAGCTGGGACGAAGTGAGAGAGTGGCATGGACATATACACACTACGAAATGTAAAATAGATAGCTAGTGGGAAGCAGCCGCACAGCACAGGGAGATCAGCTCGGTGCTTTGTGACCACCTGGAGGGGTGGGATAGGGAGGGTGGGAGGGAGACACAAGAGGGAGGGGATATGGGGATATATGTATACGTATAGCTGATTCACTTTGTTATACAGCAGAAACTAACACACCATTGTAAAGCAATTGTACTCCAATAAAGATGTTAAAAAAAAAAGATCCAGCAATCACATTTCTTGGTATTTACCCATAGGAGTTAAAAACTTATATTGAAACAAAAACATGCATATGCATGTTTTTAGCTGTCTTATTCCTAATTGTCAAAAACTTGGAAGCAACTAAGATGTCTTTCAGCAGATGAATGAATAAACTGTGGTCCATCCAGACAATGGAATATGAGTCAGTGCTAAAGAGAAATGAGCTATCCAGCCATGAAAACACATGGAGAAACATTAAATGCATTTTACTAAGTGAAAGAAGCCAATCTGCAAAGGCAACGCACTGTATAATTTCAACCATGTGACACTCTGGAAGAGACAAAACTATGGAGACAGTAAAGAGATCGGTGCTTGCAGGGGGAGGGCAGCAGGGCCAGGTAGAGCCCAGAGGAAACCCTTCTGCAGTGACACTGCAGTGTGGACACATGCCGTCATATGCAGAGGATGTACATCACCAGGAGTGAATCCTGATGGAACTACGACCCTGGGAGCTGCTGCTGGGTCCGTGTATGCTCATCCGTTGTACTAAATGTGCCAGTGGTGTGAGATGTCGATGGCGGGAGTTGTGTGTATGTTGAAGGGCGGGGTGGGTGGGTGGTGGACAGGTGGTTTGTGGAAACTCTAGGTACTTTCTGCTCAGTTTTGTTTTGAACCTAAAACTGCTCTAAAAAATAAAGTTTGGGATGAATTGGGAGATTGTGATGGACGTATGTGCACTGCCATGTGTAAAACAGATAGCAGTGGGAACCTGCTGTATAGCACAGGGAGCTCAGCTCGGTGCTCTGCGCTGACCTAGGTGGATGGGATGGGGGTGTGGAGGGACGCCCAGGAGGGAGGGGATGTGTGTATACATAGGGCTGATTCACTCCGCTGTACAGAAGAAACTAACACAACATTGTAAAGCAACTATACCCCAACAAAGAAAAGAAAATTAAACTTTTTTTCTTTTTGGTAGATAGTAAAGGCAGAGTTCTCTGCATTGCATAATGTCCTTTGCCATATATGAGGTCCATGATCCATTGCTTCAAAGGGAATCAGTAAGTTACCAGCACTGCAATGGCTACTAAATATTTCTGGCTGGAGAGCGAATGTTTCTATTGCCAGAATTCATGTCTCAAATTCATTCTCTGGGCAGCTCATGAGCGAATGCGTCTCGGCAAACCTGCACACACAAGAGGATTCACCACTGCACACTGGAGGAAATTCGAGTATTACTATTGACTCGAACATCTGAAGTTACAGCATTTTCCTTGTGACTGATGCAAAGTTCTCTGCTTCCTGAGGATCTAAATGCACTTTGTGCCCTTAATATAAATTTCAAAGTCACTGTAAAAATTTTACATACGAAGTTAATTGACTTCACAAGTAACAGGCTCTAACTCAGTGTATTAATATGCTTATGAAACAGCTAAAGTTCTTGTTAAAATACAAATTCTTGGGAGTTCCTTGGTAGCCTGGTGGTTAGGATTCCGGGCTTTCACTGCCATGGCCCGGGTTCAATCCCTGGTTGGGGAACTGAGATCTCGCAAGCCGTGCGGCAAGGCCAAAAAAAAAATAAAAAAATAAAAATACAAATTCTTAGGTGGAGCCTGAGATTTCTGAATTTCCAACACATTCCCAGGTGCTATGAGTGCCGCCAATAGGTGGACTGTACTTCTGTCACAAGGCTGTAGAGCAAATTCTTCAAAGTACAGTCAGAGAATAACCTGCCTTAGAATCACCTGTGGTGGGCATGAAAGTTTAGAGTCTAGGGTCTAAGACCTCCTGAACTATGCAGGAATCTGTCTTTTAAACAAGTGCCTATGTGATTCTCCTGTGTTTCAATATCTGAGAACCAGAGCAAGTCTAAATAATTTGGGTCTGCACAGATCTATAAAGCAGTCTATGGACTGAGTTTTTTACTTTTCTATCAAGTTTTATGTGAAACTGCCACGTTGGAATAACTTGGTAGGAAATCAGCTGTAATAAAATCACTTAAAGGTTAAAAGACTTATAAAGTCACATAGTTTAAACTATGTTTATATATTATTTATGGTGCTATTTATTTTATTTTATTTTTTACAACTTTATTGGAGTGTAATTGCTTTACAATGGTGTGTTGGTTTCTGCTGTATAACAAAGTGAATCAGCTATACGTATACATATATCCCCACATCCCCTCCCTCTTGCGTCTCCCTCCCACCCTCCCTATCCCACCCCTCTAGGTGGACACAAAGCACAGAGCTGATATCCCTGTGCTATTCGGCTGCTTCCCACTAGCTACCTATTTTACATTTGGTAGTGTATATATGTCCATGCCACTCTCTCACTTGGTGCTGTTTAAATTTTCTGTCATTTCATGAATTTTAAATGCAAAGAGAGGGGGTCGCTTTGTTTTTGCTGCAGGCAGTGTTTTGATTTGCAAGCCTCATATCTAAATCCTGATGAGAACTGTTGTGTATCTTTATTGTGGCTTGCCTATTTAGGAGAATATTTGAAGAATAAAAGCAGACTTTTTCATAATATCCCCTTATTAGGAACTCTGTCTCCAGGTAAACTCTGCTGTTCAGAACACAGCCCGAAAGCTCAAAAAATGCAAAAGCAGAATCTCAGAAACAGAATCAGCAGTTGTAAGGCCCCTGTGTGGACGCACGCACACACACCTACTTTACTTTTAGAGCCTAATTCATTCAAATTCATATTTCATTTTAGTATCTTCCAGAAGTTTCACAAAAGTGCAGGAGAACAAACTAACGTTGGGGCAAGGACAAAAGCAAAATGAAAATAGAAGAGCTAACAAATCAACTCACTTTTAATAGGAAGTAAAAATTTTAAAGTTTCAAGGATTTTTTAAAATCACATTTAGTTTCCCATGTTTAACAATAAATGAATAGGCGTGTTTGGATCAATTTTTATCAAAAATTATTTTAATGACATTTTAGATCATAATTGTGTTTCGTTTATCTGAATAATATCTGCTCGCATAGTCCCATTTGACTCTGATGACACTAAAGATTTGTCAGTATACCATTTTAAAACAATTCCAGAGTCTAAGCAGCCTTAAATGCGCTTACGCTTTTCCTAATTAATGAACATTTTACAAAAAATGATTCCCAAAATTTGGTCAGAGGTAGACTTCGTTTCATACATCCCACTGGCCCTCTAATTCTGGAGCCAGTGAAACAAAGCCACGTGAAGCTTAGGTTTCCACAATCACAGAAGCTGCCTTTTGTTTAATAGAGAGGCCTGAGTAGAACTTGAAACATCACACACCTAAAGCAGATCCAGGTCATCAGGTGAGATGGGCAGAAGGGAGGCAGAGTCACAGCACCCGGCAGAGTGAGAAGATCCCCTGAAAATGGTCAGGCACTCGACTGACGGTCCTCTTACTTCTTTCCCTACATCCCCTGGCATGTCCTCACATCAGTCACTGGGAATAGTTTGTCAGCTGAACATCAAAACAATCATGACAAGCAAATAAATAAGAAAGTCTGAGAAAATGTGCCCTCACTTGAGCCACAGCTGAGCAAGAGGGGCAGGCACCCCACCCCGGCCCCACCCCCCGATACTGACGATCGAATTTTACTTTGTGACTCGAAGGCTAAGAATCCTCCCTCCCAGCTCTGTGGGGAGACAGTGTGACTTTCTCACGTTAAATTCACATCCACCACATCTAAGCACTTAGGCATCATTTCGTATTATATTGGTTTAACTCTTCAAATCTACTCTCTATTCCAATTTTATGGACGTGCCTGGTTGGACGTTCAGGACGAATGAGCCAGGATCTGACGCATCAGCCAGCAGAACAGCTCCAGGGAGTGGGAAGCACTTGTCAGTAATCCACACTGGGGAGGAGTGGAGTTTTATTCAAAAAACCTGGGGGCTGACTTGTCATATTCTATCCATTAAAACTATTTCAGAGATCAATAAAGTCATGAGAATAGGCATTAACTTTTAAACCAACTGCTACACATTATTTTTTAGGAAAAACATTAAACACAGATCACACTTAGATGTGCAGCATATAAAAGTCTCCCTGTTATTGTTCAAGGTTCTTAATAGTGAATGACTAGTCCATCTAACCTGACAAAGTAAAAGCCCTTGGAAGGTTGATTCCCCCCCCACCCCAGTCAGGGCCTGCCCTCTGCATTATGCATACGTTAAGGTAGCTTTTTCCCATCAGTCAAAAGAGCAAACACTCAGTCGCTACACAGGTAGAAAAAAGAGTCTTTCCTTCCCCAGTGTGGGAGATTTAAATTTTCCATTCCAAATATGCCCTATAGGACCACCCTCCTGTGCTTCACCTGGGCTCCATGGTGTTTGCGTGGAGACACTGAGAATCAAATCTCCCACCTTGCTTTCTCTGATTCTCAACTTACCAGGCTTATGCCCAGTTTAAGCAGAATGTCACTCAAAATATCACACAATAAATACTGCAGATTTCTAAGACTCACTACATTCTCCTTGAAATTCAGAAGAGCAAACTGTAGCAGGTACACAGAATTCTGTGTGCTACTATCCACCACAAAGAACTGTTAAAATTCAGCTAATACTAATATATAGTCCTTCTTAAATTTTTCTCAGATAGTAGGAAGAAGAAACACTATTTTTTCTAAATAACTATTTTCCTAGAATGTATAGGAAATACAAATGATTAGGCATACTTAACATATGAATAGAGCATTTCTTACTATAAAGCAGCTTGATTCAATGTTTCTTTATTGTCAAAGATTGTAAAATCCTTATGACTTCCCTAAAAATAGATCATAGTTAGTATTTTATTTTAAAATCATCTGTATTCTCTTTATCTAAAGAAACAGTATTTGCAGAAATAATTGCCACAGCTGATAAAGGAACATTATCCAAAATATACAAAGAACTCTTAAAATTAAGAAAGCAACCAGATTTAAAAATGGATCAAAGACCTTTACAGACACCTCACCTAAAAATATATACAGATAGCAAATAAGCATATGAAAAGATGCTTACGTCATCATATGCATCAGGGAAATGCAAATTAGAATAACAAGATTCCACTACCCGTCTATCAGAATGGCCAAAATTCAGAACATTGATAATACTAAATGTTGGGAAGAATGTAGAGCAACAAGAAATCTCATTCACTGCTGGTGGGAATGCGAAATGGTTAAGCCACTTTGGAAGACAGTTTGATACTTTCTTACAAAACTAACAATACTCTTATCATACATCCAGTGATCCTGCTCCTTGTTATTTACCCAAAGTAGTTGAAAACCTATGTCCACACAAAAACCTGCACGTGGATGTTTATAGCAGGTTTTTCATAACTGCCAAAACTTGGAAGCAACAAAGAAGTCCTTCAGTAGGTGATGGATAAATAAACTGTGGTGCAGACCATGGATTATTATTCAGTGCTAAAAAGAAATTAGCCTTCAAACCAGATCATGGAAAAGACATGAAGGAAACAAATGCATGTTACTAAGTGAAAGAAGCCAATCTGAAAAGGCTACATAAGGTATGATTCCAACTCTGTAACATTCTGGAAAGGGTAAACTATGGAGACAGTAAAAAGATCAGTGTCCCAGAAATTAAAGATGAGGAGGAATAGGCAGGGCATGGACAATTTTTAGGGCAGTGTAATTACTCTGTGATACTATGATGGTGGATACAGGTCATTATACATTTGTCTAAACCCACAGAATGTGGAACACCAACAGTGAACTATAATGTAAACCATGGACTTTGGGTGATGTGATGTGTCAATGTAGGTTTATCAACAGTAACACGAGTGCCATCTGGTGGGGGGTAATGATGGGGGAGGCTGTGCGTGTGTTAGGGCAGGGGGTACACGGGAAATATCTGTGCCTTTTTCCATCCAATCTACTGGGAACCTAAAACTGCTCATAAAAATTGTCTATTTTTTTTTTTTTAAAGAAAGGATTGCCTAGGAGATAATTTACACTCAATATGTACAAAATCTAAGTAAATGTTTTAATCTTTATTTAAATTTTGTAAGTTTTAAGTAAAATGTCAAGTCCTTATTATCTCTGAAAACCATTTTCCAGATTGTAGCTAATATACTGATATCTCTGGCTATATTTATGTGTGCATTTAGATTTTAATATATTTCTTCTATCTTCCATTTATTATGTGCCCAAATTAGTCTATAAGTGTTAAAATATATTCTTAATACTGTCTCTTCATTGCATGAAAAGCAAGCTTTAACAACAGACAATATTTGGTAAGACTTCACAATTTTTATTTACGCTATATTAAAGGTAGAAAAATAACTCACAATTTGTTCTGTGTTCTCTAAAGGATAAAATTCCACTAAACTAAATGTTTTATAAGTTTTATGATGAAACGTTAAAAACAAAATGACTACTTGGCAGATGAAGCTCATAACAATAAAAATGTATCTTACCTATTTTAAAAATCCTGAACAAAAAAGTTGCTTGGAGGAAATATTTAACTTTGTGACAGAGAAGCCAGTTTCACTAGTAATAGATGATGATCTATGTATCAGGCATGGTTAGTTTTTTATCTGCTAATAAAAAGATTTAATGAATCCATATTACCTAATACATTGGCCTTCCATTGAGACCCTTTAGAAGAAAAAGGGTTTATACTTTGATAGATTATATTTGCGTCAAAGAAAGAGTTGACAAAAGAAACATTGTAATAGTGAAGAACAAATGTGACTCCCTATTGGATCTGTTTCTTTTACTTTAACCTTTGTATTCTATTGCCTTTGCTACAAGTTATGAATGTTGCCTATAGCCTGAAATATATAGAAAACCCATTCTCAAGGCTCTGACCTTTAAAGGCATAACACTTTTCCATTCATATAGAGATAAAAAGTTGCAGAACAGAGAATAACATTTGTCTTGTTGGAGGTTTACAGGAACATCATGACCTGACCTGCGTGGGTGGATACAAGAACAAAGGATTCCGACACCAAGAAGTCTGCAACAACCAGCCACGCCCCTCCCCTTTTAGTATAAAAGAAGCCTGAATTCTAACTCAGGGAAGAGGGTTCTTTGGGACACTTGTCCATCTTCTCCGTCTGCTGGCTTTCTGAAAAAGTCACTATTCTTTGCCCCAACAACTTGTCTCTCAATTTCTTGGCCTGTCGTGTGGTGAGCAGTATGCGCTTGGACGCAGTAACATCATGGCTATGCAAATATTTTAAAAGTTTTAATAAGTAGTATTTAAAATAAAAATGAAAGGTAAAAATTAAATATCTTTAAAAGAAATTTTTGAAAAGAGGCAACTCCATGAGACAGGTGAGAAGTCTATTTTGAGTAGAAGCTTCCACTGCTAACACCCCAAGACTGGAGCAGGTTTGGCATATTCAGACCCTGGGATGGGCCAGTGTGAATGGGACAAACACGACAGTGTTTCTCCGGAGAAAAGTGGGTAGATTTGAGAATTATCTAGAAGAGAAATCAGCGGAAAGTGATGGTAATTAAAGCTAGGGGTTCAGAAAGGGATAGGGCTAAGCTCAGGCTTGAGCAATTGTGTAGATGATTTAAGGATTGATGAGATCGCAAACAAAGAGGGCGTACATTGTTTGGGGGGAAAAAATTATAAATGTTGAAGGACAAACAAGTCAGGGAGACCCTAAGAAGTTAGGTACACTGTCTGAAGCTCATCATATGGGTCAGGGAGCAATTAGGTATGGGGCTTCAAGTTTGGGAATTGTCAGTATATACACATATAAAATATATAAACATATAAATTGTCAACATATAATAACAGTAGCAAAGGTCTTTGATTATGAACAGAAGCTTGGAAGGGATAAAGTTAAGAGTCAGAAAAGGTTTTCAGTTTTGCCTGTAAGGTAAGATGAGGTGAGTTATGTTAAAGTAAGGAGGATGATATTAAACTATCTACGCTAAGTGTATGGTACCAGCAGCATGTGGGAGAAGGTGCCTGGAAAATGTGAAATAAAGGGAGAAAGGAGGTAATTTATGACTTAATGGTCTACGTAGATGAGAAAAGTTGGGTCCCAAACGCAAGAGCAGGAACTCACCAAAGACAGAAGGAGGGACACCTGGATGACTTATAACTGGGTATCCAGACTTGTAAGACTAACTGGCTGTGTGACCTGGGTTAAGTAATTTAATCCGTCTGTGTCCTAGTTTCTTCATTTGAGAAAAGAGGAAAATGACATTTACCTCATGGGGTTGTCACTGAACCAGGTCTGTTTGCCCAACGCACAGCGAACTAAACACTGAGACGCCGAGGTCTGCGAGTTTTCTGAGGCAGGCAAGGGTCTTTACGGGGTAGGCGGGGTGGTCTTAGGCGTGGGGAGAGGTGAGGTCATCGGTGGTCTGAGCAGGTGCACCTGGGCTACGTGCTTGTGCAGATTCAAAATGGAATCACTTAGCATCACCTAAAGGAGGCGTTTCTAGCCTCTGATGTCAGCATGGGACACCCTCACAGGCCCTGTTTTAGGGCGGGGTTCCAACCAGCCCCGGCAGGCTTGTGCTGGTCAGGAGGGGACTCCAAGTTCTTGTAAAACAACTGGGCTGCGTGAAGCTGGGAAGGTATGCACTTAAAGAGAGGAAAAAAGAAAGACAAGCAAAATAACTAAAGGAAGCTGAGTCAGTGAAGGCCATTTACCAGCAGAGGGGTTTTAATAAGCGGTTCCCCTATCTGCTGCTCTGCAAGACAAGCTCAAGAGTTCCTGTTAACCAGCTTCTGTCAACCCAGGGGGTGTGGTATCAGGGGTGCTGCAAGGATCAAGTGGGCCAATACTCATAATGCACTCCAAACCCTATCTGCTACATAGTAACTTTTCAAAGGTATTTTTATTATTATTATTATTATACTATTAACAGCATAAAAGGATAGTTGAGAACACAGTTAAGATTGTAGGTTTATACAAATGGCCAATAAGTACACGAAAAGATGCTTAACATCATTAGGGAAATGCAAACCGAAACCAAAATGAGATACTCTCCACACTCATTATAATGACTATTATTGAAAAGAAAATCACAAGGGTAGGGGAGGGTGTGGAAAATTTGGACCCTGTACACTGTTGATGGAAATGTAGATGGTGTGGCTGCAATGGAAAACAGTATGGCAGTTCCCTCAAAAAATTAAAAATAGAATTACCCTGTGATCCTGCAATACGACTCCTGGGCATATACCCAAAAGGACTGAAAAGAGAGTCTTGAGGAGATATTTGTACACCCATATTCATAGAAGCATTATTCACAATAGCCAAAAGATGGAAGTAACCCATGTGTCTATCAATGAATAAATAAAATGTGGTCCATCCAAGCAATACTATTCAGTCTTAAAAAGGAAGGAAACTGACACATGCTACACCATGGATGAACCTTGAGAATGTAATGCTCAGTGAAATAAGCCAGTCATGAAAAGACAAATAGTGTTTGATTCCCCTCCCATGAGGTCCTAGAGTCATCAGATTCAGAGACAGAAAGTAGAATTGTTGCCAGAGGCGGGGATGGGGGGCGGGGGGCGGGGGGGGAGAGAGGGATGTGGAGTTGCTACGTAGCAGGTAGAGTTTCAGTTGCAGGATGATGTGAATGTACTAACACCACTGAACTGTACACGTAAAAATGGCCAAGATGGGGACTTCCCTGCTGGCGCAGTGGATAAGAATCTGCCTGCCAATGCAGGGGCCACGGGTTCGATCCCTGATCCAAGAAGAACCCACGTGTGCAGAGCAACTAAGCCCGTGCGCCACAACTATTGAGCCTGTGCTCTAGAGTCCGCAAGCCACAACTACTGAGCCCACACGCCACAACTACTGAAGCCTGCACACCTAGAGCCCATGCTCCGCAACAAGAGAAGCCACCGCAATGAGAAGCCCGCACACCACAATGAATAGACCCCGCTCGACGCAACTAAAGAAAGCCCCCATGCAGCAACGAAGACCCAACACAGCCAAAAATAAATAAATAAAATAAGTAAATTTATAAAAAAAAAAAAAAATGGCCAAGATGGTCATGCTTACATCTCATGCATTTTACCACGATTGAAACAGGTTTTTAGAGGATTGTTCATTTGTTGTGAAAGCACTGCTCCTGTGGAGTCTGTTATTACCTCTGGGAATTAAAAAGCCATCACCTGCATCTGTTTTGAATGAGGGGAGGAAGTGTTAGGATGAGGTTTGAAAAACAGAATTTTTCTATTAACTTTCACCTATTTGTGTACTTGCTAATGTAATTGTGAATATCTCCTCTGCAAAACCTGACCATCGATTCTCCTATTGCATTGATGCATAGTGTAGCTATAATATCACCTTGTTTATACAAAAGTACTAAAATAGGAGAAGAAACACCAATGGGATCATTACTTCTTGCTTGGTACTTTGGCCTATTGAGAACATTTACACACAGATTCAACAACTTCTTCAAATCAAATTAACCAACTGTTAACAAGTTTTAGACGGTTTCCCGATTACCATCAATCCCAGCCTCTAACACTTATCCAGAGCTACAATTCTTTATTAGGAAACCTCTCCTGCTTATTCCACAAAGAAAGAGCCCAAATTTTTATTAGGTCCTAGCAACAGAAAGATCTAGTTTCATCAACTGCCATGTGCTTCCTACACCCTGGATGCTAATACAACACCACAGAGATCCAGAGCCAGCAAAAGGCATGGTCCATGCACTTTCTACGATCTTCTAAGGTGTAAAAGTTTAGGTAAAATCAAAGATGAGCATTTTTGTCCTAAAGCAGTTAGCACTTAAACTCCTTAAATTGTACACAGATAACTTGAAATGAGGCTGTTTTTTACTTACATGATTCAATTCTATTTAAAATTGCAGGCAGTAGCTTTTCCGACAGCATTTACCAGGTAATTTTTTTTTTAACATCTTTATTGGAGTATAATTGCTTTACAATGGTGAGTTAGTTTCTGCTTTACAACAAACGTAATTTTTGCTTCCAGGACTCAGGTGTCTAAATGCCCTGTGGTCCGAGTGTGTTTTCCACACACCAGTGTGCGGCTTGCACCCTCCCAGGTCTGTACACCAGCAGTGCTCAGGGGTGACTGACTGGATTGGGTGTCACACTATTTCTAGGGCTCATAAAGTGTGTCAAGGGATCCCTCAGTGAATGCCGTTTAGAGGAATGCACTTGATATCTGCTGGCGGATGTCCGGGCGCTGTGGTTGGATAAACTAAATCTAATCTCTCCCTAATGCTCTTTTTTCTTCAGTGTGACTGATCAGAAACATACTATGAAAAATAATGTGTTTTTAAAAGAAAATAAGGTGAAATTCCATGATTAAAAGTCAATCATGTGCTCAACGTCGCTAGTTTTTAGAGAAAAAACTACAATGAGGTACCACCTCACACCAGACAGAATGTCGATCATCAAAAAATCTACAAAGAATAAATGCTGGAGAGGGTATGGAGAAAAGGGAACCCTCCTACACTGTTGGTGGGAATGTAAGTTGGTGCAGCCACTATGGAAAACAGGGTGGAGGTTCCTTAAAAAACTAAAAATAGGGCTTCCCTGGTGGCACAGTGGTTAAGAATCCGCCTGCCAGTGCAGGGGACACGGGTTCGAGCCCTGGTCCGGGAAGATCCCACGTGCCACGTAGCAACTAAGCCCATGCGCCACAACTACTGAGCCTGCACTCTATAGCCTGTGAGCCACAACTACTGAGCCCACGTGCTACAACTACTGAAGCCCATGCACCTAGAGCCCATGTTCCACAACAAGAGAAGCCACCACAGTGAGAAGCCCTTGCACTGCAACGAAGAGTAGCCCCTGCTAACCACAACTAGAGAAAGCCTGCGTGCAGCAACGAAGACCCAATGCAGCCAAAAATAAATAAAATAAATAAATTTATAAAAACAAAACAAAACAAAAAACTAAAAATAGAGTTGCCCTGTGACCCAGCAATCCCACTCCTGGGCATACACCCAGACAAAACTATAATTTGAAAAGATACACGCACCCCAATGTTCACAGCAACACTGTTCACAATAGCCAAGATATGGAAGCAACTTAAATGTCTATCAGCAGATGCAGATAGATCAGCAGATGGATAAAGAAGATGTGGTACATATATATACAATGGAATATTAGCCATAAGAAAGAATGAAATAGTGCCATTTGCAGCAACACGGATGGACCTAGACATTATCATACTAAGTGAAGCAAGTCAGAGAAAGACAAACACCATATGATATCACGTATGTGGAATCTAAAATATGACAAACTTATCTATGAAACAGAAACAGATTCATGGACAGAGAACAGACTTGTGGTTGCCAAGAGGGTGGGGGAGGGAAGGACTGGGAGTTTGGGATTAGCAGATGCAAACTAGTATATACAGGACGGATAAACAACAAGGTCCTGCAGAGCACAGGGAACTATATTCAATATCCTGTGACAAACCATAATGGAAAAGAATACAAAAAAGAGTGTGTGTGTGTGTGTGTGTGTGTGTGTGTGTGTGTGTGTGTGTGTATCTGAATCACTTTCCTGTACAGAAGAAATTAACACAACATTGTATATCAACTATACTTCAATAACATTTTTGAAAAAACAGTCATTCATGGAAATAGCTGACAAAACCTGAGTGACAGCTCAGACAGGCCAGATTTTTCATCATTATCTAGATATGTATCATGTAAATGATTTTTCAAAATTGCATGTTTATGCACACTTTGTATTTCAGCTAGCTGTCAGTTATTTCCAAAGGTAATTTATCTATAGTCTTCTAAGGTCTAAAAGTTTAGGTAAGAATGCAGAATTTTCGTGGTAGTAGCTGCTGTGAGGTACACTCAAACGGAATTTACCTCCCTCCCAATTCCAAAATAAAGATTTTGGATACTTGGTACTAAAATTCTGTGCCTTATGAATAACAGTGTTTCCATTAACCTCACTGATACTAGATATCAGACTGTCGGTATTGCCTGGAATTTGATCTCGACTGATGCCAGCCAGCTACTATCAATACTTACTTGTATGCACTCTGTTTCCACTGCAGTAAAATTTCACTTGAACTTTGACAGCTGGCTTTCATGTTTTGTTAGTACGATCTATTTTTGCCCCCTCTGCAACTCACAGTGATGTAGAATATTCTTTGTCATCACTATAGGTGTCAAAAATGAACCGTTGATCATGTCTCTTCCCTTGGAAATGGCAGCTTCACAGCAACAAGCCCACTGTCCTTACTGGCCCTCCCCCACCGTGGGTGAAGGAGTGGGGACGCCCTGGAGACAGTGAGTGAGCGCCTGGGCCTCAGTTCCACCCCCAGCACCTCCCCAGGCTTCCTCCCCCAGGCCACTGCCTCACTGGGTGGATGGTCCAGTCTCTGGCCGTGGTCATCTCATGAACTCCGGAACTTTCTCCTCTGCCCGCTCAAGTGATGCCGATTCAAACTGTCTCTCACTGGCCTCGTCCAGGTCAGGGCTTTGATGCCCTGCTTGCTCCAAGGAGGGAACTGAGACAGTGTTCTCTCTATAGAAACATTCTTAATGAAATTCCTCAGGCAAACTCAACGTGGCTCAACAGACATAGAACATAACTCTTCGTAGAAAAAAGAAGGGCTGCGGCCCATCAGAATGGGTCATGGAAGCAGGTGGGCTATACTGGGGCAGGAGGAAAGTCACACAGTGGTTTCCTCTGACCAGCGGAGTGGGCCATGAGACTGGGCATGGAAGAGAGCTCTCACTCTGGGAAAACCAAGCACCCATGTCAGATACAGCGCCCATTTCCCCACTACTGCTGGTCAGCATGTGATAGAGCAGAAACCACCATGAAAAAAAAGGAACATTCACAAAAATATTAATAGTATCTGAAAGAAGACGTTAGCAGAAAGTATAACAGATAAATGAGATTGTCTGGGAACCTTGGGCTATACATATCTGCTTTAATATTTGAAATCAGAAACAGTTTTGGAAAAACAACACAAAGAAGCAAGACTTATGACTCTACAACCTAGTGAAAAACAAATAATTCATTATTTTGCAGAGCTTACTTAGATCCGACATATAGAAGGTCCATAAGTGGCTCAGGGTACATCTTATGTTTCAGGCATTATTACACAGTTTAAATAGTATCTTAGCTCATTTAATCTTCACTTTACTCTGGAGAAAACTGAGGCTCAGAGATGCGAAGGAATTAGCCCAATTCCAGCTTACAAGTGAGAAAGAAGAATTTTGAACTCAGGTCAAATTCTGTTCTCATTCACTTTCAAAGTATGTTTTCCTGCACTTTCATTTTGGTCTTTTGGGGGAGGCAGAGTGGGGTTCTGTGTTTTTGGAAACACAGAATTATAAATACCTGGAATTCACTGCTGTTAATGTCCCCCTGAAATGCATTAGTTTTTTTTTTTTTTCTTTTTTCCAAAATTGCACCAGAGATTTAGAGGAGAGGAAAAGATAAGTAACATTCAGGACATCAAAGTGAGGATAAACGGAGATTCACATTGGCAGACAGTGATGCTAAAATAGTAAGACCTGATGGCTATTAAATGAAATATGGCAAAAATGGTCCTTGATAGACTCCCTGAAAAGAAAGACAGGTGATAGACTATTATGGATTTGGCTACAACATAGGTCAAGACAACGGCTGTTTGCAAGTGCATGAAATCTCATTAAAGTGTCCTAAGATAAATGACAGATCTATTGATGGAAGTGTAGAATAGCTAAACACAGTAGAGCTAAGAAACTAAGTCTTGAGAAGGAAGAAACCCACGCAACAGTGTCTGTGTGCCTCCTTTCCCCACCTCTCTCTCTCTTCATTTATTTCTTGGTTTAATTCTGCACATTTATTATGACCTTTCAGACCTTCTGGCTCACAACTCCGCTTTCCACCAGCACATGTGTGACAAATAGTGTGGACTGAATCCAGTCGACCCGACCTGCTCAGGTCTCTGACTATAGAGATCATTGGCAGTTCGGGCTGGGCTTCCCTGGTTTCCCTAGAAAACCAAGTCTGAAACAAACATTGTAGGGTGATTACCAACCCAGAAAATAAGAGTGAAGGAAAGACAAGAGAGAGGATGGTAAGGAAAGCAAATACAGGGTGATAAATGACCAAGTTGGCCAAAGCGTCACCAGAAAGCACAGCTAATTTGCTGTCACACAGAGCATCTCAAAGGAGCCTTGTGGAAACACGGTTCACGCCACGATGGTGCTGACAGAACACTTCATGTCTCTCCAATAAAGATTAAATTCTTCATTCCAGGCCTACAAGATTGTGATTGGTGCCAGGGGACCTTCCTGGAAAGCCACAGTCACAATAAGCAGAAATCTATGGCCAAGTAAGTGTACACACACACAAACACCAGCAACTGCACCTCGGGGTATCCGGGTATGGTGCAAAGCTTGACTGAGATGCCCAGTTCTTTGTTAATTAGTACAGTTAAGCATACCAGTCATTTTAAAAGAAGGGCATTTACACACACACACACACACACACAGAGGATACAGACAGAGGGTGAGTGCAGGAGAGATGGAAGATGGGAAGAAGCAGGATAGGAAATGATGAAAGAAATGGGACTAAAGGATGACCAAGGTCATGAACTAATTAATAACTTTAAGGAATAAGGAGAAGAGTTGGCAAAGGAGAAAGACAGAAATGGAGGGAGGAGCTGCAGAGGGAGATACACACACACACACACACACACACACACACACACACACACACAGAGGCAGAGGAAGGAATAGAGAGACACAGAGAGAAAGAGGGAGTAGTCAAGAGACAGGAGGAAGCAGAGGTAGGTAATAAGATGGGAAAGAACAAGAGAAAAGATCTTTTGGTCGTACTAACCACTGTTCAGATGATCATACACCCCCCTAGTTGGTTTTAGAAAATTAAAGTATTCATGTGTTGCTGGGATTTCGGCAATGAATGAATGATGAGGCTAATTTTGTGAACTGGACCATGCCTGAATCTTAAGAAGGCCCTACCTCATATTTTCCTTTTTACTTCATGTAATAAAGAAAACTCTCCAGCCCTCTTCACTAAGATCACACAGAGCAAGCTTTCCTATGTGAAGAATGGACTGACTGTATTTGCTTGGACAAAAAGTAAGGCAGCATCTATACCCTGAAGGAGATGCAAAGAACTACCCACCAGTGGTGCCGCCCGTTCTGTCTGTGCAGCTGGGAGTGATGTAAAGGAAATGACTTCCAAAGCAACACCATTAAGCTCTTACGTATGCCTATATATTTATGTGTACACAATACACACCAACATGCGGTATTTTATGACCCTATTTATATGACTTTGTATATGTCTATGTAACAAATCCTGTTGATTTTACTTCAAAAGTACTTCTGTCAACCAGCCCAATACCTGCATCCCATGCACCCACGCTGATCCCGATCGGTAACACTCACCTCTGCTCTGATCATACGGCACTTTCTTGTTTGCTGGTTATTATCTGTCATCATCTGCAGTGTGAGAGTGTGAGCTCTGGGGAAGGAGGGGCCTGTGTCCTTCACTGCTAACCCATCACCTGCGACAGAGCCTGGCACACTTTAATGCTGAAACCAAAATGCCTTTCGTTCACTGCCTGTCTCTCTGAAGGAATCCTCTTTGGTTCACTGTTAAACACAGATCTATCCCTAGTTGCTTCTTTTCCATTTCATAATGTAACAACTGAAACGATGTGACTCTGAGCACTTCCACGTGAATTGCAGATTCTGTTTGTGTTCCCTGTACTAGCATGTTTTTACACACACAACAGTTAACAAAAGTGGAAATACATACTGCAGTCATTTCTCTATTATCAGTCATTGCCCTGATGATAAATCTTTATTAAGCAGTAATTTTAAATCTTTCCTATTCAATAATTGATGTTGCAAACACTGACCCCTAGTGCCATTTTAGTACCAAAGTCAAATTGTCTGTGGTATTCTGTGATGTTTTTCTCTTTTGTTGTTTCCCCAATTATTTTAAAGTTCATCACTTATCCTACCTCTTCAGACTGTACATTTCTCCATGTGTCTCTTAAACAGATATTTTGTTAATTAGAAAATTGGAGCCTCTCGAAAAATGGCAAGAGGGATGGGGTTAGCAGATACAAGCTATTACATATAGAATGGATAAACAACAAGGTCCTACTTTATAGCACAGGGAACTATATTCAATATCCCGTGATAAACCATAATAGAAAAGAATATGAAAAAGTATATGTATGTATAACTAAATAACTTTGCTGTACAGCAGAAATTAATGCAACACTGTAAACCAACTGTACTTCAATAAAAAAAATTTTTTTAATGGCTAGAGGGAGAGTGAATTTGGTACCACCTGCCATAGAACAAGACCTCTTGTTAATACATTAGGAAGCTCGGACCCCTCCTTGGAACCTGTGAGACGACCTTGGATGACTTACTCTTTACGTGGGACATATCACTATGACTTTAGGAAACAAGGCTTTTCTTTCTTACAATGTTAGAATGTGAGATGAACTTTGAAAAGAGATACCTATTAAACGCCTTACTGTTCTTGCCTTTCATATCAGGTACATGCTTTGACTCCTCGTTAATATGACCAGTATTTCATAACTGCACCATCAGTTAATAACAAGCTCTGGTTAGTCCAGGAGATGGATATGGTTTGTGCATGTTATTTCAATCACAGAAACTAGAACAAGACCCCAAGACCTCTATGGTTTCCTTTCTAAATGTCAAACTCACTAAACAGCAGGCACTGATCATTTGTCTGGTGACAGGAAGGACAGCTTGCTGTTGATATTCTGGGGAAAGAATCCAAACATACCTCGACTTAGAGGCTGCTTCCATTTAGAGGGTTAACTGAATGTCTTTTCTCCTATTAAATATAACATATTACAGTATGCTCTGTGTACACTTGGCCAAACTCAAAACTAAAGAAAAACATTTATTAATTTATTTTTCTTTCTTTGTGATTCAGTATTGATATGAAGTCATAAAAAATATTGCATGTGATTACGTTCAACTATTAGCACATCATTCTTGCACTGATAAAGTAACTGTCACACAAGCTCAAACCAATAGTTTAGTTACATGACAAATCCATGAAAAAGAGAAAGCTAATCAATTTATACCTGCTTTCTAAAAAACATGCTGGTACAACCCTGACACACTGAATTTAGAAAGACTTTATTCAACTATATGCAGAGAACATTGTGAAAACAATGATTTAAATAGTATAATAAGAGCTAGAGAATATTCATGTACATACTCTGAATAGCTTGCTCTGCCTAAATCAAAATTTATATCCATTTAAGAAGTATTATCAGATGACATGAACTAGAATTTTATTCATAAATATAACTATAATTCCTACATTATATTCATAGAAATAAACAGTTAGAAATACAGAGGCAGTCTGAAAATTTTACTTTCTATGTTCATCTGTTATTCCAAAGCCCTCCTCATCTTTTAAAAATATAAGCATTAAAAGAAGCCAGATTGGGTCATTCTCATAGATTGTAGTAACATGGATAGATCTGGAGGATATGATACAAAGTGAAATAAGTCAGATAGAAAAAGACAGATACCATATGATCTCACTTAAATGTAGAATCTAAAAAACAAAACAGATGAACATAGATGCAAAAATCCTCAACAAAATACTAGTAAACTGAATCCAACAACACATTAAAAGGATCATACACCATGATCAAGTGGGATTTACCCCAGGGATGCAAGGATTCTTCAATATATGCAAATCACTCAATGTGATCATATTAACAAACTGAAGGAGGAGCTTCAAGATGGCGGAAGAGTAAGACGCGAAGATCACCTTCCTCCCCACAGATACATCAGAAATACATCTACATGTGGAACAACTCCTACAGAACCCCTACTGGACGCTGGCAGAAGACCTCAGACTTCCCAAAAGGCAAGAAACTCCCCACGTACCTGGGTAGGGCAAAAGAAAAAAGGAAAAAGAGACAAAAGAATAGGGATGGGACCTGCACCAGTGGGAGGGAGCCGTGAAGGAGGAAAGGTGTCCACACACTAGGAGCCCCTTTGCGGGTGGAGACTGCGGGTGGCGGAGGGGGGAAGCTTCGGAGCCACGGAGGAGAGCACAGCCACAGGGGTGCGGAGGGTAAAGCGGAGAGATTCCCGCACAGAGGATCGGTGCTGACCAGCACTCACCAGCCCAAGAGGCTTGTCTGCTCCCCCGCCGGGGCGGGCGGGGCTGGGAGCTGAGGCTCGGGCTTCGGTCGGATCGCAGGGAGAGGACTGGGGTTGGCGGCGTGAACACAGCCTGAAGGGGGCTAGTGCCCCATGGCTAGCCGGGAGGGAGTCCGGGAAAAAGTCTGCAGCTGCCGAAGAGGCAAGAGACCATTGTTTTGGGGTGCGCGAGGAGAGGGGATTCAGAGTGCCGCCTAAACGAGCTCCAGAGACGGGCGCGAGCCGCGGCGATCAGCGCAGACCCCAGACACGGGCATGAGACGCTAAGGCTGCTGCTGCCACCACCAAGAAGCCTGTGTGCGAGCACAGGTCACTCTCCACACCGCCCCTCCCGGGAGCCCGTGCAGCCCGCCACGGTGAGGGTCCCGTGATCCGGGGACAACTTCCCCGGGAGAACGCATGGCGCGCCTCAGGCTGCTTCAACGTCACGACGCCTCTGCCGCCGCAGGCTCGCCCCGCCTCCTCCGTACCCCTCCCTCCCCCAGCCTGAGTGAGCCAGAGCCCCCGAAGCAGCTGGTCCTTTAACCCCGTCCTGTCTGAGTGAAGAACAGACGCCCTCAGGCGACCTACATGCAGAGGCGGATCCAAATCCAAAGCTGAACCCCGGGAGCTGTGCGAACAAAGAAGAAGAAGGGAAATTTCTCCCAGCAGCCTCAGGAGCAGCGGATTAAATCTCCACAAACAACTTGATGTGCCTGCATCTGTGGAATACCTGAATAGACAACGAATCATCCCAAATTGAGGAGGTGGACTTTGGGAGCAGGATATATTAATTTTTCCCCTTTTCCTTTTTTTGTGAGTGTATATGTGTATGCTTCTGTGTGTGATTTTGTCTGTATAGCTTTGCTTTTACCATTTGTCCTAGGGTCCTGTCTGTCCTTTTTTTTTTTTACTTAAAAATTTTTTTTTCTTAATAATTATTTTTTAATAACTTTATTTTATTTTATTTTACTTTACTTTATTTTATTGTATTTTACCTTCTTCTTTCTTTCTTTCTATTTTTTCTCCCTTTTATTCTGAGCCATGTGGAGGACAGGCTCTTGGTGCTCCAGCCAGGCGTCAGGGCTGTACCACTAGGGTGGGAGAGCCAACTTCAGGACACTGGTCCACAAGAGACCTCCCAGCTCCACGTAATATCAAATGGCAAAAACCTCCAAGAGATCTCCATCTCAACACCAAGACCCAGCTTCACTCAACGACCAGGAAGCTACAGTGCAGGACACGCTATGCCAAACAACTGGCAAGACAGGAACAAAACCCCATCCATTAGCACAGAGGCTGCCTCAAATCATAATAAGGCCACAGACACCCCAAAACACACCACCAGACATGGACGTGCCCACCAGAAAGACAAGATTCAGCCTCATCCACCAGAACACAAGCACTAGTCCCCTCCACCAGGAAGCCTACACAACCCACTGAACCAACCTTAGCCACCGGGGGCAGACACCAAAAACAACGGAAACTACGAACCTGCAGCCTGCAAAAAGGATACCCCAAACACAGTAAGTTAAGCAAAATGAGAAGACAGAGAAACAGCAGATGAAGGAGGAAGCCAAAAACCCAGCAGACCTAACAAATGAAGAGGAAATAGGCACTCTAACTGAAAAAGAATTCACAATAATGACAGTAAAGATGATCCAAAATCTTGGAAATAGAATGGAGAAAATACAAGAAACGTTTAACAAGAAACTAGAAGAACTAAAGAGCAAACAAACAGTGATGGACAACACAATAAATGAAATTAAAAATTCTCTAGAAGGGATCAATAGCAGAATAACTGAGGCAGAAGAACAGATAAGTGACCTGGAAGATAAAATAGTGGAAATAACTACTGCAGAGCAGAATAAAGAAAAAAGAATGAAAAGAATTGAGGACAGTCTCAGAAGCTCTGGGACAACATTAAACGCACCAACATTCGAATTATAGGGGTCCTAGAAGAAGAAGAGAAAAAGAAAAGGACTCAGAAAATATTTGAAGAGATTATAGTTGAAAACTTCCCTAATATGGGAAAGGAAATAGTTAAGTCCAGGAAGCACAGAGAGTCCCATACAGGATAAATCCAAGGAGAAACATGCCAAGACACATATTAATCAAACTATCAAAAATTAAATACAAAGAACAAATATTAAAAGAAGCAAGGGAAAAACAAGAAATACCACATAAGGGAATGCCCAAAAGGTTAACATCTGATCTTTCAGCAGAAACTCTGCAAGCCAAAAGGGAGTGGCAGGACATATTTAAAGTGATGAAGGAGAAGAACCTACAACCAAGATTACTCTACCCAGCAAGGATCTCATTCAGATTTAATGGAGAGATTAAAACCTTTACAGACAATCAAAAGCTAAGAGAATTCAGCACCACCAAACCAGCTTTACAACAAATGCTAAAGGAACTTCTCTAGGCAGGAAACACAAGACAAGGAAAAGACCTACAATGATAAACCCAAAGCAATTAAGAAAATGGTAATAGGAACATACATATTGATAATTACCTTAAATGTAAATGGATTAAATGCTCCAACCAAAACACACAGATTGGCTGAATGGATACAAAAACAAGACCCGTATATATCCTGTCTACAAGAGACCCACTTCAGACCTATGGACACATACAGACTGAAAGTGAGGGGATGGAAAAAGATATTCCATGCAAATGGAAATCAAAAGAAAGCTGGAGTAGCAATTCTCATATCAAACAAAATAGATGTTAAAACAAAGACTATTACAAGAGACAAAGAAGGACACTACATAATGATCAAGGGATCAATCCAAGAAGAAGATATAACAATTGTAAATATTTATGCACCCAACTTAGGAGCACCTCAATATATAAGGAAAATACTAACAGCCATAAAAGGGAGAATCAACAGTAACACAGTCATAGTAGGGGACTTTAACACCCCATTTTCACCAATGACAGATCATCCAAAATGAAAATAAATAAGGAAGCACAAGCTTTAAATGATACATTAAACAAGATGGACTTAATTGATATTTATAGGACATTCCATCCAAAAATACATATTCTTCTCAAGTGATCATGGAACATTATCCAGGATAGACCATATCTTGGGTCACAAATCAAGCCTTGGGTAAATTTAAGAAAACTGAAATCGTATCAAGTATCTTTTCTGACCACAATGCTATGAGATGAGGTATCCATTACAGGAAATAATCTGTAAGAAATACAAACACATGGAGGCTAAACAACACAATACTTAATAACCAAGAGATCACCAAAGAGATCAAAGAGGAAATCAAAAAATACCTAGAAACAGATGACAATGAAAACACGACAACCCAAAACCAATGGGATACAGCAAAAGCAGTCCAAAGACGGAAGTTTATAGCAATACAATCCTACCTTAAGAAACAAGAAACATCTCAAATAAACAACCTAACCTCACACCTAAAGCAATTAGAGAAAGAAGAACAAAAAAACCCCGAAGTTACCAGAAGGAAAGAAATCATAAAGATCAGATCTTAAATAAATGAAAAAGAAATGAAGGAAATGATAGCAAAGATCAAAAAAACTAAAAGTTCGTTCTTTGAGAAGATAAACAAAATTGATAAACCATTAGCCAGACTTATCAAGAAAAAAAGGGAGAAGACTCAAATCAATAGAATTAGAAATGAAAGAGGAGAAGTAACAACTGACACTGCAGAAATACAAAGGATCATGAGAGATTACTACAAGCAACTATATGCCAATAAAATAGACAACCTAGAAGAAATGGACAAATTCTTAGACATGCACAACCTTCTGAGACTGAACCAGGAAGAAATAGAAAATATGAACAGACCAATCACAAGCACTGAAATTGAAACTGTGATTAAAATCTTCCAACAAACAAAAGCCCAGGACCACATGGCTTCACAGGCGAATTCAATCAAACATTTAGAGAAGAGCTAACACCTATCCTTCTCAAACTCTTCCAAAATATAGCAGAGGGAGGAACACTCCCAAATGCATTCTACGAGGCCACCATCACTCTGATACCAAAACCAAACAAAGATGTCACAAAGAAAGAAAACTACAGGCCAATATCACTGATGAACATAGATGCAAAAATTCTCAACAAAATACTACCAAACAGAATCCAACAGCCCATTAAAAGGATCATACACTATGATCAAGTGGGGTTTATCCCATGAATGCAAGGATTCTTCAGTATATGCAAATCAGTCAACGTGATACACCATATTAACAAATTGAAGGAGAAAACCATATGATCATCTTCATAGATGCAGAGAAAGCTTTCAATAAAATTCAACATGCATTTATGATAAAAACCCTCCAGAAAGTAGGCATAGAGGGAACTTTCCTCAACATACTAAAGGCCATATATGACAAACCCACAGCCAACATCATCCTCAATGGTGAAAAACTGAAACCATTTCCACTAAGATCAGGAACAAGACAAGTTGCCCACTTTCACCACTATTATTCAACATAGTTTTGGAAGTTTTGGCCACAGCAATCAGAGAAGAAAAAGAAATAAAAGGAATCCAAATTGGAAAAGAAGAAGTAAAGCTGTCACTGTTTGCAGATGACATGATACTATACATAGAGAATCCTAAGATGCTACCAGAAAACTACTAGAGCTAATCAATGAATTTGGTAAAGTAGCAGGATACAAAATTAATGCACAGAAATCTCTGGCATTCCTATACACTAACGATGAAAAATCTGAAAGTGAAATTACGAAAACACTCCCATTTACCACTGCAACAAAAAGAATAACATATCTAGGAAAAAACCAACCAAAGGAGACAAAAGACCTGTATGCAGAAAATTATAAGACACTGATGAAAGAAATTAAAGATGATATAAAGAGATGTAGAGATATACCATGTTCTTGGATTGGAAGAATGAATATTGTGAAAATGACTGTACTACCCAAAGCAATCTACAGATTCAATGCAATCCCTATCAAACTACCACTGGCATTTTTCACAGAACTAGAACAAAAAATTTCACGATTTGTATGGAAACACAAAAGACCCCGAAGAGCCAAAGCAATCTTGAGAACGAAAAATGGAGCTGGAGGAATCAGGCTCCCTGACTTCAGACTACATTACAAAGCTACATTAATCCAGACAGTATGAAGCTGGCACAAAAACAGAAATATACATCAATGGAACAGGATAGACAGCCCAGAGATAAACCCATGCACATATGTTCACCTTATCTTTGATAAAGGAGGCAAGAATATACAGTGGAGAAAAGACAGCCTCTTCAATAAGTGATGCTGGGAAAACTGGACAGCTACATGTAAAAGAATGAAATTAGAACACTCCCTAACACCATACACAAAAATAAACTCAAAATGGATTAAATACCTAAATGTAAGGCCAGACACCATCAAACTCTTAGAGGAAAACATAGGCAGAACACTCTATGACATAAATCACAGCGAGATCCTTTTTGACCCACCTCCTAGAGAAATGGAAATAAAAACAAAAATAAACAAATGGGACCTAATGAAACTTAAAAGCTTTTGCACAGCAAAGGAAACCATAAACAAGATGAAAAGACGACCCTCAGAATGGGAGAAAATATTTGCAAATGAAGCAACTGAGAAAGGATTAATCTCCAAAATTTTCAAGCAGCTCATGCAGCTCAATTTCAAAAAAACAAACAACCCAGTCCAAAAATGGGCAGAGGACCTAAATGGACATTTCTCCAAAGAAGATATACAGATTGCCAACAAACACATGAAACAATGCTCAACATCATTAATCATTAGAGAAATGCAAATCAAAACTACAATGAGGTATCATCTCACACCGGTCAGAATGGCCATCATCAAAAAATCTACATACAATAAATGCTGGAGAGGGTGTGGAGAAAAGGGAACCCTCTTGCACTGTTGGTGGGAATGTAAATTGATACAGCCACTATGGAGAACAGTATGGAGGTTCCTTAAAAAACTAAAAATAGAACTACCATACCACCCAGCAATCCCACTACTGGGCATATACCCTGAGAAAACCATAATTCAAAAAGAATCATGCACCCCAATGTTCATTGCAGCTCTATTTACAATAGCCAGGACATAGAAGCAACCTAAGTGTCCATCGACAGATGAATGGATAAAGAAGATGTGGCACATATATACAATGGAATATTACTCAGCCATAAAAAGAAATGAAATTGAGTTATTTGTAATGAGGTGAATGGACCTAGAGACTGTCATACAGAGTGAAGTAAGTCAGAAAGAGAAAAAAAATACAGTATGCTAACACATATATATGGAATCTAAAAAGAAAAAAGAAAAAAAGTTTCTGAAGAACCTAGGGGCAGGACAGGAATAAAGACGCAGACGTAGAGAATGGACTTGAGGACATGGGGAAGGGGAAGGGTAAGCTGGGACGAAGTGAGAGGGTGGCATGGACATATATACACTACCAAATGTAAAATAGATAGCTAGTGGGAAGCAGCCGCATAGCACAGGGAGATCAGCTTGGTGCTTTGTGACCCCCCTAGAGGGGTGGGATAGGGAGGGTGGGAGGGAGACGTAAGAGGGAGGGGATATGGGGATATGTGTATATGTATAGCTGATTCACTTTGTTATACAGCAGCAACTAACACAAGAAAGCAATTATACTCTAATAAAGATGTTTAAAAAAAAAACACGTCTTTTCTTATTTGTAATCACTCGAAAAAAATTGACTATCTGAAGCAAAACAAGTAGCAATGTATTAGAAGGTATATTACATAATAATAAATACATAATAATAGTGCAATGGATGGGAGAGAGGAGTTAAAATTATATAATTTGGGGTTCTTATACTACACCTGAAGTCATATGATATTATTTAAAAACAGATTATAGGGCTTCCCTGGTGGCAGAGTGGTTGAGAATCTGCCTGCCAATGCAGGGGACACGGGTTCGAGCCCTGGTCTGGGAAGATCCCACATGCCACAGAGCAACTGGGCCCGTGAGCCACAATTACCGAGCCTGCACGTCTGGAGCCTGTTCCCCGCAACAAGAGAGGCCGCGATAGTGAGAGGCCCGCGCACCGCGATGAAGAGTGGCCCCCGCTTGCCGCAACTAGAGAAAGCCCTCGCACAGAAACGAAGACCCAACACAGACAAAAATAAATAAATAAAATAAAATAAAAATAAAAAATAAAAGATAGCCTCATGTAATGGCAATTCTATAAAAAAAAAGATTATAATAAAAGATATGTAGAGCAACTATTAGAAGTCATAATGAAACAAATATAGCTAATAAGTTAATAAAGGAGATAGTATGAATAAAAATATTCAATTGTAATAAAAGCACACAAAGATGAAAATAGGAAAAGAAGAGATAGATAAAATGGAAACAATGAGCATGATGGTAAATATAAACATAACCATATCAATGATTAGATGAAATATAAATGGCCAAATCCCCCAAAGATAACTGGTCTAAAATACAGAAATTGTCTGATTATATTTAAAACCAAAATCTAACTACATGCTTTCTACATGAAAACTACCTTAGATATCAAGACTGAAAGTAAATTAATGCAAAAGGTGTACCATGCAAACATTAACCAAAAGAAAGCTGGAATGGTCTATATTGTCCAAAAAAGATGACTTCAGAATAAGGAATAATTCTAGGGATGAACAGGGACATTACATAATGATAAAGGGGTGAATTCATTAAGAAGACACAAGGAGTTTCAACGTGGATGCACCTAACAACAGAACTTTAAAAACACAAAGCACAAAACAATGGAACTGAAAGGAAAAATAGACAAATCCACAATTACAGTTGAAAAGTCAACATTCTGCACTCATTAATCAATAGAATTAGACAGAAAATCTCAAGTATATAGAAGATTTGAACCTTACTACCTACCGCCAATAATAGGAGGACACACATTCTTGTCAAGAATATATGGAATATTCCTTAGTATAGCCCATACTCTGGGCCATAAAACAAACCCTGGCAAATTTCAAAGAATTGAAATCAGGCAAATTTAATTTGATTGATTTTTTTCTATTAATCAAATTAAATTTTAAGTGAATAACAGAAAAATATGTGGAATATCCCCAACACTTGGAAGTTCAAAAACAAACCCATGGGTCAAAGAGAAACTCAAAAGGCAATTGTGAAAATTATTTGAATTAAAAATTCAAACAAAACTGAAGACAAAACATATAAAAAGTTGCAGAACATACACATATATGAGAGAACTCTTTAAAAATTAAATAAATGGAGAGTTATATGGTGTTCATGGATTGGATTGAAAGACACAACATTGTCAAGATATCAATTCCCTCCAAAGTGATTTATAGATTTAATAAAATCCCAATCATAATCCCAGTTGGATTTTTTGTGAAAATTCAAAGTTCATTTGGAAAGTAAAGGAAATAGTCAATTTAATTTGGGAAACAATTAAAAAATTTGAAGCCCTCTCACTTCTGATTTCATATTTAATATGAAGCAATAGTAATAAAGACAATGAAGTGAAAATAACAAAAAAGAAAGAGATTCATATATATAGAGAACAAACTAGTGGCTACCACTGGTGGGGGGAGGGGCAAGCTAGGGGGAGGGGATTAAGAGATACAAACTACTATGAGTAAAATAAATAAGCTACAAGGATATATTGTACAGCACAGGAAATATAGCCAATATTTTATAATAACTATAAATGGAGTCTAATCTATAGAAATGTTGAATCACTATGTTGTACACCTGAAACTAATATAATATTGTAAATCAACTATACCTCAAAAAAAATTTTTCCCACCCACCCCAAAACTAGATAAATTTTGCATTCTTGTAAAAAAAAAAAAAGAGTGAAGTTTATTAGTTTTATAGATTCCATATATGAGTGAAATCACACTGTATTTTTCTTTCTCCACCTGACTTATTTCACTTAGCATCATGCCCTCAAGGAAACTAAATTTTTGGTGTGAGCACACTGTAGGGTATGCAGAAGTAGAGATATGTTGTACACATGGAACTCATATAATGTTATAAGTCAATGTTACCTCAATAAAATATAAAGTAAAATACAGTGCGGTATTTGGTAAAAGAAAGACACACAGACCAATGGCACAGAGTAGACAGTAAAAAGTAGATCCACACATATTTGTTCAATTGATTTCCAACAAATTTGCTAAGGAAATTCAAAAGAGAAAGGATAGTTTATACAATAATTTGTTACTAAAAAATAGGCATTATATGCAAAATAAAATTCAAATCATAGTTTGCAACATGTTCAAAATTAACTTAAAATAGATCATCAATTTTAAACTAGAACTAAACTAAACTAAAGACAGAAAACTACTACAGGAGAACATTGGATAATATATTAAGACTTTGGGAAAACCAAAGATTTCTTAGGACACAAAACACAACATAAAATTTAAAATGATATACTTATTAGACTCAATCAAATTAATCATACCTGCTCTTAGAAAGACACTGTTAAGAAAATAAAAATAAAATCATATCTAAAAGGGATTTATATCTAGAACTATAATCTACAACAGAACTATCACAACTCAATAGGAGGACAAACAACTCAATAAAAATGAACAAAAGATTTGAACAGACGCTTCATTTAAAAGACATTATAGAGACAGCAACTAAGGATATAAAATGGCCCTCAGCATCATTAGTCATTCAGTAATAGAATTAAAATCACAGTGGTAAACCATTACTTACTAGTGAGGATGTAGAGAAAGTATGACCCTCAAGCATTGTTGGTATCGCTTTGGAAAACAGTTTTGCAATTTCTTATATAGTTAAACATATTTACTATGTTACCTAGCAATCTCTCTCCTAGGTTTTTACCTAAGAGAAATGAAAATATACATCCACTCAAAATTCTGTAGGTAAATATGTAATCCCTGTAGAAAACGGGAAAGGTTTACATAATTTTGAAGAATTTCAATTTCTTGCAGTTTTTATTACATTCTGTGTTAACATTAAATATCTGTGTTCTTAAAATCATGATAGGTAGGGACTTCCCTGGTGGCACAGTGGTTAAGAATCCACCTGCCAATGCAGGGGATGCGGGTTTGAGCCCTGGTCTGGGAAGATCCCACATGCCGTGGAGCAACTAAGCCCGTGCACCACAACTACTGAGCCTGTGCTCTAGAGCCCGCGAGCCACAACTACTGAGCCCACGTGCTGCAACTACTGACACCCATGTGCCACAACTACTGAAGCCCACGCACCTAGAGACCGTGCTCTGCAACAAGAGAAGCCACTGCAATGAGAAGTCCACGCACCGCAATGAAGAGTAGCCCCTGCTTGCACCAACTAGAGAAAGCCCGCGCGCAGCAATGAAGACCCAGCGCAGCCAAAAATAAATAAAATAAAATTTTGTTTTAAATAGAGAAATACTTTAAAAAAATTATGATAGGTTTCTTTTCTTGTATGAATTAAACAATATTTTAACTTCTGGGCTGGACAATAATTCCAAAGAAAAAGAGGGGGTTTAATCTGTTTGTTTATTCATGGACATGATTATGGAACATACGGCAATGTGAGTTAAGTTTTCATTTATGAGCCTGAAACTTCCCCATAACTCACCGTACCATTAATAGTTTGTTCTTTCTCATTAAGAAGTAAACAGAGTTAGCAAATATTTATGATTATCTCTTTTAAATAAGCAAAACTAAGATTTGTAAGCATCATTTTGGTAAGACAGTCTGTAAACATAGACTGCAGAAATGGAACATGGGGTGGTAACTAAATTACTCTGAGAAATATCTTTCCAGTGCTTGATCACTATGTAATATTGCTGTTAGAATATAGAAACCTGATCATTAAACTTGCCAAAAACTGGTAACATAATTAAAATTGCGTATCACAAGTGGCCATTCTCTCTGCTCTGAAGGACACATTAAAAAAAAAAAAATCCAGAACAACCAACCTTCCACTTTAGAGACAAGATCCATGTCCTTGCCTAAAGTGTTGACTCTCACTTGTGGGCAAACTCCAGGTGTGAGGGAAGAGTCTTGTTCCAAGCAAATCGTTGAGGTGACCTGAAGTAACGTCTGAATGTATGTATTCACTCATGCATCTATTCAACAAGTACTTATTGAGTGCTTTCCACGTTCCAAATACTGTTCCAGGTTCTGAGAACATGGCAGAAGACAGCGTCCCTCGCCTTCAAGGAGCCTACGTCCTAGTAAGAGGCACTCAAAGAAAGAGGCCACATAATGAAATTTCAGGTAGTGTTCATTGCTATCATGAAAACAGAGAAAGATGGGTGTAGAGAGTGATGGCCGACTCACCGAGAGGGGGCTGCTTGAGCAGAGAGAGGAATGATGAGAAGAACCAGAGTTTATCCCATAGATTTTTTTTTTACTGGAAGTTGGCAGCTACATTCAACTATCATCACAGACTTCACACGTCCAAGGACTGTCCTCATTTCACCTGTAAAACCTCTACAACACGTTACCCCAATCCCCACACCTCCTCGCAAGTTTTGTCATCACGGTGATGCTATTCATATTATTATGCAATTAATCTGACAACAATTAGGTAGAAATAGTATCATGGGTACAAAATAGGATAAAATAAGCAGCAAATGTCTCTAGGGTAATTGAAACATAAAATAGGAGGCCAAGGGCACTAAGTGTTTAGGAAGGACATCTGTTAATTTTCTCTAATATTCTTTGCTCATGGCCAATGCACGCTTTCTGAGGGCAGAATAATGCAGGAGGAGACATGAGGAGTAATTCTCGATTTGTAACTGCTATTACAAAGTTTAGATTTGTAATTCTCTTTTAAGCCTTTAGAATTTGCATGCCCATTGCTCTCCAAAAATACCACATGCTCGAAAATCTGGAAATTTAAATGGCATTGTGAAATCAGCAACATGTCTAAAGCATCTTAGATTCAGTCGAAGGCTAAAATTCTAATTTAAGTGTATGGCAACATTGCAATAGCTCCCCAATCTAATTACACGGCTAATACTTTGATAAAATGCGTTGTTGAATAGAAAATTCTATCAGTTGATTTAATATTTACTTCATAGAATTAAAGCATTGTCAGCAAAATAAAAGGCATGCCTATTTTTAGAATTGCAATTTAATTATTTTGACCTTTATCTTTTCAGAAACCTGATTGTGCATGTGTGTGAAATACTTAGACTTACCCTTCATTTACCGTAAAACTTGAATACATTTTCCAGCCTATTCCTTCAAGGCTACTTTTTTCTGAAGTGCATATCAGCCAGATGCAGGTGTATTAAGCTCTTTGGCCCGTATTTTAGAATTCCAGTAAATAACTGCATCCCTATTTATTTATTTGAAGTTTTAACTTGCTAAGGACACACACACGCACACACACAATTGGACTTTGAGTCATATGTAGAAATGTTTCTATAAATATACTTGAGGACATTTTGGTGTTCTACAATCTGTTGTAATCAAAACACATTAAACGTTAACATAATTGCAGCTGCATATTTTGCTAGGCTGCCTTAATCAAGGATTCCAAAAATGGCCCAAGTCATAAGTGAAAGTCAAGTTCTATAAGATCAAAAGCAAACTAAAGATACCAAAACCCATCTGCTGAGGACAGCCTTTAAGAGTCAGCCCCAACTATGCTTCAAGTATTTTGTGTGTGTGTGTGCTGCAAATGTTTTAATAATCCATTACTTTCTACCAGGCATGACTCTAGGTCCTGTTGAGGCTTATCAATGTACGTAATTGTCTTTCAAAATAATTCTGCTTTGGATAAAGAAGATGTGGCACATATATACAATGGAATATTACTCAGGCATAAAAAGAAACGAAATTGAGTTATTTGTAGTGAGGTGGATGGACCTAGAGACTGTCATACAGAGTGAAGTAAGTCAGAAAGAGAAAAACAAATACCGTATGCTAACACATATAAATGGAATCTAAAAAAAAAAAGGGTTCTGAAGAACCTAGAGGTAGGACAGGAATAAAGACACAGACGTAGAGAATGGACTTGAGGTCACGGGGAGGGGGAAGGGTAAGCTAGGACAAAGTGAGAGAGTGGCATGGACATATATACACTACCAAATGTAAAATAGATAGCTAGTGGGAAGCAGCTGCATAGCACAGGGAGATCAGCTCATGCTCTGTGACCACCCAGAAGGGTGGGATAGGGAGGGTGGGAGGGAGACACAAGAGGGAGGGGATATGGGGATATATGTATACGTATAGCTGATTCACTTTGTTATACAGCAGAAAATAACACACCATTGTAAAGCAATAATACTCCAATAAAGATGTTAAGAATAAATAATAATAATTCTGCTTGCCCAGTGGCTCTTCAGCATGTTTCCACACATGGGCAGAATCCTACTGAATTTCAGTGGATTCAGTCAGACTGATTCCCTGTTCCCTAGAGACAAATAACCACAGCATAGAACCAGTGGTCAGTATGATGCCCTCTTATGTGGGGAGCTAGGGTTGAACTCATGTCTAAACACTCTCCCCACACATCTGAGCCAGATCTAAATTCTTCAGAGTGTCTAAGTTTTAGGCAATTATTTTCATCACATAAATTATCCCAGTTCCATTAAAAACAACTCAGATCACATGGGAGACTGACAAAAGAGGGGGAGACAATGGAGGGAATTGAGGAAACTGATTTTAACTGTTTTTCATGGGCTTCACGTTACTGATGAATAGTGAGTTAGAAGCTTAGAAAAATTGCTTCAACCTTTTCTAGGGTTTGAATATCCCAGAGAAACAGTAAAAGTACTAGGCTGGAAAATAAACATAGGCTGTCTTCCATTTAGGGTTGGATTTTATTGATCCAAGCAAAGATTCAACATGATGGATTAAATAAAGGCAGAGTAGAAGCTAAGAAATGGAACAATCTTGCAAAACTTAGAAAACAACTATTTTGAAATGAGAAAACTGTAAGTATTATGGAGGACATTCAGAGCCATTTCAGGTACTTCTAGACTAAGTTGATAGAGTTAGTATACTTAGTGTCTGACTGAGGAACATCAGACTTGTATTGGTCCCTTACTGATCACTGCTTCTTGTAAGACTGGCAAGCGCTCAGTAAGCTAAACCATACCTGAAATCTCATTCCTAACCTTCTTCTTCCATTTTATTTTGCCTGTGAATACCCTGTTGGAGCTCGAGACAGAGGACCAAATTTCTTTTTGTCACTTTACTCAAGCTTAGATTTTCATGCTCATTGTGTCTGCTGGTTAAGTGCCCTGTCACGAGAGGGCTAAAAGCAAGTAACCTGAATTCAACATGTGGATTCAAAGAGCCCCTGTGTGTGTTTGAATATAGGAGCTAGCATTAACAGATATTAAAACACACAATAACACTCTGTAAGTAAAACATTGTGGCATTGACTTATCAATAGATGGGTGTACCAATTGAAAAAAAATTTTAAATCCCCAAATAATGAAAATATAGTATGTAATGTAGATAGCATCTCAAATTGGTGGCAAAAAGATATTTTCAAATAGATAATTACATCCAAAAATATAAAATTAACCAATTCCTTACACCACACCCTAAAATATATTCCAAATGTATAATAGATATAAATACTAAAAATGGAAACATCCCAGCATGTGCTGGATACTGTTTTCAACTTGGTTAAGACTTGGACTGTGTTTTTTCCAGAATCTTCTCACCATGAGTTGGTTAGAGTTGACTAAAAGAGAAACTAAGTTAGTGTCTGGGATCTGAGTTAGGGTGCAGGATGCTGAGGGCTGGCATCACCCAAAGACTGGTGGTGGTTAATGGTGGCTGTTGGCCGAGACCTTACTTGGGGCTGTCGGCCAGAACATCACAAGAATATAGAGACAAATGGGTAACCTGATAGGTGAGAAATAGTATCTCAGTGCACTTCTAATCTATATTTCTTTTATGACATGCAAGGTTGATAATCATTAGTATGCTTAAGGATAATGTTTTCACCAGAGTATTTACATCTCCTGCTATTTTTTTCTCCTAGAACTTATTGGTCTTTTCCTTCTCTACTTTCAGAATCTCTTTATATAGAGGAGATATTAACCCTTGATCAGTGATATCATTTGCACATATGTTTTCCTATTTTATCATCTGTTGTTTTTCATGAGAAATATTTTTACTTCTATGTCATCAAAATTATCACTCACTTCCCTTATATTCTCTGGAATTTTAATAAGAGTTAGAACATTTTCCCACTTCCAGTAGAGGGAGTTACCCATGTTTTCCTCTCGTCATTTGCATTACATAGCTTTTGTTATGTAACAAGACACCCAACATTGTGTGGCTTAACGTGGCCTGTAGAGGCTAGACTGTAAGCACTTAGGTTTTGTGGGCTGTGTGGCCCCTGTTGTAACTACTCAACTCTGCTATATGATGCTGACTTCTGTTCTCTTTTAATACCCTGGTTTTACAGACAGGGAATTTGTCCCTGTGCATAAACTCATCACAGCTATTTGCTTCTAAGATGAAAGGACACAGAAGGCCAAGCCATGAGCAACAGAGACACTGGAACCAAGATCACCCTCAGAGAACAGAAGGGTGCAATGAACGAAGGACCCTCCCTAGGAAATGTGGAGGTCAGTGCACTGGAATTCATTTCTAGGGATATGACCTGGGTCCGTCTCTAAAAGAGGAAAAAATATTCTTCAATAATGCATAAAGTAGAATAACAAATTTAGAAGGATAAATTGTAAGACTGTAGAATTTATACAGCATATTTTAAATACATTCAAATTAAATTATAAATATAGTAGTAAAAAAGAGAAAATGTATACCTATGACTAAGCCTGACTAGCATAGGTTTACTGATTTTAAATTGTTTCTATTAAAATTGAAATGATTAGTATGACTCCAACGTTGAAAACATTTTTGCATGAAACAAAGTTATAACAAATATATACAACTAACAATGAAAGGCAAAAACTGTCATGTGTTACTTTTGAAGTAAATTATAAGTAAATTTGAACTTAGAAAATTTTGATATAAATATTTAAGAAGTAGATAATGTATTGTCAATATATATGAGGATGAATATTTTTTAGAATTATTCTACAAATGTGAATTTGGCAAGGCAATTTTCTGGCATGTGATCTGAAAATTAATCATAATATTTTTTTGGGAGGGGGAAGGTGCACTATGAATCATGTGAATTCCAATCATTAACTTTCATGGAGAAAATGATGCTAAAAATTGTCTTAGGGGGCATTCATAGAAGATTATTTATCCTGAATTCTTTACTTAGGTTCTAAAAGCCTAAGTAATGCATTCAGAAATGCTATCCCTTCTCCCCCCAAATTATAAACAAATTCTATGACCCTATGATATAGGGATCCTTGACTACATCTATTCTTTAGTGATAGTAGTGATAGTATGTTTATGTCTGTGCATGTGTGTGTATTTGTGTGAGCAAAGAAAGAGGGAGAGAGAGGAAGAGGAGTTACACATTTCTCTTCAATAAATGGTGATTTCTGCCCTGTGATTCTAAGTCTAGCAGTTGTTTTGTAAATTTCTGTAATGGCCTCTTTATTTTCTCAACTAGAGATGATGTCCCGCTGCTGTCACAAGCTAAGAATTGACCTAGTTAAGTTCTGTAGTCAGTCATAATAGCACTGTGATCATTACACCTTAGGATCCACAGCTGCTAAACTTCAGTTTATACTGATAATCTCGGTGTTAATGGGAGTTACCCCAGTCCATTTAATTTTTCTCTTCCATAATGAGCAAGATACTAGCACCGAGCTTTATCTAGTTATTCAGAGTAAGTAAAGTTATAACTAATGTTGACAGACAATAGACAGCTCCCCAACTGTGGCTCCTTTTTTCCAAAAGGTAGGGGGCCTTTGTTTGAGTTTATCATCTGGCAGAACCAGCATGGCCTGGAGTCTAACTCGCCCCTTCCAGGTATGATATCAGGGGCCCACACTGCCAGAGTTCTCAGGTGTGATGTGTACATTTGCTTCAGTAAAGTGAATGCTACTTTGTCACGTGGATTTTTGTTCAAAGTGACTATGAATAATGCAAATGATTTTAACAAAAATTCATCAAAAATAAATATTTACATTAAAAACAATTATGTTGCAAGTTCACCGTGGCTAAAGCATTGTTTTCAGTGTTGCCAAATTTAGGGTCCACCCAGTGATGGGCGGCCCCCATTCGAGTCAATTGTGCGCATCTCTTCCCAACTCTGTTAGCTGATGCTCCATACTGGTGGTTTAAATTAGCATTTATACTAATATTTATGCCACAGCAATTATCAAATGCGGTAAGTTAAGGTTCCCCCATCTATGAAGAGCCCATTGTTAAATGTTTACCACCATAGCATACCACTGGGTCAGCTCACTTTTTTCTTTTCAGTTAAGTCTATTGTATTTACCTATATTTTTATTTTTTCCTACATGTTTTCTTCTTTCCTGTTTTTCCCAATATCCTTTTTTTTTTTTTAAGAAATTCACGTTCTTTTATTTATTTATTTATTTATTTATTTATTTATTTATTTATTTATGACTGTGTTGGGTCTTAGTTTCTGTGTGAGGGCTTTCTCTAGTTGTGGCAAGTGGGGACCACTCTTCATCGCGGTGCGCGGGCCTCTCACCATCGCGGCCTCTCTTGTTGCGGAGCACAGGCTCCAGACGCGCAGGCTCAGTAATTGTGGCTCACGGGCCCAGTTGCTCCGTGGCATGTGGGATCTTCCCAGACCAGGGCTCGAACCCGTGTCCCCTGCATTGGCAGGCAGATTCTCAACCACTGCGCCACCAGGGAAGCCCCCCAATATACTTTTTATCACTTCTATTCTGTTGCAAGAACTTCCTTCATCCATTCATTTAGGGCACATATAGTGGAACAAACTCCCTTACTTTTTATTTATCTGAGAATGCCTTTCTTCTGTATTCATAAAGGGTATCTTTACTATAGATATAATTCTGAATTTACAGTTCTTTTCTTTCAGCACTTGACAAATGTCGTGTCACTTCCTTCTGATCTACATGGTTTCTGATGAAATATCTGCTATCATTTGAATTGCTTCACCCTCTGGATAAGGTACTATATCTCTTTCATTTCTTTCGAGATTTTTTTCTTCGTCATTAGTTTTCAGAAGTTTAATTATGATGAATGTTGATATGGACTTCACTGGATTTATCCTCTTTGATTTTGCTCAGCTTCTCAAATGTGTAGATTTATGTCTGTTGGTAAATTTAGGAAATTTTCAGCCTTACCCTTTTCCTCCTCTCCTTCTGTGATTTCAGTGATACAAATGTGAGATATTTTGAGATAGTCTCATAGGTCACTGGGGCTCTGTTCATTCTTTTATAAAGTCTATTTTCCCTCTGTTGCTCTATCTGCAAGTTCACTGATTCTTTTCTCTGTCCTCTTCATTCTGCTGTTAAGTCTATCCATTTATATTTTTATTTGATTACTGTATTTTTCAGTTCTAAAAATTGTCCATTTGCTTCTTCTTTCTACTTCTATTTATTTTCTGAGACTTTTTATTTCTTTGCTGAGACCTTCCATTTTTTCATTTACTTCAAACATGTTCATAATTGCACACTGAAGCACTTTTTCTGAAGGCTACTTTAAAATTCTTTGCAGATAATTCTCACATCTGTGCTACATCACTGTGGACATCTGTTGATTGTCTTTTCTCATTCAAATAGGATTTTTTGGTGCATGACTTGATGAGTGATTTTACATTCTATTCTGGAGATTTGGGGTGTGATGGAATGAGAATCTGGGTCCTATTTAAATCTGGTGTAACAAGTCTGTTAAACTGTTAACAGACTTAACTGTCTGTTAAGCTAGGACACGTGCCAGCAGGGGAAAGAAGTACTGCATTTTTATGGCCATGAGGCAATGTGTGCTCCAGGCCAGCCTCAGGTGCAGATGCCAGTGTGGGTGGCCCACACGCAGATGTGGGGCTGAAACCACAGCTGAGCCCCAGGAACCATGCAACTAAGGAAGAAGAGCTGAAGTCTCTCCTCGTGGCTGCACAAACCACAGATTACACACACACCTGCGAGGCACATACTAATCAAACTGACAAAAATTAAATACAAAGAAAAATTTTAAAAGCAACAAGGGAAAAGCAACAGATAACATACAAGGGAATCCCCATAAGGTTATCAGCTAATTTTTCAGCAGAAACTCTGCAGGCCAGAAGAGAGTGGTACAGTATATTTAAAGAGATGAAGGGGAAAACCTACAACTAAGAATACTCTAATCATCAAGGCTCTCATTCAGATTTCACAGATAAACGAAAAGCTTTACAGATAAGTAAAAGCTAAGAGAATTCAGCACCACAAAACCAGCCTTACAACAAATGCTGAAGGAACTTCTCTAGGCAGGGGGAAAAAAAGAAAAGAGGCCACAACTAGAGGCAAGAAAATCACAAATGGGAAAGCTCACCAGTAAAGGCAAACATAAAGTAATAGTAGGAAATCATCCACACACAGATATGATATCAGAACCAGCAACTATGAGAAGTGGAGAGTATAAAGGCAGGAAATGGGAATTGCATTTGAAATTAAAAGACCAGCAACTTAAAACAACCTTGTATACATATGGACTCCTATATCAAAACATCATGGGAACTGCAAACGAAAAAACTGCAATAGATACACACAAAAAAAAGAAAAGGCAACCCAAACACAACAATAAGATAGTCATCAAAACACAGAAGAAGAGAACAAAAGAAGAAGGGAAGAAAGAAGACTGACAAAAACAAATCCAAAACAATTAAGAAAATGGCAATAAGAACATACATATCAATAACTACCTTAAGTGTAAGTGGATTAAATGCTCCAACCAAAAGACACAGACTGGTTGAATGGATATAAAAACAAGATCTATATATATGCTGTCTACAAGAGACCCACTTCAGGCCTAGGGACACATACAGACTGAAAGTGAGGGGATGGAATAAGATATTCCAGGCAAATGGAAATCACAAGAAAGCTATAGTAGCAATACTCATTTCAGACAAAATAGACTTTAAAATAAAGACTGTTAAAGGGAAAAGGAAGGATGCTACATAATTATCAAGGGATCAATCCAAGAAGAAGACATAACAATTGTAAATATATATGCACCCAACATAGGTGCACCTCAATATATAAGGCAAATGCTAACAGCCATAAAAGGGGAAATCAACAGTAACACAATAATAGTGGGGGGATTTAACACCCCACTTATACCAAGAGACAGATCATCCTGACAGAAAATTAATAAGGAAACACGAGCCTTAAATGACACATTTCACCAGACAGACTTAACTGATATCTATAGGACACTCCATCTGAAAGCAGCAGAATACACTAGCTTCTCAAATGCACATGAAACATTCTCCAGGATAGATCACATCTTGGGTCACAAATCAAGACTCAGTAAATTTAAGAAAACTGAAATCATATCAAGCATCTTTTCTGACCACAATGCTATGAGATTAGAAATAAATTCTAGGAAGAAAAACTGTTAAAAAAAAAAAACACAAACACATGGAGGCTAAACAATGTTACTAAACAACCAATGGATCACTGAAGCAATCAAAGAGGAAATCACATAATATCTATAGAAAAATGACAACAAAAAAACAACAATCCAAAACCTATGGGATGTGGCAAAAGCAGCTTTAAGATGGGAGTTTACAGCAATACAATCTTACCTCAGGAAATAAGAAAAATCTCAAACAACCTAACCTTGCACCTAATGCAACTAGAGAAAGAAGAAAAAACAAAATCCAAAGTGAATAGAAGGGGGAAAAAATCACAAAGATGAGAGCAGAAATATATAAAATAGAAACAAAGAGAACAGCAGAAAAGATCAATGAAACTAAAAGCTGGTTCTTTGAAAAGATAAACAAAATTCATAAACATTTAGCTAGTGTCATCGGGAAAAAAGGGAGAGGGCTCAAATCAATAAAATTAGAAAAGAAAAAGGAGAAGTGACAATGAACACCACAGAAATATAAAGGATCAATAGAGACTACTACAAGCAATTATACACCAATAAAATGAACAATCTAGAAGAAACTGACAAATTCTTAGAAAGGTACAACCTTCCAAGACTGAACCAGGAAGAAATAGAAAATATGAACAGACCAATCACAAGTACTGAAACTGTGATTTTAAAAGTTCCACCAACCAAAGTCCAGGAGCAGATGGCTTCACAGGTGAATTCCTTCAAACATTTAGTGAAGAGCTAACACCTATCCTTTTGAAACTCTTCCAAAAAATGGCAAAGGAACACTTCCAAGCTCATTCTATGAGGCCACCACCACTCTGATACCAAAACCAAAGATACCACCAAAAAAAAAAAAAAATTACAGGCCAGTATTACTGATTAACACAGATGCAAAAATCCTCAACAAAACACTAGGAAACAGACTCCAACAACACACTGAAAGGATCATACACCACGATAAAGTGGGATTTATCCCAAGGATTCAAGGAGTCTTTGATATACACAAATCAATCAATGTGATACACCACATCAACCAACTGAAGCATAACAACCATATGATCATGTCAACAGAGGCAGAAAAAGATTTTGACAAAATCCAACACCTATGGAACTTCCCTGGCAGTCCAGGGGTTAAGATATCGCCTTCCAATGCAGGAGGTGTAGGTTTGATCCCTGGTCAGGGAGCTAAGATCCCACATGTCTCACGTCCAAAAAATCAAAATATAAAACAGAAGCAATATTGTAACAAATCCAATAAAGACTTTAAAAAAAGGTCCACATCAAAAAATCTTTAAAAAATCCAACACCCATTTATGATAAAAATTCTTCAGAAAGTGGGCATAGAAGGAACCTACCTCAACATAATAAAGGCCATATATGACAAACCCACAGCTTACATCATTCTCACTGGTGAAAAACTGAAAGCATTTCCTCTAAAATCAGAAAGAAGACAAGGATGTCCGCTCTTGCCACTTTTATTCAACATAGTTTTAGAAGTTCTAGCCACAGTAATCAGAGAAGAAAAAGAAATAAGAGGAATCCAAATTGGAAAAGAAGAAGTAAAACTGTCACTCTTTGCAGATGACATGACACTATACACAGATAATCCTAAAGATGCCACCAGAAAACTACTACAGCACATCAATGAATTTGGTAAAGCTGCAGGATACAAAATTAATACACAGAAATATGTTGCATTCCTATACACTAACAACAAAAGATCAGAAAGAGAAATTAAGGAAGCAATCTGACTTACCATAGCATCAAAAAGAATAAAATACCTAGAAATAAATCTAGCTAAGGAGGAAAACCTAGGCAAAACACTGACATAACTCTCAGCAACATCTTTTTGGGTCCACCTCATAAGTAATGAAAATAAAAACAAAAATAAACAAATGGGACCTAGTTAAAATTAAAAGCTTTTGCACAGAAAAGAAAACCATAAACAAAACAAAAAGATGACCCACAGAATGGGAGAAAATATTTGCAAATTATGCAACTGATAAGTGATTAATCTCCAAAATATACAAACAGCTCATGCAGCTCAATATCCAAAAAAACCAAAAAACTCAAAAAATGGGCAAAAGATCTAAATAGACATTTCTCCAAAGAAGACATACAGATGTTCCAAAAGCACATGAAAAAATGCTCAACATAACTAATGATTAGAGAAATGCAAATGAAAACTACAATGACGTATCACCTCAAACTGATCAGAATGGCCATCATCAAAAAATCTACAAACAATAAATACTAGAGAGGATGTGGAGAAAAGAGAACCCTCCTACACTGTTGGTGGGAATGTAAATTAGTACAACCAATATGGAGAACAGTATGGAGATTCCTTTAAAAACTAGATATAGAACTACCATATGATTCAGAAATTTCACTCCTGGTCATATACCCAGAGAAAACCATAATTTGAAAAGACACATGCACCCCCATGTTACTGAAGCACTAGTTACAATAGCCAGGATATAGAAGCAAACTGTGTCCATGGACAGAGGAATGGATAAAGAAGATGTGGTACATATATACAATGGAGTATGACTCAGCCTTAAAAAAGAATGAAATAATGTCATTTGCAGCAACATGGATAAACCTAGAGATTGTCATATTGAGTGAAGTAAGTCAGACAAAGACAAATATCATATGATATCACTTACTTGTGAAATCTAAAAAAAAGTTACAAATGAACTTATTTACAAAACAGAAATAGAGGCACAGATGTAGAAAACAATCTTATGGTTACAAGGGGGAAAAGAGGAGGGAGGGATAAATGGGAGATTGGGATTGACATATACATGCTACTATATATAAAATAGATAACTAATAAGGACTCACTGTATAGCACAGGAAACTCTACTCAATACTCTGTTATGACCTATATGGAAAAATAATCGAAAGAGTGAATATAGGTATGTGTATAACTGATTCATTTTGCTGTACAGCAGAAACTAACAGAACATTGTAAATCAACTACACTCCAATAAAAATGAAAAAAAAAGAATACAAAAATAAATGTAAATAGATAGTTTTATTTTTAATAAACTAATTATATTTATTGGGTGCATATTAAATGCCAGAGTTTCCTCTAAGTGCTTTTTCTGATACTATTATCTTCACTGTACAGATTAGAAAACTGAGGCACAGAGAACATAAGACAAAAACTGTCACAGTTATTAACTGGAGTCAGAGAGATTGCCTCGGAGTTCACATTTCCAAGCAACACAATAAACTGTCTTGTAGGTAGATTTGGTAGAATCTTAAATACTTTTAAAAAATACAATCATGGGGGCTTCCCTGGTGGCGCAGTGGTTGAGAATCTGCCGGCCAATGCAGGGGACACTGGTTCGAGCCCTGGTCTGGGAAGATCCCACATGCCGTGGAGCTACTGAGCCCTTGAGCCACAACTACTGAGCTTGCGCGTCCGGAGCCTGTGCTCCACAACAAGAGGCCATGACAGTGAGAGGCCCATGCATCGCGATAAAGAGTGGCCCCCACTCGCCTCAACTAGAGAAAGCCCTCGCACAGAAACGAAGACCCAACACAGCCAAAAATAAAAATAAATTAATTTTAAAAATACAATCATGAAAATTCATAAATACATAGGAATTTAAATCACTACTGTCACTTTATACTGCATGATCATTAAACTGGAGTCAAACAAAATGTATCAAAAATCCACACAAATGAAGACCATTACATCCATTAATCCGTCAATGCAATAGAAATTCAGAAAAAATTGTCAAAATGGAAAACCATTTTCAATCTCATTAATATAAAACCAAAAGGTGATTGTTAAAGTTTTCAAATAAAACTAAGAGGAGTTTTCATGAACAAGTCATTTCTTATTTTTCTTTGGGGGAAAAAGTTAAGCAAAATATTTTTGCATTTTTTGACTATTTTCTCCTCAACTTGGCATCACAAAAAACAAAGATCAAAGCTATGCCTTGAATTTGTTTGAAAGATACATCTTCTCACTTTTCCAACCATAAGGGAAAAAAATTGGCATTTCACATCAAATAACTGGAATCAGAGATGTGTTTACCTTACAAATCTCAAGTTATAGATACAGAATTCTTTTTCAGGTGCATTCAAAATTTATATATGTAAAGTTTTATATTTATATATTTTATAGTAAATATATTAAAAATTCTGGCTATACCCTTTAAAAATACTCCAACAAAATGGTTATTATTCATAATAATAATAATTTATAATAATTTTGTTGGAGTATTTTTAAAGGGTAGAGCCAGAATTATACATATATGATATCATTATATATATTATTTTTAAATGTACCTCAGAAGAGTAGTGTTCTCTTCTTTAATTCTAACTCGTGAAACTAATAGTTCCTATTGTGTTTGAATACTAATATGCACAATTTTTTCTTAAGTTTAGTATTTAAACATCACTGAACATTTTTTTTCCCACCAATTTGCCATGAAAATATGAAAATCTACACAGCAGCTTTTCAAGGATTTTTCTACTTTCACTTGTGTGTAACTAGGTGTATCAGAGTGGAATAATTGAGTAACCATAGCAACGGTAAAATAATTCATTAACTTGGCAGTGTACCATAACTGTATTATTATTAGGAAAATTATCAGTAATTTCCCTACATCAGGTTGTTGTATTTCTCAGTTTTGGCATATTATATGTGGATGAGCTGTTCTTTCATGGATTGAAAGCTGTTAGTGACATTTTGTGACTTAAATAACTTTCATAACATTTTATGAACCTGTATCAACCTATAATATCAGCAGTACAAAAATACATTTGACATGTGCTAACTTATCTAAAATGCCATAGTTAAATTACCCTGTTTAAAAGTTAAGATGTTTTTATTCAGTTCTTCCAAGGTTATTTGTAGTGTATTTTTTGAGAAAGAAGGGATTATTAGAGAGGCTATATATTTTCTGTTCTTACTCCTCATTGTGTATACAGTATTTATTTTATATTTTTGGCTCAAGAAATGACACTCAATTTGGAAAACAATCAAAATCAGAGGAAAGATGGACCTTCAAGATGGCAGAGGAGTAAGACACGCAGATCACTTTCCTCCCCACAAATACATCAGAAATACATCTACATGTGGAACAACACCTACAGAACACCTACTGAATGCTGGCAGAAGACCTCAGACTTCCCAAAAGGCAAGAAACTCCCCACGTACCTGAGTAGGGCAAAAGAAAAAAGAAAAAACAGAGACAAAAGGAAAGGGATGGGACGTGCACCTCTGGGAGGGAGCTGTGAAGGAGGAAAACTTTCCACACACTAGGAAGCCCCTTCACTGGCAGAGACGGGGGTGGCTGGGGGGAGCTTCGGAGCCACGGAGGAGGGTGCAGCAACAGGGATGCGGAGGGCAAAGCGGAGAGATTCCCGTACAGAGGATCGGTGCCGACCAGCACTCACCAGCCGGAGAGGCTTATCTGCTCACCCGCCAGGGTGGACGGGGGCTGGGAGCTGAGGCTCGGGCTTCGGAGGTCAGATGCCATGGAGAGGACTGGGGTTGGCTGCGTGAACACAGCCTGAAGGGGTTAGTGCGCCACAGCTAGCCGGGAGGGAGTCCGGGAAAAAGTCTGGAACTGCCTAAGAGGCAAGAGACCATTGTTTCGGGGTGCGCGAGGAGAGGGGTTCAGAGCACCACCTAAACGAGCTCCAGAGACGGGTGCCAGCCGTGGCTATCAGCATGGACCCCAAAGATAGAAATGACATGCTAAGGCTGCTACTGCAGCCACCATGAAGCCTGTGTGCGAGCACAGGTCACTCTCCACACCGCCCTCCCGGGAGCCTGTGCAGCCCGCCACCGCCTGGGTCCCATGATCCAGGGACAACTTCCCCGGGAGAACACACGGCTCACCTCAGGCTGGTGAAACGTCACACTGGCCTCTCCCACCACAGGCTCGCCCTGCATTCTGCACCCCTCCCACCCACAGGCCTGAGTGAGCCAGAGGCCCCTAATCAGCCGCTCCTTTAACCCCGTCCTGTCTGAGCAGGAACAGACGCCCTCAGGTGACCTACATGCAGAGATGGGGCCAAATCCACAGCTGACCCGCAGGAGCTGTGCGAACAAAGAAGAGAAAGGGAAATTTCTCTGTGCAGCCTCAGGAGCAAAATTAGAAGACAGAGGAATATGCAGCAGTTGAAAGAGGAAAGTAAAAACACATCAGGCCAAACAAATGAACAGGAAATAGGAAGTCTACATGAAAAAGGATTCACAGTAATGATAGTAAAGGTGATCGAAAATCTTGGAAATACAATGGAGAAAATACAAGAAACATTTAACAAGGACCTAGAAGAACTAAAGAGCAAACAAACAATGATGAAAAACACAATAAATGAAATTAAAAACTCTCTAGAAGGAATCAATAGCAGAATAACTGAGGCAGAAGAACGGATAAGTGACTTGAAAGATAAAATACTGGAAATAACTACCACAGAGCAGAATAAAGAAAAAAGAATGAAAAGAATTGAGGACAGTCTCAGAGACCTCTGGAACAACAGTAAACACACCAACATTCGAATTATAGGGGTCCCAGAAGAAGAAGAGAAAAAGAAAGGGACTGAGAAAATATCTGAAGAGATTATAGTTGAAAACTTCCCTAATATGGGAAAGGAAATAGTTAATCAAGTCCAGGAAGCGCAGAGAGTCCTATACAGGATAAACCCAAGAAGAAACACGCCAAGACACATCTTAATCAAACTATCAAAAATTAAATACAAAGAAAATATATTAAAAGCAGCAAGGGAAAAACAACAAAAAACATACAACGGAATCCCCATAAGGTTAACAGCTGATCTTTCAGCAGAAACTCTGCAAGCCAGAAGGGAGTGGCAGGACATATTTAAAGTGATGAAAGAGAAAAACCTACAACCAAGATTACTCTACCCAGCAAGGATCTCAATCGTATTCGATGGAGAAATTACAACTTTTACAGACAAGCAAAAGCTAAGAGAATTCAGCACCACCAAACCAGCTTTACAACAAATGCTAAAGGAACTTCTCTAGGCAGGAAACACAAGAGAAGGAAAACACCTACAATAACAAACACAAGACAATTAAGAAAATGGTAACAGGAACATACATATCGATAAAAACCTTAAATGTAAATGGATTAAATGCTCCAAACAAAAGACACAGGCTTGCTGAATGGATACAAAAACAAGACCTGAATATAAGCTGTCTACAAGAAACCCACTTCAGACCTAGGGACACAAAAAAATTGAAAGTAAGGGGATGGAAAAAGATATTCCATGAAAATGGAAATCAAAAGAAAGCTGGAGTAGCAATTCTCATATCAGACAAAATAGACTTTAAAACAAAGACTATTACAAGAGACAAAGAAGGACACTACATAATGATCAAGGGATCAATCCAAGAAGAAGATATAACAATTGTAAATACTTATGCACCCAACATAGGAGCACCTCAATACATAAGGCAAATGCTAACAGCCATAAAAGGGGAAAATGACAGTAACACAATAAGAGTAGTGGATTTTAACATGCCTTTCACCAAAGGACAGATCATCTAAAATGAAAGTAAATAAGGAAACACAAGCTTGAAATGATACATTAAACAAGATGGACTTAATTGATATTTATAGGACCTTCCATGCAAAAACAACAGAATACATTTTTTCTCAAGTGCTCATGGAACATTCTCCAGGATAGATCATATCTTGGGTCACAAATCAAGCCTTGGTAAATTTAAGAAAACTGAAATAGTATCAAGTATCTTCTCTGACCACAATGCGATGAGACTAGATATCAATTACAGGGAAAAATCTGTAAAGAATACAAACACACGGAGGCTAAACAAAACACTTCTAAATAACCAAGAGATCAATGAAGTAATTAAAGAAGAAATCAAAAAATACCTAGAAACAGATGAGAATGAAAACATGACTACCCAAAACCTATGGGATGCAGCAAAAGCAGTTCTAAGAGGGAACATTATATCAATACAATACTACCCCAAGAAAAATCTCAAATAAACAAACTAACCTTACACCTAAACCAGTTAGAGAAAGAAAAACCAAAAAAACCCCGAGTTAGCGAAGGAAAGAAATCATAAATATCAGATCAGAAATAAATAAAAAAGAAATGAAGGAAACAATAGCAAAGATCAATAAAACTAAAAGCTGGTTCTTTGAGAAGATAAACAAAATTGGGACACCACTAGCCAGACTCATTAAGAAAAAAAAGGAGAAGACTCAAATCAACAGAATTAGAAATGAAAAAGGAAAAGTAACAACTGACACTGCAGAAATACAAAGGATCATGAGAGATTACTACAAGTGACTACATGCCAATAAAATGGACAACCTGGAAGAAATGGACAAATTCTTAGAAAAGCACAGCCTTCCAAGACTGAACCAGGAAGAAATAGAAACTATAAACAAACCAATCCCAAGCACTGAAATTGAGACTGTGATTAACAATCTTCCAACAAACAAAAGCCCAGGACCAGATGGCTTCACAGGTGAATTCTATCAAACATTTAGAGAAGAGCTAACACCTATCCTTCTCAAACTCTTCCAAAATATAGCAGAGGGAGGAACACTCCCAAACTCATTCTACGAGGCCACCATCACCCTGATACCAAAAGCAGACAGAGATGTCACAAAGAAAGAAAACTACAGGCCAATATCACTGATGAACATAGATGCAAAATTCCTCAACAAAATACTAGCAAACAGAATCCAACAGCACATTAAAAGGACCATACACCATGATCAAGTGGGGTTTATCCCAGGATTGCAAGGATTCTTCAGTATATGCAAATCAATCAATGTGATAACCATATTAACAAACTGAAGGATAAAAAACATATGATAATCTCAATAGATGCAGAAAAGGCTTTCAACAAAATTCAACACCCATTTATGATAAAATCCCTCCAGAAAGGAGGCATAGAGGGAACTTACCTGAACATAATAAAGGCCATATATGACAAACCCACAGCCAACATCGTTCTTGATGGTGAAAAACTGAAACCGTTTCCACTAAGATGAGGAACAAGACAAGGTTGCCCACTTACACCACTATTATTCAACATAGTTTTGGAAGCTTTAGCCACAGCAATCAGAAAAGAAAAAGAAATAAAAGGAATACAAATTGGAAAAGAAGAAGTAAAGCTGTCACTGTTTGCAGATGACATGATACTATACATAGAGAATCCTAAAGACGGTAGCAGAAAACTACTAGAGCTAATCAATGAATTTGGTAAAGTAGCAGGATACAAAATTAATGCACAGAAATCTCTAGCATTCCTATACACTAACGATGAAAAATCTGAAAGTGAAATGAAGAAAACACTCCCATTTACCATTGCAACAAAAAGAATAAAATACCTAGGAATAAACCTACCTAGGGAGACAAAAGACCTGTATGCAGAAAATTATAAGACACTGATGAAAGAAATTAAAGATGATACAAATAGATGGAGAGATATACCATGTTCTTGGATTGGAAGAATCAACACTGTGAAAATGACTATACCACCCAAAGCAATCTACAGATTCAATGCAATCCCTACCAAACTACCAATGGCATTTTTCACAGAACTAGAACAAAAAATTTCACAATCTGTATGGAAACACAAAAGACCCCGAATAGCCAAAGCAATCTTGCGAAAGAAAAACGGAGCTGGAGGAATCAGGCTCCCAGACTTCAGACTATACTACAAAGCTACAGTAATCAAGACAGTATGGTACTGGTACAAAAACAGAAATATAGGTCAATGGAACTGGAGAGAAAGCCCAGCGATAAACCCACACACATATGGTCACCTTATCTTTGATAAAGGAGGCAAGAATATACAATGGAGAAAAGGCAGCCTCTTCAATAAGTGGTGCTGGGGAAACTGGACAGCTACAAGTAAAAGAATGAAATTAGAACACTCCCTAACACCATACACAAAAATAAACTCAAAATGGATAAAAGACCTAAATGTAAGGCCAGACACTATAAAACTCTTAGAGGAGAACATAGGCAGAACACTCTATGACATCAATCACAGCAAGATCCTTTTTGACCCACCTCCTAGAGAAATGGAAATAAAAACAAAAATAAACAAATGGGACATAACGAAACTTAAAAGCTTTTGCACAGCAAAGGAAACCATAAGCAAGACCAAAAGACAACCCTCAGAACGGCAGAAAATATTTGCAAATGAAGCAACTGACAAAGAATTAATCTCCAAAATTTACAAGCAGCTCATGCAGGTCAATATCAAAAAAACAAACAACCCAATTCAAAATGGGCAGAAGACCTAAATAGGCATTTCTCCAAAGAAGATATACAGATTGCCAACAAACACATGAAAGGAAGCTCAACATCATTAATCATTAGAGAAATGCAAATCAAAATTACAATGCGGTATCATCTCACACTGGTCAGAATGGCCATCATCAAAAAATCTACAAACAATAAATGCTGGAGAGGGTGTGGAGAAAAGGGAACCCTCTTGCACTGTTGGTGGGAATGTAAACTGATACAGCCACTATGGAGAACAGTATGGAGGTTCCTTAAAAAACTAAAAATAGAACTACCATACGACCCAGCAATCCCACTACTGGGCATATACCCTGGGAAAACCATAGTTCAAAAAGAGTCATGTACCAAAATGTTCATTGCAGCTCTATTTACAATAGCCAGGACATGGAAGCAACCTATGTGTCCATCATCGGATGAATGGATAAAGAAGATGTGGCACATATATACAATGGAATATTACTCAGCCATAAAAAGAAATGAACTGGAGGAATTTGTAATGAGGTGGATGGAGTTAGAGTCTGTCATACAGAGTGAAGTAAGTCAGAAAGAGAAAAACAAACACAGTATGCTAACACATATATATGGAATCTAACGGAAAAAAAAAAAGAGGTCATGAAGAACCTAGTGGCAAGACGGGAATAAAGACACAGACCTACTAGAGAATGGACCTGAGGATATGGGGAGGGGAAGGGGTGAGATGTGACAGGGTGAGAGAGTGTCATGGACATATATACACTACCAAATGTAAAATAGATAGCTAGTGGGAAGCAGCTGCATAGCACAGGGAGATCAGCTCGGTGCTTTGTGACCACCTAGAGGGGTGGGAGAGGGAGGGTGGGAGGGAGGGAGATGCAAGAGGGAAGAGATATGGGAACATATGTATATGTATAACTGATTCACTTTGTTATAAAGCAGAAACTAACACACCATTGTAAAGCAATTATACTTCAATAAAGATGTTTAAAAAAAAAAAAAAAGTCATGTACCACAATGTTCATTGCAGCTCTATTTACAATAGCCAGGACATGGAAGCAACCTAAGTGTCCATTGACAAATGAATGGATAAAGAAGATGTGGCACATATATACAATGGAATATTACTCAGCCATAAAAAGAAATGAAATTGAGTTATTTGTAGCGAGGTGGATGGACCTAGAGTCTGTCATACAGAGTGAAGTAAGTCAGAAAGAGAAAAATAAATACCGTATGCTAACACATATATATGGAATCTAAAAAAAAAAAAAAAAGGTTATGAAGAACCTAGGGGCAAGACGGGAATAAAGACGCAGACCTACTAGAGAATGGACTTGAGGACATGGGGAGGGGGACGGGTAAGCTGGGACAAAGTGAGACAGTGGTAATGTATATATGGACATATATACACTACCAAATGTAAAATAGATAGCTAGTGGGAAGCAGTTGCATAGCACAGGGAGATCAGCTCGGTGCTTTGTGACCAGCTAGAAGGGTGGGATAAGGAGGGTGGGAGGGTGGGAGGGAGGGAGATGCAAGAGGGAAGAAATATCGGGATATATGTATATGTATAACTGATTCACTTTGTTATAAAGCAGAAACTAACACACCTTTGTAAAGCAAATCAATAAAAATGTTAAAAAATAAATAAATAAATATACAGTGTTTCAGCCTTAATACTTAGTTACTCATACATGATTGGCTTAATTAAGGATATCTATCTTCAAATTAATAATACAGTATGATAAAAATATTAATTTGTCAAATAAGCTAATTCCATAATTTCAACTGGATCAAAATGATATTTAAAACAACTGGAGATTAAGCAGGAAGTTGTAATTTTTTAATTGACTCTAAATTAGGTGAAAGATTTAGAAAGATGCTTTAATCAGTCCTAATACGCACAACATGCAGATGAAGACGGACTAACTTTACTCTCACAATACATGGCTAATGTGATAGCTTAGTTCTCCTGAATGTTGAGACTATAATTTTCTAGTTGGCATTTCTTAGAGTTAATAAAGTCAGCTTTTCCATAGATTTATAGTTTATAATTAAACTTTTACAAAAATAGAAAAATGATATTTTTAAACAGCAAAAAAACATTTGCATGATAACTGATTTTTATCACCACTTTAATTTAGCTCACCAAAAGCAAACAGATCTTAATCCTCCAAAGTGCCTTTGGATTCTGAATAAAACCTACAATTCCATAAATACAAAATAGAGATAGTAAGGTCCTGCTTTTTCGTTATTATTTTGCCATATTAAGAACTGTAGAATACCCTTAGAAAATTCCAACTGAGTAAGAAACTAAAATCTTTGTTCCCTTTAAGCCATGGAGGTGTAATCATTTTTGTTACATCATTGATGTATCATGGGCAATTGGATAGAAGGGTACTGGTATTTCTTTTTCATTATCAAATACTTTTCAACTCAAACTTATATATTTCAGAAAAAAGTTTGAAACACTTAATAACTGTTTTCGAGCACTTAATGAACATTTAACACTGGTATGCTAATTAAAAATATACTTGGATATTTTTAAGTCCTTAAGTACCAACTTATTATAGAACTGAAGTCTTAAACAAGCTCTGGGACAGTGCCGTCAGCCTAGTTAAAGCTAGTTAAAGCAACTGAGGAGAATATGACCAGATTCCCCTTAGAATGATGGAAAAATGTAGACCACTTTGATCATTCACAAGCAATTATTACCAGCTTTTGAGATTTAGCTGTGTTTCTAATATGTCCAATCACTTGGATGACCTCAGCACTCCGGCTGCTTCCTTTTGCCAGTGGTTTATACAGACCAGAAAATCTGGTCTTGGGGAACAGAAGAGCATCTATGAACACAGCAAACACTGGTTTTGTTGTCACAACCAGGTCCCTGGGTTGGCAGTAGTGCTTCGTCTGGAGATTGGCAGAGAGCAGAGCCTGGACACCCACAGCTCGGGAAACAGAAAAGTAATCGCTTAACTGTACTGACCGCTTAGCGTATGCCAAGCTGTGCTAGGATTTATCTCATTTAATCCTAACGCTAGCCCTGTAAGTTGAGCTTTATCATCTCTCTCTTTACAGATAAAGATATTAAGACTTATGTTGTACAGCAGAAATTAACACAACATTGTAAATCAACTATACTTCAATAAAACTTAAAAAAAAATTTTTAAAAAGCCTTAAATGGTCTAAGGTTACAGAAGAGGCAGTGTTACGCCAGCCAGTGCTGTGTTAGGCCTTCCCCTGATACCGTTTGCCCTGATCTTTCAGATGTAGATCTTGGTGCAATGCCCTTCTCAGTGGTTAGGAGGAACAGTCAGCTTGAATTGGATCCAGTTTATGACACGTAAAAGTTATTATAGACATTATGCTATATAAACTTGAAAAAAATTTTGAGGTGGGTGTCATTTTAATTATACCACAGGTGAGAATATTGAGTTTTTTGAAAATTAAGTGACTGAACCAAAGTCACTGTTCCAATTATGTAACTGAGTCTGGATGGGAACCTGGGGCCTGTTGCTTTACAGCCTATCCCTACAGGGCATCCATCTTGTGAGAACTTAAGGGACAGATCAAATCTTAAATTATAATTAAATAAGAGCCAGATAGAAACGAGACTTATCATTATTAATATTTGTGGGGAAAAAGTAAAAAAACAAAAAAAAAACACAAAACTCTGGGGGTGGGAAAAGGACTTTGGTTTAGTAACCGGTGGCATAAACCCCTTTCCATCAGATTACTCCCAGTCGGGTGTGCGTCTGCTGCTAGAAATGAAAATAAAGCCAATCATACACATGGCACAGAGAAAAAGCAAGGTAAGTCTTTCTACAAATATGCAGCGTTTCTCAAGTTTTCATTAAAATGCAGTATGTTGTATGCTAAACTGAAAACTATTTGGCGTTCTAAAAGGAAAAATAAAACCTCGACTCACACACAATGAGAGAAGACCGAAAGGAGTATTTATACCCTTCTATCTCTTCACTGATTTTTAAAGACAGGCCATCGAGTATTACACCTTCTAGAAATCAACATTAAATAATAATCAGGGGCTTCCCTGGTGGCGCAGTGGTTGAGAGTCTGCCTGCCAATGCAGGGGGACACGGGTTCGAGCCCTGGTCTGGGAAGATCCCACATGCCGCGGAGCAACTGGGCCCGTGAGCCACGATTACTGAGGCTGCGCGTCTGGAGCCTGTGCTCCGCAACAAGAGAGGCCGCGATAGTGAGAGGCCCGCGCACCGCGATGAAGAGTGGTCCCCGCTCGCCGCAACTAGAGAAAGCCCTCGCACAGAAACGAAGACCCAACACAGCCAAAAATAAATTAACTAATAAAAAAAAATAATCAAAGCATTCATATTACAGCCTGTTGATTACGCCTTAACTAACTCACTGTGATACTATAAAAGAACGTGCGCACCCCGAGAAGACTCTCAGACTCTCCTGTGCTCCACACTCCTCTCATTATTTGCAATGGCAACTGTGGCATAAAGCTGACAAAATGCAGCAACAGAGATGGGAGAAACTGCATGAAAAGAAAGTGAGGCTCCTCATGTCAGACGAGGGACCCAGCCGGTGAGAGTGTAAAGAGACCTTTGTGGAAACGAAACGGGAAAGATACGGAACACGGTGGACCATGCGAGTCCAGGGGGTGGTCTCCACAAGGTACATCCGTAATCACTCAACTGAGTGTCCACACACACACACACACACACACACAGACTCACACACAGCCTCTCTCACAGAAACTACGATATTTCTTTTGGTTTAAAATTGATTGAAGCAACTCAAGGATTTTCTTTCAGCCAGTCTTTCAAAAAGCATTTCCTGCCTGTATATTACATGCAGGGTGTTCTCTGATGTCTGAAAAGATAACGCTATACAGAAACCATGATGGCAAACCAAAGAAAATATTCTTCATATGCAAACAATCGTAAACATTACGTGTGTGTGTACAGGGACGTATATATAATAACCTTTATATATAAATAAAAACTTTGCATTTCAAATATGCATTAGCATATATACTAATTTGCTTGGTCCCCTGGGCCCAGTCTGGACGCAGAGAAAATGGCCAATATTAGTTGGAAGGCGTAGCATTGGCCTCAGGAGAGCTGGGTTCTGGAAAGTGAGCAAACACACCGACACGCTTGTGCCTTTCCTAAGTAAGTGTGCGAAGAAGGGCTATGCAAGATAAACAAAATATACTAATATATTCACTGAATTTTTGAAAAATAAACACGAAGTAAGCTTTAGCAAAGAAAGAATAAAGAGGCGGCTGTGACTACTCACTTTACTTAATTTTACCCACTCAGGCGTCCCCACTGTGGGACCGCGAGGCCACCGTGCAGACCCTCGGCTCCCTGAGTCCACGGGCTGCCGTCCCGCTCCTCAGGCTCCACGGGCAGGACGATGGGCACGGTCAGAGTCCCGGGGGCAGCAAGGATTGTTTCCATCCTCTTGGGACTGAATCCAGCTCATGGCAGACTTATTTCAATGCTCCTCAAAGGTGTGTCAGTAAATCTAAACCAAATTCAAGCCAACGCCCCAAATTTGGCAGCCGAAATTTATAAAACCATGGTAGACTTCAGCCAGATGCAGGGACTCCCGTCCTGTGTGCTAAAGCATCAGATGCGACCGAGGACAAAGGTCTTCGTGTGCCAAAGTGCAGGGAGAAGTTTTTTTCAGGGATCTTGAATATCATGCAGTACAGCCACCTTATATATTTTGAGATAAAATTCTCATAATATAAAATTCACCACTTTAACAATGTTAAAGTGTACAGCTGAGTAGCTTTTAGTACCTTCACAGTGTTGGACAACCAGCACCGCTCTCTACCCCAGATCATTTTCATCACCATCACCCCTGCCGAAATACCCCATACCCACTGACCAGATACTTTCTATCCCCCTCCCCCCGTCCCTGTCAATTGCTAATCTCATCTTTGCCTCCATTAACCACCTTGATTTTAAATGAAGGGAAGCTCAGGTCTACACACATCACGTGACTTCCCAGGTGACACAGTCAGCAAACCTCAGAGCTGGGGCATCAACTCAAAGTTTGATTTAGGAACAATTTTTGATCCGAATGTAAGGCAGGATTGTCCTGGGCGTGAACCATGGATGGGGCATTGAGCCAAGTTCTGCCCTGAGGAAAAGGTTGCCCATCACAACTGGTCCTTTCCCCCTTACAGTGGAAGGAAAGACACTTGAAGCTCTCCGACAAGCTCTATGAGAATCAATTCAATTCTTTTTTTTCATAGAGAAAATGAGAACTGAACAGCCTCAATTGCAAACCCCAGCTGGATCCATCACCTCAAATCACCACCCCCTGTGCTCATCTCCCAGCCACCATCACCAGGCCGCTACCTGGCATCACCCAGGACTTAGGAGGCAGCTTTGTTAAGAGTTCAGACCATCACAGAGGGAAACGGGCCAGAACATGATGAGCCGTGTAGGCGAATCCACCTTCACAGGGTGTGTACGTCTGAGAAGATGCCGGTGTATCACTGCGAACGTAGAGTATTTGATCATTTTTAACACAAGCCCACCTCAGTATTGCAAAACCATTCTGTAATATTCACAGAGTGAAACAAATTATAATAATGACAGAAAAAAAACAGAGGTAGTGCAAACCTGGTGAACGGCCCAGGGGAAGCGGGAGGTCGTGGAGTTTCGTCCTCCCGTCAGGAGCGTTTAGCAGGACGCCGGCCTCAGCCAAGGTGCTGACTTCCTCCTCGGACCCAATTTAACCCACCTGCAACTTGGTTCCTTTGAAGACCTGGCTGAAAAACAAAAGTAACACAGGTGTAAAAAATGTTACTGTAATTCGGCTTGGAGACTTAAGTGATCTAGAAGTTCTCTCTGTTGAAGTGCCTCTTAGCATGTCTGCCCACCTGCAGCTGCAGTAGCCCAGGCCCTGCCGCGCGGGGCCGCTTCCCTGTTTGCTCATTCCCCCGTCGGCCTGTTCGCACTGACTCAGACGTGGCTGTTAGAAACATCCTTGTCTTTTCTAAAGAGCTTTTTGCCCACGGAAAAGCCACATAAATCCCTGATGACATCTCTTCAGGTGCTTTTTGCCATTGGGACATCTTTGCTGGAGTCTGTTCGAGTCTCTGATCCATTTTTAATTGGGTTGTTAGTTTTCTTATTTGGGGGTTTAAAGGGTTCTCTGTATAATTTGGATAACTCCCCTTTGTCAGATGTCATGTCTTTTGCAAGTATTTTGTCCTAATCTGTGGCTGGTCTTCTGTGAATATTGTCTTCCACACAGCAGAAGTTGTCATTTTCCTGAAGTCGAGGTTATCATGAAGTGTGCAGTATCGTGAACTTTCTCTGAGCTTTCCTTTGAGAACTTTCCTCTGCCCCTTTCTCTGGGTCATCTCGGTCCTCTCACAACCGTTTTCCTCATTTACGTCAATGTTTGCCTTTATCAAGTTCCTGTGGCTGCAATGCCCGCAGCGCCAACATTTTCCAGCCAGCTATTTTACCTACAAACCCACTTAAATCCTATTTCAATTCTGCAAAGTTATCTTCCCCAAACAGGAAGAATTTCTGCCAGACGGCATGCAATTCACAGTAGCAGTGTCTTAGTTTTTTATTGCCCACAGTGACAAATCATCACCCGCTTAGTGCAACATGATTGTCTTCAGTTCTGTCGGTTAGAAGCCGGACACAGGTGTGACTCGGTTAAAATCCAGATGTCCGCAGGGCTGGGTTCCTTTCTGGAAGCTCTAGAAGAGGGTCTGTTCGCTTGCCTTTCTCAGCTTCTAGAAGCTGCGAATATCCCTTGCTTTCAGCCCTGTTCCTCTGCCTTTGAACTGGCAGCATTGCCTCTCTCTGATGGTTCTTCCACAGTCATATTCGCCTCTGACTATCAACTTTTCATCCACTTTTGAGGACTCACGTGATGAGATCGGGCCCACCTGCATAATCCCTTGTTGACTCTGACCCTCCTGAAGACCCTGTGATGACTCTGGACCCAGGAAGTGATCCAGGGCATCTCCCCGTCTCAGGACCCTTGACTTAATCTCAACTGCAAAACCCCTCTGCCATGTCAGCTGCACGTCACACATTCCAGGGATTGGGGCAGGGACATCTTTGGGGGCCATTATTCCACTGACCACGAGAAGTAAACACTCCATTTCTACCATAAGCAGCTTTCCATCCTAGGGTAAGAAAATGAAAAATGTTAGAGAGACTTTGCTTTTTTATCGTTTGTATTTGTGACCCTTCCTCAGTGTGGTCTAGGCCACCACTTCACGCAGGCCTGGGTCTCCTCCGATTGCTGCTTTGCCTTTGCCGTTCCCAAATCTTCTCACAACCCACCTCACTGTCACATTCTCACGTTTCTTTGCTGCACTTCTGTCTTTGATGGGACAGTGTCCTCTCTTGATCATTCTTTCTGTAGGATGCATGTGGTTCGTCACCCAAGCACAGCTGCACACTCGTCTGTCTGTGCACGAACCAGATGCCAGACGCACGGCGACGGTCGAGGTGCTCAGAAGGAAGGACAGGAATGGTCGGTGACCTGCTGTGCATCAGTGATTTGTGGACAGATGTCGAGCAAGGAAGGTTCCAGTTCATGCAAATACTCACAATTCATAGTCACGGACACTGAAACTTGAACCGTGTTGTCAGGGACTGTTGTGATCTGTGCACACAGGAACCGCACAAGAGATAGCAGCCTGCACCGTATGTCAACAAACACAGGCCACGTGCAAAAAACACGGAAGACTCTCGCCACGTGGCATTGAGTGAGAGACCAGACATGAAGAGTGCTGACTCCGTGGTTGAACTCAGATGAAATAAGGGGGGAGGATTACTTTGGTGACAGACACCCAGAGAGGCTTCACCTCCACAGGGTGTAGTGGGGTGTGAGTTGAGGTGCAGGAGGAGCTAACGGTTCCTGATTTGTCGGGATCACAGGGCTGTGCTCACCCTGTGAAAACACGTGGAGCTGGATACTTACGATTTGTGCACTCCTCTCTATAATTTATTCTTCAATAACGTAGTTCATTTGAAAATATACAGATTGCGTCATCGTAAATTAGAAGGACCACTGGACTCGGATGAGGAAAATGGAGTTCTGGTCCTAACTATCATGAGCTTACATCTGAAAACCAGCTGACTTGTGTGGGCTTCCGGATTTCAATGGTAAAAAATAAAATAAAGGATTTGAACCAGGTGGCCTTAATATTTCTTCCAACTCCAGGTTTCAGTAATCCTTTGACTGAAGTAAGCTGCTTTCTGCATTTTAAGAACTAATATTAGACTCTTTTCAGACTGGAAGATGGCTTATACAACGTGGTGACAGAAGCTTTGTTTTACGTTACACCAAAGGAACAATTATCAGTAATGTTTATTTTAAAACAGATACCTGTCATGTTCACGCTCGTTGATGTAAACTGGTTTTCGCAATAGAATTGAAAAGTATGAAGTGTTCTAACACAGATATTAAATAAAGCAATATCCAAATGTGACATCCTGACATCTATTAAATGCTTTCTGTCCCACGTGGGCCGCAAACCCGCTTTGATCTGGCTTCCAAGCAAAGTTCACATCTTCTAACAGTTGAGTATAAATTTACCACCCTTCTTCCCAGTCTAAGGGAGACCACAGCTGCTGTCCCTGCAGAGCTGGGACAGGAAGAAGGGCTCTGAGAGTCCCCAGAACTCGGGGGGGGGGGGCACTGTACAGGTGTGATGGGCTGTACCTTCCATCCTCCTGGTGCCACCCAAGAACTCACCGCCGGGAGAAGCAAATACGAGAAACATTCCAGCCGCTCCTGCTGCCTCTTCCCTCCCCAGGCCTCAGGGAGCAGTGACCTACCTAAGAGATGAGTGTGGAAGAAGAGACTGAAGGTCAGGCTTAGGCTCTTTCGGGTTGCATTTTAGATGTAGCCTGTCTGTCAAAGGTGCTCTGGTGATCGATTCCACACACTTGCGGCCAGGTGGTCTCTGCCCCATGGGCGAGGCCTGTGGGCTAAGGGTGTCCGTCTGACTTGGGCGGGTCCTGAGCAAGTCCCTGTGTCCACGGAGAGGAAGTCACGCTCTCAGTCTGCTTTCTTGCTAATGAGCAGGGGGTTGGGCTACGTCTGTCTCGCCATCACATTTCCCAATGGTTCCGAATTAAGGAGGAGAAAAAGGATTATTTATTTGCTTCATAGATTCTCCCCATGAATGAAGTTCCCAAAGTATAAACAAGAGAGCTATGGGTTATCATATCAATAAAAGTTACTTACATTTTCAGGCTGAAAAATCAAATCAACGAAACAAACCAAAAAAACTGTCCAGGACGCTTTGCTTCAAACATGTTTGAAATATCTTTGAGGAGGAAACGTGCTGCTTCTTTTGTATTTCCATTTTCTTGGAGGATAAGTTCCATGAGCACAATGTAAATACCTTATTTTTATTTCATCAAAACTATTCACAATACTGCCTTGTTTATGATAAATGTGCAAATAATCAGTTTATCTCTTTGTCTTCCACTTTTTAACACCCATGGAGTCTTATTCTGCATATGAATCTATGTTTTAAAAGTTTCTATTCTAAATTTTCCTGATCAGAAATGTACACAAGAGGTGTGGTTTCAAACTGTTATATATTCAAGGATAGATTTTCAGTCTACGTGGTTCACATTTAATAGGTGCATTTGCACATTCAAAATAAAATATTTGTTATAATGATGCACTTCTGCTACTGATCATTACTGAAGAGGTAATAAGTTGTAATATAAAATATTTCTATGTACTTATGAAATCAAGTAAGTTTGAAAGTGACACTTGAATAAGAAAATGAAATGAAGATTAAAATAACATTAAAATTTATAATAAAACATTTGACCTTTATTTTTAAAATCTTTGCATTTATTCAAGGTGTTCAAAATTACTTTCTCTCAATATGATTTTATTAAACCATAAAATTAATGGAATCCATCACTAATATAAAAGTTTGAACACAGAATTTTTAAATTAAAAGTCAAAAGTTACCCAAGAAATATAACCACAGAGACAAAAGTAATAGTATGTGGATGTCGTTAATAAATTTAAATATTGGAGTTTTCTGTTGAGTGTATGATACGTCCTGTTCTTTAATCTTTGTGTCACTTCCTTTAATGCATTCGACTGCTTTTTCCACATGCTTCTTTCAGTGAAAATCAGAATCTCATGTTTTCAAACAAAAAGAGGGATTTTCATTTTTAGGAGACACCGTTACAAATTTTTAGGACTAAAAACCTGGCACAGATATTAATATTAAATACCAATAATATGTCACACGAGCAACTTTTTAAAAATACATTTAATGCCTGTCATCTTGCTTATGGGTCATAAATGGCCTTATTTACTTTTAAATGACTAAGACGATGTAAGTTATAGATCAATCCCAGAGAACAAACCAGTAGATTGTTTAAAATATACGTTGCTCAGTATTTTAACAGAACAAGTGCTAGGCACATGTTTTTCCTTGGCTTTTCCTCTCTGCAGGCGACCAGCACCTGGAAAGGCTTGGCGAGCGTGTGGCAGGTCAGCCCTACCTGGGCCGGGGTGAGGCCACTGATACCCAAGACACACCTTACAGGAAATGGCACAGCCTGACTCTCCAAGTCCCAGGGTCTCCTCAGTGTTTTGTAACACTTTCTATTACACGGAAAACAGCATTCAGCTGCTCATTCTAACTTAACTTTTCTCCCACTATCTGTTAAGTACAAGTACTTATTTAATATTCTTCTCAAAAAAGACTTGTTTAGGAAAATATAGAAACCACATTTTGTAGAAAGTAATAAATTCCTTTTAAATGTTCTCTAATTGTGCTCCCATTGGGATCTTAATGATGTCTCATTTGTGTGTGTGTGTTCAGTATTATATTACTCTGACAGCATAAATAATTTCATAGTCCCTTTATTTTCTGATACTTGGTGATTGATAGGGAGAAATTCAAAGGTTTTGAGTTAACCATGTAGGGAACGTTTGACCATCTAATCAGCTTAGACTATTCTATACTCAGAATAGTATAAAGTCACGTTGACAATGTTGTTTTTCCAAACAAGGAAAAGGTGATTTTACAAAAATATATGCTCTAAAGTCTTCTTTTTAAGATAGAAAAATGCACACTGGTTGAGTTGACATAATGAAATTGCCTATTATCTAGATGACTTTTTTTAATAATAAAAAGAAAGCCATGGAGCATTTACATTATTTGCTGTATTCATTTAAACAGGGTATTCAATAGGACCTATTCAAACTGATTCATTCTTTCCACTTCTGACAGTGGGAATAAAAGGATTAGCTTTTCGGAGTTATTTTTAATGCAGTGGATTTGCCATTTTTCCTGTTTAAAATACTGTTCACTAGTTACTTGAGAGTATCATAATTCCAGGCAATTATGACTTTATTACAAGAAGAGTGTTTCTGAGTCATCCCCACATTTAGAAGCAACCACACTTCCATCAGCCACCCTTGAGAAATGATCTTTTGTTCATTTTAGCATCAAATTGGAAATCGTTCATCTCACAGTCTCTGCCAAAATAAATGTTTCCTCTTTCTTAAACATAAAATTTCAACATGTGATAAACTAATTACTCTTTATTTTTCATGCCTGGTTCCTATCTGCTTGTCATTTTTTCCTTCCACTTTTTCATGTGTCTACAGCATAACTACCTGTTATGCTTCAGAAGAGACAAAAAAACATTAATTCTCCTGTTCAATAGTCATTTTTTAAATATGCTGATACTTCTTCCTATTTAATCGTTGTACTGAACACAAAAGAACTAGCAAAGAAGAGTCCTGTAATAATTTTTTATATATTTTTTGGTATACGTTTACAGGACTGGAAATCTTATAGGATATATCTATGCCTTGAAAGATACTGCACATAAATATCCCCAGGAAAGTAAAAATTAAATACCTGTTTTAAAATGATGGAGACCTTCCTTATATGATTTTTGTTTAGACATAGTACATTAACATTTAATATGTTTTTCTAAAAGTCTATAGACCTCTCAGATAAAGTATTAGCTGCACAACTTATAATAATTTCTTAGTTGATTAAATTATGATTTAAAAGTTACAAATTAAAAACCATAGAGTCATCAGCAAAATGGCAGAGTAAGGAACTCTGACACTGTCTCTTCCAAAAAAGCAACAAAATAACTGGAAAAGCCCGTTAGTATGAATATTTGAGAGTACTGAAAGGCTTTCAGCAACCTAGATTGTGCTTACTCAAGAAAAAACAACTGAATCTTGGTGAGAACAGTGACATTTGTGGCATTTTAACTTGCCTCCTTCCCATCTTCTGTTTCCCAACTTCATGGTGGCTTTGAAAATACCAGCCCACATTCCCAGTAGTAGCATAAGGAGCCGAACAGACCCCATTTACAAAGATGTGTAATTACTTGTTTGTTTTTTTTTTTTTTTCTTTAGACATCTTTATTGAAGTATAATTGCCTTACAATAGTGTGTTAGCTTCTGCTTTGTAACAAAGTGAATCAGTTATACATATACAATAGGTTCCCATTTCTCTTCCCTCTTGCATCTCCCTCCCTCCCACCCTCCCCATCCCACCCCTCTAGGTGGTCACAAAGCACCGAGCTGATCTCCCTGTGCTATGCGGCTGCTTCCCACTAGCTATCTATTTTACATTTGGTAGTGTATATATGTCCATGACACTCTCTTACCCTGTCCCATCTCACCCCACCCCCTCCCCATATCCTCAAGTCCATTCTCTAATAGGTCTGTGTGTTTATTCCCGTCTTGCCACTAGGTTCTTCATGGCCTTTTTTTTTTTCCTTAGATTCCGTATATATGTGTTAGCATACTGTATTTGTTTTTCTCTTTCTGACTTACTTCACTCTGTATGACAGACTCTAACTCCATCCACCTCATTATAAATACCTCCATTTCATTTCTTTTTATGGCTGAGTAATATTCCATTGTATATATGTGCCACATCTTCTTTATCCATTCATCTGTCGATGGACATTTAGGTTGCTTCCATGTCCTGGCTATTGTAAATAGAGCTGCAATGAACATTGTGGTACATGACACTTTTTGACCTATGGTTTTCTCAGGGTATATACCCAGTAGTGGGATTGCTGGGTCGTATGGTAGTTCTATTTGTAGTTTTTTAAGGAACCTCCATACTGTTCTCCATAGTGGCTGTATCAATTTACATTCCCACCAACAGTGCAAGAGTGTTCCCTTTCCTCCACACCCTCTCCAGCATTTATTGTTTCTAGATTTTTTGATGATGGCCATTCTGACCGGTGTGAGATGATATCTCATTGTAGTTTTGATTTGCATTTCTCTAATGATTAATGATGTTGAGCATTCTTTCATGTGTCTGTAGGCCATCTGTATATATTCTTTGGAGAAATGTCTACTTGTTTGGACCTGTCCGGTGGCTCCACAGACGCCTGGCTCAAAAGGCCCGTCTTTATTCCCCCGACTCAGAGCTTGCCCGGTGCCAAAGCTGTCACCCAGCTGGAAGGGGGGTGGTGGCATGTGTTGAAAACACTTACAGCCAGATGTTTTAGTTGCCGCTGCCTGAGGTCCTAGGAAACAGTTAGGGCAAACAACAGACTAACTGAAAACTAGAGAGGAACGTCTGTCTGTGAAATGAGAAGTTTATAAATACTTTAAAAACTCTCAGAGAGAGCATCTGATTTCCAGACTTGCCAAAACAAACTATTCACAACGTCTAGTCTTCAATGCCAAAGTACGAGGTATGCAAAGCAAAAAGAAAGTATGGCTCATACACAGAGGAGAAGAGAAGACATTAACACAAATGTCCCTGAGGAAGGTCTAGGTAAGAACTGTAGCTCAGCTGTTTACAAAATACATCCAAGGAGCTAAGGAAACAATGTCTAAAGAAGCAAAATAAAGTATGAGAATAATGTTTCAACCGGTAGAGAATGTCAAAGAGAAAGAAAAGATGAAAAGTTTAAATAGGAATTCTTGGGTTGAAAAATACAATAACCGATATGAAAAATTCAATAGAGGTGCTCAACAACAGATTTGAGAAGACAGAACAAAGAATCAGTGCCTTGAAAACTGATCAACAGAGATTATCTAGTCTAAAGACACAAAGAGAGAAGAATGAAAGTATGTGTAATGGAAGTTCCAGAAGAAGGTCAGAGGAAGGAAGCCAGACATGAACATCACAGGCAAACAGTAAACCAACACTTTATGAATAAAGAGGCACAAATCCTAAACAAAATACAACTAGGCTGAATTCAGCAGTATACAAAAAGGGGTTTATCCCAGGAACACAAGGTTTGTTTAGCAGCTCAAAATCAATTAATGCAATACAGCATATGAATAAAATAAAGGGGAAAACCCCACCGATCATCTCAATAGATTCAGAAAAATCATTTGACAATTCCAACACCTTTCTGTAATGCAAAGTCTCAACAAAATAAGAATAAAAGAGACGTGACCTTCTAAGCCCTGGCTACACAAAGACAGTCATCATTTTTAGTGTTTCTTCTTTAGAAGCAGTCGGCTGCACAGCTACCCCATCGCATGAGAAATTCAGGAAAGGTTGTGAAAAAGCTCATCAGACTTTACAATAACCTACTCCCATTTTTATTCCTATCCTTTGCCCAATCCACTTCTCTGTGCTTTTTGTCAGATGCCATCCACGTGGCCCACCAAGTTCAGGAACTTCTTCTCATCTGCCACGTCTCAGTACTGTCTTTGTGCAAAATTTTCTGAGTCAAGACTGATCTTAAGAGTTGCTATTTAAATGTACCTTTTACAGTAGATATCACTGTGGCATTAGTATTCTGGCGGATGAGGATGGGTAAGAAGTCTTCAAAACATTCAATACAAATCACTTGGAAAAAGAACTGGACGTACGAGAATCACATTTATGGAGTCACATTTACACGTTTTACATTTACATGTGGACTACCCATTAAATAATCACTTTGGAAGTCAATTTCAGTGATGGGTAATAACTAACTCATTTTCAAAGTCAACGCAATCCACTTCTGCAAACTTGTATTTATTACAGTTCTCAGTTAACGAGACTCACTTGGGGGTAAGTGATTGAACTCATTATGAGTTCGTTTGTCTGCATCATCGCCCAATGTACACTTTTCTACTTGCTTACAAAATTGACGTGGAAGAATAATCTACATATAACATATATATTTTATCTGCGTTTGACATTACACATATTTGCACACGTAATAAATTCTGCAAGAGCGACACGCTGCTGTATTTACACGTTTACATTTATGGTCCCCCTTTCTTGTCTCCACTGTCTGGCTTATAATATATTTGGGTTTTGAACTTTGTGATCCTACAGTTAATTTTCCACACAAAACCTAGGATATTTTATTGCACATGAATGTATATGTTAAATATCAATATTTGTGACAATCAATCAGTTGATATTCTCTTATAATTCTTTAATGAATAACTCATATTTTGGAAATTTTAGGGAAACTGTTACTTCTCATGCCATTACAAATATTTTAATGTGCTGAGTTCATATTACTAGTCCTTATATCTCAATGACGGAAAATGGGGGAATATTTGTCATGTACACGTAGAAATGTTGACATTAGAAGGATTAAAATTTTTAAAAGTTGCACAAAAATGTAAAGTGGTAGGCAACATGACATAATGAAAAGAGTTCATTCTCTAATATATGAGAATTTTAATGCAAGTTCTAACTTCTACTAACAACATGACACGGGACAGATTTCCCAGTCACTGTAAACCTCAGTTCTCTTATAAAGCAGTGACCAAATTATTCCACTGAATTATTGTGTTAATTAAGTAATAAACGTAAAGTTTTGGAACATGTGCTTAACATGCTTAACGAAAGTCTAATATGATTAATAGATACAAATATAGACTACTTTTTGTGAGGGAGTCTTAAGAAATTGGAGGACCTGTATTAGATACCCCAATTAAGGGAGAGAGCTTTCTAAATCTAGTTTGGCCTGCTTCTTTACACTTTTTCCTCATGGATAGAAGTTTTCCTGTTGCATTTCAACATCTAAGGTTATGTGGATCCTGTGGTCTCACCGTTCCGTTTTGTCTTTTGTGATTTACAGCCTCCAAAACACATGTAGTCCAGTAAGAGTTGATATGTGAAATTTAGATAACTTTACGTGTGATAAATGTGTTCACTTTGAGAGGACAAATAATATCCAATGAAGTACGTGCCATGAGACTACAATGTACAGTCTTTGTGCACAATCTCTTATTCCTTCTCATGCATCAAAAGGATGAGATGTGCCTCCTGTCTCTGATTTTTAGTCCTTCTTCCTACCAACATCAGTACAACCTCCTAGGTTTAAAGTTTGTTATCCCCTCACCTTCAAAATATTGTCTTTCCCAGGGTTAACCCACCTATTCTCATGCTTATACCCAAGTCATGGTCGCTATCAATAACTACATAATTACCAAAATCTCAACCCCAAGTAAATTCCTCTCTGATAACACCCCCATATTTCTTGTTCTAATAGCTATACTTCATCTTATTAAGGGCTCTCATATGTTGACCCTACTAGTTTTGCAACGTCCATTACTGCCAGAATCATACAAGTGACCTTCCAAACCAAGAAATCTTTTTTTTAAATTTAATTTTACTTATTTTTTTATACAGCACGTTCTTATTAGTTATCCATTTTATACATATTAGTGTATATATGTCAATCCCAATCTCCCAATTCATCACAAAATGAAAGGAACATTCAAAATAATCAAAATTATCTAATTAGTTGACATGTTTGTTTATTAACCAACAAATAGGTTTTATTACATTGATGGACCTATACAATAGTTTTTTTTATGTAAAAATAGTATAGGTTTATTTATATTAAAGCAAAAATTTTTAATATTATATCGAGCCTCTGAACATTAAAAAAGTATTGCTGAAATGTAATCAACTGCATAACTATTATATGCTACAGATTCACATAAACAGTTTCCTAGACATACCTATTTCTAAAATCCTGTATTTTTCCTGAAGAATTTATTTATTTTTAAATAAAGTTGATTCTAGTTTTCTTCAAAGTTGCATTTTTTTGCTTAACAAATTTGAAGTAGTTAACCCTTTCAACTGAAGTTTCTCTTTAGAATATACCATTTTGCATTGAGAAAAATATTTCTCATGTGCTGGGATTCTGGGAAACTGAGAATGAATTCTGCTGAATGGAGGCTATTTGCACCTCTATTTTTTAATTGAAATATACAGAATTTGTAGATATAGTCTTTTTTTCTCCATCCAGAGTGCTTTTCTTTAACAATATTATGGTAAAATAATGTCAAGTAATTTATTTGTGTTTATGATTTTAAAAAATATTTTGCCAAATTTAGATTCTTCAGAATTATAGATTCTTCAGAACTATGGCATCAGGGTAGTTTTTCAATCTTTCTGGATCCCCTCGCAAAAATACGGCTGGCAGTGAAACAGGAAGGCCAAAAACCCATAGACAATATTGACAACAAAACCACATGACCAGTTACCTCCGCAGACGCCCAAATACAAACAAGTGGGGACAAAGCACTGAACCCAGAAGACCTGCGTGTGTCTGAATCAGCACAAGAGGAAGAATCAAAGAGTCCAGAGGGTTTGTGACGGATCCACGAGCATACCCACCTGGAGGCAACGTGTAGACAGGAGCTGACACCGTCCCAGAGTAAGGAGTTAGCGGGGAGAGGTTGTGGACCCACGGGAACTCCTGACACTGAGCAGCCAGGAGTTTCACACCCCAAGTCTGCACTCAGTGGGAGCTGCTCAGAACAGAATCAAATCTGAGTCGAGGATGACAGAGTGAAAGGGAGAAAGCAGGGTCAAGGGGCAGAGAGAGACCGAATCAGAACATCTCGGAATACAAGCCACCAGTTTTAAACTCTAAACAGCACAAACAAACCTCTAAGAAGTTAGATTACCTGACTCCTTTGCCACGCTTTCTAACTAAATCAGAACTCCAAAAATTGGAAATACAAATCTCAGATAAAAACAAAGTGTAGAACAGAATCGAGTTCAAATCCTATGCAAAATTTCTGTAAGGAAGGAAACAAAATAGAATAAGGAACAGAATAACATTCCTTTGACCATGAAATTATTCCAGAAAGCATATCAACAAAACATACAAAAATGATAGGTTACTCTTTTAAAATTAACTGAAAGACACAAGAGAATGATATATAACCTGAAAAAAATGAAAAAGATTTTTAAAAAAACTTAGAGTAAAAGAACTTAGAAAGAATTAGAAATAAAATTAAAGGTTATTACAAAAATAAAGATTAAATTAGAAGGAACATGAGAACAAGTAACAGAACAGTTAATTCCTTAAGAGGAGCAGAAGTTGAAAAAATATAATCAAAATAAATAAAATACGTCTCAAATAATTTGGAAAAAAAAGTTAAGTATTAAAATGAGGCAAAGAATATCCAATATAATATCAATCCTGAAGATGAAAACCAAAACAAAGGAACAGAGATAAACATTAAATACAATAATTAAAATAAAAGCTTTCCTAAATAAAATTTTTAAATAACTTGAAGCTGCGTATTCGAAAAGAATTCACATGTAGTATTGATCCAGAATGACCAACACCAAAACATTCAAACAATATTACCGAATTTTAAAGGGAAGAAAATAGTCTTCTGGGCATGTAGGCAAAGAGATAGGGTGACTTACAAGGAAAATTAAAATTAGATTTTCTGCAGAAATGCTTACGTCAGCAGGAAAAGTAGCATACTTAAGAAATTCAGTGAAAGAAAATGGGATCCAAAGGTTTCATATCCAGAAAAAGTGACTTTCAAATAACAGACAAAATGCTCTGGACGTGAAAGGCTGCGAATCCTCACGAGGGGATATGTAGACAGGAACCTCACAGTGGTAACAAGCATGAAAAGGACAGTTATTTGCAGAACTAAGACGAAGATATAATATGTACCCCAACCAGCAGGTGTAGTTCAACCATGAAATCATGGAAGAGAATGGGGAGGGGTGATGTCAAAGACAACAGGGGACCACCCGCTCCTCAGTCAGGGCCCTAAACATCGGTGATGGGTGAGGACCCTTTTGATGATGGGGGAGCACAGGGGTGGTGTTTTGAAGATGATGGTAATTCATATTTTTTTAAATTCCAGAAAGTTCCAAAAAGCAAAACTTAAATTTGCCCGGAGCTGGCAAATACATACATAGTATTAACACTGTAGTATTAGGTATTATAGGCCATCTAGCGATGATTTAAAGTGCATGTAGGTTACATGCGAATACTAGGCCATTTTATGTAAGGGACTTGAGCATCCTCGGGTTCTGGTGTCCACGGGGTCCTGGACCAACCCTCTGTGGGTACCCAAGGAGGGCTGTGTACCTGGTCAGAGAAAGCCTTTTCTAAAGGTAGGGTCGGACCTGGGGGACAGAAGGTAGGATTTTGAATGGCTAACCCAGGAAATAAACAGGTTCTGTGAAGCACTCCCTGAAGGTACAGCTGAGAAGTCAAAGTACTGCCTCTGCTCCACACTTTTAGTTTGATTTTTAGTAATACCGTGAAGCTATCTTGAAAACGTATACTTTAGCAAAAGTGTACCTTTTTACCAGCTTTGATATATAATAAAGTGAGGGTACTCATCATTCCTCAGACAAACGCTATTCTATGTACTTCATTTCGGTCAGCACATTATTGTCAGGTTACAGTTATGGATGTTATAAGACAAATATTTTGTGATTTATACCTAAAGGCTTATATTTAAATTGTGTATCCTAATTTTTTAGTGGTCCAGGATGAAAACCAAAAACCCTCATTGTTGAAGTATGGTTGGATGGTTTTCATAATAACAGACCAGGAGAAAAAAAGACTTTAATTTAGTAAAGAAGAAAAATGTTCTTCCAAAATAACCTAAACTGTACAGCTGACATATGCCCAAATATAAGTGTGTTCTTTTGTCTTCTCCCTATCTGGGTAACAGAGAGGGGGTTCTGGGTATTGAACATTATCAGAAAAACAGTTAATCGTTGAATTCTGCACTTATCACTTCCAGAAGGAGAGAAAAAAATCCTCTACAACTTATACTATGTTTATTTACAAACCTCCTAGCACTATCCTAAAGATTTTTCAAACATAAATTACTGACTTAAAAGGCAAATAAAGAGACCTAGAATTAAATGTTACTCATATCCCAAATGACATTTCACAGCTTAAAATGTTTAGTTCCATATAGTCCCACAGACTTAATTCTTTAAAATATTGCAGACTTTCGAAGTCTCCCCTTAGTTTACCCTCCCACATATTTTAAACTTTTGTTAATTGAAGTTCTTTAACTCATTTAACAAAAATGCACTGAGTACCTTTAACAAATATTTATTGAATGCAGTGTGCAAGGCAGTGGAACACAGCAGCGAACAAAACAAAATCACAGACTTCATGGAGATTAAATTCTTGTGAAGAAAACAGAAAAATAACGTATGTGGATACATTAATAAGTTAATTTGTAAGTAATTATATATATATAAAACAATCGGCTAAACACGTGAAGTATGAGCATGATGAACAGGAAAGATGAACCAGGGACACGGAGGTGAGAGTGGAGAGCCTGCAGAGGTACCAGCATGCCCTGCACGGTGGTGTTAGGATGAGGCATAAAGGAGTGGGTGTGAGGGGTGCACAGAGCCGAGCGTAGAGGCCCGGGCGCAGGAGGAGGCCGGCCGTGTCCGGGAGCGGGAGAGTAAAGGACGTGACAGGGCCGGGTGTCAGGACCACTGACCGTCAGCGATTCTGGGATCTTTATGGGGACAGACTTCCACTTCCACACTGACGGGGGTGGTGAGCCATCACAGGACACTGAGCCCAGGGGCAACCTGACCTAACTGCAGTTTTTCTCTCTTGCTTTTTAAAAATTAAGACTTTTTATAGCAGTTTTAGGTTCATGGCAAAATTTAGCAGAAGGTACAGAGATTTCCCCTAAACCCCCTACCCCCCCCCAACATGCACAGCCTTCTCTCAACACATCATTACATCCCCACCAGTGGTACCTTGTTAAAACTGATGAACCTACATCGACATGTCATTATCCCCCCATATCCATAGTTTACATTATGGTTCCCTCTTAGCGTTGCACATTCATGGGTTTGGACAAATATATAACGACCTGTATCCACCATTATAGCATCACACAGAGCATTTCATGACCCTAAAAATCCCCTGTGCTCTGCCTCTGCATCATTCCCTGCCCCGACCCCCCAGCCCCTGAAACCACCGACCCTTTTTCTGTCTCCGTAGTTCTGCCTTTTCCAGAATGTCATATGGTTGGAATCGACTGGCTTCCTTCACTTCGTGATATGCACTTAAGGCTCCTCCACGTCTTTTCATGGCTTGGAAGCTCATTTCTTTTTAGCTTGAGTCATACTCCATTGTCTGGAGGGACCACAGTTTATTTATCCATCACGTACTGAAGGATAACGGTTGCTTCATGTTTATAGCTTGGTTGCTATAAACATCTGTGTGCAGGTTTTTGTGTGGATACAAGTTTTCAACTCATTTGGGTAAATACCAAGGAGTGCGATTGCTGGATTGTATGACAAGAGTATGTTTAGTTTTGTGAGAAACCGCCAACTGCCTTCCAAAGTGGCTGCCAACTTAATTTTAACAGGATCATGTTCTTCATTCCCTGGTTAATGAATGTCACCTATTTTTAAAGAACCTGAAAGTATCAGTACATGCAACTGTAGAGGCCCTGAAATCTTAAGGGTCATATGTGAAGGAACATTAATGAAGATTATTCCAAAATCCAAAGATTACTCCAAAAGGAAAGTGATCCAAAAAACCTTGAATTTACATATCATTGCCAAGACTCGGCTGTGAAGCTGAAATTTCACAAATTTTACTTCCAAACTAAAAATAATTTTAAACTTTCAATCAAATGTTCTGAGAAGAGTGACTTGAATGTCTGAGCCTGACTTTTAGGGGAGGGATGCGGGGTAGAGTTATGAATTTTAGAGTCATCCACAGAGATGCTTTTTATTAACTCTGAATGACATCATGAGGAAGTGAACGCAGACAGAAAAGATGGGCCATCTGAGGTCTGAGCCCCGGGTCTGGGCCCAGTTCACCACAGAGGCAAGGGACGGACCAGCAAGGCAGACGGAGAAGGGCAGTCAGAGGGCTCAGAAGGAACAGGAGCATGTGGTACCTGATGACACCCTCCCCCCACCACACACACACACACACACACACACACACACACACGTGGAAAGGGCGTGAAACCGCCTATTATCCAGAACGAGGCTTCTGCGGAGAGCAGAGCAGCTTCCCTAACTGGTCCCAAATGGCTCTAGAGACCAGAGAAAGGAGGATGGCTTAGGGTTTTGTTGTGGCTCGGAGGTGGGACCAGAGTGAGGAACCCCTGTTTGCAAGGTTTGCAATTCATCCTTGTAGAAAAAGGCAGCAGGCAGGCTTTCTCATCAGCTTGCCCAGATGTGGGGGAGAGGGGTAAGGCATCAAAGCTGCCCACAAAACTCCAGATGGGGAGTCAAACTCCTCCGGACCGGGTGTAGGCTAAAGTCTGACCAGAGCGGCTTTAGGAGAGAGTCCAGGGGAGAACAGGGCCTAGTGGGAAGGGGTAACTCAGAAAATTTCTGGAAGTGAAAGGAGGAAAAAGGGGTGATGCTGATGAGAGAAACAGGCTCAAGAGAGGCGTTTTTCAAGGTGGAAGAGATGACGGCGTGTAATTGTTAGAAAGAGGAAAGTTGGTGCCACAGCGGGAGGACAGACCACTGGGTGGGCAGAGGGAACGTCATCTAAGTTCCGAGGGGACAGGACAGAAGGCAGAGTGTCCGGCCCAGAGCAGGGCGGGTTGGATGAAAGGTGAGAGGCTGGTCCCTGCTGGCTTCAGCTTTCTCAGGGAGAGAGGGCATCAGGTCATACTCTGAAGGCAGGCAAGGGGCATGTGTACCGATTTTAAGGAGAGAAGAAAAATGAGCAATAGTCATCTCTCTTTGGCTACACTGAATCCCCCCTGGCTGGTACAAAGGCGGCTGACAGGTGAGAGTGCCTTGTCCCAAGTGTTTCTAAGTCCCTTCTGTACCCTACGAATAGTCACTGTTTATAGAGTTTATTCCAAAAGTAGGTATCACAGGGCATAGTGTCTGTATTTGTATTTTCAAAAAACTTCTTCCTTCAGAGAAAGACAAATATCATTTGATATCACTTATATGTGGAATCTAAAATATGACACAAATAAACCTATTTACAAAACGGAAACAGACTCACAGACATCGAAAACGAACTTATGGTTACCAGAGGAGAAAGGGTGGGGAGGGATAAATTAGGAGATTAGGATTAGCAGATACACACTAATATATATAAAACAGGTAAACAACAAGATCCCACAGGGAACTATATTCCGTATCTTGTAATAAGCTACAATGGAAAAGAATATATATATATATATATATATATATATATATATATATATATATATATATATATATATATATATGTATGTATAACTGATTCACTTTGCTGTACACCTGAAACTGACACACTGTAAATCAGCTATACTTCAATTTTAAAAAAAGAACTTCTTCCTAAAGAAGGCAAACTATTTTGCCCTTTGTAAATATAAAGAGGCCCTAGCACATTTTATGGAAGATTCTACAAGTTTTACCAAAGTTGATCCCCTGGAAGAAAAATGCATAAACTATTTAAGACACTAAGCCTCAAGGTCACTGCCAAGCAATCTTATTATCTGGAGAGGTGCTGCATGCTTCCGTTCAGCATTTTTAATTTGCATGCTTGTTAACCTCTGGACACCAGTGATTCTCTGGCAGGAATATCTTCAATTTTATGCCGTTTTAGAGAGCATTTTTTCTTAAATGCAGGATCATCGTTCTGTGATTAGTTGTGGTTTACATTCTGAAAGCCGTATAAATGTATACACGATATATAGGTACGTACACACATATAAAAATATCCATCGTAACCCCAGAAGAAAAAGAGAGGTGGGGTTTGCTGATTTAAGAATGCTAGAAGCAGCCTGTGTAGTGAATATCAAGTCATAAATTTATGATGCAAAGCCATTGTGGCTTGAGGGATGAATATTCAGTGCCTGGTATTACCTGATAAAGTCATACATATGTATTGCTCCATTTTACGTGATAATACGGAATCTACCTTAGCATCTGCTTTTACCAGATAAACTGAATCTATTATTTTGAATAAGGCAGTCACAATAATTTATAGCATTGTGAAGAACTGGCAAATAGGGGGTCATAAGAGAAAGGAAAGGTGAGTATGAAATTATATTAGAAATTCCAGTAAATATATTAAATGACAATTGTCTTTTTTATATAAAATTTTAGAAATTTTAGAATATTCTCCAGGAACAAAGTTAAAAGGCATCTGTCCAAAGGCATCTGGAGGATTTCTGAACTATCCATGTTAGTCCTTGAATTTTAAAGTGACTTTTATCATATTTCAAAATAGCTGTGAGTCTTCCCTCTAAACCTACCAACAAATAAGTGAATGTTTCTTTATTTCTTGTTCAACCACCTACCATCTAAAAGCAAATGATAAGCCGAGAAACGTTATTTTAGTAATAAAAGAGATAAGCTCAGAAGAATGTAGGTAGTTGTTCAAAGATACAGGTATAATAAATCCACCGTCACATCTACAGAATCCCTCTGCTTAGAATGATCAACTTTACATCAAGTCTTTAAGCACCTGTATCACAAATACCACATTATTTTTCTTTGGTGTAGTTCAAGAGCTCAGATTTACTTCGGTATCATTATTTTCTCAACATATTTTGAAAGAAAATAGTGCCTTTTTACTAGCTGGCCCATATCAACATTCAAATTCCTAGTTTTAATAGAATTTGTCATTGATTTTCAGTATCACTAAATAAAGTATAAAAGTCAAATAAATGCATAAATAGGAGCATTAAAAGAATTAGAAGAAAACAAGAACATTTCATCTTGAACTAAGGCTGCACATTCTAAATTTAAAAGGGAGTATGAAATCATAAAGAAAAAATAGATTTTTTTTTACATATAATAAAAAGTCTACCCAGTAGAAATAAAGTTTAACAGAAAACTAGAAAGGAATTTAAAACATGTATGATAATCAAAATATTTAAATAACCTTAATATATACTAGAGAATTCTTAAATATCCTTAAGAAACAGTGAGTGTCCAAAATTTTTAAAAAGAGAATAAAAAACTTCTCAAAAGAAGTAGGAAATTCCAAAGAATATTAAAATGTGTTCAACCTTCAATTCATCAAAGAAATTTTAAAGTAAGAATAGAGTAGTATTTTTCACCTACTCAGCAACGATCTTTGTGAAAATTAAATACAGAGTCTTCATTTGGGGTCCAATCACATATTGCTAATGGAAAGTGCAAAATGTTAACATTCTGGAAATGTGATTCATCACTGAGTGCCAGAATCTTGTATCTTTTGGTCTAATAATTGCACATGTGAAATGTAGTTTCATGGAAAAAAATTAAAGACATACATAGTAATTTTATCTCCTGGTAGTTTTTTTGAAAAAGCTCTACAGATCTCTCTCTCTGTCTCTGTCTCTCTTCCTTCTTCTATATCTCTGTTTCTATCTTTCTGCCTCTTTCTTTGTACACAGACACACGCAATAGATGTGTGTATGAATATTTATAATATACCAGGTTAACATTTTTATTTGAAATATCTGCATGCATATGTATGCACATGCATAACACGTGCACACCTGGTGCAGGTGAATACATTATAGCTGTACACCTGGTACAGGTGAATACATTGTGTGTTACTTATAAGAAGTTGAGGCACCAGTTTTTCCACCACCCTCAGACCTCTATATTCTCTCCAACAGCTTCAGACATGCATCTAATACTTGAAAACTCTTGCTGCTTATTTATCTCTTGTTTTTTTGTTTGTTGATGACCTACTGTGCACCAGGCACACGGACGGACAGTGAAAACAGGGTATTGATTTGGATAAATGGAACTGCCCTCCTGGATCTCAGAGCTTCATGTGTGACACGAGATTGAATAAGTAATTACAAGGGCCAGGACTCGTGTGAAGGAGAAGTTCAGACTTTCCACCATCTTTAAACAAGGAGAAGGATGTAGTGAAGGGGGAGGGGAGGTTTGCAGGAAGGAATTTAGTTTTACACAAAAGGGATGTAGAGACAGGGGGTTGGGGCCACAGCTGCCAAGGGTAAAGAGTAAGATGAGAGAAAAGATATTCCAGCCAGGAGCGAGCCCTTGGCTTCAAGAGTGGAGAATGAAAGGGGCCCGTGATTGATAGTTAGGAGGAGAACCCAGGGCCGGGGCCCCAGGAAGGGCACTGGAGTGGGAATTCACCCGAGGACTACACAGAGAGGACTAAAAATGTACAAATTATATTATCAAACATTTATTTCTCAGAATTGAGGAGACCACGGGACTTCCCTGGAGGTCCAGTTGTTAGGACTCTGCACTTCCACTGCAGGGGGCACAGGTTCCATCCCTGGTCAGGAACTAAGATCCTTCATGCCGCGCAGCACAGCCCAAAAAAAAAAAGGAATTTAGGAGACAAGTGTGAAGCTACCACAAGAGTCCTAAGGAAGAATTATTCTGTGATGGGATTGTGAATGAAGACACAGGGAAGACGTGATGTATTTTAGAGGAATAAACACTGATACTCTCTCTTAAATGGTGGGAATGGCTAAAGGAGATGGGGAAAAAAAGAGGACCCTCAGGCCTCTCTCTTGAGCTGCTCTGTGTCTGTAATGCTCTTTACTGAATGTGGAAGACCTGGGGGGAGGGGTAAATACCCACAGCACAGCTTAACATCATGCACATGGATAAGACCATCTAGGGAGGAAGCTTAAAAAAAACAACCCCAATCTACAACAATTAGATCTTGAGTTCTTTTTTCACTTGGAAACATAAAAGTGTAGATACCTAACCTTGACCTACTGGAATTCTTCAGTCAGTCCAGCTTTTGAGGTCCAAGAATACAAATTAAAAAAAAAAAATTCCCCACACTTAAAAACATGATCCCAAATGTATAACAAAAATCACAAGATTTTAAGAAGAAGTTGGGCAGTTCTCCATAACAGTAAAATAATTTTAATACATCTCACTCTGAAACTGACAGATAAAAAATGACAAAAATTAGCCAGCTTGCCAAACTTATAAATGAGATAATTAACAAATTTTGAGTGTGTATGTATTATAAAATCTGAACTTCCCCCAAATAGAATAAGCATTTGTTTTTAGTTCTATTAAACATTATTTTTGAACTGAACCAATACAAAACACAAAAATACTCAAAATTCCAAAAGATACAGATCATAAGACCCTGTTCTATGACCACAATGCAATAAAATTAAAAATCAAATCCAAAAGATTTAAAAATTAATCACTTTTAACTCTTTCATTAAAGAAGAAAATCCAATGGAAATTATGAAATATTTAGAATTGAAAATCAACAAAAGTATTATCTACCAAAAGCACAGAAAATACATTTTCAAATAATATTTAGAGGAAAATTTATAACCTTGAAACATCAGTTGAAGTCCAATCCCACTGAAAATAAATGAGCCAAACACTTAAAGCAAGAAGATAGAACATGAAAAAAAAATTAAATTAGTAAATTCAAAGAAAAGATAAGATAGCAAAACTAAAGGTCCAAGTCAACATTAATGAAATAGGAAACAAACAAGTAAAGGAAAAAGAAGTGATGAACAAAATTAAATGTTAGCTCTTTTAAAATACAAACGAAATAGCCATAGGTCTGGATAGACTCAATAAGAAAGTCATTAATAAACAATATTTGAAATTTTGAAAGTGACAAAATTTACATTTAGTAGAGATTTTGAAAGATCATAAAATGTTTTGAAGCAATATATGCCAAAAAATTTTAAAACACAGATGGAATAGATGTTATATGATAAATAAATTACCAAAATGTGAATATATCAGCAACCAATATATTAATTATATTAGTAATTTAAAATAATGTCATGCATATATACACTACCAAATGTAAAATAGATAGCTAGTGGGAAGCAGCCGCATAGCACAGGGAGATCAGCTCGGTGCTTTGTGACCACCTAGAGGGGTGGGATAGGGAGGGTGGGAGGGAGGGAGATGCAAGAGGGAAGAGATATGGGAACATATGTATATGTATAACTGATTCACTTTGTTATAAAGCAGAAACTAACACACCATTGTAAAGCAATTATACTTCAATAAAGATGTTTTAAAAAAAAATAAAAATAAAAAATAATGTCATGAATCCTAGATGGTGTTTTGAGAGAGTTTTGGCAAAAATACCAAGAGCACTAGTTTCTTCTGCAGATTTTTCCAGGTGTTGGGATGGCTATCCAAGTCATCTTAATAACCTATTAGGACATTAAAATTAACAGTTGTTAAAGACAGTATAAGAAAATCAGGAAGTAACACTGTGTGAAAATAGATGAAAAATCCTAAATGAAATATCAGCATATCTTTTTTTAAAAAGATAAGAGTGACCCAAAAGCATGAGGAATTTTTCAGAGGAGAAGCAGTGGCAGGTGTGTGGTTTCGGCCAATGTTCAGAAATCTCCAAAAGATACAGGTTATCAGACCCTGTTTCCTGACTACGATGCAATGAATTTAGAACCGATCGGGACCGATCAGTTCTGGATGTCAGAATTTAGGCGAGGGGCATTAGCCCTCGGGCTGTGGAGGTCTGTAAACTGCATGACTGCGGGTAACACAGGCCAGTCCCTGAGCCTGACCGAGCTTCCTGCTGGCTGTAGCTGCATCCTCCCAGATGGGGGGTGTGGAGGAAGCTGGGCCTCCATCCTTGTTCTGGGTTTAGCAGTCTGGTTGGGATGCACCAGCCCCTTTCCTGGGCATCCAGGGGCTGCAGCCCAAGGCCCGAGGTTGCAGCTGTGCTGTGACAGGGACAAACAGCTTCTGCCCCGAGACCCACGTCAGCATTCCACCAGGATGAGTGACTTCAGCACTTGGCTTTAGCTGATTTCTGTAAAGCAAGTTTGAGTTCCCAAATTGTTTTCCTCTGTAAGGGCGCAAACACTTTCACAGATGCCAGCGTGCACGAGTGTCATTTTGGATAGATTAACCATGACCTTTCAGCCCATCGCCCTTCTATGACTGGTGGACTCTGCATCCCAGCCTGCTCAGTCACCCCCACCATCTCCACCCTTTACAGCAGCAAGGCTAGTTCTGAGATGCTGCAGGAGACCCAGGAGGGTGGAGGGTTGATGCACAGAGAAAGGAAGATGATGATTGACACCTGAGGCTCACCTGATAAGACCATGTCTGAGATAATGTAGTCCTGTGACTACTACCTCATGGGAAGTTTGCTTTTTTACACTGAGGCCAGAGGGCACTCATGAAAAATTTCAACCTGGAATGGATGAGTGATCAGTGTCTGCCAAATTCCCCCAAACTTCCTCCAAAATCTAGGAAATTCTGGTCATCCAGTATAGTGGGGGACCTGTCCAACACGGATGCTTGTTTAGCGATCTGAAGTCTGTTGTTGGCATTGGTTTGATTCACAGGAAAGGGCAATACCACCCATCAGAGTACCAGGAAGCTGGTAAGATCTAGAAGTAGAGTTGGGTCTTTAGAGGATTAGGGAATGGCCACCGCTCTTCCCTGAGTCACTCACTGTCTAAAGAAGACACAGCATCACGAAATATCAGTAGAAAAAGTCAGCCTCTGTGAGGACACATCAACGAACCCAGGGTCACCCGGGTGACAGTCTTCCTGGGAGAATCCAAACATAAGAGAGTTAATATGTACAACTCTCACTCCTGTGGTTTCTGGCAAACATCTACTTCTTGAAGCACTGCAGCTTCTGGCTCACCCCCCAAGTGGTCACCTTGGCGGGCACCCAGGATCGGGGCCACATTCCCCACCCACGTGGTTTCTGATTGTCGGAATTCCTTTATTGTGTACCGACACCAGAGGGATGGCAACCTGCCTAGTGCCCATGGGTCAGAGTCTGGATTTGGAAATGAAGGATCACAAGAGACGTGGTGGTAACGGAATCAGTGCAGCCTCGGGCCGGAGCCACAGTTGACAGGCAGGAGAAGGCAGCACCTTCAGGCTGCCCTCATCTGCCCTTCAGTGCAGGATAAAGTCCAGTGCTTCCAAACGCCAGAGCGAGCCAAGCTGAAGGGAAGGAGGAAAGGGGGGACCCTCCACATGCCTCCGCCGCCTCCCGACTTCCTGCTCTTGGGTCCCAAAGGGAAGAGAGGGAGCAGAGGAAGGTGTGCAGAGGTGCTTTATTCAGAGCACCTAGTCCTACCCGGGGAGCAGCGGGTCCCATCCGTGGACGCAAATGCAGGGTCAGGACAAATGCTTTCTGAGGTAAGTGCTCCGGAGTTCTGCTGCCCTTGTGTTTTGTGAGGGATGAGGACAGACCAGTCACCTGACCTCATCCTCTGGGACGACAGGGACAAATCCTAACAGTAAGCAGAGCCATCGCTCCAACGCTTCAATGGTGTGTGGGGTCTGCGTGTGTGTAGTGTGTGTGCGTGCATGCGTGTGTGTCCGTGCATGTTCCCACCTCCGTAGGAGTGACCAGAGGACTCTGAGCTCCTGGAGTTTCAGGTCAACAGTGTGGACGTATCTACTTGAACTAGGCCAGCCTCACCAGGACCAGATACAACTTAGGAATGAGAAGAAAGTCTTCAGAGGCAGTTAAGGACCCAAATCTGGTGACCTCAAGGTAGGGAGATTTTCCAGATGGGCGATCACGTGCACCCTTTAAGTCTGGGTCCAGAGGTCAAAACCGTGACATCAGGAACGTGAAGCCTGAAAAGGGTGCCAGACACCGAGGTGATTTCCATATTTCGCTTATCGTACATCTTTTACATTCCTCTTTAGCCTTCCGTTAAACTCACAGCAGATTTCCCCCAGAGCCTGCAGACAGGAAGTCAGCCTGACCAAGGCCTTAATTTCAGTCTCAAGGTGCCCTGAGCAGGAACCCAGCCCGGCCATGCCGATTTCTGACCTGCAGAACTGGGAGCAAATAAAGGGTGTCGCTTTCAGGTGCTGAGTTAGTGGTGACCTGTTGTGTAGCAGTAAATAACTAACACGATACAATATTCTAAGAACGATATTCCCACTCACATCTCCTCATGAGGCTGCCGCTGCAATTGAAATGCAAGTATATAATTTAATAGAACTTGACAAAGTTAATTCTGAAAAATACAGGGAAATATGAGAAAAGAATCTGAAAAAGAATAGATTACATGTTTATGTATAACTGAATCACTTTGCTGTACACCTGAAACTAACACAACACTGTAAATCAACTATATTCCAATATAAAATAAAAGTTAAAAAAATAAAGTTCAACTCTTTGACATAAATCACAGCAAGATCTTTTTTGATCCACCTCGTAGAGTAATGGAAATAAAAACATAAATAAACAAATGGGACCTAATGAAACTTCAAAGCTTTTGCACAGCAAAGGAAACCATAAACAAGACGAAAAGACAACCCTCAGAATGGGAGAAAATATTTGCGAATCAACGGACAAAGGATTCATCTCCAAAATATATAAACAGCTCATGCAGCTCAATATTAAAGAAACAAACAACCCAATCCAAAAATGGGCAGAAGACCTAAATAGACATTTCTCCAAAGAAGACATACAGATGGCCAAGAAGCACCTGAAAAGAGGCTCAACATCACTAATTATTAGAGAAATGCACATCAAAACTACAATGAGGTATCACCTCACACCAGTTAGAATAGGCATCATCAGAAAATCTACAAACAACAAATGCTGGAGAGGGTGTGGAGAAAAGGGAACCCTCTTGCACTGTTGGTGGGAATGTAAATTGATACAGCCACTATGGAGAACAATATGGAGGTTCCTTAAAAAACTAAAAATAGAATTACCATATGACCCAGCAATCCCACTACTGGGCATATACCCAGAGAAAACCGTAATTCAAAAAGACACATGCACCCCAATGTTCATTGCAGCACTATTTACAATAGCCAGGTCATGGAAGCAACCTAAATGCCCATCGACAGACAAATGGATAAAGAAGGTGTGGTACATATATACAATGGAATATTACTCAGCCATGAAAAGGAACGAAATTGAGTCATTTGTTGAGACATGGATGGATCTAGAGATTGTCATACAGAGTGAAGTCAGTCAGAAAGAGAAAAACAAATATCATATATTAACGCATGTATGTGGAACCTAGAAAAATGGTACAGATGAACCGGTTTGCAGGGCAGAAGTTGAGACACAGATGTAGAGAACAAACATGTGGACACCAAGGGGGGAAAACTGCGGTGGGGTGGGGATGGTGGTGTGCTGAATTGGGCGATTGGGATTGACATGTATACAGTGATGTGTATAAAATTGATGACTGATTTAAAAAAAAAAAAAGAAAGTAGTCATCGAAAGCAAGAATGAATTCTTATAGATTTAAAAATATGATTGCAAATAAATAAATAAATAAACAACTAAAAGCAAAATAAATAAATAAAGTTCAGGAATTTATAAAAAATAAAGATAAAAAATAGAGGGAAGTTCTAGGAACTAGTAAAATAATTGGAGGGGGAAAAAAATCTTCCAGTTATCAAGATTTATCGTAAAGCTGTAATAATTAAAATTATTGTATTGGAATGGTAGATAAATATATTGATGTACCCTTGCAAAGTCCCCCAGAGAGACAAACACGGATATGGAAACTTGGTCTGTGCAGAATCAGCGTGGGGATAAGTGAGAAAAGCATCAATTATAAAATAAATAGCATTGAGAGAACTGGATTTCCACAATGAAAAAATAAAATGATTGCAACCTCATGCCACACATAACACTGATTTCTAGATATTTTAAATATCTGCATTTTAAAAACAAAATTTTAGAACTCTTAGGAAAAATGTAGATAAACTATATGATCTCCATGGGACAGGACAATAGTTTCTTAACCCACTCCACTTGTCCTCCAAGAAAAAAATCATACACATGAAGAAAACAGCTTATTAAATCTCACCACATTGCTATTATAAGTTTACAAAGAGACAACAAAAGAAGTAAAAATGTAAGTAAGCAACAGGAAGAGTTTTGCAATGTGTACACTAATATAAATTTGTGACAGAGAAGAGCTCACTGAAAAAACTGCGAAGAAAATAAACAAGCAATTGAAAGAGGGAAGACAGGAACAGTTAAAACACGTCACAGAGACGCTGAACACTCAGCAATTAAGGAAATGTAAAAGAAACAACGATTCCCTTTTTCACACTTCAGATTACCACAAAAGTCGAGAAATGCCAAGGATTCATAAGAATGAAGTCTTAGGACTCTGCTAGCAGGAGGAAACATGGGTAGAATCTTTCTGCAATGACACAGTTTCTAGGAGACTTAAAAATGGCCAGACCTCATGACTCGGTAATTTCTCTCCTAGATTTATAACTTGGAGAAAGTCTCTCACACCCACTCAGACTCTTATTTTCAAGGCTAGTCATTGCAGTATTATTTCTTGAGACCATAAACACTATAAGACAAAGAAATACGTAGAACATTACATATTCTGGAATATTACATATTCATAGAATATTATGTAAACTGGAATACTACATGACAGGTAAAACAAATACATTGGATCTGCATGAATCAACATGTGCTATGTCTTAAAAACAAATTGATGAATAAAGAAAAGAGAATTAGGACTACTTGGGGAAATGACTGATTTCAGGACTAGCTCAAGACAAATATAAAATGATCCTGGAATGTTGTGTAGTGCCAGTTGATAAGAAAGTGCTTTTTTAAAAAGCCATAATCATGAGGTCGTATGAAGGAACACAGGAAGCAACTGTAAGCTCCCACTGTCCAAAGCTTGAATAACGTGAGCAACCAACGAAAGTGGTTTTGGATTACAACCCAAAATATAAAATAAATATCCACGACTGCAGACTGATATAAAAAATGATGGCTTTCGTAAATATAAGAACAGAAGAGACAAATCTCATCTGCAGGAAATTTGGAAGTAATTTACATAGACGCTCTGCGCTCATGGAGGGAACATAACTCCCCAGGGGAAACTGTACAGGGGTGCTGGCTCCCAAGGGGACAGGACGGAAGGGGAGAGCGAGCAACGTCACGGAGGAGAACCCTGATAAATACTCCTCCCCACGCAGTCAAGGGTGAGGTCACTGCCGACAAATCCTGGTGACGGCAAGTGCCCTTGAAGTGACGTGATGGGAATAGTACTTCACCTCTGTGATCTTCTCCCCCAAACCGCAAATCCTATTCTAATCATAAGACAACATCAGATAAATCTCAATACAAGGACATGTTACAAAAATCCCAACCAGTCCATCCTCAAAACTGTCAAGGTCATCAGAATAAAGGAAAGTCTGAGCAAGTATCACGGCCAAGGGCAGCCTCAGGAGACAGGACAAGTAAATGTCATGTGGTACCTGGATGGGGTTCTGGGAAAAGTAGAAGGACATTTGGTAAAAGCTGAAGAAATCTGAATAAAAGTATGGGCTTGAGTTAATAATAATGCATCAACATTGGCTCATTAATTACAAGTGCACCTACTAATGTAAAGCATGAACAATAGGGGAAACGGGTTTATGGCTACTCTGTACTATCCATGTTAAAAAAAAAAAATAGGAACTAAACCCGAAATTTTCTAAAAGATAAAGTTTATTAAAAAGAAAACAAGGGACTTCCCTGGTGGCAGAGTGGTTAAGAATCCACCTGCCAATGCAGGAGCCATGGGTTCGATCCCTGGTCCAGGAAGATCTCACATGCCGTGGAGCAGCTAAGCCCGTGAGCCACAAAGACTGAGCCTGCGCTCTAGACCCCGTGAGCCACAACTACTGAGCCCCCGTGCCACAACTACTGAGCCTGCGCTGTAGAGCCTGTGCTCCGCAACAAGAAAGGCCACCGCAATGAGAAGCCCGCGCACTGCAATGAAGAGTGGCCCCCGCTCGCTGCAACTAGAGAAAGCCCACGCATAGCAACGAAGACCCAACGCAACCAAAAAAGAAAGAGAGAAAGAAAGAAAACAAAAACAGAACTAACTGCTGAGCATGATTCCATTTTTTAAAAAGACAAAAGATAAAGTTTAAAAACTATTAAATCTGGGGGTGTATTATTATAACAACACATTAAACTTTCTTACATTATACTAATTTGGGTGCCTTTTGTTTTATGATTCTTAAAATTTTAAAAGGTAGTTCAGTTCACATTTGAAGAAAAAAGAAAGATGTCAAATATTCTGCGATTAGATGGTGATCACTGGTCTGGACCAGCACAGAATCACTGACTTGATTTTATGGTACACATTTTTTTCCTTCTTTCACATCTATCTATTTTAATCGTGGTGAGGAATTCAAACAATTCTACTTAATATTTTGCTTTACAAGTAATGGTTGAAACACCTCAGTCAGTGGAGACCTGTGGTGGCCCCGTCCTTACAGAATCTTCCCAAGTAAATACTTTAGCTTATAAGGAGCCCCTGAACAGGCAGGAGGCCGAAGGTTTTCGGATCAGAAGGGCTAACAGGTCATTTGTGTTTATAAAAATACTTCAGACAGCGGAAAGCCCCTACTAAACGATGACTGTGAAATCCTATTAGCACGTACGGACGCTGTGTTAGGGATCCTCTGCCTCTGTCCCGCACTCTGTCTGCAGGGGTCAAGTTTGGACCCCCCAGAAATGCAGGGGGAGCAAAAGCAGGCTGCTCTCTCCCTGGGCCCTGTGCTCAAACTCACTTTGTACCTGAGACAGCAGAGGACAGCTCTGAGGGTAATCGACAGCCACATAGCTTTCTAAAAGGTTCTGAAAGCCTTTGCCAAAAAGGATAGCAGCAGGACGCCTAGCACTGTTAAAAAAAAAAAAAAGAAAAAAGAAAAAAGACGGTCCAGGGAACCAAGAGAAAGAACAGGAACCAACCAAAGTGCAGAGATGTGTTATCCAGACACTGGAGACACAGCTCTGCCAGGGTGATGCCTTGTTGATTACTAAGCCGGCCTTAAGTGGACCTGACAGGTGAGGACTAATGACTTCGTGTGGTTATGGCCCCATGGGGATGGGGATAAGCTGATGCCAGTCATCTGCCTAAAAACATCTGGTTAAAGACCACTGTTCTCTGCCTGTGCTGGAACATGATATTAATTAAAAACCAAAGGGATGGAAATTCCCTGGCGGTCCAGGGGTCAAGACTCCATGCCTCCAGGGCAGGGGGCGTGTGTTCCATCCCTGGTCAGGGAACTAGGATCCCACATGTCTTGCACGTGGCCAAAAAAAGAAAAAAAAAAAAAAAAAAAGGGATGAAAGCTTTTTTATGTTACCAAAGCAACACAATTGATGGCCCCCCAAATGTGCAATCAGCTGGTTCAAACTCATCTTGCTTTGCTTGGTCCTAGTGAGAAATGAGTTTCAAGAATGAGTTGCTGGGGTGAGGTGGGCACTCTCTAAAGCGAAGTTTTGCGCTTCTATAAAACCCTAGAGAAAACGTCTCACTTTACAACTGTGGGTCTGAACTTTTAGTGAAAGGTGACAGGCCCATCAGAGAATATGGTAAAAGATATGGTAGCTCTCCCTACTGGCCATAAAATGCATGCACACACAGACCTTCAGTATTTCACAAAAATATCATGGGGTCATTCACAAGCTACAAAAATATCATGGGGTCATTCACACGCTGAAGCCCACCAAGCAATCACAGGTTAAGAATTGATATTTTTTCTAGGCACTTAAACTCTGGCAACTATTACAGGCTATTAATAATTCTGTAATGGTAAAAGTGTTTCTACAACCTTAAATGAGAACAATTGTGAAAATAAGCACGATGCTGCATACGGTCTCAAAAATGTGTACAAAACTTTTATACACAAAACAAACTTAACATTTAAGAGGCAGGACACATGTTGGTTACGTGATGGGGGACATGGAATGGTACTAACAGCTTTAAAATGTGGAGGGGACTGTTTGCAGGACAATAATTTTTCATCTTGTAATTGGATGTGATTGGGAGCAAACCATTTACTAAATAATTTATAAATATAACAAAGAAAATATAGCTAGGGATATTTTAAATGGAAATCTATGTGGATCAGATTTTTAATATATTTATTTAATAAAAATTAAGACAGATCTCTTAATTCCATCCAAGAGTTATTACAGCAACATAAAAAGCAAATTTACAAGTGAAGACGTAGAGATTATCATACTAAGAGAAGTAAGTCAGACAGCAAAAGACAAATATCATATGAAATCACTCATATGTGGAATCTAATTTTTAAAAAGGATACAAATGAACTTATTTACAAGACAGACACAGACTTACAGATTTCCAAAAAAACTTACAGTTACCAAGGACGAAACATGGCCGGGGAGGGATAAATTAAGAGTTTGGGATTAACTTACACACACTACTATATATAAAATAGATAACCAACAAGGACCTACTGTATAGCACAGAGAACTCTACTCAGTACTCTGTAATAGCCTATATGGGTAAAGAATCTGAAAAAGAATGAATACATGTATATGTATAACTGAATCACTTTGCTGTACACCCGAAACTAGCACAACATTGTAAATCAACTATACTCCAATAAAATTTTTTAAAAATAAAAATAAATTTAAAAAAATGTACAAGTGAAGAAAGTGGAAGATTATTGAACCAAAGCAGAAACTAGATGTCAAGGCCAGTCTTCGTAGGCAGATAACCTCTATGCCCATAGATAAGCCTCTAGGGATTAATTACTTCAATTTAAAAATTGTGGCTTAGTTCAAATAATACTGGAAGTGCATTTATTTCTCACTTAACAGAAACGATGGTGCTCTTGCCACTGGCTGGGGACTGTGCCAGGTGGCAAACCAGAGGGGCACCGTCCTCTCCATGGACAGGCAGAGCACCTCCTGTGACCCGGCCCCAGACTGCCTCTCTGATCTTTTCCTGTCCCCATTTTGCTCAACATGACATGTAAATGACCTTCCTTTAGGCCCCCTCTTTCCTGGCTTCCAGGCTTTTCTAGGCGGCCCTCTTTGGACGGCCCTTTCTGCACGATCACCCCCGACACCCGCCAGTCTCCTCCAGCCAAATCCAACTTTTTTTTCAGGTTTCAGTTGGTTTTTCCCTCAAGGTTATTTGAGCTTTTGTAATACTCTTTACGCTTCAAATTATTTGCTCAAAGTCTGTGTTTCTGACTCAAGGCTGTGATCAATAATGACACGGATTCCAAGCCCTAGCAAAATTCCTAAAACAGAACAGATAAGGATTGATAAAGATTTAGAGGATAAATAAATGCAGACATGAATAAATGAATGACTGGCTCATGTGTTGTTGAGACTACAGTTTGCAGGAGCTTCAAGGGCTCTGTGCAGAGCGAGCCCTACAAAGGGAGCGCGGAGGTCTGCTCTCAGGAGAGATGCCACGGCCACTCCAGGCACAACTGTGCACAGCTGGCTCTTTGGAAGTCACAGAGCAACTGTTTGCTCCAGGCCCCGGGCTTGTCCGTTCAACCGCCCACCCTTGCAGGACTCACACACCAAAGCAGTACATCGAACGCCCAAGAAACAATAAGACATTGCTCCACTCTAACCTTTTCAAAAGATTTTCCAGCAGACAATACAATGTCTGGCTATGGTGGGAGTTCAACAAATATTGATGTGTTAAGTGGCTGCACAAAGACACTGAGAGCCACAGAACAGAATAAAAAGAATAAATTCTAAGATCAGGGTAACATGGATTCCAAGCCTATATTTCCTCAAAGAAGAATGCTTTAGCCAAAATAACCCATGTTGAATATTTATCCTGCATAAGCAGGTTGGATTTTTAGAAATTAGACTTTCTTTTCCCTTCATTAGATGTCCTCATTAGATGCTTTATTTCTAAGTTTAAATCCATCGAAAATACACAGAAATAAGAAGAAGCAATATAGAACCGCACATTTGCAAACATTTAAAATCAAAACAGAAAACAGCCATCATCTGTTCTTTCCTCATCATACCTTAATTTGATATGCAAACGAGCATGGCTTCTGCCCATATCGGAATTTTACTTGGCAATTTGCTAATTCACTTTACATAATATAGCACAGACAGACATTTATACATAAAATTATATGCAGATCTTTTTATAATTTCTAATATTTTATTAACAGATGTTGCAAGTGTGATGATTTCTAATACTCCAAGGGAACCCACCATGTTACTGTAAAATGTTCTCTAATCTTTTTCCTGATTACCCGTTTGATTTTATTCCAACAAAATGACCTCATTTTCCTTTTATCTATTTTATATACAAGGGATGAAAAGCCTGATTTGATAACATAGGGCTTTTTATTGAAGAGGAAATAAAATCCCAAAATAACTTTCTGAATGTGAAATTCCCCTGTACTTAGCCTTCATGAATAAGCTAATTAGCATCTCCAAATAACATGTTAATATAAAGAAGTAGTGGCTATTCACTGAATTTCACACCTGGTTTGTAAAGCAGAGTTGTGGACAAACATAGTCTGAACTTCTGAAAGAAAAAGTTTACTTAATTATATTAGTTATTTTATCAAATGCTTTATATGAATTTTGTTACCTTTTTTTTTTTGGCTGCACCACGCAGCATACAGGATCTTAGTTCCCCAACCAGGGATGGAACCTGTGCCCCCTGCAGTGGAAGCGCGGAACCCTAACCAATGGACTGCCAGGGAAGTCCCTGAGTTTTCTTCTTTATTGGTGATTTATTCTTTACAGAAACACTGTTTTTCTCATCTAGTAAATTCATAATTCATATAAATTCTTATAATAATTATATGAAGATAAGTAGATAGTTTACATATATTTAACTGTTGAGACAAAAATTTAAATACATAATTCAAACATTTCGCATCTTATGGTCTTCTAAATTTATCTAAAAGAAGCATTGATTGTCAAGAACAATTGTTTTTAAAGGATCTGGAGTTCTTTAAAAAGGAAGTCAAAAAACTAAAAATAGGGGGCTTCCCTGGTGGCGCAGTGGTTGAGAATCTGCCTGCCAATGCAGGGGACACAGGTTCGTGCCCTGGTCTGGGAAGATCCCAAATGCCGCGGAGCAGCTGGGCCCGTGAGCCACAACTACTGAGCCTGCGCGTCTGGAGCCTGTGCTCCGCAACAAGAGAGGCCGCGATAGTGAGAGGCCCACGCACCGCGATGAAGAGTGGCCCCCGCTCGCCGCAACTAGAGAAAGCCCTCGCACAGAAACGAAGACCCAACACAGCCAAAAATAAATAAAGGAATAAATTTAAAAAATAAAAACTAAAAACTAAAAATAGAGCTACGATATGATGCAGCAATCCCACTCCTGGACATATATCTGGAGAAAATCATACGTTGAAAAGATACATGCACCCCAATGTTCACTGCAGCACTATTTACAATAGTCAAGACATGGAAGCAACCTAAATATCCATCAACAGAGGAATGGATAAAGAATATGTGGTACATATACATAATGTAATATGACTCAACCATAAAAAAGAATGAAATAATGCCATTTGCAGCAACATGGATGGACCTGGAGATTGTCCTACTAAGTGAAGTAAGTCAGACAGAGAAAGACAAATATCATATGATATCACTCATATGTGGAATCTAATTTTAAAAATGATACAAATGAATGTATTTACAAAACAGAAACAGACTCACAGAGTTCAAAAACAAACTTATGGTTACACGGGGGTCAGTGGGGGGAGGGATAAATTAGCAGCTTGGGATTAATATACACACACTACTATGTATAGAATAGATAAGCAGCAAGGACCTACTGTATAGCACAGGGAACTCTACTCAATATTCTGTATTAACCTAGATGGATAAAGAATCTGAGAAAGAATAGGTACATGTGTATGTATAACTGATTCACTTTGCTGTACACCTGAAACTAACACAACATTGTAAATCAACTATACTCCAAAAACATTTTAAAACAATAAAAGGAAAAGTCATGTCTGGCAGGTAATGATCTATTGTAAAAATGGCCACATCTATAAAAACAGAATTTGGTCCAAGTTGTGTTTCTACTCACTTGGGCCCTAGAGCCCCAGGAAGACTCAGAGTCACACTGCTTTGTATCACTTAACTCTTCAGCCTCTAGGCCTGTGAATCTGCCCTTCACCTCGAACTTGACCAGGGAGCTGGCGAGAACCCATGCAGTGCCTGAAGTAGCATGACTGTCAGAAAAGAGGGAAACGCTTCACCAATAAGAAATGGGTCTGCCCTTGGACTCTGTGACCTTGGACACTGTTTCTTAGCTCTCTTTGGTTTTACTCTCTCTTCTGTAAAGTGACTGTATTAATAGTAAATTCCTCACCATTTTGTCTGAGAACTAATTCAGAGGAGACATTCAGTGTGCTCAGACAGTGCGTGGTCCACGGTAAGCGCTAGGTGGCCTTGAGCTTGGACTAGCAATGGTTTCCTAATACTAATTAAACACGGAGGCCATTCCGCAGAGGCAGCCTGTGTGAGCAAGCCAGCCCTCCACGCGCCTCAAGATTAAGAAATCCAAACAGACGACCAATCTTCCCTAATAAGGCGCCACTTAAGCTGTAGCCAATCACAGAATTTCCCTGCTTTGCTTCTGTGTCTTCTCTATAAAAGCCTGGCCCCCAGCTCCTGGCGGCGGGGCCTCCCAACCACTCCCGCCGTGGCCTTGCCTGACTTGAGTCAAATAAGTTCTTAAGTTTTTAATATGCCTCAACGTGTCTTTTAACAGCGTTAAGATTTGTATTTGTATTGTGTGCATCATGTAAACCTTCTATGGTTTCATAACTTGTCCTTGAAAATTGCTTATTTACACAATAAATAGTGCATATATACTCTATACAAACAATATACCCTTGCCCATTGACCGAGGAAGAGTAATCCTGTGACCAGCTGAGTTTGACCTGAGCCCTGGGTTCCTGGAAAGTGGGGAAGGTTGAAGGAATCCTGTCCTCGCCCCTTCCGGGTTCCAGGGACCAGCCTAGGGTGAAGAATCTCCCCGAGACCAGGTAGCACTCAGGCACAACCCCCTCGTTCACCTGTGACCGTGCCGGACACAACCTGTCCAAATCCCCATTCTTTGCTGTCTTCTAACAGATTAGCTGGACTGTCTTGTACCCGATGACCCACGGGAACAAAACGCTTGCTAAGCAAACTTTGGCTAAGCATCTGTTCTTCCCCCAGGCCCTACACCTGGGTCCCCTCGCAGCCTGAGCCAGCAGACGGCCCCCCTCGACTCCCTGAGGACCCCTCCCGGAACAGACTGGCCTCAAGGTGGCCATGACCCCAACCCCACCTCTCAGCCCACGTCTCCGCTCTCGGTCTTTCTAGCCTTTCTACACTTCTCTTAAAAGAAAACCACTTTTGCCCTAATTCTTGACCTTGCAGATCTTATGGTCACCGTGTTGAAGGGGAGCAGAATTTGTCCTTCTTGGCATCAGGATGACTTTAGGCTGATTGTTTTTAAGACACAGCAGATGCGGGGAAAGCTCAGAAAACCAAGTAGAAGTCACCCTTTTGTAAGAGGCGTTTACAAGGGAAATCTCCATCTGTAAGAGTGTCTCCAGTACCAGCAAGAGGAGGGTAATCCCCAGGAACTCTCATCAGTAGGGAAGGCTTCAGCTTAAATCTGCATCACAGCCTCACAATTGTTTCCTGATAACCTCCCAGCAGTGGCCCCGAGACTCCCGTAAATATTTTTTTGCCTTTAGTTGGATATGATATTTAAGGTGATGATTTGGGCCATTTCAGAGTTACTCAGTTTTACTGCATCTCCCCATGTATACAAGAGGTATACTTATCAAGCTTACGTTTGGTTTTCTACTGTTGTCTCAACCAAGAACCTAAAAGTGTAGAGGGAAAATTACTTTCTGTCCCCTAGAGTGTTCTCCCAAATACAATATCCTCCCCCCCGTGTTGTAATGGGGCACCTCCACCCACCAGCACACACAACAGTCCTTTCAAATTGCTGGAAAGAAACGTTTTCCTCAACACCTTAGGGCTCCTGGCTGGGTCTGAAGATTACACTGGCGAAGGCAGATGGGCAGGAGAAAAGCCTACATATTTACTAATATAAGTTTCACGTGACATGGGCGCCTCCATAAGGACACGAGGACACAAAGGAACAGACCTGAGCACGTGATGCTGGGTGTGGTGCAGAGTGGGCAGTCGTGGAGGACGGCGGGGCTCGGGGAGGATGAGTGATGTAGTAACTGGGGGGGTCAGCAAGGCCTGCTTGTCGGGACTCTTCTTGGTTCCCTCCGTGTGTGGCGATGCAGATGTTCTTTTCCTCTGGGTGTGCAGAGGGCACCTCTCACCTGAGGGCTTTGTGACCTGCTTCAGGGGAGAGAGGTGGGGGAAGCTCAGAGGGACCTTCATGCTTCTGCCATTTTCTCAAACTCCATCAACTTAAAATATCCACATCCCAAGGTGCCATATTTGGGGTATCATGTCCTGAACCCCATCAGGATAAAGTCTCTCTTTACTAAGTCTGGATGTGTTTTTTATTTGACACCTGTCACAGGTGTGGGTAGGACTCCCTAGTTGGTTCTCCACAGACTGAACCAGCAAGAGTTGGTAGGTAGTCACCCTGTCTCTTCCTTCCTCTTGTTAAGAAAAAATTAGACCCTGTCAAAGTGTCCAGACTGCAACATGGAGTCGCTGATGCTAAGCTCCATGTCTGCAGATGGAAATTTACCTATTTCTATGCTGGGCTCTCCCAGAAAAGGGAGTCCCAGGCCAACCAGTCACGTCTGCTGTTCAGCACAAGTCACCTGACCTACCCCGGGACTTCCCCTTGCTCCATATGAGGAAAGTGACTCTGCTTTTCCAGTCAGCAAACACACAGTGTAACTTCCTGTTCCCGCTGTAGATGGAAATGATCAATAAACAATCTATAACAGGAATAGCAAAGAGTTTTGAGCCAAACTGAGGACTCTACCTCAGGAAATGCAGATTCAAGAAGCACTTGAGGGCTTCCCTGGTGGCGCAGTGGTTGAGAATCTGCCTGCTAATGCAGGGGACACGGGTTCGAGCCCTGGTCTGGGAAGATCCCACATGCCACGGAGCAGCTGGGCCCATGAGCCACAACTACTGAGCCTGCGCGTCTGGAGCCTGTGCTCCGCAACGGGAGGGGCCGCGATGGTGAAAGGCCCGCGCACCGCGATGAAGAGTGGCCCCCGCTTGCCGCAACTAGAGAAAGCCCTCGCACGAACCGAAGACCCAACACGGCCAAAAATAAAATAAATAAATAAATAAAGTAGCTATAAAATTAAAAAAAAAAAAGAAGCACTTGAATTGTCTTCCTCCAGGCTACAAGGGGTCAGCTTATCAAGGCAAAAAACTATGAAGTTATATAAGCTGTTTATCATGAATTAGCATCGGAGCTGCAAGAATTAAGGGTGCTTGTTAAGCAGGGATTGGCTGGGGTGTGAGTCGGTTGCACAGTTACAAGGCGGGACCTCGGGACCATAAGGGTGCAGCTGGCAGCTACTGCGGATGCTGTTTTGAGAAAGGCTGGCGGTGTCCTTGAGTCTGATACAGTCTAGAGAAAATTCAGTTCTCAGGGATGCAGGAATGTGTCTGAAACCACATCCACAAGGGCCACCCAACTCCATTTTGGATGCCTAAACCACGGTGACTCCATTTCAATTTTTAAAAGCACTCTTTTCTTCAAGGCTGGAAGCAGATGCATGATGCCCGTTTGACAGGTCACAAGACAGCTGTTCCAGTTTAAGTTAAACCGCGTATAAGCCAGAATGACTTCCCCACCCTCAATATGTGAACATTTCTTCCATCACTGCTCACTTTGGTCTATAAAACTCTCTCACTTTACAACTCTTTGGAGCTCCCTTTCTCTTTTCTGGACTGGATGCTTCCTGGCTCATGAATCCTCAAATACAAGCCACTACATCAAAAATTAAGTGTCTGTGAAATTTTCTTTTAACAATTCAAAGATTAACTGTGTTTTTATGCATCACCTGAACAATGGGCACCTTTAATTTCAATATTTGAATTTCCAAAAAAGGAGACTCCAGTGTTCCCCCTGCTCCAGTACTGCTCTGAGGTCTCCTAAAGATCATTTGCTCTGAGCATCTAAGCTTCACATTCCCCTCTGCAAGGATTAAAACTGGAAACGAAGCTTTTTTACTTTGATTTTCATAGTAACAGCTCACCAAAGGTAGCTGTGCAGGGCAGACCTTTCCTGAAACTGTGAGGCAAAACAAAGTACTCTAGCACAGGGCAGCATGTGATTTAATAATAATAATTGGTTTTTAGAGGTCTCACCCTGCCTTCTCCAGCCCCCTCCATTCCCCACCCCCAGTCTCTTTGAAGTGGAACATTTCTCACACTCTTTTATGAAGAACTATTTCCCTTCGGCAGACTCAGCTCTGGGGCTACTTTTACATATGCAGACATTCACTAAGGGTTCTGCTAAGCAGAGATCCCACACAAATCTCTGGCAAAATGCTCTGAAAGAAAAATCTTCCTTTAATATTACCCAGCAAAGCTTCCTAAGCACCTGTTTCATTCTCTGCTGGATGATCTAAGTGGAAAGAGGCTGCATTAAATTTATCCTCCTTGATATTAATTATGGCACTTGTACGGCAGAACATCTTAAGTCACCTCTGCTGTTGTTGCCATGTTAACATTACATTTAAAAATCACAGCTATTTATGTGATGCTTTCAACAGCACAGGCCTGTGAAAAGTACAGTAAGGAGAACAACCAAACCAAACACTTGGCTTTTTTTCCTGTTTTTTCTTTTCCGTTTACAGAAACAACACATTAGCACATGAATATGCAAATACACTTTCACGGAGGACCATCTCAAGTTACAGAATCACGGAAATGATCTGTAACCCACCACTCAAATCCCCGTCCCTTTCCCACAGGTAAACGTGGTTTTCAGTGTGATACGCATTCTTTCAGCGACTTTTCCCTTTTTCATAATTTCCTTTTCTCCTTTTCAAACTAAGCTCGTGTCAAAGGAAATATTATTCGTGATACCTGTTAAAACAGCAAGGCAGACCTGATTCAGGACTAGGTGACAGGTACACGTGCTACTGCAGTGGGGTTTTGCAGTGAGAGAGATTGAACTCGACTGAAACGTGACCAGGAAAAGTGGGAGTTTGTGGCCAAGGAGCACAGGGTGGGGACATCGGTGGGTGGAAATTTACTAAAAGGAAACATCAGGGGTAAGTGTGTGTGTGGGGGGGCTGTTCTAGCTGAAACAACCTACAGGGTTCCTCCTGCAGGCAGGCTGGGCGCTCACGTGTCACCTGGGGGGCGGGGGCTGGGAACTGTGCAGACGGGCAGTGATCAGATATTGGGGATGGGGGGTTCTGGCTGAACTGACTAGCAGGGTCGAAATTAAGGGTGGGAGGGTGGGGTGGGGGCAGGGACAGACTGGGAGCTGGGGATTGACATGTACGCACTGCTATATAGAGAGCAGATAACCATCTGGGACCTACTGTACAGCTCAGGGAACTCTGCTCAGTATTCAGTAACAACCTCAACGGGAAAAGAATTTGAAAAAGAATAGGTGCCTGTAGACGTATAACTGAATCACTTTGCTGTACACCTGAAACTAACACAACATTGTGTTGACTTAAAAAAAAAAAAAAGCACAACGTGAGAATTGCAAGTTAAGTTTTGTTTGGGGCAAAATGAGGACTGCAGTCCTGGAGACAGCATCCCAGAGAGCTCTGAGAAACTGCTCCAAAGAGGCAGGGGGAAGGTCAGTATAGATGTGATTTTGGCAAAGGGGGAGTACATGCAATCAAGCACACATTTTTTTGCAGAAGGTTTCTGCTAGTCTCGTGCAGGTTACTGCTCGTCACAAGGAGCAGACATCACCGAGAAAGATTTTTAGTGCTTTTCTAGATATGAGGAGATGCAAGAATTGGACTCATAAAATTGGCTCCTGAAAATGTCTAACTATCTGAAGACTTGTTCTGCCAGTTTTCCCCAGAGCACAGAGTGCCTGCCTCATTCCTGCTCTCCACCCTGAACTCCTTTCAGGGGGTGTTGAAGTTCAGCAGCCGCAGCGGCTCATGATTTAACCCTTGTAGAGGTAGATGGCAAGTGCCAATGGAAAATGCCAATCTGTAGTTGACAGGAGATTATGATTGACATGTACACACTGCTATATATAGAATAGATAACCAACAAGGACCTACTGTATAGCACAGGGAACTCTACTCAATATTCTGTAATAACCTAAATGGGAAAAGAATTTGAAAAAGAATAGAGGCATGTGTATGTATAACTGAATCACTTTGCTCTACACTTGAAACTAACACAGCATTGTAAATCAACTATACTTCAATATAAAATAAAAAAATTTTTTTAAATGGGGCTCTTAAGGACATGCCAAGCATGAGGTCTGACTGAAAACGGCTCAGAGGAGCCCGACTTGAGTTTGGTCAAGGAGAGATTCTTTGCCAATTGCTTTGTTGAATAGTGTTTTTGTAAATTTTACATATTTATCTCAAACGCTAAGAAAATTACTCAATTCTAAGTAGCAAAAAGGAACGCCTCCGATGCTAAATTCTCCTTCATGTTCTCTAAGTTGCTTTTGTGCTGGGAATGGGCTGCCTGAGTTGGAGGGAGCTGCTGCAGGGAGCAGGAGGCAAAGACCACCAGCACACAGGGTTCTAGCACAGGCGGGGCGGGGGGAGGCTCGGGTCCCTACACCCTGGAGCTGCCCCTGCCCGTTACTGTGCGTGGCTGGTTCCACCGCCTCCTGCAGCCCTCCCAGCCTTCAATCCGGGAGATGCATCCCCCCCACCGCCAGCCCCGGGTTTGCCCTCTCCCTAAACACTTCTTTCTTCCTGCAGCTTTATTTTATCCATTTTTCCCTAGTCTCAAAACTTTCCTTCCGTAAGCTAAAATATTTCTGACTGCTTAAAAAATCCACAAAGCCCAGATTAAATCATTCGTATTTTTCTTTCTGAACAGACTTCATTTTGCCTCTAGTTATACCTCCTTTCTCTGAAATTAAAATATATTGGTGTTACTTACATACTAGAATCTTAGGAATAAATGGAACCTCCCCTATATTATTATTATTTCCTATGTGGAAAAGCATGGGCTACAATACAATATAAATTGTAGGGTGGCATTTCTTGACACAGGCTATGTAATGTATATTTATTATTATTCAATTCTTTACATATTTATCTAGATACATGTCTTAAATTTCTAATGAATTAGTTTCAAACATGTTTGTCCAATATTTATTAAACATAATCCGCCAGATTTTTGAGTTGATGTGAATCATATGAATTACCACCTAACTATAAAATTATTTCCTTTACCTTATAACAGCATCCCTCCCATGTATATTAACCAGATAATCTTGTAGCATTAAGTTTAATCTCATAGCACCTTCTGTTTAATTTGCTTCAGAAATGTTTGGGCATAGTCTTATCCCCACCCTCCAATAAAATATTCCTTTATTCTTTTAAGATAAGAAAGTCCAGGGCTTCCCTGGTGGCGCAGTAGTTGAGAATCTGCCTGCTAATGCAGGGGACACGGGTTCGAGCCCTGGTCTGGGAAGATCCCACATGCCGCGGAGCAGCTGGGCCCGTGAGCCACAATTACTGAGCCTGCGCGTCTGGAGCCTGTGCTTCGCAACGAGAGGGGCCGCGAGAGTGAAAGGCCCGCGCACCGCGATGAAGAGCGGTCCCCGCACCGCGATGAAGAGTGGCCCCCACTTGCCACAACTAGAGAAAGCCCTCGCACGAACCGAAGACCCAGCACAGCCAAAAATAAGTAAATAAATAAAGAATAATACTGGATAATAATTATTAAAAAAAAAAAAAAAAGTCCACCAATTTCTTTTGCAATCTCTATTTTCTTAAACTGCGGTCTCCAACTTTTTTATGTTATTTTGCACAAACGAAACGGAAAATACATGAACAGGACATTATAATAAAATTGTGTTTATATTAGTCTCATGTGTCATCATCTTTATTCGCTGTTTGTTTTGCTATGAACACTTATCTTGACATTCTGTAGAGAAAAATGACAGGAGACACTAGGTAAGATGTATTTCCAGAGATAAATCTTCTCGATTCTCATAGCATTTGCCCCTCACCAGCGTTTGCTTATGCACTTCCTAAGTCTTCATCCCTGAAGAGAAACTTAATTGCTCAAGATGTGAATGATGCTTAACATAACAGATGGCGGAAGAGAAGGCCCTGTTGAATCCATTACGTTTTCAAAAACATGAGACGCTGCCAGGAAAAATGCTCCGGAGACACATTTGACAAGAGTGCGCAGCTCATAATAAGGCTCCTCGGAGTCAGTTTTTTAAGACCCCATATAAACCGCAGAGACGGCACGTTAACACGCGCACTGACCCGCCGCACGCATCCTCCCGTGTTAATTTCCTGATGCCCAGAGGGCGGTTCCTCGGTCTGTGCCCCACTTTCCGGGAATCTCAGCCCCAAATCCACCCAGCTGCCAGGACTGCATCCCACCCCTGCCCTGTTAACACTTGCCTCTCCGTGACGTCATTTCCAAAGTGGGAACAGAGGGAGGTAAAGAATGAACCCGGGACACGAATCTGCAGTAGTTTCCCAGTTAAGAGCTAAAATCTACCCCAGCTTCACCGCGACAATTTGAAGGGAGAAAGAACTCAGCTGGATGCCAACAAGGTTACAAGTCAACATGATGACTTTTATACCGATGTATTTATTAGAGGACGACAGGTCAGCTAGATCTGACGTTCCCAAAAGAATGTGTGAAATTGCTTCGTCATAACCTTATCAGTACGTCAAACATTATCTCTGTTAACACCAGAAACGGCAAATTGGAATTATCTGTTCAAAAACTATTTATGGAGTGCAGCCTATTGTATGGTACTGTACAAAATACTGGAGACTCTGCAATGGACAAAATGGCCCCAAATATTTGTCTGTGTGGTGTTTGTTTTCTTGTGTGTGTGTGTGTGTCTGGTAAGTGGCGGCGGGGGGTGTAGAGTGAGACAGACACTGAGATGAATACACGTATGTAGTATGCACATGTGCATATGTGTACCTATATGTGTATATAGATGTGTACCTGTATACGGTGTACAAGTTCTCTTAAAAAGGCAAACCAAGCACTCAGCCAGAAAGAACAGAAACGAGAAGCCTGGGGGAGGCTGCAGTTTTTACAAAGACCTCGATGTGGACCTCACTGAAGTGCCCCTCACATGACGCAGTGAGGGTGGGACCACAGAGGCAGCTGGGGAAGAGCGTCCTCGCTGCCAGGGCTGAGCTCACAGTGGGGAGAGTGGCTGGCAGGGACCAGCTAGGACAGGGGAAAGGACATCGGAGATGGGTGCCTGGGACCCCGGTGGGCTTCGGCTACCTGCCCTGTCTTCCTTTAAGAAATTAACACGCCTACCTCCTCATTACATGTGAGAATCACGTGAAATTGACTTCTTTCAGACATACACGATAGTGTCTGTTTCCATCTCCAATAAGAAATAACACAATGTCAAAGGAGACTTCAGGAGAAAGACAAGCTTCATCGCATCCCACAGTAACTGTCAGAAGATGGATTTCTTCTTCCGTCTGAAGGTTATACGAAAAGAATGTTCGAAGAGCTGCACGGGGCCACCAGGAAGAGCCAACGTGAGGCTGGCGCTGCAGTAACCAGACCCGAGGGAAAGAGACAGCTGGGTACTTGGTGGTATTATTTTAGTCCCCAGATCAAACCTTGTTGGAAGAGCTGTCTCTAAATCTCCACCATGAGAGTTGTTTATATCCTTTCCATTACTAAGTGCATGAAAATTTTATTCTGCAGAATCTGGCTGCAGCCTCTGGAGTAGCAAACCTTGACCTGAGCTAAAAATTGAAGATGTCGTCAGGGAGACTTAAAGGATCACATTACAACGTGCAGTTTGGTAACAAGTTGAAACTACCACTGAGCACATCGGGAGATAAAAATTTAGATGCAGGTCGAGCTAGTAATGATAAAAGAGATAAAAACGTTACATGGTCACTGGTGATGGGGTTCAGAACATAATACCCCGAAATATGGTGCCTGGGCATATTGAATACTTTAAGCTGATGGAGTTTGAGAACATGGCAGAAGCATGAAGGTCCCTCTGACCTTCCCCCACAATTCTCCCCGAGGCAGGTCACAAAACCCTCAGGTGAGAGGTGCTCTCCCTAAACCCAGAGGAAAAGAACACCTGCATCTCCAGACACAGAGGGACCCAAGAAGAATCCCAAAAAGTAGACCCTGCTAACCCGCCAGTTACTACATCACTCATCCTCCCTGACCCCCTCCATCCTCCACAACTGCCCGCCCTTCACCACACTCAGCTCAAAGTGCTCAGGTCTGTTTCTTCCGGTGCTCATGTCCTTGTGGAGGCTCCCATGTCACGTGAAACTTAAATAAATAGGTATGCTTTTCTCCTGCCCATCTGTCTTTGTCACTGTAATTTTCAGACCCAGCCAGGGGCCCTAAAGAGTTGAGGAAAACATTTCCTCTCCATATGGGCATATTGAATAAATTGATTTTGTCTTCCCATTTGTCCAAGCAGTTAATTGGAATTTTGGAGAGCAGGATCTGCTAATATAATTGTTTCCCTATGAATGGATTTATATTTATTCCTTTAAGAAATACCATGGAGTATAGGGTTGTAATACAAACAGTAGAAATGAATACAAACAAGAGAAGATGTACGTTTAGACATCATGTATAAATCCCAGAATAGTTATGGTGTTACATTTATCAGAAAAATGTTAGGAACTGATCTTGACTGTAACCCACAATTTTGTGAGCACCTCTACAATTATTTCCATGTATTACTGTAAAATTTGACTTGATTCAAACTAAGACTAACTTTCCAGTTCAAATTGTTTCTTACCTGTTGTTACGTTCACTGCCTGCAGTTAATGGTATGCTTTATTCAACATATGTGGTCAAGAGGAGAAACCATTCACAAATCCTTAAAATCTATTAGAAAGTCTCAGAATAATTTGTTATCTAAAAGATTAAAAATTATTTTACATTTGAACTCAAGAAATACCTAAATAGTAAGCACTGTCCTCCAAAGACCACCCTCTACTCTTGGAATTAAACAAATTTTCACATCAACAGATTATGCTGCCACAATGCATTATAGTCAGGAATTAATTATACTGTGAATGAAAAGACGATGTTACACTTATTTAAACAATAGAATTGTGTTTTAATGACAAAAATATTTATTTGGAAAATGTTTTAATAGCTCCTGAGCTTTTGGCTTTTTTTAAATGATGAATGATTACATTTTGCTCTTGAGCAGTGTAAACTTGGAGGCTCTCAAAGAAATTCTAGGTCTGGGTCTTTCCCAAAGGAAGTCTGACAAGAGAAGTTCCGTTACAATCTTACCAGACATGAGTGTGACCATTAACAAGCAAGTCCTAGACACAACATCTCAGCCGCTGTTCCACCTCCCCTTCAGCTGTTTCATTTTCTCATCCAGGCTTTTACCCAGGACAGACCAGAGGCCCCGTCCACCTATGCTGAGCTGAGGCCCTCTCCTAGGCCCTCCCACAACCCAAGGCCGTGGTTGCAGAGAGGAAGGGCCTATGGGGATTTTCAGAGGTGTGAAGTGATACAAACAAATTCCCTGGCCTTGGGGACCTGGGGGAGGGGGCGGGTGAAAGTCTGGGGTGGCGTGGTGGCGGGGTTGAAGGAATTCCTCCAGGCCAGTCTGACACTCTGAGCTCTTCCCCTCTCCTGCCCACACACCAACCATTGCATTCACGGTGCAGGCCTGACTCATTAAATGCCAGCCTCCCGCTAATCTACTCCTGGTTGCAAGGAGCTGGGACTGCAATTTGCTGACCTTCTGCACGAGCACTACTGTGTGTGTTTCTCACACGTAATGTGTGCACCCTCTTCTCACAGCTCAGTTTCTATAGAAAACATTCCTGTGTTGACAGATAAAAACCAACCTGGGCACAGGGAAAGAGATGTTTTATTCAAAAGAGTGACCGTAACAGGGAAGGGGAGACCACCACGAGATCCTTATAAAGAAATAAAACGATGGACTGCTACTTTGGCATGCATTTAAGTGCTATGTTAAAAGGTAGCACCACTGAATTAAGCACAGTTTTTCCATACATCTTGAGCTTACTCACATTAAACTCTTGGCACACAGTGAGGATGTGAACAGGTGAGGAAGTGAGCACGTGGGGCGAGAATGTTGAGAGAATAACTGAGGCAATAAAGCCCTTGGTAGATTTTGAGCTTTCCCCATTATGTTTCTAGGCTTCCCGTGGGTGTTCTTGATCAGAAAAAGCAGCGTATTTCTTCTATCATTCTGTACCTGCCCTGTTTTCATTTACATGGATTTCTCGTCAAGTGGTACTGAACTTTCAAAGATATTTTCATTTTCCACTGGACCCTGTGCAGAGCTCTGAGGTACTGAAATTCACTGACCACATCCAATTAATTCTGATAGGTAGTAAATGCATTGAGGTGTCCACATAAAAGTTTTCTTCCTTAGTATAAGACTACATGAAATCCAGGCATGGCCAGTACAGCTAAAAAGTAAGTACCTAGTAGAGTTCCAGTGTGAACAGAAAAATCCAAATCTTCTTAAAGTTGAAAACTATGTGGAACCCTGAAATCTCAAAGCTACTACCCTACATTTTTGTTCACTGAATTTCTGTGTTTCAGTGTGGAGAACTCTGTATTTCTCAGGACTCCTGGCAACCCTGACCCTTGGTACTTCCAAAGTCAAGACAGACAGAAAGATTCCTTAGATAGATGATAGCCAGATAGATAGATACATAGGGAATAGATAGATAGATAGATAAATAGATAGGGAATAGCTATATAAGTAGGTAGATAGATAGATATAGTGATTGATAGGGATAGATAGACAGATAGATGACAGTTAGATAAAAGAAAGAAGGGAAAACTAGGTATTGAATCCATGACTATCTACACAGAATAAAAGCTACCTACAAAATTTGATTTTAAGCAATGGAAATAGCTTTTAATTAAAGAGTAGTTTAGTAAGGAATGCATTACATTGTCACTAAATGTGGTACCAATGATGGAAAATAACACAGAGCTATTGTAGGGGAATAAGAGCCAAGGATGGGCTGGCCCATCAAGAGTATGAAGACGAACAGTGTTCTAAAGGACTCACATCTCCCACAGAAAAAAAACCGTTATAATTCACAAGTCTGTTACGATACATCCAGGATCAGGGGAAAGAGTGTTTAATGCAACACTTATTTCTATTTCTTCCTTTAGTTTCATCTCATCTCTATGTGAAGATCCTAAAACATAGAATTTGATGACTCTGAGTAAGCCTTAGCCTTTCTTTTCTTTGATTCCTGGATGCCATCTCTCCCCTTTACTACGTCTACATCGCACCAGAATCTCTGACTGTGGTTTTTACCGAGCTTCCTCTTCATTTGCAAAGCTAGTGGAGGACAAAGAGAAGAAATGCACCCATTTGCCTGATAAAGTTATATTTTTATTGTTCCTAAGAAGCAATGATGCAAGGAAATCCTTTTCCTAATATAATATACTTCATTTGGATAATGATTACTAATAACTCGATTATTACGTTAAGCTTTCTAATAAGTCAACCTCCTATCCTGAAATTTTTAGCAAGCACAACTTGATTACCTGAATTTACAGAAACCACATGCTCTCGGTTACAAGTCACTGCAGCAGTGATAAACCCTTCATACAGGTATTACTTGACTGGTCCTCTTCATGGGTAGTTGGCAGGAAGATAAGACGAGGAATATTAGAATTTTCTATATTGGTTTTAGTAAACTGATAAACACAGAGGGAATAGGACACGTGATCCCCACAATTAAATATAGCAGACTCTGGAAAATTGGAACTATTTAAAAACAGAAGGGAAGCTGGAAAATCCTTTTGAGTTTGCTGTCCCTACATTCCTTTTCATGTTCTCAGATTTGTAAAAAATAAGAGCAAATATTATATATTAATCTAGAAACTTTGTTACAGCTTAAATTATTATAAGCCTTTCCTCTCAAGAAACAGGTTAATTTGTAAAAGTACAAACATATTAAACAATGCAAAGCCTTCTTACATAATGAAAAACATTCAAGGTTATCAGAGCAAATAGGTTACATACTTGGTCTTTTATCATTGTTTTACTACAGTAAAGACATTATGCTTAATAAACCAATGTGATTCATTGGACTAGCAACATAAAGAGCCCAGCATAACCTATTAGCCCTAATTTCATATTGGCTCAAGATAGGCATGCATCCACATGACAGAAATCTCTTTTTGTCAAATCCTGCCTTAAAATCAATGTGGAAATTTTGAATTTTTTTAAAAGAATGATAAGAATTTGAAAAGCATATTTGAAAATATGAATAATGATGAGAAATGATGGAATGGAGATGATTTAGTCCAGAGAAGCCCAAATCTACGTATCTGACTTTAGCCAACCTCTGTGGGCCCAGGAAGCAGCGTAAAGAGTGAGCACGGCCTCCTGGTATGGGATCACATGTTACCCCATATCTAAGGATTACCCAGGACACTACATGCATCAAAGTTTATCAAACATCAGTGCTTCTGGACGCTCTCTTCCTGACCCAAGAACAGACATGCTGAGTCTTCTCTACCTGTCTTGATTTTTCTTTTCCCTTCGCTTCTCAACCCCACAGAATCCACCAAATCCCTCTTCTCCAGTCTTCCCTCCAGGTTACTCATATTTCCATACATTCAACAAACGCTACCTGAGGTCCGCCATGCTTTCTGGTCCATGGCAATGCACCACTGAGCAGGAAAATGTCCCTGCACTCAGGAGCTTACATTCCCAAGGCATAGACTGAAAAAATACACAAGTAGACACACAATGCCAGGTACTGGTAAGTGCTATGGAGAACGACATGGCAGGTTAGAGGAATAAGAGTGTGGTAAAGGCAGGAGGGAGCTCCTTTAAGGAAGGAAGGCTCACTGAGGGGCCAGGAACCTGGCCCCTTTTTACTCTCCTGGTGGATGAGGCCCAGACGCGCAGAACCATGGGCTCAGAATGAGTGGTGTCACCGCATCTCAGAGCCTCCTGGATCAAACTACCAAATTCAAGTCAGCAATGACCTGACAATCTCACAGTAGCCTTTGAATACACAAAGGGACTTGTCAGTTTTCTGAAAACATAAGAGGAAGTTCTTTCAAACTGCAATTAAATTTAAACATAATATAAACATAATATTTTACTAATAAACATTAATCACAAGAATATATTACTGAGGGTAAATGTATAATCTTTTCAGGAGATCATATTTAAAATAATATTTATTATTAACTTATTAGTTCCACAACATGTATCAGGCTTCTGTAATACAGTGATACTGGCACTGAAAATACAGTGATAAAGGCATAGTTCCCTGCTTTCAAATCAACAACAATGAGAACTCTGCTACATAAACACAAGATGCTCAAGTCAGATCAGACGACGCCTGCACCCTGCTTCACAGACGACCACGCAGCCGTGACCTGCTCAGGGGTTCCCAGCCCCACCCCCTCACCATCAGCTTTGTAGGGAAGATATCACCTCACTTGCATCTTGCTGTGTTCCTGCCTCAGACCAGTGTTTTACATAGAGTTGGCATTCAATAGACACTTCTCCAAAGAAGACATACAAATGGCCAATAAACACATAAAAAATGCTCAACATCAGTAATTATCAGAGAAACGCAAATCAAAAGTACAATGAGGTATCAACTCACACTGGTCAGAGTGGTCATCATTAAAAAGTCTACAAACAATAAATGCTGGAGAGGGTGTGGAGAAAAGGGGACCCTCCTACACTGTTGGTGGGAATGTAAATTGATGCAGCCACTATGGAGAACAGTATGGAGGTTCCTTAAAAAACTAAAAACAGAACTATCATATGACCCAGCAATCCCACTACTGGAACTATATCCAGAGAAAACCATGATTCGAAAAGATACATGCACCCCAATGTTCATTGCAGCACAGTTTACAATAATCAAGACATGGAAGCAACCTAAATGTTCCTCAAGAAAGGAATGCATAAAGAAGATGTGGTACCTATATACAATGGAATATTACTCAGCCATAGAAAAGAAGGAAATAATGCCATTTGCAGCAACATGGATGAACCTAGAGATTATCATACTAAGCGAAGTAAATCAGAGAAAGACAAATATCATATATCACTTATATGTAGAATCTAAAATACTGATAAAAATGAACTTATATACAAGACATAACATAACTTAACTTATATACAAGACATAACAAACTTATGGTTACTAAAGGGGAGAGGGGGATATAAATCAGGAGTTTGGGATTAACAAAAACACACTAATATATATATAATAGATAACCAACAAGCACTTACCATATAGCACAAGGAACTATACTCAATATTTTTTAATAACCTATAAGGGAAAAGAATCTGGAGTATATATATATATATATAACTGAATCACTTTGATGTACACCTGAAACAAGCCTAACATTGTAAATCAATTATACTTCAATGAAAAAAAAATTCTGTGAAAACACTACAATAAATAAATAAATACATATAGTCGGCATTCAATAATTATTTGTCGCAGGAATGAACAAACTAATAACAAGTAAATAACATGAGCAATCCCAGTGTGGGAGCAGGGTCACGGGACGCACAGCTGAGGCCAGTAGTTCCCAGACGAGGCCACGGCTGAGTTGAATTAGGTCCCCAGCGGAGCACCAGGTCAGAGAAGAGAGGGCGTAAGGTATAGAGAACATGGCTATTCAAGGCTTCTCGTTCCTTCTCTGAGACTTGAGCAAGGGGTGGATACCACTGACAAAGGAGTCTGTGATAAAGAGGGTCTCACGGGTCCTGCAGAGGGGTTTGTGCTTCACACTGAACATGAGGGAGGGGTAGAAGGCTGAGCTCCCGCTACTGCCTTTGACAAGACCCCTGTGGTGGGACATAGGGGGACGTGGTGCACCACACGCACACACCACACACACACCACACACCAAACACACACACACACACACACACACACACACACACAAAATGATATGACAGCCCCCTGCTGAGAATAAGGGGAAGAGAGTCAACCAGGACGATTCACAACTATGTGCTGTGGGATGGCTCTGAATATGTCCAGGATTTATCTCTGCCAGAGGGAGGAAACAAGGAAACATTCTTTTCTTGACACCTCACTGCCTTTTTAAAATTCAAAATCTCTTTTTCCAAGCCCTAGCCCTGCTTTTGTGAACAAGTCATTTTAACTTCATTTTCTTTCCTATTTATTTATTGGTAAGAACATCAAGGAGACAATGGATGAGAAAGCATTTTAAAGTTGCAAAAAGTCTACAAATATTGATATTAGTGTGATTATTTTACTATTTTTCTCCACTGCTTGTGCTTTCCATTCTCTCACATATTTGGTTTTAAGATTTCCCTCAATTTCCTGCCTATATTATTTTTCTTCTTCACTTCCTTTCTTTCTTATTTTTTCTCTTTCAGCACAATGAAGTAGCTTATTAATGTCATAATGAGTAATTCCTCCTCCCACCAATGAACGATCTCGCCGTGAGAGAAACTTCAACAAAGCACCTACTGCAATATTTCCTGTGGGATATTTCATGTGTCTAGACCATGGGAAGTATGCATATGTTCTAAAAGTCATGTAGAGGGTGTTACAGAACACAAACTTTGGTACTAATAATAACAATGATGATAATTATAATAAACTGATACTTTTGAAGATTTACTGAGTTCCAGGCACTTTACATTACCTCATTTAATTCTTACTATACTCTTGTGGATCCGTGGAATTATCCAAATCTTACCTGGACACAGAGCCCTAAAGAAGAATATGCAGCACCGCCAGGGTATGGAGCTGGAGATCAAGTTTATGTGGGTGTGTCTCCAAATACTTTGCTCCTAGCACTCACTTCCTCCCATATTTTTGTCAGGCTACTAACTTCCTACTTCTAAGTTTGTTCATCCTACGAGCACACATCTGGCATAGGACTGTGCCTGATTCTCGGAGAAAGTCCCAACAATACAAAGTAATGCAAATCAGTATTAAACGCACGCATGTAAGTAAATTATAATTATTGGTAAATAAGTATAAAATGCTCTACATAGAAGATTGCATTTAAATTGGAGGGATTTGCTAGGACACAGCATAAGGTATACAAATACACAACATGTTCTGGAAAAATCAAGTAGTTCAGAGCCCCAAGAAATCAGTGATGTTCCCCCTGGGAAAGCAGACCCTGAAGGTGTTGGTCGGCGAGGGCATAGTGACCCAGATATGGGGGGCCCTGCACCCAGAGTTTCTGACACAGTGGGTCTAGGGTGGGGTCCAAGAATTTGCACTTCTAGAAATATCCTAAGTGATGCTGCTTGTTCATGGACCACCCTTTCTGAGATACAGTCTTAACAAAACCAGTTTCTAGATACCTTTCATATATATTCTCTCTTCTAAAATCTGCATGAGAAATCATCTGTGGGGGAAATCTTGAGCAAATTCTCTTTTCCTGTATCCCTTTTTGTAATTGCCTTTATTTCTGTTTAAACATGGAAGGCACAAGTGGACTCTTTCTGTGATGTATTGGTCACCACACAAAAAAGCAATTAGAAATATTGATCTTAATACAGAGAATGTGAATGACTCCAAATGAACCAACTTTTGCAAGTCAGGTGGTTTGCTTTCTTTACTTTCAACAAAAATAAAGGGAAATCTAGTGAAAATGTCATCTGATGGATTTTCTAAATTAATTCCGGGGGATAGATAAGTTTGTGAATTCAGCAAGGAGTTCAAACTCACTTAGTAACAGTGGAATAAGTGTTTCTTCCATCTTTTATCTTCAAAATTTGTCAGTCTCTATTTCTATTAAAAGAAAAATAAGAATAGAACTAATGCTGAATTCTGGGTCATTCCAACCAAAAGTGACATTCATCCATAAATACAAAAAACAACATGGGAAAAAAAATCTATCAATCTTATAATTAGATGTATTTCAAATAAAAGTTTATACTTATTTGTGATACTAATATACCAAAACCAGTAAGATTTTTAGGTTTCTTTGATCACTTTTTAGTACTAATAATTGGAACAATATCCCAAACCAGAAGAAAGTTTTATTAACACTTACAGCCACATGGTGACAGGGAATTAAATCAAAAAATAATATTTCAATTCATGTACTCATTTATATTCAAACAATTACTTTAGGACTGACCAATAAAAGACCATCAAACATAAAATAATGTAATAGGTTATAAGTCTGTAAATAAAGGAATTGCAACACGAGTTCAGGAAGAAAATGGAATCGTGTGTAAGGAAATTTGAAATAAACACACAAGATTACTGGGTGTGCCCAGTGCAAAATCACCCATTATTCAGAGCCCATTGCCCAGGTTTTCTGGTCTTTCTTTACCCTTGTGCTGTTTTAAAACTCTGTACGTGGTAGATAACTGATGAATATGCAAAATAAATTATGTCTACAGACAGGCAAACAACTGTCCAGTAAATACTGAAGTGACTTACATTCCCCACCTCCCTAGAATATGCCAGTTTGGGTCCAGTGTAAATTAATTTCAGCATCTCTTTACTCCATATGCATTTGCTTTTCCTTCTTCTTCTCATTTGAACCAGTTGATATCTGCCTAGTTTCATGCTTAATCAGGAACTAAATACAATATTTAACATGTTTCCATTTTACCTCTGTGTGGGAGTCATGATTGTACTCCTTTTAAAATATTATTCTTTAATAGACACAATATTGTTAGCTGTATAAAAAAAAAAACCTTAGTTTGTATATTCTGTAAATGGATGATAGTGAGTATCGAATTGCCATTTATTTAGATTCCATTGGACACTTTCAAAGTGTGATACAGAAATTGATTTTAACATGTTGATATTTAAAATATACTGCAAATTATATTATGTTTAACTAGTTACACTTATGATAAAAAGAACTTAGCTATTAACTTAAAATGTGCAAGGGATACTAATCATTGAATAAAATTCTTAAGAGTATTCTCAAGCAAAAGCACATAATGTGCCCCAGCATAGATTATATGGAAGGCCATAAACTACATGAGAAGATGTGGAATGAACACTTGGTACCAAATGCGGAGTACTTTAAATACCTTGCTAAAACTGAGGTTGCTCTGCAAACAATGGTTTTTAAAGAAGGGAATGAAACCATCTGACTTGAGGAAGAAAAAGATAACTTTTATATAATATATATATATATAATATATAAAATATATAATATATAATATATATAATATATATAGTATATAATATATAATATATATTTTATATATTATATATATATAATATATATATATAATATAATAAAAGGGATGGAATAAGTGAGGAACCAGAGGCAGTGGAATGGGTTTAGACGATTATTACAATAGACACTTGCAGTAAATAGTTCCAGCTAAAAATAATGATGGTTTCCTAGTGAAACAGTGATAGTGAGAATAAAAAAAACTGGGTGTGGGTGTGGGAGAAATTATGGAGACAAAATGTCCAGCAAACAGGGACTGGATGAAGTAAATGAAGTAGAAGAATCAGTAAGGACTCTGGGTAGGCAACACTCAAATCTCTGCCTTTATGTCCATTTGTCTATCTCTCTATCTATCCACCTACCTATCTATCCATCCCATCTCCCTGACCATTTAATTGAGCTGTACATCTGTATGGAAGTCTATTTGGATATTTCCCTAGGACTTCTAATTCCTATGCCCTAAATAGAACTAATTATCTACCCTAGCTATACTAATCACTTCTTCTCCACTCTCTCACCTATTTTTTTTCTGTTTTTTTTTTTAATTGGGGTATAGTTGCTTTACAGTGTTGTGTTAGTTTCTGCTGTACAACGAAGTGAATCAGCTATATGTATACATATATCCCCTCCCTCTTGGACCCGTCACTGTTTGCAGATGAGATGATGCTATACATAGAAAATCCTAAAGATGCTACCAGAAAACTACTAGAGCTCATCAATGAATTTGGTAAAATTGCAGGATATAAAATTAATACACAGAAATCTGTTGCATTTCTACACACTAACAATGAAAGATCAGAAAGAGAAATTAAGGAAACAATCCCATTTACCATCACATCAAAAAGAATAAAATACCTAGGAATAAACCTACCTAAGGAGGCAAAAGACCTGTACTCCAAAAACCATAAGATGCTGATGAAAGAAATTGAAGATGACACAAACAGGTGAAAAGATATACCATGTTCTTGGATTGGAGGAATCAATATTGTCAAAATGACTATACTACCCAAGGCAATCTACCGACTCAATGCAATCCCTATCAAATTACCAATGGCATTTTTCACAGAACTAGAACAAATAATTTTAAAATTTGTATGGAAACACAAAAGACCCCAAATAGCCAAAAGAATCTTGAGAAAGAAAAACGGAGCTGAAGGAATGAGGCTCCCTGACTTCAGACCGTATTACATTTTGATTTATCTGCAGTGTTTTGTGTATACCTCTGTATTTTTAAATGGTTTTTCTAGGGATTACAATGTACTTAAGTAACATATCATAATCTACTAATACCGACATTTTAACACTTCAAAGAGAAAACATCCCCACGGTTAGGGCCTTCCTGTCTGTGATACTATTATTATCTCTTCATACATGGAAATGTCTGATAAAAATTTTATAATTTTAAAAAGTCAACAGAAGAGTCTACTTCTTTATCCATATTTCTTGCTCTTTCCTTAGTTCTGATTCTCCCAGTTTTCTTCTCTCATCATTTCCTTGATGTTTGAAGAACTTCCTTTAGCAATTCTTTTAGAGCATTCTGCAGGTGACAAATTCTCTTAGATTTCCTTTAACTGGGACTGTTTTATTTCACATTTAAAGGATAAATTCTCAATTGAGAGTTCTGTTTTTCAAAACGTTTCTCCTCTTCTGGCCCATTTTGATGAGAAATCTGTGGGTTTGATGAGTTATCCTTCTATAGGGAACGTGTCTGTTCTCTTTGTTTCCCTTCAAAACGTTTTCTTTGCCTTTAGTTTTCAGAAATTTGATTATGATATGTCTTGACATGGATTTCTACAGGTTTGTCCTATTTGGATTTTGAGCAGTTTCTTGAATCTTTAGATTTATATATTTTGACAGACTTGGAAAATGAAAATACCACAGCATAAACTAAGACAAAATAGTGCTTTGTTATTAATAGCACCATAAGAGACCCAAGTGTGGAGCTCTTATAAACCTGGTTTAAATTTTATGGTCTAAACCAGGGTCAGCAAACTAGAGCCCAAAGGCCAAATCACCACCCCTTCTGTTTATAAATAAAGTTTTATTGAAATACAGTCATGCCCATTTTCCTTATTATCTATGCCCACTATCAGCACGATCCACAAAGCCTTAAATATGCACTCTCTGGCCCTTTGCAGATAATGTTTGCTGACCCGGGTCAAGACTAAAGGTTTGAGAGAGCCTCTCCCTTCTCTGAGCCTAGATTAAAATCTTGGGAATTTCCACCCCTCTGGCCAGTCACATGGTTCAGAAGATAAAGACACACCTGGGCAGGATATCAGCCAGGAGCCCACCAGAAAACGTGGGTCCCTCAAATTAAAACTATTCCAGGAGGTTTTACCAACAAAACAGCACTTATCACAGTGTGGATGGGTATAAAGGACCCGTAGTGGATGTGTGATCATCTCGGTCTAGTGACAGCAGAGGGGCAGCTATGACCTCAAGACTCAGGGTAACCAAGGGAAGACACAGTTACTGGAGACAAATAGGCCAGTAGAGGACCCTGAGGGGCAGCCCCGGGCCAGGCCAGGTGACCCTGAGGGACGTCTCGGAGACACCGCAGAGCAGCAGCCCTGCCCTCTCCTCCCCTTCCTTCTACCCCTTACTGTGGGCCACTCGCAATCAGAGGGGAGCTCAGACGGCACAGAACCCAGGGATTTAGTTGGGAACCAGGTGGAGTGAGGAAGGGTGAGAGGGGTCAAGGGGCAGAGGTCAAAAGACAGGAAATATGGCAAGAATGTGAGCGAGTTTTTCCTAAGTTGGACCACCTGACCAGCCATTAATAAAAATACACTAATCAGTGAACTTCAATCAGAAAAGCAGAATGTGTGTGGGTGAGAAAGAGAAAGGAAGAACGGCCAAGGGGTTCACCCTAGTGTCCCTGTGGGTGTGCAGGGGGGCACATGCATGCACACACATACGTGCTCACAGGGGCACACACATGCACACACACAGGGGCACACACATGCACGTGATACCTACCCACACAAGGGGACACATGCATGCATGCACACATACATGCACACAGGGGCACACGCATGCACACACACACAGGGAACACACATGCACATGACACATACCCACACAAGGTGACACATGCATGCATGCACACATACATGCACACAGGGGCACACACATACCCACACAGGCACATGCATGCACACACAGGGGCACACACATGCACGTGACACATACCCACACAAGGGGGGCACATGCATGCACACACATACGTGCTCACAGGGGCACATGCATGCATGCACACATACATGCACACAGGGGCACACACATGCATGCACACATACACACACATAGGGGACACATGCATATACCCACACATACACACACACAGGGGCACACGCATGCACACACACACAGGGCACACACATGCACATGACACATACCCACACAAGGTGACACATGCATGCATGCACACATACACACACACAGAGGCACATGCATGCATGCACACATGCACACACACAAGGGCACATGCATGCACGCACACAGAGGCACACACGTGCACACACACACGAGAAATACAGGAAAACTGTATCAAGAGAATTCAACAATTTTCCCTAAATATGCAAATTCCAAACATGATTTTGTCCCAGGTTCCTAGTTGCTTTGGAAGTCTGTCGAATACCTTCAGAAAACATTGGATATCAGTCCCTCAGCCTGTTCTCACCAAATCATTATCTATAAATTATTTAAGGGGAAATTTTCAGTAGCAACTGTGACCAAATTCAAACAACAACATTAAGTTCTTGGGAATATCCTCTGCCCAAAATTATTTATGTAAGTTGCAGCAAATATAAATTGTGTCAGTAATCTATAAAATTCATCCTTTAATTCTTATAGCTGTTCTGCAAAAATATATTCAACACTTAATGGAAGTCTTTCGCTTGAAAATATAAGTTCTGCCTTAGTCATGACATCCTAAGTTGTTCCTGAGTATTTCCTCTGCATATTTTAGAGAAAATGTGTGAACTTTGAAATGGGCAAAAAGATCACTGGGGAGGGAGGGGCAAGATGGCAGAAGAGTAAGACGCGGAGATCACCTTCCTTCCCACAGATACAGTAGAAATACATCCACACGTGGAACTGCTCCTACAGAACACCCACTGAACGCTGGCAGAAGACGTCAGACCTCCCAAAAGGCAAGAAAATCCCCACGTACTTGGTCTGAGCCGTGTGTATGAAAGGCTCTTGGTGCTCCAGCCAGGCATCAGGGCTGTGCCTCTGAGGTGGGAGAGCCAACTTCAGGACACTGGTCCACAAGAGACCTCCCAGCTCCACGTAATACCAAACGGTGAAAATCTCTCAGAGATCTCCATCTCAACATCAAGACCCAGCTTCACTCAACGACCAGCAAGCTACAGTGCTGGACACCCTATGCCAAACAAACAACTAGCAAGACAGGAACACAGCCCCATCCATTAGCAGAGAGGCTGCCTAAAATCATAATAAGGCCACAGACACCCCAAAACACACCACCAGACATGGACCTGCCCACCAGGAAGACAAGATCCAACCTCATGCACCAGAACACAGGCACTAGTCCCCTCCACCAGGAAGCCTACACAACCCACTGAACCAACCTTAGCCACTGGGGACAGATACCAAAAACAACAGGAACTACGAACCTACAGCCTGTGAAAAGGAGACCCCAAACACAGTAAGATAAGCAAAATGAGAAGACAAAAAAACACACAGCAGGTGAAGGAGCAGGGTCAAAACACACCAGACCTAACAAATGAAGAGGAAATAGGCAGTCTACCTGAAAAAGAATTCAGAATAATGATAGTAAAGATGATCCAAAATCTTGGAAATAGAATAGACAAAATGCAAGAAACATTTAACAAGGATGTAGAAGAACTAAAGAGGAACCAAGCAACGATGAAAAACACAATAAATGAAATTAAAAATACTCTAGACGGGATCAATAGCAGAATAACTGAGGCCGAAGAACGGATAAGTGACCTGGAAGATAAAATAGTGGAAATAACTACTGCAGAGCAGAATAAAGAAAAAAGAATGAAAAGAAATGAGGACAGTCTCAGAGACCTCTGGGACAACATTAAACGCACCAACATTCGAATTACAGGGGTCCCAGAAGAAGAAGAGAAAAAGAAAGGGACTGAGAAAATATTTGAAGAGATTATAGTTGAAAACTTCCCTAATATGGGAAAGGAAATAGTTAATCAAGTCCTGGAAGCACAGAGAGTCCCATACAGGATAAATCCAAGGAGAAACACGCCAAGACACATATTAATCAAACTATCAAAAATTAAATATAAAGAAAACATATTAAAAGCAGCAAGGGAAAAACAACAAATAACACACAAGGGAATCCCCATAAGGTTAACAGCTAATCTTTCAGCAGAAACTCTGCAAGCCAGAAGGGAGTGGCAGGATATACTTAAAGTCATGAAGGAGAAAAACCTACAACCAAGGTTACTCTACCCAGCAAGGATCTCATTCAGATTTGATGGAGAAATCAAAAGCTTTACAGACAAGCAAAAGCTGAGAGAGTTCAGCACCACCAAACCAGCTTTACAACAAATGCTAAAGGAACTTCTCTAGGCAAGAAACAGAAGAGAAGGAAAACACCTACAATAACAAACACAAAATATTTAAGAAAATGGGAATAGGAACATACATATCGATAATTACCTTAAATGTAAATGGATTAAATGCTCCCACCAAAAGACACAGACTGGCTGAATGGATACAAAAACAAGACCCATATATATGCTGTCTACAAGACACCCACTTCAGACCTAGAGACACATACAGACTGAAAGTGAGGGGATGGAAAAAGATATTCCATGCAAATGGAAATCAAAAGAAAGCTGGAGTAGCAATTCTCATATCAGACAAAATAGACTTTAAAATAAAGACTATTACAAGAGACAAAGAAGGACACTATATAATGATCAAGGGATCGATCCAAGAGGAAGGTAGAACAATTGTAAATATTTATGCACCCAACATAGGAGCACCTCAATACATAAGGCAAATACTAACAGCCATAAAAGGGGAAATCGACAGCAACACAATCATAGTAGGGGACTTTAACACCCCACTTTCACCAATGGACAGATCATCCAAAATGAAAACAAATAAGGAAACAAAAGCTTTAAAAAAAGATCACTGGGTACCTGTCTTTTGGCTATTTTCATCTTTAATTCTCTCTGAGATATTTTGCAAATCTCTAACTTGCAAAAAAACTGACACTATTGCAAATGATTCTGTTCAGATATGCAAATAAACTCTGTCCAATGCAAAGGAATTGATTATTTCCTGTGAATATTGGCTATTTTTGCATCAATTTGTAAATTCATTTCACATTCTAAGTGCCTAATATATGTGTGGTTTTTTGGATTCTCCCTGGAACCAATTTTAACACCTTAGTGTTTCACTCATTAATTAATTAAACAAAATCTTTAATACATGTCTCTTTTACATTTATATGAGGCATGGTTTTACCGTTAAAAAAAATTCCCTTTACTAATGCATGACTCCAGCCCAGGGTCATGATTTAAACTGAAGAAAGCAAGTTAGCTTCTCAAGACGCTTTGAAAGATGTTGCTGGTTCCTTAGAGCGTGGAAGTCTTGCTTAGCAGCAGCTCAAGGAAACATCACTTCAAGCACTGGAGGTGCTGTGTGTGAAGCTGGTAAAGGAAACAACCTAAAAAGACCAGCACATCCAATGCTTCTTAACTTGATCTGTGATTTTTATGATCAACTACAGTATTTAAAAAGCCTGCTGTGTAGCACTTCGAAAATACCTCAGAGAATGACAGGGTATGATTTCCATTATTTTTATGGTACAGAAAAAAGTAACTTTATTGTTGTTTGAATATTTTTATACACAGCCTTCACACCTGGGCTCCCTTATCATGAAGACTGTGGGTTTCCTACTGTTCCACACTGTTATCAGGTTAAGGAGGAAAGGTTTACATCGCCTATAAGATTAATTAGGTTTCCACCCATTTTAAAGGTATCATCTGTATTCTGTGAGCTGAGAGAGAAGTTGGCAGTGTGGTCCATCACCTACCAGTTTGCCTGTACACGTGTAGATAGAAATAATATGAAGTCAAGCATGATTTGTATGTAGTTACAGGGAGAAATGTTTCCCTTTGATGTTTTTTCAATTTCATGTAAAAATGAATCCACAGGTGCCTTTGATAATAGCCCAGAGTTTTACCTATATGAAGTGCCAATACTAAAGTAAATATATATTTTTTGTATAACTGAATCACTTTGCTGTGTACCTGAAACTAATACAACATTGTTAATCAACCATACTCCAATATAAAATAAAAAAGTTAAATAGATATATATATATTTTTTAACTGGTGTGCTTTGGCATAGGAATCATGCTGAATGCCATAAACTATAGCTATGTGAGATGAACCCTTGGAGATAGAAACTCAGATGTATTCAAAGAGTGTTTGGTAAGTGGCCCTGTGGTTTAAACAAATGAACAAACAAAGGTCTGTGACTAAGGTTCAGATCTAGTGACCCTTTTGACGTATGAGCAGAGGTTGAGGCAAATGATGCCTGTTAGGTGTGACTGAACCCTGTGTAAAAATGCACAGAGGAAGGGAAGGAGACTTTACCCATGGCTTGGCTCCTAAGGGGTGAAAGCCTTAGTTCATCCTCATTCTCTGCAGACCTGAAAGCTTTGAATTTTTTCTTCTTGTTGATGAAAAACGTAACTGCAACCACTTCTCATTCAAATAAGAGGTCACCTATGACTAGAGACCAAAAGCACAAAATCACCATCAAAGCACTTTCTCAGCATCAGAGAAGCATAGCAGTTAGTGGTGCTTTAGCAGAGGGTCCCTGACCTTTGGAACTTTCTGCTTATTTGTCATGTGGGTCTCAGCCAGTCCCAATCGGCCATGGAATGTAGCCAAGAAAGCAAGAGAGGTTAGAGACTGATTAACAGATGGTAAAGAACAAACAGATCTACTGACTTTGATGCAATTATGCAACCATTTCTTAGTTAGGGTCTGATTAATAGTTTCTCTCAAGCTGGAAGACTATCATTCAAACTGATTCCTAGCGGTGGGGTCCTCCAAACTTGTAATGCAAATGCTCACAAGCAAACAAGGAGATTGTTATGATGGTCATGACATCAGCTACCAGTTGGATTCCAGGCAGCAGGATCCGTCTGGAATTGGCTGCTTCTAGTGTAATGTAAACAAACGTTGAGCAAGGAGTTAATTTGGCCAAAATAGAATTATTTAGAATAATATAGCACTGATCTCTATTGCACGTTGACATATTCCCGCTATCTCTTTGGACAGATGATTGAGGGCAATTTCTTAGTTTCTAGCTCCAGGGCCAAGTGGGTCTGCCTTCACAGGCATTGAAAATGTCAGATTCTGTGGTTTGGAGTTTATGTCTGAATGTAAGGCTACGCATAAAATATTTTAACTTGTTCCTCACTTATCAGACACAGCTCTCTCTCACACACATAAATGTACAGAAGAATACTGCATAGTTTCTGAACCTTCAAAAATTACAAATTTTAGGTTTAAAATCTCTTAGGCAACAAAAACTTAGGTCAGCCTCTGGGTGATGGCCAAACTTTTGGTACAGGACTCTCATTTCACTAACATACAGTATCACCTTCAATAAAAGTTACTGTGAATTGCTACATTCTAACCCTCAGTGTAAATCACATAGCTATCCCTCCCTTCAGTCTTATTGTGGTCTTAAAGTTACTTAAAGATTTATCTAGCTTCAGGTGACTAAAATCTTTGCTTTTCATTCTTAGTGTTTTAACTTTGCTATTTGTAAGAATGGGAGTTGAAACTGACCAGGACCCTGTTGGTCTCCTGAGCACAAAAGCCTTTCTGTGTCCCCCCATTTTCTTGTTTGCAGGAAATAGGCTTCATTCAGCCTCCACGACCTTCCCTGAGTTCTAAAGGGCAGATTCAAACAGCTGCTCATCAGGGAAGGGAGGGGATGCAGAGACAAGGTAGGAGCAGTCAGAAACAATAGTGCAGCCTTGGGGCAGGGTCCTGGTTCCCCCTTAAGGGATACACAGAACAATACCTTTGAGCTCTTTACAGAACTAAAATCCCCAACAAATGGAAGATGAACTACTTGATGAAGCAATCTTCATTCCAGAGAGAAGGTCATGGTTTGATAACGTTGAGAACCACAGAAGCTCATCAGGAGACCACCCGAGGCCAGATTAAAGGAGACGGCCCTGCGCACACCCTAATCCTTATCAGCAACTCCGCCCTTGAACCACCGCTATAAAACTCCTCACCAAATCCTCCCGGGTCGGGACACACGGTTTTTGAGGCAACAGTCTGCTGTGTCCCCCTTTGCCTGGCAAAGAAACAGCTATTCTTTTCTAGTTCACCCAAAACTCTGTCTCTGAGATTCGATTTGGCATGGCGCATAGTGGCCCAGTTTTCGGCACCAGAGCCCCCTTTATAGGCTGGTTCCCCCGTCCATTTTAACAAACCAGAAACTTCAGGAAGCATCATTGCTTCCCATCAGCCATGAAATACCCCAGGGTCACCTTGCTTTTCCCACTGGAAGGTCCAGTTCTGCTGACCCATTGAGGAAACCTTGATTACTGGTAGTAAACAATAGTATCATGAGAAGGGAGTTGTGTGATTGTTTCTTTGTGGAAACAAACAAACAAACAAAAAAACCAGCTATTGGTGTAAGGCCCTGAATTTACTTTGAACAGTCCTATTTCACTATCTTCAATTTATGACCAACATGGTCATCTATGGTGTGTACAGAGTGACTCACAACGGTAACAGTTTTACATAAGATTGTATTATATCAATACTTATCTACAAGTTTTCATTTTGAAACACCTAGTGTAAGTGTAAACTAACCACAAAACAAAAACATTTATATTTTTATGTGAGCATACAGATCTAAGACGTACTAATTGAAAGCAGAAAGCAAATCACAGAACTGATAACATGGGATACTCACAGCAGTCCATGTGTCTCTTAAGTTGTAAAGCAAACAGTAAGGCGGTATGAAATAAAATTCATATTTTATGGCAAGACGAGAAAATTAAAAAAAAATTTTTTTTCTCTGCCCTGTGGCCTCCTCTCTCCTGCACTGCGCACCGCGTGTCTGCATTATGTATCGGCCGAACCTCCCCATCAGCAGAAACACCTGCTGGCCCATGAAGGGCAACATTCTCCCAGCATCAACAAGACAACTCCTTAAACATAACATTCCTTCTTGATCTCGTAAGAAATCACATGGCACTTAGATCTGGATTGTGTCAACTGTCGATAAAACATCATTTGATGGAATGCCCCGTCTCAAAAAACTTAAATAACTGTGCCTTGACGTCTAACAGATGGAACGTTTCTCAGAGCTTTCTGAGATGCTCTTCCAGAGTTATAATCCTCGAATTTGGCTCAAAGAGAATTTTCCATTTCTTTCTTAGATCGAATGATTAATATTTCATCAACAGCAGTGAGCACAGACTTGTCTGTGATGTCCTATCGTCTCCATCCCATTCACTTCCGATCTTTCTCTTGGAATCATTCATGCACAGTGTCCATCAGGTAAGAGGGGGCTTTGGGCAGCTCTGCAGTGACCCCACGTTATCCACCAATGCCCTGTTACTGTGACCTCCCCAGGTTGTGAGATGATACGTCCTCCATCATAGACACTGTAATTGAAGTGTGTTTAACGGTCAGATATTTAACCTGAGCCAGTGATTTTCTCACAAGGGCCATCCCCATCAGCAGCACTACAGCATGGCTTTAGCTTAGAAGCTTAACGGTCCCAGCCAAGTTCCCGGTGACAGGAGGCCAGCCACTCCCATTTACCTGTAGGTTATCCAGACACTCTTCTGACCCTCCTCTGAGAGGAGGGGCCAAACACCTCAGACAGAGGTCTGCTCATTAGGCCAAACTCCACCCAAGGAAAAAAGCAGCTTAAAAATTCCATCAATGGACCGCAGCTGGAAGGTAGGTTTCGTGGCTGATGGAAGCACTGAGTTTCCCCAGGAGCATCTGATGAAAGCTGAGCGGTGGAGGAAGAAGTTTATCCCTGGCTCTAGTGAAAATGTCTTTAAAAATCCCCACCTACTGGACTGAAAGTAAGTAAACAATGCTTCTCAGGGAGGGATGCATCTTGCACCCTTAGGTGACTCACCAGAGCTGGACTTCCACCCCCGTTGCTTCTCTCTGTGTTTATAATAATTACGTCCTTGAAGTGATGTGTCACCTACGTGCTTGTCAACAGCTCTAAATAGTGAGGTCCCTGCAAGCAAGCGTGTGACAGACACAGGGTGCTTCTGTCCGCTCTCCACACAGACCCGCCCTGCTGTGTCCTCTGTCCTCAGACCCACAACTCTCCCATGATCTTCACGCTCAGCTGATGAACTCAAGTGCTTATTCACGGAAAATATTAAAGCAAACGGAGTACTCTTTTATAACTCGCTGTGATCACACCTACTGGCCGCCCGCCCCTGTGGCCCACGCTGTGTCCGCCATCGGTGGTCCCAGTTTCCAGCGTCCTGGCCTTCACGCCCCTCCGTCCCCAGGGGCATCGCTTCCAGCAGACTCTTGCATGTTGTCTGCACCGCTGAACTTTTCCTCTTCACTGGATTATTCAAATCAGCATGCAAGTATGGCTTAATTTCTCTCGTATTAAAAAGACACAACTAAGCACAAATCTTCTCTGGGTCCCACCTATGCTTCCAGCTCCCACAGCGTCCCTCTGACCCCCTCGGTCCCTGACTCCACCGTAACATTCAATCATCTCAAAATCTCTAAACCCCATTCAAGATTTTACCCTTGTTATTCTAATGAGACTGTTTCCTTCAGAGTTCTAGATAACATCTACATCCCTAAATCAAGGACAATTTACCCAATCTCATAACACTGGACCTAAAAGCAGAATTTGCCTCACTTTATTGGTCCTTCAAAATCTTTTCTTCACTGACTCGACTTGTAGGATATTATCTTTCTCGAAAAACAGGGGAACAGTGGCCAGTATGAGGTCGTGGGCATGTTAGGGAGAAGATTTTGAAGGATCTTATGTGTTGCATTAAGAAGCTTGGATTTGTTTGTACACCACCTGAAGCCAAAGCTGGAGTTTTCAGCAGGAGAGTGACAATAGGATTTGTTTTGTGAGGACAACTCTGAAAAGAGTATTATTTAAAAATAAACAGAAACGTGGTGAGATTGTATCTCCCTCTACTCCTGTAAGAAAATCGTACACCCATGCTCTTTGCTAAGAAGGGAACATCTCTCCAAGCTGATGACACAGAAAAAATATTATTTCAGGAATTATTTCTAAAATAACTTCCAGATTCAGGCAAAAGAACGGCAATGCTTTACTGCTAACATTCTTCAAGAAACAGAAGCAACGCTTTAGCTCAAAATTTGATTAGAAAAGTGCACAATGTGGGGCTAAAACTTATGAACGTGTGCTTGGGAATTATAGACTGTTTTCTAAAAAACCTAATAGCCAAGTCCGACTAACGTTACTACAGCCACACGCTAAGCATCACCTCTAGACCATGCTTTCCCAGGAATGCTCTGGATCCAATATTGGCTCAGAAGCCAACTCGTAATCTTGACCTCATTTATCATTTGGAAAAGGTGACTTTTCAAAATTCTCAAGTCTTGGCTCCTTTACGGTTAATAGACTCTCCCTCTATCATCTCTCCACTGTCACGTTTTACTATAAGCAGCACGGAGAAACCAGGTGTCAGACTAAACACTTTCCTTAGAAACCTCCTTAGCTAGGTTCCTCAGGTAACTTGAGATGGAACTTGAGCCCTAGCTCAACACCGACAGTGCAAATGCTGAGGGCAGTTCTCTAACCTCATAAGGTTGTTGTCAGCATTACTTCACATTAGGTCTGAAAAACTCGTTTACAATAACCAAGACATGGAAGCAACCTAAATGTCCATCGACAGATGAATGGTAAAGAAGATGTGGTATATATATACAATGGAATATTACTTAGCCAAAAAAAGAATGAAATAATGCCATTTGCAGCAACATGGATGAACTCAAGAGACTGTCATACTGAGTGAAGTAAGTCAGACAGAGAAAGAGAAATATCGTATGATATCGCTTATAATTGGAATCTAAAAAGAAATGATATAAATGAATTTACAAAACAGAAACAGACTCACAGACTTAGAGAACAGAACTTATGGATACCAGGGAGGAAGGGTGGGGGGAAGGGATAGTTAGGGAGTTTGGGATTGACCTGTACACACTGCTCTATTTAAAATAGATAACCAACAAGGACCTACTGTATAGCACAGGGAACTCTGCTCAGTATTATGTAACAACCTAACTGGGAAAAGAATTTGAAAAAGAATAGATACATGTATATGTATAATTGAATCACTTTGCTGTACACCTGAAACTATCACAACACTGTTATTCAACTATACTCCAATAAAAAATAAAAAGTTAAAAACAAAAAACTCGTTTGTAAACTGAAAAATGTCACAGATACTAGATATGACTTCTGTTCCCACAACTCTTGCTGTCTGTCAGTGCTGCTATTTTCCTGTTAATCAATACAGCCCCACATTTATCCCTCAGGATAAGTAACACCTTCAGGGATACTGTTAGTGTATGTTTTTAAAACACCCAGAAAAGGATTAAATCACACAGAAGAAAGTGTGTTCAAGAGCTGAGGTTCTCCACGATGACAATGACCAGGGAAAGTCACCGTAGAGCAACGATTTATCCCAGAGACCCTGGGCCTCTTTTTGCCTACAGAGTAGAAGCAATTTTGTATATTATTACTTTGAGCTACACTCTACTCTCAGGGGCCATTCCTCTCAGAGGGACCTTTAGCTGTTTTTATCCTGGAAAAACTGCTAAAATTGTTAAAAATACAGATTTCTCTATTCTACTCCTGGAGACCTGGATGGTGTGGGTTCCAGGTGGGGACTGGGAATCTTTATTACTGATCTGCCCCAGATGATTCCGAAGCAATAGCTGACGTACCACCAACAGGGTCCCACTATAGCCATCCTAGAGTCTGGTCTTATTGGTCAAAAAAATTGACCTAAAATTTATTTACAACTCTATTTATGGATCTAGGTCAGTTATAAAACCAAGTTACTTCATGTAATTCCTATGCTACTTTGTGAAATTGCTTTGCTACTTTGTCTCCCTGAGGGACCTGACTCAGATAGCATCAAATTACAACTGCTTTTTTTTCTCAATTTTCTCTCTTCAAAACCTTTTTTATCTGACTGAGACCCATCATGTGTAAAGCTCTTATTTACTAAGTGTTTCCTTGGTGTTACCTTAAATGGCAGGTGAATTTTTTTTTTAACGTCTTTATTGGAGTATAATTGCTTTACAGTGGTGTGTTAGTTTCTGCTGTATAACAAAGTGAATCAGCTATACGTATACATATATCCCCATATCTCCTCCCTCTTGCATCTCCCTCCCACCCTCCCTCTCCCACCACTTTAGGTGGTCACAAAGCACCGAGCTGATCTCCCTGTGCTATGCGGCTGCTTCCCACTAGCTACCTATTTTACATTTGGTAGTGTATATATGTCCATGCCACTCTCTCACTTCGTCCCAGCTTACCCTTCCCCCTCCCCATGACCTCAAGTCCATTCTCTACATCTGTGTCTTTATTCCTGTCCATGGCAGGTGAATTTTAAGAAGCTGTTTTCTTCTCAACACACAGATTTTTGTTTTCACCATATACTTTACATTTTGCTGGTTCCTATGGACGGTATGGAGAATATGGACCATATTTCCTCAGGTTCGTGTGGAGCCGGCTTTCATTCTCTGTTGGGAGGCACGTATGAATGACCTCATTAATGATTTGGGGGAAATTGTCAAGGAATATAGCTTTCACTTAATCCTTCAGTTTCCTCACAGGATCCGTGCGTTTTATGTAACTGACTAGACAGATTACAAGCCAAGTGTAACTCATAAAGTGCTTCCACTGCACAATCTCACAATCCTTCTCCGGGGCAGAGGTCACAGAAGGGACACCTGGCTCAAAGTGGTTCTCTTGAAAAGCCCGCAGAAAGCTCTAACCCACCGCCTCCCTTATGACTTTGCCTGCAGTGAGCACCGTGTCTGAGGAGCAGACGTTGGGGGTAACCAGCCTGTACCTCTCCTTTTTCTTTCTCCCTTTTCTCTTCTTCCTTTTCTATGAGCCCAGGACACGCATAGGCAGATGCGTGCACCCACTGTCTCCCGCCCAGGCAGAGAAAGGATCACATAAGCGGGGTGCTCTTAGCTGAGTTAGGGGAGCTAAGGTCCCTGGCCGTCTCATCTCCCTGAAATATCCTTCTGCGGACACGCACATCATCTATGTCTTTTCCACGGCTTTATTCCTCAGCGGTGTCCAAAACAACTGCTACAAGCACCTGGGCCGTATGGTATCCAAGGGCCAACACAAATCTGGTAAGATGGGCCTGACCTGCATTTAGTAAGTTGCTGCCTGGCTTACGCAAGAATTCATTAAAAGAGTACCCCTAGCAGCTAATGGTGGCACTGGGTCATAATTTAGGAATGGCAAAAATCAAACTTGGTTTAAAAACTATAGTCAAGGCATGAACCATACCAGGATGACAAGAGACATGTAATTTAAAATACGTAGGTTGAGTCGCAATTTGAAGTCAATTACGAGTAGTTAAATCATTTATAGATTACACTGATTCTCTGGGTCCTCGATACCCAAACCAACAAACCACCCAAAAACTGGAACTTACATTTTCCTGAATAAGAATAAACAGTTTTAACATTCAGATGGCATTTCCACTAGAATAACTGCAAATAAAAGCAATGTTCACAATCTCTAAATCCCAAATATTTAATAATGTATAAGTCAGATTCCTACCAGGACTAAATTCATACCTGGTGTCTATCAAGGCCTTTCCCATCACATTTTATTACGCGACTGTCCTCTGAGGTGCCCGCACCTATCAATCCACAGAAGGGAGAAGAAACCACAGGAAAAGGTTACAGCGTGGCACGGGGAGCAGGTCCGATTTCAAGGGAACGTGAAATCCAGATGCTGAGGAGCTGCGGACCGCGTCCAGGAAGCTGCGAGGAGAGAGCAGCGCCTCTAGTGGTCACAGGCCTCTGCGTGCAACGGAGCATGACCGGGCAGAGCGGGAACCCAGACGTCTCCACCTGCTCGGCTGCCGATTGAGATGTAGCTCCTGATCGCAAAGCGCTCCCCGGGGCCGCTTTCTACCGAGAAGCCAGAGCCGCCCAACTCCAGACGGGGGAGGGCTCCTCAAGGGACCTGCCTGCAGAATTCTGATGAGTAAATAAGCACGGAGAGGGATGGGATTCCAAGGTGTTTTCTCCTAGTCTAGCAGATGTTCCAAAAATAGTTCATGATATAGCCCTTATTCCTCAAAACCTCAAGAAAAGTATTTTTTTTTTCTCTTCTTTGGCTGCGCCGTGCGGCTTGTGAGATTTTAGTTCCCAGACCAGGGATAGAACCCTGGCCTTGGGCAGTGAGAACGCTGAGTCCTGACCACTGGACCGCCAGGGAATTCCCAAGAAAAGTAATTTTTATTTGGTAAATCATAGCATCTTTAGAATCATCTTATTGTATATATATAATATATATATTATTTTATTATATACCTTATTATATATGTATGTATTATAGATATTATATATACATCTTTTTATATATGTATATAATTGTACCTAGATTTCCAAATAATACACATTACTTAAGTCAAAACGGATTAATCTAGACTTAATGTATAGCACAGGGAACTATGTTCAGTATCTTGTAATAACCTACAATGGAAACGAATCTGAAAAAAATATGTATGTATATATAAAACTGAATCGCATTGCTGTACACCTGAGACTAACACAACATTGTAAATCAACTATATCTCAATAAAAAAAGATCAATTTATTGAAATAGAAACAGACCAAAAGTGATAACCATACCCAACTCATTTGTTGTGCATGTTATTATTTGAACATAATAAGAGTACATTTCACCACGCAACCTGAGGTTTGGATTACCAAATGCTATGAAGGTGCTTGAGCAGAAAGGTGTGCTGGAGACCTGATTCAGTGTTTCTGTGACACAGACGAGCAGGCTGAGGCCCACGGCACCTGTGAGCCAGGGCACATTAACCATTGATGCGTGCGGCTCCCCTCCAGTCTGAGGGATGTGTGATTGTGCACGAGGAATGGATAGGAAGGTCTGGAAATACATACAGGTCAGTGAGCACACAGATAAGTTGTCAAAGGGCTTCTCCTCACCAGCCGTGTCACTGGGAATGCAGATTCACAGGCAGCACCCAGACCTGATGATCAGAAAGTCCAGGGCTGGGGCCCGGACATCTATGTTTAACTGCACCCCCCTCCCCAGGTCACTCTGGCGCACGTAAGTGTGACAGCAGGACCACTGACACGTGTGACAGCCTGTCTGCCTCATACCTTTGCTTTTTCCATAAAGACCTTTAGAATCAGCTTGTCAGGTTCTATGAAAGGAAACTATTGCTGGGAGAGTTTGTTGGTATTGCACTGAATCTGCTGATCAATTAGAAAACTGACAACTTCTTCATATTTGGTCTTCCTATCCAAGAACATGGAATGGCTTTCCATTAACTTAAATATTCTTTGGCGTTTTTCAATAAAGTTGTATAATTTTCTGCATGACATACCTGCTGATATTGACAGATTTGTCTCTATGTACCTTGTTTCTGCTTAACTAAAAGGCAATACCTTTTATATACTGATCTTAAACACAGAACTCTTTCTGAAATCTTTCATTCAAATCATTTGTCTGGTATACCAGCTAAGAACTCCAGTGTTATGTTAATCAGAAATTATAATAGAAATGGTATCCTTCCACAGAAATACAAAGGATCATGAGAGATTACTACAAGTAACTCTATGCCAATAAAATGGACAACCTGGAAGAAATGGACAAATTCTTAGAAAAGTACAACCTTCCAAGACTGAACCAGAAGAAACAGAAAATATAAACAGACCAGTCACAAACACTGAAACTGAAACTGGGATTTAAAAACTCCCAACAAACATAAGTCCAGGACCAGATGGCTTCACAGGCAGATTCTATCAAACATTCATTTTGAGTTAATGTTTGTCTCTGGTTTGAGGTAAGGGTCCAGCATTATTCTTTTGCACGTAGAGCCCAGTTGTCCCATTACCATTTGTTGACAAGACTGTTCTTTCCCATTAGATGGTCTTGGCACCCTTGTCAAAAATCAGTTTCCAATAGAAATGTGGGTTTATTTCTGGACTCTTAGCTCTATTCCACTGATCTACATATCTGTCTTTATACTAGGACCATGCTGTCTGTATTACCAAAGCTTTGTAATAAGTTTCAAAACCTGCAAATGTGAGAACTCCAACTTTGTTCTTTTTTTTAAAGACTGATTTGACTATTCTGGGTGCCTTGAATTTCCATGTTAATTTTCATATCAGCTTGTCAATATTTTGCAGAGAAGCCAGCTGGAATTTTGTTAAAGCTTGCATTGCATCTGTATATCTGTAGATCAACTGGAGAGTATTGCAATTTCAGCCTTCTGATCCATGAAAATAGGATGTATTTCCATGCAGTCAGATATTCTTTAGTTTCTTAAACAATATTTTGTAGTTTTAAGAGTATAAATTTTGAACTTTATTGTTTAATTTATCCCTAAAGATTTTATTCCTTTTAATGCTACTGTAAATGAAATTTTTGTATTAACTTCATTTTCAATTTGTTCATTGCTACTATTTAGAACCACAATTGATTTTTTATATTAACCTGTATCCTATAAACTGGTTGAACTTGTTTTTGAGTTATACTAGTTTTTTAGTGGATTCCTTAGGATTTTCTGTATACAAGATCATGCCATCTGCAAATAGAGATAATTTACCTCTTTCATTTAATCTTTAGGCCTTTTATTTTATTAAAAGAAGCCATTTTGGCATAGGTTTTTGAAATTTTATTTATTTATTTATTTGCCTGCACCGGGTCTTAGTTGCAGCATGTGGGATCTTTGTTGTGGCATGTGGGCTCTAGTTCCCTGAACAGGGATCAAACCCGGGTCCCCTGCATTGGGAGCGCAGAGTCTGAGCCACTGGACCACCAGGGAAGTCCCCTGGCCTAGGTATTTTTTTGTCAATAGTTACTTGAGTACTAATTCAATTTCTTTATTTGTCACAGGTCTATACATATCTTCTATTTATTCTTGAGTCAGTTTCAGTAGTTTGTTTCTTTCTGGGAATTTGTCTACCCAACTAAGTTACATACTTTATTGGCATACCATCATTTATCCTATTACTTTGTAATCTTTTTTATTACTGTAAGTTCGATTTTAGTAATTTGAATCTTCTCTCATTTTTGTTAATCAGTTGACCTAAAGGTGTTGTATTATAAGCTGTTAACCTCTCCAGCAACTCCTCCTGTTTACCCTGAGCCATTAACTTAATCATGCCCTCGTTTCAGACCCTTGATTGAGCCATGTTCTCTCTTGATTCAGGACTTTTCATACACCCTTCCCAGTGACCTAAATATTTTAGTGATCCTTTCTCTTCCATCCTCTAGTTAATTACTACTCAGCTTTTATATCTTCATTTATGTGTCGTTTAATAGGAACCTAACCATGTCCAACACGTTTCTCCCTCTCTTTTTAATAGGAACCCTCATGTCAATGTTAAATAATGAATAACTGCGTGATTATTTGATAAAGTTTTTTTCCCCTCTTCTAGCATGAGAGCTCAGTGAAAATTCAAAGATCATATTTCTCTGCTTCACACTATTCACTATATGGAAAGCATGGCCACATCACAAAGTCCTAAATTTTATTTGTTCTGCTTAAGGTACCAGAAAAGACAGATATAAAACCTCATAGTTCCAATTTCAAAATATTAATAAAGAATTGTGCTGAGCCACCTAGATTCAGTTTTCATCAAATCCTGCTAAAAGGACAGACCACATAGTACAAAAATTACTAGAAGCATTCCACACTTAAGGCTGCAGTAGCAATGCAGTGGGTTATAGTGAATTCAAAATATATATGAGAAGGAAATTTAAATTTTCTTCTTCTACATTATAAGTTCCCTGTGATTAGACTTCTTTGTAGATGAAACTGCAATTTTTATCAAACCCAGACCTTGTCACAATGATCTGTACATAAGAGGCACTCAGTAAATACTAAGTAAATGTAGTATTCTAAATTTAGATATCTAATTTAGATATTAGAATTTAAAAATTGCAAATTAACTTTCATCAGCTCCTTGTCAAGAAGGTCAATGTCGTGTTACCAGCACATAAATTGAAAACAGTAAGCTTTTATGTATCTGTTAGAAAAAAAAAAACTACTACACATATTTGTGGATAACTATATAAAATCAGCATGTGGGAATACATGTGTAAAATAAGAAATGTGGCTCAAAATAGATGCGGATAAAGATATGGATGAAAAGTCAGCTGATGTGCAGTGCACACAACTTCTGATGTTCAGTGTACTTGTAGGAAATACATCACACAGTGTTTTTAGTCCTACAGTGGGCCCCTTTTTCACAATACTTAGGTATATGCTTTTCAGTGTTTGACTTATTAAACTGTTTACTTAGGAGAGACATCAATTTCAAAGCATTTGGTGTTCTTTGTACATGAATGTATTTTGCACCTCTGGAAATGTATTGCTAAGAATAAAGCTCCAGCCAAGACTTAATAAGGGATGAAATTCATAGGGGAAAATACTGGGTGAAAACAGTCCCTAAGAGTGTCTTTCCTGCATCATTGCTTAAACATTTTAATGAAAAAATATGAATTTAGACTGTTTAATAGATGCAAATTAACAAAATGGCAGTTGGGAGACCTTCAAGATGGCAGAGGAGTGAGACGTGGAGATCACCTTCCTCCCCACAAACACGTCAGAAATACATCTACACGTGGAACAACTCCTACAGAACACCTACTGAACGCTGGCCGAAGACCTCAGACTTCCCAAAAGGCAAGAAACTCCCCACATACCTGGGTAGGGCAAAAGAAAAAAGAAATAACAGAGACAAAAGAATAGGGACGGCACCTGCACCAGTGGGAGGGAGGTGTGAAGGAGGAAAGGTATCCACACACTAGGAAGCCCCTTCGTGGGCAGAGACTGCAGGTGGCGGAGGGGGAAGCTTCGGAGCCACGGAGGAGAGCGCAGCCACAGGGGTGCGGAGGGCAAAGCGGAGAGATTCCCGCACAGAGGATCGGTGCCGACCAGCACTCACCAGCCCGAGAGGCTTGTCTGCTCACCCGCTGGGGCGGGCGGGGCTGGGAGCTGAGGCTTGGGCTTCAGTCGGATCGCAGGGAGAGGACTGGGGTTGGCGGCGTGAACACAGCCTGAAAGGGGCTGGTGTGCCACAGCTAGCCGGGAGGGAGTCCGGGAAAAGGTCTGGACCTGCCTAAGAGGCAACAGACCATTGTTTCGGGTGTGCGAGGAGAGGGGATTCAGAGCACCACCTAAACAAGCTCCAGAGATGGGCACGAGCCGCGGCTATCAGCGCAGACCCCAGAGACGGGCATGAAATGCTAAGGCTGCTGCTGCCGCCACCAAGAAGCCTGTGTGTGAGCACAGGTCACTCTCCACACTGCCCCTCCCGGGAGCCTGTGCAGCCCGCCACTGCCAGGGTCCCGTGATCCAGGGACAACTTCCCCGGGAGAACGCACGGCGCACCTAAGGCTGGTGCAATGTCACGCTGGCCTCTGCCACTACAGTCTTGCCCCGCATTCCATACCCCTCCCTACACTGGCCTGAGTGAGCCAGAGCCCCCGAATCAGCTGCTCCTTTAACCCCGTCCTGTCTGGGCAGGAACAGATGACCTCAGGTGACCTACACACAGAGACGGGGCCAAACTCTAAGCTGAAGCCCAGGAGCTGTGCGAACAAAGAAGAGAAAGGGAAATCTCTCCCAGCAGCCTCAGGAGCAGCGGATTAAATCTACACAATCAACGTGATGTACCTGCATCTGTGGAATACCTGCATAGACAACGAATCATCCCAAATTGAGGAGGTGGACTTTGGGAGCAACTGTAGACATGGGGTTTGCTTTCTGCATCTAATTTGTTTCTGGTTTTATGTTTATCTTCGTTTAGTATTTAGAGTTTATCATCATGGGTAGATTTATTTATTGATGTGGTTGCTCTCTTCCTTTTTTTTTTAATATGTAGATATATATATTTCTTTCCTTTTTCTCTTTTTGTCACTGTGAATGTGTATGCTTCTTTGTGTGAGTTTGTCTGTACAGCTTTGCTTTTACCATTTGTCCTAGGGTTCTGTCTGTCCGTTGTTTTTTTTTTGGTTGTTTCTTTTGTATAGTTTTTAGCGCTTGTTATCACTGGTGGATTTCTTTTTTGGTTTGGTTGCTCTCCTTTCTTTCTTTTATTTTTCGTTTTTTATTACTTTCTAATTTTTTTATTTTTAGTAATTATGTTTTATTTTTTATTTTAATAACTTTATTTTATTATATTTATTTATTTTCTTTCTTTTCTTTCCTCCTTCCTTTCTCCCTTCCTTCCTTCCTTCCTTTCTTTCTTTCTTTTTTCCTTTCTTTCTCCCTTTTCTTCTGAGCCATATGGCTGACAGCATCTTGATGCTCCAGCCAGGTGTCAGGCCTGTGCCTCTGAGGTGGGAGAGCCGACTTCAGGACACTGGTCCACAAGAGACCTCCCAGCACCACATAATTTCAAACAGCGAAAGCTTGCCCAGAGCGCTCCATCTCAACGCTAAGATGCAGCTCCACTGAATGACCAACAAGCTATACTGCTAGACACCCTACGCCAAACAACTAGCAAGACAGGAACACAACCCCACCCATTAGCAGAGAGGCTGCCTAAAATCATAATAAGGTCACAGACACCCCAAAGCACACCACCAGACGCAGTCCTGCCCCCCAGAAAGGCAAGACTCAGCCTCATCCACCAGAACACAGGCACCAGTCCCCTCTGCCAGGAAGCCTACACAACTCACTGAACCAACATTTGCCACTAGGAGTAGACAGCAAAAACAATGGGAATTACGAACCTGCAGCCTGCAAAAAGGAGATCTCAAACACAGTAAGTTAAGCAAAAGGAGAAGACAGAGAAACACACAGCAGATGAAGGAGCAAGGTAAAAACCCACCAGATTGAAGAGGAATTAGGCAGTCTACCTGAAAAAGAATTCAGAGTAATGATAGAAAGCTGGAGTAGCAATTTCCAAAATCTTGGAAATAGAATGGAGAAAATACAAGAAAAGTTTAACAAGGACCTGGAAGAATTAAAGAGCAAACAAACAATGATGAACAACACAATAAATGAAATTAAAAATTCTCTAGAAGGAATCAATAGCAGAAAAACTGAGGCAGAAGAACAGATGAGTGACCTGGAAGATAAAATAGTGGAAATAACTACCACAGAGCAGAATAAAGAAAAAAGAAGGAAAAGAATTGAGGGCAGTCTCAGAGACCTCTGGGACAACAGTAAATGCACCAACATTCGAATTATAGGGATCCCAGAAGAAGAGAAAAAGAAAGGGACTGAGAAAATATTTGAAGAGATTATAGTTGAAAACTTCCTGAATATGGGAAAGGAAATAGTCAATAAAGTCCAGGAAGCACAGAGAGTCCCATACAGGATAAATACAAGGAGAAACATGCCAAGACACGTATTAATCAAACTACCAAAAATTAAATACAAAGAAAAAGTATTAAAAGCAGCAAGGGAAAAACAACAAATAACATACAAGGGAATCCCCATAAGGTTAACAGCTGATCTTTCAGCAGAAACTCTGCAAGCCAGAAGGGACTGGCAGGACATATTTAAAGTGATGAAAGGGAAAAACCTACAACCAAGATTACTCTACCCAGCAAGGATCTCATTCAGATTTGATGGAGAAATTAAAACCTTTACAGACAAGCAAAAGCTAAGAGAATTCAGCACCACCAAACCAGCTTTACAACAAATGCTAAAGGAACTTTTCTAGACAGGAAACACAAGAGAAGGAAAAGACCTACAATAACAAACCGAAAACAATTAAGAACTGGTAATAGGAAGATACATATCGATAACTACCTTAATTGTAAATGGATTAAATGCTCCAAACAAAAGACACAGACTGGCTGAATGGATACAAAAACAAGACCCATATATATGCTGTCTAACAAGAGACCCACTTCAAACCTAGGGACACATACAGAGTGAAAGTGAGGGGATGGAAAAAGATATTCTATGCAAATGGAAATGAAAAGAAAGCTGGAGTAGCAATTCTCATATCAGACAAAACAGACTTTAAAATAAAGACTATTAAAGAGACAAAGAAGGACACTACATAACGATCAAGGGATCAATCCAAGAAGAAGATATAACAACTGTAAATATTTATGCATCCAACATAGGAGCACCTCAATACATAAGGCAAACGCTAACAGCCATAAAAGGGGAAATCAACAGTAACACAATCATAGTAGGGGGTTTTAACACACCACTTTCACCCATGGACAGGTCATCCAAAATGAAAATAAATAAGGAAGCACAAGCTTTAAATGATACATTAAACAAAATGGACTTAATTGATATTTATAGGTTATTCCATCCAAAAACAATGGAATACACTTTCTTCTCAAGTGCTCATGGAACATTCTCCAGAATAGATCATACCTTCGGTCACAAATCAAGCCTTGGTAAATTTAAGAAAACGGAAACCGTATCAAGTATCTTTTCCGACCACACGCTATGAGACTAGATATCAATTACAGGAAAAAACTGTAAAAAATACAAGCACATGGAGGCTAAACAATACACTACTAAATAATCAAGAGATCACTGAAGAAATGAAAGAAGAAATCAAAAAATACCTAGAAAAAAAATGACAATGAAGACACAACGACCCAAAACCTATGGGATGCAGCAAAAGCAGTTCTATGAGGGAAGTTTATAGCAATACAATCCTACCTCAAGAAACAAGAAACATCTCAAATAAACCTAACCTTACACCTAAAGCAATTAGAGAAAGAAGAACAAAAAACGCCACAGTTAGCAGAAGGAAAGAAATCATAAAGATCAGATCAGAAATAAATGAAAAAGAAATGAAGGAAACAATAGAAAAGATCAATAAAACTAAAAGCTGGTTCTTTGAGAAAATAAACAGAATTGATAAACCATTAGCCAGATTCATCAAGTTAAAAAGGCAGAAGACTGAAATCAATAGAATTAGAAATGAAAAAAGAGAAGTAACAACTGACACTGCAGAAATACAAAGGATCATGAGAGATTACTACAAGCGACTATATGCCAATAAAATGGACAACCTGGAAGAAATGGACAAATTCTTAGAAAAGCACAACCTTCTGAGACTGAACCAGGAAGAAATACAAAATATAAACAGAACAATCACAAGCACTGAAATTAAGACTGTGATTAAAAATCTTCCAACAAACAAAAGCCCAGGACCAGATGGCTTCACAGGCGAATTCTATCAAACATTTAGAGAAGAGCTAACACCTATCCTTCTCAAACTGTTCCAAAATATAGCAGAGGGAGGAACACTCCCAAACTCATACTACGAGGCCACCATCAACCTGATACCAAAACCAGACAGAGATGTCACAAAGAAAGAAAACTACAAGTCAATATCACTGATGAACACAGATGCAAAAATCTTCAACAAAATATTAGCAAACAGAATCCAACAGCACATTAAAAGGATCATACACCATGATCAAGTGTGGTTTATCCCAGGAATGCAAGAATTCTTCAATATACACAAATCAATGTGATAAACCATATTAACAAATTGAAGGAGAAACACCATATGATCATCTCAATAGATGCAGAAAAAGCTTTAGACAAAATTCAACACCCATTTAAGATAAAAACCCTCCAGAAAGTAGGGATAGAGGGAACTTACCTCAACATAATAAAGGCCATATATGACAAACCCATAGCCAACATCATTCTCAATGGTGAGAAACTGAAAGCATTTCCTCTAAGATCAGGAACAAGACAAGGTTGCCCACTCTCACCACTATTATTCAACACAGTTTTGGAAGTTTTAGCCACAGCAATCAGAGAAGACAAAGAAATAAAAGGAATCCAAATCGGAAAAGAAGAAGTAAAGCTATCACTGTTTGCAGATGACATGATACTATACATAGAGAATCCTGAAGGTGCTACCAGAAAACTACTAGAGCTAATCAATGAATTTGGTAAAGTAGCAGGATACAAAATTAATGCACAGAAATCTCTTGCATTCCTAACACTAATGATGAAAAATATGAAAAATCTGAAAGAGAAATTAAGGAAACAATCCCATTTACCATTGCAACAAAAAAATAAAATACCTAGGAATAAACCTACCTAAGGAGACAAAAGACCTGTATGCAGAAAAACTATAAGACACTGATGAAGGAAATTAAAGATAATACAAACAGATGGAGAGATATACCATGTTCTTGGATTTGAAGAATCAACATTGTGAAATTGACTATATTCTCCAAAGTAATCTACAGATTCAATGCAATCCCTCTCAAGCTACCAATGGCATTTTTCACAGAACTAGAACAAAAAATTTCACAATTTGTATGGCAACACAAAAGACCCCGAATAGCCAAAGCAATCTTGAGAAAGAAAAACGGAGCTGGAGGAATCAGGCTCCCAGACTTCAGACTGTACTACAAAGCTACAGTAATCAAGACAGTATGGTACTGGCACAAAAACAGAAATATAGATCAATGGAACAGGATAGAAAGCCCAGAGATAAACCCACACACATATGGTCACCTTATCTTTGATAAAGGAGGAAAGAATATACAATGGAGAAAAGGCAGCCTCTTCAATAAGTGGTGCTGGGAAAACTGGATAGCTACATGTAGAAGACTGAAATTAGAACACTCCCTAACACCATACACAAAAATAAACTCAAAATGGATTTGAGACCTAAATGTAAGGCCAGACACTATAAAACTCTTAGAGGAAAACATAGGCAGAACACTCTATGACATAAATCACAGCAAGATCCTGTCTGACCCACCTCCTAGAGAAATGGAAATAAAAACAAAAATAAACAAACGGGACCTAATGAAACTTAAAAGCCTTTGCACAGCAAAGGAAAACATAAACTAGACGACAACCCTCAGAATGGGAGAAAATATTTGCAAATGAAGCAACTGACAAAGGATTAATCTCCAAAATATAAAGGAAGCTCATGCAGCTCAATATCAAAAAAACAAACAACCCAATCCGAAAATGGGCAGAAGACCTAAATAGACATTTCTCTAGAGAAGATATACAGATTGCCAACAAACACATGAAAGGATGCTCAATATCACTAATCATTAGAGAAATGTAAATCAAAACTGCAATGAGGTATCACCTCACACTGGGCAGAATGGTCATCATCAAAAAAATCTAGAAATAATAAATGCTGGAGAGGGTCTGGAGAAAAGGGAACCCTCTTGCACTGTTGGTGAGAATGTAAATTGATACAGCCACTGTGGAGAACAGTATCGAGGTTCCTTAAAAAACTAAAAATAGAACTACCATATGACCCAGCAATCCCATTATTTGGCATATACCCTGAGAAAACCATAATTCAAAAAGAGTCATGTACCACAGTGTTCACTGCAGCACTATTTACAATAGCCAGGACATGGAAGCAACAGATGAATGGATAATGATGTGGCACATATATACAATGGAATATTACTCAGCCATAAAAAGAAATGAAATTGAATTATTTGTAGTGAGGTGGATGGACCTAGAGACTGTCATACAGAGTGAAGTCAGTCAGAAAGAGAAAAACAAATACTGTATGCTAACACATATATATGGAATCTAAAAACAAAAAATGGTTTTGACAGGCATGACAGGAATAAAGATGTAGACGTAGAGAATGGACTTGAGGACACGGGGGGGGGGGGAAGGGTAAGCTGGGATGAAGTGAGAGAGTGGCATGGACATATATACACTACCAAATGTAAAATAGATAGCTAGTGGGAAGCAGCCGCATAGCACAGGGAGACCAGCTCGGTGCTTTGTTGACCACCTAGAGGGGTGGGATAGGGAGGGTGGGAAGGAGACACCAGGGGGAGGAGATATGGGGATATATGTATATGTATAGCTGATTCACTTTGTTATACAGCAGAAACTAACACATCATTGTAAAGCAATTATACTCCAATAAAGATGTTAACAAAAAAAAAAAGAAAATGGCAATTAAGAGTGCAGGTTAGAAGAACATTGTTTACAGAAGTGCTAGAATAGCAAAGGTGATTAAACAAGTATCCCTGGGATTAGACTATGGAGAGAGAATAACTCAGCTATTTCTACAGACGCCTATTCAGCAATGTATGTTTTCCTAAAATTTAAATACTTAAAAGTTGTCTACTTTGAATATAGAATGCTATAATATCTAGCTAAATTTCTTTAAACCCAACAAAACTCAAAATTGTATTAATTTTCTGTGAGTCAATATATTTGAAAAATGGAATAACTAGACACTCATTTCTCAAATTCAAATAAGTAAAACTGTACAACTGACATCTCCTACGATTTAAAATTACTTCATTTTTTCATTCCCTGGCTCCAATTTAGGTAATTATATTATTATCAATATTATTTTTTAATTCCTGAATTGAGGCCCCAGAGTTCATTTACACATTAGTTGAGATCTTAGTTTGGAGTTCTGAGAGAGTCATAAAATTATATCACTTAGCTGAAAAACTAATATGTGAGGCAAAAATGTCAAGAGTGACATATTTCTACTTACACGATTAAATTTGTTTCTGTTCCTAATGAACTAGAAGTTTCATTAATGACTTTTCTTTTCCAGGTATAGTTCAGCTATGTGCATAAACATTCAAAGTCTTAAACTTAACATAAGCAAAGTCACTATATGAAGAAGATCCCTGCTTCAGTGTAAAATTGATATTATTTTTTAACTTGAAATCTGGTATTTATAATTAATGGCCAGTTATTGAGCAGATAAATAAAGTATTTTATAAGGAAAAACACAGCATTTTCAAAAAAAAGAAAAATTATAACTATTTTAGTTCATAGCAAGGCATAACTATTAGAACTATTAAAAATATTTATGCTAAAGAGTATGTGAGAAAACTATATAAGCTGAAATGATGGTTTTTATCATAAGTATAGCACGAGCTTAAGGACGATAACTCAAAAAGCCTTACAAGTAGTTTGCCTTGGAATGGAAGACCCTAGGAATTGGAACGGGATTAGTACACAGCATCAGTCTTAGGTACCATGATAAAGTGCATATCCCAGTATTTCTCGATACTTTGTTGCGTTTACCATGGCTGGTTTCCTTCTAAGGTTTTTGTTGCTGTTTTTTACTGTCTTTGTCTTTTCTTTCTTTAATACTTTTTATTGAGATGTACATAAACTGCACACGTCTTAAGTATACATGTTTATACATTTTTACATGTGAATACATGCAGGTATTTATCACCAAAATAAAGACAGAGGATATTTCCAGAGGGTTCCCTCACTCCCCTTCACATTTATCCCCTACTTTCCCCAACCTGAGGTAACTACAATTCTGACTTTATCACTCATTCATTAGTTTTGTCTGTTTTAAAACTTTTTAGAAATGTGAACTTACAAAGTATGCTCTTTTCTGACATTTTTTGATCAACATTATGTCCATGAAATTTAGCCATGTTACTGTATGTATCAATTTTTTTACACTTAAAACTTGCATATATGTCAAGGTTTTCTCTTTTTTGGGGGGGGTGGGCATGATTATTTGTTACATCATCTGATGGGTTCAGAGCTCTGGAGATGACACATTTGAGCCCTGCAGTAGAGAAGGTGTTAACAGAAGGATACTGGTTAGAGCGCATGGTCTATTTCTAAGCAAGATCCAAGAGTGTCAGGATTAGACCTAGAAAACACACCCCATCCCCAGTATAAGAACTATCAGAACCAGACATGGAAGTATTAACCATATCATGTACTATCACAATTTCTTCATTTGATTCCACAAACTTCTTTGTAATATTAAAAATCAAAAAAATTTTATAGGACTATATGTACAGTAGTCTTCTAAGATGGTCCATGTGCTACTTCAAGAGGCTCATGTCATGTCCAGGGCCGTCCTGTTTTGAATCACATCTGTTTGACCTCATGAACTTCTCAGGGGAGTAGGTCTGTGGACTTCCTGATATTATATACATCCCCTGTCACTGATGGAACCATAGCATTGAGGATTCTCCCTACTTTCCATGAATCTTGTAAAGCATGATAGGAAGGTGCTTGATGTCAAAAGAAAGCTGTCCAGTATTTCCTTTGAATGGTTAAGGTTTCAGATAATAGAGACTCAGTTTGTCTCCTTCTAGAATCAATCTCTCTTACCACTTCCAACACGCAGAGGGTCTGCTAAAGTACATGGCTCACAAGTGGGCTCATATCCTGCCCTCTGCTCCACTCACAGCTGGTTACCTTTCATGCCACCAGTAATTAGGCAACCAGTGTTCCTAAGTGTGGAGCACAATGAATTCAGAACCTAAAGGGGTTCATCAAGCAACACACTTCCTCTTCACACTAAGAGGTTCAAAACAGTAATTAGCTCTTACCCTAGAGGACACATCCAGGACTGACCACTGGACTCCTGGGCTCCTAAAATTTATGCCTGTGTCCAGATTATGAATCTGTAGCATTTGTCCTTCACCCTCTGGAGTACACCTGTCTCACCAATGCCTTCAAGGTGCCAGTCACCTCTTGCTCATCTGGACCAGGCAACATAATGTCATCAATGGACTGGACTGTGGAATGCTCTGCAGGATGTCCAGGTGGTCCATATTCTCTTAGACTATATTATGTTAGAGGGCAGGGAAGCTAACAGAGCCTGGGAGAAAAACTGTAAATGTTTGGATGTTTTCCTCTCCATGTGCATCTAAAGTGTTTCTTATCTTTTTATTTATTTTTTTCTTATTGTGATAGAAAATAATTGATTCAGCAAATCACTGGCCGCATACCACCTGCCTGGGCTCATACAAGACGGACACAGCAAATATACTACAACTGGAGTCCCAGCTGCAACAGGGGCAACTACCTCACTGAGCCTGCAGTGGTCAACAGTCATCCCGGGGGATGTTTTTGCAGCAGACCCGTCAACTTGGGTTGGGTTCTATCTAATGGTGGGTAGGGCCTTCACTGCAGCCATGCAACGAACGATCCAGTTCTAAAGCCCCATCTCCTGCACGTTGCTGCAGTCGGGTTGTCTAGACACAGATCCTGACAGGGATTTGGGTGCATGATGTTAGGGACTGGTACCTGTGAGAGGAGGGGAAGTAAGGAGGATTAGGTAGACCACGAAGCTGAACTGCAGTGTAGACCAGGGAAAGCTCTGGTCAACCTGGCAGAGGACTCGAGAGCAACTACTGCCCAGCAGGTGGTTCCCTACGGTGGACGCGGCCGTGCCTTTCACCCCCGTCTTGCTCAGAGAGGAGACACAGGTTTCCCCAGGAGGCTGTGGCACTGGACAGTGGGCATTTTACTCTACAAAGGAAAGGTCCGCTGAGTGTACTTCTCACTGCCGGGCAGCAAGTCCCTCCTTACAGAGGGGTCTGGGTGGAGCCTCTTGGTGTCTACCACAGATGATAATCTCCGTTCTATGATACCCTCTCAATCTTGCGCTCGTGGAGTCCTAGCTCACCTGAAGAGTGGGTCAGTCAGTTCCAAAGGGAAGAGAGTTCACCTGAACCCATGTGCTCAAATATTACAAGGCGCCTAAGTTCATGAAAGTAGTTATTAAATGAATTGTACATATTAGGGTACAAAAAGAGAAACCTCTTTACCCATCTCCATGGACTACTTCCTCGTCAACTTTCACATTTTCCTCACTCTCAGGAAATAGATGTATTTTCTCAGGAATTAGAACATCCAGTCCTGTGTAAACTAAAACCCCACACTCGCAGTGTGGGACATCCGCCATCCCCTGGCTTTTCTTACTCTACCCTGGGAGGTCTGCAGGTAGAAAGGTGCGTGGTCTCTTCTTTCTCTGCATCTCCTGTAGTAGCCTGGGGCCATCCAATCTCAGGAAACGCAGCTTCTAACTGAAGCTTAGAACTTCCACATTGGGTCCTGCATCTGAATATTTATGCCGACACTGACCTGCTGAGGTCACCTGCCTCTGGGAACAAGGCCCTCTTATGTCTGTCCCCGCACACACACCGAGTCCCCAAGCATCCTCTGTTCGTCTTCAGCCCCAAAGCAGACATTTCAGAAGGGAGTCGGAAATCTTTCCCTGAACTATTTCAACTCCAAAGCACACGTGCCAAAGGCCACAAATGGTGATCTTGAATTTTCCCTTACATAGCTTAAGGTGATGTAGGTTTATCTCCAAAAGCACAGCAGACTGGCATTTCTTCTGAAATAAATTCACACTCTCCAATCTCTACAACTTTCAAACAAATATTATTTCTGTTCTGAGTTGGATAATAAACTAAAGATCAAAAAACATTTCCGATATCTCTTATCTAGTCTGACTTAGGAGGTTCAGCACTCATTTTACCTTTCTGTACCTTTGGGTATCTTTGCCAAAACTTTAAGATAGCAGGAAATGCCTGATTTAATATACTTGTGAACACAGACGAACCTCCCCAGCCATGGTGACACCACATCACCCTCATGCTGTTCTTCTGCAGAAGAGGGAAAATGCAGTTAGGAGAGGGGAATGGCCCAGGATTTCACGACAGAAAACGGCAGAAGAAGTAATTAAATGTCGACATAGATCACATATAAATAGTCTGATGGTTCTATATCCCTCACCTTGAAGATGTTGTGAGATAATAAATGGCGCAAGCCTGTTACACACCATGTGTTCCATCCAATCTCACAATATCTCTGAAAATGTGGCCCCATAAAGACCTGTTTTTTGACAGAAACAGACTCACAAGCTTAGAGAACGAACTTATGATTACTGGGGGGAAGGGCAGGGGGGAGGGATAAATTGGGAGTTTGGGATCGACATGTACACACCGCTATATTTAAAAAGGATAACCAGCAAGGACCTACTGTATAGCACAGGGAACTCTGCTCAATGTTATGCGGCAGCCTGGATGGCAGGGAAGTCTGGGGGAGAATGGATACGTGTATGTATGTGACTGAGTCACTTTGCTGTGCACCTGAAACTACACAACACTGTTAATCAGCTATACTCCCATATAAAATTTAAAAAAAAATTTTTTTAAGTCCTGTTTTTTGGATAAGGAAACTAAGGCTCCATGATTTGTAAGTTTCACCACAAGGAAATGGTGGGTCATGTCCAAGTCCAGGTCCAGAGCCCAAGCATTTCCAAGGACATTTTTCTAGTCAGTACTTTTGTGTGACCAGCAATGACGAGGTAAAGTAAAGACCCTGCTAAATCTGCTGACTTATAGACTTAGGTTATTTGAGGCACTCTTTAGTTTCAGTGTAACTCCTGTTGTGGCACTAACAATTTTTCACCCAGACATTAGTTTTTTTTAAACAGTGTAACGTGTTTGCACTGAAAAAATATTATCCAAGATTGAAATGGGTAAACTCAAAGAAGACTCTTTGGGTGATGATAAGGGGAATATAAATATTAATAATATATTATTAATATTAATACTATTAATATTAATGACTCCACAATGCAGGTGTATAATAATATAATTATTATATTCTAATTGGTGGAACCCAAGGAATATACATGTAAGATATTTATATGTATATGTACAAGTACATGTGTATATATATACACACACACACACACACAGAGATACAGAGAGAGAGAGAAACACACACATATATAAGAAAAGACGCATTTGCACAAGGAACCAGAAAACAAAATGAGAACAGAGAAAATTATTTAGATTGGTAAAACAAGCAGGAGAGAGTTGTTTATTTGGGCCACCTCTAGACATTCTAGTGACAAAAAATACTTTTAGGCACATGATATATGAGGTGAATGAAATAGACACATTATCTTAATGGGGCTTATATTTTACCAGAATTAACAACTAAACGAGTGGCGATGAGTCTCTGGGCTTGGGTGTACGGTGGCCGCTTCCTCAAATTCCACCACTTCCCGCACACACGTCAGTGATTAGAGGTCATGTTATAACAGCCCCGGTGTTTCAGACAAACAATTTTAACTACACTTGCCTAAGGCTTTCCAAGATATTTAGGAAGAGGCGACTTGTATTGGCTCTCTTATCAAAAGCCCATCCTGGGTTGGAAAGAGAGTATTTCCTCAGCAGGCAAAATAATTCTTTAAGAAAAATCCACAAAATGAACATTTAACAACTAAGCCTATGAAATGGATCAACCTACCACTTAAATACTTATTGGAGCCAAATGATCTCAGAGATTCAGACCAGTGGATACGTTTTACCTGTCAAGAACTCTTGGATTGCAAACCATAGTTATGAGACTTAAAGTAAGATCTTCATCATTTGGATGTCGGATCACTGATTCACATTTTCAAAACATCCGATTCAGTAGTTACTTTGGTTTTTAACTGAGCATGAGGTGAGACTGCGTGAGAAAAAGTTATATTATTTTACCCTGAAACTAACAGGAACCTAAATATTGTGCGTCATGATTGCCGAACAAGCTCAAAGTGCCCGAGCAGCCAGGTCACGGCTGCGGCCGCTGTTGTTGCTGTGAATGGAGACCCCGTGCGCGTGGTGCTAGCTGATAGGTGAGCCCATCGCGGTCGGGGTCCACCAGCCGTAGGGACCCACAGGGGACCTGCCTCCCCAGTGACAGCTGAGATGCGGTGATACAAACACGAAACTGTAGGTGCACGGATACCCAGTGGGGACACTGACCAAGGGGAGGCGGGTCAGGGAGCTTCGGGATGAAGTCTCCTCCCTCCTCACCTGGAAAGGACGCTTTCACGGCCTAGTCCTCCACATGACCTCCCTGAAGACATACGGGGAAAAGGGTATCTGCCTACTTCACGCTGGGGCAGGCTCTTCTAAGAGTCTCTTTCTCACATGTCCCCCTCATCATTCGATGAAGACTCACCCGGTCTGCTTTATTAGTAGAAGATGTCCTATCAATTTCCCTGCAACCAAATCAACCCTCTCGTTTTTATTTATTTCTTATTTTATTTAAAAATATATGGATATGGGCTTCCCTGGTGCCGCAGTGGTTAAGAATCCGCCTGCCAATGCAGGGGTCACGGGTTCATGCCCTGGTTCGGGGAAGATCCCACATGCCGCAGAGCAACTAAGCCCGTGCTCCACAACTACTGAGCCTACGTTCTAGAGCCCGTGAGCCACAACCACTGAGCCTGCACTCTAGAGCCCGCGAGCCACAACTACTAAGCCCGCGTGTTACAACTACTGAAGCCCGCGTGCCTAGAGCCCATGCTCCTCAACAAGAGAAGCCACTGCAATGAGAAGACCGCACACTGCAACGAAGAGTAGCCCCCGCTCGCTGCAACTAGAGAAAGCCTGCATACATCAATGAAGACCCAACGCAGCCAAAAATAAAATAAATTTAAAAAAATATATATGGAGAGAGTGCCTACTCTGTGCTAGTTACTATCCAGGATGTAGCACCAAAAATAACTGAGAAAGTCTCTCCCCTCATGGTGCTTACATTCTAACATTAGGGAGTAAAATCAAGAAAGGAACACATTTATGTAGCAGTAACTGCTGGGACAGAACAGAGCAGGAGTGGGGAGGGATATGCTGACCAGGTGAGACCTTCTCAAGGATCTGACACTTGGCCACTTGGCTGGAGACCTGAGTGACCCAAGGGAGTGAGCTGGATGAGCAAGTGAAGGAAAAAGACATTCTAGAGGGAAGAGCTAGGAGCTAAGACCTGGTGCAGCTGGGGAGCCGTGGACCCTGGTAACCTCTAAGGACGCAGGAGAGGAAGTACAGGCATGATCACAGCAGGTTTTCTGCACAATGAGGGACTGTCTACAGATCCCACTAATCTTTGCCAGAATGAGTGTCATGCATCTCAAACAGGAGCAGGGCAGCCCTGCATGATGTGAGCATGTGCATTTGTAGCTAGTTAATGAACTAGGCCTCATCCCTCCAAAATACTCATTACATCACATCTCTTTTCAAAATAAATTTATTTATTTATTTTTGGCTGCATTGGGTCTTTGTTGCTGCATGTGGGCTTCCTCTAGTTGCGGTGAGCGGGGGCTACTCTTCGATGTGGTGCACAAGCTTCTCATTGCGGTGGCTTCTCTTGCGGAGCATGGGCTCTAGGTGTGCAGGCTTCAGTAGTTGTGGCACGCAGGCTCAGTAGTTGTGGCTCGTGGGCTCTAGAGCGCAGGCTCAGTAGTTGTGGCACACGGGCTTAGTTGCTCCGTGGCATGTGGGACCTTCCCAGACCAGGGCTCAAACCCGTGGCCCCTGCATTGGCAGGTGGATTCTTAACCACTGCACCACCAGGGAAGCCCCAGATCACATCTTTTGAGAATGAGAAAATACTGTGATGTACCAAGATGTTTGTGGTTATTAAAAGTATTAAGGTTATAAAAAAATGGTGTGATTATTAAATGTTTTCAAATTCTATGAGACCTTAACAGATGTTTTTGTGATAGATTGAAAATCTGTTAAATTGGTAGGCTGGTCATTTAACAGTCTCTACCAGAGGATGTGAATATGGTCTCAATGGAGGTATGAGTGATTTATAGACAACAGGAAGGGAAACGCATATACATTTTTAGTTATATTTCCTCCTTGACAATGGCAGTAGTGTAGATGGTCCTCAAGGCAGATGTTCGTCTCTATTCAAACCAGACTTTGTGATTCAAAAAAATATTTATTGTGTGCCTAGTAAGTGCTACACACTGTTCTGGATACTGAGGATGCATTAGGAGAAAAACACAGGAAAAGCTCTGTCCTCCAGGACTGAAATCTCTGTTTCATACTTTTAGATTTTAGATCTGTACCAGCTTTTAGGTGCAATGGGGATTTCCTTTGTAAAGTAGTAAACAGTTTGAAAATTTATTGACTGCCAATTTTGGGCACAGAAATAGAGAATTAAGACAGCCACCATGGACACGAGTTCCATTTAAAAGATTTGTCTTTCTCTCTATATGTGTAGCAATATAAAATATAATTTTAATAAAATGGCATACCATTTTATTACCATTTTTACTAAAAGAAAATATGTTTGTGGTTAGAGCCATTCTCAGTTTTAAAGAGTGTGCATTATGGTGCCTAAAACATCCTAGCAAGTTTTACATCAAGCTCTTTATTTATACTGCCCTTAGTAGGCTTACGTACAGTATTTTTCAAAAGCAAATCTTTCTGATTGGTGATACAGCAGTTCTGCAGTACTTTTTCAGAAGTTCACTCAAATGTACATTGATTTGATTACTCTCTTTCATTCTTTTTGAGGTACCCGTACAAAGAACTTTGTTAAGTGAGCCAAAAGCAATCCATAAATTTCTTGTGATTTATTGGTAAATCCACTGTGACATTGCTAAAATAATGCAGAAAAAGTGAACCAATGAAACAGGCATGCACAGGAATAAAAGTAATGGCTATCTTCTCAAAGAGTTAAAAGATGGTGTTGTGCACGTTTACAGGGCTAGTGCTGTGCTGGAATCCTCTAGATATTATCTACCCAGATTTCATAACAAGGAAAAGTTGTTAATGCCATTCTTCTCAGATTTGTCCCCTGTCATTTATTCAACATATGTTTAAATAGTGCTACTGTGTTCTGGGTACTAGGATCATAAATAAAAGAACATATGAAGTATGGTTCTTATACATTAAATTCAATTAATTGAGGCTGACTTACAAATACTTACACTGAAATGGGACAGGTACTCCTGTGGCCATATTCCTTTATTGAGCAAACCCGTTTTTATCGGGTGTGGAGTATGATCTAGGCTCTATGGTTAGAAAACTGAGAAGCATGCAATCTATCTATGGGGAATCCATGAAATAAACAGTTGAAATGTCTCAAGATGATAATGTGGAGATGTATTATCAGTGCATCAAAATCAGACAGAAGGGAGGGGTACAGGGAGGGGCTCTCAGAGGATGTAGTTTCTAACCCACGTCATCAAGGGCAAGGAGCTTATCAGCAAAGAAGAGGGAAAAAATAGCCCGAGCATCGCAGCAACGTGTAAAACAGAAGAAGAAGGATTGTAGAGCCCTGGAAACCACAAATTTGTCAGGATGGCAGCAGGAAGGCGTGATTTTAGGCAGGTAGAGATTTCCACTCCAGCGTCAGTGGGGTGAACAGTTTCAAGGGAGCTAGTCTGAAGGCAGCAAGGTATTGGAAGCATTTGTAATAATCCAGGGAGGAAATAGTGATGCCCTGACTTAACAAAGAGGAAGTAACGAGGAAAACCATTTAAGAGAGTATAGGTAAAGACCTGATCATACTTGGTGAGAGAAACTGAAACCGCGCAGGACCCTGTGGGGCTCCCGGGCACAGAAGCCTTTCTGTCCCCTGTTTCTTGTTTGTAGGGATCAGACTCCATGACCTCCCCTGAGTCCCAAAGGGCAGATTCGAACAGTTGCTAATCAGGGAAGGGAGGGGATGCGGAGACAAGGAGGAGACCCCCTGAGGCCAGATTAAAGGACCGAAGGCCCTTCACACACCCTGATCCTTATCAGCAACTCCGCCCTTGGACCACTGCTATAAAACTCCTCACCAAATCCTCCCGGGTTGGGACACACAGTTTTGAGGGCACGAGCCTAACGTGTCCCCCTCTGCCTGGCAAAGCAATAAAGCTCTTCTTTTCTACTTCACCCAACACTCTGTCTCTGAGATTCGATTCAGCACCAGTGCACAGAGGCCAAGCTTTCGGCATCAAGAAAGACTCCTAGATTTCAGGAGCTATGGTTGGAAAAACTAGCAGCGTGAGAGCAACACTTCCTGAGATATGGACCTTTTTAAATGGCAGAGATATAGGGTAAACTGTACGCTGACATCGGGAGATTGGGACCAGCTTGACAGAAGGCAGGAGGAGCAGGAAGTGTGGTCGCCCCTTGTCAAAGGCAACAGGAACGGCAGGCGGTGAGAACTTGGCAAGCAGCCCCTGCAATTCCCAAGCAGGACATTTCTGAGGAGCCGGGAGGAGGGGTTTCCATGGCGCCATGAAAGAAAAGTTACGACGGTCGTGAACCTGACATCACGAAATCTGCACGATATACGTAGCTTTTCAAGCAAAAGGGTTTCATGGGAAGCAGAACGTTTATGTTTTAGATATGTCATTGTTATTTAAATATGATAGTCTTGAAATACATTTATGTTGGGGAAAAAAAGAGCCAGTACAGAATTTGAAGATAAAGAGAGGAATAAGATTAGATAAGAAAATGGCTCTGAATATACAGGAAATTATTCAAAATATTATGGAAGTACAAAGGAGGAAGCCACCTCTGCCTGGGAGTGTTAATAAATGCTTAATGGGTAAATGTCCTTTGCTATGTACCTTTTTCAAATTATTTAGTAACTTGCAACGTAGTCAAGTATGCATGGTGGTTTTTTGTTTTTTTTTCTTTACATACAGAGACATGAAATATTTCTGGGTCAGGGCTCTCTTCTGTGGTCCTTTGCGCGGTGTGTCCAATCCAGCTCTCTCTGGCCTAAACATGCCTATTCACAGAATAAGGAGAGAGTGGAAGACCCATGAATGATTTAAAGCTTCTCTGCTGGTAAGTTTTACCCAATAAATCTCATCTTCTATCGAAAGATCACGGTACCACTGGTATGTGTGTCTGTGTCCCCTTGGCGCAATCATCTTGGAGGTTCACTAAGAGCAGAAAGATGAATGAACACTAAATCAAGGAAGGGAAAAGAAAAAGGTGAAGTTGTTTAGTTACTGGCCTGTTTGTTTACAGGATGGGGAAATGCAAACATCATTTTAGACGTCCGTGTGGCTAAGCTTTTCTTAGAAATACACTGAAGGTGACTCAGACCCCAGTCTTTGAGGTTCTGCTGCCCAAGTAAATTCAGATCAATACTATGGACTTGCAGGAAGTTCATCCTCAAAAGTATCTCCACTCTGGTGTTTTAAGAATAGACGTGTGACAAGATGTTAATTAGTGTCACCTGAGAAAAAGTACCTTGAGGAAGACAATCAGAAAATGTGAAGTGAAACACCTTTCACTGTCTTAAATTTTTTAAAGCATCTGTATTGGCTTTAAAACACGCCTGCATGTTCTCTGTCTTCTCATTGGAAGGAGTCTGATCCCCCTCCCCTAAATCTGAGCGGGTCCAAGCAACTCACTTCAAACCATAGCATGAGGCGGAAGTGAGGCTGCTCGTGGTGCCTGCAGGTCCCAGGAGGCCCCGTGGCTTCCCCATCTCTCCCTCTGCTCCTGGGACCCTCCTCCTTGAAATACAGCCGCCGAGCTGTGCAGAAACCAATGGCCAAGCGGACTGTCCCTTGATGTGCCCCCAACAGCTCCAGGTGAGGCTGCTCCAGCCCACAACCAGATGTGCCAGGAGACGTTCGACCCAGGGAAGCAGAGGGGGCTCCAGCCTCCAGCCTCTGCCCAGAGCCAGCTGAGGCCCCTGAGCTGCTCCGTCAACCCTCACACTGCAGACTCACAAGCAAAATGAATTCAGCATAGTTTTAGGCCTTGGATTTTGGAGAGGTTGCTATTCAGCAACAGATACTAAAATGACCTTGCATAAGTTAATGATGCAATACTTCCTAAGAGGTAAGAAGTGGAATATTTCCTGCCACATCAGTAAACAAAAGACATCACAGTCATCCGCGATTGCAGCCCTCCAAAGTGAGCCGGTGAGCCCTGAGGGAACTCAGGAAGGAAAAGAATACCTGCAGTTTAGCAGCCATCAGACTGCAGCCACTCCCTGCGGTGAGCCACGCGGAAACTCAGGATGTGAAAACACAGGACGCTGGCCCCAGAGAGCTGAGGTGCAGATCACAGGAATGATTTCGCTGAGCCCAGACTCTTAAATCTTCCCATACAGAGAAAAGCGCTACGTTTCTTAACTTGGGATATCTAATTTTTTTTTATTAACAGTAATCTCTTGTTCCTACTACCTGCCCTTTGTTGCAGAAACTCCTGCGTGTATCCTGGCTTTCCCCTCGCCTCCTCACAGCAGTTCTCTCAGGATTACTTGAGATGCTGCCTCCTGGGCTTGAAGTCCTAAAAATTCCCGCCGAATAAAACATCACTGTCAACTTTTAGGTTGTGAATATATTTTTTTAGTCGACAGAGGGATAAACCACACATTGTTCCGGAATTATTCTCTCAGGGATCCTTTCGGTACCAGTAAGTACAGCCCTGGTGCACAGAGAACCCACTTCACTGATGTTCAACATCAGGATTTACTTTTCTCTGAAATTTCTGGAATCATCCCTTTTTCTTTTTTTCAAACTTTTGCTAAGTGTTATTTGGGGTCTATACCTTAGTAAGTCTATGATTTCTTCCGTGATTGTCAAGACAAAAATAGTGCAATGTTCTAAGGAGCCCATCGCTTCCACTGCACTATTTTTTTTTTTTTTTTTTTTGCTAAATCAGAATTAAATACAAAGATACTGAGTAGACGTTGCCCTAACCTGTTGTTTTGATTTCTGAGAGAAGACCTTGTGGACAAAACCATTCAGGAATTTCTCAGACACTGTTTGAAGCAAACAAATATTCAATAGAGCTGCCTGTTTGAAGTTCCTCTATGAAGATGCTGTCTTCTATCAAAACCCATCTCTTTCCAACCAAAGAAAAGCACATCATACATCCCGTTATTCATGTCATTTGTCTTGCTCTCCCTTGGTTTTCAGCAAGTTTCTACCCTCACATTTATATATTTCCATGAAGTTATATGCTTTCAAGAACTACATTTTTTTCTCTGCCTTTCCTCTTAAGAAGTAAATGGGTGGGAGACCTAAATAGACATTTCACCAAAGAAGACATACAGATGGCCAAGAGGCACATGACAGGATGCTCAACATCACTAATTATTAGAGAAATGCAAATCAAAACTACAATGAGGTATCACCTCACACCAGTCAGAATGGTCATCACCAAAAAATCTACAAACAACAAATGCTGGAGAGGGAGTGGAGAAAAGGGAACCCTCTTGCACTGTTGGTGGGAATGTAAATTGATACAGCCACTGCGGAGAACAGTATGGAGGTTCCTTAAAAACAGAACTACCATATGACCAAGCAATCCCACTACTGGGCATATACCCTGAGAAAACCATAATTCAAATAGACACATGTACCCCAATGTTCACTGCAGCACTATTTACAATAGCCAGGTCATGGAAACAACCTCAATGTCCAATGACAGATGAATGGATAAAGAAGATGTGGTACATACATACAATGGAATATTACTCAGTCATAAAAAGGAACGAAACTGGGTCATTTGTAGAGATGTGGATGGACCTAGAGAGTGTCATACAGGGTGAAGTAAGTCAGAAAGAGAAAAACAAATATCGTATATTAATGCATATATGTGGAATCTAGAAAAATGTTACAGATAAACCTATTTGCAGGGCAGGAATAGAGATGTAGACGTAGAGAATGGACATATTGACACAGTGGGGGAAGGGGAGGGTGGGATAAATTGGGAGATTAGGATTTACATATTATATACACTACCATGTGTAAAATAGATAGCTAGCGGGAACATGCTATAAAGCACAGGGAGATCAGCTCGGTGCTCTGTGATGACCTAGAGGGGTGGGATATGGGGGGAGAGAGGGAGGCCCAAGAGGGAGGTGATGTATGTCTACATATAGCTGATTCACTTCATTGTACAGCAGAAACTAACACAACACTGTAAAGCAATTATACTCCAATAAAAAAAAAAAAAAACCTCAAAAAAAGAATGTCTACGGAAATGGAAAGACAGCCTCCACAGAGTGGAACATTCAATGTGGTTGAGATGCCAGTACTACTCAAAGTGATCTGCAGAGTCAATGCAATTCCTATCAAAATTTTTTCTTCTGCATTTTCTAACTGGTCCTTGTTAATCCCTTGCAATACATTTCCTTTCAGACACTGTAGTTTTCATCTCTTAAACTTAGATTGGGTCCTTTTTATGTTTCCCATGTGTCTACTTCACTGTTTGAACTTATAGAATATAGTTGGAATAAATGTTTTAAAGTCCTTCTCTGGTGATTCTAAAAAAAAGAAAAAGAAGTATTTTTCTCTCAATGATGGAATGCCCACAGCATGTGGCCATTTTCCAATCTTGATTTTCATTTCACAGTAAGATTATAATTATTCTCCTGTTTTAGAGTCTCAATTTAGGTTTATTTCTTACCCATCCTTGGTGTGGTAGATACTGAACCCTCAAATATACCAAAATGATAGCATCTTCAGCCATGGTCCTGAAATCCAGTTTCAACTCATGAATGATGTTTTCAAACACAGACACCTCCTTATAGAGTTTCTTTTCCATTGTCCCAAAGCTCTAGGATAATCGTCATGAAGTTGGTACAAGATAATAGAAGGTTTCATCAGACCTATCAGTTTTCTGGATTTAAGACTCAGAGTCCTAAAAAAGGACACTATATGTTGGTTTTTTGTTTTTCTTTCTTTACATATTCATGTCCCTATCTGTAGTCAGATGTTGTAATTATACTGTTTTAAAAGGTTTTATATCTAGGCAAATTCTTTAATGGATGCATATCTAATCCCTAAAACAGCATCACACTTAGGACAAACAACCTTGTATTAACGACGGGCCAGGCTTTTATCTCCAAGTTGTTATTTCTGTAGATTATCCATGAATGAAATCAAACCATGCAAAGATCTGGAAGAAGAGCGTTCCAGACAAAGGGAAAAGCGATTCAAACAGCCCAGCTTTGCACACAATCTGGAATGCTGAATAAACCAGAGAAGAGCAAGCCTGCCTGCAGAAGCAGGAGCTCAGCGGACGAGGAGGCCAGACCCCAGGGTCAGGAATCCCCTTAAATCCCGGCTCCACCACCACGTGACCTGCGGCCACCTGCTCACTCCCTCTGAGCTCCGTCTTCTCACCTGCTGCTAGGGAGAGCAGCACACCTGTCTCCTGGCACCACTGCAGGTGTTGGGTGATTAGCAGGTGGAAAGGGGCAGGCAGATGGGGCAGGAGTGTCCTGGGCTGCACCGCTGGCGGGCGGGGTCAGGTCACACCGCTGTAGACCAGGTAAAAAGTCCAGATGTTATTCCAAATGTGATGAGAACATGAGAGAATTCCAAGCAGGTGACAGATGTGAACTGAATTATATTCACTTTTGGGAAGTGTGGGCTCAGAACACGAATGGAAGGAAAGGGAGCCCTAGGAGAGTATTTCAGGATCTGGACTGAAGGGAGGATGGGCCCATGCGATCATAAGATTAAAACACTCGTAATTTGGTTTTCTTGACCCTAAATTGCCTCAAGCCCTGAAAACTATCTCCTGGACTTGGGACCAGATGTTATGGGACATTGAAAACACATTCATCTTTAAAAGACAAGAAGGGGGTCGTGATGTGGGTCTACATAAAGTGCAGAATCCATTTTCTTCCAATGATATCATGCATGTTGATGGGTGTTAGGAAGTATACAGTGGTTATCTTTATCCGGATCTAATGCACATTTTACTTCTTTCCTCTTTTATCATTTTTATCACTTTAAAAATGATAATGTTAATTATATAGATAGTTTCTCATTATTATCAAGTACATTTTTTGGTAAGTATACATAAACTTTTGATAATGTTTTAAACAAAAGTGTTCTTGGAGAAAATAGTAGATACTATCAAGACTTAAAAATGATTGTGAAATAAAATATATGGGAAAGAAAAGGGGTAGGCTAGTTTCAAAAGCATATTCCAAAATGTCTCTGCATATCATTAGAATAAATGTTTTTGATAACAGTGAAAAGATAGAAAAGAAGCAATAATCCATTTTTTAAATGCTTCTAAACTGAAATAATACCATTACTATAATACTCCATAGAATATTTGAATTTATATGTTCTCTGAAATTTCAATATATTCAAGAAAAAATTACCTAGATGGTGTCTATTATTGTGTTGTCTTGAATATGATGAGGCAATTTTGGTCTTTACTATGAAAATAATATCTTTGTGAATAGTAGCATTAGCCTTGTAATAAAGGGATATGATTATCCTCTAACTTTTATATATTTTCTCTTTCTTTGTTAAAATAGACTATGCGATAATTAGGCAAGAGAAGAAGAGGTTCGGTGGTAATTTTGTTAAAATGCTAAAATAACGGCATCAGTTCCTTCTTGTTTCAGTGATGTGAGGGGACAGGAAATAGCAGACGGATATTTGCTGAGCTGAGAATGACTCTTGAGAAATAAAAGCTTTAAAAACATATGGACCCCTTATCTTTGACAAAGGAGGCAAGAATAGACAATGGAGAAAAGACAGCCTCTTCAATAAGTGGTGCTGGGAAAACGGGACAGCTACACATAAAAGAAAGAAATTAGAACACTTTCTAACAGCATACACAAAAAATAAACTCAAATGGATTAAAGACCTAAATGTAAGGCCAGACACTATAAAACTCTTAGAGGAAAACATAGGCAGAATGCTCTATGACATAAATCACAGCAAGATCCTTTTTGACCCACCTCCTAGAGAAATGGAAATAAAAACAAAAATAAACAAAGGGGACTTAATGAAACTTAAAAGCTTTTGCACAGCAAAGGAAAACATAAACAAGACGAAAAGACAACCCTCAGAATGGGAGAAAATATTTGCAAATGAAGCAACTGACAAAGGATTAATCTCCAAAATATAAAGGAAGTTCATGCAGCTCAATATCAAAAAAACAAACAACCCAATCCGAAAATGGGCAGAAGACCTAAAGAGACATTTCTCCAAAGAAGATATACAGATTGCCAAGAAACACATGAAAGGATGCTCAACATCACTAATCAGAGAAATGCAAATCAAAACCTCAATGAGGTATAACCTCATGCTGGGCAGAATGGCCATCATCAAAAAATCTAGAAATAATAAATGCTGGAGAGGGTGTGGAGAAAAGGGAACCCTCTTGCACTGTTGGTGGGAATGTAAATTGCTACAGCCACTATGGAGAACAGTATGGAGGTTCCTTAAAAAACTAAAAATAGAATTACCATATGATCCAGCAATCCCACTACTGGGCATATACCCTGAGAAAACCATAATTCAAAAAGAGTCATGTTCCACAATGTTCACTGCAGCACTATTTACAATAGCCAGGATATGGAAACAACCTAAGTGTCCATTGACAGATGAATGGATAAAGAAGATGTGGCACATATATACAATGGAATATTACTCAGCCATAAAATGAAATGCAATTGAGTTATTCGTAGTGAGGTGGATCAACCTAGAGTCTGTCATACAGAGTGAAGTAAGTCAGAAAGAAAAAAATAAATACCATATGCTAACACATATATATGGAATCTAAAAAAATATGGTTCTGATGAACCTAGGGGCAGGACGGGAATAAAGATGCAGACGTAGAGAATACACTTGAGGAAACGGGGAGGGGGAGGGAGAAGGGTAAGCTGGGACGAAGTGACAGAGTAGCATTAACATATACACACTACCAAATGTAAAACAGATAGCTAGTGGGAAGCAGCCGCAGAGCACAGGGAGATCAGCTCGGTGCTTTGTGACCACCTAGAGGGGTGGGATGGGGAGGGTGGGAGGGAGATGCAAGAGGGAGGGGATATGGGGATATACGTATGCATACAGCTGATTCACTTTGTTGTACAGTAGAAACTAACACAACATTGTAAATCAATTATACTCCAATAAAGATGTTAAAAAATAATAAAATAAAATAGATGGAGAACTGAAAAAAAAAAAAAGAGACCCAGGTTTGATCTAGGAAGGGCTGTAAAATATTCTCCCCTCATAGTTATGAAAAACTGGCTCTAGAGGCAAAGGAAAAACCATTAACATTACATATTAGGACCCTCTTTTACGTAATTTCTCCATAAAGATTCTTCAAATGTCCTCTTCCATAATTTAGTTATCAAATTAATTTGTAACTCTGTTTAACAGGGTAACATTCTATAAGATAGTCACGATATATGAGGGAAGTTGGCTTTCAAATGTTAATAATATTTAAGCTGATTAAAGAGTAAAGATTCATCTACTGAAAAAATTAACTCTTACTTATGCATATTCTCCATAGATGTCCAATTACAGGTGTCCAACAGTTTGGCAGGAGTCTTTTAAATCAAAATAATTACCTTCTAAAACACAGAAATCGTATGCAAACTAAATGTCCAAAAACAGTGTATTTCTTTAAGTTGGCACTAAATTTTATCTTTATAATGAATTCCCCTGAGGAGAGTATAAATGATGAAAACCGTGAACATGTGTTCAGGTGGGGATAAAGACCTGTGGATTCATTTAGAGAAAACAACCTGGAAAAACAATGTGACTCTTAAATCAATGTTTTATAAATTGGCTTATTCACTTGGATAAAAATCACTAAAACATTTAGATCATAAAAGTACACTAATTTCAGACTATATTCTGAAGTGAAATATTTTAAGAATTACAGTATTATTCTTCAACTTCTGTGGCTCTGAATTAGTGCAAAATTGCTTATATGCAAATAGAGTTTTGTGGCATGACTAAGGTGCTAAGCCTTCTTATTGACTGTAAGGTTCAATAAAGTCTATGTCTAAGAATGCTTGTTCAACTCATAGCAACTGTCAAAGCAAAAATTTCCCCAGACACAGCTGAACAGGCAAGGAAGACTTCATCCAAGGCCATTACACAGGTGAGAGGAGCCAGACTCCGTCTGAGGTTAACTCCACTGAAACGAAGGGCAGGCAAGGTTTGCAGAGCTGGACTGGGCAGATGCTGGGTCACGTGCATTTCCCCAGTGGCGCTTCCCAAAGGAAAATTAAACTGTCTCTTATCTTCAGGAAAGGAGGCCTCTTACATGTTGCAGCAAGGGGCCCACAGAAGTTAGGCTCCTCCCAGCCCCAGAGTCCAGGGGGGTATCACCCTGTTTGATCACATTTGAAAGGGTTGGTCAGTCAGGACCATTGTCCTGAGAAAGAAAATCCTGGGTTGTAAAACTGGCCAGAGGCTTTTCCAAAGATGAACATCTCCAAGGGCAGGGAAAGATTTGGAAAGTTTTCTAAATTAAATGCTCTAAGCCAGCAGTCCCCAACCCTTTTGGCACCAGGGACCGGTTTTGTGGAAGACAATTTTTCCACGGACCAGGGGCAGGGGGATGGTTTTGGGATGATTCAAGCGCATTACATTTATTGTGTACTTTATTTCTGCTATTATTACATTGTAATACATAATGAAATAATTATACAACTCACTATGCTGCAGAATCAGTGGGAGTCCTGAGCTTGTCTTCCTGCAACTAGATGGTCCCATCTGGGGGTGGTGGGAGACAGTGACACCCAAAGTGTGTTGCTATGTCCACTCTACTCGGTGATCTCGTTTTGGGTGCCATCACTGCAGAAAAGCCCACTTCACAAGGATAGGATGCTGGAAAGGGAAGCAGGCTTTTCAGTGCTTTTGTGGCAATCTCAGGATATCCCACCTTGACTTTAATCTGGAACGTATGGAGATTTGAAGTTGTCTCAGACATACTTTTAAGGCCACCGTCATTTGCGATCTCAAGCAGTTGATTCTCTTCTAGCACGGACAAAGTCGATCACCAGACTTCTTCACAAATGGGTCACGGATCCATTCCTTCCCAGTTCGGGGGTCTTTTGTGGTTGGGAAGTAACGCTCAAACTCTATTGAAAGCTGAGATAGGTGATCATGCACCAGCTGGGAGAAAGAAGGCCCTGGCTCAGTCTCTTTCAAAATCTCTGCTAATGTTTGAATCATGTCAAAAATCCCAATGTTTACTCGTTACTCGTCGCCCCCATAATTCCAGTTCGGCTTTGAATGCAGCCACTTTATCTGCAGACTTGAACACAGCTGTCGTTCTCCCCTGAAGTGACAGACTGATGTCATTGAGCTGGTTGAATATGTCACACAAGGAAGCAAGTTTTGAGACCCATTCTGTGTCACTGAAATGTGCTGCCAGTGGTGACTGTTCTTCTAAAAGAAATCTCTGGAGTGGCTCTCGTAACTCAGAAACTCTGGCCAGTGATCTACCTTTGGAAAGCCATCTCACTTCTGTGTATAAGAGAAGACATGTGTGCTCTGCGTCCATCTCCTCACAGAGCTGCGCAAACAGACGTGAGTTAAGGGCATGTACTTTAACGTGGTTGATAATTTTAATCACATCCTGCAAAACGTTGTTGAGTTCAAGTGACATTTTTCAGCTAGCCAGCATTTCTCTACGATGACACAGTGTGTGGACTCACATTCAGAAGCGACCTCTTTGACCCGAGTAGTGAAACCAGAAAGCTGTCCAGTCATGGCAGCCGTTATGTCTGTGCACATACCGACACAAAACGACCAATTCCGTTTTCCTGATATGTAATCATTCAAAGACTTGACTAGTTCTGCAGCTGTGCTATGGTGTTGTTTGGCAACAAAAGCGCACATAACATATCCTCAGGCACATCCTCCTGAAAAATATATCGCACAAAAACAAGCACTGTTGCCTTGTTGTCAACAGCAGTAGACTTGTCAACCTGGATTGCGTACCACGGTGACTCACTAATCCTAACAATTGTGCCTCAGTATCCTCTGCTATTTCGTCAATTCATCTAGTTATGGTGCTAGCCAAAAGAGGAACACGTGCCACCTTTTGAACTGCAGCCTCTCCTAAAAGTTCACGACAAATGTCCTCAGCAGCAGGCAGGGTCAACTCTTCATCAATAGTAATGGGCTTCTTAGCTTTAGCAATGCGGTTAGCCACTAAGAATGGTGCTCTCAGAGCAGACACATTTGATGAAGTGGTGGTCTTCAGTAATTGCTTCTGTTCTTCGTGTTCATGGTTTTTTCTTTGAAAAACTCCAAAGCCTTGTCTTTTAATGCAGGGTGCTTGGTCTCCATGTGGCAAAGCAGTTTTGAAGGTTTCATGACTTTGTTGGATAGCCAGTCGTCATATATTACACAAAGCAGGCTTGGAGAACGTGAATCACAGTGCAATGAACCCATAATTTAAGTAGGACTCTTGGTATTTTCTTTTAAATACAGCTTTCTTTTTGTTGGCAGTCTTAGAGTCTTCTGCTGTCTCATCGTTGGGTTTTTCCCCCTTTTCAAAGAAGCTCTCCAGAAACATTTGTTTTTTATTCATTTTGGCTAGGGTTAGCTTGTGGGCTTACTAGAACTGTGACTGAGACAAGTGCACAGTGCAGGAAAGAGGCACAGACGGAAGTGGTAAATAAAATAATGGGTGGGCCACGCATGGACTAAAATACATGTCAGATTCTGACTTAAAGCCTGCCACCAGATGCAGTTGAACAACTGAAGTACATCAACTCACCTGCCAGTATAAAGCCTGCCACCAGATGCAGCTTAATTGTCACTTGCCACTCACTGATGGGGTTTTTTTTTTTTTACTGATGGGGTTTTGATATGAGTCTGCAAGCAATTGATTTATTATGGTCTCTGTGCCGTCAAACCTCTCTGCTAATGATGATCTGTATTTGCAGCCGCTCCCCAGCGCTAGCATCACCGCCTCAGCTCCACCTCAGATCATCAGGCATTAGATTCTCATAAGGAGTGCGCGACCTAGATCCCTCACATGCGCAGTTCACAGTAGGGTTCGCGCTCCTGTGAGAATCTAACGCCACCACTGATCTGACAGGAGGCGGAGCTCAGGCAGTAATGTGAGTGATGGGGAGCAGCTGTAAATACAGATGAAGCTTCGCTTGCTGGCCCACCCCTCACCTCCTGCTGTGCGGCCCAGTTCCTAATAGGCCACAGACTGGTACTGGTCCTTGGCCTGGGAGTTGGGGACCCCTGCTCTAAGCCAAGGGAGGTCAGGGTCTCGAGTCAGGAAGGAGCCTGGCTAGAATTTACCTAGGCTAAGGTCAAGGCCGTCTGGTCAGTGTGCACACATATGCCCAACAAGTTCTCAGGTCCCAGCAAAATTATAGTAGTGAATAAAATACTTAGGAATAAACCTACCTAAGGAGGCAAAAGACCTGTACACAGAAAACTATAAGATCCCGAGGAAAGAAATCAAAGATGACACAAACAGATGGAGAGATATACTGTGTTCTTGGATTTGAAGAATCAGTATTATCAAAATGACTATACTGCCCAAAACAATCTACAGATTCAATGCAATCCCTATCAAATTACCAATGACATTTTCACAAAATTAGAACAAAAAAATTTTACAATTTGTATGAAAATACAAAACACCCCAAATAGCCAAAGTAATCTTGAGAAAGAAAAACAGAGCTGGAGGAATCAGGCTCCTTGACTTCAGACTATACTACAAAGCTACAGTAATAAAACAGTATGGTACTGGCACAAAAAACAAAATATAGATCAATGGAATAGGATAGAAAGTCCAGAGATAAATCCACGCACCTATGGTCAATTAATCTCTGACAAGGGAGGCAAGGATATACAATGGAGAAAAGACACTCACTTCAATAACTGGTGCTGGGAAAACTGGACAGCTACATGTAAAAGAATGAAATTAGAACACTCTCTAACACTATACACATAAATAAGCACAAAATGGATTAAAGACCTAAATGTAAGACTGGCTACTATGAAACTCTTAGAGGAAAACATAGGCAGAACACTCTCTGACATAAATCGCAGCAACATCTTTTTTGATCCACCTCCTAGAGTAATAAAGATAAAAACAAAAATAAACAAATGGGACCTAATTAAACTTAAAATCTTTTGCACAGCAAAGGAAACCATAAACAAAACAAAAAGACAACCCACAGAATGGGAGAAAATATTTGCAAACAAAGCAACCTACAAGGGATTAATCTCCAAAATATACAAACAGCTCATGCAGCTCAATATCAAAAAACCAAACAACCCAACTGAAAAATGGGCAGAAGATCTAAACAGACATTTTTCCAAAGAAGACATACATATAGCCAAAAAGCACATGAAAAGATGCTCAACATCACTAACTATTTGAGAAATGCAAATCAAAACTACAATGAGGTATCACCTCACACCAGTCAGAATGGCCATCATCAAAAAATCTACAAACAATAAATGCTAGAGAGGGAGTGGAGAAAAGGGGACCCTCCTACACTGTTTGTGGGAATGTAAATTGGTGCAGCCACTGTGGAGAACAGTATGGAGGTTCCTCAAAAAACCAAAAATAGAGTTACCATATGATCCAGCAATCCTACTCCTGGGCATATATCCAGAGAAAACCATGATTTGAAAAGATACATGCACCCCAATGTTCATTGCAGCACTATTTACAATAGCTAAGACATGGAAGCAACCTAAATGTCCATCGACAGAGGAATGGATAAAGAAAATGTGGTACATATATACAATGTAATATTACTCAGCCATAAAAATGAATGAAATAATGCCATTTGCAGCAACATGAATGGACCTAGAGATTGTCATACTGAGTAAATCAGACAAAGACAAATATCATATGGTATTGCTTATATGTGGAATCTAAAAAAAAAAAAGGTATAAATGAACTTATTTACAAAACAGAAATAGCATCAAGGATGTAGAAAACAAACTTATGGTTACCAAGGGGGAAGGGGGAGGGGAGGGATATATTGGGAGATTGGGATTGTATACTTCATATACTTCATATATTTCATATACTACTGTATATGAAATAGATAACTAATAAGGACCTACTGTATAGCACAGGGAATGTTACTCCATACACTGTAATGACCAATATGGGAAAAGAATCTTAAAAAGAGTGGATATATGTAGATGTATAACTGATCCACTTTGCTGTACACCTGAAACTAACACAACATTGTAAATCAACTACACTCCAATAAAAATTTAAAATATATATATATAGTCATGAGCCTACTAATACCAGGTAAGTGCTCTGTGTTCACTATCCCACCTACTAATCTGATTTTATCCTCAAATGAACCCTACACTCTCCTTCCGATCATCATTCCAATTTTCAGATGAGAATTCTGAGGCTCAGATGCTTGAACTTGCAGAAAAGTATTAGAACATAAATTCAAACACATGAGCTTGACTTCAGACCCCAAGCTCTTCAAAGCAGGTTCCCGGCAAAGTGCCTTGGTTCCTTCCGCACGTCTGGCTGTTGCTGGGGCCCTTTCCACAGGAGATGAAGGACATGAATGAAGTAAATGCAGACTGCTTCCACACAGGGTGGTACGTGGGTGGCTCTGGTCGCGAAGACAGATGGCACAGAGGGGCTTCCTCCCTGCTCCCTGGGAGCTGGGGCTCTCCATCCCTCCTCCCAGGAGAGCTTCCCTGGCTCTGCGTCTCTGACTCCTGCGAGGGTCTGAGATGCGTCTCCAGGGCATCCTGTCTCTTCTCCTTAGAGACGGTGACCCGAGGGGGAGCGGGGGCCCAGGCCTGAGTGGGAAGGACTAGAAATACCTGCCTTGTTGCACAGGATGAAGCGGGCGGAGGTGGACCCGCCGGGAGCAGTTTCTAGTTTCAGGGCCTGCACTGGACACGCCCCGAGGTCCCTCTCAAGTCCTCTGAGCGGAGGTACATACGTTACTCGTGGCTCCAAGTCGCATCTTTTCTTTACTAAAATTTCATCAAAGTCATTTCCATCCCTCATGCCTACAACCCAAGAGCCTCATCTCAGTTTAGCCAAATGCATTTCCACTTGAAAGCACAAGGAGTGCGGTTCTTTGAGCCGCGCCCAGGAGGAGGTGATGAAGAGAGCCGGGCTTGGCGGGAGCGGAGAGCAAGTCTGGGCTCCAATCCGCCCAGGGCTGGTCCTTCATCCTGCTCCACGTCGGAGGGAGATGTCAGCTCCAACCCTCCTGCTGAGGTTCTGTTCCAGCGAGTTCAGCCAACGGAACACACTGGTGACGGTCAGGGGATGGGAGATGGATTCGCCACGGTGCTGAGGGCTGGAGGCCCAGGACCAGGGTGGAATGGGGTCCCTGCTCCCGGCTCAGAGCAGGAAGGGGCGAAGGGTCTTCCTGGAGCTTCTTTTAGGAGGGCACTAACCCCAGCCCCTCAGGACTCAATCACCCCAAAGGCCCCGCCTCCTAATACCATCACCTCCGAGGGGGTGAGGATTCAACACATGGATTTGGGGTGGATGTATTCCAACCAAGTCAGATTTCTTCCTGTCCTTTATTCCCTTGGACCGCTATCAATGGCTCTAACGCTGAAAGCAGCAAGTTGAGGAAGAATACACCCGGGTATATATGAGCTGGATGCAAAAGGAAACAGCACAGAAAACAAAGATAACAGAGGCGATGGAGAGAGAAGGGAAAAAACAAGCAGCAGGGGGAAAAGAAATCATCAGACATTGTTACTTTGGAGCAGATGAAAATGTTTGATTGTATATTTCACTATGAAATGAAAGCCGTCACCTGTATAAAAGTGAGCATGAAGCAACATTAGGTAGATTGTGAGCTCAAGGAAGAGACAACAGGAAAGAAAAAACATGAGACGACAGGGTTCAGAAGCAAAATGTGAAAAATAATAACACCATGGAAACTGTGACGAGCACACACCTCGAATCCAAAGACTAAAGTGTGAACTCGTATCTGAGAAGGAGGACTTGAGAGCTAAATAAAGACTCTTTGGTTCAGCCGGTGGAAAGAACACGTTACACACGAGGACAAAAGTTCCTGGTGGGCCCTCAGGCCTCCTAGCAACGTTAAATGTTAGAAGTCATCGTAAGAATGTCAGTAAACTTCTCAAAAAGTGATAACCAAGAATGTCATAATCAGCCACTCTGGCATTTGAGTAGAAAGGCACCAGGAAAAAGTTTCAAGCATCGGCTTCAATGAGTTCTTCCTCAAGTCACTAGAAGATGAACTTGAGCCAGTGAAGGCACCTGTGGGCGTGAATATGGCAGAAAAACCAAGGCTGGCTCTTCTCTCGTTGTGCTCAAGGAACAGAATGTAAATGTTATAAACTCGACCAGAGCTTTTATGCTATGAATATTAATAGAACTATAAGGGGCAGGGAACTAAGAGGTCCTGGATGTACACTCATTTTCTCTCTCTCTCTTTTTGGCTGTGTGTCTTGAGGGATTTTAGTTCTCCGAAGAGGGATTGAACCCAGGCCCTCGGCAGTGAAAGTGCCAAGTCCTAACCACTGGACCACCAGGGAAGTCCCTCTCATTTTTAACAAAAGAAAATTTTAAATCTTCCAATAAAAGTGTAAGTATATTTAAAATATAAAAGTTTATCAAATAACATTAGTGATGCTCTCTCAGGATATGGATAGGAAGGCTCAAATATATAAAGTTGTGTATTCTCCCTACGATCTTTTCTGAATTTAATATAATCTCCATAAGAATTCTAGTTATTTTTTAATTTAATGAAACCCATGTTGTGAGTTCTTACAGAAAACCAACTGGAATAAAATAAATTGAAAAGAAGAGAAATTCAAGCAAGAGGGCTCAATAAGGCTTTTGTATAGGATAAAACTTGCATTTTCACTAAGTTGGTCAACTATACATTATCCAATAAATGATCCCAGTATATGGATCCATGAAAATAAATTCAGACGGATTAAAGAATGACACAATAAATGCACTTAGGAACTGAAAGAAAAGTTTTCTTTTGTTCACTGATTATTTTCTTTCTCGTAGAAGGAAGGAGTGTTCTAGACATAACTTAGATGCCATTCCTGGTGGCACTGACCCTCCTAGGTTGGGTTCCCTGGGAGACAGATGTCTGTCTACTCCAAGTGTGCTGGGTGGTCCCAGGACAGCACCTCTGAGGGGCTCTGGGGGGACCAGCAGAAGAGGAAGGGGAGACAGCTAAGATCCAGCTGCAGGAGAGGGAACTGGAAGGTTCTGTGTGCAGCCCTGGAGCTAAAGCGACCAGGCAGCGTTGTCCTAAATTGAGGTCAGGGCCTTCCCAGAATAGACCCTCACCCATGTCCTCCGCCTGTCTTTTGTCTGTAGAAAAACTTTAGTCAAAGAATACATTTAATCAGAGAAGTGAGAAAATGCAGAAAGAAAGGAAAACAGTCAAGCAAGACAAAATAATAATAGTTTAGCCACTGAACAAAGCCAAGGACCTTTGGTTCCTCCTCGAGGGCTGTAGATAATATTCTGAGCCATGGCCTTTGAGCTGTTCTGCAGATACTGAAACCCCCTCCAGGTACGAGAAGTTAACTGCATGCTGCTCACAAGCACGCAGACCCCAGACCGGCTGGAACCAGAAGGTGGATGATGCCGACTCCCGCTTACCTCCCCACCAGCCAATCAGAAGAGTGTCCACCAGCTGACCACGCCCTGCTCCTTGAACACTGTAGGACCCATCACTACCCCCTCCAGGGCGGGTCACACGGTCTTGAGGGCATTAGCCCGCTGTGGCCCCCTCTGCCTGGCAAAGCAAGAAAGCTTTTTCTTTCTACTTCACCCAAAACTCTGTCTTCGAGATTTAACCCAGCATTGGTGTACAAAGGCCGAATTTTGGCAACAGTCTGAGTCTTTGCTTCTGCGCATGGACAGCCATGGGGGTGGACGGCCCCTGAGGAGGGCGGGTCCCTGGATGAGGGTCTCCTTCCATGGAGAGAAATTCCTGGGAGGACCTCGGGGCTGGGTGACCAGCAGGTGGCCGTCCTGGGAGCTGAGGGCCTGAAGTGGAGGCTTGGGGGGTGGCGGCCACCTCATCCCCACGCTGGACCCAAGGATGGAGAGAGGAAGAGGCACGCGGTCAGGACCCAGGAAGGCAGGAACACAGGCTCACCGGGAGCAGGAGGTGAATGAAGGGCAGAGTCCCCCGCTGCCTGGAGATGGAGGATTAGGCCGCCGACGTGACAGCGGAGGCTCGCAGAGGGTCCAGGGAAGGCAGGAGGGTTTTGCCAAGGTTAGGGTTTCACCAGGATAAAACGCACCGAGAAGCAAGAGCCTAGGAATCTCACAGGATAAGAAGAGTGGCAGGGAAATGAGGAGATCATGTTTGAGAAAAAACGGCGGGACCAGCAGATATTTGCAGGGGTAACAATAATGAACACACTCAATCTTCTAATCCTGGGTCACGGTCTCTCCCAAATCTCCACGTGTTTTCCTTCTCTGCTCATCCCATTAGAGACACCACTAAACCGAGAGCAAAGGACGCCCCAGTTTCATAATTCAGTCAATACCAAGTTCTCTAGACAAGAATTAATGTAACTAAACAAAAGTATATTTTAATTCTCCCTGCCCCAGTTTCACTGGGAGGTTTCCAATCACAAATGAATTTCGTAGGAAGAAATTATTGGTACTTTCCAACTTTAATTAAAGAGAATTAAAGAAAGACTGAAGTTTTCAACGTTACGGTTCCTTGTAAGTATACTGATAAAATACTTTCTCACGTGAAAATATCTATATTTTCCTGTAAAGAACACTTCATTTTTAATGGGCTAACTTGGTTTGAATAGTGCTGAGTATACATTATCCATTTACATTTTATGACACAATAGCTGCACTTTGCAGTATTTGAAAAAATTTCCAAGGGACATTTCAACATTATCCACAGGTTAATTTCTATATTATCAAGTAACATAGCTTATCCAGCATTTAAATGGAAATGTTATGAAATTCTATGAACTACTGCTTGATATGCCCAGGCAATGACCTCAGGTTTATAATAACTTATGTCATGGGTCTCCTAACAGCAATCTGAACAGTTAAGAATTGATTATAACTTTCTAAGCTGTTCTTGTTTTTTTTTTTTTTAACCAGATAAATCCTGTCATTGCTGAGCTCTTAACTGACGTTAGAGAAAACTTTTTTTAATCTATGATTTGAAATTTCAGCTATAAGCAAGATAAAGTTTATTTTCATGAAACCCTTACCATTTCTAACACCTTCTTACAAGACTAGTGTTAATTTTCCATGAAAACCAAAGGCTACTCTGCTTATTCATGTAACATTTGGAGCTTTTGGGAAACCACAATCTGTGGCATATTTTTCTCATTTGGGAAGCCATGTACAGAATAGATAAATGTGCACATTTTATTGAATTGTGTCTGTGTGTTTAACATTTCTGTGCAGGTTCTAGTCCTTTATGTTAGGGTGGAGAGCAGGGGTCACTGTAGTGGAAGAATAATATTTAGCATCTGGATTTGACCTCTTCCTCTTCTTTCTGAGCCTGGGTGGCCCTGACCTGACTATATAGGTCATGAGGCATGAATCCACAGACCAATAATTAGTATAGGAGCCTTGAAAGTAGTTTGATCTCTCATATCTAGCTCAGTCCACGACTATAAGATTTCCATAATGAAAATAATACTTTGTCCCCAAGGACGGGGCAATGTTTTAATACATAAATCACATCCCCTAAGAAAATCAGTTCATTATTAATTAATTTGGCCAATGAGACCAGCGCCAGCTCCCCTTTGCCCTTCCCAAGCCTGCGATAGGTTTGTAGTAAGATATTCATCCAGGTGTAATGTCCACCCATCAGTCACTGTGTTTCTCTGCGTGTTTCCATATGTCGTAAGGTTGCTTCCTTTAACTACTTTTCTTACCGACCTCATTTCCCTGAATCAAAGCTATAGAGAAAACACCTCTTCACATAAACCTCTGATCAAAATGTGCAGCAGTGAAGGGAACTGAAGCGGATTTACTCCTAGGGGCAAGGAAGCCCACGTTTCCCACAGCTGCACACACAGCCACAGATGGGCAACACCGCCCACAGCGCTTCTCTGGTCCAGCACTTCGAGTGTGTGATGATGGGGGCTAACTAATAAAAGCTCCCAGAGGTCCCAGTACACAGCCCCATGCTGGGGGGTGGGGGTCTCTGCAGTTAGATGTTGGGACAAAATCATCTGTGAAAGATGCTTTTCTTTAATGCTATGGAGGATGTGACCTTTAAACTGTCTACAAAAGCAAGCCTTTCACTACAGGTTGAGAAAGAGAGAGCAGTGTTTACACTGCAAGTACTTCTGTTCAGGTAAGTGAGAAAAAGTGGGAACATCCAGGGTTACCTCGACTGGTTCCAGAAAGTTAAGAGCAGTGTAATCATCTCACAATGTGCTTAAATCTATTCATTGCACCCTTCTGCCTGCAGGATGATCAATTTATGGGAGAAAGTAAAGCAAAGGGGTGATTAAGAACCAGAGACTGATGGAAGTTACTTAAGACAACACATCTCAAGGAATACTGAACAACTGAAAGAAAAAGTGCTTGAATGTACCATTTAGGAATACGTAAGACTAACAGACATTTTAAGACATTAAAAGCCAAAAGAAATACATTTTGAAAGCAAAACCTCTTACTGTATTTACCACTGACACCTTCAGGGAAATGTCCCTGACTTTCCAACACTTGACTTGCATATAACCCAGACTTTCATATATTAAAGTTTGATTCCTAAAATTGGTATATTTATGCAAAGTGTTGTTTTTTGTACATCCTTTGACAAATAATCATTTCAACCCTGCCTACCAGACTCTGATGTTGTAGGACAGGTCCAGGTCTCACCCAAACGGAAAGGTGTCTGTGGACCTTGAATGTGCTCACGGGCTGTGTGAGCATCTCGGCCCCCCAAGTCGCTCCCATCCCACGTGAGGCACAATTTTACACCATAGCTTTAACGTGGTCTTGACTCTTCCTTACACAGTCTCCCTCATAAAATACATCTAAAGGTTTTCTTCAGAGTCAGCTTTCTGTTTTCGTAAATGCATCAGATACACATCAAAAACCACCTCTGCAAATGCAAATTAAGCCAGGCTAATTTGATTCATCATATTATTCATCTTGATAAAGGCATTTCAGGAAATCCTTTTCCTTATAGGCTCCATTAAAAGGTTTTCAATAACACCAATCATTACGTATTTCTTACAACACGAACTGCCTTTCCTGACCCCATCCTGCCACTCATCGGAGCAGTTATGTGATAACATCCCTGGAGTGTCCAGAATACCTTCCTTGACTCTAATAAACAGTATATGATATTTCCACAGATCATAAAATTCTCCGGCTTGAAGCACTAATAAAAACAATGTTTAGCAACTGTCTCGAAATAATGATATCCTTTGGAATAAATTCATTTTAAAGAATTCCTAATGTTAAGTCCCTCCCCTCCAGTGTTTCAGAAAGGCAATGGATTGTATAAAATATATCTTCTTTATTGTTATGTTCCATTACCTAGAATTGCTCTGACCCTAAGAACTTGCATTCTTTTCTTTCTGTGATTCATTCATTTCCCACCCCCGTCTCTCCAGTTTGAATCTAGAATTGGTGTTTCTTCTCCAAATCCTTTATAAAATATTGACGGGTTTCTAAAAAGCACAAATTCCCACTCACTTGGTAAATTTAACCTGCAAAGCTGGATGCCAGAGGAACCAACACTAGGAAATAAAGCGTCGGTTAGTGAAACGTGACATGTGCCTCTCAGGAGGAGCCCTACCTGCCAGGCGTTTGGGGTGAGAGTTGAGGAGAGAGAGGAGGAGACAGCTGGAGAGAGCGCCACATGATGGCTCCTTTCTAAGTAAATCCTGACCAGAGTGTCCTGCACCTGCTGCTGAGCCACAAAGGGTGAATCCCACTCTGCCAACTCCTAGCTGTGGACTGGGGGCCGAACACCCTGCACCTCAGTTCTGACATCTGTGAAATGGGGATGAAACCAGTAACACTCATCGCACAGGATGGTGCAGCGTCTGGCAGGTGAAACGAGCAAGTGACGTGAGGGACTGAGACCGTTGTGTGTGTGGTGTCCTACTGAATTACCTCCTACAAAACGTCCAGGTGAGAGGAGAAGGGTCCCCGAGGGCGCCCAGCATGAGCAGGCAGCCCCGCTTCAATCTCCTCAGCATCCCCGTCCCGTCATCACTTCCCCGCCGCCTCCACCACTTTTTCCGTCTGCTCCTCTCCTGATACATTCCTGAGTGAAATCAGCATCCCAGGCCCTCGGCCGTGACCTCAGGCCACTCCTGAAAACCCCATGAGGAGGTGCGCGAGAGCTCTATGTGCACTAGGACACAGGAGGAGCCTGGCCCCCAAGGGCAGCCTCTGGGTACCACTTTCTCTGTGCAGACCCTGTGCCCACGGATCCCGCTGTCCAGTCAGTAAGCTTCTGTCACTTCAACAACTTTCCAACAAGTAACTCTGTGATGGACACGATGCCGAGAAGTAGGGGTGCAAGTGAACACCAAGAAACTCGGTCTGGTAAACACACCCCCTCGAAACTCTGTGCTAGGAGCCGAGGCAGTCTCTGCTGAGGAAATCACTGGACGGTCTCCTTCATCAGGGCTAGTAACACATAATCTTCCCGTATTTGTTTACTCATCACTTTCAGGAACAAAATACAAGAACTACTACATTTTGAGTTAATAATTTTGCATGTAACTGCTTTTGAGCCATTGATCTATTCAGACTAGCAGAAACATATCTGTTCATTTGATGTGTATATTATTTCCAATATTGATATGTTTAACATGATCACGCCTCCCCTCAAGTAACTGAAGAAAATACTCAGTACAGTAATGTCTAGGCTCACTCCTTGACACACAGTTTTCCACCCTGCAGCCAGAGGGCTGTTTCTGACAATAGTACTTACTTATCTTTATAATAGGCTGTTGATAGGAATTGCACACATTTTCTGGGAATTGAGGCTAAAGGCAAGGTACTGAACTTCAGAGAGGTTCATTGCTACCATCTGGAGCTGGTCCCTGTCCCCCTGGTGACGGAGCTCACCTGCCCTCTCCCGGGCAGTGAGGAGGAGAGAGGCGGGTGTGCTCAGCCAGGTGGATGAGGATGAAGTGTGCAGTCCTGTGGGAAGAGATGCTCTTCTTCTTCAGCGGGGAGCAGGGCAGGTGCTCTTCCCTCCGGGTTAGGTGGGTGAGGGATTCCAAGAAAATCACTCCCCTCAAGGCAGAGGGCAGACTCTGACTCTCCCGCTGGATGCTGCTGACGTAGAGAGCTGACCCATAAGGATGTGGTGTCACAGGCGAGTCCACAGGGGAGCACCCTGGGGGCCCGAGGGAGAGGTGGGCTGTCCCTTCCTGCTCCCTCCCAGCTGTTAGCAAAGAGAGCGCACAGCAGGAGGTCTTGGGTCTGGGGGTGCAAACCACAGCGTCCGAACCACCTTCCAGTCTAGAGGTTTCTGAGGGGGTCGCAAGCCTCCAGTGGTCCATGCTAATCCTCTTCAAAAAGAAGATGCATCAGTTTCAAGTCAAACTGCTAAAATCCAGTTCCAAAGAGCTGGAAACAAGTCTTAGACATACTTGTGGTAGGACAATGTCTCTGAGTAAATTTTTTTTTATTTTGTGGGTTTTAAAAAAATTTTTATTGGAGTATAGTTGATTTTTAATGCTGTGTTAGTTTCAGGTGTACAGAAAAGTAAATTAGTTATACATATACATATATCCCCTCTTTTTTAGATTGAGTACAGTTTTTTTAATTGTTTAAATTTGTTTCATTTTATTTCTAACTTCTCTTGGAGGACATTACACTATAATATCCAAGAGCCTGTCTGTAACACAGATGGGCGATTTTATCTCTGTTAACTAGTTTATCTCATCAACAAGCAAAGCAAGGCCCTATCATATGGGGAAAATTAAATTAAAAATTTTCAGTTAAAATTGTAAAATGCTCTTTCCTGTTTGTAGCCCTCAGTCTTAGGTTTTCTTCACTGTGTACCAGAAAATTTTTCCTTCTATTTATTCCTGTGCTTCATGCATATGGGTCTTGTCTTTCTTGGTACAAGTCCCTGTAATATTTCAGAATGCACCATAGTGTTTAATAGACAGAATAGGGGTTTTGTTTATTTGTTTGCCTTTATTACTTCCTCACATCCAGTGTGGCAGGATAGCGGGAGATGGATTTCCATTCACAAAAGCTCCAGCTGTTACAACATTTCCCAATGTCAACTTAACAGGGTGACGGGCAGTTATCATGACACTGACAGTCCCTCCCGCCCACATGACCTGCACCCCCAGGAGTAAGGAGTAGCTGTCAGACATTTTTTAAAAGTTCTATGATTAAACTAATATGTTTAAAATGTCATTGATTCTAAAAGAATTGAAAGTTTAAGAATTGACTACAATTTGGGGGGACTTCCCTGACGGTCCAGTGGTTGAGACTTCACCTTCCAATGCAGGGGGTGCGGGTTCGACCCCTAGTTGGGGAGCTAAGACCCCACATGCCTCGTGGCCAAAAAACCAAAACATAAAACAGAAGCAATATTGTAACAAATTCAATAAAGACTTTATAATTGGTCCACGTCAAAAACAAAAAACTTTAAAAAATAAAAAAGAATTTACTACAACTTTATAAAGTTAATAAACCTATTGCTTTTTATTTTAAAAAAAGTTTGGGGGTAGAATTAGGAAAAGTCTGGCTTTTCATATATTTTTTTATGACTTGGAAAATTTAACCTAAGTTTTAAACCTTAACAAAATAAATAACCGTATACACAACAGACATTAAGTGTCTCAAATATCCTGAGCTAACTTCAATAAATACTTTAAAAGTTAGGTAAACAAGACAGACAGTAAGCTTATACTAATTATAACACGGAGGTTTATAACCATCTACAGAGTCAAACACTGTTATTGTGTGAAAATATACATGGAAATATGAAAATGACATAAAAATAGCATATGGCATCTGAAAATTTGTGAGGGACAATGGAACTGAAAGGCTTTTTCTAAATTAGTAATTAGCCGTAACATCTGTCTTTTCGCCTTTTCTACATCTTTAAACTAGACATGCAAAATTCTGTTCATGACTTACTAAGTAGCAATTCTAAAATTGATAAACCTTCAACCAGACTCATCAAAATAAAAAGAGAGAGGGCCCCAATAAGTAAGATGAGAAACCAGGAGGACGAGAATTTACAATCAACATGACAGAAATACAAAGCATCATAAGAGACTACTGTGAACAATTATACACCAATAAAATGAACAACCTAGAAGAAATGAAAAATTCCCAGAACTGTAGACTCTCCCAAGACTGAATCAGGAAGAAATAGAAAATATGAACAGAGCAATTAACAGTAATGAAATTGAATTGGTAATAAAAATACTGCCAACAAACAAAAGTCCAGGACCAAACAGCTTCACAGGAGAAGTCCACCAAATATTCCAAGAAGAGTTAACACCTATCCTTCTCAAACTATTCTAAAAACTGAAGACGAATGAATGCTTTCAAACTCATTCTGACAAGAACAGCATCACCTTGATACCACAACCAAAGACACCGCAAAAGACAAAAGTACAGGCCAACATCACCAATAAGTATAGATGCCAAAATCTTAACAAAATATTAGCAAACTAAATCCAATAATACAATAAAAGGACTGTACACCATGATACACCATGATCAAGTGAGATTTACCCCAGGGATGGGATGGTTCCCATGGTTTCCCAGGATGCAGATGGTTCAATATCTGCAAATTAATCAACATGATATATACCACATTAGCAAAGTGAAGAAAAAATCATATAACCATCTCCTGGATGCATAAAAAGCTTCTGACAAAATTCAACATTCATTTATGATAGAAACTCTTTTCAAAAAAGTAGGTATCGAGGGAACATACTTCAACATAATAAAGTCCAAATATGACAGACCTATAGCTAATATCATATGCAACATTGAAAAGCTGAAAGCATTTCCTCTAAGATCAGGAACAAGCCAAGAATGCCCACTCTCACCACTTATATTCAACATAGTTTTGGAAGTCCTGGCCACAGGAATCAGACAATAAAAAGAAATAAGAGGAATACTAATTAGAAAGGAAGAAGTAAAACTGTCGCTGTTTGCAGATGAAATGATACTATATACAGAAGATCCTAAAGATGCCACCAAAATCCATTAGACCTAATGAATTCAGTAAAGTTGCAGCATACAAAATTAAATACAGCAATCTGTTGCATTTCTATTCACTAATTTGAACTACCAGCAATAGAAAGTAAAAAAAAAAAAAAATTCCTTTTACAATTGCATCAAAAAGAATGAAATACCTAGGAATAAATCTAACCAAGGAGGTAAAATACCTGTACCTGGAAAACTGTAAAACACTGGTGAAAGGAGTTGAAGATGACACAAAGAGAAAGATATACCATGCTCAGGGATTGGGAGAATTAATAATGTTAAAATGACCATAGTCCCGAAGGCCACCTACAGATTCAATACAATCCCTATGAAAATACCAGTGTCATTTTTCACAGAATTAGAACAAATAATTCTAAAATCTGCATGGAACCACAAATGACTCTGAATAACCAAAACAATCTTGAGAAGGAAGAACAAAGCTGGAGGTAGCCTGCTCCCTGATTTCAAACTATCATTCAAAGCTACAGTAATCAAAACAGCATGGTACTGGCACTAAAGCCAACACATACTTCAATGGAATGGAATAGAAGGCCCAGAAATAAACCCACACACTTATGGTTAACTAATCTACAACTAAGGAGGCAATACTATACAATGGAGAAAAGACAGTCTCTTTAATAAATGGTGCTGGGAAACCTGGACAGATACATGTAAATCAAACTGGACTACTTCCTCACAAAATATACAAAAATAAACTCAAAACAGCTTAAAGACTTAAATGTAAAACCTGAAAACATGAAACTCCTGAAAGAAAACATAAGAAGCTCCTCAACATTGGTCTTAGCAATGATTTTTTTGGATGAGACACCAAAGAACAAGCAAGAAAAGAGAAAAAAAAAATCAACAAGTAGGACTACATCAAACTCAATAGCTTCTGCACAGCACAAGAGGCAACCAGCAAAAGGAAACGGCAACTTACAGAATGGGAGAAAATATTTGCGAACGATGTAACTAATAAGGCATTAATATCCAAAAATCTATAAAGAACTCATTCAACTAAATAACAACTGCCAAAAAAAAAATCCTCAGTCCAATTAAAAAATGGGCATATGAACTAAAAAGACATTTTTTCAAAGAAGATATCCAAATGACCCAAAGGACATGAAAAAGTGCTCAATATCACTAATCATCAGGAAAATGAAGTCAAAACCACAATGAGTTATCACCTCACACCACACACAGAATGGCTATTACCAAAAAGACAAGAGACAGCAAATTTTGGTAAGGATGTAGAAAAAAGGAAACCATTGTGCACTATTGGTAGGAATTTAAACTGATTCAGCAACTATGGAGAACAGTATGGAGGTCCTCAAAAATTAAAATATATAACCACCATTCAATCCAGGAATGCCACTTTTGGGTGTATATATATATATATATACATACATACGCACACACACATATATATACCCCCAAAGGAAATGAAAACAGGTTATGGAAGAGACATATGCAGTCCTGTGTTTATTGCAGCATTATTCACAATAGTCAAGACATAGAAACAATTTAAATGTCTGTTGCCAGATGAATGGATAAAGAAGATGTGGTATGTATACACACACATACACACACACACACACACATGCATGCACACACGCACTCATACACACACAATGGAATACTGTTCAGCCATGAGAAAGAAGGAAATCCTTCCATTTGCAACAGAGGGCATTATGTTAAATGAGAGAAGTCAGACAGAGAAAGACAAATACCTTGGAATTTAAGAAAACCAAAATCATGAAAGCAGAGAGTAAAATGGTGGTTCCCAGGGGCTGGGGGTTGGGGGAATAGGAGAGCTGATTTTAAGGGTACATACTTGTAACTAGTAGATAAATCCTGGAAACCTAATACACAGTACAGTGATTATAGTCAACAAAAATGTATTATAAGCATTAAACTTGCTAAGTGACTAGATCTGAATTGTTCCCAAAACTAAAAGAAATAATTTTCTGACACAATAGAAGAATTAACTAACACTACAATGGCAATCATATTGCATATAAATTATCTAATATTAAACCTTAAACTTACACACAATGTTGTATATCAAATATATCTCAACAAAAAATTTTTAGTGAAAATTTTTGTCAGCAGAAAAGGGAATTACTATAATCTAGAAAGTTAATTAGTTTTGACATAACTGCAGAAGAATTCATTTTTCTTCACAAAATATCTATATGTTTGTTAAAAGAATAGAAATCACAAACGTATATCGGCCAAAAGAAAGGATGAAAACTACAAGACTCTAAGTAAAATACTATGTTTGAAAGTTCAATTTGCAATCACCTCCTGAGTCAGTTTATTAATCTCAAAAGAAAAGCAGTATCAGCATTTATAAGTTACAACAGTAATTTCTTACATTAAGCGCACAACCCATGTTGATTGCTCAAATGACTTTTGCTTAATAGAGTTATTTATTACTCTAAAACGGCAGAAATTATTGCCCAAACTGAAAAGATCTAACAGTACAATCTAAAATGTATATGAAGGCAAACAAAGAAAGTCCTCAAGCACCTGTACGTAAGAGCATCACAGGGATCTCCGGAACTGGGTCACAGGCATCATTTTGGTCAACACAGAGGCAAGGTTTTCTGCCCCACAATACTAAGTGTTGTAGCATTTGTAAGGTCTCCTCCACACTATGAAATATGCCAAAATGTGAGAACGTTTTTGATTTCTACACTGCATTTTTGTTTCATTACATACAGTCCTACGGTGCCAACAAGTGTGCTCTAAAATTTTTAAATAGCTAATTGTATATTACTGAAATCAATAATAATAATAATAACACATGAAAAGAGGTGAAACATTAAATCCATGTAAGTGACTTTTAAACTGTCTGCTAGTTTAGATTATCTACTCACATGTTCCTATATGGCCATCAAGCACTGACTCTAAGAAGTCAATAAAACACACAGCCTGCTACCCTCTTCATAGAGATTTTTACTACAGGAAGACAATTATTAGGATTGCCTTTGGTTTGGGATTGCATATTCCCCACAACTGCCATGATGTTGAAAAACACACACACAGTGTATATGTGTATATATACGCTTTGAGAGTAGGTTTAACATTACACCTGCAGATTGCCTGAGTTCACACCCAGCTGTACAACTGGCTGCGAGACTATGGTCCAGTTTCTTAAGCTCTGTTGCCTCTGTTTCATTTGCTGTAAAATGAGAATATTACAAAAGACGTCTCGTGTGGTGTGCAAATGTTCAAACTAGATAATGATGTAAAAGTGTTCACCTCAGGGCCTGTCTACTGGTACATGATTACGAACGTCACCTGTTCTCACCTGTCCTGATTTTCACCTGTCGATGGCGGAGCTCTGTTCCGTGACAAAGAGACCAAGAGCAGCGCTCAGGGCCCAGCCTCGACCTCTGTGGACACAGATCAAACTAGAGGCCCCCTCTGTTGTGTGGCTGAGTAAAGACGATAGGAGGGGTGAAAATGAGCAAACCAGAGCCGTGCTTCCAGTATGGAGAGACTGCTGGGCAGGAGCAGGGACATGAGTACCTGCTGACCGCTCTGTCTGGCAGGCCCGTCCTCCTGTCCGGGGACGGCAATTAATTATTAAGTAAATAATTAAATTATGTTTTATTTTTTCCCATTAGCGAGTCTTGACAGCAGTGACTATTTTTTATTTTTCAATGCCATAACTCCAATGAATAGAAAATTATCTTTTACAAAGTAGGCACCACATAAATATTTGTTGCATGAATGGATGGATGGATATTATTTGAAAGAAGGATATTACTGCTTTTGTTCCATATTGTACCCAAAGGCAATAGTTCCAGCTAAGACCTTGTCTATGCCATTTATAGGTCTGTGCAAGTAAGCATGGCTAAACTTTATCTACTATTAAAAACAGGGCAAAATTTTCTGCCACCAATTGTCCATGCGTTATCTTATTTAATCTTCACAATGCCTCAATGAAGTAATGTTTAGATTCCCATTAGGCTGAAGAAAGTGAGGCTTAGGGGCTTCCCTGGTGGCACAGTGGTTGAGAATCTGCCTTCCAATGCAGGGGACACGGGTTCGAGCCCTGGTCTGGGAGGATCCCACATGCCGCGGAGCAACTGGGCCCGTGAGCCACAACTACTGAGCCTGCGCGTCTGGAGCCTGTGCTCCGCAACAAGAGAGGCCGCGATAGTGAGAGGCCCGCGCACCGCGATGAAGAGTGGCCCCCACTTGCCGCAACTAGAGAAAGTCCTCGCACAGAAACGAAGACCCAACACAGCCATAAATAAATAAATAAATAAATAAATAAATAAATTTTTTTTAAAAAAGCGAGGCTTAGAGAGGTTAAGTTACTTGTCCAGTTAGTGAACAGCAGAGCCGAGATAACTACTTTGTATCTGATTTTATTTTACAGATAAAAAAATACGGATGTGAATCATGCAACAACCTATCCTTAAATCCACCATAAAAAGCAGTTCAAAGCTCACATCCTCCCGTGATGCCTCAACAGCACTATTTGCAGGTTCAGAGACGAATACGTTATAAAATACACTTAAAATCCTGATCCACTTAATGCGAGATCAAAGAGTTATGTGTATTAGCTAATTAGGAACGAAATAAAAGTTCTTTAAATCCTCTAAGTAATGTGCTTCAGATAGAAATTAGCAAAACCATTGCCAAATTGCTGGTTCATTTGCCTGAAGTCAATTTCTGCTATTAATAACCAGTGTTCCAGGGTTTGAAAGCCTTTTACAATCAATGAATATTGCTCCTGTGTAATAGTGAGGCTTCGGACCATATAGCACTACACTATAGCTTTTCAATACGGTGGTAATTGTGGACAAAATTGCAATGACAATTTACTCAGCAGTGATGTATTTTCATAATGCCTGTGGTCACTGAGAATTGTTACCAGCTCTATTATTTTCAGGGATGGCTGAGAACTAGGACGTTATGGGTTGAAGTTAATGGACTGTTACGATTCTATTATAATCATCATCCTTGTTCCTATTTAAGGGACAGGGATTTCCGATATTCAAAATACCACCGACCAAGAGAAGTTGATTATCTTCTTGGCATCTTATGATGTGAGTAAGTCAGTGTTCATTCCTGACTCTCATTGTGAAATACAATTATGAATACCATTCTCAGAATCCATATAGTGATATGTGTTATCAGACACTGGAACCCATGTATAGTTTGTCGACTTAAATCATCTCTAGAAGAATGACCCAGGCAAGCCAAAGACTGAAAGAATTATCAGCTGTGGTTAGAGACATACCACAAGTTATTACAGTTATTCCATATGCTTTGAAAATATGGAAACAGTGAACATCTTCAAAAGTTAAGTCCTTTATTCATAATCTCTTCAGAGACAGGATTTCCTTACCAATTACTAACTCTCCCTTTCCTGGCTACACCACCGCACACTAAATCAAACTGGCTCGGCTTCGTGTTTTACCTCCCAACTTATCAACCACTGGCAATGTTGATTACTTCCTGTTTCCTAAGTATTTCCCTTCACTGGTTTATCTGACAACACACCGTGTTGATTTTCCTCTTAAAGCAATAGACACTCCTCTTCCGCCTCTGAAGGCTTTTTTACCAGGTCATTATATGCTGAATTTCCTCAAGCTTGGGTCCATTTTATTCGTCAAGACCTATGACATCAACATCTACCTAAACACACAGTACATAAATGCATCCCTTGCCCAAAACCTTCCCGTTAGCACTAGGCTCATATGACCTCTTCTTACTGAATATTCCCTCTTGGATGACTCATAGGCAACATAAATTCTGTTGTTTCAACCATGCAAGTGTGATTTTACTTCCAAATCTCATCACTCTCCAGTGACATTAATCGTACCTAATGATAGCACACTCAACCCTGTCACTTGTCATTCTTTTCTAATTCCCCATATTTGATTCATCACCAAATAGTGCCAATATTACAGCCAACATCTTGAATCTACTTAATTGGTTCCACTTCTATCGTGGTTATCCTAGTCATTCTCTCTTCTGATTTAGTAAAATAGTCTCCAAACTGTTCACACCCACATCTGCCCTGTGCCTTCCTCCAAGCTCATCTCAACAATGCAACCAGAGGGATTATCCCAGAACACAGGTCTAACACTGCTGGTACCTTGCTTAAAATCCTTCAGTGGCTTCCCAATAGGGTCCCTTCAGGGAGACAGAAAAGGCAACAGGTATTTCAAACAGAGAAGATTTAATTCAGGAAATTGGTCACTGCCATGTTTAAAAGCTAAAAGAGCAAAAAATAAGATAATCCAGAGTTTAATGACTACCGGGAAAAGCTACTAACTCCAGCACTGAAGAAACAAAAGGAAAAAGGTATTATTTTAAGAATTTAAGGGCTCAGTGGAATGGTCCTGCAGGGACTTTGATGAGACCTGGGGAGGAAGCGTCATGTAGCAGGTACAGAGTGGCAGTAGAATTTTGGATCCCACAGCTGCTGCAGCAGTGTTGAGAGAAACAGAAAACAGGAAGAAAATCACATCTCCTCTCTTCTACCTTCTGATCTCCATCCAGCCTGCTTCCTTAACGTAGAGTCTAATGGAAAGGCCTCCAGGGCCTGTGTCTTGGTCTGTTCTGGCTGTTATATCAAAAATAGCATAGACTGGGTGGCTTATCAACAATGGAAATTCGTATCTCACAGCCCTGGAGGCTGAGAATTCATAGATCAAGTTGCCAAAAGATTCAGTGTCTGGTGAGGGCTCAGTTCCTGGTGCACAGACGACCACCTTCCTGCTGAGTCCTCACAGGGTGCAAGGCGTGAAGGAGCTTCCGGGGTCTCTGTTATTAAAGCACCAATCTCATCACCTCCCAAAGTCCCTAACGCAAATACCATCACATTGGGGATTAGGATCTCAGCATATGAATTTGGGGGATACAATCAGCCTATAGCATTCTTCCCCGGACCCTCAAAATTCATGTCCTTCTCAGATGGAAAATACATTCAGTCCATCCCAATAGCCCTGAAATTCTTAACTTATTCCAGCATCAACACAAAAGTCTAAAGCCCATCTAAATACCATCTAAATCACATATGGGTGAGACAAAGTATTTTTCATTCTGAGGCAAAATCTATCTTCACCTACAAATGTCTGAAGCCAAAAACGTTACGTGCTCCTAATTTAAAACGGTGGGACAAGCATAGTATAGCCATTTCTACTACAAAAGCGAGAAGCAGAAGACAGGAAAGGGAACAGGTCCCAGGTAAGTTCAAGACCTAAGGGGCAAACATTAAACCTTAAGGCTCAAGAATTATCCTCATTGGGTTCCCCAAAAAACTAAAAATAGCGTTACCATATGATCCTGCAATCCCACTCCTGAGCATATATCCAGATAAAACTATAATTCAAAAAGATACATGCACCCTTATGTTCATAGCAGCACTATTTACAATAGCCAAGACTTGGAAGCAACTAAATGTCCATTGGCAGATGAATGGATAAAGAAGATGTGGTCCATATATACAATGGAATATTAGTCAGCCATAAAAAAGAATGAAATCATGCCATTTGCAGCAACATGGTTGGACCTAGAGATTATCATACTAAGTGAAGTAAATCAGAAGGAGAAAGACAAATACCATATGATACCACTTATATGTGGAATCTAAAATAGGACACAAATGAACCTACCTACAAAACAAAAACAGATTCACAGACATAGAGAACAGACTTGTGGTTGCAAAGGGGGAGGGAGTGGGGGAGGGATGGACTCGGAGTTTGGGATTAGCAGATGCAAACTAGTACATATAGGATGGATACACAACAAGGTCCTACTGTATAGCACAGAGAACTATATTCAATATCCTATGATAAATCATAATGGAAAAGAATATAAAAAAAGAATGTATACATACGTATAACTGAATCACTTTGCTGTACAGCAGAAATTAACACAACATTGTAAATCAACTCTACTTCAATAAAATTAAAAAAAGAATTATCCTCCTTGGCTCAGGGCTCTGCCTTCCAGGCCCAATGTGGGGTCAGAATCACCCCACGCTCAGCGGGGCCCCCAGCATCCCTTTGCTGGAGCCCTGGGCCCACGGTTCAGCCCGGCAGCCCTGTTCTTTGAAATCCAGGTGGCGGTGTCCAGCCCCGTGGCTTCAGCCCTGGCCGCACCAGCAGGGACGGCATCCGTGTCCTCCAGACACACCTGAGTGCACTGTGTGCACCGTCCGAGGGCAGCCGCCAGGGCCCTGCTGCACGGGGGCCAAAACGCGGGCAGCTAGGGAGCGTGGCACCGGCGTGTGCGGAGGGGCTGCCGCGTGAGGCGGCCTGGGCGGCGCGGGGCCCACCAGTGCCAGGGGCCCCTCCTTTGAAACCGCTTTTGCCCCAGCTCCTTGCTCCTAGTTCCCCTGCCACACACACACACACACACACACACACACACACACACACAGAGACACAGACACAGACACACACAGGCACACATACACATACACAGAGACACACACACAGACACACACAGACACAGACACACACAGGCACACATAGACACAGGCACACATACACACACACAGACACACATACAGACACACAGACACACAGACACACACAGACATACACACACAGGCACACACACACACGCAGACACACACACACACAGACACACACAGACACACACACAGGCACACATACACATACACAGAGACACACACACAGACACACACAGACACAGACACACACAGGCACACATAGACACAGGCACACATACACACACACAGACACACACACAGACACACAGACACACAGACACACACAGACATACACACACAGGCACACACACACACGCAGACACACACACACACAGACACACACAGACACACACACAGGCACACATACACATACACAGAGACACACAGACACAGACACACAGGCACACATATACATACAGAGACACACACAGACACACACACAGATACACAGGCACATATACACACACACAGACACACACACAGGCACACATACACACACACAGACACAGATACACACACAGACACAGACACACACACACACACACAGCCACACACAGAGACACACACACACAGACAAACTCTGGGCCTGAACTGCCGTGCGTTGGAGCAGAGCCCGGCTCCTCTGGCTGACCCATGCTCAGCTCTCTATCCAAGGCGCTTGGCTACACCCTGAGGGGTCCCTCCTGAACAGGCTTCCTCACGCTTTCCATTCTAGAGAGGCTGTGAACTCTCCTAATCTTTACATTCTGCTTCCTTTTTGATTTGATTTCTTTCCTCTTGCCTTTTACTAAGAGCGATCAAGAGAAGCCAGGCTCCTTCAACACTTTGCTCAGATTTCCTCACCAAACATTCAGTTTCACAGCCTGTAAGTTCCACCTTCCATAAAACACGGGGCATGAACACAATTCAGCCACGTTCTTTGCTGCTTTCTAGCAACAAGGGCCACCTTTCTTCCAGTTTCCCATCAGTGTTCCTCGTTTCTGTCTGAGACTCATCAGAATGGCCTTTATCAACTGTATTTCTACCAACATTCTGTTCAAGACTACTTAGGTATTCTCTGAGAGGAAAGCTCTCTCTCGGTCCTCTTTTCTTCCAAGTTCTCACCGAGCTCACCTGTGATGGTCCACCCACAGAAACGGAGGCTTTTCACCTCCAAGCTCTTTGACCTCTAATCAGGACCCACTTCCAAAGCTGCGGACACATTTTTAGGTATTTACTACAGCACTGCCCCACTCCTCATACTGATTTCTGCCTCAGTCTGTGCTGGCTGCTATAACAAAACTATCTCACTGGGTGACTTATCTATAACAGGAATTTATACTCACAGTTCTGGAGTCCAAGATCAAGACGCCGGCAGACTCAGTGTCGTGTGGGAGCCCACTTCCTGGTGTCAGGATGGGGGATTTTTCTGCTGTATATCACATGGCAGGAGTGGGTGAGGGAGACTCTGGGGTCTCCTTCATTAAAGCATTAATCCCATCTGTGAAAGCTCTGCCCCCATGACCGTCATAATCACCTCCCAAATTCCTTACCTACAAATACATGACATGGGGGGATTGGGGACACTCACACATATCCAATCTACAGCACACCCCGATGGAAGGCAGTGAGGAGCATGGCACGTTCCCCAAGAACAAATAGGAAAAACTGCCCATTTGTGATTCTAGAAAGAAGCTTCAATTCATTTTTTAAGACCTGACACTGCACACAAAGAAAGAGAGACTGATGCTTATAAACTTGAAAAAAACCTGGGGGTACACGGGCCCTGCCCCCCTAGGGCCTCCTACACCACTGTTTATGTCATTCCTTCCCTGTGTTAACTGAAAGTCAAGTTTGCAAACAGTAAGAAGCAGCCATATTACTTGTTTTGATGTATTTTTGAATATGATCAAATGATCACCTAGTGCCTTACAATAAAATAAAATTGAACCCAACACTTAGATTCCTGTTTTACTTTATACGGTCTTAGAACTAAGTTTTTCTTGGTCTAGTTCCCATAGGGTAAACGTAGAATTTCTTCATTTAGGGATTATGTAATCACTCTAAATTTCTTGGAGCTGTACTTTATGGATATATGACAGTTTTCATTAGTGGAAGCAGGGCTTAATAGATATAAAAATTATTAAATTGTTTCAGTCTAAGAATTTCCTTGATATCAAGAAAATTTAATTGAAGAAAAATGGAAGTTGGATGAAAGGCAAAATTATGCTGGAAGGTGGTATTATTAACATTTTGCTCATTAGAAAGCCAGAGAAAATGTCACAATTATATAATAGTAATAGTTAACCAATTTAAAGATGTTCCCTTCAGTTATGCTGCCAAAGTACAAAAAAAGATAGAAATTAATTGTACTCAAAGCAAAAGTGTCAGCAGGTTTCAACCAAACCTCCTTTTGTAGAAAGGAGGTTTATACCTTTAGGACTCAATCAAAAATTTAATAAAGGATTACAGCTGGGACTTAGGAAAAATAAAGAACTCTATGTGGATTTAGCCTGAGAAAAATCATTTAGACTGAAACGCTGATGATTTAAGGATTTTAGGATTTAAGCGATTCACTTTCTTGTGTGTATGAAGATTGTTTTATAAGACCTTCATTAGCTTGTTTGAACCATCAAGGAATCATGTGCCAAAACAATTTTTCAGCTTTATCCAGCTACGTAGGGGTTTTCCCTTTGATTCTGCAGATTAGAAGTCTCTTCTTGTAACTGAAGATATTTTCATCTCACATCACTTTTCATTTCACATCACTTTTTTTTGAACATCAAATCTACTAGAGCCATCATTATCCTACTTTTAAAGGCATAGAGTTATTCCTCCTGGCTCGTAAGTATCACCTGTCACGGTTGCTCACATTGGTAACTTTATGGATATTTATTACTACTGATTTTTAAAAAAATGGTAAGCACTTTAAAACCTTATCATTTGCTCTTGTTATGTTTTATTTCAAAAATGAGATGTTTTTAGAAGAAATGATTTAAATTACTTTCTTTTATGAACATATAAATGTCCATCAGATACTGAAAAAATAAACAAGATAAAATTTCAATAGCAGATTTAACTGTTAGGTGACACATAAGACTTCAGGACACCAAGAATCTAAGTGCCAGACTCAGTCTGGTAACATGGCTTCACCTAAGGACTCAAGTTTCCTCTATTCATCGCAATGTGAAAAACCATTTTTTCCACATTTTGATATTTGTGCTATTATGGTTTCTTTCATATAATTGCTTATTCAGAGATGACATTCAACTCGCATTTAAAATCTTGTAAGATGGACTTTCTCTAAGTGGGAGACATCTGCAGACTCTATGCTGAGCCCGCCTGGAGCTGCAAACAGTCAGCCCAGACATTTTATTATAAAGACCTGCCGTCTTTATAATCTAAACTGGGGCAAGAAAGCAAACGGGTTCGCAGTTCATGATGGGAAGGAAGTGTCTGAATGTCAACGAGTGCATACAGATGACCATCTGAGTCGCAGGCTTGCATTGTCTGACATTAAATGTTTTAGCAGCTCATTCCTGTGAATTACTGATGTTCTCATCATTCGGCAAATGGACCACATCATTACAGTAATTAGGAGACTCCTCTCCTGGTCCTCACAGCTATTGTGTTGTCAAATAGCTTAGCGTAGGACTTAAAGAAAAATGAATGGTGGGAAGGGTAAGCTGTGACAAAGTGAGAGAGTGGCATGGGGCATGGACATATATACACTAACAAACGTAAAATAGATAGCTAGTGGGAAGCAGCCGCATAGCACAGGGAGATCAGGTTGGTGGTTTGTGACCACCTAGAGGGGTGGAATAGGGAGGGTGGGAGGGAGGGAGACGCAAGAGGGAAGAGATATGGGAACATATGTATATGTATAACTGATTCACTTCGTTATAAAGCAGAAACTAACACACCATTGTAAAGCAATTATACTCCAATAAAGATGTTAAAAAAAAAATGAATGGTGGGATTTGTTTCTATTCCACTGCTAAACAGAGGATAATTATCTCAGTCTTAGGGAAAGAGTCAGCAGGTTATGGTCTCGATGGGGTGGGTATAAAGCTATTGTCTCCCCTCTAGAAGGAGGAATAATGATCTGTTCATTTGGGAAGATTGGAATGTAACATGCTCCCAAATTACCTCAAATCCCGTACTTCTAATAGTGAAACTAATTTTAGTCAGACAGGGAAAAGCAATTTTTAAAACAGTTGCCATTTTATAACCAACTTTCTATCTCTTCATTATTACTGATAGTTATAACTGAAAATATTTCACTTAAAAAATACCATAAACAATTCTCACCTAAATAAATGCTAAATGCCTAAAAATAATAGTCCATATTATGGATATTATAGTTTGATTTTCTTTTTTGGTTTTTAACCCCAGTTTGGAATTTAGTGCAAATGTTGAGACTTCAAGCATCATTGTTGCCTGGATTATATTTAAGAGTTCTCAAGCAGAGAACAGTATGGTATACAGGGAAAATCCTTCACAATTTTAATAAACAATGCTCATTATATTATAATCATAAAATTTCATAAAGTAATTGATATTGGAAACAATTCAGGTTTTGCAAAAGTCTAGTATCCCTACTAGTCAAGTGATTTGGGCTTGAAACATCCTCTATGAAGAAGGTCATTTAATCTGGAATTAAAAATCATGTCAGTTACTCCTCTACCTTGCCTAAGAGAACATCAAAAAGAAAGGCCCAGGATTTCTCACAAATAGCTCTGCAGCAATTTGTCTGCTTCTGCTGCAGTAGAATTGTTTCTGACTATCAGCCGAGGGATTGCATGTGTTTCTAGGTCCTGATGTTCTGGGAAAGTTATAAGTCAATGCAGAGGAGTACACCAGAAAATATCTCCCTTCTACCTATTTGCTCATGACGTCCATAACATGATGAAAATAACATCTGCTTCTATCTGTGGTACCCAGGCACCAGGCTGTCAGAGCAAGAGCTGGGGGACCAGGAAGTAGCTTTATTGACTGACACTAACCCCTAGTAGCTTGAGAGGCATGTGGGCCTTTAGGACAACATTACATGGAAGCTGTCTTTGCCCTAGAAAGTTTGAAATTTAAGGCAGCCAAAGCTGATCCTGGCAATCATAAAAGATACGTACAAATAATGAATACAAATGTTGAGCAAAAAAGTAATTCAAGATAACACATCAAGTGGGAAAACTACAAGTTTTTTATGGACTGGTCATAAGTGCCTCTCTATAAAATTGAAAGCAGTAACTATGAACTCTGTGACTACAGTCGAGGGTTTTTTATTTCATGAAAGTAATCACTTACACTACTCAACACTCTGATTTCCCCTGAGACCTCATGGGGAGCTTGTTACGTGCATCACTCCATCCCCCAATCCTGAGCCGCTGGCACCAGCAGGGATCCCCTAAGAGGGGTGTTAGCCCATGGGGAGAAGGCCGGCAGGAGGCCCCAGCAGGACTCACTGCATGGACATTTGTAGCCTTTGCTCCCAAGGACCCCAGTCCACACCAATGCTGACCACAGCTGACAGAGCTACCATATGTCCCCAGGGATGGTGTTATCACTGCTGTGAGACCTTCTCCCAGGGGCTCCAGTCACTGCTGTGCCCTCTCTTTGGGATCAGGAAGCCCAGACCCTAGCCTTCTACTGGACCAGAACTGTTGCTGCCCTGATCCCTGCTCCTGGGTCCCAAGTCATGGCTTTGACCCATCATTACTGAGGCTACCCTGCTGCTGCTCTGCACCCCACCTCAGGTCCTGCTGCTGCAGCAAGTGCACCCGTGCCCAAGGACCTAGGTACTGTGATAGTTCCAAGGGAACCTGATCCCAGGACCCCAGCTCTACTGTCACTCTGAGCATCAGTGCACCACACCTGGTGTCAAGAGGAATTCACCTTGGCCAGAACTTCCTCCCAAGGGCAACACAAGGAAAACAGGAGGACCCCAGTAGGCCTCATGTCTCAGGACCCCAATAGCCTTAGCCACTCCTGCCAGACACAGGACCTCAACATTCTTGTCCACAGAAGACTGCCACAGTCTTTGCTGATGTTGGCCTTAGCTGATGTAACTGCACAGACACTATGGTGCTGTAGTGAATTAGGAATCAGAGACGGTGTACCCCACCCAGCTGGTGTGCTCACAGCCACCTTCCAGTCAAAGCGTTTCCCTAACAAAGCCCGTCTGGGTCCAGAAGGCATGACTGATATCTCACGTGTGCAGACGTCAACATGAAACCATCAAAAACACAAAAAACCAAGGAAAGATGACACCACCAAAGGAACAATTTTCCAGTAACTAACCGCCCCCCCCAAAAAAAAGGAAATCTGGAATTACCTGAAAAGGAATTCAAAAACACTATTTTAAGAAATTACAGGGACTTCCCTGGTGGTCAAGTGGGTAAGACTCCACACTCCCAATGCAGGGGGCCCAGGTTTGATCCCTGGTCGGGAAACTAGATCCTGCATGCACGCCACACCTAAAAGTCTGCATGCCACAACTAAGAAGCCCGCATGCTGCAACTACGAAGCCTGCATGCCGCAACTAAGAGTCCACATGCTGCCACTAAGAAGTCCGCGTGCCACAACTAAAGAGCCCACGTGCTGAAACTAAGACCTGGTGAGCCAGAATAAATAAATATATAATAGATACATAAAAAGAAATTAAAAAAGAAATTACAGCAATATTTGCGAGTACACAGACAACTCAATGAACTCATGAAAACAATGCATGAACAAAATGAGAACAAAGAGCTAGAAATCAATGAAAAGACTGAAGACCAAATAGAAGGTCTGGAGCTGAAGAATACAATGAATGAAATGAAAAATGCAATAGAAAGCTTTAACAACAGGTTCAATTGATCAAAATGAATAATCTGTGAACTTAAAGACAAATCTCTCAATATTATGCACTCGGTGGGAAAAAAGAAATAAAAACGAAAAAAGCAAAGAAAACCTACATGAATTATGGGATGCCAAGAAATGAACAATATTTGCACTATGGACATCAGAATGAGGGCAGGGAGAGAAAGGGCCAGAAAACTTATTTTAGGAAATAGTGGCTGAAAACTTCCCAAATCCAGAAAGAGTGATGGCCATCCAGGTACATAAAATTTAAATTGCCTGAAACATATTTAATCCAAAGAGGTCTTTACTGAGACACATTATAATCAAGTCCTCAAAAATCAAAGAAAAAGAGAATTTTGAAATAAGCAAGAAAAAAAACTCATTGCTTACAAGGGAATCTCAATGAGGCTATTAGCAGATTTCCTAGCAAAAACTTTGCAGGCCACAAGAACAAGGGATGATATATTCAAAGGGCTCCATGGAAAAAAAATTGCCAACCAATAATACTTTATGAAGCAAATGTGTCCTTCAGAAATGAAGGAGCTCTAAAGACTTTCCCAGACAAACAAAGCTGAGAGAATTTATCTCCACTAGACCTACCTTACAAGAAATGCTTAAGAATTCTTTAAGCTGAGATGAAAATATGCTGACTAGTAACATGAAAATGTGGAAGTATAAAATTCACCAGTAAAGGTAAATACACAGTCAAATTAGAAATACTCTAATACAACCATGATGTTGTGTAAATCACTTCAAACTCTAGCATGGACGCTAAAAGACAAAAGTATTAAAAATAGCTACAGTTTTTTAATGGACACAATATAAAAGGATGTAAACTGTGACATCAACATAAAATACGGTGGAGGGCAAGTAAATGTGTAGAAAATTTTTCTGCAAATGACGTTAAGTTGTTATTAGCTTAAAATAGGCTGTTATAACTACAGGATATATTATGAAAACCTCATGGTAATCATAAAGCAAAAACTTGTAATAGATACACAAATGATAAAGATAAAAGAATGGAAGGATATCACTATTAAAAAAAATCACCAAATCACAAGGAAAAACAGCAGAAGAGGAAGAAAGAAACTACAAAACAATCAAAAATCAAAGAACAAAATGGTGATAGTAAGTTTTGGCCTATCAATAATTACTCTAAATATAAAGGAAAACTTCTAATTAAAATACAAAGAGTGGCTGAATAGTTTTAAAAAAAAAAAAAAACCAAGACCCAACTATATGCTGCTTACCAGAGACCCACTTAAGCTTTAAGGACACACACAGGCTGAAAGTGAATGGATGGAAAAATGTGTTCCAAGCAAGTGGAAACCAAAAGAGAGCAGGGGTAGTTATATTTATATCAGACAAAATAGACTACGTCAAAAGCTGTAACAGGAGACAAAGGGTCAGTTCATATAAAAATTATAAGTACATGTGCACCCAAACTGGAATACCTAATTAAACAATTATTAACATATCTGAAAGCAAAAACAGACAGCACTGCAATAATAATTGGGGGATTTATACCCTACTTTCAACAATGGACAAATCATCCAGACAGAAAATCAGTAAGGAAAGAGACTTGAGCTACACTTAATTCCCAAGAGACCTAATAGACATATAGAACATTCCAGCCAATAACAGAAGAATACACTTTCTTCTCAAGCATACTCACAGGATTCTCCAGGATAGACGTTACATTCGGTCATAAAACAAGTCTTAACAAACTTCGGAAGACTGAAATCATGTGGAGCTATACTGCAAAGCTATAGTAATCAAAACAGTATGTTACTGACTTAAAAGGAGGCACATAGCCCAGTGGATTAGAATAGAGCTCTGAGACATAAATCCATGTGCATAAGGTCAACTCATTTTTGACAAGGGAGCTAAAAACACCCTTGTGTTTTAAAGGACAGTCTCTTCAATAAGTGGTGTTGGGAAAACAAGATAGCCACATGCAAAAGAATGAAACTGTACCCTTATCATACACCACTAACCAAAATGAATTTGAAATGGATCAGAGACTTAAATGTAAGAACTGAAACCATAAAATTCACAGAAGAAAACACAAAGAGAAGATTCTTGACATTGGTCTTGACAAACATTTCTTGGATAAGACACCAAAAGCACAAGCAACAAAAACAAAAATAAGCAAGCAGGACTACATCAAACTAAAGAGCTTCTGCACAGCAAAGGAAACCCATTAATAAATTAAAGATACAATCTACAGAATGGGAGAAAATATTTGCAAACCATATATCTGATGTGGTTAATATTCAGAATATATAAAAGAACTCATACAACTCAATATCAAAAAATAATAATAATCCAATTAAAAAATGGGAAAAGAACAGACATTTTTCCAAAGAAGACATTCGAATGCCAATAAGTATATGGAAAGGTGATTAACATCATTAATCATCAGGGAATTTCTAATCAAAACCACAAAGAGATATCACCTCACACCTGTCAGAATGGCTACTACCAAAAGACAAGATAACTAATGTTGGCCAGTATGTGGAGAAAAGGGAACCCTTGTGCACTGTTGTTGGGAATGTAAACTGGTGCAGCCCCTATGGAAAACAGCATGGAGGCTCCTCAAAATAACTGGAAATAGATCTACCATATGATCCAGCATTTCCACTTCTGGGTGTCTATCTGAAGGAAATTAAATAAGTATTTCAAATAGATATCTACATACCCATTTCCATTGCAGCATTATTCAAAATGGCCAAGATATGAAAAAAAACCTAAATGCTCTTCAGTGGATGAATGGATAAAGAAAATATGGTATACATACACAAAGGAATATTATTCAGTCATAAAAAGAAGGAAATCCTGACATTTGCTGCAACATGAATGAACTGAGAGGGTATTATGCTTAGTGAGATAAGTCAGACAGAGAAATACAAATACTGTATGTTATCACTTATATGTGGAATCTAAAACAAAACCAAAATTATTCAATATTTCATAGAAACAGAGAATAGAATACTATTTACCAGAGACTAGGGGGAAGGGAAAATCGGAAGATGTCAAAGAGAACAAACTTTCACTTATAATAAGAAGAATAAGTTTTGAGAATCTAATGTACAGCATGGTGACTATAATTAATAATGAAATATTGTATAATTGAAAGTTTGGGAGTAGATCTGAAGCATTCGCACCAAACACAGACACACACACACACAGTTAACTATGTGAGGTGATGGATGCATTAATTATTTTGATATTGGTAATCATTCCACGATGAATATATATATCAAACCAACACACTGTAAACTTCAAATACATACAATTATATTTGTCAATTATTCCTCAATAAAGTTAGTTGCAGGGGGAGGATGAAGTGGAAACATTAGATAAAAATATGAGTTCAAATAAAGTACCAGATAAATAATTGTAGAATTGAAATAACTGTGTAATCACTTAGAGAGTTAGAAGAACAGACTGAGGAATTCTGTAAGAGAGCAGCCAAAATAAATAGAGAGGTAAAAATTATCACATAAAAGCTAAGCAATCTGGAGGACGAAAACAGGGTTGGTGGCATCATGAAAACAGAAGTCCCAGGAAAACAGAACCTAAAAACAGAAATCATTAAATATTTGAAGAAGTAATTCAGATAAATTCCCCAGGTCTAAAGTTTTCAAGTTTTCAGATCAAAAGAGCATATAATGTTCCAGACAAGGATAGGAGAAAACCAACATCCAGATTTATAATAAACTTAAGATAGTTAAATGCAAAGATAAAATGCTAGAAGCTTAATAAGAGAATGAGATTATTCATGAAGGAACAAGAATTAGATCACTGGTAGAATTTCAGCAGCAACTTTGGTTATAGAAGCCAGTAGAGTGACCATTTTTAAGAACAAAGGTTAAGAAAAAAAAACAAAAAAACTTTGATGCTAAAATTTTATACCCAACCAAAATACCACACAAGTGTAAGAGCATAATAAAAATACTTTCAGGCAAACTTGGCCTCAGAAAGTGTGCCACATCAAAACCCACACTGAAAACTCTTTTATAAGAAGTATATAAACAGGTAAAGAAATAAATCCAGAATATTTGGCAAGAGATGCGGAAAATAAGGGAAATCATCTATGTTGGTAATAATAATTATTCTAAAGATATGATAGGGCCATCAGATCAAGTATATACATTATAAATGTAAAATATTTACTCGTATTACCTAAAAATCGATGATACTGTCTCAAATTTTATACACTATCAACAAGAGGAGATAAATGGGTAGATAAAAGAAATACGGGAGCACATTGGAGAGCATGGCTTGTTAAGGGGAATATATAGATAATAATAAGTTTAAGAAATCAACTGAGATTAAAATATTTTAGTATTATTTGAAAATTAGCCACGTCACATAGTAAAATGTAATGTATCACAAATCATCAGAGGAAAAAATATTCTATTCAAGGCATAGCATAAAAGGAGGAAAAACAACAAAGTATACAAGAATGTTATGAAAGAATAAGCCTGATGAAAAAACACATGATGTAGTCTGACTCAGGCCACTTTTTAAATGATTGTTTTCATTCCTATTGCAAAAGTGCAGTTGTTTCTCAAAAGGAACACAGCCGAAAACTGGTTACTAATACACTGGGCAGAGAACTCAATTTTTTATTTTTCAAATTAGTTTGTGTGATAGATATGGCCTCACAATTCCTAAAATACAGAAAAGGAGTTATAACTTAGTATTCTATCAAAATGAATACTTCAAATGACCATCTACTTACTAAGAGCTTTATTATTTCGATGACAAATCTGTTTTTTTCTCCATTTAGAATTATGGAAGTTTCAAATATTCACTTACTCCAAGTGGTACTCAATGACTTTTAGTATCTCTTCCCACAAACTTTCTATAGCTTTATACTCTAAGTGCTATACAATGTCAAAAAATACAAAAGAATATTTTTTCAGAGAAGTGCTTTTAAAATCTGGAGGAGGGAGGAGCGTCAAGATCACAGAAGAGTAAGACACAGAGATCACCTTCCTCCCCACAAACACATCAGAAATACATCTACATGTGGAACAACTCCTACAGAACACCTACTGAACGCTGGCAGAAGACCTCAGACCTCCCAAAAGGCAAAAAACTCCCCACGTACCTGGGTAGGGCAAAAGAAAAAAGAAAACACAGAGACAAAAGAATAGGGAAGGGACCTGCACCAGTGGGAGGGAGGTGTGAAGGAGGAAAGGTTTCCACACACTAGGAAGGCCCTTCACAGGCGGAGACTGCGGGTGGCAGAGGGGGGAAGCTTCGGAGCCACGGAAGAAAGCACAGCCACAGGGGTGCGGAGGGCAAAGCGGAGAGATTCCCGCACAGAGGATCGGTGCCGACCAGCACTCACCAGCCCGAGAGGCTTGTCTGCTCACCCGCCGGGGCGGGCGGGGCTGGGAGCTGAGGCTCGGGTTTTGATAGGATCGCAGGGAGAGGACTGGGTTTGGCGGTGTGAACACAGCCTGAAGGGGTTAGTGCACCACAGCTAGCCGGGAGGGAGTCCGGAAAAGTCTGGACCTGCCTAAGAGGCAAGAGACATTTTCTTGCCTCTTTGTTTCCTGGTGCGCGAGGAGGGGGGATTAAGAGCGCCGCTTAAAGGAGCTCCAGAGACGGGCGTGAGTCACGGCTATCAGCGCAGACCCCAGAGACGGGCATGAGACACTAAGGCTGCTGCTGCCGCCACCAAGAAGCCTGTGTGCGAGCACAGGTCACTCTCCACACCGCCCCTCCCGGGAGCCTGTGCAGCCCGCCACTGCCAGGAACCCGTGATCCAGGGACAACTTCCCCGGGAGAATGCACGGCACGCCTCGGGCTGGTGCAACGTCATGCTGGCCTCTGCCGCCGCAGGCTCGCCCTGCATCTGTACCCCTCCCTCCCCCCGGCCTGAGGGAGCCAGAGCCCCAGAATCAGCTGCTCCTTTAACCCTGTCCTGTCTGGGCAGGAACAGACACCCTCAGGCGACCTACAAGCATAGGCGGGTCCAAATCCAAAGCTGAACCCCGGGAGCTGTGCAAACAAAGAAGAGAAAGGGAAATATCTCCCAGCAGCCTCAGGAGCAGTGGAGTAAATCTACACAATCAACTTGATGTACCCTGCATCTGTGGAATACCTGAAAAGACAACGAATCATCCTAATTGAGGAGGTGGATGTTGGGAGCAACGATATATATATATTTTCCCCTTTTTCTCTTTTTGTGAGTGTGTATGTGTATTCTTCTGTGTGTGATTTTGTCTGTATAGCTTTGCTTTTACCATTTGTCCTAGGGTTCTGTCTGTCCGTTTGGTTTCATTTTTTTTTTTACTTAAAAAAATTTTTTTTTCTTAAAATTATTTTTTATTTTAATAACTTTATTTTATTTTATTTCATTTTACCTTCTTCTTTATTTCTTTATTTTTTTCTCCCTTTTATTCTGAGCCATGTGGAGGACAGTGCTCCAGCCAGGCATCACGGCTGTGCCACTGAGGTGGGAGAGAGCCAAGTTCAGGACACTGGACCACAAGAGACCTCCCAGCTCCACGTAATATCAAACGGCGAAAATCTCCCAGAGATCTCCATCTCAACACCAAGACCCAGCTCCACTCAACGACCAGCAAGCTACAGTGCAGGACACCCTATGGCAAACAAATAGCAAGACAGGAACACAACACCATCCATTAGCACAGAGGCTGCCTAAAATCATCATAAGGCCACAGACACCCCAAAACACACCACCAGACGTGGACCTGCCCACCAGAAAGACAAGATCCAGCCTCATCCACCAGAACACAGGCACTAGTCCCCTCCACCAGGAAGCCTACACAACCCACTGAACCAACCTTAGCACTGAGGGCAGACACCAAAAACAATGGAAACTACGAAACTGCAGCCTGCGAAAAGGAGACCCCAAACACAGTAAGTTAAGCAAAATGAGAAGACAGAGAAACACACAGCAGATGAAGGTGCAAGGCAAAAACCCACCAGACCTAACAAATGACGAGGAAATAGGCAGTCTACCTGAAAAAGAATTCAGAATAATGATAGTAAAGGTGATCCAAAATCTTGGAAATAGGATGGAAAAAATACAAGAAACATTTAACAAGGACCTAGAAGACCTAAAGATGAAACAAACAGAGATGAACAACACAATAAATGAAATTAAAAATTCTCTAGAAGGGATCAATAGCAGAGTAACTGAGGCAAAAGACGGATAAGTGACCTGGAAGATAAAATAGTGGAAATAACTACTGCAGAGCAGAATAAAGAAAAAAGAATGAAAAGAATTGAGGACACTCTCAGAGACCTCTGGGACAACATTAAACACACCAACATTCAAATTATAGGGGTCCCAGAAGAAGAAGAGACGAAGAAAGGGACTGAGAAAATATTTGAAGAGATTATAGTTGAAAACTTCCCGAATATGGGAAAGGAAATAGTTAATCAAGTCCAGGAAGCACAGAGAGTCCCAAACAGGTTAAATCCAAGGAGAAACATGCCAAGACACACATTAATCAAACTATCAAAAATTAAATACAAAGAACAAATATTAAAAGCAGCAAGGGAAAAACAACAAGTAACACATAAGGGAATCCCCATAAGGTTAACAGCTGATCTTTCAGAAGAAACTCTGCAAGCCAGAAGGGAGTGGCAGGACATATTTAAAGTGATGAAAGAGAAAAACCTACAACCAAGATTACTCTACCCAGCAAGGATCTCATTCAGATTTGACAAAGAAATTAAAAGCTTCACAGACAAGCAAAAGCTAAGAGAATTCAGCACCACCAAACCAGCTTTACAACAAATGCTAAAGGAACTTCTCTAGGCAAGAAACACAAGAGAAGGAAAAGACCTAAAATAACAAACCCAAAACAATTAAGAAACTGGTAATAGGAACATACATATCGATAATTACCTCAAATGTAAATGGATTAAATGCTCCAATCAAAAGACATAGACTGGCTGAATGGATAAAAAAACAAGACCCATATATATGCTGTCTACAAGAGACCCACTTCAGACCTAGGGACACATACAGACTGAAAGTGAGGGGATGGAAAAAGATATTCCATGCAAATGGAAATGAAAAGAAAGCTGGAGTAGCAATTCTCATATCACACAAAATGGACTTTAAAACAAAGACTATTACAAGAGACAAATAAAGACACTACATAATGATCAAGGGATCAATCGAAGAAGAAGATATAACAATTGTAAATATTTATGTACCCAACATAGGAGCACCTCAATACATAAGGGAAATAATAACAGCCATAAAAGGGGAAATCGACAGTAAGACTATCATAGTAGGGGACTTTAACACCCCACTTTCACCAATGGACAGATCATCCAAAATGAAAATAAATAAGGAAACACAAGCTTTACATGACACATTAGACAAGATGGACTTAATTGATATTTATAGGACATTTGATCCAAAAACAACAGAATACTGAAATCAAGTGCTCATGGAACATTCTCCAGGACAGATCATATCTTGGGTCACAAATCAACCCTTCGTAAATTTAACAAAATTGAAATCATATCAAGTATCTTTTCTGACCACAATGCTATGAGACTAGGTATCAACTACAGGAAAAAATCTGTAAGAAATACAAACACATGGAAGCTAAACAACACACTACTTAATAACCAAGAGATCACTGAAGAAATCAAAGAGGAAATCAAAAAATACCTGGAAAGAAATGACAAGGAAAACATGACGACCCAAAACCTACGGCATGAAGCAAAAGCAGTTCTAAGAGGGAAGCTTATAGCTATACAAGTCTACCTTAAGAAACAAGAAACATCTCAAATAAACAACCTAACCTTACACCTAAAGCAATTAGAGAAAGAAGAACAAAAAAATCCCCAAAGTTAGCGGAAGGAAAGAAATCATAAAGATCAGATCAGAAATAAATGAAAAAGAAATGAAGGAAATGATAGCAAAGAACAATAAAACTAAAAGCTGGTTCTTTGAGAAGATAAACAAAATTGATAAACCATTAGCCAGACTTACCAAGAAAAAAAGGGAGAAGACTCAAATCAATAGAATTAGAAATGAAAAAGGAGAAGTAACAACTGACACTGCAGAAATACAAACTATCATGACAGATTACTACAAGCAACTCTATGCCAATAAAATGGACAACCTGGAAGAAATGGACAGATTCTTAGAAATGCACAACCTGCCGAGACTGAACCAGGAAGAAATAGAAAATATAAACAGACCAATCACAAGCACTGAAATTGAAACTGTGACTAAAAATCTTCCAACAAACAAAACCCCAGGACCAGATGGCTTCACAGGCGAATTCTATCAAATATTTAGAGAAGAGCTAACACCTATCCTTCTCAAACTCTTCCAAAATATAGCAGAGGAAGGAATACTCCCAAACTCATTCTACAAGGCCACCATCACTCTGATACCAAAACCAGAGAAAGATGTCACAAAGAAAGAAAACTACAGGCCAATATCACTGACGAACATAGATGCAAAAATCCTCAACAGAATACTAGCAAACAGGATACAACAGCACATTAAAAGGATCATACATTATGATCAAGTGGGGTTTATCCCAGGAATGCAAGGATTCTTCAATATACACAAATCAATCAACGTGATACACCATATTAACAAACTGAAGGAGAAAAACCATATGAGCATCTCAATAAATGCAGAGAAAGCTTTTGACAAAATTCAACACCCATTTATGATAAAAACCCTCCAGAAAGTAGGCATAGAGGGAACTTACCTGAACATAATAAAGGCCATATATGACAAACCCACAGCCAACATCATCCTCAATGGTGAAAAACTGAAACCATTTCCACTAAGATCAGGAAGAAGACAAGGTTGCCCACTCTCACCACTATTATTCAACATAGTTCTGGAAGTCCTAGCCACAGCAATCAGAGAAGAAAAAGAAATAAAAGGAATCCAAATCGGAAAAGAAGAAGTAAAGCTGTCACTGTTTGCAGATGACATGATACTATACATAGAGAATCCTAAGGACGCTACCAGAAAACTACTAGAGCTAGTCAATGAATCTGGTAAAGTAGCAGGATACAAAATTAATGCACAGAAATCTCTTGCATTCCTATACACTAATGATGAAAAATCTGAAAGTGAAATTAAGAAAACACTCCCATTTACCACTGCAACAAAAAGAATAAAATACCAAGGAATAAACCTACCTAAGGAGACAAAAGACCTGTATGCAGAGAATTATAAGACACTGATGAAAGAAATTAAAGATGATACAAAGAGATGGAGAGATATACCATGTTCTTGGATTGGAAGAATCAATATTGTGAAAATGACTCTACTACCCAAAAAAATCTACAGATTCAATGCAATCCCTATCAAACTACCACTGGCATTTTTCACAGAACTAGAACAAAAAATTTCACAATTTGTATGGAAACACAAAAGACCTCGAATAGCCAAAGCAATCTTGAGAAAGAAAAACGGAGCTGGAGGAATCAGGCTCCCTGACTTCAGACTATACTACAAAGCTACAGTAATCAATACAGTATGGTACCGGCACAAAAACAGAACTATAGATCAATGGAACAGTAAAGAAACCCCAGAGATAAACCCACGTACATATGTTCACCTTATCTTTGATAAAGGAGGCAAGAATATACAGTGGAGAAAAGACAGCGTCTTCAATAATTGGTGCTGGGAAAACTGGACAGCTACATGTAAAAGAATGAAATTAGAACACTCCCTAACACCATACACAAAAATAAACTCAAAATAGATTAGAGACCTAAATGTAAGACTGGACACTATAAAACTCTTAGAGGAAAACATAGGAAGAACACTCTATGACATAAATCACAGTGAGATCCTTTTTGACCCACTTCCTAGAGAAATGGAAATAAAAACAAAAATAAACAAATAGGACCTAATGAAACTTAAATCCTTTTGCAGAGCAAAGGATACCAAAAACAAGACGAAAAGACAACCCTCAGAATGGGAGAAAATATTTGCAAATGAAGCAACTGACAAAGGATTAATCTCCAAAACATACAAGCAACTCATGCAGCTCAATATCAAAAAAAAACAAACAACCCAATCCAAAAATGGGCAAAAGACCTAAACAGACGTTTCTGCAAAGAAGATATACAGATTGCCAACAAACACATGAAAGAATGCTCAAACATCATTAATCATTAGAGAAATGCAAATCAAAACTACAATGAGATATCATGTCACACTGGTCGGAATGGCCATCATCAAAAAATCTACAAACAGTAAATGGTGGAGAGGGTGTGGAGAAAAGGGAACCCTCTTGCACTGTTGGTGGGAATGTAAATTGATACAGCCACTATGGAGAACAGTATGGAGGTTCCTTAAAAAACTACAAATAGAACTACCATACGACCCAGCAATCCCACTACTGGGCATATACCCTGAGAAACCCATAATTCAAAAAGAGTCATGTACCAAAATGTTCATTGCAGCTCTATTTACAATAGCCAGGACATGGAAGCAACCTAAGTGTCCATCGACAGATGAATGGATAAAGAAGATGTGGCACATATATACAATGGAATATTACTCAGCCATAAAAGGAACGAAACTGAGTTACCTGTAGTGAGGTGGATGGACCTAGAGACTGTCGTACAGAGTGAAATAAGTCAGAAAGAGAAAAACAAATACTGTATGCTAACACATATATATGGAATCTAAAAAAAATAAAGAAAGTGGTCAGAAGAACCTAGGGGCAAGACGGGCATAAAGATGCAGACCTACTAGAGAATGGACTTGAGGATACGGGGAGGGGGAAGGGTAAGCTGGGACAAAGTGAGAGAGTGGCATGGGGCATGGACATATATACACTACCAAGCGTAAAATGGCTAGCTAGTGGGAAGCAGCCGCATAGCACAGGGAGATCAGCTCGGTGCTTTGTGACCACCTAGAGGGGTGGGATAGGGAGGGTGAGAGGGAGGGAGATGCAAGAAGGAAGAGATATGGGGACATATGTATATGTATAACTGATTCACTTTGTTATAAAGCAAAAACTGACACACCATTGTAGAGCAATTATACTCTAATAAAGATGTTAAAAAATAAATAAGTAAATTAAATTAAATTAAATCTGGAGGGAAAAGTGTATATTAGCAAAGCAGATGGCATAATGGAAAGAACACCAGAATCTGCACCAGACTTTGATTTGAGCCCCAGGACTTACAAGACGCCATAAAGATGGGCTGTGTAAATGGATGTTTAGAAAAGCTGTACTTTTAAAAATCGATAGTGTTAGAGAAAGAATTTACGTGTTAAACAGCATTAATTTACGAGATAATCTCAGACAGTGTAAGTCCATCAATATTTTAGATGTCCCTTTTTGGGGTAGCCCTTGGTGCTCAGAATTTGAAGAAAATGTTGAGAGAAAGCAGATATGGTCTCAGCCATAATGGGGCGTGTGACCTTGTGAGGGGGGCAGTTACTCAACAAGTGTCCAACAGCCACGTGTGAAATCCCAAAGTTGGTACATGTGATGACGGAAAGATTTCTGATGCCATCAACACTTCCAAGAGGGAGATCTGACCAAATCTCACATTTGCTCCTTTTTCTATGATTTTAAGACCTTAAAAGGTCTAGCAGTTTAAAAGGGAAATCAATCCTTCTCTCTCTCTCTCTCTCTTCCCATGTTTATATTTTTTTCTCTCTCAACTCCTAATCTAAAAGGCAATATACCATTATGCAATTTATTCTGTTTTAAAGAGGTCCTTGCTTAAACTCTTATGACAGTGGTGTATGGCTTTGTTTCATGTTTTATGAACTACAGTTTAACATTAATTTGCTTAAATGTACTACATCTTGCTCCTGCACCGCCCATTCTGTCATAGGTGTTTCTCCATTCGAGTGAAGGTGCTTTCTCCAAAACATGAAATAAGTGTGTTTTACCAAACCTAATCGTACTTGTCAGAAAACTGTATTGTCGTTCCAAAAACTGTTAGAACAAATTAAGTCATAGAGAATGTGATATTTCATTTGGGAAATCAGGTTTTACGAGGTGTTTCATTCTGTGTACCTTAACATAATCCTGAAAAAAGAAGAAATAAAAATATTTACACTCTTTAGAAAACATATGCACACCATAAAGAATGACAGTTTTGTGAAAAGCTGTCTCTCGCTAAATGATATCTGCCTCCAGACTTGAAACCAAACAAATGAACACGCTATTAAAGATTGATGTGAAATTTATTGTCCTTGACTGCTATATAAACATCTTAGCGATGTGATTCCTTTAGAAGCTATGCTTAATCTCGCTGCCAAGAAAGTTTATGAGAAAATGTAGTTAAATGTCTGACCACCTTTCAGTCACAGATTCTCCAATCACTTTCATCACTAGACAGAAAATAAAGATAGTAAGAGATGGAAAACAGTCTACTCAGCTTAATGATTAAATCATCTTCAACATCAGAATTCCAAATCATGCATTAAGGCCAGACAGCACCAGCATAGATACCCGACTTAAAAAACAGATGCAAGCTTTTAAGGGTATAATCAATTACACATTCATAAAAACTCTAAGGTAATATTATTCTTAAGAGAAAACAGAGCCAAAAACAGCATTAGAAACATACTTTCAAATGTTCTACTTTTGTGCTGGTACCTATTAGTTTAAGCGAGAATAGCTAAGGAGGCAGCAAAATGGAATGGGGAGAACACAGATATGGGAACCAGAAAAACTGGAGTGGAATTCTGCTTTTCCTACTTACTAACTATGCTGAATGTACGAAGCCACTACAAACACTCTCTAAGCCTCAGGGGGAAAAATGAGAATAATAATGTTTATCTTTCTGGATTATGGTAAGGATTTTAAAAGATAAAACATTTAAAGTGCCTGCAACAGTGCCTGGTACATAGGAAAAGGCAACAAAAGATGGGTTTTCATTGCTCAACAATTTCTCTTAAGAACTCGATCAAAATTTGACTGAGTAGTTCAATCATTTCCGGAAACCAATACCTGAAATTGATACTGGTGATATCTTCACGTATCAGTCATGATTGAAGTAGGAATTCTTTTCAAAATATGGAATATTGTGTTATTTTACCTAACATTTTATTATAAAAATTCAAACATTCTGAAAAGGTGAAAGAATTTTGCAGCGAGCACTCATATAACCACCACCTAGATTTGACCATTTACATTTATTATGCTTTGGCATAGATCTATCATTTCTCTACTCTGCCATTAAGGCAGCTTATGTTTCATGCATTTCAAAGTAAGTTGCAAGTAAGTTGTAAATATCAGTATTCTTGTCCCTGAATAACTCAGCATGCATATTACCATCTAGACACGAATTTTTTTTAGTTTTCTTCTTTTGATATAAAACTTAGATGCAATTAAATGCACAAATCTTGAGTGCACACTGACAGTTTCTGACAAATGCACACATCTGTGTGTCCCAAACCCTACAAAACATGGACCATAACCGCCTCTCTGGAAAGTACAACATTGCTCTTGAATACAAGACACATTCATCTTGTGGATCCAAGTCAAAGATTTAGGCATTGATTACAATTCACATTAAGAATATATGGAAAATAAATGAACTAAATGGCTTTGGCATTCATACCATGATACCCGAAGATGAGAGGAAATTGGACTTTATTACAAAGAGGAAGGTAAGTGCAAAGATGAAAGTGGATGAGGTATTCATCCGAGAACCAGAAGCACAGTGACCAAATATTGGAGCATTGGGTAAATTTAAGCCCAGAAATCAGAATTCAAAGAACATGAAATCACTGTATATGTTTGTGGACCAAATAACAAAATGCATTCATATTCACGTGCATGTACCCAATGCCCATACGTCTGATTTAAAGAGCGAACAGTCGATTTTATTAAGGAACAAATGTAGGGAACATTCGTCAAGCAAAACTAATACCAAGATGAGAGATCAATCATATAACTTTCATGGTAAATAACATACTTAACATTGTTAAACTGGGAACATAAGGGATTATTCGGTGATGCTGAGTGGAAAACAAACACCAGAGACCTGAGAACCGTTTTGTCTGGCCCACCCTCAGTCCTCTATTTCCAGCCAGTCTTCAAGAGGCACATGGCTACAGCCAGCTTTCTAAACACTGCTTCCTGTCCAAATTATTATGTCGACTTCCTTCTTTCCAGTGTTTTATATCTATGACTGTGTCATCCTGAAACAGGCTGCAGTGTTTAAAGTTAGGAGATTCAAAGGCTTGAGAGTTTGAGGTAAATAGGCTACACAGAACATTGAAATAAAGGGTGAGCAGAATATAACCACGGTTGTGCAGACACAATGTAGCTACAAATGCTCCTCTTGGAATCCCCACCAGGGGAGGCTGATGTCCTCAAGCCATGTACCTGGTTTCAAGGTCACTCATAGGTAACTCAGGTCACTGCTTGTACATGTGAGCTTATCAGAAGGGTGCCATCCTACAGCCACCACGCACTGCTCTCCACAAACACAGCAAGACAACAGTAGCTTTTAACAGCACGATTAGCAGCCCAAAGTGGTCATTACAACTAGAAAACTAAGATGATCTTTGTGTATGTGGTATCCTAGCCTTGTCACTCATTAAGAGGCCTCAGTAGAATCACATTAATTAAATCCTGAATGATCTTCCTCCGTTAATTTAACACACCCTACAGACACTTGCCAACACGTTTAGGTACATACACTCACAACTCTTGATTCTGTGCTTTAGATCATCTATTTTCAGTTCATTCCCTGGTTGTGAGAAATCTCAGCCCTAGCTACTTCATTTCTGTTCCTTCATGAAACCTCCGAGGTTAGCGGACGCACCGATCTCACTGGCTGGTGCCGGGGTTCCTGAGAGTCTGGCATGTCCCCACTGGGGCCCCGCACGTCCGCCCTCCTATTGTCCCAAGGAGACCACTCCCTTCCGCATTCAGAATACACCGCTCCGTCCATTCCCCGAGATCTTCCAAACCAAGGACAAGAGCACCGTTTCCACCTACCCGGGAAGTGAAAAAAAAAGGACCTTCTCTGACCCCCACCCCCAAAGGATCCATCTTCCCAGAAAATACTAACATGCCCAGGGCCTCAGCGGTGGGCAGGGGGGCGACGCTGCAGCTGTGATGCCAGCCCTGCGACCACCCTGCTCCTGGGCTCGCTCGGTTTCCATGGTTTCCTGCTAACTTGGATGCCTGTCCTCAGAAAACTGGGGCTTGAGCATTCTGAAGAACTGTTTTATAACTGATTCACTCTGTTATACATACAGCAGAAACTAATCCAACATTGTAAAGCAATTATGCTCCAATAAAGATGTTAAAAAATATATATATAACGAGAAAGTAAAGAAATTATTTTAAGTTAAAAATCAATATGAGTGGTATATTATTAAAGATTATATTGAAATACATTTTAATATGTTCTGTAACAGTATTTACAATACATATAGGGACCAGTTTAACTCTTCTCTATTTAGCAAATGAACATATGCTATTTAATTTAATCTCAATAAATAATATAAAACAAACAAACAAACAAATCCTGCAGGCCTGAGACACTGTAAATTGTGAAACCTCTCCCTTTATGTCATGGCCAATATAGTAAATTTTCCAAATATCCCACTTTAAACAGTTTTGCTGGAAAGCTTTAAAATGACTTATTGATTAGAATTCTGTTAAAATAAATCATTTTGGTTTTGATACACATTTTATCAACTTCGTTGAGTTGCAGTTCATTCGTTCATATGTTTAAATGTCAATTAACTTAAAATGTTTAATATTCATAATTTAAATAATATATTCTTATTTCTGTCTGCGTGTGGTGTGCACGTGTACGTACGTGTGCTTGGCTGAAGTCTCAAAGAATTCTGTATGTTCTTGCAAAGCTGACAAACTTTGAATCCAGGGTTTATCACCCCCAGTGTAGAAACGCCCTCTGCCGGCTCTGCACTGGTGACGTGAGCCCAAGCGGGTCTGCGGTACCTGTGGGCGGGGCGGGGCGGGGCGAGGGGGAGCACGGGAGGCCCGCCCATTCCGCCCAGGTTACCTACAGCGCAACACCTGGTCCAGCACAAAAACAGAACCAGGTTCTGAGCCTCGCTCCTCAGCCACCTTGGCTCTTCTCACACGTACTTTGCAAAAACACGCCTCGCTACCTTCTTTATTTCTTCCAGCATCACGTCCCTCTTCTCAGTATAACAAATTACCATTTCACCCTTTCTCTCTAGAATCCTCTCACCCGCCCAACAGCTTTATATAAAATTCCTACTCATTCCTTTTAAAAACTGTTACTTTTCTATCATAAAGATAATATCAAAGCATAATAGAAAGTGCAGAATATTAGAAACAAAATTATCTAGAGATCTCTAATTCATATTCCAAATTCTTAATATTTTGGTATAATAATTTTACATATTTTTGCATTTATACTGTATAAAGAAATCTGTGTTACTACTTTCTTCTTCTTCTTTTTTTTTTTTTTTGACTGCGCGGCTAGTGGGATCTTAGTTTTCTGCCCAGGGACTAAACCCAGGGCCAGGGCAGTGAAAGCTCTGAGTCCTAACCACTGGACTGCCAGGGAACTCCCCTGTGTTACTACTTTTTAAATAGTCATTTTTTCTGATTATAAAGGTAACAGTGGGTCATCATAAACATTTTGGAGAAGTTTAATACATTAATTTTTTTTTATATTAACTAAAGTCCATGCTTTATTTACTTTTCCTTAGTTTTTACCTAATGTCCTTTTTGTGTTCCAGGATCCCATTACAGAGTACTTTTTTTTTTTAACATCTTTATTGGAGTATAATTGCTTTACAATGGTGTGTTAGTTTTTGCTGTATAAAAAAGTGAATCAGCTATACATATACATATATCCCCATATCCCCTCCCTCTTGCGTCTCCCTCCCACCCTCCCTATCCCACCCCTCTAGGTGGTCACAAAGCACCGAGCTGATCTCCCTGTGCTATGTGGCTGTTTCCCACTAGATATCTGTTTTACATTTGGTAGTATGTATATGGACATGCCACTCTCTCACTTCATCCCAGCTTACCCTTCCCCCTCCCCGTGTCCTCAAGTCCATTCTCTACGTCTGCATCTTTATTCCTGTCCTGCCCCTAGGTTCTTCATAACCATTTTTTTTGTTGTTTTTTTAGATTCCATATATATGTGTTAGCATACGGTATTTGTTCTTCTCTTTCTGACTTACTTCACTCTGTATGACAGACTCTAGGTCCATCCACCTCACTACAAATGACTCAATTTCGTTTCTTTTTTATGGTTGAATAATATTCCATTGTATATGTGTGCCACATCTTCTTTATCCATTCATCTGTCGATGGACACTTAGGTTGCTTCCATGTCCTGGCTATTGTAAATAGTGCTGCAGTGAACACTGTGGTACATGACTCTTTTTGAATTATGGTTTTCTCAGGGTATATGCCCAGTAGTGGCATTGCTGGGTCATATGGTAGTTCTGTTTAGCTTTTTTTTTTTTTTAATTTTTATTTATTTATTTATTTATTTATTTATTTATGACTGTGTGTGTCTTCATTTCTGTGCGAGGGCTTTCTCTAGTTGCGGTGAGCGGGGGCCACTCTTCATCACAGTGCGCGGGCCTCTCACTATCGTGGCCTCTCTTGTTGCGGAGCACAGGCTCCAGACGCGCAGGCTCAGTAATTGTGGCTCACGGGCCCAGTTGCTCCACGGCATGTGTGATCTTCCCAGACCAGGGCTCGAACCCGTGTCCCCTGCATTGGCAGGCAGATTCTCAACCACTGCACCACCAGGGAAGCCCCTATGTTTAGCTTTTTAAGGAACCTCCACACTGTTCTCCATAGTGGCTGTATCAGTTTACATTCCCACCAACAGCGCAAGAGGGTTCCCTTTTCTCCACACCCTCTCCAGCATTTATTGTTTGTAGATTTTTTGATGATGGCCATTCTGACTGCTGTGAGGTGATACCTCATTGTAGTTTTGATTTGCATTTCTCTAATGATTAGTGATGTTGAGCATTGCTTCATAATACATTTATCTTTAATGAAAACAGCCAGAATCCCCTTAACACAACTATGTTAACATTTTTCTACATGCCCTTCTGTTGTTTCCACACATATTTTTATAGTGTTGATATATTCTATATGAGTCTTTTAAACCACAAATGATCAAAGAAACATCCAAAGGTACAACTCACTCCGATGCTGCTTATTCTTTATCCCACTCTCTCTATATACGTGCAGTTTTAAAAAATGGGTTGGTGAATGACCAACAGTCATGCAATAAACTGGAGGAGGGTGTGGAAAAGCTACGTAGAGCTTAGTTACTATATTTGATTACTAAATTCAGCTCTCAACTTCCTTTAATAAATCAATGCAATGTAATGGATGACATCTTTCTCAATATCTAATAAAGGAAAATTTCTAACCTTTAGGAAATATTCCTGATATTAATAAATTTCTGATATTAAACCCTAAAAATATTTTTTCATTTGGAGAAATATTTTACATTAAAATACTTTTAAAATATCAATATCTCGATAGCAAATTTCTAAGAAATGTAGAAAGCACTCCACAAGTTTGATTTTCAGAATATCCGCATCCTAGGGCCTCTGTGATGAGCCACTAACAGAGTCAGTGATGGAAGCTGGGAACGCCTCACAGGACCTCCTTCTCAGCAAGGGGGATGTGGCTCCTCGAGTTGTGGGCCTCCACCTGCCCGGAACAGGACCGGCACCCGGCCTTGCCATGGTCCCAGACCCTAAGAAGACCAGTGTGTGACTTCTAGGAGACAACTACAACAGACCTTTCCACTCTGAGAGTATCCCACTGGCCTGCGCAGGATTGATACTTCCAGGGGCCTGGGCCTGCCTTCCCTCCTGCAGTGCTACTGCTACCATCACCACCCAGGGCTTCTCCCAGGGGGGCTGATGTATCACAGGGATTTCACTAGGGGCTGCTTCAAGGCAATATTATGGAATCCACTGATCTTTCTAGTTAGTGCATCACCTTCATGCAGCCAAAGAGACCACAGGAATGCACTATTGAAGACTCACCTAGGGATTTCCCTGGTGGCACAGTGGTTAAGAATCCACCTGCCAATGCAGGGGACACGGGTTCAAGCCCTGGTCCGGGAAGATCCCATATGCCGCAGAGCAACTAAGCCCGTGTGCCACACCTACTGAGCCTGCGCTCTAGAGACCGTGCACCACAACTGCTGAGCCTGCATAGCACAACTACTGAAGCCTGCGTGCCTAGAGCCCATGCCCCGCAGCACGAGAAGCCACTGCAATGAGAATCTCGCGCACTGCCACAAAGAGTAGCCCCCGCTCACCACAACTAGAGAAAGCCCACGCGCAGCAACAAAGACCCAATGCAGCCAAAAATAAATAAATACATACATACATACATACATAAATAAAAGACTTGACTTTAAAAAAAAAAAAAGACTCTTCTAAGGAGTTAGCATTGCTGGGTGGGTGGGGACTAGCCTCAAGGATGAACATCTGCACTCAGCCCATGACAAATATCCTGAATCCAAGCCAAAAATTAGACAGAACTGCTCCCCCGAGGAAGGGGGCAAGAGCATGGCGTTTCGAGCATCCTGCAACACATCTGTACACTGAGACTAGGAGAGTGCATACATAACCTTTTCACATCCTACAAATAATAATAATAGCCAGGAACTAAAGACATCCACAAAGAAGAGCTTCTCGAAAACAGAAATGTAAGCCAAACAAAACCCTACGGTAACAGTTCACAGACCACAACTTTGAGTAAAGACAACATACAAAGGTCTGAAAATATAAAACAATCAAACCGTCATGTATTTTTTTCATATTACCAAAGTGTTCTTTTAAAAAAAGAGGATCCGAGAAATGTCTAGGAATAAATCTGATAAAACCTATGTAAGACATCTACACAGATAAAAATGTTATACCTCATTTGAAGAAATTGAAGAAGGTCTTAAGACGTGATGATATGTGTATGGATAGTAAGACTCAGTGTTGTAAAAATATCAGTTCTCTCCAGTTTATCTATAGATTCAGTGTAATTACAGTCAAAACACAGCAATCATGTGTGTGTGTATGTGTATATGTGTGTATGTGTGCGTGTATTATGTGTGTGTTGTGTGTATGTGTGTGCATGTGTAGGTATGTGTGTATGTGTGTGTGTATATGTGTGTGTGTGTATCTGTGTATGTGTGCGTGTGTGTGTATGTACGTGTAAACAGACAAGTTACAGTAACTTGACAGTAAGACGGAGGGTTCAACACCCACACAAAAATAACAAAAAAACAATAAACAAATAACTACAAACCAATGAAAACAGGTCTGAGAAAGCCCTGGGCTACAACAGAGCAGTGGCAGAAAACCTGCGCAGCTTAAGAACTGAAGACAGCCAGGTAATTAGTGTAGGAAGCATGTTACCTGTGCCACCCTGCCCCCTGTCCAGAGCAGCTGGGCCCCCAGAGCTGTCCCCTGAGAGGGGTTCTGCCCCTGGGAGAAGGACAGGAGGGGGCCCCAACACTGTTCACTGCTTGGACATTTGCAGCCTTTGCTCCTAGGATGCCCAGTCCTCACCAGCGCTGACCTCAGCACGCAGAGCTGCCGGGAGGCCCTGCCACCATCTCCTCCCAGCACTGGAAAGGTCACTGCAGGGACGCCTGTCCCCAGGAGCCCGGTCGCTACTGTGCCCACTCTCTGGGACTGGGTCACCACAGTGCCTTGCCATCCAAGGGACCAGAGTTGTCTGCTCTGCACTCCACCCTAGAGCCTGAAGTTGGGGCTCTGGCCCTCCTTAATCAGGGTCATGATGTGCCCCCCTAAACCTGGTCCTAAGTCCCAGCTTTGACCCATCATCATGGGCTGTGCTGCTGCAGACATGTGCCCCACCCAGAGTCCTAAGTCCCCGCTTTGACCTGTCATCCCAGCGGGGAGCTGCCGCTGGTCTGTGGCTGCACCCTGGGGCCAGAGTCGCGACTCCGAACCACCATCCCCAGAATGTGCTGCGACTGCACCCTGCTTCCTGGGCCCAAGCTACGGCCGTGCCTGCATCACAGGGCTTGTGCTACGCCTGCTGCCCCAACCCTCCAGGGCCTGAGTCACTTAGGTGAGGCCCAAAGATCCTGACCCCGGTTTCCTAGGAGACCTGCGCCTGCACACCTGCACCAGGACAGCAAGGGCACCTGGCCCTAGGACCCAGGTGCTGTGCTAGTTCTATGGGCGCCTGATCCTATGACCCTGACTCTGCTGCCACTCTGAGTGAAAACAACAAATTAGATAACTTTAAAAATATGGATACGTTTCTAGAAACATATAGCTTACTAAGAATGAATTATGAAGAAATAGAAACTATGAACAAACCAATAAGGAGCACAGATTGAGTCAAAAATCTCTCAAAAAAAAACCCAAAAAAACCCGGGCCCACGTGATTTCACTAGTGAAATGTACCAAACATTTGAAGAATTAATACCAGTGCTTCTCAAACTCTTTGAAAAATTGAAGAGGAAGGAACACTTCCAAACTCATTTTATGAGACCAGCATTACCCTAACACTGAAGCCACACAAACACTAAAAGCAAAGAAAATTACAGACCGATATCCCTGATGAACATAGGTGCAAAATTCTCAACCAAATACTAGCAAATTGAATTCAAGAGCACACTAAAAGTACTGTACGCCATGATCAAGTGGAAATTATCCCTGCCAGCAAGGATGGTCAACATATGCAAATAATAAATCAGATACTGCTTGTTAACAGAACAAAGGATAAAAATCACATGATCATGTCAACATATGCAGAAAAAGCACTTGACAAAATTCATTCTCTCATAATAAAATTATCTACTAATTAGATGTAAAAGAAATATATCTCACAAAATAAAGGCCATGTATGTCAAGACAACAGCTAACACCATACTCGAGTAGAAAGTTAAAAGCCTTTTCTCTAAAAGTAAACCAAAAAAATCCTATTTAAAGTCAGGTCAAAAAAATACCAAGGAATAAATATAATGAAGGAGGTGAACGACCTATACAGTGAGAACTATAAAACATTGATAAAGGAAACTGAAGATGATTTAAAGAAATGGAACGATTCCCTATGCTCTTGGATTCAAAGAATAAATATTGTTAAAATGGCCACACTGTCCAAAGCAATCTACAGATGTAATGAGATCCCTATCAAAATACCCATGACATTTTTCACAGAACTAGAACAAATAATCCTAAAATTTATTTGGAACCACAAAAGGGCCAGAATTGCCAAAGCAATCCTGAAAAAAAAAGAACAAATCTGGAGGCATATCTCTCCTAGATTTCAAACAATACCATAAAGCTGCAGTAATCAAAACAGTGTGGTATTGGCACAAAAAGAGACATATAGATCAAGAGAACAGAATAGAGAGCCCAGAAATAAACCCCCCATACCTATGATCAATTACTCTTTTTTTTTTTTTTTTTAATTTTATTTATTTATCTATTTATTTATGGCTGTGTTGGGTCTTCGTTTCTGTGCGAGGGCATTCTCTAGTTGTGGCAAGTGGGGGCCACTCTTCATCGCGGTGCGCGGGCCTCTCACTGTCACGGCCTCTCTTGTTGCGGAGCACAGGCTCCAGACGCGCAGGCTCAGTAATTGTGGCTCACGGGCCTAGTTGCTCCGCGGCATGTGGGATCTTCCCAGACCAGGGTTCGAACCCGTGTCCCCTGCTTTGGCAGGCAGATTCTCAACCACTGCGCCACCAGGGAAGCCCTGATCAATTACTCTTCAACAAAGGAGGCAAGAATATACAATGTGGAAAACACAGTCTCTTCAGCAAGTAGTGCTGGGAAAGCTGGACAGCTGCATGTAAATCAATGAAGCTAGAACACTCCCTCACACCATGCACAAAAATAAACTCAAAATGGCTTAATGATGTAAATATAAGATAGGATACCATAAAACTCCTAGAAGAGAACATAGGCAAAACATTCGCTGACATAAAACATAGCAATATTTTCTTAGACCAGTCTCCCAAGGCAAAGAAATAAAAACAAAAACAACAACAACAAAAAATCAAACTTATAAGCTTTTGCACAGCAAAGGAAACCATAAACAAAAGGAAATGACAACCTATGGACTGGGAGAAAATATTTGCAAACAAGGCAGCCGACAAGGGCTTAATTTCCAAAATATACAAACAGCTCATACAGCTCAATATCAAAACAAACAAACAAATAAACCACCCAATCAAAAAATGGGCAGAAGGCTTAAATAGACATTTTTCCAAAGAACATGTGCAAATGACCAATAGACACATGAAAAGATGCTCAACATCGCAAATTATCAGAGAAATGTAAATCAAAACTACTATGAGGTATAACCTCACACTAGTCAGAATGGCCATCATCAAAAAGTCTAAAGATAATAAATGCTAGAGAAAAGGGAACCCTCCTACACTGTTGGTGGGAATGTAAATTGGTGCAACCACTATGGAGAACAGTATGGAGGTTCCTTGAAAAACTAAAAATAGAGCTACCATATGATCCTGCAATCCCACTCTTGGACATATATCTAGAGAACACTCTAATTTAAAAAGATACGTGCACCCCAATGTCCATAGAAGCACTGTTTACAATCGCCAAGACATGGAGGCAACCTAAATGTCCATCAGCAGATGAATGGATAAAGAAGATGTGGTGTATATATACAATGGAATATTACTCAGCCATAAAAAAGAATGAAATAATGCCATTTGCAGCAACATGGATGGACCTAGAGATTGTCATACTGAGTGAACTAAGTCAGACAAAGACAAATACCATATAATATCAGTTATATGTGGAATCTAAAATATGCTACTAGCTTATTTATGAAACAGAAAGAGACTCACAGACTTTGAAAAAAAGTTATGATTACCAAAGGGGAAAGGGTGGGGAGAGGGCTTAATGAGCTTAGGATTAAAATATATACCCTGCTGTACCTAAAATAGATAAACAACAAGGCCCTACTGTAGAGCACAGGGAGCTCTACACAGTATCTTGTAATAAACCATAATGGAAAAGACTATACATATACACACATATATATACATATATATGTGTGTGTGTGTGTATATATATATATATATATATATATATATAACTGAATCACTTTGCTGTACACCAGAAAGTAATACTTTGTAAATCAGCTATACTTCAATTAAAAAAAAATAGAGGGCTTCCCTGGTGGTGCAGTGGTTGAGAATCCGCCTGCCAATGCAGGGGACACGGGTTCGAGCCCTGGTCTGGGAGGATCCCACATGCTGCGGAGCAGCTGGGCCCGTGAGCCACAACTACTGAGCCTGCACGACTGGAGTCTGTGCTCCGCAACAAGAGAGGCCACGACAGTGAGAGGCCCACGCACCACGATGAAGAGTGGCCCCGCTCGCCACAACTGGAGAAAGCCCTCACACAGAAACGGAGACCCAACACAGCCAAGAATAAATAAATAAATTAAAAATTAAAAATTAAAAAAAAAAAGCAAGTCACAGAGGAAGAAAAATGTTATAATTGAATTACATTCTTATTAAGAATTTCTGTCCCAAAAGCACAAGGAAATGAGTGAAATGGAAAACCACAGAACAGGGGAAGATACTTGCAACGCATATGTGAATCTGATGAAAACTCATTCGGAATATATGGAGAACTACTACAAATCATAGCAAAGAAGAAAGATCTGTAGAAATAAAGACAAATTCTCTTAACACTTTATAAAATGCAATGTATAACTGAATAAGCATACGGAAAATACTTCATTTGTCATCAGAGATACATAAGTTAAAACCACCACACCCCCCCAGGGCAGCTTCCCTGAGACCTTCAGGCTTCCTGGAGTGCTGGGGAGATGGCAGGGCAGGCACCCGTCCCTACCTGCCCATGGGAGCAAGTGCCACCCTCGTCTGCTGAAACTGAACATGGCATAGTGTGGACCCAGCAATTCCTCTCCTAGTTATAAGGTACAATCCCAACAGAAATGTGTAATACGTTCACCAACCATCATGTATAAGGATGGTCATAGCAGCGCCATTAGCAGTATACAAAGCCTGCACACTCCCCAAGTGCCCATCAGATGTCACCAGGAGCCGACTGGGTAAATAAATCACATGGTAAATTTGATGTCGCATTAAGAATGAAAGCACTTCAACTATTATACACAACAATTATGGATGCATCTTATAAACGATCTTGATCAAAAGGAGGCAAACATAAAAGAGTTAATCCTGTATTGGTTCATTTGTATAAAATATAAAGCAGACTGCTGGAAATTGGGACAGTGGGGGCATTGGAAGCAGAGCAGTTATTTCAAGGGGGTTCAGTGGGAGCATCTACACTGATGAAAATGTTTTATGTCTGTATTTAGGTTCTGGTTACACAGATGAGCTCATTTACTGTAAATTCATCAAATTGTATACGTATGAATTTATGCCCTGATCATGTATGTCTGTTTTACAATAATTTTTTTTAAATATTGGGAGATTCCTGTAGAGTGCGTTTGGAGTGTAAATCAATATGCAATTTGAAACAGTGGACATACGGCTTTAGGACAAAGAGTATTGTATAACGTGAACTTCGTCTGCATGAAATCAAGTAATGGGTAACGAGTCAGTCGGGACTGAGCTATTCCTCTAGGCAGGGAGATGCTCTAAGACAGAGAAGTACCGTCGTCCTCCTACGCTGTCACCTGCGTGGTCCCTGCCCTCATCTCCGTGCACCGGGCCCCTCCAGCCAGCGTCGTTGACCCTCCCTTCCCTCTTCCCTCTGGAAAAGTGCCTCTGCCCCCCCGGGGCGCTCCTCCCTTGATGGTCACTCATTGCCAAGTTCTGTCATCTCATCTCGTTCATCCTCACCTGGGCTCTCCCTACCTCGCCTGCAAATCTCATCCCAGCTCTTCTGTCTTCTCTCAACCGCCAGGCCCCCAGATGTTTTCTGAACCATGCTTGATTACATCACTCCTCTAATAAAACGGAACAAAATTCCTCTTGAGTACCACCCTTTACGGGCGAAGTGTGAAACGGCCCGAGCCGTTTGCTCCCTGCCTTCCCTTCTCTGTTCTCACCTGGGAAGCTCCTCTACCCCGAGCCTGGCCCACGTGGCCGAATTTCCACTCTTCACAGTATGCATTTACCATCCAGCATCCCTCAGGACTCCGTGGCCTCCACGCGAATTTTATGCCAACTTTCTTCTTTTTGACACGCAACTCATTCTACCGTGTGCACATCTGCACTCCTAGACTGGCACGCACCGGGAAAGGTGGGCAGATTCCTGCTTCTCAAAAGCTATCCTAGATCCCCCTGTTCTGACCTCAAACAGCACGATAGCCCTGACTCTGTGTCCTCTCCATTCCTTCTTCTCTGGACTAGATACTCAAGTTCTTTTTATTTATCCGTTTTTCTGTTTAATCATTACATTTGTTACTAGCCTCCATCTTTACCACTAGTTTTTGGATTTTCTCTAGTTTGTCAGTGACCCTCACAAGACACACTTCCAACTGAATGCCAGGCCATTTAATATTGTGATAAACCTGCATTTTATGTCTTGGTCCAAGTAACTGATTGACATATGGACTAGAATAGGGTCGAAGACAGACCTCTTGATTTCCATTCAGCTTTTTCATTGTCATTAGGCCATGCCCTTTGAATAAATCTGTAAATAACTAAAAAACATTTCCATGTGCATAATAGCTATTTATGCAAAAAAGCCAATAAATTTAGCATAAAATGTTTGTACAAATTCTCAACATTTTTCATCAAAAACCTACGGAAAAAGGAAAGGTAACTGATTACCAGTATAGTCTTAATGAATGGTATTTAAAATCTAGTTATGCTTTGCTAAGTAACCACACAAACTATCTAAATAATGATCTAATACATCTTTTAACAATATGTGAATATGAGACTGATATAAATATTAGCGATTATAATATCTGGCTTCTAAAAAGTTTTCCTCTGGAAATTCCTGATATTTGTCTACATTAAATCTTCTGCCAACTTGGTCATGCCTGTGAATCCTCAGATACACAGTGATGTCTGGACCTGAAGTCACTTTTGCAAACCTTTGGTCCTATGAGGTAACTCACCTCAGCCAGGAGACCTAATTTATTTCAAGGGATGTGATGAACTATCACCAAACCCTCCTCAAGCACACATTTTAGTTCCAAATCTATTTTTACATTGTTTCATTTTTTTTACATTGAGGATTATCTTTAATAGAAAATACAGAAGCTAAATAGAAAGGTGTTTTTTTTTTTTTTTCTTCCCTGTCATATGTTAACATATTGGCTATCCACTGGAGTTAGCCATTCCTTATTTTTCTTTTATGTTTCAAGTGAAAGTGAAAAAAATGTGCTTAGTTTGTAGTGATTCATACCTTGCACTTAATAATTCTGACAAATCATTATGGGTTTATTTTAGTATTTTGTATTTCCTCTTGTTTCTAGCTGCTCCCTTGTACGCTGGTTCTTTCAAAGTCTGTACCTTTGTAAAAACCCTGGCTCCTGTATTGATTTCTTTAAATACCTTCATATTTTCCTAATTAGAATTTTTGGTTATTCAAAATTTAGACATGTTATTATTCCACAACTTTTACATTGGTCACATTCCTTTTAAAGGAATATGTAAACATATACACCTCATGTTTCTTAAAAATTTTATTTCTTAATATATTTTATAGTTCAGTGATCAAAGTTACTGATATGGAATAAAGAAATATGGTCAGAATAGATATTATGACTTTATGTGAAATCCAGGGATGGGAAAAAGAGATGGATAGGAATATACTGGGTGCCCTTCTGAGGAAGAGATTCTTTTAATTCCTTCCAGGCACTCTTTGCAGTAAATGGAATATATCAAGAGACCAAGACAAGATCCTGCTCTCATGGGGCTTACATTCTGATGGCCTGAAGGGAAGAAAATGAAGAGGTTTCATGCAGAGGGGTGTGTTTTCCTGTTAACTCATGTCTCTAACATCTCACAGAGACGCACACTTTACAACTGAGTCATTCCTAAATACTGATGGAATAAAATTTTGTGTAGCATACTTTACAGAGTAGGCCCTGAACTGTTCATCGAAAGCCAAGTATATGTTTTCATTAAATATAAAGATTGACTTGATGCCCAGATTTGATAATCCAGCGATGTGAGTTTTTAGCTCACATTTGGGTCTAGGCGAATAAAACCACCATACCACTTTATGTCATGCATCAGAAACAAAAATTGTATAGAAATATTCCTGGGCTTCCCTGGTGGCGCAGTGGTTAAGAATCCGCCTGCCAATGCAGGGGACACGGGTTCAAGCCCTGGTCTGGGAAGATCCCACATGCCGCGGAGCAACTAAGCCCGTGCGCCACAACTACTGAGCCTGCGCACCTAGAGCCCGCGAGCCACAACTACTGAGCCTGCACTCAAGAGCCTGCGAGCCACAACTACTGAAGCCTGCACTCTAGAGTCCATGAGCCACAACTACTGAAGCCCGCGCGCCTAGAGCCCGTGCTCCACAACAAGAGAAGCCACTGTGATGAGAAGCCCACGCACTGCAAAAAATAGTAGCCCCCACTCGTCGCAACTAGAGAAAGCCTGCACACAGCAACGGAAGACCCAACGCAGCCAAAAATAAATAAATTAAAAAAAATATTCCTAACAAGTTTGGTTTCCTAGGATGCTCCAAAAGATAATTTAAATATTAAATGTGAATTGAAAAGGATACTCCAAAAGATAATTTAAATATGAAATGCGAATTCAAAATTCAAAGGTAAACAGAATTAAGAGAGAAAATTTTCACTTCAGATAGTTTTTGATCAACTGTGGGAACATTATGACAGAAGATACTAGACATCTGTATAACTATATGCATTGAAGCATTAAGTCACTGATTATCCCTGTTGACTTACCTGACAGTAATGGTAGATACTGATGCGTTAGCCATTAATAGTAGAATCCATTTGCCCTCCTCGGGAAATGAGGAAGTCTGAGATCTGAGATACAGCCACGAAGAGTCAAAGGGCTGAGTAAGATGTGCTCAAATGATTAAATAAGGGCTTTCTTTCCAGGTACTTTTGCAGAACAGAAAGCTTTCCAAATCACACAGTTATGCAAGCATGCATATGTCATGCATCCTTTGGCATAATCAGAGTAATTTGATTTTATTTCAATGTTATTAAAATTTGATTAAAATTATCTAAGGCATGGGCTTCCCTGGTGGCGCAGTGGTTGAGAATCTGCCTGCCAATGCAGGGGACACGGGTTCGAGCCCTGGTCTGGGAAGATCCCACATGCCGCGGAGCAACTAGGCCCGTGAGCCACAATTACTGAGCCTGCGCGTCTGGAGCCTGTGCTCCGCAGCAAGAGAGGCCACGATAGCAGGAGGCCCGCGCACCGCGATGAAGAGTGGCCCCCGCTTGCCACAACTAGAGAAAGCCCTCGCACAGAAACGAAGATCCAACACAGCCATAAATAAATAAATAAAAATTAAAAAAAAAAAAAAAAAGCCACTACTTTAAAAAAAAAAAAATTATCTAAGGCAATTTATTGCTCTGATAGTTCTAAGACGCTATTTAAGCCATACTTCTTCTGAGGAAGTCATATAATTTTCAGCCTCATCGTTCCGTTAATTACTGTATCTTCAAAAATATAGTTCTTTTGTAAACATGCAAATGTGATCCTGTTCAGAAGCTAAGACTAAATGGCTGTGGATAATAATTCGTATCGTATTTTCCAGACTTAGTGAACACCACACTTATATGCAAAATATTAAAACCCAATACCTCATTGCTAGTTTCCACAGAACAGAGTGAAACTAGTTTATACTGGGGTTATGTTGAATATTTTTCCATTTTTATTCTTTATAATTCGTTAAACCCTCATAAATACAAGCTCAGTTCAAAAATGCTGTTTCAGTTCATAGATCTTCTATGCCCTTTAGATCAGCTTCATAAAAGTGCACACACTCCTAAAGAAATATTTGTAGTCACAAGTGAGTTTTCAACTTACGTTGTTTTGTTATTTTCTGTTCAAGGTCAAAAGCAGGCAGTTTGTTGAAATGCAGGCATTACTTTTTTTTTTTAATTTTTATTTATTTATTTATTCATTTTTGGCTGTGTTGGGTGTTTGTTTCTGGGCGAGGGCTTTCTCCAGTTGCAGCGAGTGGGGGCCACTCTTCATTGCGGTGCGCGGGCCTTTCACTGTTGGGGCCTCTCCCGTTGCGGAGCACAGGTTCCAGACGCGCAGGCTCAGTAGCTGTGGCTCACGGGCTTAGTTGCTCCGCGGCACGTGGGATCTTCCCAGACCAGGGCTCGAACCCGTGTCCCCAGCACTGGTAGGCAGATTCTTAACCACTGCGCCACCAGGGAAGCCCCGGCATTACATGTTTAAAGAGCAACGTAGTTCAATGTTACGGGGAAGCTGAAAGCTTCAGAGTCTGGAAACAGCCCAGAAAAGCTGTTACTATCATTTCTGAGTATAATGATTAAATTTAATTTTTATTTCAATTCATTGGATATATCAAACCAATAATGATCTACATTATATTTTGTAATTCTTAGCTAGGTTATTTTGATGGAAATTGGAGAATATGATTTTACATAATCTTAGACTACATATTGGCCAATTATAAGAATGATAAAATCACACTAGGGTATTCAAATTTTTGTTTTTCCTTTTGAATGATTTATTAATTTAGTGATTTTCAGTGCTTTTTGGACACTATTATAAAAGTGCTATTAGAGAAAAGTATAAACCAAAAATGCAAATGAGTGGAAATTAGAACTGCCAATTCTTTTTTTAATTGAAGTATAGTTGATTTACAATATTATATTTGTTTCAGGTATACAGCAATGATTCACTATTTTCATAGATTATACAGTACTCCATTTAAAGTTACTACAAAATAATGGCTATATTCCTTGTCTGTACAATATATATCCTTGTTGCTTATCTATTTTATACATAGTAATTTATGTCTCTTAATCCCTTACCCCTGTCTCACCCCTCCCCCCTTCCTCTCCCCATTGGGTTCCACTAGTTTGTTGTCTGTTTCTGTTTTGTTGTATACATTTGTTTGTTTTATTTTTCAGATTCCACATATAAGTGATAACATAGAGTATTCGTCTTTCTCTGTTTGACTTATTTCACTAAGCATAATAACCCTCCAGGTCCATCTACACTGCTGCAAATGGCAGAATTTCATTCTTTAGAAGAGCCAATTCTCAAAGACAACATTGTCAGGGGGCAAAATTTCACTTTTATTGGAAGGTGAGAGTAGCTAATAAATGAGCTTCTTCTTTTCATTTGTATGGCCTTGTTTATATCTGATATTACAATTATATGTTTAATAACTATTTAACCTTTTAAAACATATATTTAACATAAAATACTTTATTGGCAGTTTATAAAGTAGGTTGCTTTCAGAGTTGACCAGTATTTTAAAATTGAAAATTTAAAAAAACAACATGAAAAATTCACAAGCTGCAATCAACCACAGAATTGAAATAGCAGAAAGCATGAAAGTGCCCAATAAAAGATAAGGCAGTACCTCTCGTCCAGGTGCTCCATGTAAACAGCTTGGCAGCCTCGCTCCTCTTTTCACAGTGAGAAAAATCTTAACAAACCGAAAATCAGAACCTTCTCTCGTCCATCCGAGGACTGCGGCTGCAGGGCAAACAGCCCATCTGAAATCTGAAGACAGCAAACTCAGGCTGTTACAGCTGAGACCACCTTACCCTGAGCAGAAACTGCCAGCTGCTATCATGGCCCCATCCCCAGAAACTGGTGGGAACACGTAACGGTAATTTAAGCAAATTGCTAGATGCTGCGTGCGGACCAGTGTGAGAATGAGGCGCTCCTGCGCCCGCGGCGCCGGCCAGCCATGATTCTCCGGCCGACATGTCCGGGAAGCACACCAGGTTGTCACAATGAAAAGTCGGGATCAATCCCCTCGTGGCTCCTTCTGGGAGAGAGGACGAGTTCCCCTGGCGAAATACTCCAGAGCATTCTTTATACAAACGCCTACTCTGCAGCAGAGAGACTATCAGAAATTTATCCAACAGGGAAAGAGCATTTCCTGAGGCCAAGGTCCTGTGTCCTTCCCATCTCACATAGTGGGGAGGGGGAGCTTTAGGGCTGGAGAAACCCTCCTGAAAGGCACAGGCCGGAGGAACAGCTGAGTGGGGGCCTGGATGGCAAACATAGGTGTGCCTGGAACATCCTGTAGCAGAAAGTAAGAAAGCGCCCCCAAAAGACCCACCACGTCAAGGGCATACAGGAGGCAACTGAAAGAGCCCCCACTGGCCACAGCTGGAACAACTTGAGCAACAAAATCAAGCAGTATTAGATTCTAACCAACAGTATAAAATAAATATCCTTGACTCCCTGACTCCCAACTGACCTAAGTCAGCGAGTGGACGAACCGATGCGTGAGCAGCAGCAGGTCTGTGCAGAAGGACCCACAGCTCGTGAAGGAGACCCTGACGCAGGCGCTCGAGAGAGACCCTGACGCAGGCACGTGAGCGAGACCTGACGCAGGCGCATGCGCGAGACCCTGATGCAGGCGTGTGAGCGAGACCCTGACGCAGGCGCGTGAGCGAGACTCTGACGCAGGCGCGTGAGCGAGACCCTGACGCAGGCGCGTGAGCGAGCCTCTGAGGCAGGCGCGTGAGCACAACTCAGCTCCGCACGTGTGGCTTGTGTGCGCGAGTTCCCTCCCAAGAGTACGTATGGAAGGGGCTGAAGGGCAACTTTACAGCAGGAAGCAGACAAACGCACTCCTGCAGGCGACCACGGGCGACATCCACAAGGACGAGGCAGGCTGAGATCTGTCCCTGTCCTGTGAGGTTGTCAAAGTGGCACTTCGCCTCTGGTCTTCCTCTCCAAATGCACAAACACAAGCCCATCATGACACAAATATCAGACAAATCCCAACAGACGGACACTTTTAAAAACAGCTGACCGGCTCTCCTCAAAGGAGTCAAGGTCACAGCCACGAGTCACCTAAGGAAACATGGATACTAAAGTCATGTGGTCCTGAACAAAAAACACATTAGCCAAAAACTTAAGGAAATCTCAGTAAATTATGTAGCTCAGTTAATAATAATACATTGATATCGGTTCATTAATTATAACAAATTCACTCCTACTAAAGTACGATTGAATAACAGGGGAAACTGTACTATCCTCACAATTTTTCTGCAAATCTAAAACTAATAAAATTAAAAATTAATTTTACAAAAAGGATGAGGCATGTTGAAAGGGCATAGAAACCAATCTGACTGGTCTCCAGTGACCAAAACTAGAAAAATTTGAGCAAGAAGATGAATAAAATCATAATGTATTCAAAAAATCCATATCCATACTAATGTAAATGAATAATTGAAATAAATGAGAAGATATAGCTCTTTTTTTATATAAATTTACTTATTTATTTTCTTTTTTGGCTGCGTTGGGTCTTCATTGCTGCGCGCAGGCTCTAGAGTGCAGGCTCAGTAGTTGTGGCGCACGGGCTTAGTTGCTCCACGGCACGTGGGATCTTCCCGGACCAGGGCTCCAACCCGTGTCCCCTGCATTGGCAGGCGGATTCTTAACGACTGAGCCACCAGGGAAGCCCCGATATAGCTCTTTTGTACAGAAGAATTCAAATTAACAAATGTGTAAGGACTGCAGGAAATAGAAAATTATCATTAGAAACGCACAGGGTATTTGTTGTCTTGTCAAGATCCACTGATGCATGCTAAAATCAGTGAGCAAAAGCTTCAGAGGAAACAGAATATTTGCATAATCTATTAGTATCTCCTCAAAGATATTTATTGATTAGTATGAGAAAATAGTTATTTTACAGAGGGGAACCTAGCAGAAACCATCTTATGCAAGTGATTCAGGGTGACATTGTCAATAATAAGACAAATCAACAGTATGTACCCTCAGATATCACAAATTTAGAGAGTCCTCACTCTGTGGTATTTTTGCCAGAAATAACCTGAATCAAATCTTGAGAAAAATCAGACAAACCCAGTTGAGAGACCTCTGTTAAAATCAGTGACAGTCACCTGCAGGCAGGCGTGGCAGTGATGGCTGGACCACCTGTATGCCTGGAGCCAAGGTCAAGGAACCCTCCGTGTTCTGTTCCTATCGGGCCATAGCAGCTGTTTACTTAGATAACCGGGACTCATAGTGAGAACATATACTACCAGGTTTCTTTTTAAATGTTGACACCAGGAAGTAAAAAAGCCTAATAATAATATATAAATAAATAATGATGAACGCTTTGAGAAATGTCGAGTTCCATGGATGTGTTTCTTATCTGTTTAGCACTCTCTCTCCCTGAATCAGCCATCATGATAACAGAGTGTAATAAAAAGGAAGACAACACAGGACAGGGGAAGAGAGAAATCAATGAAAGGATTTAAAATACGGCCTCTCCTCCCCCATCCATTCTGAACACAAGTCTTAATGAGCATTTTGGTGAAAAAGGAAGTACGTTTAATTCTCTTTGGTCAGTAGGGGAAACAGAGCTTTTGCTTTTGTTTTTTTAAATATTGAGGGCCCACGATAGGCAGAACTCATTTTATTGTGCTTTGCAGATATTCTGTTTTTTCAGTTACTGTGGGGATTTTTTTTTTACAAATTGAAGGTTGGTAGCAGCCCTGCATGGAGCAGGTCCACCAGCACCATTTTTCCAATGGCATTTGCTCACTTTGCATCTCTGTGTCACATTTTGGTAATTCTCACAATATTTCAAACCTCCACCAGGAAAATACTATGACTCAATAAAGGCTCAGATGATGGCTAGCAATTTTTAGCCATAAAGTGTTTTTTAACTAAGGTTTGTATGTTGTTTTACAGAGATAATGCTACTGCACACTTAATAGACTACAGTACAGTATAATGTAAACATAACTTTTATATGCACCGAGAAACCAAAATATTTCTGTGACTCTTTTTATTGCCATGTTCACTTCATTGCGGTGGCCTGGAACCAGACTGCAATGTCTCTGAGGTCTGCCTGTCCAGGAAAACCTTTGTCCTATAGAACAGACTTGTGGTTGCCAAGGGGGAGAGAAGGATTGGGAGTTTGGGATTAGCAGAAGCAAACTATTATATATAGAATGGATAAACAACGAGCTCCTACTGTATAACACAGGGAACTATATTTAATATCTTGTAATAAATCATAATGAAAAGAATATGAAAAAACAATGTATTATACATATAACTGAATCACTTTGCTGTACAGCAGAAATTAACACAACATTGTAAATCAAATATACTTCAATAAAATAAAATTTTTTAAAAAGCATCATCCGAGGGATAACTGATTCACAGCAACACTCGTGGAGAAGACACAGTGACCAAGTGTAACTGGAGGGGGTGATCTCTCACCCCTACAGTAAAGACTGGTTTAAACTGGGAATGAATCTAAGATGGGGTGGGTGAGACCACAAGCTACAGAACAGAAGTCACCCATTCATCCTTTGTTTTATTTTCACTGTTCTCAAATATTTATCCAGTACCTACTCTGTGTGAGAAAAGGAAGAGAAAGGAGGGAAGAAAGGAAATCAGGGAAAAGAAAGGAAGGAAAAGGATGTCGTTTCCATCCTCAGAGTTCACACGCACTGGCATCAGACATTCTGACGTCTAAACAGTTAGTTGATATTGAACACCGACTTTATCATCCTAAAGTGAGCTATTGGTTAATAACAGTGAACATATAATGAGGGTCTGATACACACATTTCGGTGGGTAAGCACTGACAGCACCCGCTCAACGGGCATAAGAAGAATCTGGGACCTTTCCAATGTGATGGAGGATTCAGTGAAAGTACTCATTTCCGACATCCTGGAGCCAGTGCTATGGAACACTGGCTTCACAAAATTCTTAGTAATTTTAGAAAACACTCAAAGGCTGAATGAAGCAGGTCAAGATCACAGATCAGGATCAGGAAATTACAGCTATGAAAATTACATCTGCCATATTTCTTGTTAAGTATAATTGTGCAACCAGGTTCTGGAAGATAATATACATTTGTTCTTAAAGAAATGATAATATTCTCAGAGTAAATAAGTAGAGAACATTCAGAATTGTGAATTTTAAGGATTTTTCTAGGTTAAATTTCTTCTTTGAAATGAAGCAATAAAGGATAATTACAGTTACATGATTTCTTTTCCCTCTGGCCCTGCCCTACATATCATATCTTATCTGTTGCATTATTTTATAAATTTGTTCATGAAATTGTTGTTCTATAACCCTTCATTGAACCCTCTATGTATGTTATTTGGATAACTTTATTTTCCAAGTATTTCAGAATAACACTGTTAAAATTCAACATCTGAATGATTTTCATGTTTTAATTGAAGTTAGCAAAAGATAGTATATGAATCCCAATTTCATGGGGGGTGGAGGAGGGATGGATTAGGAGTGTAGGAATAGTAGATGCAAACTATTATATACAGAATGGATAAACAACAAGGTCCTACTGTGTATAGCACAGGGAACTATATTCAATATCCTGTGATAAACCCTAATGGAATAGAATATGAAATAGAATGAAATATGAAAAAGAATTTATATATATATGTATAACTGAATCACCCTGCTGTACAGCAGAAACTAACATTGTAAATCAACTATACTTCAATTGTTTTTTAAATGTTAAAAATATTTCATAAAGTAAAATTCAAGACTTCCTAAGTAATTATTCTCAAATATATTTCCATTGGTTAATTCCTCATAATCACAGAAAAGATTTTTTTTTAATTTTCTGACTCTTAAAAGGAGAACCTCCATTGAGTTTTTATATATATATATACATATATATATACGTATATATACATATATATATACATATATATACATATATATATACATATATATATATATATATAGTTTTATGAAAAGAGAACAGAAACTCAAAGAGAAGAAAATCGGAGCCAGCAGGGGGCTCAAGATGGTGCGTTTTCACTACAGAACTACAGGCAGCTTCTGAAGGAAATTAAAAAGAGACAAATCAAAAGTTTACCCTTAATCATGTGGCATTTATTCTGCTTCATAAATGCATATTTGGACCAGAAAGAACACTGAACAATTAGCAAAGAACTTAAACCCCCAGCAAAACATTCAGTGCCATATACAGTCTAAAATGAAATGATTTCTAATTTTAGGGTTGACATCAATGTACTTGCATTTTAAATTTTTAAAACTTTATGATCTAGTAAAGAAATTCTAGCTGCTAATTGTGAGATAAGGAAAATTGCCACATTGATTGCTTTGCCTTTTCTTAATATGTAAAGTACTTCATTAAGCTATGGTTCGCAAGTGTTGAAATAGATAAGCTTACTTTTTTTTTTTTTTTTAAATATATCCACTTAGCCATAGCAGTGAGGAGATTCTGGTAAATGCTTTAAAACTTTCTTTGAGAAATATTTCTTTTTCTTTTAAAAAATATATTACAAAAAAAGAAGGGCCTAAGTGAAAATTATTTTAACAGTTTCGATTTTTTTAGTTGAGTAAGATATACTGTATGAATTTACGTCAGTTTACAGTTTAGGGCTTTCTCTAGAATTCTGTTGCTTATTTAACATAGTATAAGATGCAGCTCATCCATTCCTATACTAGTTTTATCATACAATGACAACATGAGAAATCTATTCTCATAGAACCATTGCTTTCCTATTTACCTGTAGATAGTAAACTGTTTTTAATGACTCAAGTAGATCTGAATAAGTTTTGCTAATGATATGCTAATTTTAACCATTGTGTTTTATTCTCCCTATAAGCTTTTCTATATCTAGGCTACTGGAGAAATAGCAGAACAGTAGGCACAATCTCTGAGTCTCTGTTGCTCATCTTTTATGAAAATGTAAGGTAGATATGAAGGAAAACCCAATATTCCTTTAGATGAGATGGTAAAGTAGAGGCTTGGTTGTAAGTACATTTGCTTCAAGCCTTGATGTAACAGTAACCTCTAAGCAGTAGTGGTGATCTAAGACCCATGTCAATCATCCTCAGTATCCAGACATATATGAATAAAAGAATATACTACATCTTTTTATGTCAATACCACTCTCCAGTGTACATCTTGATGATTACTCTTTCATTCTCCTCTTTGCATGTTTCTAGGATATGAATGCTCTACACATATGGAACCAAACACATACTGTTAACTCAACATTATAAATGTTTCTGTAAGGGAACCCTCCTACACAGGTGGGAAGGTAAATTGGTGCAGTCACTATGGAAAACAGTATGGAGGTTCCTCAGCAAACTAAAATAGAACTACCATATGATCCAGCAATCCCACTCCTGAGCATATATCCAGACAAAACTCTAATCCAAAAAGATGCATGCTATGTTCATAGCAGCACTATTCACAATAGCCAAGACATGGAAGCAACCTAAATGTCCATTGATAGATGAATGGATAAAGAAGATATGGTACATATATACAATGAAATATTACTCAGCCATAAAAAGAATGAAATAATGTCATTTGCAGCAACATGGATGGACGTAGAGATGATCATACTAAGTGAAGTAAGTCAGAAAGAGAAAGACAAACACCATATGATATTGCTTGTACATGGAATCTAAAATATGACACGAATGAACTTATCTGTGAAATAGAAACAGACTCACAGACAGAGAATAAACTTCTGGTTGCCAAGGGGGAGGCGAGGTGGGGGAGGGATGGATTGGGAGTTTGGGATTAGCAGATGCAAACTATATATAGAATGGATAAACAGCAAGGTCCTACTGTAGAGCACAGGGAACTATATTCAATATCCTATGATAAACCATAATGGAAAAGAATATATATATATATATATATATATATATACATACGTATATATACATACATATATATGTGTGTATACATATATGTATAACTGAATTACTGTGCTGTAGAGCAGAAATTAACACAGCACTGTAAATCAACTATACTTCAATAAAAAAATTTTTTTAAAAACCAAGAGAAAAATCTGTAACCATGTGAGGTGATGGATGTTTACTAAGCTTACTGTGGCGATCATTTTGCAATGTATACATATATCATATCATTATGTTCTATACCTTAAACTTATGCAATGTTATATGTCAATTATGTCTCAAAAAAACTGGAAAAAATTGTTCATTTTCTAATAAAATTGTTCATCATCAACTGAAAAAAAAATAAAAATAAATGTTTCTGTGTTCTTCTCCTGTCGTGCTTAATAGGTGCATCTATTAAGCACCCAGATTTATTATTATTTCTCCCAAATTTATTATTGTTTCTATTAAGTTCATACTTTCACTCTGGGTAGGGAATCATTTAAAAATCAATTCCATCAGAAAATTAGACACCATGTTCATTTTAAAGAACACATTTCTGCCCTCTAGAAAAGCTGGGTAGATGATGTGCAGGACAGCTTTGCTGCCCGTGGTGAGATGTTGGCCCCCAGTGTTAGCAACGCCCATCCTGGGGGTGGTGCCCACGCCAGTCCTAGCCTTCCTTCCACTCAATAAAGGCCTGTTTGACTGAAGGATTTTCCACAGGTCGGCCTTACCTGTGACTCCACTAAAGAGCCCAATTTCCACCAGTGACCCAGAAAGGAAACACTGCATTTCACAGAACACCTGGAGCCTCTGTAAAGAGCCTTCTGAAATGTCATGTCCTTGAAACATGAAATCCAACACACTGGTGTGAGTCTTTCACCCAAAATTGAGTTCAGAAATACAATGTGTCCTGGGCCGCAGAAGGAGGTCCAAGTTTAAAAAGAAACACAAATCTTTTCTTCTCTAGCACTTAAACATCAGAAAACCTGAAACCTGAAGTTACTGTGGCACAAGATCGACCACACAATTTTCCTCATCACCCAGTGGTGCCAGTTCTGTATTATTTATGTCTCAGGAGACCACACAGGTTGCTTCACAATTATTGTAAGGTGTTGATTTGGGAAGTCCTAGAGAATACAGGTGTACCACACATGAAAAGTACTAAATCTATTTTAGCCTGAACTGATATTTTTTAATCCAAATGATACTTACGCTGACCCACTTCTTAAGAAAAAACTTTGCTTAACAATTTACGTCTTGAAATGTTCTATGTTCGTTGATGCCCACAGCCAAGAGAAACACAGATTTAAATCTAAGAAATATTCAGTTTAAATAGTGTCAATATCTGTGAAAATGAATTTGATACCAACCTACATAGACATTTCCTTGGGTATTTATACACCCAAAGTTTTAGATCATCACACTGTTCTTACATACCCACACTTCAGGATGTATGTAAATACATGTCCTAATACTGCAGTCGTGATACAGAACTCACTCGGCGACTGCTTATCTATCAGTTACTTTGCACCAGTGATGGCTTGAGTAGCTCTGCTGAAGCTTCTCCAGTGTTTCACTCCTACAAGTTACACTGCGTTCTCACCAGCACCTGGTGTCGCCCGATTTGAAACTTTTTCAGGCATTCTACATGATGTATAGGGAGGTGTCTCACCTGTGTTTCCCTGGTGACCAACGACGTTGAATTCTTTTCATTGGTTCGCTTGTCATGTGTTTGTCTTCCTTGGTGACCTGTTTGCTCAAGTCCTTTGTCTATTTTCAGTTTATTATTATCGTTACTGTTACTCAGTTTTGATCATTCTTATGTATTCAAGAAGAAAATGTATTCAGAGAAGAAAAAGAAAGAAATAGATAGATATTCAAAACTATGTTGAATAATAGTGGCGAGAGTGGACATCCTTGTCTTGTTCCTGATCTTAGAGGAAATGCTTTCAGTTTTTCACCATTGGAATGATGTTTGCTGTGGGTCTGTTGTATATGGCCTTTATTATGTTGAGGTATGCTCCCTTTATGCCCACTTTCTGGAGAGTTTTTATCATAAATGGGTGTTGAATTTTGTCAAAAGCTTTTTCTGCATCTATTGAGATGATCATATGGTTTTTATTCTACAATTTGTTAATATGGTGTATCACATTGATTGATTTGCATATACTGAAGAATCCTTGCATCCCTGGGATAAATCCCACTTGATCATGGAGTATGATCCTTTTAATGTGTTGCTGGATTCTGTTTGCTAGTATTTTGTTGAGGATATTTGCATCTATATTCATCAGTGATATTGGTCTGTAATTTTCTTTTTTTGTAGTACCTTTGTCTGGTTTTAGTATCAGGGTGATGGTGGCCTCGTAGAATGAGTTTGGGAGTGTTCCTTCCTCTGCAATTTTTTGGAAGAGTTTGAGAAGGATGGGTGTTAGCTCTTCTCTAAACGTTTGATAGAATTCACCTGTGAAGCCATCTGGTCCTGGACTTTGGTTTGTTGGAAGATTTTTAATCACAGTTTCAATTTCATTACTTGTGATTGGTCTGTTCATATTTTCTGTTTCTTCCTGGTTCAGTCTTGGAAGGTTATACCTTTCTAAGAATTTGTCCATTTCTTCCAGGTTGTCCATTTTATTGGCAGAGTTGTTTGTAGTAGTCTCTTAGGATGCTTTGTATTTCTGCGGTGTCCGTTGTAACTTCTCCTTTTTCATTTCTGCTTTTATTGATTTGAGTCCTCTCCCTCTTTTTCTTGATACTTCTGGCAAAAGGTTTATCAATTTTGTTTATCTTCTCGAAGAACCAGCTTTTAGTTTTATTGATCTTTGCTACTGTTTTCTTTGTTTCTAGTTCATTTATTTCTGCTCTGATCTTTATGATTTCTTTCCTTCTACTAACTTTGGGTTTTGTTGGGTCTTCTTTCTCTAGTTCCTTTAGGTGTAAGGTTAGATTGTTTATTTGAGATTTTTCTTGTTTCTTGAGGTAGGATTGTATTGCTATAAACTTCCCTCTTATAACTGCTTTTGCTGCATCCCATAGGTTTGGGATCATCGTGTTTTCTTTATCATTTGTTTCTAGGTTTTTTTTTTTTTATTTCCTCTTTGATTTCTTCAGTGATCTCTTTGTTATTTAGTAACGTATTGTATAGCCTCCATGTGTTTGTGTTTTTACGGTTTTTTTTCCCTGTTATGTATTTCTAACATCATAGCATTGTGGTCAGAAAAGATGCTTGACATGATTTCAATTTTCTTAAGTTTACCGAGGCTTGATTTGTGACCCAAGATGTGATCTATCCTGGAGAACGTTCTGTGTGCACTTGAGAAGAAAGTGTAATCTGTTTTTGGATGGAATGTCCTATAAATATCAATTAAATCTATCTGGTCTATTGTGTCATTTAAAGCTTCTGTTTCCTTATTAATTTTCTGTCTGGATAATCTGTCCATTGGCGCAAGTGAGGTGTTAAAGTACCCCACTATTATTGTGTTACTGTTGATTTCCTCTTTTATAGCTGTTAGCAGTTGCCTTATATATGAGGTGCTCCTATGTTGGGTGCATATATATTTGTAATTGTGATATCTTCTTCTTGGATTGATCCCTGGATCATTATGTAGTGTCCTTCCTTGTCTCTTGTAACATTCTTTATTTTAAAGTCCATTTTATCTGATATGAGTATTGCTACTCCAGCTTTCTTTTGATTTCCATTTGCATGGAATATCTTTTTCCATTCCCTCACTTTCAGTCTGTATGTGTCCCTAGGTCTGAAGTGGGTCTCTTGTAGACAGCATATATATGGGTCTTGTTTTTGTATCCATTCAGCAAGACTGTGTCTTTTGGTTGAAGCATTTAATCCATTCACATTTAAGGTAATTATCAATGGGTATGTTCCTATTACAATTTTCTTGTTTTGGGTTTGTTTTTTTTTAATAAATTTATTTATTTATTTTTGGCTGTGTTGGGTCTTTGTTTCTGTGCGAGGGCTTTCTCCAGTTGCGGCAAGCAGGGGCCACTCTTCATCGCGGTGCGCGGGCCTCTCACTGTCGCGGCCTCTCTTGTTGCAGAGCACAAGCTCCAGATGCGCAGGTTCAGTAGTTGTGGCTCACGGGCCCAGTTGCTCCACAGCATGTGGGATCTTCCCAGACCAGGGCTCGAACCGGTGTCCCCTGCATTGGCAGGCAGATTCTCAACCACTGCGCCACCAGGGAAGCCCTTTGGGTTTGTTTTTGTAGGTCCTTTTCTTCCCTTGTGTTTCCCACTTAGAGAAATTCCTTTAGCATTTGTTGTAGAGCTGGTTTGGTGGTGCTGAATTCTCTTAGCTTTTGCTTGTCTGTAAAGCTTTTGATTTCTCTGTTGAATCTGAATGCGATCCTTTCCGGGTAGAGTAATCTTAGTTGTAGGTTCTTCCCTTTCATCACTTTAGGTATATCATGCCACTCCCTCTGGCTTGCAGAGTTTCTGCTGATAAATCAGCTGTTAACCTTATGGGAGTTCCCTTGTAGGTTATTTGTCATTTTTCCCTTGTTGCTTTTAATAATTGTTCTTTGTCTTTAATTTTTGTCAGTTTGATTACTATGTGTCTCAGCATGTTTCTCCTTGGGTTTATCCTACCTGGGACTCTCTGCACTTCCTGGACTTGGGTGGCTATTTCCTTTCGCATGTTAGGGAAGTTTTTGACTATAATCTCTTCAAATATTTTCTTGGGTCCTTTCTCTCTCTCTTCTCCTTCTGGAACCCCTATAATGCGAATGTTGGTGCATTTAATGTTGTCCCAGAGGTCTCTTAGGCTGTCTTCATTTCTTTTCATTCATTTTTCTTTATTTTGTTCCGTGGCAGTGATTTCCACCATTCTGTCTTCCAGGTCACTTGTCTGTTCTTCTGCCTCAGTTATTCTGCTACTGATTCCTTCTAGTGTATTTTTCATTTCAGTTATTGTATTGTTCATCTCTGTTTGTTTGTTCTTTAACTCTTCTAGGTCTTTATTAAACATTTCTTGCATCTTCTCGCTCTTTGTCTCCGTCCTTTTTCCAAGGTTCTGGATCATCTTCCCTATCATTATTCTGAATTCTTTTTCTGGAAGGTTGCCTATCCCCACTTCATTTAGTTGTTTTTCTGGGGTTTTATCTTGTTCCTTCATCTGGTACATAGTCCTCTGCCTTTTCATTTTGTCTGTCTTTCTGTGAATGTGGTTTTCCTTCCACAGGCTGCAGAATTGTAGTTCTTCTTGCTTCTGCTGTCTGCCCTCTGGTGGATGTGGCTATCTAAGAGGTTTGTGCAAGCTTCCTGATGGGAGGGACTGGTGGTGGGTAGAGCTGGCTGTTGCTCTGGTGGGCAGAGCTCAGTAAAACTTTAATCTGCTTGCCTGCTGATGGGTGGGGCTGGGTTCCCTCCCTGTTGGTTGTTTGGCGTGGGGCAACCCAGCACTGGAGACTGCCTGGCTCTTTGGTGGGGCTAATGGTGGACTCTGGGAGGGTTCACGCCAAGGAGTACTTCCCAGAACTTCTGCTGCCAGTGTCCTTGTCCTCATGGTGAGACACAGCCACCTCAGCCTCTGCAGAAGACCCTCCGACACTAGCAGGTAGGTCTGGTTCAGTCTCCCCTGGGGTCACTGCTCCTTCTCCTGGGTCCCGATGTGCACACTACTTTTTGTGTGCCCTCCAAGAGTGAAGTCTCTTTCCCCCAGTCCTGTCAAAGTCTTGCAATCAAATCCCACTAGTCTTCAAAGTCTGATCTCTAGGAATTCCTCCTACCGTTGCCAGACTCCCAGATTAGGAAGCCTGACGTGAGGCTCAGAACCTTCACTCCAGTGGGTGGACTTCTGGGGTATAAGTGTTCTCCAGTTTGTGAGTCGCCCACCCAGCAGTTATGGGATTTGATTTTATTGTGATTGCACCCCTCCTACCATCTCATTGTGGCTTCTCCTTTGTCTTTGGATGTGGGGTATATTTTTTGGTGAGTTCCAGTGTCTTCCTGTCGATGACTGTTCAGCAGTTAGTTGTGATTCCAGTGTTCTCACAAGAGGGGGTGAGTGCATGTCCTTCTACTCTGCCATCTTGAACCAATCTCTAGAAAGAGGTCAAGTCTTAATGGACGTTAGTCTTTGATAACTCAAAGATGCATACTGTAATCACACACTAGGCTTTAAAAAGCAGAAAGGAAAAATGTTTAATTACTAAGCTTATTAGGTGTAAAGATGGAAGGATAAAAATATTCACTTAATCTAAAAGAAATCAAGAAAGGAAAGAGAAAATAATAGAAATAGAATATTTAAGCATAAATATATCAGAAATTACATTAAATATATGAAGTGAATGCTACAATTACATGACAAAGGCTGTCTGACTGGATTAGAAAAATGGGTGAGACAATTAAAAATATAGGGAAACAGAAAAATTAAAAGGAAAAACATGAAAAGAAACAAGAAAAACATGATAATAATCTATGGAAACACTAAGTCAAACAAAGCTGATTTACTAGTGTAATTAGAAAAAGTAGATGTTAATGTAAGAAACATTCCTACAGATAAAAAGGATCCTTACAATGTTAAAGGTTTGAATCTGCCAAGACAATGTAACAATTTTACTCTTATATACCCTAAAATATAAAAAAGTAAAATGTGACAAAACTAAAATAAGTAATAGAAAATCTGACAATCATATTGCAAAATTTTAACAAGCAGTTCTCAATAACAGATAATACAAATAAACTAGTTTAGTAAGGATATAAAGATATAAACAATTTAATTAAACTTTTCCTAAATAACATATGGGTACAAAAGAACTGCAGAGAAAAACTTATTTTTCTAATACACATGACATTTTTCTAAATGACCATATGTTAGTATGCTAAGCATGTGAAACAAATTTCAGATATAAAATCATGTAGTGCATATTTTCTAACAGCAATGACTTTATGCTAGATATTAGAAATAAAAATACTAAAATAATTCTCATGTTTGGAAATCTAAAAATCAATTCTTAATAACAAAAGTCAAAAATCCCAGAGGAAATGAGGAAATATTTGAACTAAATTATTATATATGCAATATATGTAATAGTATATAACATATATGTTATATATTAGCTTTCTAATATAGCTAAAATATAACTAGAAAGAAGTCTGTAGCTTTAAATCCATTGTATATATTAAAACAATAAGATAGCAAATCTATTTTGAAAACATTTCCTCAAGAAGTTTAAAAAAAAAATCAAGTGAAAGACACAGAGAGAAGGAAAGATGAAAATTACAAAAACGATGGTGAACTTTCATGGAATATGTATGTATGTATATATATGTAGGTGTGTGTGTACGTATATATATAAATACATTTATAACACAAAGATAAATGTTAGTTCTTTGAAAAGATTGACCAACGTGACAGTGATCAAGGAAAAAGGATATAACAGATGAAGTATAAATTATACTGGTGTAACTAACAAGAAAGTTGACATCACTACGTATCTCACAGATAAAAAGATATTAAGAGGATAATATGAGCAAATTTATGCCAACAAGTTTCATGGTTTAGATGAAATAATCAAAATCCTGGAAAAGTAGACCTTTTGGAAACAAGGGGAAATAGAAAATATGAATAGCTTGCATCTATTAAAGGAATTGTATCTCTAATTAAAAACATAAAACTTTAAATATCTACTAATTTAAATGTTCATCTCCCAAAAACATCTTCACAGAAACATCCAAAACAACGTGTGTTAACATATATGGGCACCATAGCCCAGGCAAGTTGAGACATACAACTAATCATCACACTCTTTTTCTGAAGCATATTCATGTAAAATTCTTCAAATGGTAAACAAATTAAAATTCTTCAACAGCGTTAATTTTATGATATGTTAACTAGGAAGGACAATTGCTATTACTTTTGTTCTTTAGATTTACTCCTGTCAACTAACTTTCTCCCCTTTCCTTGTAGTGGGTGTATAGCTCGGCTCACAGCAGATGAGTGAGTGGAGTGTAATTCAGGAGATGCATATTGAGAAGCCATAGTATTTAAGATCATGTTACCACTTTTAATTTTGGATAAGGAGAGGTTTCATTTACAGCCAGAAAAACTTATGTTTAACTCAAGGTATAACTGAATAATGGTTTGATGACAGCATATCCTAGAATGCTAAGGTTATATAATCCAAATTCCTGCCTGCAAAGATTTTGGTTTTATTTAGTGGCGACCATGCTCTTTAAGCATAATATATAAGATTTCTTTTGGTAGTTTTGTTAGCAAATGGATTGGCTTACTTGTAGTTTTCCTGTAAGTTAATTAGAATTCTAACGATTTACCTTTTGGTTTAGTTTAATACATCTGTCAGACGGAGTCAAATTATAGAGTAGGCTGTGAAGGCTAAATACCTTTTAATACCATTGCTTCAAGATTTATTATACTGATTCAGCCAAATCTCTAAATGGCTTCTTCCTTGTTTATCTTAAAGGTTGATTCAATTGAGAGAACTCTGTGTCAATTCTCGTCAGGTAGTTAGTGACTTTCCCCCACTTGACTCTCTGAGTGTTTTGTTTTGTTTTTTAAAATATCTTCATATCCTTGAATATTTGTGAAACCCAAGTTGTACGCTCAGAGTTTGAATGAATGAAATTGATACATCACGGTTAGGAGTGTGTTAATTGTCCTTTCTACAGTCGGCCCTGAGAGACACAAGGATAAGATTTACTCCTTAGAGATTTGCAAGTACATTCTATAATTTTGCTTTTCACTGAGTAGGGGGATTAAGTGGGTTTGTTTTATTTTATTTTATGCTTAGAAAAATAAGAATATGAAAATTAATAGCCAATTAATAAGTATCTTAAAATTCTCTCTACCAGTTAGAAGGTACCCACAGTTACCACTTGGCCTATGATCTCCAAGGTTCTTTGGTACTTTTCTCCAAACCCTCATAAACTTTGACCACCAAAAACACACAATACAGGTAAATTATTCTATTTTCTCACATGTAATGAGATACACATTTTTTGAAATCAATTTTTATCTCCCTGTCCTTCTACATACTCTCCTTTATTCAAAATAAAGCTGGTTCATAGACTCGGCTCTGCCAGGGAGAGAAAGAAGAAATTAAGTAAAACCCATATTTAGCACTTAAATTTTTAAAATAAAGTTGCATAAAGATAAAGGAATAATGCTTCAATTAAAAAAGTAAAAAATTTAAAAAATAAATAACTCATAAAAGAAGATAAAGGAATACTGTTTTCCTGACTGATAGGCATCTTTAGAGAAATCCGGAGTATGTGATAATCACCTGGGTGTCTTATTAAGTATTGACTTCTGAACCTGGGGCTGGAAGATTGGTATGGGCAGGAAGTGAGTAACGGAGCCCAGGATTCTGCATATTCATTCATAATTTTTCTTTACACATACAATTTTTTTTAAATCACTGCCCTAGAAGATTTGAAAAATGGATAGAAATTTTTTAATTAAAAGAAGAATGGTGATATCAGTAAAGCAAGGTTCCTCCTATCACAAATGTTCAGTGTGTTTTCAAATTAAGAGTTATGAGAAATGGCATATAAAATCCAGCTGAGAAAGCCTCACAGGTCATGTAAACGTAAGCTTCTAGGTCTAGAGCAAATTCCCCAACTCAGCACCATTTCCACCAGGTAATTCCCTGTTATTGGGGGCTGGCCTGTGCATTCTACGACGTTTACCCAGTAAATGCCAGTGGTACCCCACCCCATTTGTGACAACCAAAAATGTCTCCAGACCCTGCCAAATGTCCGCTTTGGGTAAAATTGCCCCACCCTGGTTGAGAAACTGGTCTAGAGAAAGGTTTATGGGAAACATTTCTTCTTTTGTGTATTCATTTACAAGTGCTTTATGCTTTGATAATGGTTAAATCTGGATAGTTTGAGGAATACCTACTACTGATATAGTTCTTATTTCCAGTTTTTATCACAATTAGTCTACCGAAGTTGGTCGACCTCTAACAAATTGACTTTTACTGGAAAGGCTGATGTTCTTTGCTGCTTCCCTGTTTTATCAATCACCATTTTATTTACCCAAGCCATATTTCTGTCCTGCTATATTATTTTATTTATCTATTTATTTTTATTGAAGTATAGTTGAGTTACAATATTATATTAGTTTCAGGTATACAACATAGTGATTTAGTATTTTTATGGATTGTACTCTATTTAAAGTTATTGCAAAATAATGGCTATATTTCCCTGTGCTGTACAATATATCCTTATTGCTTATTTATTTTATGTATAGTAACTTGTACCTTTTAATCCCATACCCCTGTCTTGCCCCTCCCTTCTTCCCTCTCCCCACTGGTAACCACTAGTTTGTTCTCTGTATCTATGAATCTTTTTCTGTTTTATTATATACATTTGTTTGTCTTATTTTTTTAGATTTCACATATAAGTGATATCATGCAGTATTTGTCTTTCTCTTTCTGACATATTTCACTTAGCATAATACCCTCTAGGTCCATCCATGTTGTTGCAAATGGCATTATTTCATTCCTTTTTATGGCTGAGTAATAGTCCATTGTAAATATGTTCCACATCTTCTTTATCCATTCATCTGTCAGTGGACATTTAGGTTGCTTCCATATCTTGGCTATTGTAAACAGTGCTGCTATGAACATTGGGGTGCATGTATCTTTTACAATTAATGTTTTCATTTTCTTCAGATATATTCCCAGGAGTGGAATTGCTGGATCATATGGTAGTTCTATGTTTAAGTTTTTGCTTCCATATTATTTTTTAACAGTAAACTGATAGATAACATTTTTTCATTGTTCAAAATAGATGTCAGTGCACAGATTCAAAATTATTTCAGATCAAACTATTTTATTATATGTAAATGCTCTTTGTCCTTCTTAAAGGGAAGGATGTAACTCTGTGACTTGGATTAGCTACACTGTTCATAAATTATTGACTATAAACAGTGGTTGGCTTAGTCTAGTAACTGTGCACCAAATCCCCCGTCTTCATTGACTCAGTGTCTGAATTTCTCAGGGGCACAGCACTCACTGCGTTGGGATGTCTCCAAGTCTCTGATCATCATCATCAGAAGCCCCTGAGGTTGTGCCCCTTCGTCCTGTCCTGGAGAGTCTACTGTTCTTTTAATCCTCACAAACAGCTCCTGGTGACATCACTGGGGTCCCACTGAGGACCACAGGGAACACTTGGCCTTTCTAGCCTGTCTCAGGTTCCTGATGAAGAACAAGCCCAGAACATGTAAAATTATGCTCAAGTCAGGAAAATTCCAATCAGTCTGAGCTCTGCAACTTTATTCTCTAGAAACAGTGTTCTGTCTGCAGCGAGCTTCCTACAAGGGCACAAACATGGAAAACGGCAGAAGGACTTGCATCCCATCGGCTTGGTGGTTGTCTTAAAACTACATTCTGACCCATCACCATGAAGCATTCTATTTTGCTATTTCCACTAAAACAAATTTAAATTAAAAATTAGTTTCATGTGCAACAAATTTTATGTTTGTATCTTAAGGATGAAAGTTTTTAATTAAAAAATGTCCCCAATATTAGTAGACTTTGCTGTTTTTTTTAAACATCTTTATTGTAGTATAATTGCTTTACAATGGTGTGTTAGTTTCTGCTGTATAACAAAGTGAATCAGCTATACATATACATATATCCCCATATCTCCTCCCTCTTGCGTCTCCCTCCCACCCTCCCTATCCCATCCCTATAGGTGGACACAAAGCTGCTTTTATAAGGTTTCAAAAATCACAGGGGGGCACTCTTTTACTAACTACATCAGGAGAAAGGGCAATGATTTGAGTGTTCGATTTAAAAAAATATTTTTTAATGATATAGTAGTTCATTCATACACATCTAATACTATTTTCAAAGCTAAGTTTAGAATATTCTAAACATGTGATCCTGTCCATATAAAAGTACCTTTTTTGCAGCAAAAAGTTAGCGAATTAAACTTATTTTTAAATTGTAATACAAAAAAAGGAATTTCTCTTAAGAATTAGTAAGTATTTTGACTGAGACCATGAGTTCTAGAACATTTCTTTTTATATTTTTTAGGCATAGAATTTTTTGAAATAGTATTTTTTTTCTGCTTATCCTGAGAAGAATATTGATGAGGCTGCCATTTATAAATGTTTCTTTTGTTAACTAGTGAATATTTTATCTTTCCCTGAATATTATATTTTAGATGCTTTAGTAGAAATCCATAATATATCCTGCATTAAAATAAAATGTTCTTATTCTCCCTATATGATGATAATGCTATTTTAAGTGATTCAAGATGTTGATAATATTTGAGGATGAACTCAGGTACATTATTTACCATTATGACCAAAATTGGAAGTGGAAATATTGGATGGTGGGAATGGAAATAAACTAGGTGGTCCACGTGAGTGTAAAACCAGAGTTACACTAAGCAGGAATATAACCTATTATTCTGATCAATGGTCAGATGCAAAAATGAAAAGTAGAGAAGAACTCCATGTTACCTCTAGCAGTTATGGTCTTAGTCCTTTCTGCCTTTCTGTGTGAAGAGGATAAGGGTTTCCAGAGGAACAATAAAGGTCAAATCTGCTGCTGTGGTGTTAACACTGCAACTTAGGCTGATTTACTTAGACGTCAAAGGTTTCCAATGAAAGATTCTGATCAAAGTTAATCCAACAGATGAAAACCTTTTTAAAATCATAAATATATTCATGTTTTTCCAAGGAAATTACCAATAACATCTAGAGAAGAGGCTACATTAGTTAAACTTTGGTGGGACTAATGAAAAGAGCCCAGACTCTGCACTTGAAACACATGGATATAGTTCTGGCTCTGACATTTTATTAGTTGTCCAACTGCGGGTGGATCAATTAACCCCTGGGGTTTCCCACTGCTCCACTGCAAAATGAAAAAAGGGTTAACTCTTAAGATCCTTCTATCTCTGATATCAATGATTCTAATAATTATCTTTGGTAATATTTTTATCGAATATAATAAGCATTCAAGTAACTAGGGATCAAAACAGTTGGTAAACAAAGCAACATACTTATTGAGTTCTCAACTATCAGCTACATGGTGACATGTGTTCCAAGATTGCAATGACTCTGGGTTAAAATTTTAAAACAATATATAATAATAGTTTATATTAAAGTATATTTTAAAATTTTGCAGCATTTACACAAACTTGTCCTAGCAAAGTCATATGAATTTTGAAAATAAATACTGTTGAACCAACATTAGGAATAGACAGTCCTCATCTTAAGCCATCACAGGCTCTTTTATGGTTTCTTCTCATTATATGAAGATTTGCCTTTTAGAATTCATGCTGGATATAATCATATCTTGGTTGTGGTTCTAGAGGTAAATTTGTATTACATAGATTTTTTGAAAATTTTTAAAATTTTTATTTAAAAAATTTTTATTGACGTATAGTTGATTTACAATGTGTTAATTTCTGCAGTACAGCAAAGTGATTCCATTATACATATATATAAAGATTCTTTTTTTAATATTCTTTCCCATTATGGTTTATCATAGCATACTGAATATAGTTCCCTGTGCCATACAGTAGGCCCTTGCTGTTTATCCCATTTCATATATGATAGCTTACATCTGCTAACCCCAAACTCCTATTCCATCCCTCCCCCAGAGGTCTCCCCCGTGGCCACCACCAGTCTGTTCTCTGTCTGTGAGTCTGTTTCTGTTTCATAGATAGGTACATTTTTGTCATATTTTAGATTTTACATATAAGTGATATCATATGGTATTTGTCTTCCTCTGTCTGACTTACTTCACTTAGTATGATAATCTCTAGGTCCATCCATGTTGCTGCAAATGGCACTATTTCATTCTTTTTTATGGCTGAATAGTATTCCATTGTATACATGTACGATATCTTCTTTAGCCATTCCTCTGTCAATGGACATTTAGTTTGTTTTCATGTCTTGGTTATTGTAACTAGTGCTGCTATGAACACTGGGGTGCATGTATCTTTTTGAATTATAGTTTTGTCTGGATATATGTCCAGGAGTGGGGTTGCTGGATCATATGGAAGCTCTATTTTTAGTTTTTTAAGGAACCTCCATACTGTTCTCCATAGTGGTTGCACCAATTTACGTTCCCACCAACAGTGCAGGAGGGTTCCCTTTTCTCCACACCCTCTCAGCATTTGTTAATTGTAGAGTGTTTAATGATGGCCATTCTGACCAGTGTGATGTGGTACCTCATTGTAGTTTTGATTTCTATTTCTCTAATAATTAGTGATGTTGAGCATCTTTTCATGTGCCTGTTGACTATCTGTATGTCTTCTCTGGAGAAACATCTCTTTAGGTCTTCTGCCCATTTTTCGATTGGGTTGTTTGGTTTTTTGCTACTGAGTTGTATGAATTGTTTGTGTATTTTGGAAATTAACCCCTTGTTGCTCACAGCATTTGCAAACATTTTCTCCCAGTCTGTAGGTTGTCTTTCTATTTAGTTTATGGTTTCCTTTGCTGTGAAAAAGCTTTTAAGTTCAATTAGGTCCCATTTGTTTATTTTTGTTTTTATTTCTGTTGCCTTGGGAGACTGACCTAAGAAAACATTGGTATGACTTATGTCAGAGAATATTTTGCCTATGCTCTCTCCTAGGAGTTTTATGGTGTCATGTCTTTCATAGATTTTTAAAATGATCTTCTGTGTTATATTTTTTAATGTTACTATTCACTTTATATCAAGCACTCATTTTGACCTTGCATTTAATCATCAAATTTCAACAATATTTGATAAGCTTCCTTTCACAGAAGCCAAGTTATGTGTCAAAGGCCCAAAGTTAGTTTTAGTTATGGGCTTGGAACTGGAACTCAGATTTTCCCACTCAAATCCCAAGGATTTTTCCACAGTGTCATAGCTACCAGGAAATACATTTTCTGTGCAGGTGACCATGACTCTTAGACTTTAGAATGACATTAAATTTTAAGGCAGTAGATACTTGAAAAAACTGTGTTTGTCATGATTTGTTTCTTGTAAAATAAAACTGATATTAACTGCATGGATTTCTTAAAGAAAACTACACCCTCCAAAAAGCAAGTCCAAGTTCCCTGTCAACACATTTTATTAATATTACTATAGGATATAGCTATCTCGTGGTCAAAACTGTTCTCTGTTTTAAAAATATATGATAGTAACACTTAGAAATGGAGGATAAAAACAAAATCGAGATCATTGGAGAAGTGTTTCCAAGCTCAAGACATTAGGAAGCAATAAACCATTGTTCTTCATGATACAGTCTGTTGACTCATATCTGAAATTCTGAGTGATGCACATGTGCCAGGAATGATAAACTACCCTGAGAAAAGGTGATGCATGTACCTGCACAGCCCCCGTACGATGTATCAGGATTGAGCCTGAAGCATCGTCTTCCTTTCCTTCCTCCTTCCTTCTTCCTCCTGTTAATTCCTTGATCTGTTTCTCTGCTCTTACATACCATCCTCCTTCTGTTCCTTCTTTATACTTTTCCCCCAAATCATAAGAATATGATGGGCTGTCTAAAAAACATTTTCACAGTGTCACATATCCGCAATATTTAGGAGAGTATTTTTAGACACGCTAGTGGAAATGTGCTTGTGTTTCTGGTTCCTATGTGTTTTTTTTTTCTCTATAATTCATTCAGAAATTAGGGATGGGTTAAATCAGACTAGATTTTTATGCCAATGAATTTTACAGCTGGTTGAATTCTTTCTTTTGTGACACACCTTCTTTGAAGTGGGTGACTCACCATCTTTCTTTAAAGTATGTTGTTAATGTTTCCCTTTTAGTAAGCATCAATACTCGTTATAAAAAATGCTAAATTATAGAAAATTAGAGAGAAAAAACAATTATTGATATATTACTATTATACTTAATATTATCTTTGTTGTTTTGTTAGCATTTTTCTTCATATTAGTTTTGATAAATTTAGGATCTCACAGTATATACAATTACTTTGTTGTTGCTGTTGTTTTTATATGATTTTCTTTCAATTTTCCAAATATAAGTCCCATGTTCTTTTAAGATCTTTGGAAATACTTTTAATCGCTGTGTAATACCCTGTTGATTAACTATCAGGTAATATCATAGTAACTCTCAATTGTTTGTTACCCTTGTATAGTGATTAGTCTGCATTTTATCTAAGGTACGAGCATTGCTCATACTATTGACTAGGTAATCCCACCAAGTCACAGCTATAGACGTTGTAATAAATATTTTTAAGTGTAATATGCTGTTATTGTTGTTGCTTTATTTCCTTTTGGTAGACTCCCACAAACGAAACTGTTGTCACAAAAGATAGAGAAAATTTTAACATTCTTGATAATGAATGCCAATACCTTCCCAAGGACTGTCCTACCTGTTTTCCACGAGTTACCCAGAAAGCAGCCCGTTCGATGACATGCTCCGTCAAGCTGTCAGTGGTTTCCAACCCTGTGTGAATCCACCACAAGGAACGTGGATTTCACGACTCGCCCCAATGCTCCACTGCTGCTGTTTTCCACACAAAGCCAAGTAATGGCAAGGGAAGATCCTTTTAAGTCAAAGTTGACTGTGAAGAGATCTCTGTCCTAATTAAGAAGCTCTATTTGTTAATAAAAGGGTAAAGAAACCCTACCTCAATCCTTATCAATTAGATGCCCCTCTGAGGATTTTCTTTTTCACTCTGTGAATATGTCACATGCATAACGTCATCAGAGGATGACCTCAAGAGTATTTTTCTCAGTGATATTTCACTATTTATACAAACTAGAAAGAACACCAGCTCTTTCAGAGGCGTTTGAAAGAGGAGAGGAGGTTTGCAGGGACCGGTCCAGGAGAAGGAAGTGGCATCTGCTATGTAAGGACCACTTCACAGGTATCATGGAAACCCAGGCAGGACTCAGGTGTCAAGATAGTTCTCGTAACCTGCATAAACTTCCCCCGCGACATCAGAGAGGAGACGTAGGTTGTTGTGACCTGGAGGCGAGCCCGGCAGGAAGACACAGGCCAGATGTGGGGAGCAGAGCAGTGACTGAGGTCTGAGACAGGAGAGGCGGTGAGAGATGTGGGTTAATGCCTAGGCGGGGGACAGAAGAAGGGAGCCTGGTTTTGTTCTTAATTTCATTAGTAACTCACGTTTACTGGCCACTTTCTCCACTTTCTGGTCGATGGAGATGCAGCGGAGAACAAGTCATCCTCAAGTTGCTGACTTTCCGCAGGGGAGAGGGCTGCATTATTAACACCGACAATGTTTTTAGTCTTCCATCACTCTATGCATTATTATTATTTACATCTTTGGACCAGCTCAGTCATAATTTCCAAATACCGCCTGTCCCTGCAAGTTGGAAGGGCACAGAAGCCGGCATGGATCTGGGCGCACAGTGGGGTCTTAGTGGTCAACAGACTTAAGATCATCAAGTGCGTGGACCTGTATCTCCGGGCACATGGCCATGTCACAGCAGTGCTCGTTACTATCTGCCAAGGAGAAGCTGCCTTCTTCTGAAAACAACTCTTCCTAGGATGACAAGGACCAGAGAAGTGCGTAAAGAAAATCGTCTTGGGCTCAGAGAGGGTCTGGGAAGGAGCCGCACAAGGTAATGCGGGCTCAGCCGTGGGGAAGGAGGACCCGACGGGAAGTGAACGTTAGTTCCCATTTGTGCTGGGAAGGAGGCGCCGTCAGAAGATATGCGGAACAGGATTCTGAGACAGACAGGTAAGTGCAGAGGCCTTGAGGTGGTTCTGAGCATGACGAGCGGAGGGGCAGCAATGAGGTGAAGTTTCAGTGAATGACGAGGAGACGGGGAAACAGAGTGAAGGGGAAGGTTGGCAGGTGTCACCAGACGCCACCTGGCCCAGGGGTCCCCTCCCACTGGGTCCTAGTCCCGACGGCGACCTGTCAGATGTTCTCGGGTACCGAAGGGGCGTCATACCCATTTCAGGAAAGTTGCTCTGCCTTCCTGTCCGTTAAGAGGGAATAAATCCTGAGCACGAGTGGAACCCACGGGAGGTGGCCTTGCCCCTGCGTTGGGGAAACTTGTGCACTTTGACCTTTGCAGGATTTCCCTGAATACATCGCACACTGAGAGTCTGTGTAGCCACCTTGACCTTTAAAGCTTACTGGCTTCCATCTCCCTAACAGTGAAATGGGTTAATAAAAGCAACTTCGTTGCTCCTCTTGGTCTGTTGTTTGGATGAAGCGGCAACATCTACATGAAACCCCCCAGTAAGCTATGAATCAGTTCTCTACTGCTGTCACGGTCTGTTCTGTTAAACTGTCATTTGGCAAATGTGAAACCCATCAAAAGCACATACATTTCTGGGAAACAGGACTTAATGGTATTGCTTCTGATGTTTAGTGACTTATCCAAATTCCCACAGCTATTTAGCAGCAGACCAGACCCTAGATGATTTATCACAGCGGCCCCCAACCTTTTTGGCACCAGGGATTGGTTTGGTGGAAGACAATTTTTCCAGGGTGGGGGTGATGGTTCAAGCTGTAATGTAAGCGATGGGGAGCGATGGGGAGCGATTGGGAGTGGCGGATGAGGCTTTGCTTGCTCTCCGGCTGCTCAACTCCTGCTGTGTGGCCTGGTCCCTAATGGGTCTCCGTACTGGTCTGCAGCCCGGGGATTGGGGGACCCCTGATTTATCATCACAAAAAATGTATACTCTTCCTTTCCATATTCAGAGATCAAATATTAACAATCCAGCCAGAAGAGTTTAATAGCCAGAGATTAAGGGGGCATGGTTAACTTAATCAAGTCAAGAAATATGGCAAGTTATGTGTTTATCTATCTATCATGTATCTACTATCTATCTATCCATCTCTACATCTATCTATCTCTATATCCATCTATCTCTCTATCTCTATATCCAGCTATCTATCCATGCATCTATCTATCTATCTATCTGTCACTCTATCTATCTACCTATCTATCTCCCTCTATTTATTTATTTACTTTGGTGGTTGTTATCCTCAATTAGGTCCAAAAAGACCCAGAGTGGCTGAGTCACAAGTTACAAACACATTTCGAGAAATATTCAAGGCTTTTGCTGTTCTCACCACTACTGTCTCTGGGGTCACTCTAACAAATTTTACTTTTAAATTAAATATCCCTCTGAGCACATAGTCACTAATGGTATGTTTTATTTTTGATGTGTTCTCAGGACATTCTCCTCTCTGCTTACTCGACTCAGGGATGCAAAAAGCCATTTAACATCTAAAAGACACTGTAATTTTTTTTAACCCAGCATTTTCCATGTGTTTTGCCAATTATGAGTAAATTTGAATATCCCACCTTGGAATTTAGTTGGCTCCTTGACATTTTCATTTCCAGCCAGTTCTAAAGTTATGCTGCTCTATTCCAATTGTGATCAGAACTTTTTTCCTCTTTTGAAACTCTTTAGACTCAAATAATTTTGAATGTTTTAAACTGTGCAAAAAATGATCAGTAAATCTCTAGCAAGATTACATATTACCTGGAGTAAATCTGTTGTTTCAGAATGAACCAAATTTAAAACTATGTATTCATTTATTTAAAAATTGGATACTGTCTATCTGCCAGGCGTCATTCTTAGCACCTGGTACTTATCAATGGAAAATTACCCTGACAGACATGGAACCAAGTTTCTAGTTGTAGGAGACAAACAATAAGCAATAAGCATAATGTTGAATAAATTATATACCATGTTAGAAGGAAACAAACACTGTGACAAAGACAGAGTAGGGTAAGGACCGGCACATCTATTTCCATCATTCTTCCTCTTCTGCTGATCCACTTCTGCCGAATTAGCAGCCTCAACATTGAACCCGGCATGGACAGTCCCATTTTGGTGCTTGGCCCAAACTGGCAAGAATTTCTCAATGCCGTTTCCTAATTCCTGTTCAGTCAGGGCGGACTCAACTATGGACCAGAGCCAAAATAGTCCTGTGAATCTCCAGTCAGAGGCTCATCCATGCATCTAGAGGAGAAGTTCTTACAGACCAGAAAATGCGTGGGCACAGAGTGCGTTTTATCCTGCGGTTCACGATCATAACAGCTCCAGAGACCACGTTCTCAGGGAGCCCATTCATATTTCGGGTTAGCAGCAGGCATGTCCCTTTGGTGATGGAGTTAGGCTCACTGGTGTCTTTCCTTCAGGGAGGAATGTCTTCTCCACAAGGGTTCCTTCAGATTGCTTCAGGTTCCTCAGCCAGGACAGGGTCACTAGGTTTGAAAAGTCAGTGTCTGCACTGACCCTTTTGTTGTGGGGTGGGGCCGTTGCCCATCAGGAAAATGTGGTAGAAGATTTAGGCAACCCATGGCATCAACCAGGATTGGATTACCAGGTATTTTGACACCCACCAGTATATTTATTTATCTTAGATGCATTTTTTTTTTTTTTGTCCTTTAGTCACTAACCCTTATCATGGTTAAAAAGAAATGGAATTTCTATGACAGTTTATTAAGAAAACCAGCTTGGTTAAAATTTCCAAGAAATATCAGGAAGTTTGTTAGTTAAGTATCGAACATACCCTGAAGCCAACACTTATATATCTTACTGAACATATGTAATAGATAAAAAAGCCTGAGATAAAACCTACAATTTCATAAACGCTTACCAAGTCTTTTACTGAAGGTGGCTCAATTAAATCATCTAAAATCATGCTTCCATTAATAGAGTCTACTTTAAGCAAGCCAGTGTCTACTTTGAACTAAATTTATGACAAACATTTAGAGTCTATTAAAAAATTAGAATTTTTTGGACAATGGATTATTTTTTGCCTTGAAAATAGAGCAAAAACTCAGAAGTCATTCATGTAAGGAGAAATGTTTTGTTCTCCCTTCTTGGTAAAACACAGGGACATGCTTCCCCAATGAAGATTAAAGAAGACAGGAAGCATATTACTCATTTTTCGTGTGATAAATAGTTCTTACTGAAAAGTAAGACTGATAGTTACTATTCTGGAGTTAAGGGTGCAGGGTTGAATTATTTGCATAATTTGGTCTGGGGAATCACAGTCTTCTGGTAAAAATATTGACATGAAAAAATAAACTATAAAAGCTAAAATAGATGGGACTTTCCTGCTGGTCCAGTGGTTAGGATTCCACGCTCTCACTGCCCGAGGGTGCGGGTTTGATCGCTGGTCAGGGAACTAAGATCCCGCAAGCTGCGTGGTGTGGCCAAAAAAATTAAAAAAAAAAAAAAGTTAAAAAAAAAGCTAAATTAGAAACATGGACACAAGACATACTATATTCTGGAAACGCAGAGGAGGAATCTCTAGCTTTGCACAGAGGATTAGAGGCAGTTCCCAGGGAAGGCGGGCACCTGAGCTGGTCAAGTGAAAATTCTTTTCCTGGACAGATGGAAGGAAGGGCTGTCAGTGGGAAGGAACCAGCAGACACGGAAGCGTAGAAATGACGATTCGGGAGAACTTGGGTCCACGTACCGGGAACAGAAGAAGAGTAGGAGTGAGGGAACGGACAGACGCAGACGAGACAGAAGGGTGGACACACGTGGGCACGGACTATTCTGGGAGCCGTGTGGGAGGCTGGGCTGTGGGTTGAGGAGCGGGAGGGTATTCCGAAGCCAGCAGAAAGCTCCGCGGTCACCAGAAGTGTTGAAAGAGGTGACAAAACGAGCTAATTTCATTTCTCATTTATCATTCTGACAACCACAGTAAGATACCATTTAACACCCACCGGATGTCAAAACCTAAAAGGACCGATGACGTGAAAAGGTGTAAGGATATAGAGCCACTGGTGGGATAACATGCTCCAAATATCAGTTGCTGGCAGAGTAGATGAACGAACTGTAATCTGTTCACAAAGTGGAATACTACTCACCAATAAAAACTAATAATCTGGGACTTCCCTCTGGTCCAGTGGGTAAGACTCCGCGCTCCCATTGCCGGGGGCCCAGTTCCGGTCCCTGGTCGGGGGACTAGATCCCGCATGCCGCAACTAAAGGTCCCGCATGCAGCAATGAAGATCCCGCATGCTGCAACTAAGACCCGGTGCAGCCAAATAAATAAATATTTTTTAAATAAAACTAATGATCTTCTTTAAAATAAACAACATGAATGAATCTCAAAAATATTATGCCAAGCAAAAAAGCCAGACACAGAAGCATAGTGGATGAATCCATTTATATGAAGTTCAAGAAGAGCCAAACTAATCTCTTATTCTATAAATCCTAACAATGAATGCTGGGAGGGGGAGGATTGAATGGAAGCGGGCTTCAGGGAATTATCTGGAGACATTAAAAAGCTCTAAATCTTGATTAGGGTCATGCTTGCACAGAGTACGTATTTATGAAAACTTATGGGATATTTCAGATTATCTGAATTCCCTTAAATGTTGTTAGCTGAAGTAAATGTTATCTTGATTTTAAAAAATGACAATTTTGATAGCAACGTGGAGGTGAACCACAAAGGTAGATGGAGATGCCACAGCAAAAACACTGCTGAAGAGAACGATGCCTTATTATGGTAAAAGGTAAGGATCTGAGCGAAGACAGTGGTAGAGATGCCACAGAGGAGAGCAGATTTCATGACAGAGAAATTTCAGAGGAATCGAAGACTGTTCATGGTATGATGGTGAGGGTGATGGGTGGAGAGAAAGAGAAGCAAATAAAGAATGGATGTATTTTGATGTCATTGTGAAAAAACATATTAAAGGGCAGAAAACCCAGAATAGCCAAACACAATATCTAAGTAGAAGAACAAAGTCAGACTAGACATCAAGACTTACTACAAAGTGCAGTCGTCTAGACGTTGTGATATTGGTGAAAAATAGACAAATAGATCAATGGAACGGAATAGAGAACCCAGAAATAGTCCATATAGTCAAGTGATCTTTGATGAAGGAGCAAAAGGACAGTCTTTTCAAAAAATGGTTCTGGAGCAAAGGGAAATCCATGTGTTAAAATAAAAAAAAAATCTAGACACAGACCTTTCACAAAAATAAACTAAAAATGGATCATAGCCCTAGATGTAAAGTGCAAAAGTATAAAACTCCAGGGAGATACCATAGGAGAAATCAGACATGACCTTGCTTTTGGCGATGACTTAGATACAATATCAAAAAGCAAGGTCCATGAGAAAATACTTGATAAGTTGGATTTCATTAACATTAAAAACTTCTGCACTACAGAAGATGCTGTTAAAAGAATGAAAAGACATATCTGATAAAAGACTAGTATTTAAAATAGTCAAAGATGGGAATTCCCCGGTGGTCCAGTGATTAAGACTCGGCACTTTCACTGCCAAGGGTCCGGGGTTCAATCCTTGCTGGGGGAACTAAGATCCCGCAAGCTGCGCAGCGTGGCCAAAAAAAAAAAAAAAAAAAAAAAACAAAGAACTCCTGAAACTCAGTAATAAGAAAATAAACCATACAGCTAAAAAATGGGCAAAGGATGTGAACAGATACTTCACCACAGAAGATACACAGATTGCATAGGAGCATTTGAAGAGATGCTCTACATTATATATCATTAGGGAAATTCAAATGAAAACCACAGTGAGACACTACCACACACCTATTAGAATGGCCACAATCCAAACCACAGACAAGACCAGATGTTGGTGAGGATGTGGGGCAGGAGGAACTCCCATTCCCTGTGGGTCAGAATGCAGGATGGTGCAGCCGCTTTGGAAGACAGCGTGGCAGCTTCTTCCAAAGCTGAACGTACTCTTACTGTACAATCCAGCAGTTGTGCTCCGTAGTATTTACTCTGAGGAGTTGAAAACGTATATTCACACACAACCTGCACACGATGTGTATAGCAGCTTCATTCACAATTGCCAAAACCTTGGAAAACCAAGATGTCCTTCAGCAGGTTAGTGGATAAGCAAACTGTGCATTCATACATGGAATATTATGCAGTGATACAAAGGAATGAGCTATCAAGCCACAAAAAGATACCTTAAATGGAACCTTAAACGCATATTACTAAGTGAAAGAAGCCAATCTGAAAAGGCTACAAACTGTATGATTCCAGCTACATGACATTCTGGAAAAGGCAAAACTATGGTGACAGGAAAAATATCAGTGGTTGCCAAGATTTCCAAGGGAGGGGAAAAGGGATAAATAGTTGGAGCACGTGGCATTTTCAGGGCACAAAATTACTCTGTATGACACTGTAATGCAGATACGTATCATCATACATTTGTTAAAGCCCACAAGGTACACAACACCAAGAGTGAACACTATTGTAAACTACGGACTTTAGTTAATAATGATGGATCAGTACTAGCTCATCAATTGTAACAGGTGTGCCACACTAATGGAAGATGTTAATAAGGAGGGAAATTGGAGAACGTTGGTAAGGGGATATATGAAAACTCATGATTTCAGTTTGATATAGATTGTGTAGGTACATGTTTGTTACTCAGGTGGAGAAATATAACAGCAATGAATGTATCTAAGATCTAGTAAAAAATGGATATACATATGTGTAGAGGAAGAAAAAGAAGGGTCTATGTCAGAAATCTAAGAAACATCAGAACTTAGGAATGGGGAGAATTAGTTCAGTAAGCGGAGAAGAAACAGAATAGGCTGGTTTTGTGTGAGTCAAGCTGAGTATGTTCTCTTGGTCAAATGCTGCTGAAAGATGCAGTCCTTCATGAATAGGAGAAAACAACGTGAAAGCTAGGCTACTACTTTTAGTAAAGTTGTAGGAAGTAAGCCAAGTTGTAACAAGTTGGATAAAGAAAAGGATTTAAGAAATAAAATTGCAAGTTCAGAGTAATGATTGAAAAGTATGATGAAGAAAAAGAGGAAAGGTCAACCACCATCTGTCATGACTCATCCTGAAAATTTCAAGGCAACGTTCTTTACTTTAAAGGTCTTAAAATCGGGATTCAGGTCTTTGAGGAAGTTCTGCTATTGTCACTGTGGTTGACTTAGCATAAAGCTGGTTAACACGATTCTGTGAATTTTGAAATGCATTCATAAATTGTGATAAACTTATGTAACCCTCTTACACAGGAGACGCCTCCAGAAATCTATTTAGCAATAAATGAGTGAATCTTCTAAAGGATGTTAAATTTGGGATATTAAAACAGAATTCTCTGGAAAATTAATGATAGTTTTACAGAATTTCTTGTTGACCTATAATCTACACCCTGTTTTGAAATTTAAGATGAAGTGTCATTCTGAAAACTATAGCTTCTATTTTAAATGATGTATTCATGACCACAGAGGCACTTCTCTTATTAAAAGTTGATTTCCTAAGACAATCTCTCTGACCATAATAATTCTGATCAACATTTAGGTAATTTGAAGGGTGACCCACATTTTGCTTATGTTTCATATACTTATGTTACTCTCAAAAAATTTATCAAAATAATAGGAATAATCATATCATTAATGAATAATACATATTCTATTAGAAACACTTAGGACAAGTGAAATTTTGAATTATTTATTTTCTGATGTGCTTTTGGTTGTTACAAGGCAGTTCTGAGGACTGGGTCTGTCTTCCAAACAACTTTATTTGGTTATTTTTTTTAAGCAATATTTTCTTTTGAGTCTAAGTGGTGGGTACTTTCCTGACATTTTACTGAAAAAGTTTCTAATGTAGAAATATATTGTATGAGCTATTAAAGCCAAAGTAAGTTTTCAAACATTCATATTCTTTAGTGGTGAATACACATAAAGGGCACAATATGTCAAAAATATTGCCCCAAAAAGCTGTCCATTTTTATTGGTCTTTTGAGGATAAAGGTTAAAATTTATCATCTCTCCAGCAAATAAACTCTCAAGAAGGTCATGGCATTGTTTAAACTTTCTATGTGAAGCAATTCAATCAGTCCAATAAAACAGCTTTAGAAACTACTAAGTATTCTCTGATAAGAAGATATGTATCAATGCAGTGCTTATCAAATTGCTGTGGTCAATGCAATTAAATTAAGAACCTTGGTTGGCATAAAAATAGAATGCTACAGGATCACTACTAATAATTGTAGAAAATTCTGAACCTTTTCAATGTTATCTAGGATAAATAACCATGCAATAACACAAATTTAATTATGTTTATGTAGCAAAGATTTTCAAGAGTGCAAATGTATAATAAAAGGTAATTGGTTAATTTTAACTATAATACAATCACACAATGTAATACTCTGCAGTTATTTAAAATTACACATTGAAGAATATGTAATGACACAAAAGAGATTAATAATATTTAGGTAATTGGAAGAATCCAATTTCAGTGCTTCTGGGGGGAAAGATGAATCCCTCTTCTAATTACAAGCAGTGTCTCTTTCGTAGCTTCTTGAGAACTGAAGCCGATCTCCCAGTGAGAAAACACCATTTCTACTGCCTCTCTGTCTGTGCTTGGATTTAAGATCAATTCACACGGGGAAGAGATTTTCCACCACTAGGACTAGCATTAGGATCCTTATCTGTTTTACATATGTCCTGCAATTTTTATAACAACAGAGAAATAAAGGATTCTGAGTAATTGATCCCCAAAGGTGAGAACACTGTTGCACACTGAAGTCACAGAGTATCAGATTTGGAAGAGCCCTAGAAGTCATCTAATCTTGTTATCGTCTTGGTGGGAAAAATCTAGCGGCTGGACTGTTGACTTATTCTAAGTTCCACTGTTGATGGCACACTTGGGGCTAGAATTCAAGACATAAACAGTATTCAACATTCATCATAGCTTTTAAGTCCAAAAAGAAAAGCAAAAACTGATAGAACTTGAATGAGCCCCAATTTCTCTCACAGTCACGTGGGAGATTTTATCACAACTCTCAGAAAGCAGCAGATGGCTTAGTAGAACACAAGTAGGGATGCAGAGTTTTGGATAACAGAAATTTCAAACATCATATGGAATATATCTATACAGATATACACATCACTCTGTAATTAATAGAAAGAAAATAGATATTATTTTCAAATATGCATTGAACATTCACCAATTTTGATTATATAGTAGCCCACAAAGAAATTCCCAATATATTTTTTAAAAGTTCTTTTAAGCCACTATGTATGTAAGTTAATACTTAAAAAGGGGGAAAATATATACTCAAATTAACAACAACTGCATCTTAAAAAGCATACATCCAAATAAGTCTTTGAATGAATAGGTAAACAGTACAAAATTTAAAATGATTGAGAACTAAGTGACAAAAAAAATCACAATGTATCAACAACTGTGTGATGTGGCCAAAGTAGTAATCAGAGGGAAACTTTTAGCTTTAAAGCCATCAATAAGAAAACAAAATAGGAAAAACAATAATTTTTTTAGGAAACAGAAATAACTTATGAGAAACACAAAATTATTCCCAAAATTCTTGAAAGAATAAAGAAAAATAAACAAGAGAAAACAAAATTGTTCAATAAACATCTGGCACATATGATCAGGAAAGGAAAGGGATGAAGAGATAAGATGAGCACCACAGAAGGAGACTGACACATATATATATTCAGAACTTAACATTGTAGAGGCATTTATGTACAACTTGAGTTTGATAAATACAAAAACCTAGAAAAAATGATACATTTCTTAGAAAATACAATTTCATGAATTAAAGAAACCTGAATTGTTCAAAAATCTGAAAAGGTATTCTGAAAACTATCACCCAAATAGAAAGCAAACCCAGGTGATATTATATGTGACACCTACCAAATCAGCAACAAACAGGCAATACCTATTGTCTATCGGTTTATTCAAAGTCATAGTGAAAGATGAAAATATTTCTACGTTCATTCCACAAGCAAAGTAAGATTCTGACATAAACATCCCAGAGAGAGTTCTCCCTCGTAAAAATAAAATTTTAAATAAAACATTAGAAAGTGAAATCCAATTCTATGCTAATAGGTCATAGCCACACATGGTTTATCCCCACAGGACAGAGGATCTGTTGACGTAATTTACCACATTAATAGTTGGGCAAGAAGAAGGAGAATGTGTGAGGTTAAAAGACTTTGATAAAATCCTCAAAAATCATTATATAGAGATGAAAAACCTTGTCAACCTGCAATAACAGTATAAGTTAACTCTAACAAGCACGACATTTAATGAAGAAATAGGGAGCACACAGTTGACCCTTCATCAACTCATGGGGCTCACAGTCAGCCCCACTTATCAGTGGCTCCTCTGTATCTGAGTTTCCTAGGCATCCGTGGTTCCACATCCATTGATTCAACCAAGCCTGGATAGTGTAGTATTGTAGTATTTACTCTTGAAAAAAAATTGCATAAGTGGACCCGCACAGTTCAAAGGTCAACTGTATTCTCGTTAAATAAGAAGATAAAGCAAGATCAGTTCTCATGATTCTTACTTAATATTTTACTAGAGGTCCTAACCAACTCAACAAGATAAAAAACAAAGGAAACATAGAAGGAAACAAGGAAGCTAAATGTCATTATTGGCAGTGAATTTACTTGATTTCTCCCAGCCATAAACAGTCACTTAGAAACAATCATTGGAACAGGACTCACATACCCTGAACCAACAGCAATACCATACATTTTCAAAGGACAAGAAATGTGGGGACTTCCCTGGTGGTCCAGTGATTAAGACTCTGTGCTCCCAATGCAGGGGGCCCAGGTTCAATCCCTGGTTGGGGAACTAGAGTCCACATGCCATAACAGTAGATCCTGAGTGCTGCAACTAAGACCTGGCACAGCCATAAATAAATAAATAAATAAATATTAAAAAGAAAGTTTAAATAAAAAAATGTGGAAAGATGCATAAGGAGAAAATTCTAAAATGGTACTCTCAGAAAAGAAGACTAATGTCAATTGAGAGACACACTACTATCTTCAGTAGGTGTGGAGATAAACTCATTACCAACCTCTTGTTTGGGCAACTGAACAATCTATCTTATGTCTTGTAAATATCAAAGGGACCCTTAAAATCACTCCCATCTTCTTCCCATAGATTTTGTCAACGTGCATTGAAAATTTAGGATGTGATCATACTTATTGCTTGCTTAACATGTGACGCACTAAGAACATTTCCTAAACTTGCTCATTGAAATTAGCATATTTTCTATTTTACACCTCTCTTTTTATTTTATTTATTTATTTTTTTAAATGGGTGGTATTTTTTTTTAAATTAATTCACCTATTTATTTATTTATTTTTGGCCGTCTTGGGTTGGGTCTTCGTTTCTCTGCGAGGGCTCCCCCCAGCTGCGGCAAGCGGGGGCCACCCTTCATCGCGGTGCATGGGCCTCTCACCATCGCGGCCTCCCCCCGTTGCAGAGCACAGGCTCCAGACGCGCAGGCCCAGCAGCCGTGGCCCACGGGCCCAGTTGCTCCGCGGCACGCGGGATCCTCCCAGACCAGGGCCCGAACCCGTGTCCCCTGCACTAGCAGGCAGACTCCCAACCACTGCGCCACCAGTGAAGCCCCTACACCTCTCTTAATTTAATGTCTGCTTTTCTACTGGATTGTAAAACATTTCCTCATTGATTTATAATTTTTCTTTGCATAATAAATAAAATAAACCCTATGTTATTTGTGTCAAACAGTTTCTCTCAGTTTGTTTTTATTCCTTTGTTTCTGTCAAAATAAATTTCTGTTTAATTTTCATTTATTTTAAATAACAAGCATTTGCATTTTATGTAATCAGATTTATCCATTTCCACGTTTTTGTTTTTGGGAATTTTGGTTATGCTTAACAATGTATTCCCCATTCTAATGTTAGGGGAACCACTGAGAGAAACTGCCCACCCTGGCCACGCATGATAGTAACCACTTGCATGAGTTATCTTACAACAGGAGGTCCCGGTAAGGAATGGGAAACTAACAAGCTAGCACCAACTGGAATAATTTGGGAAAGGTCAAAGGAGAGAGGAGACTCCAGTCCATATGTCCTACCAACCTCCCAGAAGCCATCAAGCTGGAATCCATCTTGGCTGAGCGATGCGTGTGCCACCAGGAAGGACCCTGAGTCAGAATGATTGGCCAGAGACAACCCGGAAACTAACCCCATCACCATAAAATCCGAGACTGAGAGCCACGTGGAGAGCAGTCCTCCTGGGTTCCCTTATCCACCTGCTCTCTGCCCAGGCGCCCCTTCCCAATAACGTCTCCTGCTTTGTCAGCATGTGTGTCTCCTCGGACAATTCATTTCTGAGTATTAGACAAGAGCCCACTCTTGGGCCCTGGAAGGGGTTCCCCTTCCTGCAACACTAAGATTACACATTTAATACAATTTTTTTAAAGATTCTGTTTCTATGATTTAAGTGTTTAATACATCTGAAATGTACTCTGATTCGATGAGTGAGGTATTAGATTTTTGAGTCAGTTAAGAATAATTTTGGGTTGGAAGACTTCAGGGAAGGTGGCAAATTGGAGGCACATATTAACTTTCCCCTCTCTTGAAACCACCATAAACTAATGACAGAGGGATCTTTAAAGATGCATAAAGCAAAAAGCAGACGATATCAGCTACAGAATGATGATGGAACTGAGCTGAGTAGGGAGAGGAATGGGACCAAGAGCACGGAACCCTAAGAAGGTGGACAGGATGAGAACACTTGATCCCCAGGAGACTCCACAATTAACAGCACGTGGTTACTTCTTCACGTCTAGGTAAAAGGATAAGGCTAAGGTGAGGAGGAGTGGCTGAAGATTCATATAAGAAGCAGTCAGACCTACTCCAATGGCCCTTCCCTCCTGTGAGAGTGGGCGGTGGATTTTCTAGAGGATAAAACACAGGATCCCTGGAAGCGAGCTGATCATGCCCAGATGTGTGGAGTTTACATCCAAATGCAGGGAGATTAAGCAAATGTACACCTGCTGAGCTGAGACCCCCTAACTCTGCGCCAGCCAGGAATTCAGGAGCAGCTGACTGGATGGTTTGGGCTCAGAGACCCTCTTGCCTTGTGGTCAAAATGTTGGCCAGAACTACAGTCATTCAAAAGCTCAGCTGGGGCTGGACAGTCTCTTCCGAGGTAGCTCACTGGCCTTCCTGGCAGCCTGGTCCTGGCCAGTTGTGAGGAGCCTCAGTTTTTCCCACATAGGCATCTTGAGGGTCCTCACAACTTGGTGGTGGTCTCTCCAGGGAGCAGATAATCAGAGAGACAGCCAACCAGCCAGACGGAAACCATTCTTTTTATTACTAGCCTCAGAAGTCACATAGCACCATCCCCTCATTTCCATGTGATGCCATCAGGGCCCAGGGGAAACTCAGACACTCTGTCCTTCTCCATCCCCATGTCCCCCACTCTCAGAGGCAGTGAGAAATCCCACTTTTGCTGGGAAGATGTTAGTAGGGGCTGAACCTACAACCCAACCACCCATGAAGAGGCAGTGCTGCTATGAATGAGAGCCTCATTTTTGCAAGCAGTGAGTTTGGCAGGGTCCAGATGAGAAGCTGAATTTACAAGTGCCCCATTTTTGCAAGCAGTGAGTTTGGCAGGGTCCAGATGAGAAGCTGAATTTACAAACCCACCTAGCACTGCGGTTATCACCTAACAGGGGAACTGCCTACTTAAAAAAAAAAGATTAAATAGGATCCAGTCATAGCATAATATCCAAAATGAGAAAGATAATCAACAGACACCAATACCAAGATGAATCAGTTGTTGGAATTGTCTGACAAGGATTATGGAAGCATAAAGATGCTTCAACAAGTAGTTACAAATTATCTTGGAACAAAAGGAAAAACAGAAAACCAAAGAAGTGAACACTATAAATAGAAGGAGATAACAGATAAATTGAACCAGATGACCAGATAACTGAAATTAAAAAACTCACTAGATGGGCTCAATAGCAGAACAAAGATGACAGAGGATTAGGATAAATGAACTGGAGAATCAGTGAATTCATGAATTGAATTTACCTAATCTGAATATCAGAGAGAAAGTGGACTAAAAAAATAAGGGAATAGCTTCAGTGAGCTGTGAAGAAACAAAAGAACTAACATTCATATTATTTGCACTAAAGAAAAAACAGAGAAAGAGACACTGACAAAATACTTGAAGAAATAATGGATGAATACTCCCCAAGTATGGTGAAAGACGTAAACCTACAGATTCAAGAGACTGAGTTAACACCAAATAGGTTATACCCAAAGAAATCCACTCCTGAAACGTCTGAAAATTTTAAACACAAAAAAAATCTTAAAATTGGCTAGAGAGGGACCATATTACCTACAGAGAACAACAATTCACATGACAGGAAATTTCCCATCTGAAACCACGGAGGACAGAAGGAAATGGCAAAACATTTTTCAAGTACTGAAAGAAAAGAACTGCCAACCACAAATTCTATATCTGGTGAAACTATCATTCAGGAATGAACAGGAAATAAAGATGTTCTCAAATAAAAGGAAATGAAAACAAAGATCACTAGCAAACTTATCTTTTAAGTATGGCTAAAGAAATTTTTTAAAGAGAAAGAAAATGATAGCAAAAGAAGGCTTGGGACTTTAGAAGGAAATGTAAACATTGGAATGGGTAAAAAAGAGGGGCAAATAAGACTAATCTCATTAGTTTCTTAAATCATATTTGATGGTTAAAGCAAAATTAAAACATCACCTAAGTGATGCCCTACATATGTAGAGGAAATTCTTAAGACAATTATATTTAAAGAATCAAGAGGGTAAATGGACCTAAATGGAAATAATGTTTCTGCACTTTGTTCAGAGATTAAAATTCCATATCAGTAGACTGTTATCACTTAAATATGTATATTGTAATATCTAGAGAAACCAAGGTAGACTATACATTTGGTCATAAAACAAAGCTCAATACATTTAAAATAATTGAAATCATTCATAGCATATTCTGTGACCATATGGAACCAACTAGAATTAACAACATAAAAACAATATAAAAATCTCCAAACATCTGGAAATCAAACAATACATATGTAAACAATCTCCGAGTCAAAGAGGAATTTTAAAAAGAAATTAAAAGTGCATAGAACTGAATGAAAATGGACACACAACATATCAAAACGTGTGAGATGCAGCTAAAGCAGTACAGGAAGTAAATTTATAGCAATAAATGCTTATAATTAGGAAACAAGGTTCTAAAATTTATAATCTAATTTCCTACCTTAAGAAATTAGAGAAAAGAGTAAAATTAATCCATATAAGGAAAGATATAGTGAAGATAAGAGATCAATAAAATTGGAAGGGGCTTCCCTGGTGGCACAGTGGTTGAGAATCTGCCTGCCAATGCAGGCGACACGGGTTCGAGCCCTGGTCTGGGAGGATCCCATATGCCACGGAGCAACTAAGCCCGTGAGCCACAACTGCTGAGCCTGCGCGTCTGGAGCCTGTGCTCCGCAACAAGAGAGACCACGACAGTGAGAGGCCCACGCACTGCGATGAAGAGTGGCCCCCGCTCGCCACAACTAGAGAAAGCCCTCGCACAGAAACGAAGACCCAACACAGCCAAAAATAAATAAATAAATAAATAAATAAATAAAATTAAAAAAATAATAATAATAAAATTGGAAAATAATAGAAAAAAATCAATGGAACAAAAATCTGATTTAAAAAAATTAATAAAAATTATAAAGCTCTAAGAAGACTGACAGAGATGGGAGGAAGACACAAATCATCGGTATCAGGGATAAAACCAGGGCTGTTCCTATGGATCGTGCATTCACTAAAAGGATGAAAAGGGAATGTTACAAATAACAAATAAATTTGATAACTTACAAGCATCAATCCCTTAAAAATCACCAACTATCAACACTCAACCATAGTGAAACATATAACCTGAAGAGTCCTCTACCAAGTAAAGAAATTAAGCTTGTAATTAAAAAGCTCCTGAAAGGAAAATAAAAAAATGTCAAGAAAAATATCTCAAGATCTCATTTCAAAGTACAACCTGAACTAAATTGAGCTGTATCATTGTTGATTGCAGCCCAGAACTGGATTACTACAGCAAATCTAATTAGCATTACTTGTTTAAAAAAATTTTAAAAAAGAGCAAAAAGCTTGTTTTGTACTAGCCAGCTAAAATAAGTCAACAAAAATTCACAAAGATAAACATAAAAGGTTCTTTGTAGATCTTGATTTAGAAACTCTATCTATAGCTATTTGAGGATAAAATATTGTCCCTGTACCCAAGCAGGACCCTATGGGGCCTTCTTGGGACAGACCCCTCCCCCCATATCCTCTGCTTTAGCTCCTCTCTGAAGTACCCAGATAAGAGTATCTGATGCACATTTCCTCAGTTTTCCAGATGCTAAAACCACCACCAAATGGCAGAAACTAACTACTTGATGATTAGGAGCATGTAGCCCCCAGACCTTCTGGCACCTAAGGACTGACCACCGTCATCAATCAGAGAATTGTGCACGAGCTGATCACACATCCTGGGACCCCTGCCCCCCCACATTGCCTTTAAAAATGCTTTGCTGAAAACTTTCAGGGAGTTCAGGGGTTTTTAAGCACCAGCCAGCCATCTCCTTGCATGGCTCGGCAATAAACCTTTCTCTGCTCCAAACTCCAACGTTTTGGTTTGTTTGGCCTCACTCCGTGCTGGGCACTTGAACTTGCGTCAGGTAACAGCCTAGGGCAAATAACATTCTGAGTCAAAGAATAAGTTCACTCCACACACATTCTTATATGAAGGTTACTATATTAATAAATCTGCAGGTCAAACAACTTTTAAAAACATATCTGTATTAATCTCAAGGACAGAATTATTTTTAAAAACCTTTTTGATTTGCATATTTTTAAATTTAATAACCTTGGTATAAGAATGTTCCTATGTGTAAAGAGAGTTTATTGTTTAAACATTCTGATACATTTTATTTTATACACTTTTGTGTCAGTACCTTTTACCCCTCAGTATAATTTATGTATTTATAATTAATGTTCTTTAAAATTTTTAAATATTTTTCTTAAAAATAGTCAAGAGTTGGGCTTCCCAGGTGGCGCAGTGGTTGAGAATCTGCCTGCTAATTGCAGGGGACACGGGTTCGAGCCCTGGTCTGGGAAGATCCCACATGCTGCGGAGCAACTGGGCCCGTGAGCCACAACTGCTGAGCCTGCGTGTCTGGTGCCTGTGCTTCGCAACGAGAGGCCGCGACAGTGAAAGGCCCGCGCACCGTGATGAAGAGTGGCCCCCGCTCGCCGCAACTAGAGAAAAGCCCTAGCACAGAAACGAAGACCCAACACAGCCAAAAATAAATAAATAAATTTATAAAAAAAAAAAAAAAAGATTAAATAGGTTCATTTAAAAAAATTGAAAAAAAAAAGTCAAGAGTAATATCTCAACGTAAAGTAAAAACAAATTTTAATTGCCTTATTGGTCATTTTCCAGTACCATCAATTTAGTAATCAATAATTTAATCAGATTCACCCTCTGGTTTAAATATTGAAAAATGTCTTTTTAAGAATTACCATAATTAAACTGATTGATGTGCTTTTCATATTTATTATAGCTTTTAAAGTCAATTTATCTACTGAATGTTTAAGTTAAATCACAGGAGGGCCTGTTTATCAAGTTTGTTTAAGTGGGGTTGGTCTCTAAAAACAAACAAACAACAACAAAGCCTGTTATACTACCCTAGCAATTCCATTTTAGTTTTTTAAAAAATTTATTTATTTTTGATGCCCCTAATGAAAATTTTAGAAATTATTGCTACTTTCTATTAAATTAAGATCAGATGATTTATAAGACTTAGATGGTTTCAGTAAATAAAATTCTGAGATGAGGACACAGTATGATCCCTCTTGGCATGATTCCAGGATGGTGTTGGCAGGTCTTTAATCTGGTCCTGAACTTTTAATACCCAGGGTTTTGCTTCATTTTTTCTTCTTTTTTATATGCTGAATTCAAGCTTATAGATGGAGATGGCATAAGGCATCACTCTAGACAGTAGACTTTTATAGCTCAGATATTGGTTCCCTCGTCTTATAATGTAATATTTCAGACATGGCCTTAGGATAACTCACTTAACCCTAAACCACAGCTCTGGTGACATCAGACACTCTGCAAAGCCCATTAACCCCCACGGCCCCTTGTCTGCACCAGCTGGCTGTAACAGAAAGGCAACCACACTTGCTTGGTTGGCAAACCACATTTTTTCCTAAAGACAGAGCTGCAGTTTGGTCCATTCCCATCTCAGCCCATCAGGTGGGTTGCCTGCTGGTTCCTGGCTTGCTGCTGCTGAGACCCAGCGTCTGAGGGGATAAGGTCATTTGAGGCAGGGACCAAGGTGCTAGGGGAGCTCCCTGCTTTCATGTCACCTCTTTCCCTGACTCTGAGTAAGGGTGTGTCCCAGCTCTGACTGAAACACAGAAACTAAAAATAGAATTACCATACGACCCAGCAATCCCACTACTGGGCATATACCCAGAAAAAAACCATAATTCAAAAAGATACATGCACCCCAATGTTCATTGCTGCGCTATTTACAATAGCCACGTCATGGAAGCAACCTAAATGCCCATCGACAGATGAATGGATAAAGAAGATGTGGTACATATATGCAATGGAATATTACTCAGCCATAAAAAGGAATGAAATTGGGTCATTTGTAGAGACGTGGATGGATCTAGAGATTGTCATACAGAGTGAAGTAAGTCAGAAAGAGAAAAACAAATATCGTATATTAACGCATATATGTGGAACCTAGAAAAATGGTACAGATGAACCAGTTTGCAGGGCAGAAATACAGACACAGATGTAGGGAACAAATGTACGGACACCAAGGGGGAAAAGTGGCAGGGGTGGTGGTGGTGGTGGGATGAATTGGGAGATTGGGATTCACATATATACACTAATATGTATAAAATGGATGACTAATAAGAACCTGCTGTATAAAAAAATAAATAGGGCTTCCCTGGTGGCGCAGTGGTTGAGAATCTGCCTGCCAATGCAGGAGACACGGGTTCAAGCCCTGGTCTGGGAAGATCCCACATGCCGCGGAGCAACTGGGCCCGTGAGCCACAATTACTGAGCCTGCGCGTCTGGAGCCTGTGCTCCACAACAAGAGAGGCCGCGACGGTGAGAGGCCCGCGCACCGCGATGAAGAGTGGCCCCCGCTCGCCGCAACTGGAGAAAGCCCTCGCACAGAAACGAAGACCCAACACAGCCATAAATAAATAAATAAATAAATAAAAGACTTTCTCAAAAAAAAAAAAAAAAAAAAAAAAAAAAAAAAAAAATAAAATAAAAAAAAAAAAAAAAAAAGAAATGCACAGTAGGCGGGGGAGGAAAGATGGGGGCAGGAGAGGAACAAAAGAACATAAACAAAGGATCAAAACAGCAGTTTCTCTAGAGAGAGAAGACCTAGAAGCAGAGAAGCACGACCACCCTGGAGAAGTTCACAGACCCTCACAACCATTCCTGTGTATTTACTAACAACAGGGTCCCGGGCAGGCTGCAAAGACGAAAGGGCATCCTGTAAAGTGCCTGGCACAGGGAGATGCGCGATGAGTCGGACCTTTCCTGTACATCCTCACGATGGTTATTACAGCAACTGAGAAAGAAAGTGACTAATGAAAGATGGCTCTGTGTGTGTGTGTGTGTGTGTGTGTGTGTGTGTGAAGAAATGGAGCTCCATCAACGTCTTCAGAGATCCCAATCTCAAAGGTGGTTAGAAAGAGACGTGTTGTCACTATACACTGAGTATTTCTCTCTCTAGAATTGTGGCAGGTCTGAAAATGAGGGTAAGAAAACTTAGAGAAGAAATAGACTTAATACAAAAAAAAAAATTCCAAGCAAAGTGTCTTCTATAATAGGTGTTCGTTGATGGATTAACTTCATGTTTAGTACAGGAATTGTTAAAAGGATAAAGAAATAAGTAAGAAAGAAGCTTGACCTCTGGGTCAAGTTCAAGGTCAGAGTGACCCCAATGTTGGCTGTTCATGATGTATATGAGTTATTAATTGGCATGAGGTGACAGAAGTGACAGGAAAGGGGCTGGGAATCTGAAGACTTGTGTCTTGCTGTGACCGATTTTGTAAAGCATGTTCAGAAACACAAAAACAAGCTCTAGCCCTGTCCGGTACTGTCCTGCACCAGTGTCTTACTCTGCCCCCACCAAACACCTCACCCCTCTTCTGCTTTTCTAGCCTTTCCTGTTCCTACACTGGTTCTCAACACAACTGGGAAGCAGGCAGTGAATTACTCCTCTCTGGACCCCCCACTCTGACTTGCAAGGTCCCAGCTACCCCTCCCATGTCTCACCGCATACTTAATTCTCTTCCTTTTTCTCCCCTGTGGTGCTTTGCTCACAGCAAGCTTTCTATTAACCCCCATGGAGGTGTTAAATGATAACCTGGGTGTTAACGGAAGTGTGAATTCTCTCTGGATTATTTAAATTTTGAGAGCAGGCTCTTTAAAGATCCAAACATTCAGTCACATAGGGAGCAAGACGAGGGACTTCCCTGTGACCTTCCCTGTGGCTTTGGAAGAAGGCTGGGGTTCAGGAGTTTTGCCAGTCGGCGGAGGCGAGCTGGACCGCACCAGGCCAGCACAAACTCTCTGCAGACAGGCTCGTTCTACCTCTTTGGACTCACACCATTTCAAACGTGCACTTTGTTGGTAAATCCTGTTCACTGTCAGATCTGGAGCTTGATGCCCTGTTGGAAGCTTTTCTCCCAAGACAAGTACCACTGTCACTGTGAGTTTTTCCACAGATTTTTACAACTGGTAGGTAGCAGTCCATGGGGGGCTGCATCTTTGGAGGTTGCCAGTGACAGCTAGATATGAAGAGATTCTATGAACATCTGAGGTTCAGCAGTGAGATACATGCATTTTGGGTAAATGAAGAATATACCTATATCTGTATCTATATCTATCCATCTAAAGGTGATCATGTTAGCTTCAGATGGCAATCACCATGCTAAAATCCAGATCACTACGGATTCTGAAGGTGGAGAGTTTGTAGCACTATCCCTCATCAAATAATCAAATATTCTGTAGCAAATAACACATCTTTCTTAGAGGTTGGAAGTTTTGTTTTTGTTTTTGTTTGTTTTTGGCTACGTGGTGCGGCTTGTGGGAATCCCCGACCAGGGCTCGAACCCAGGGACTCTGTAGTGGAAGCGGAGTCCTAACCACTGGACCACCAGGGAATTCCCTGGAAGGTCATTTTTAATAATTACTTCTGCTGTGCATGAAGTTTCATCTAAAGCACACTTTCTGTGCTTTTTCTATCAGATTTAAGTTAAAAAGAATGAGGTTTTTTAAACATATTGAAATATTCTCATTGAATTGAGAGTAAAGTACTTCCAATTTTGAAGTAGAGCAGTGAGGCTGGGGTGCAGGCAGCTGAAGGACAGGGCATCCGGAAGAGGCCATAGCAGAGGGCTGACCTAAGGATGATCTAATGATGTCATACACAGGAATTAGAACATTCTAAACTAACGGCCAGCTGTAGAGGCCCAAACACACATCTTTGGAGAATTAGTACACATCAGTGTTCTCGAAGTTATCTGAAACGTGTTGACATCAATCGGTGCATCTATGAATTACAATTGTAGATTCTGGTTTTTTTCCTCCTCTTGCTATCATTCGAGTGGAAAAGGGGGAAATGGTGGGAAAAACATTTTTCTGAGTTAAAAAATAGCAGATTTTTTTCTTTCATTTTTACATACTATACATTCATTTTTAAATTCTGTATTTAAAAAAAATAGCAGTGTTAATTAATCATGTCTGACTCCTATTTTAATATAGTTTGAAACATGTTGCACAAATGTTACATGAGATTGAAACGGAGAACGTGAGAAGGTACAGCTGTTATTCAAATAGCTCCTCCAGTTTCCGAAGCTCCAGGACATTTTCAAAGGTCACAGCTTTGGGAGATGGACTTCCGGCTGAAATAATCTCTAATGATTCACACAGAGATACAGAACGTGATCGCAGTGTTTTAGCCTCTGTGGATCTCCTGATATGCATATAATGTTCACTTCACCTACATCATCTAAGTCTGTGGGAGAGTCTGTCTTCGTCAGAGTCTGCTCACAGCAGGCCAATGACTGACTTCCTTCCAGTTTATTTAGAATATGTGGAGAAGCCAGAGGGAGCCGAGTATTTTGTCATAAATGCAGATTTGGAAGGCAAAACGAGTTTCAAAGCTCTCTTCCATGGTGCAGTAGGGAGCCACAGACTGGGCTTTTAAGTTTTCGGTTCAAGTCCTAGAGCGTAAACTACAGCAGCCAAGGCGTTTTTATGAAAGGAGAATAAGGTACAGCACGTGAGGGATGGGGGCGGACTCACGCGCCCCACGTAGTGAAGATTCTCTCCTTAAAAAAAGAAGGGAAAGGAAAAGAACTTCCGCCCTTTAACATGAAGTTCACGCACACGTAGCTAAAATTTTCTGGACTCCGGCGCATCCCCGAGGCCCCGCGGGCGGCTTCCCCCGGGGCGGGGAGTCGGAGGAGCCGGACGGTGACGCACCGAGTCGTCCTCAGCTCGCGTCCCTCTCCGGCCGCGCAGCGCGGAGCCGCAGGGCAGCAGCTGGGAGACCGCGAGCCCCGGTGCAGCTTGCGTCCCGGTGCCGAGCGCGCCCCGAGTCCCGCGCCCCCGGGAGCGAGGCCGGTCGGCGGCCGCGCCGGAGCCGGTGCGGAGGGGGCGGGAGGCGGATGCGGGTCCGCGCGGGCGCCGCGTCCTCCGCTCCAGCCGAGTCGCATCCGGAGCGCCCGCAGCTCGGATCCGGGGAGGAAGGTGGGCCCGGAGGAGGCGGGACGGGAGAGGGGTCGGGCAGGGGTCCCGGGGAGGGGGGGCGGGGAAGGGGAGCGTGGATGGGGGAGGGAAGGAGGGAGGGGCGCGCAGAGACGAGCGGCGGCCGCGGGTGGGCACGGGCGCGCGGGGCGGCGGCGGCCGCGGGAACCGGGAGCGGCTCTGGGAGCGTGTCCAGTGCGTCCGGCGGGGCCGGGCGGCCCACGGGGTTGGCGCCGGACTTCCTCCCGCCCCCACCCCGCTCCCGGCCGAGACGCGCGGTTCGGGCCCTCGTGTGATTCGGCCCCGCTTTCTCCGTCCACAGATGCTCCGGGCGCCGGCCGTGCTGTGCGTGTGCGCGGCCGCCTGGTGCGCGCAGGCTCTGGCGGCGGCCGCGGGTCGGCCGGACGGCGGCAATTTTCTGGACGACAAACAATGGCTCAGCACGGTGTCCCAGTACGACCGGGAGGCCGGACAGTGGAACCGATTCCGAGACGTAAGTCGGCGCCTTCCCGCGCTCGAGCGCGCTGCCCGAGGCGGGGTGGGGGTCGGGTTGGGGCGCGGGGGGGAAGTGGGCGCCTTGGAGGCCGCGCCGTGCTGGGGGGTCGCCTCCCCGGGGTCCGGGTGCCCCACGGTCCTCTCCCCGCCCCCAAAGGTTCGCAAAGTGCCACCTGCCCAACTTTGCACGGGGCCTGGCGCTGGCGGGCACGGCCAGGGGGCTGGCGAGGCGTTGCGCTGAGGTGGGCTCGATCCCGCGGCTGGCGGCGCACCCGGGGGCGTGGGGGGCGGGAGCGGGAAGGTGTGGGCTCGTCGGCGCCCGCCCGCTCCCGGGGACGGAGGGTGTCTGGGGCCCCGGTGAGCGTCAGCCTCCGCACCCGGCGAGGACCTGCACTCCGTCACGATGTTGCAGACTGCGCGGCGAGGGTGGGCGGCCGGGGCGGCAGTGACAGGGTTAAGCTGTGGACCCCCACCCCACCCCCCCTCACGTCCCGCATCCTACCTGCGAGCTTCCTCAGGGACGGTGAGGGCTATCGAGACGCAGCCTGTACCTGAGACCCGACCGCGGGTCGCTCCGCACCTGCTGGTCAGTGCCCATCCGCTGGTCAGTGTGCACCGCACGCGGACGCAGCGGAGCCGCGGGGTCGGCGCGGTGGTCCCGGTGGGGCTGCCCCTCCCCCCGCCCCCCTTAAGCCTCTGTGGTCGGGTTGGCGGACGCCAGCCGCGCTCCGCACACCTGAGGACCCTCTGGACCCGCCCGCAGCGCCTCGTGCGCAGAGGCGGATCTGCTCCCTCGGGCTCACACTCCGTCCTGATTTGGGAAATTGGGAAAGTGAGTGGAAGCTCGGGCTAGTTTCATTCTGGGCCCTTCACCCCCAGCCGCTCGCAACGCCCGTCACAAGAAGTGGCTGACAAGCCGAGCCCAACGTGGAGCCGATTCTGGCAGCCGGATTCCGCCAGAAACGCTCATTTTTACTTTAAAATTCGACGTAGCATCTCATTGATAATAGGCCTGCGTATAGGTGGTGGAAAACGGTGATGGTCGCATTTAACAGGGCTCTGTCTTACATGCCCGTGAGTGAAGCCTAAGCAACATTTTACTGATGAGTAAAATTTCTTTCACCGGCGAGCCCCTTACACTCCTGTTTTATTCAAGTTGATGCTGGTGTCGAATACGATCCAAAAGGCCAGCAGGCGAATGAGATATTTCTAAACCTAGGGGAAATTTTCTGTTCATCCTGCCTTCATTTGGGTTGAACATTTGTATCTATTTGAATAATGCTTCCTATTATGACATTTCGTTGCTGAATGGCTACTTTAAAAATCTTTAAAAAATGGATTTTATGCTTCCTTCTCTAAAACATTTTATATCTTGAATATCTTAGTATTCTCTGACTTTATTCAAATTACTTTATTGAATTATTAAGAGCAAACCAGTCTATACTCGGACAGTTTGTAAATGTGCTTGATTTAAACGACTGAGAAAGCCGAGTGGCCTGGAAGGATTAAATATTCCAGGATTCCTGCAGCCAGCTTCTTCGGAGACCAAGTAGACTATTGTATTGCTACCGTGTTTGCAGTTATTCTTATGTGATCTCAGGGGCAAAATCCATCAGAATTATATGTTAAATTTAAGTAAAGGATTTACTGAGTTTTTTTTTTTTTTTTTTTTTTAGCAAACATCTCTTTGAAGTACATGCAAATATACATGCAAATGTAATAAGGATTTATTTGAAAAACTTCTGCAAGGTTTTAGGCTTACCGTTTTAGTAAGACAGTTAAATTTTGTGGATGGCTTCTGGAGAGCAGGCAGGAGATTAGTGATTGTTCCCCCTTGAACCACCTGTAGCTTATTGTTAACATGATAAAAGGTGTGCTGACAGTGTGTTGTCTTAATGCAGAATGCACACTATATCCTTATTTAGACCACCCACCCCACTGGCAATTTACATATTTTCTTTACGTGTTGGGGAATTGTTAGGTTGATAATTTCTTTCCATCTTTTTCATAATGTTGTTTATTGGTTGGTTCATTTTAAACTGGGAACACATGGTTAGGAGGCATTGCTTGAAACAAGTCTGTACTTCGCGGATCTACCTTTAAATGTCCTGCCTCAGCTCTGATATCTTAAATAATGACGTTGCATACTCAGTTTGTATAAAGGCAAAGGAACAAGGAAATCTGAACCTCTTCTTTTGGAAACAGTTTGACTGAAGTACTTCTGTTTAGTGCTTTTCTCCCATTAAAACATAATTACTTTCATTTAGAAAAAAAGCTTTGAGATTTCTTAGCATAATTGATGCTGAAATGAATTCTTACCTTCTTGTGGCTATTTTACACAGTTACCATTATTTTAGAAGTAACTCTTTAATGAAAGTTGGAAATATATCTTCTTTCGAATAATATTTGAAAACTATTTTGAATAATATTTGAAAATACAATTAATCATTCTATTTTAATTGAATGATTTTTAAAATAAATGTAGTCTTTAAGTAGGTTTTATATAATATAAATTGTTTTATATAATAAAGCTTTAGAAATAAGGACCATGGGTAGGAAATATTCTGTGGGAGCAGGTGAACAGAAGAACAGGGTCATTAATGACTCAGTGGTGAAGGATGAGTCATCTTCCCAGTTTCCTTAGGATAAATCACAGAGAAATAAGAAAACCACAGGACAGCTTACAGTGAGTAAGTATTAACATAGGAGAAGCTTCAAGTACTTTTGACCACTCTATACCCTGTACTAGCCACGCTCTTTGAATAAAGTTTTGTTGCCCTTTTAAAGTGTACAAAATGATGTATAGACACAGAGAACTTTTATGCTTTTGAAGATCAAAAGGATATATTATATTTGGTTATTGGTATAAAATTCCTGTAGAGATTCTAGTCTCCATGTTTTAGGAAAAATAAAAGTTTAACTTGAAGATAGAAAGAGGTCAGCACATTTTAAAATAAGTGTGGTAGATTGAGCCAGCCTATTCAGGGTAAAATGATGAGATGTTGAAATAAAGCAGACAAAAAACTCTCAACCTCAGGGTATGTTAAGTAGATACACTGGTTGCATGGCATTTTCTGCTTTTTTAGTTCTGTTGAGTGGTGATAAAATCCAGAACCCAAGACTCCTCAGTGGGGGAATTGTGGGAATACTACGACCTTCACCAGGTACAGGGTAGAGACCCCCTCACCCCGTTTTTGCAAACATGAATATATACACCAGTCTATTAGGAGAATTGGATATCAGTATCATTATAAGGAAACCATGAATCACATGGTTTATATATTATATATTTCAAACATTTATGATTTATAAGTCAATTAAACTATACACTTTATCATGTAATAAATGAGTATGGAATTTGGAAACCAATAAATCGGCAGTGAATTATATAATACTACCATCAACCTTTTATATTATTGATTTCACTGGAGGACATATACTAATTAGGAATGATGGAAGGAATACTGTATGTTGGCAGCAGTACAATAAAAATCTAGCAAAAGTGGCAGTGTTGGTCATGCTAATTTTAAATAACTCATATAATCAAATCAGAATTCTGTCCTTAAATTGAAATTCAAATGCTTCTAGGTTACATTTCTTTTTCAATAAAAATACCTGGGAGTGGTGGGTAGGGGGAAGAGGTAGGGATGAATAGGTGGATCACAGAGAAATTTTTTTTTTAATCAAAGATACTTTTAAAAAAAATTTTTCAGAAATATAGTTGATTTACAATGTTGTGTTAGTTTCAGGTCTACAATAAAGTGATTCAGTTATACATATATACAAGATATATGTATGTATGTGTGTGTATATATATATATATATATACACACACACACACACACACATACACACACAAGATACTGAGTATAGTTCACTGTGCTGTACAGTAGGTCCTTGTTGATGATCTATTTTATATATAGTGCTTTGTATATTTTAATCCCAAACTCCTAATTTATCCCTTCCACCAACCTTTCCCCTTTGGTAACCATAAGTTTGTTTTCTATTCTGTGAGTGAGTCTGTTTCTGTTTTGTAAATAAGTTCATTTGTATCATTTTTTTAGATTCCACATATAAGTGATATCATATGATACTTGTCTTTCTCTGTCTGACTTAGTTCACTCAGTATGATAATCTCTAGGTCCATCCATGTTGCTGCAAGTGGCATTATTTCATTCCTTTTTTATGGCTGAGTAGTATTCCATTTGTATATATGTACCACATCTTCTTTATCCAGTCCTCTGTCCATTGACATTTAGGTTGTTTCCATATCTTGGCTATTGTAAATAATGCTGCTGTGAACATTTGGGTGTGTGTATCTTTTGGAATTAGTGTTTTTGTTTTCTTCAGATATGTACAGTATGGGGGTTCCTTAAAAAACTACAAGTAGCGTTACCATATAATCCAGCAATCCTACTCCTGGGCATATATCCAGAGAAAACTATAATTTGAAAAGATACATGCACCACAGAGGACTTTTTGAGCAGTGAAAATAGTCTGTATGATAGTAAGATGGTAGATACATGTCACTGTACGTTTGTCCAAGCCCAAGTGTGAGCCCTAAGGTAAACCATGGACTTTGGGTGACTGTGATGTGTCCTGTAGTGGGATCAATTGTAACATTGTAACAAATGTCCCATCTGGTGGGGAGGGTGACAAGGGAAATTCATGCACGTGTGGGCAGTGCGTATATGAGAAATCTTGGTAGCTTCCTCTCAGTTTTTCTGTGAACCTAAAACTGCTCTACAGAAGTAGAGTCTTAAGGGGCTTTCCTGGTGGCGCAGTGGTTAAGAATCCGCCTGCCAATGCAGCGGACACAGGTTCAAGCCCTGGTCCAGGAAGATCCCGCATGCCGCGGAGCAACTAAGCCCGTGTGCCACAACTACTGAGCCTGCGCTCTAGAGCCCGTGAGCCACAACTAGAGGAAGCCCGCGCACAGCAATGAAGACCCAACAGAGCCAAAATAAAATTAAAAAAATAAAAAAGTAGAGTAAAAAAAAAAATCATAACCACAACTCCATCACCTCAAAAAACAAACACTGTTTTAAGAAGTGGTTACCATTTGTGTTGCAAAACCTGAAATCAACTTCAGTTACATTTGTTCCTTCAGTAATTTTTAATACTCTTTAGATGTATCGGAAGCAGTAGGTAGTAAAGTTTTACAATTTAACTTTAAAAATGCAACCTTAACATAAATTAAGGGACATGTGAAATGTTGTGAAAATGTAAAATATAGGTCAAAGTGTCTCAGAGGCACTCAAATTATAAGTTGGTCTTTTAAAAATGCCTGATTTGGATATACTGAATAGTAAGTAAACACTTATGGACTTCTTTTTTTTTTAAATTTTATTGAAGTATACCTGATTTACAATGTTGTGCTAATTTCTGGTGTGCAGCAAATTGATTCAATTATACGTGTGTGTATGTATGTATATATGGTCTTATTCTTTTCCATTGTTTATCACAGAATATTGAGTATATCAGTGGTTCCCTGTGCTCTACAGGAGGACCTTGTTGTTTATGTATGCTCTATAATAGTTTACATCTGCTAATCCCAAACTCCTATGAACTTCCTTTTTCTTTCCCTTTTCACTTGAGTTGGGGTTCGAGCGTACAGATTATTTGAGAGAGAAGGCTGATGGGGAGGGATGTTTCCACGTCCTTAGTGGCTGCTGAGGAATAAAGCACCCCCCAACCCCGGCATCTGTTAACTGGGACACAGCTGTTAGAAAGTAAATAGGATGGTTTCTGTGCCTACTACAAGGAAAGGACTCTTGATTTAAAAGGCATTACATACGGTATTTGTTTTTCTCTTTCTGACTTACTTCACCTTGTTTGCTAACACATATATATGGAATCTAAAAAAAAATAAAATGGTTCTGACGAACCTAGGGGCAGGACAGGAATAAAGACGCAGACATAGAGAATGGACTTGAGGACACCGGGAGGGGGAAGGGTAAGCTGGGACCAAGTGAGAGAGTGGCGTGGACTTACATGTACTACCAAATGTAAAATAGCTAGTGGGAAGCAGCCGCATAGCACAGGGAGATCAGCTCGGTGCTTTGTGACCACCTAGAGGGGTGGGATAGGGAGGGTGGGAGGGAGACACAAGAGGGATGGGATATGGGGATATATGTATATGTATAGCTGATTCACTTTGTTATACAGCAGAAACTGACACAACAATGTAAAGCAATTATACTCCAATAAAGACGTTAAAAAAAAACAAAAATAAAAGGCATTACAGTTCAGACGATGGAAATCTTTAAAAGAACCCTCTCAGTGCATTTCTTAGGTTTACAAAGGGCCCTGGCTGTGTGTCCTGACTACTGGCGTCCCCTCAAAACTGAGGCTCCTTTTTTACTGAGATATAATTGACAAATACAATTGTATATACTTAAGGTGTATGGTGTGATGATTTCATATTCATATGTCTTGTGAAATGACCCCTTTTGTGGTACTTTAATAGTAGGCAAGACTTGTATTACTTTGCTTTTCAACAATATGCACCAAAAATACAATTAAACAATTAATAACAATTTGGGGAAATTTAACACATTAGACCATTATTCTCTCTGTTCAGGAATACTTTCTCAATAGTGGATATCCAATTCGGATTTTTTTTTAAGTATATTTTTAGTGCTTCTCACTATGAAACCACATTTTAAAATGTGACACTATTATGTTTTATCACAGTTGAGAACATGGGGTCTTCTTGGGAATTCTTCACAGTTAATTCCTTGCATTTTCACGATTGTTTTTCTCTCCGTCTTTTAATCTTTTGATGACAGTGGGCCACAGTGTGTTTAAAACTCCAAATCCGTAGCAGCCTTTGTAGACAGTGTCCGTATTTGCAGATCAGAGCTGGTGAAGACTATAGCATGAGGTGTTTTTTTATCTTGGGCTGTTGTTCATATTGTTGAAATCAGGGGGTTTACTAGAGAGACAGGCGGTTGACCTCCTAAAGGAAGCAACAGGCCTTAAAGGCCATGGGCCAGTGAGTGGCCTCAGCCGCAAGGGGCCACCCCCATGCAGCACCCTGACCTCTCCTGGTCATGGGGGTCCTGGGTAAACCATGGCCCTGGGTAAGCAGTGGCCCTAGTTAAGTCATGGCCCTGGTTAAGCCATGGCCCTGGTTAAGCCCTGGCCCTGGTTAAGCCCTGGCCCTGGTTAAGCCCTGGTTTTATACAGTCTCCACATCCCTGTTTCTTATCACTACTCGCCCCCCCCCCCCCCACCATACTCACCACGGTGTCAGGATGTAGGGTTGGTTTAATCAAGTCAGCATCATGTGAGGAAGGCAGGTCAGACGATGCCCAGGGATCTGCCGTTTCTGCAGAGGGGCGCCTGGGTGGAGCTGACACCGCATTGTCAGACCCCATCAGGAGGCCTGAACTGAGTACAAAATTTAGTCGATTTGCCCTGGCTTCGTTCTGACAGATAGAAGTTAGGGGCGTGGGTAACACTTTAACTCTCCAGCTCTCATAACTTCTAGTGAATTATTAGGAAAGTGTAACTATAGAGGACTGAGAAATAAGTTACTCTGTATATGTGTGTGAATACATGTTCTGTATGTGTATACGTATGAACATACAGGTCTGTGCATAAATGTATACGTGTTGTATATATGGTTTACCTGTGTGTGTGCGCCTCTTCAAATAGGTAACAGATTAAATAATTAGAAAACCAAGGTGTTGGTATATTGTATGGTAGATATTATTTTTATATGTTAATTAGAAAGCAGACAGTCCCCCTAAAATGTTAAGACATGGATCAGTTTTTTTTTTTTTCTGGTTAAGTTCTCCGCATCTCGTGAATTGAGAACATGATCTCGTTTGCTGTTACGTGTATGGTCCCTGTGTGCTTTCCTGGTTCTTACGGGAAGTCAGCTTGTTGGGGGTTATATGCTAGATATACTTTTATAAACTTTTAGCTAGATATACAAAAGGAACAGCAAGCACTGCTATAAAGCATTTATTCTCCTGCTCTTACAATAAGACTGCTTTTATTTTATGTTATTTTTCTATTGAAGTATAGTTGATTTACACTGTTAATTTCTGCTCTACAGCAAATTGATTCAGTTATACATACATATATATTCTTTTATATTATGGTTTATCACAGGATATTGGATATAGTTCTCTGTGCTCTACAGTATGACCTTGTTGTTTATCCATCCTATTGAATATATGTAATAGCTTACATCTGCTAATCCCAAACTCCCACTCCGCCCCTTCCCCACCCCCTCCCCATTGGCAACCATAAGTCTGTTCTCTATGTCTGTGAGTCTGTTTCTGCTTCGTAGATAAGTTCATTTGTGTCATATTTTGGATTCCACACATAAGTGATATCATATGATATTTGTCTTTCTCTGAATTACTTCACTTAGTATGATAATCTCCAGGTCCATCCATGTTGCTGCAAATGGCATTATTTCATTCTTTTTTATGGCTCAGTAATATTCCATTGTATATATGCACCACATCTTCTTTATCCATTTATCTGCCAATGGACATTTAGGCTGTTTCCGTGTAAGACTGCTTTTAGATCTCAGGCCTCTGACTCAGAGTAACATTTTCTGTTCTTATACAACTTTAGTTTTCATGATCTGGGCCAGAATTCTTTTTTTTTTTTTTTTCTCCCTCCCCCCTCCCCCCAATCTCTCCAGAATTCTTTTATTTTATTTTCTGTATTTATTTTTTAAGCAATCTGTGAATCTTCTACATTCACTATCCCAAGTCCCATACGCTCCTGGAGTATTTACATGCGTCTTCCCGTCTATGAACATCCTTTAATCTTTTCAGCTCTTTCTCCTTCTGTTAGCTTACAGATTTCCCTGCCCTGTTGGGCTGTGAGGTCTGTACCACAGTAGACTGTGCTCTCTCCACCCCACACCCCTGCAGTTCACGGGCACCCGCACAGGGACCAGCTGGGAGTGAGGATTAGATAACGCTGACCATGAAGGAGCCGTATGTGAGATTCACCTGCCACCTGCCCGGTCGCGAGGAAAGCCTTTCACATCTGTGTGCTTTGTAGGGACCATTTCCCTTTCTGGCCACCCCCCCTCCAACCCAGTTTTGTAATTTGAATGAATATTTAATTGTTATAAAATGTCAGGTGTCAAATCCTAAACTGCCTTCGCCCATCGGTCCACAGCGTGCCCAGGCGGGCGTGCCAGGCCACTGTGACCGCGTCCACTCGACCGTGGGCTGTATCCCCTCTGCCCATCCCTCTACTTCTTCTGCAGTTTCTCTTCGACCACAGAACCCTGTTGCTCTAAAGCCTTTAGAGGTGTTTTGCTGCCCGCTAGGTAATATCAAACCCAGTGTCCCCCCTCTCTTACTTGACTCCTGCACTTCCATTCACGGATGTGCGCCTGAGTCCGGGCAGTTCGCGGCGCGTCCAGATGTATTCATTTCCATCACTTCTGCCTCACTTACAATTGCTGGTGTTTCAGGTAGCGATGTGTTGGGTTCCTGCCTAAGGGGACTGAATCTGAGTGCCTGGGTGCGGATAGGATTTCACCTCCCCACCGTGTAACCGGCCCTCAGGAAGCGGGTGGTCCAGGCCTGGGATTCAGTCATCCTCTCGGGTCTCCATCAGGGGCCACTTTCTGTCCAGCAGGAGGGACTTGAGAGAGTGGAGGACACACAGCTTGTGCTGGGAAGGACTGCAGGTGGCCAGGTGGGACTGTCCCCCAGGCCAGGAGTGAGGGACACGGCTCCCCTCCCTTCTCCAAGGGCAGCTGGGACGTCAGCTTATCACGGGGGGCGGGAGGGACGCTGAGAGGAAGGAGGCCAGGCGGGTACAGGGAGGAAGACACAGGCCAGTCCTGGGTCTGTTTCAACCATCTCAGTGTTTCTTGGAAATACTCCCTGTGCCCACGGAAGGGATTTTTATTATTTCCAGTGAGCTGTTTGCCTTGACCTCGACCTTTTTTCCTCCTGGGTCACAGGGCTCACAAGGACCAGTCAGGGCTTCCCCAGTCCTGACATTTTGGATCTCGCACTGCGGTATGATGCTTCTTGGCCTATAATTACTATTTTTGGGTGTCTGTTAGGTGCCAGACATATTAAGTATATTATTACATTTAGTAGAATCTTTAAAAAATATTTTTAATTGTAGTAAAAAACACATAATATAGCATTTACCATATTTTCCATTTTTCAGTGTATAGTATAGTAGCGTAAAGTGTATCCACGTTGTTGTACAACCATCTCTAGAGCTTTTTCACGTTGCAAAACTGCACCTGGTAAACAACTCCTGTTCCCCTTCCACAGCCTTTGGCCATCACCCGTCTACTTTCTGCTTATATTAATTTGACGACTTTAGGCGTCTCATGTAAGTAGAATCATACAGGATTTGTCTTTTTGTGATTGACTATTTTACTGAGCATAATGCCCTCAAAGTTTATCCATGTTGTTGCAAATGGCAGGATTTCCTTCCTTTTTAAAGCTGAATGATATTCCACTGTGTGTATACACCACACACATTTGTTTATCCGTTCATCCATGGATGGACACTTGGATCGCTTTCACCTCTTGGCTGTAGAAAAAGACCGCCATGAACATAGGTGTGCAAATATGTCTTCAGGATCCTGCTTTCAATTCTTTGGATATATACTCAGAATTGGGATTGCTGGCTCATATGGTAGTTCTATTTAAAAATTTTTTAGGAACCTCCATATTGTTCTCCATAGTGACTGCACCAATTTACTTTCCCACCAACAGTGCACAAGGGTTCCAGTTTCTCCACATCCTTACCAACACTTGTTTCTGGTTTTTGATGATACCCATCCCAACAGGTATGAGGTGGTATCTCACTGTAGTTTTGATTTGCATTTCCCCCATGATTAGTGATGTTGAGCATCTTTTCGTGTACCCATTGGCCATTTGTATGTCACCTCTGGAGAAATGTCTATTCAAGTCCTTTGCCCATTTTTATTATTATTTTTTTACCAACCTAAAAAGTAGACATTATTGACATATGTTATACAAATGGGGAAGACTTAGTTTCAATGAGTTTAATTAACCTGCTTAAGATTAGTGAATTACTAGCTCTAAAGATCATGTTTATTAATTTGTCTTTTTCTTATTTATTAACAGTTGACCATTTTCAATGAGTAATTACAAGCAACTCAAATTAGTTTTTTTTTTTTCATTTGAAATGTTATGTTGGGTCCTTTTCAATGGTCACAATTACCATCTTTTTGGTTCTTGTCTGCTAGGGCAATAAATTGATAAAGACTTGGCATTTTTATTACGATTATGGAGGGAGTGTCTCTTATACAGAGTTACAGTGACATTACTATAGCTTGACCATTTCATCTTGAAGCTACAATAGAAGACTTCCAGTAGAACAGCGTTTATCCGGACAGGCATAGTACATGTGACCTTGCATAGTACCAGCATTTTTACTTAGTAATGAATTTTTTCGATATCCCAGTGCAGTTCTGAATGTATCTTCGGTGGGCAGGAGTGCTGTGAAAAGGAACACTAATGTGTCCTTACGTGGCTGTGACTGGGCTTCTGAGGACACCTGTAGCATCTTTGGGAACCACTCTGCACCACTGTGCCTGCATTCCACCTGCTACAGTTGTGGATTTATTTTCAAAGTCAAGAAAGTGGAAAAGGAATTATGTCTTACAATTTTAGACTAGAAATCCAGAAATTTTTATTGTATACAGTCAACACCTACGCCTGTAAGTGTGATCACTGTTGAATGGGTGCTGACACAGCCTTCCAAGTTCTGTCCATGGTAGATCACTTATTTTTCTATATTTCCCATGTTGAATATCAAAGATTGATGGAACACCGTTGATTTTTAAAAAAGTGAAATTGCATCATATTTAAGATAGGTTAGAGCATGTCTTGCTTTTAAAATACTTTTGTTGTCTACTTCTGTTTGGAGACTTCATCTAGAATTTCATTGACGTTATTCAGTATGAACGATTTCATTGAACACGAATTCTCTTTTAGAGTTTTGTAACGAGCAAAATTAATTAGCTGCCATACTGAAGAAAATATGGAGTGATGTAAAATTTAATAATTTCTATATTTTGTAGTTATTTTGGTATGTGTTGCATGTTCCAGATAATTCTGTGGGTTTTTTTACTCTTAGCATAAGGAAAAGCCCATTATTTAGCAGGAATAAAAGAAGGTGGAGGGCCAGAAATGCAACAACTTAATCTAATTGTGTCCCCAAATAGATAAAACATTGCAGGCCATTAGCTTCCTGAATCTGGTAAAATGCTTACTAGCTCTAGCTCCTAAAATAGTAATTTGATGGTCCCTTAATCACAGCTCATTTTGACTGTTCTATCACCAGCTTACTCCATGACTTTCAAAATATTTACGTGGGGCTTTCTAGGCAGGATCGTCTCAAATGTCTGAAATATGGGCTTGCTAGTTGCCTGGACACATGGCATTAGCATCTGCTGAAGAGCAGTTTTAGAACATGGGGATATTTCTAGGCCTTCTGTAGCGTACAGTGTAGGGTGAAGTTATAGTCTTCCAGTAGGACCGTCCTGGTGACATCTGGCCTTCTCCCCCAAGTCCCCGGACAGTCACATTCACCTCAATGAACATTCCCAGAGGCACAGCTTTTCTGGAACGTCGTATCAACAAGCACTACCTTTGTATGACCTGCAAAATGTTTCTTTGACATGAAACATAATTTCTTGGAGTTCAGATGTTAAACACTGTATCGTTTTAAAGGACTGTTGGACTTCCTGAAACTATGTGAATCAAGGGCACGCTCCGTGCTGGTGACTGGGGCGCTGCTGGTTTGGAAGCTGTGACATGTGAAAGTCACCCCCAGGGAAAGTCATGTTTTTAGGTCGACCATCACGTTGATCACGTTATCCTCAGAATTTCTTGTTGATGACACACGCCTGCTTGGCTTGCTAGTGTTGTCGCTGAAAATCGTTTGTTTCAGAGTTGAATGCTTTCTGTTATTTTTTTATTTCACATATTTTCCTAAGTAAAAAAATTTAAAACATGGGAAAATTGCCAGTGGGGAATGACATGTTTAATTCGGATAGCAAATTAATAGTCAAGATAGGAGAAGACATCTCGCGAATAGGAAGTATTTGGGGGGGGGGGATGCATTTTGAACGTTTGCCATGCATCCAGTTTTGAATATCACTGAGAACCGCCACAGCTTATAGGTCAGGCGGTGGGATCTGGAAATCCAGTTTCAGAACTGCTTTGTTGGCTGAGTAGCGGAAAGCCAGCTGGCCTTTGCTGCCGAAAGCCTTGTGTTTATTCTTTGACTGAGGGCCTCTTTATTTACACGTGCTGCTGGTCTGACTTGTGGTTTGGGAGGCGGGGTCACCACAGTCACAGGTGTCAAAGGCACTTCTCCTGCTGGTCCCCTGCTCATGCTGGTCTCGGGTGTGGATCCGTCACCTGGTACCCAGATCAGAAGAAGAGTAAAGCAACAAATGTCATCTAGGGCGAAGCCGACGACCATGGGGCTTTGGGACGTGTATGTTCCTGTTCACATAATCATTTTCTGAGCTGAAAGCTCTTCGCTGACTTCTAATTGGTCTGCCTGTGTGTGTGCCCTGAATGGCTCTCAAGTTTCCTTACTCCATAGCTGTCACCTTGGACTCCAAAAATAAGTTCTCTGTGAGCAGTAATCCTTGTAAGTAGTAGGTAGTTCTAGGTATAGGTGGGTCTTAAAACCCATTTGTTCTTAATTGTTGAACTTGAATAACTAATTTTCACTTTTTTGTTGTCGGATTAGACTGCAGTGTTTCTGATTTGTATTTGTGGTTGAATAAAAACCTTTTTTTATTGTAGTTCTTGGGTTTAACTTTTCTTTAATTTGAATTAAACTATAAATGGAAAGAACTTTCTCCTTGATGGTATGATGACACTTGTACGGTTTAATTTTTACAGGGGTTTAGCAGTACTGATGTCACAATATCAATGTAGCCATTTCTGCAGAGCTTAGGACAGGCTTCAGCTTCCAGCTGTACAGAGATTTTCCTAAGGCCCTCAGAGTTTCAGGGCAATATTTACTGAAGTGTGTGGGCCCCTGTTCTCCCTCACTGTCCCCACCAGCTCACCTGCAAGGTCCCTCAAGGTCTTCTCTCATCCTTGGCTGGGATCCCCCCTTCCACCTGGGCTAGTCTTGTGGATGGATGGCTTCCGTGTTTCTAGGCTCTTCTTTGCCTACAGCATCTAATGCTTTATCAATACATTAATTTCTCCCAAAGTACAGCTTGGATCTTTTTGCTCCCCTGTTGGAAACTCCTGTTCATCCTTTCACTTACCTCAGAGCAGGACTACATTTGGCTGCAGCTGTAAACTGCCCTCCACGAGAAAAACTGTGGCATCTCCATGCAACGGATCAGTTCATGTAGGTGTGGAGTCATCTTAGAGGGATACTGTGTGATTCCTACACCTGTTAGGGTTGAGGTTTGCTGTTTGCAATCGTAAGACATACTTGGAGGAAGATCGTTCATCAGATGGGCTCTGATGTGAGCGAGAGAAACAGCTCAGGAGAGAAACAGTGGTTGCTTCCGAGGCTGGTCTGAGGTTCTGCAGCAGGTGGATGGCAGAAATTCCTCTTCAGGCCCGGACTCACCCGGCCCACTTGTCATTTCAGTGGAGCTCAGCCTCGGGGAGAGACGGTACCAGCCACAGGGACACTGCTTCCTGCTGATGGAACCAGGTCTCTGAGGCCTCGGGCCTGTAGGCAGGTTCTGGTGGGGGGAAGTCCCTCCAGGTAGCATCTCCGCATGAGGTCACCGTGGACAGCTGGGACCCTCCTGGGGACAGACAGGTCTCACCGGGAGCTGTTCCATGTCGTACACGTTCTTGGACCTCCTGTTCTATGACGACTAGGAAAATGTCAACAGTAGGCTGCTGGATTTTTGCCAAACGTTGCCACAGAAGTTAGCCGCCCCAAGTCAAGGTTTCAAAGCTAGAAAAAGGATTTTCCCTTACTCTCTTTGTTTAAACTCAAACTCTCTAAACATGAGAATCCTAAGAAAGAAGAAACATCGTAAAGTGCCCTTAAAACTCAGAGGATTGGTTCCTTCACTGTACGTAACAGTGGAGCAGAGGGAAATTTATAGCTTTCTTCTTCTTTTCTGGAAGAGCATCTGTTGAAACTTCTTAACCTGATTTTGTAATAAAAATATAATGTTAAGAACAACCATTTGGAAAACACCTCTCGAAAAGACACAAGTGCTCTGAGATATATTTTGTAGCCTGAAGTTTAATCATGTGAATTAAGAAAACTATAATTTTTAATTATCCTAAATGCAGTCGAAATGACAACTTCTCCCATAAACTTTCTTCTTCCTACATGTAATCCTATAGTGTTCAGCATTCAACTCTGGAGAATCTAAATTACTGAAGGAAGACAGATTTATAATCTATAACATAGGTTAAAGTTGCTTAAGAAGGATAGTAACAACTACCGTTTGTGGACATTTTATTCTTTAAACTATATAAAAACAGTAATAACAACTCATACAAGACCCAAACCAGGAATTATCTCCACTAGCTGTTGAGTGGTTTGGCTATTTCCTTAAGCGGTTTCTAAATTTTCATCTTGACGGCATCCTCAGCCAACTGCCATGGAGGTGGCATCTACACCTGTAAAATCTGAAGCAGAAATGAGGCCTCTGAGAGCATAGTTTGAAATCAAATCATGTGTTCCAGTTGCTGGAATAGTCCCATGTCATTTTATAGTAGAGTAGTGTAGGATCAAGGTGTTGATTATCATTATAATAAAACTTCACAGATCTGAATCCTGCAGTCTTGTGACAGTGCAGTTAATGACCAAAAACCCACGTGATGAAATGTCATCTTAAAGTTTACCATCTTTTATGGTGACTGCTAATTAACATCGTGATATGGAATTTTGTACTCAGTGCTCTTTTGAAAAAAATCTTAAAGATTCAGAAATTCAATGCTTGCTTTCTTATGCTTTCAGGGTCTGGGGTTTATAATACAAGATAGTTAAGTTGTATTAAAACCATGACTGTTTCATCTGTAATTGTGTTTGTTCACAAACCTCCTGAGAAGTTCCCTGGGTGAGACCTGAAACTGGCCCCCGTGTACGGAGGGCTGGGAGAGACCAAACAGCGAGGCAGACCCTCTGGGTGGGCAGGCAGCAGGTGTAATGAATAAGGGGAGTGACTTGGGCGCCACAGGACGAGTAGATCACTACACACACCCGCCAGAGTCTTACAGTTTATACAGAAGCCTCATCTGGGCTCACTGCATATTCAGTCCAGTGGTCTCAACACCGTGTTACTCTCTCAAGGCTGCATCCTTGGAATGGCTCCTGCGGTGGGAACTGTGGGCAGAGCCTGTGTTCCAGTGACTGGGGACAGAGGGAAGGGGGTGAGGAACCTCCAGTTACCCAGGTCCAGCTCACGGTCAGCTGGCAGTCACGTCTTCTGCATGACCTCCGCCATCAGATTGTTACTGAGACAGAGCACAGTAGAAAGGAGATTCCTATTTTCTCCTGTATTTTTATTTTATTTATTTATTCATTCATTCATTCATTCATTTTTCATTTTATTTTGTTTTGTTTTGTTTTATTTTATTTATTTATTTTTCTTGCCCCGCTGCATGGCATGTGAGATCTTAGTTCCCCAACCAGGGATTGAACTCACGCCCCCTGCATTGGAAGCTCAGCGTCTTAACCACCAGGGAAGTCCCTCTTTATATTTAAATAAACAGTTCTGGCAATAGTGTTTGTGTTTCAAACTAGACCTCCAGTTTCTTGGTTAACACTAAATAGCAGCTGATATTAGTGAAAAATGACAATTAAATAAAAATTTTCTTGCTAAATATTTAAGTTTTCTAAATTTGGGGGACAGTTTGTTTTATATTATTACTTAGAACATGATTTTTTAAAGGCTATTAATGCAGTTTAACAACTTTAAAAATAAATACTTAAGTAAGTTATTCATGTACAGCAGAAAAGATTTAAAAATGATTACAACTTTTAAATAAATTATTGTATATCTATAATTGTTGTATATTATGTGTCTATAATTATATATATAGTCACTTCAAATGCTATTTAATGTAATTTTATTACATAAAAATAATCAAATTCAAATCAGAAAAGAAGCAGCAAATTAAAAAGTTTGTGATTTAAGTACTATCCAGAAAAAATTAGTCATAAAAGAGGTTAGATTTTGGTACCATTTTACAGATAGCAGACATGATGGCAAAACTATAGAAAAGTGAACATTTTAGTAAGGTACTTTTTTTTCCTTTATGAAAATACCCAATGACTGCTCATTTTCCCATAAAATGCCCTTAAAATTGATTAAATAAATTGATGACAGATAAGGCTAAAGGTAGGGGTTCACTATTATATTATTATACTGTTAATTGATGCAGCCGTACCATTAATGGTTAGAAAAGCTATAAATGAATCGGCTGTGTATTCTCACCCAGGGTTATTGTGGAATCCTACAGGTGGTCCTCCTTTTCCTCTGCACCTCCTGTGACTTCATATGACACAGAACGACACCTGCCTTGGCAAAAACGCAGGAAGAAATCGCACCTGTAAACAGTTCATTTTAAGCCAAGAGTAAAATTAAAAGTACCGCATTCTCACACATTAGTGGCTGTTTGTTTCAAGTGGTTACAGGAGAAGGGCAGACCTGTGTCCCTACGGGGAACCGAGAGCCATAGGAACAGCTTTGCCACTTTCTGCGTCACCCCCGAGCACGGTCTGGCACCGGCCGCGGATGCAAACCTGGTGTTCCAGGTCCAGGTGGTGGGTCTGGAGCTGCTCAGGGGGAGACCACACCCCAGCATTCTTCTCACCACAGGTGGGACCGTAGCCAAACCACACATGGTAAGGTCGTTCCTAAATTCACGTAGACGAACACACTGCGTTTCATTTGCTTCGTATTTTGCCATATGCCTTGAAAAAAAATGCAAACATTACTGCAATTTTCTAAAATACTTGACCTTGTTAAAAGGTTTCTAGCTCCCTACGCTACAGGACTTCTAGTGACGTTACGTAAGCAAGTTGAAAAAACTGTGTTGTGTCAATTTTGAAATGATTTTCAGTGGATTTTGGATCGCATGAGGTCTCTGGTCTATACTGTGGTCTGGCTGAAGAAACGTGACCCTTGGTTCCTGATTCCCTGATTTCCCTGAAATGGTTTATGGTACAGAAATAACTTTTGCTCTTATTGAAGCAATAGGAATAGAGGAAAATACAATTTAGGTTAAAATAGTCAGTTTTTCTTGAATGCAGATCTTTGTCCATAGTTGAGAGGTAAAAGCATAAATCTTTAAAAAAAATAGTCAAAGAGACAAAACAGCAGCTTCGGTGAAGACTCAAACTGAGGGTAACTCAGAGAACAGCACCCAGGAGCAGAAAAGCATGGGGTGAAGCCGCTTTTGTTGTGTGTTGTCTGTAACAACAGCCCCGAGATATAGGCGTAGCGTCCATACTTAGTGTACAGCCTGAGCGACTAGATAAATAGAAAGTAGTGCTCAGAGGGTTTTTTAAAAAGTGGGAAAATCATGTCTTACGATGCTAGAATCAGGGTGTTTACCCTGTTTAGTGTGTAGTAGCTTGAAAAGCTTGGTAAGGAGTCAAGTAACAAGACGGTGAAGTCTCTGTTTTATATGGTGACATGCACAGCCTAACAGGAAAAATGCCTAACACCGTTGATTACAAGTAAGCTGTTGTCTGTTGTTAAAATAAAAAGTACCATATTTATTACATTCAAATATGCATATTTTATAACTTTTAAAAAGTCATTCCTGAAACTGAAATGAATTTTTTAGTCTGTGTGTAGGTTTAATATGACAATGTTTTTTTTTGTTTGGTTTTGTTTCTAAAAACTGTTATTCAATAATTAGGAAGGTAGGAACAGTCTTAATACGATTTAAAGAAAGAGAAACTATATGACATTAAAGTTTGAGCTTCATGTAGGAGCAACCTGATATGTCTTCATTTTAATATGATTTTGGACATGTCAGTGGCTCTAATATGGTCAGTAATAATAAAAAGCATTAATACAAAAAAAAGAAACTAAACTGTATACAAAGCTAATTTGATTAACTGTAGTGAGTTGCCTGTTAGTATTTAATGGTCCATTAAAAGCCCATTTAAAGAAGTCAAAAACCACAGTGCATATCTTGGTTTTTGACATAATCTAAGACAATATTAGCAAAGGGCTCATTAGATTATGTGGACAAATATTTCCATTTTATTTGGAGAAAGGTAGTTTGAAATTTGCTCTCTCATCCAGGAAAAACAGTTCTCATTTCCCAAGATCATTATCCCTTTTAAGTGAAGAGATGAACCACATCAAAAGTGTCCTGTCCCCCTTCTTGTGGGGCGTTACGAAGGAGACCTGGTGTGGTTCTTGGGCTACAAATAATAGTGTATGTAAGAAAAAACATTTTTGTAAAGTCTTAGAAAAAATATGAAATGATTTATAAAGAAAAGCAGTTCTACTGTGTCTTGTTTTTTGAGACACTGATCAAACACGAATGAGTTTATTCAGAGCTTCCTAGAGTTCTAGGCACCTGTTTCTGAAAGTTCTCAAGTTGTGTATTATTAATATCTTAGGAAAATCAAAACCTGATGCTATTGATCGATTGACTGCTGGGCTGAATGCATTCAACCAGAGAAAAGTGAGGAAATGCTTCCATTCAAGTGACAGCAGGGGCCTTATTACAGTCCGTAAACATCGTGGAGATGCCGTGGTTTGGTTTAATGTAACACAGTCCCGCTGTTGGGTGCTGAGAGGTCGGGTCTTGCTGCTGTAACGTGTCATTGTGGGATGACCCTCGTCCTGCAGCCAGACCCCCGGAGCCTGAACCCAGGTCCGCACTTCCTGCTCAGTGACCTTGGCAGGTCCTCTTCTGCCCGCGTGCTTCGGCTCCTACTGCACAGGGTTGTGCTGGACGGTGAGGTGTTCATAGGTGTGAGGTTCTTAGTTCACATGGGCGTATGTTAAATACATGATATGTGTTAGTCATCATTATTTCATTATTTAAATTTACAATTTAAGTTGAACTTAAAAAAAATCATTCTGGCTTCCCTGGTGGTGCAGTGGTTAAGAATCCGCCTGCCAATGCAGGGGACACGGGTTCGAGCCCTGGTCCAGGAAGATCCCACATGCCGTGGAGCAGCTAAGCCCATGGGCCACAACTACTGAACCGGCATGCCACAACTACTGAAGCTCATGCGACTAGAGCCTGTGCTCTGCAACAAGAGAAGCCACCACAATGAGAAGCTCGCACACTGCAACGAAGAGTAGCCCTGCTCGCTGCAACTAGAGAAAGCCTGCGTGCAGCAATGAAGACTCAACGCAGCCAAAAATTAAAAAATAATTAATTAATTAAAAAAAATCATTCATTGTTCAACAACTGAGCCATGTCTAGATTAAGCATGTTGTCTGAAATATGTAGGACCTGGCATTTTCCAGTAAATTACAGGTATCTATTCAATGACAGAAGTAGTATCAGATATTAAGAGAAAAATATTTATAGATTGAGAGCATTTTGCACTCACCTATGTGCTCTAGAGCTAACCACAGAACATCTGCAAGAGGTGGTTACTTAGCTTGTAAAACGAGAGCAGTATTTGCTCTTTCAGAAAATCAGATGATTGTTATAAATAGCAAACGATCAAATGCACGTGAAAACACTTTGGAAAATAATAAATTGCTAAAGGATGATATCATTTCAAAAACAAACATTCTTCATCCATTTAGCAATCTAAGTTTCTCTTTTCTAAATATACGCATTAATTTTTTTGATATAAACTTTATATTTATCATTGAGACTAAAAATATATCAAAACGAGGAAAGGCTGCTTTGTTTTAAAATAATTACGTGTGCCACTTTTAGCCCTGCATCCAAGATGGGCCATCGCCTCCCGAAAGAATCCTTGGAAGAGTTGAAGAGATTGACGGATTGAAGGATCTTGGGATGTGCCATGACAAGAGAATAAGACAAGTTTCATGCAGACACATGAGTGCCTCTTAGGGAGGTGACTCATTGTGGCCTCATGGGGTCCATACTCTGGATTCTGGTGGCTGAGGAGGGTTTGGGCAGGTGGGCAGGTGGGAGAAAGCCTACCTGGCAGGCGTCTGCAGGCACCGAGGTTTGGAGGTGTCATATCCATGAGGGGTTAAGTGTGGCTCGACAGAGAGAATGACAGGGAGTCCTTGGAGATGATACTGACAAGTGGCGGGGCTAGAATTAGCTGTGCTTCTAAAACCTGCTAAACAGATTGTCCTTAGAGACGATGGAGGGAGGGCGCCTACAGTTCCCGTTCTGCATCTGCGGCCCGACTGATGTTGGCGGACGTCCCCAGGGTCAGAGTAAACCATTGCAGATTCTAATCCCCGAAGGGCCCCTTTCCCTTCCCCGCACGTCATTCAGAATAAAAGTGAGAGGCATTTCAGTGAAGGTCTGCCTTTTCTCCCCATGTTGTCTACTTTGATTTGATTCTTTCAGGAAAATAAAAAATAGAAAATTTTTAACTTTTTTTTTTTTTTTTTTGGCCGCACCGCGTGGCATGTGGGATCTTAGTTCCCCGACCAGGGATCGAACCTGTGCCCCCTACATTGGAAGCTCGGAGTCCTAACCACTGAACCGCCAGGGAAGTCCCTTTAACTTTTTATTTTAAAAATGTTGTTTGGGTGTCTCTGGTTGCTGGTGTTCTGAGCACGTGCTGCATCACAGGTCACGCAGCCTCTTTCGTGTAATGGCTGGTGAATTCTTCTGCATTTCATAGTGTTCCTTTTGAAGTGGGAATGAGACAGTGATAGAATTTTGTATCCCAAACTGGACATCAGGAAATCCCTGAGACGAATGCGGATATATTGAACATGAGGACTTATAAAGACCTAAAAGTTTCCCTCCTAGCCTCCAAACCCAGGAAACAGCTGAATTTCCATACTACATCAGATCGCAATACTTTTCAATGTTTGCATCGCTTCTTTGAAAATAGCATTTTTCTTTAAAATTTACATACCTTTTGCATTCCATTCTGGTACAAAAGACAAACTCAACTCATCCATCAAAACCCAGATTAAGCATCATGAATCAATCATTGTTGCAACAGAAAAGAATATTTTCAAATACTCACTGCTTGGGAAGCAAATGTACTTCTCCAGGGCGAGGGCGTCCCCAGGTGTGTGGTCCAGCCCTCGTGCCTGGGCTGGTAACATGGTGTTCACTGCGGTACCGGATCCCTCCTGGCTCCTGGGAACCAAACTGCTGATGACCTTCTGGCTTCAGCTGTGACTGGAGTAGTTGTGGTGGTTTTACAACAAAGGAGAAAGGAATCTGAATCTGACACTCTCCTGCTTCCCGTGTTTTTTTGTTTTTTGTTTAAATGGGACAAAAAAGGCAGTCTTTCTGGTTTCCTGCATTAAATACTTGTAAGACTCTTTCAGGGATAGTTATTCACCAAAAGTATAAAGAGAGCCTTAGTTCATGGGGAGTGTCCCTTTCACAGTTGATATGGGAACTTTGCTGTTTAAGACAAGTTTACAAAGTTGAAGAGAGTGAGTTACAGAACTGATCCCAGGGCAAATGACAGAGTATATGAACTGGTTTGTGGTGTCAGCAGTTGGATTTATGTGGTGTGCCCAAACATCCCCAGTGCATTGGTTGGAAAAAATCTTCTGTATATCAAGTGTGCTTTTACGTTACCGGCCAACTGATTACAGTGGTCACTTTCAGGAATCTATCTTTTCTGGGCTTTGTGTAAAATGTCATGTGCACAGTGTATTTTTTTCTTTCTACATCTGTATCTATATTTGCTAGTTGAAAGTGAAACAAAACTATGACATAAGTATTCTATCGGTCAGAATTGCTATTTGATTACAGTAGATAATTGCAGTTGCTAGTGGTATAAAACTGCACAGTTGGAAACACAGTTGGATGAAACTTACATGGTGTGCAATCAGGATATGGCGTCTAAGAAGAAAGTTTATATGACTTTTCCAATTAGGCCAGTGAACCGGTTCTAATAATGGTCATAAAGTTATGAAATAACATTTACTTCTCTGTGATTTAATAAAGTTGTATTTATTTTTGGAAGCCAGAGTATATTGAGTTGACCAAGAGATTAATAAATTCTGGCCATTACATTAAGTAAAGTTCATAAAGTTGAAGAAAAGCAAATACACCCTCACGAGTTTATGATCGCGCTATATGGAGCTGAGAAGTCACCCCTGAATCTTTGCAGGAGTGGGCTGTTCTCTGGAGTGTCTGCAGGACGACTCGAGACTCCTTCAGTTGGATCATTAGAAGCTGTTGTAGGTTAAACCTCCTTCTCCTACTGTATTCCTGACTTTGAGTATGTCACATGACTACCGGGTGAAGTGTTTGCCTTTAGTTTCCAAAATGGGTGAAATAGTCCCACATTAGTAGTGACTGCAGGAGGGAAAGTAAATGTGAGTCCTTCTGTTGTAATTTAGAAAGTGTGCTTTTAATATGCATATTTATGCAAGAAACCATTTTTATATTTTATTCGTTACCTGAACTTATACAAATATGTCTACTAATTAGATAGTATTACTGTTGCAAAACGAGGCAGGCATTCATCTTGAGCTATTTTGTTCCATTAATGGTTTTGGACTTCAGTTTAACTCCAATTTAAATTGGACTTCAATTTCCATCAGATACGTGAAGGAAAATAGGAGAGGTTTTGTGATCAGTCTTCCTATTTCTTTTCTTCTCAAAACTCCCATATGTAGACTTTTTGGATGCAGGTTGTTTATCATACATTGTTCATTAAATGACCAAGAAAGATGTTGTCATCACCATCAGGAGACAACTTTTAATCCGTGAAGATGCTCTAACAGTGTACAGATACCGTATTTGTTACTACGGTTAGGAAAGATCACACATGCAGTATCGTTTTGGTTTTCGAGCCTCTATATTCGTTCTTAATTCTTAGAGGAGCACATTTTTATTGAGTACTTGCTCTCCTGGATGCCTTTGTTCTCTTCTTCTTCCCAAGTCTCCCCTTCACCCTTTCCTCCCCCTTCCCCTTCCCAGCTTCTCTCTCCGTGGCCCCCAGGAGAAGCTGCCAATATCCAGAGAGGAAGTTTCATTCTGCGCACATGTCTCAGTGTTTGATACGAAGCCTCGGTAGGCTGTGCAGGGAGAGCTACAGTGAAGTGCACTTGTAGCGGGTCCATCCTTGTAGAGCCTTGCGAAGGGCTGTGCAAGAGGGCAGGGTTTATTCTCTGTCAGTTAGGAGTGGCAGGTACCTTTGCTCTCTGTAAAACAAGTCATTTCTATCTGTTACATCTGATGAGACGCGGCTTCGAACTCACCGGCACCTGAGCTGTTTTCTCTGCTCCCGGGTCGTGGACCTGGCGGTGGCCTGGACCCCTCTGCAAGGTCTGCTTCCCAGGACTTCTCTTGTTCCTTGGTATCTGCTCCTTCTCCGAAGACTTCTGTTTGGAGCTGTTACTGGCTGTAATATTATATGTTTGTTATTGCAGAAAAGTGCTTACGTATGGAATGTACGAGAAGGATACGTGTTGAGGTGCTCTGGGGTGTCTCTGGTGACTGATGCTGTCCACGGCCTTCTCAGTATAGCAACACCTGCTGTATTTTGCAGTTTGTAATATCAACCTACGGATTCAGTTGTTAATGAAATGGCACGCGACCTCCTTAAACATCGGAAAGAGTATGTCCTGGTTGCATTGTACCTGCTTCTCGCTGAAATTGATGAGATTTGTTGACTCCTGTTTTAGGGAAGGAGTAGATAACATGGTATTTCTCTGGATACATAGAAGTTTCTAAGCTGATCATCCACGGCAAGCAGGATTTCAATCCATCAAGCAGATGAATCCCCTTGATGCTTGCTCCTTTGTATCCTGAATTATCAGACAGGCAGTGATTATCGGAAAATGTTTCATTGTATTTAACTAATATACAAATGGACGAATTCCACGTGTGGGTGCTGAGTTTGCCTTCTGGAGAAACATAAAAATATACTTCCTTGTCCAGATGATCATCACACAGATATGTGAAGGTGTTTATTATATCTTACGTTTTCCAAGATAAACATTCACTGTTAAACGTATACCTTCTGTAGATTGTAGACTATGCATGGATTTTTTTTTGCATTTTTTGTAATTATACAGTCATTGTTTCCATTATTAATATTTTTCAAAAAAGATTATTGCTCTTTAAAGTTATAAAAATATTCAAGGTTTAGAATAGATTATACAGTAAGTACAGAAAAGCACAGAGAAGAAGAAATACTGCCTGTGGTAACCATGGTTATTTGTACTGGGATTTAAAGTTATTATTTTTTTAAATTTCATGAAAACTGTAATAGGTTGTGTTCCCCGGAAACAGACCCTGGGATTTGAGAGCAGGAGGTTTTGGGGGCACACCTGCGGAGTGAAGGAAGCAGGCTGGGCAGAGGGGAGCTGACCTGGGGTGAAGCTGTGTGAGGAACTGGGGAGCGGCCCCAGGGATGGGGTGTGGCCGTGGCGGTGTCCGTGGCGGGACTCACCTGTGCGCCGTCACCAGCCCACACGCCTCACCTGGGGAGTCGCGCCTCACCTGGGGAGTCGCCGCCTCACCTGGGGAGTCACGTGTCACCTGGGGAGTCGCCGCCTCACCTGGGGAGTCACGCCTGCCTCCAGAAGAGGCACCTGGGCAGAGCGGCTCCCACTGCACATGCGCACAGGACGCGCAGCACGGGGCCGGGGGGGTGGGTCGTAACTCGTCTCCTTCTTCGACATCTTTTAGACTTTACAGTGATTTCTGTGACTTGATGTATTTGAAATTTCAGGCAACAATCCCTCTCACGCTGGCCTCCGGTAACCTGAATGCAGTTTTAACTTTTCTGACTTGTTTTTCTGAGGATTCTGTACCATTAGTGACTATTTTGTGTATTCAAAAATAGACCTATGGGCAACGCAAGGTGAATTATGAGATCTTTTCCATAAGAAGGAAGGGTGATTTTAGCTACTATGTAATAGGTTTCCTGGGACTTCTTAAGAGGCAAGTTTTAGGACTGTATTCTATATGCCTGATTACATAGGATTGAAATCTACTACTTTTACTCCAGTTTACTTGATGAGAGCCACTCATTGATTTTGATTTTGTCACCTAAGTGTGTGGTTGTCCCGCAACTGCCCCTGAGGGGCTGAGATCCCCGTGGTCAGATTTAAACTGGGGTCCTTGGAGACTGAGCTGGGAGAAGAAGTGAGGGGTGGGATTGGTCTGTGAGGGTCAGAGCCTGGATTCATAGGAAATCTAAAAGAGAATTCAAAGGGGAAGGAGGGAAAACGCAGATACAAACCAATACAACTACGGTCTTTCCTAATTATTGTCATATGTCATATACAGATATGATGGGCAGGGCCCTAATAGCAGATGCTGTATTCTGTGAGTGTATCAACTCGGTGCAGATTTTAGTACTCCTTCATCTATTCAGAAACCTGGTCATTTTAGGGATGGGGGAGACCGATTTGCTTAGGAACTTCCATGAATCCTCACTTTTCTAAAGAAGCTGTGGGTTCAGCCAGGTGTGAGTTCATGTTTTTCTCCAAAAATATTTATAACCAGTTTGCTGGACGGGGCATCACCCAGTAGGATTACAAGCCATTCCAGGCCCTCTGGTTGGGCTCTGGGCATTACAGCAGGGATCACCACAGAAATCTGTTTTTTTGTTATTGTTTTTAATGCTAAGTAACAAAGAGGGATTTATGATTGAATTAATAAGACCAACTGGATCTCCGCTTAGCTCCGTTTTGACTCTCTTATTTTCCAGAGCAAAATATGTTTTTCTAGACCCGTATTTCTGTCATTGGCTATCAGTATTCATGATCTGATCCCAGGTATATTGGAGGGAACTAAGAAAAGCCGTGCACATAGATTTTAAAAATGTATAATATGAAGTAAGATGAGCAAACATAAATGAATGTAGGAGGTGACTCTGATAGAGACAGGCCAGCCCAGCAGCTGCGGGGGGTGAGAGGGTCTCCAGGAGCCCTCCTGCAGGTGGGAAGCGGGTCGGGGAGGGACGTGGCGCACTGAGGGAGAGGGGTGCCCTCTGTAAGGAGCGGGGTGCTTCCTTGCAAAGGCCGTGTGGAAGCCCACCTCACTGACCGCGCTGATTTTTCAAGCCTGCCGTTGAAACATGACATGTACACTCGGTGAATTTAGGAATGGAAATAGCTAATTTGTGACGAAAGCTTAAGTTTATCCTGTTTCTTTTTAAATTTTTACTGGTGTATAGTTGCTTTACCATGTTCTGTTAGTTTCTGCTGTACAGCAAAGTGAATCAGTTATACGTATACATATATCCCATCTTTTTTGGATTTCCTTCCCATTTAAGTCACCACAGGGCATCGAGTAGAGTCCCCTGTGCTGTACAGCAGGTTCTCATTCGTTATCTATGTTATACATAGTATCGATACTGTATATATCAATCCCAATCTCCCAGTTCATCCCACTCCCCCTTCCCCGCTTGGTAACCGTAAGTTTGTGCTCTACATCTGTGTCTCTATTTCTGCTTTGCAAATAAGATCATCTGTACCATTTTTGCACGTATAAGCGATATTATACGATATCTGTTTTTCTGTTTCTGACTTACTTCACTCTATGACAATCTCTAGGTCTACATCCTGTTTCTTAATTATTTAACATTATTTAAATGACATAAAAATGTCTTGCCATTTTGGTTTAATTTTTTTTTTTTCTGATTAAAAGCCATTAATACGTTAGAGAACAACCTTCAAATAGTTTTAAGGAGATTTACTTTGCAAGTATTTATACAGAAATTGAAAATTAGTGAAGTATAGATTTCTCATCCTTGAATTCCAGTGGTTTATTTTCACTCTCCTTATGTCTGTTTCACTTACATTATAAGTAATAGCCTCTGATTTCACACATCGTGAATTAAAGTACATAAGTTTAGGGACTTCCCTGGTGGCGCAGTGGTTAAGAATCCGCCTGCCAATGCAGGGGACACGGGTTCGAGTACTGGTCCGGGAAGATCCCACATGACATGAAGCAGCTAAGCCCGTGCGCCACAACTACTGAGTCTGCGTGCTACAGCTGCTGAAGCCTGCGCACCTAGAGTCCGTGCTCTGCAACAGGAGAAGCCACCGCAATGAGAAGCCCGCGCACCACAATGAAGAGTAGCCCCTGCTCGCTGCCACTAGAGAAAGCCTGTGCACAGCAACACAGACTCAATGCAGCCAAAAAAAAAAAATATATATATATATGTTTAAATTGCAGTCTACATTTTGTGGGTGTTAATAATACCTGTTTTGTCCTTTTTAATAGCTCTGAGTGTATCCCTAGATCCATGACATTGAAATCAGTGAATTTATAAAGTTATACACATCCTGTCCTTTGGGTAGATTTGTAACTTACTTCTCCCTTTCTGTGGTGAATTGGTGGCATGCATGAAAGTCCCCCCTTGACCTCTGTTTTTTCTGTGCCTCCTTCCTTATTATGGCTGCAAAGTATTCCATGGTATGGTTAGACCATAAGTTCTTTAATCAATGAAATATAGCTGCTCATAAGAGGTTTTTTCCAGTCTTTTTTTTTATTACAAACAATGCAATGACTAATCTTTTTATGCATTCTTTAATATTTTTCTTAGATGATAAAACACGTATATGCTCTTATATTAAATTTTCTTTTAAAATCTCTTGATTATGAACTTCCATTTCCATATATATTATCTTCTAATCAAGAATTTCAGAAATGTGCATCCCTTTTCATCAAATGATGAATCAGTTAAAGTGGGGGTGTGAGTTGTATATAATGCTGCTTTGTGAACTTTACCATGAGGCTTTCTGATACCATTAATTACCTACATGAATACCAGAATATTTTTAATCACATTATATTCAATTCAGTTATGTATTTCTGTATTTCTGAATAGTTTTTATATAGGATTGCTTGAGGGAAAATCACAAACATACATGAATTATTATTTTAAAATAGTTACAGAAATCATCTTTTTTCCTTTAGTGCAAATTCTTGATTTAGTTCCGTGTTAGTTAAATTTGCCACCTAGAATCACCAGGAAGTTATGGACAGAGCTTCTATTTGAATTCAGGCATATTCGACTACCAGCATGTGCTGTTTCCTCACTACTCCTGTTAGTGAGGCAAACAGATAAACAGGTAGATCTCCTATCAGAACTCCTTTGGCACCAAGAATCCTGGTTTTCTTTTAGGAGAAATGAAAGTTATCTAGGATTCTTGGGGAATTATTGAATATTCTGAAAAACCTATACAGTAAGTGTTTTCATCCTTGTGAGAAGAGTTGAGAAAACATTTCTTTCTTGGAAACTTTTTAAAACGTCTTAACATAACCCAGCATCCTAGACGTCCAAGTAGAAATGGTGAACATTTACGGGCATCCACTTGGCTGACTAGACCAGCCAACTCAAACCTGGTGAACAGAAACTTGACTTAACAGTTTGTTTGCATGATGAATATTCAGTTTTCTTGTTCTAAAACGTAAATAGAAAGTGTGGAAATTCTGGAAGACATTGGGATTATAAGTCAGCAAATAAGCATGAGTTGAGTTGAGTACGTTCTTACTCACCTCTGTGCTGGCTTCTGGGGGATGTTAAGGCAATTTGGGAATAAACCTAATACACTTGAGACATTAGAATAAAGTAACTTTAGGGGTTTTAAATATAATTAAATATTCTGGGACACAGAGACTCAGCTTTGGCTGCAATGGAAAGTAGACTATAAAAAAGTGTGAGTGAAAAAAATGGGGACTTCCCTGGCGGTCCAGTGGTTAAGACTCTGCGCTCCCACTGCTGGGGGCACGGGTTCGATCCCTGATCGGGGAACTAAGATCCCACAAGCCACATGGTGTGGCCCCAAAAATAAATACATTTTAAAAAATGGCATGTTTAGGTGTTAGATTATGGAGAAAGCAGAGAGCAGGTTAGGTTTGTGACTGGGGAGGTGATGTGAGGAAGGTGTTTAGGAAAGAGCGTCTGAGGTCAATGCTTGTTGATAAAAAGGGGGAAAGAGGGAAAGGAGGGAGGCCACCTGGTGAATTGTTGGGTGGGAACCTGACGTTGTTTCTAGAGGGAAGTGGCCGAGCTTTGTGCCCGTGAGACACAGAAGGTGGAGAGGGAGTTGCAGCAGGACATCCTGGAGGAAGGTGAGGCCGTCGGGAATGAGGTGGTCTCTGTGACTTGTTAATTTTTTTTTTTCTTAATCAATGTCAAGTTAATATACAGTTATCATTTCTTGACCTATTTTGTAAATTGTATATTTTATATCCTACAAGTGGACTCCTGTCTTGAATGGAGGTTTGTTTTAAATACACACAACTATTGATGAAACCAAAAATATAAAGTTGGAATATATATATATATTTTTTTAATAAATTTATTTATTTATTTATTTATTTATGGCTGTGTTGGGTCTTCGTTTCTGTGCGAGGGCTTTCTCCAGTTGCGGCAAGCGGGGGCCACTCTTCATCGCAGTGCGCGGGCCTCTCACTATCGCGGCCTCTCTTGTTGCGGAGCACGGGCTCCAGACGCGCAGGCTCAGTAGTTGTGGCTCACGGGCCCAGTTGCTCCGCGGCATGTGGGATCTTCCCAGACCAGAGCTCGAACCCGTGTCCCCCACATTGGCAGGCGGATTCTTAACCACTGCGCCACCAGGGAAGCCCCGGAATATATATTTTTAAACCTAAAATCAACATTTGAGTTTTTTGTGTTTTACATAATTATTTTAGTTTTGCATTTCATGTTTCCATATGAACATAAGTTTAGTTGTAATATCCAGGCCTAACATTTTATAATTAGTTGTTTCGTGCAATGTTTGTTTTACTGAAGGTTTCTCTTAAAGAGAAGCTCTACCTGCTGTGGGAATCTCAGTCATTCTCCCCTCTTTGTCCTCGTCCAATATCAGTACCACATATTTTTATATTGTTAGAGCGCTGTTGTAAAGTAAATCTGAACAAACAGGAGGGCATGAGGTATGTGTCATTTTTGAGGAAGTGCGTACGTGGTTTGGAAATGGTAAGCAGTGTCCACTGCTCCTCGCCCTAATCAGCACAGCAGTTTGTCAAGGTGTGTGGGTGTCAGAATCTGGGAGAAAAGGGAGGGAAAGAAAACACATAACATTTTCATTTTTGTTTAAAAATAAAAGGCATTTTTCTTTTTTTAAAAAAAATTTTTTTTTTAAATTTAATTTATTTTTTTATGCAGCAGGTTGTTATTAGTCATCCATTTTATACACATCAGTGTATATATGTCAATCCCAATCGCCCAATTCATCACACCCCCCCCCCCCCCCCCCCCACGGCTTTCCCCCCTTGGTGTCCATACGTTTTTTTCTCTACTTTTGTGTCTCAATTTCTGCCCTGCAAACCGGTTCATCTGTACCATTTTCTAGGTTCCACATATATGTGTTAATGTACGATATTTGTTTTTCACTTTCTGAATTACTTCACTCTGTATGACAGACTCTACATGCATCCACGTCTCTACAAATGACCCAATTTCGTTCCTTTTTATGGCTGAGTAATATTCCATTGTATATGTGTACCACACCTTCTTTATCCATTCGTCTGTCGATGGGCGTTTAGGTTACTTCCATGACCTGGCTATTGTAAATAGTGCTGCAGTGAACACTGGGGTGCATGTGTCTTTGTGAATTATGGTTTTCTCTGGGTACATGCCCAGTAGTGGGATTGCTGGGTCGTATCATAATTCTATTTTAAGTTTTTTAAGGAACCTCCATACCGTTCTCCATAGTGGCTGTATCAATTTACATTCCCACCAACAGTGCAAGAAGGTTCCCTTTTCTCCACACCCTCTCCAGTATTTGTTGTTTGTAGATTTTCTGATGATGCCCATTCTAACTGGTGTGAGGCGGTACCTCATTGTAGTTTTGATCTGCATTTCTCTAATAATTAGTAATGTTGAGCATCTTTTCATGTGCTTCTTGGCCATCTGTATGTCTTCTTGGAGAAATGTCTATTTAGGTCTTCTGCCCATTTTTGGATTGGGTTGTTTGTTTTTTTAATATTGAGCTGAATGAGCTGTTTATATATTTTGGAGATTAATCCTTTGTCCGTTGATTCATTTGCAAATATTTTCTCCCATTCTGAGGGTTGTCTTTTCGTCTTGTTTGTAGTTTCCTTTGCTGTGAAAAAGCTTTTGAGTTTCATTAGGTTCCATTTATTTATTTTTGTTTTTATTTCCATTACTCTAGGAGGTGGATCAAAAAAGATCTTGCCGTGATTTATGTCAAAGAGTGTTCTTCCTATGTTTTCCTCTAAGAGTTTTATAGTGTCCGGTCTTACATTTAGGTCTCTAATCCATTTTGAGTTTATTTTTGTGTATGGTGTTAGGGAGTGTTCTAATTTCATTCTTTTACATGTAGCTGTCCAGTTTTCCAGCACCACTTATTGAAGAGGCTGTCTTTTCTCCATTGTATATCCTTGCCTCCTTTGTCATAGATTTGTTGACCATAGGTGCGTGGGTTTATCTCTGGGCTTTCTATCTTGTTCCACTGATCTATGTTTCTGTTTTTGTGCCAGTACCATATTGTCTTGATTACTGTAGCTTTGTAGTATAGTCTGAAGTCAGGGAGTCTGATTCCTCCAGCTCTGTTTTTTCCCCTCAAGACTGCTTTGGCTATTCGGGGTCTTTTGTGTCTCCATACAAATGTTAAGATTTTTTGTTCTAGTTCCATACAAAATGCCATTGGTAATTTGATAAGGATTGCATTGAATCTGTAGATTGCTTTGGGTAGTATAGTCATTTTCACAATATTGATTCTTCCAATCCAAGAACATGGTATATCTCTCCATCTGTTTGTATCATCTTTAATTTCTTCATCAGTGTCTTATAGTTTTCTTCATACAGGTCTTTTGTCTCCTTAGGTAGGTTTAGTCCTAGGTATTTTATTCTTTTTGTTGCAGTGGTAAATGGGAGTGTTTCCTTAATTTCTCTTTCAGATTTTTCATCATTAGTGTATAGGAATGCAAGTGATTTCTGTGCATTAATTTTGTGTCCTGCTACTTTACCAAATTCATTGATTAGCTCTAATAGTTTTCTGGTAGTCTCTAGGATTCTCTATGTATAGTATCATGTCATCTGCAAACAGTGACAGTTTTACTTCTTTTCCAATTTTTGTTCCTTTTATTTCTTTTTCTTCTCTGATTGCCGTGGCTAGGACTTCCAAAACTATGTTGAATAATAGTGGTGAGAGTGGACATCCTTGTCTTGTTCCTGATCTTAGAGGAAATGCTTTCAGTTTTTCACCATTGAGAATGATGTTTGTGGTGGGTTTGTTACATATTGCCTTTATTATGTTGAGGTAGGTTCCCTCTATGCCCACTTTCTGGAGAGTTTTTATCATAAATGGGTGTTGAATTTGGTTAGAAGCTTTTTCTGCATCTATTGAGATGATCATATGATTTTTATTCTTCAATTTGTTAATATGGTGTATCACATTGATTGATTTGCATATATTGAAGAATCCTTGCATCCCTGAGATAAATCCCACTTGATCATGGTTTATGTTCCTTTTAATGTGTTGTTGGATTCTGTTTGCTAGTATTTTGTTGAGGATTTTTGCATGTATATTCATCAGTGATATTGGTCTGCAATATTCTTTTTTTGTAGTATCTTTGTCTGGTTTTGGTACAGGGTGATGGTGGCCTCATAGAATGAGTTTGGGAGTGTTCCTTCCTCTGCAATTTTTTGATGCAAATGTTTGATAGAATTCACCTGTGAAGCCCTCTGGTCCTGGACTTTTGTTTGTTGGAAGATTTTTAATCACAGTTTCAATTTCATTACTTGTGATTGTTCTGTTCATATTTTCTGTTTCTTCCTGGTTCAGTCTTGGAAGGTTACAGCTTTCTAAGAATTTGTCCATTTCTTCCAGCTTGTCCATTTTATTGGCATAGAGTTGCTTGTAGTAGTCTCTTAGGATGCTTCATATTTCTGTGGTGTCTGTTGTAACTTCTCCTTTTTCATTTCTACTTTTATTGATTTGAGTCCTCTCCCTCTTTTTCTTGATGAGTCTGGCTAATGGTTTATCAATTTTGTTTATCTTCTCAAAGAACCAGCTTTTAGTTCTATTGATCTTTGCTATTGTTTTCTTTGTTTCTATTCATTTATTTCTGCTCTGATCTTTATGATTTCTTTCCTTCTGCTAACTTTGGGTTTGTTTTGTTCTTCTTTCTCCAATTCCTTCAGGTGTAATGTTAGATTGTTTTATTTGAGATTTTTCTTGTTTCTTGAGGTAGGCTTGTATTGCTATAAACTTCCCTCTTAGAACTGCTTTTGCTGCATCCATAGGTTTTGGATCGTCGTGTTTTCATTGTCATTTGTCTCTAGGTAGTTTTTTATTTCTCTTGATTTCTTCAGTGATCTCTTGGTTATTTAGTAACGTATTGTTTAGCCTCCATGTGTTTGTGTTTTAACCGTTTTTTTCCCTTTAACTGATTTCTTTTTATTATTTATTTATTTATTTATTTATGTATTTATTTATTTATTATTTATGGCTGTGTTGGGTCTTCGTTTCTGTGCGAGGGCTTCCTGTAGTTGTGGCAAGTGGGGGCCACTCTTCATCGCGGTGTGTGGGCCTCTCACTATCGCGGCCTCTCTTGTTGCGGAGCACAGGCTCCAGACGCGCAGGCTCAGCAATTGTGGCTCACGGGCCTAGTTGCTCTGCGGCATGTGGGATCTTCCCAGACCAGGGCTCGAACCCGTGTCCCCTGCGTTGGCAGGCGGATTCTCAACCACTGTGCCACCAGGGAAGCCCCCCTGTAATTTATTTCTAATCTCATAGCGCTGTGGTCAGAAAAGATGCTTGATATCATTTCAAGTGTCTTAAATTTACTGAGGCTTGATTTGTGACCCAAGATGTGATCTATCCTGGGGAATGTTCTGTGCGCAGTTGAGAAGAAAGTGTAATCTGCTGTTTTTGGATGGAATGTCCAATAAATATCAGTTAAATCTATCTGGTCTATTGTGTCATTTAAAGCTTCTGTTTCCTTATTTATTTTCATTTTGGATGGTCTGTCCATTGGTGTAAGTGAGGTGTTAAAGTCCGCCACTATTATTGTGTTACTGTCGATTTCCTCTTTTAGAGCTGTTAGCAGTTGCCTTATGTATTGAGGTGCTCCTAGGTTGGGTGCATATATATTTATAATTGTTATATCTTCTTCTTGGATTGATCCCTTGATCATTATGTAGTGTCCTTCCTTGTCTCTTGTAACATTCTTATTTTAAAGTCTCTTTTATCTGATATGAGTATTGCTACTCAGCTTTCTTTTGATTTCCTTTTGCGTGGAATATCTTTTTCCATCCCCTCACTTTCAGTCTGTATGTGTCCCTAGGTCTGAAGTAGGTCTCCTGTAGACAGCATATATATGGGTCTTGTTTTTGTATCCATTCAGTGAGCCTGTGTCTTTTGGTTGGAGCATTTAATCCATTCATGTTTAAGGTAATTATCGATATGTATGTTCCTATGACCATTTTCTTAATTGTTTTGGGTTTGTTTTTGTAGGTCTTTTTCTTCTCTTGTGTTTCCCACTTAGAGAAGTTCCTTTAGCATTTGTTGTAGAGCTGGTTTGGTGGTGCTGAATTCTCTTAGCTTTTGCCTGTCTGTAAAGCTTTTAATTTCTACATTGAATCTGAATGAGATCCTTGCCAGGTAATCTTGGTTGTAGGTTCTTCCCTTTCATCACTTTAAGTATATCATGCCACTCCCTTCTGGCTTGTAGAGTTTCTGCTGAGAAATCAGCTGTTAACCTTATGGGAGTTCCTTTGTATTTTATTTGTCGTTTTTCCCTTGCTGCTTTCAGTAATTTTTCTTTGTCTTTAATTTTTGCCAATTTGATTACTGTGTTTCTCGGCATGTTTCTCCTTGGGTTTATCCTGTATGGGATTCGCTGTGCTTCCTGGACTTGGGTGGCTATTTCCTTTCCCATGTTACGGAAGTTTTCGGTTATAATCTCTTCAAATATTTTCTCTGGTCCTTTCTCTCTCTCTTCTCCTTCTGGGACCCGTATAATGCAAATGTTGTTGCGTTTAATGTTGTCCCAGAGGTCTCTTAGGCTGTCTTCATTTCTTTTCATTCTTTTTTATTTATTCTGTTCCGCAGCCGTGAATTCCACCCTCCTGTCTTCCAAGTCACTTATCCGTTCTTCTGCCTCAGTTATTCTGCTATTGATTCCTTCTAGTGTAGTTTTCACTTCAGTTATTGTATTGTTCATCTTTGTTTGTTTCTTCTTTAATTCTTCTAGGTCTTTGTTAAACATTTCTTGCATCTTCTCGATCTTTGCCTCCATTCTTTTTCCGAGGTCCTGGATCATCTTCACTATCATTATTCTGAATTCTTTTTCTGGAAGGTTGCCTATCTCCACTTCATTTAGTTGTTTTTCTGGGGTTTTATCTTGTTCTTTCACCTGGTACTTAGCCCTCTGCCTTTTCATCTTGTCTATCTTTCTGTGAATGTGGTTCTTGTTCCGCAGGCTGCAGGATTGTAGTTCTTCTTGCTTCTGCTGTCTGCCCTCCAAAAGGGATTTTTCTTAAAAAAGTTAAATAGGGATAAAACCCTGTTTTAAGAGAAGTGATCTCCCCCCTCCACCCCTGAACTCAGTGGTAGTTATTTGTATGTAGGTTTTCCTTTCATCACCACTTGGACTTTTCCTACCACCATGCTGTCAGGACCCAAGTTCCAGTTTTTGTGAAGGGGGGGCTGTTACTGGGGAGGATGCGCTCCACACCCTGGTTTGCGCTGAAATACGAGCGTCTCGATCCATCCCAGTTTTCCCTGTTTCTCGTCATAAGGTGTGACTTCACTGAATAATGAGTTTCCCCAATGCGCTGGATTATTTGTGGGCGTGGAACCCACCCAGTAGGTGGTGCTTCCGAGGGGAGGCTTGAGTCCCGGTCAGGCCGAGCTGGGGAGACTTAGGGCCGCTTCCTGGAGGATGAGGAGGAAGAGGCTGGGCGGGGGGTGCAGGGGAGGCACCTCACCAAGTACGGGGATGTTTCCGTAAAACCAGTGCTCACCTGCTCTTCAGCCAGGCTTAGCCGCTCCCTTACTGTCTGAGTGTCCCCACTGCCCTCACACTTCTTGACCTGATGACACTCCAGAGCCTTGAGAAACTCCTCAGATTCCTGTGGATTTCCAGTATCCTGACGTTGTCCTCATCCTTGTCACATGTAGTTTCCGCTTCCCATGGAATTCATTTAAATTCCCGACCTGGAGGTGGAATCCCTTTGCCCCAGGCTGGTGGGCGTAGGGAGGGGCCGGGGGTTATGATGCAAGCAGTTCAAGATGAATAGCAGACATCCCTGTTTTTAAAATAACCTCTCCTTCCCGTTCTGCTGAATAAGTGTCAGGTTCACCTCTGCTGCCCCTTCAACACCAAATCGCCACATGTTCCATGTTAAAGGGGAGTCAACAATAGATCTTAGTTTCTTCCCTAGAAAAACTAAAATAACGATTTCTCTTAGCTCCCAAATGAAGACATTTTTCAAGGTATTTTTTCAAATGGGATTGTTCTCTTCCTGAGATGAAATCTGGTGACAGCTGTTTTATTTTCCAGTGTCTAAGGTTGTGATATGCTGGCCGAGTCAGTTGGGCTGGTGTGTCATCCTGGTTCTGTGTTGGTTCCGCAAAGCTGAGCCTCGTTTCTCTGATGTGTCAGGGTCTATTTTCTAGGTTATGGGCTTGAAGGAGTTAACTCTGGTGAAATACCTGTGATGGAGTGTAGCTCAGTGTGCATACCTGTTACTGAATCATGGGTGGGTGTGGTTTTTCTGGACCCTATGGGTTGCCGGTTGCAGTAGGAGAGATGCTTTTGGTGGGTCAGGAGCCTTGGAGACACAGTGACCAGAGGCCACGCCGTGAGCCCTCTGATTCCCATGAGGTGAAATGTGCCACCTGAAGCCGGATTGGCCATTTCCCAGTTCAGTTTAGTGATAGATTCTCTTGACAGAGTAAAGGAATAGCTAATGTTAAGGTATATGTAGGATGATTCTTTGGGGAAAACAGGCCTAAGGGTGAAAGGGGATTCATTTCTAAGTCCCTCCAAATTGAAGTCTTTCTTTAAGAAGTATGTTCCATGTACACATGAAAAGGCTAATTTCTTTCGGTGTGTATATTTCACAAGAACAAATGGGAATTTAAGAAAATTACCTTCACAGCCCTTTAATTTATTGCCATCTTGGTGACTCATGAACCATTTGGGCTTCGAAGAAGTGATCCTGGTATGATATTCAAAAAGGTTTTTCAATCAGTGTTTTATGGCGAACTCTCATAAAAGTTTCTGTGTCTGGATATTTCTTCTGTGTCTTGTTTTGACGGGCCCCGAGGTAGCGTTAGGTTTATTCTGGGAAACTCTGCCGGCTGAAGACCTTTTGCTGGCATTGTTCTCAGAGGCTTTTAGACAATCTCTTATTTACAGTCTGATAAGATATAGGCTTCTCTTCATTAAATTTTTCAAAGGGTAACTCTTATTCTGGGAACTCATTTCTTGTAGGCATACTATAGTTTTACGTGGCTACTGTACGCTAAAATTCTCTGGGAAAAATAAAATACTAACATCAGTGAATATCACAAGTCCTCCATTCTCCTTATTCCTCTTTTGTTTTGTTCAGACTTCCTTATCATGAAAGCACCTCAGTATGACATTTTATTCATATTTTTATAAGAAGCTAATCCATTAGAAATTCTTTCTGTGCATTTTTTAAAGGGTCATTTTTTTCATGCTGTTTGCTAAATTGTGGTTGGAAGTCATTTCATGTTTTTGTACTTGGTTGAACTTTTTTTTGACTTTTCTTGAAGAAATCGTCTTTTAGGAAGTTTAAAGGAGTATTCTGGAAAGAAGATTATACTGGCTTGCTATTGATGCATAGCAAACTACCTCAGAACTCAGTGGCTTCAAACAGTGATGGTTTATTATCCTTCAAGCATCTGTGGCTGGGCTCAGCCGAGCCCTTTCTCCAGGGTCTGGGTCTGGAGGCTGTGCTCTCCCTGCGGTTCTGAGGGCTGCGTGCAGGTGCCCTGGTCCACGTGCCTTTCTCTTGTCCTGGACCACGAGGGCGGTCAGGGTCTGCTTGGATCACTGGGAAGACCAGGGAACAGCAGTGATCTCAGGAGATCCACCAAGGATGAGTAAGAAAGGACACAAGAGCCCGCTTTGTGAGAACCCGACAGGTGTGTTTTCACAATTGTAGATTTTAACTATTCGCTTCCAGTGCCTCTCAGATACCCTGGAGCCTGAGCGTGGGGAGCGAGTTGACCTTTAGATTCTGTTTTCCTTGTGGCTGCAGAACCGCCCGCCCACCCCTCCATGTTCTTCTGCTGTGTAAAACTGTGGAGGGTTGAGTGGGGCTCGGTGTGGTAACGTGAGTTCTGGTTTCAAGTTATTATACTATATTATATTAAGTTTTATACATATGTTTATATATATATATGTTTTCACATATTATGCTATATTATATTATACATAATTTCTATTCTGTTGCAAATACAGCAGGTATTACAGTCTGTGGTTGTGTTTCGAGGGTTAGAAAACAAAGCATGGATTGAAATTGGTAACCAAGGAAAACATTAAGGCCGCCAGGCTGAATGTAATGTGTTCTCCAATAATTTGTTAAAAACATAAAAATGGCTAGAACTTTATGAGTTGTAACTCTGCCCAATGAGTTATTTAGAAGTCATGAAAGAATAGATTTAAACAGGACGCATTGTAAATTATGAAGTCCTGAATTTTTGAGATTGTTTAATTCATTCAGCAGATCTTTGCTGAGCATCTGGTACACACCTGGGGACCAGGGGGGTACAGTGAATAGCGCCAGGAGCTCATGGCACTTCCCGTCTAGCGGGGAGACGAACACTCCCAAAACGGGTGTAGCTTGGGAGGTTATTGCCGTGAAGGAAAATAAAAGATGAAGTTCATGAGAGGAAGAAGGCGTGCCGGGCGGTATTAGGGGATCAAAGCGACATCCCTAAAAATGGAACTTCTGAGTCTGGCTTGGAAAAAGCAACAGGGGGAGCCATCCATGTATTTCACTGAACATCTTTTTAGTTAGAGGTCAAAGCAGGTGCCTGGGGACTTGAGTGACAGCAGGGAGCCTCAGGCCGGAAGGCAGGGCGGGGGAGGGGAGGCTGCAGGAGATAAAGTCACGACCTCAGGGAGTGGGATCTCAGTGCGGTCGCGGCCAGGCCACCATGTGGATTTCAGGGAGATGGGAAGCCAGTGGGAGGTTTTAAACGGGAACTGTTTGATCCATTGTTGGCAGACCAGACTAGAGTAGACATGGAGTCCAGGTAGGAATTTCTTGTACGGTCTTGCAGACGGTGTGGCCTGCTGTCAACAAAGACAGTGAGAAAGGGTCAGACTTGGGCTAGGTTTGGAGGACGAGTCACAGGGTTTGCTGGCAGATTCAAGGTCAGCCGGAAGAGGAGCCAGGGGTGACCCGAGGGTCCCTGTCCTGTGGCATTGTAAGAATGGAGTCGCCTTTAACAGGAATGGGAAAGGGAGAGGCCGGTGGGGAGAGTCAGATGTTTGTCAGCGTGCCTGTTTAAGATTTCTCCAGACACCCCGTCTGTGGGCAGGTGTTTACATGGAAGTGCTCCCCTGGAGAAAATGGGACAGGATTGGGAGTCAGAGGCCACAGTCTGTATTTAAAACCATGTAAGGGGTGAATCAGTGCCTGGGAATCGGTCCTCTTCAGCATGACCCAACTTACAGTAGAAGTTTATTTTTTATTTATTTTTAAAAATTTTTATTGGAGTATATATTGATTTACGGTGTTGTGTTAGTTTCACGTATACAGCAAAGTGATTCGGTTATATATATATATATATATATATATATATATATATACACATATCTACTCTTTTTTGAGATTCTTTTCCCATAGAGGTTATTGCAGAATATTGAGTTGAGTTCCCTGTGCTGTACCTTAAGTAGGGCCTTATTAGCTATCTATTTTATATGTAGTAGTGTGTATATGTCCATCCCAATCTCCCAGTTTATCCCTCCCCCCACTTACCCTCCAGTAACCATAAGTTTATTTTTTACATCTGTAACTCTATTTCTGTTTTTATAGTAGAAATTTAAATGGCACCAAAATAATTTTAATTTAGAGTTAGACAAACAATCCGTACTTTCTAAATTTCAGTGTAGTTGGAACACATCCATTTCTAACTCTTCAGGTGGCTGCAGACTTGTCTGTAACACATGCATTAAAAACCAGAATATCGTCTCTCAGGTGGATACCCTTCAAAATGTTGGGCCACATCTTCCTGGTTTCAGTTTGACCTTCATTCAATACCTGGATTGATGAGCTCATAGTCATAAACTTAACTATTTTCCCCCGTTGCTTTAGTGGCTGTGGAATAAGAAAATCACTAACCAGGTTATTTATCTTTGAAGTATTAATGCTGAAATATCACAATGCCTCGTTATTCTGTGCATAAAAATGAGACCTTACTATATAGGCTTCTGTATTTCTTGCTACTTACAGGAACACAGTTACTCTTCAAGGTTCCCTTTATGATTTTTGTGTTTTCTCCTCAAGGATAATGAAATGTGAGCTCCTATGTGGTTGACACTCGTCCTGGGCCGCTGCTTACATGATATTTCACTGTCCTGCCGGCCACCGAGGCTTCTGCCTGTGTGGGCTTGAGACAGGAGGGGGGCAGGGCACAATCCTTAAAAGAATGACATAGCCCGAGGACAAGACATAAACTGGTTGCAACCAGCTAGGTCCAGGACGGCAGACTAGTCGACGTCCACTAGACCTTGAGCCCCAGTATAAGCTCATTGTAACACATCAGCTAAATGACACAACCATAGGTGCCAGGACAGTTCCAAGGGTGACCATAAAGGTCAAAAAGTGGGCCGTGGCCCAATTCCTGGCAATCCCCACCCCTTCCCCAAAATAGTTGGAATAATCCTCCTGTTCATTAGCCTATGAAATTACCCACCCCTATAAAAACTGACAACCCCGTACCCTGGGGCCTCTCGCCTTCCACGATGGCCCAGGCTCTGTCTGTGCAGTGTGTATGTCCCTGAATAAACCTTGTTTCACTTCACTATGGCTCGCTCTTGAATTCTTTTTTTTTTTTTTTTAAGTATTTGCTTTATTTATTTATTTATGGCTGTGTTGGGTCTTCGTTTCTGTGCGAGGGCTTTCTCTAGTTGCGGCGAGCGGGGGCCACTCTTCATCGCGGTGCGCGGGCCTCTCACCATCGCGGCCTCTCTTGTTGCGGAGCACGGGCTCCAGAGTGCAGGCTCAGTAGTTGTGGCTCACGGGCCCAGCTGCTCCGCGGCATGTGGGATCTTCCCAGACCAGGGCTCGAACCCGTGTCCCCTGCATTGGCAGGCAGACTCTCAACCACTGCGCCACCAGGGAAGCCCTAGCTCTTGAATTCTTTCCTGCACGAGAGCAAGAACCCACGCTTGGCGGCCGTCCCAGGGCTTTGCCGGCGGCCGTCCCAGGGCCTCGCCCGCGGCCTGGGACGTGAGCACCCTCTCGCGCCCCGCTCTCTGTGCTGCAGCAGGCTCTTCTCGGTGCCCGTCTGCTGCTTCTGCCAGCACGCACGGCCACGTCTGGACTGCAGCGTCCCCGCCTTGCTCCTCAGACGCAGCGCTCGGCTGTGGTGCAGCTTGGCCGGGACCGCCTCCCTCCTCTCTGAACGCTGTCGGCTCAGGACCACTGCAGCCTGGAGCTCTTGGACCCTGAGTGGCTCCAACGTTTCCTGTCTTCACTGGGCTCTCTCCTCTCCAGTTTGCCCCCAAGAAGGGCTGGATGAGGTGAAACAAGTTTGTGACAGTTTTACTGAGACGCTCCATCCCTCGCAGACCCTCAGCTCTGCCTTTGGCTCCAAGTGTTAATAACCAGAGCCCTCTCAGGAAGGCCACATCCCCTTGTGCATTTTACACAGGAATTACACATGGGGGCACAAGTTCCTCTTCCTTCCCCACCCCCATGCCACTTGTATTAGCCATCTTGTGAGTTATCTAATTCTCACCATGTTATTGTAGACAAATTTTGGCCTCTGTACCACGGTTCTGAATTGAATCTCAGACACAGAGTTTTGGGTGAAGTGGAAAACAATAGCTTTATTGCTTTGCCAGGCAAAGGGGGCCACAAGGGGCTAATGCCCTCAAAACTGTGTGTCCTGACTTGGAGGGGGGTAGTGAGGAGTTAATTTAGCAGTGGTTCAAAGAGGGCGTGGTCAGCTCTTGGGCATCCTTCTGATTGGTTGGCGGTGAGGTCATCGGGAATCAGCATCATCTACCTTCTGGTTCCAACCGGTCTGGGGTCTCCCTGCTTGTGGGCAGCATGCAGTTAACTTCTCCCACCTGGTAGGGGTTTCAGTATCTGCAGAAGAGCTCAAAGATACGGTTATGTGTATCCCTTGAGGGGGAACCAGGACCCGCCCCAAGGCTGCACTATTGTTTCCTGACTGTTCCTCCCTTGTCTCTGCATCCTCTCCCTTCCCTGATCAGCAACTGTTTGAACCTGCCCCTTGCAACTCCGGGAAGGTCGTGGAGGCTGAATGAAACCTATTTCCTGCAAACAAGAAAATGCGGGACACGGAAAGGTTTTTGTGCCCAGGAGCCCTATAAGGTCCTGTTCGGTTTCAGTCGTTTGAGTTTCTTTCCAAAGAGAATGTGTCAGCTTCCATGCAAATGGGTGCATAGGTGCAAATAAATTTTGAACATAGGTGAAATATGTCTCGTAAGTTCTCCCAGAAGACACATCTGAAATTCATTTCTGGCGCAGCGAGGACCCCTGCCTCTTGTACACTGTGAATGAAAAGATCTTGATGACCGCAGTGTCATTCTGGTCTGCACGCAACACAAGGCGCAGTGTCCACTTCTTTCCAAGGCTAGAAGTACATTAAGTGAAATCAGTATAGGTTATCGTGGCTGTTCATTAAATTTTTATATTACGATTGTAAGAAATTCATGCATCGTAAATTAGATAAAGAAAATAGAACATCCATAAATGAATAAAAGTCACTTGATTATAAAAAACATTTCCTCTGGGAAGTCATTTTAGCAACTCAGAGAGGTTTCTGGGACCAGAACTGCCCAGGGGGAAAAGGGAAGTTGGATTTGCACTCGTTTCCCTGCTCTGATGAGTTTTAGAGCGGCTTCTGTTATTTTGAGGCTGTGATCTGGGCACGGACTCTGCAGCTGAGTGGGTGGGGCTCCTTGGCTGTGGCTGTCAGCCCGGGAGGGGGAGATTTTGTCCTGTGCGTTTTCCACCTGTGCCTTTCGGGGAAAAAAGTCAGGAGATGGACTTCAGTAACTGTGTGGGGTCCTGATGGTGCTGAATGTGGATAAAAATTTGATATCTAATAATTGAAAGAAATGGATGCATCATCTTTCTGTAAAAAGCAGTTATATATGTGGACAATGGAAACACACTGAGAATAAATACGGCCCTTAATTACATGATTGGGAAGGTTTAGAGCAGGATAATTCATGGCATAAACATACAAATTGTTAATTGTAAATCCTTAGATAAAATGGGCATAATCATGGTATCCACTCCATGAAATGGCTGGGAAGGTTTTTTTTTTTTTTTTTTTTTTTAAGAAGTGGATTTATTTGGAGAGAAACACACTTAGACAGAGTATGGGCCATCTCAGAAGGGGAGAGTAGCTGGCTGGGAAGATTAAATGCAGAAATTGAGGTAGAGTTCCTAGCTGGATGTCTGTTCGTCACTCAGTATGTGTGAAAGGCAGGAAAATGCCCCCCAGAGTCGTTCAGGTCCTGACCCCCAGCACCTGTGCTTATGTTAAGTACTTTATGTGGCAGAAGGCACCTGGCATGTGTGATGCAGTATCGTGATGTGGGAGGTTGTCTTGAATTATCTTGTGGGCATGATGTAATCACACGGTCATATATGAGGGAGGAAGGAGGGTCAGAGTCAGAGAAGGAGATGAGGTGATGGAGGCAGAGGTCAGAGCGATGGGGCCCTGAAACAAGGGGTACGGGGTGGGCAGCCTCCAGAAAGTAGGGAAGGCAGGGGAGGGGTTCTCCCTTCGAGCCCCAGAAGGAATGCCCTGCCAACACCTTGATTGCAGTCTACAGAGACTTCTGACTTATGGGACCCTATGATGTGAATCTGTATCGCTTAAGCTATTAGGTTTTTGGTGATTTGTTAACAGTAGCATTAGGAAACTAGTACAATATGATAGCTTTATTATTGTTAGTGTTATTGTATTACTCTCCTGGGGCTGCCGTAACCAAGTACCACGAACTGAGATATTTATTGTCTCACAGTTTGGAGGCTGGACATCCAAGACCAAGATGGCGGCTGGGTTGGTTCTACTTGACGGCCCTGAAGGATCTCTTTTGGGCCTCTCTCCTTGGCTTGCAGATGGCCGTCTTCTCCCCTTGTCTTCACATTGTCTTCCCGCTGTGTGTGTTTCTGTGTCCAAAAGTCCCCTTTCTATGAGGATACCGATCATAGTTGGTTTGAGGTCCACCCTAATGACCTCAGTTGAACCTATTTCTGTGAAGATCCTGTCTTCAGATAAGACCACACTCTGAGCTACTGGGTTAGGACTTTAACATATGAGTGGAGGGGGCACAAAGAATCCAAAACAGTTATTATGTTTAATTAAAATAAAATCCTAGAATGTGAAAGCTATGACCACACGCTCAGAAAGTATCTAAGAATTATTTTAACCATGACTTTCATTTGACTAAGGTGGTTCTTTTATGTTGTAGAGACACTGACTTACTGTTTGTTCGTTTGTTTTAATATTTATTTATTTATTTGGCTTGCCAGGTCTTAGTTGCGGCACGCGGGATCTTTAGTTGTGGCATGTGGACTCTTAGTTGCGGCATGTGTGCAGGATCTAGTTCCCTGACGAGGGATCGAAACCCGGACCCCCTGCTTTGGGAGCGTGGAGTGTTAGCCCCTGGACCACCAGGGAAGTCCCTGACTTGCTGCTTTAATAAGAAATGGTACCATGGGTGACTCAGTTATGGGAAATGACAGTTCGCTACTTCTAAAAACAATTCCCTTTATCAATGTCCAGAACGTCCTTAGTAATTGGAAGTTCTTTAAGTCATGCGTGTTTTCCTGTGAGGTCTGCGTAGGTGTGTAGTTACTGTGTCCTTGTGAGCTTCCCCGATAATCCTGCAGGTGGTGGACAAAAAATAATCGGTCTAATCTGGCAAGTGGCAGCTGCCTTCTGCCATAGAGGAAACAAACCAAATCACGTCCACCCCTGAAATCTGACTCTCTTTAGATTTGTCCTGGATCAGTGGGGATTAACAATTCAAGGACTCTCTGAGAATATTTTTACACAAAAAAGATTGGTTTCTCACCGGAAAAGTGCCCGTGTGTGTGCGTGTGTGTAGAAACACGGACTTTGCATAAATTTCAGGTCATTTGTAGGCTCTCTGAACCTCATTTCTGAGCCCCCAGGGTCCTACTCTGGACCTTTTTTTTCTGAGGCTGTTTGACCTGAAGGTCTCGTGTCTGCTTCAGCCTCGTCTCCAAATTCAGCATCTTTCTTGGCTCCTGGAACCTCTGTTCCCACCCCACAGGCTCTTAGCCATGTTCTTCCTCTTGGAGGAACCTTCCCTGAACCCCACCAGCATAGCTGTCCTCCCCCGTTTACTGTGGAATTTGAAGCATCAGTAACTGTACATCCTCTACATTCTGGGCAGTGGTGGCCTAAGTTATCTGTTTGCTTTAGGGAGCTTATTTGATTTTTTCAGAATTTTAGAGTTACAGTTTGTAGTGTATTTATAAGGAGTAGTTTTGTTCATACCTTGGTTCCATGAAACATAAAATGCATTTTTAAAATGTATTTTTTTCTCATATGTAGGATCACATGTATTTCTAGTTTAAGTCCTACACTTCTTATTCACCTTTAGAAAACACGTACTATTGTTTTTTTACAGAAAATTTGCAACAAAATTGCTATTTGTTGTATGAATAAAACAGTTCTTGAATAATAAGAATATCATATTGGACAGATCTTAAAGGAATACAGCACCTTATGGCTGCTTTTGAAATCAGTGTCATGTAATTGTATATTTTACTTGGATTGGCTGTTAACTTGTGTTCTTTCATACAGAAGTGATTACTAGAATGCTGTTGTTTTACCCTGAAGCTGTTAGAAGCAGTAACAAATCTCTGTGCCTAAATGTGGAAAATCTTCCATTAGAAGCTTAAAATGACCCCTTTCCCATATTGCCTTTGCTCTTGCTATTCCTTCTGCTGGGACTGTCTAGTTTTATCTCCTTTCTTCTTCTAGATTCTGCTCCACCCTTGAAGTGTTTCCTGAGTCCTTCAATCCAGTGTGTCTCTGCATCTCAGCAGTTACCTCATTAGGGAATTTCACCAATTGCTTTTCTTTCTTTCTTTCATTTCAGCCTCTCTCTCACTGTATGCAGATTCTCGAAGTAGAAGTTGGTCATTGTTTGTTTACCAGCCCTGAGCCTGTGCCCTTCCCTAAAGCCTCCCAGTGAATGTTTGTGGAATTTTACACAAGAAAACTTAACCCAGTGAAGAAACCACCAGGGCAGGGGTGGAGTGCTCTTCATACTAAGAGAGATTTTTCTGTTTGTCGTTGTCACTGTAGAAAAGTATAGAAGGTCACATGAAGACATTGGTATCTAATAAATATCTGTTAGATTCAGAGCACTGGCTAGATATGGGGGAAAAAAAGATAAACACTTCTTTCAGGAAATTTACTAAGTACTTGGAAATATAGGCTTAAAGTACCAGAAAGAAAAGTTACCAAATGCAAAGGAACTTAAATCTGCGGAAGGCAATATTGTGCAGGC